>NC_056006.1:87933127-89208697 GCF_018446385.1 Zingiber officinale | reverse complement strand
AACGTCAATAAAGTATGTAAGCTCAAGAAGTCCATTTATGGACTAAAGCAAGCATCTCGGAGTTGGAATCTGTGATTTGACGAAGCCATTAAAGATTTTTCTTTTGTCAAGAATCCAGAATAACCTTTCGTTTACAAGAAGGTTAGTGGGAGCAAGATTACGTTCTTAGTGTTGTATGTTGATGACATACTTCTTATAGGCAATGACATCCCTAGCCTAGAATCTACCAAGACTTGGTTGGGAGAGTGTTTCTCAATGAAAGATCTTGGAGATGCAACCTATGTCTTAGGTATTAGAATATACCAAGATAGACAAAGCAGGTTACTAGGGTTGAGTCAAGGTGTATACATTGATAAAATGCTGAATAGATTTGGTATGCATGACTCCAAAAGAGGATATTTACCAGTGTCACATGGTGTGCATCTTTCCAAAGCTATGTGTCCAGGAACACATGAGGAAAGAAGTAGAATGGACAAGATACCTTATGCTTCGGCTATAGGGTCCATAATGTATGCTATGATATGCACTCGACTAGATGTCTCGTATGCATTAAGCATGACGAGTAGAGATCAGTCAGATCCTGGAGAGGGTCATTGGACTGCAGTAAAGACTATCCTCAAGTATCTTAGAAGAACAAAGAACATGTTCTTAATTTTTGGAGGAGATGAGGAATTAGTCGCCAGAGGATATACTGACGCAAGTTTTCAAACAGATCGGGATGATCTGAAGTCGCAACAAGGATATGTGTTTTGTCTGAATGGTGCAGTTGTTTGCTGAAGGAGTTCCAAGCAGGAGACAGTTGCAGATTCAACAGCTGAATCCGAGTATATAGCAGCTTTAGAGGCAGCAAAGGAAGCTGTGTGGATCAAGAACTTCATAGCGGAGCTTGAAGTGGTTCCTAGCATTGTTGATCCAGTTGTGCTATACTGTGACAATAATGCGGCCATAGCACAGGCAAAGGAGTCAAGGTCTCACCAACGATCCAAGCATGTACTAAGGAAGTATCACCTCCTTAGGGAGATTGTTCATAAGAGTGATGTGTTGATTAGCAGAGTAGATACCAGCGAGAATATCGCAGACCCACTCACAAAGGCCTTACCTCTACAGAAACATGAGACCCATGTGAGGAGCCTAGGACTGAGAGTCCGTAGTGTTTGGCAATAGTGCAAGTGAGAGATTGTCAGTGTGTGCACTTATGTGCCAAGACACTCCTTATGTATTTTGTGGATAATCATTTAATAAAGGCAAGAATTTATCATTAATTATTTACTTTTCTGTATGTATATGATTAATGATAAAGTCCTACAGATTAATGGGTATATTAATATGAAAATAGTCCTTGATCGGATAGATATCTAGAGGGGACATGGATATCTAGATCAACGCTGAGTATGACTAGGTCGAGATAGACCGGAGGGATGGATATCCAAGTTGTACTTGGGGGTGCCTTGAGTTTAGAGGTACACTGGACACAACCCGCTCAAGAGGAGACCACATATTAAGTATCATTGGTTATTCCTCTTATGAACGAGTGTAACTAATCTTTTGATTTGAGACCTTCATTTATTCTATGCGTGGAGTTATGTGCTTTGACGCCGTTAAAAGCAGTCTTTAATCGGATTGTGATTAATACGGCAGTTGGGTGTATGACAAAACGTAGAGAGAATAGTGTTGAGTCAATAGAGAATTCACCGCTCTCTTGGATTAGGAGTTAACATCCTGGCCGCTTGATAGAGATATTAGTGACTCAAAATCCATGGCCATGGGAGAATGATTTATCATTCAAGAGGAGTCTATTATATCTTGAAAATCAAGTAAAATAATTAATTTGGTAATGATGCATAATGTATCGAATTAATTGAGATGTAGGCTTTAGATGAAGAGATTGAATTACACAGTAATCGGTTCATAATGGTTTACAGTTTATGACTGATATTAATTTTATCGCGTTGGGTGGCTAAAAACTGTTGCTAGACGGTTACCTTAGTCTGTGTATGGATTTACACTGCCTTCGTGTATAAAACCTAGAGGGTCGCACGCATAGCACGTAGACATAAACAATGGTATCGGAAGCTAGTCGAAATCAAGATCAAATATAGATTTATTTGATACAAAGAAGAGAGAATTCAAATAGCCATAATCATGATGATTAATGGAGAATTCGAAGAGTCATCATAATGATAATTAATGAAGAATTTGAAGAGTTATCATAATGAAGGTTATAAATGAAGAATTTATGGAGCCTATAACTCTTCATCTTCCTTATTAATGAAGATCATAAATGATGAATTAATTGAAAGCTTAACTCTTCGTATTCCTTAGAAGCTATAAATAACCATCCTCGGAAAGAATCAAAGTAAGGATTTCATTATCTCCGTTTCTCCTTCGTCAACTTCGTCTTCCACCAGAAGAGATCAATAGTGCTTCCAAGACTTTGTCGATCCAAGTGGCTAGCACCTAACGGATCGTGTCAAGTTCGTGATCTAGTGCGCGTGGATACCGCTAGAGGAGTCGCACGTGGGACTCTTATCTGTCTTATTTGTCCGTGATATTATTCACACCTATCGAGGACTCGAGGTATGTTTTTATATAATTTTGTGCAAAACTATATGTACCACGAAAGATCCATGATTCATTATATGTCTTCCGTTGCGCTCCGATCCCAACAATTTAAACATTTAAATTATTTTTGTAAAAAACACCCAATGAAAGCCAAACAAGTAGGCGTGGGGAATGGAATAGGTAATGAAGTAATAGAAATAAGGAGGTGAGAAACTCACAGATAATTTTACTTCTAAGGATCTTCTACAACTTCCCAAGTAGAGCTCAAGGTTTGCTTGAATGCTTTGCAAGGTCTGATGAGCTGCTTATTTATAGAGAGGATGTCGGGTGCTCATGGGGTCCCATCGTCACACCTCATCTATTGTGATAAGAGCGCATCTTTTCTTTACAGCGCATAGATACCTCTTTATAGCTTAGGGCATCTTTGCTTTATACGTGTTTTGTTAGAAGCTAAAGTATATCTACTTTACAGTGCATTGATGCCTCTTTACAGCTTAGGGCATCTTTGCTTTACACGTGTTTTGTTAGAAGCTAAAGTATATCTACTTTACAGCGCATTGATGCCTCTTTACAGCTTAGGGCATCTTTGCTTTACACACGTGCCACTAGTGGCCAAAGCATATCTACTTTATAGTACACAGATACCTCTTTACAGCTTAGGGCGTCTTTTATTGTAGGGTCCACCATTTCCACGTAGTTACACCTAGAAGGAGTTCATCCTGTTTACAGCATCCTGAAGCATGTAGGCATTTTGTGTGAGTTGTTCATCAATACGTTTGGTGACGGGATACCAGTCATGCCACCAGTTATCTTTTGATCACAATCGTTGGCATTCCTATTTTTTCAGGGAGTGAAGCAGTCTAAGCTGTTGAAGTGCATTAGTGGCTTGGATAGCTGCCCTTTGTTGGAGGTTGTGAAGGTGTTGTCGGAGCTGCTAGTCCTTTTCGAACGTAATTGGGTAGGCATGTAGCTTGTTGAGCTGCGGTTGGTATTCCTCAGCGAGGCTAATAGGGCTTTGAGGGTTGTTATCAGGTAGGCTTGGACCTCCTAGTTGGGTCGTTCCTCTAGTTCTTATAGGGCTGGTGCTACCAGCTCTAGTCGACTCAGTTCTTGGATCGACCATTCTGCCAAAATAAGTAAATTAATTAGTCGAGAAAGGGCGTCGACTACCTGATTATCTTTCCCTTTGATGTGCTCGAACTAGATTTGAATGCCTGTCCCAGTTATATAATCAACGAAGGTCATCCAATGGACTCGTGAGGGTTTATTATTTGTCGTTTTGCCAAAAAAACTTATTATGGCCTGACAATCTGTTCTAATAAGCAATTCTGGTTTGTCCAGGAAATAAATCTTTTGGGCTTCGAAGGAGTTTGTTACTGCATAAATCTCTGCATCTATTGTGGACCAAGGCGGGTTGAATTTTCCTTTTGCATAGGCACATATTCTTTTAGTATTCTTTGAGTCATATTTTTCCTTTTTCCACTTGCATATCCCTCCTTATCCATCCATGCAACTGTCTACCTCAAGGATCTTGAAGCAATTTTCAGGCAGAAATTCTAACTCTGGAAGTTGTTGGATTTTTTCCTTAATTTGCTTAATTAAAATCCAGTCCTGCTTATTAAGCTTTTTATCACCATTAGGTCTGATTTTGACGTAAAAGGGGCTTAATAACTTTCCCAGGTTTGGGATATAATTACGTGCATAGTTCAATAACCCAAGTCAAGATCTCATGTCTTTTGTGGTCTTCAAATCCTCTTCTTTGAAATCCACAACCTTAGAGATAATATGTGGTTGCAATTTAATCTTGAAATTGCCTATAACTACCCCCATAAATTCAATTTCAGATACCGCGATTTTCATTTTGGTTGGGCTTAGTACGAGCTCGTGCTCCTTGCATATACTTAGCATCTTCTTGAGGTGCTTTGCATAACTTTGTTCATCATGAGAGAACACCAATATATCATCAATATATATGACAATATATCCTTTAGTACCCTTGAAATAATTGTCCATTTTTCTTTGAAAAATGGCAGAGGCATTTTTAAGGTCGAATGACATCACCAGCCATTCATAAAGACATCTGGGACCCAGAATGTTGTCCATTCAATTGAATTTGGGTGCATTGCTACTTGATGGAAGCTGCTTTTTAAATCAAACTTAGAAAAAATACAACTGTTACTAATCTTCTTTAAAATGGTGTTTATACCTGGGAGACTATATTAGTATTTATATGTGATATCATTCAGGCGCTTGTAGTTGAACACCATTCTTTCTTTGCCTTTCACCTCTTTGCTTGTTTTTGGGTCAATAGTTATTCCAGAGTTAACAATAATTGCAGTAGTTCGATGCTTACTCTTGCTTGGCTTGATCACGCACAATGTGTTTGCTAGAGACTTCTTTTTGTTGAGGCATTAAGTGTTTGAGGGGCTTGTCTTCAATAATAAAATATGGGTTTTTGATATCAAGCTTGCAGAGTATTTTGTTTTTCTTCCAGTGCTGCAGGGGGTTTTCCCCAATAGAGCCCTGATCACTTAGCTCCCTTAATAAGGGGCTAAATTGTTGCTGAAAACTTAGGTTGGTCTTCTCGACTGAAAAATGGACCATTTCCTTTATTTGTATGTATTCTTCTTCTTTCAGCTCCAATTCCTCTATTGATGCTGCATTAATAGAGGGTAAGGTATTTATAGTTGTCAGGTTTTTGTAGAATGTTACCGTATTCCCTTCAATTCATAGTCCTCTATGCATCACCCATATAAAATTGCAACCGATTATTAGTTGGATATTATCTCCTAGTACCATAGGAAAATTGTAGGTATAAAGTATTCGGAAGGCATTGTCACCAATAGTCATTCTTCCTGGTTTCAACTTCATGTTAGCCTTTTGCTGGGAATTAATTCCGCTGAAGCTGACCTCAAAAGTATTTTGTTCCAGGGCATCTTTTGGTATTGACTTTTGGTCCACACAGCAAGTTGAAGCTCTAGTGTCCAGTATCGCCTTTAATAGAAACTTTGGAATCCTTGGAATGTTAATTTCGACTATGAGGTTATACAACATATTTTTTTTACTAACCTCGGGTCTGATGTTGCTGCTACGGTCTTGTTGGTTGCTGTTTGAAGAAGCATGTGTGCTGCTTCCTCCTCTTCTTCCTCTTCTAGAGCCTGAAACTCAGATTGCAAATCCTTTTCTAGTAATATGTCTTCAAGCTGTTTTTTGTAATATACCACCTCCTTCCATAGGCGCTCTATCTCTCCTTCGCACCATGTAATGTAATATCTTTGTTCCTGTATAAGATTTTGTGGAAAAAAGGGAGTTTGAGGGGATGACGCTACAGGTATCTCTTTGTTGAAGTAGTATGGTCCACATAAATTACATGTTGTTATAAAGCACTCTGGGCAATGTATTCTTGCTCTTCGAAGAGTATCTCGTTTACAACAAGTGCATGTTGTGGACTGAGGTGGAAGTATCTTCTCATTTAATCTCCATTTATGGAGGCAATTTAACTATTGCTCGGAAATTTTTACCTATTGTCTATAGCCACCATCTATCTGTCCTAACATATATATTGAATTTAGGTGAAAGGTTTGAATGAATCTGTTTAAGTCTTCCATATCATCTTCTCCTTCACAGATGCCCAAATGTGGTCTGATTTGATTAGGTCCATCCAAGCCAAAAGGAAGTACATCATAGTCATCGATCAAGATCCAGAGCTTTTGATCCTGATCTGAAGTCATCCAGCCGTTAGATGAGATCAAAGCATTATGGACCGTTGGATCAAATTGAGGTTGGTTTAAAACCTGAGAAGCTACAGTGCATTCATCGAGCTCGGGCATCCTCGCGACATTTGACACTGTTCATCTTCGTTCCCGCAGCTCCCGTTCCACTTCCAGATCTGTGAGCAAGTTTTCTTCATCGTCGGTGATTACTAAGCTGCCGGCGTTCGTCGTCCAAGGTAAGGGAGCGGCAGAGGGCGTTCCCCAGTCCATGAGTGGATTTCTGTTTTCCCGATTCACAATCCAGAGCAGTGGGTGTTCCCCAAATTTGTGATTTCCATCAACAACGGAGCTCGAAGGGTGTTCCCAGAGGTGATTCTGCTTCATGGCAGAGTGAAGAAGCTGCCACATGGATTTGTGTTTGTGAACGATTTATTCTTCTATAATTTTGTTTTTCTTTTTCATGAAATTTGCTCAGATCTTCAGATCTAATCCCTTACATTGCACTTTAAATCCTGTTTGAGTTTTTGTAATTTCAATTTTGATTTCTTGCTTGCAATCTCGACCTTATTAAACCTTTGCAAATGACCTATGTTCTGTTTTGAGCTTGTAGTACTGCTTATTGTTAGTTTGTAGGTTTTTGATACTTAGTTAGAAATTCCATGCTCTATTCAGTTAATCTTTGTGACTGTGATTGAGTTTAATTGTTGATAGCTTAACTTGTTGATTCGATTGTTTACATCTGTTCATTGTTATTGAGAATGAGCTTTTGAGTTTAATTGTTGAATTAGATTGTAATTGTGAATTGGATGAGACTTCGGTAAATTGAATTGTTTGATGTAATGATGTAGTAGAAACCGAACTCAATTGATGTTAATTTGATGAGATGGAAAAGAATCATGTTTAGATGAGATTAACCTTTCTTTGATTCTATTAGTGATTTTATTAGATGAAGCCAATTTGTAATGTGAATCAAATGGAAAAACTTAATTGACCTTGTTGATGAAATAATTCGATTTAAATTAATTTTAGAATTTGCACACATTTACTAGTTATCCTTGGAAAAATATGACTTGAGACTCCTTACTACAATACTTGTTCTTAGTTACAATGAGTTTCAATCTTAATTAATTTGATATGTCACGTGACATGCAAAATGGTCAACACAAAATTTTGGCAATAGCGTCACTTTGATTTTCTCCTTCTTGGATAGATAAGATGTCGCAGTCTTCTGGGATATCCAGTTGTTCAAATATTGTCACCCTTTTAATGTTCCTTTTTTCATTGGGACATTCTCGGGCAAAATGTCCTTCTTGACTACATAGGTAACATTTGCACTTCTTATTTCTTATCAGGTGCTTCCGTTTTTCAATCCTTGCATGCGTGTTATGTGACTTTCCCTTGTATGTCTTTGATTGCCTTATTCCCAGCTTTTTCTATCCCTGATTTTTATAATAGCCAGGTATAGAAATTTGACTACAAAAGGAAATATTTTTGAGTGACATTTTAAAAGTTGCATCCTTGCATTCTTGCTCTAGAAATTTATGTGCGAAGATGACTCTTGGGAATACTCCCACTGTTAAGCCAGGGTATTTCTCATCGAACGCTTTCTTGATTTGATTGCCTAGATCTCTAGGCATTTTGAACCAAATTTTTCAGAGAGTTCTGGTCCAGCATAAAGTCGCCCTGTCTTGGCAGCCAATCACATATAATCATTGATGCATTGAATAATATTCTTTATGTTGTCGCAAGAGAGTTTCTCAAGATCTCTATATGTCGTGTCTTGTATAACGATGGATCCTTGTGCTGGATCTTCTGCTGAAAATACTCTTCGCATTTGGGACAGGATATTTTGTGTTCCTTCCCTTCCTTCTCTAGTTTGGGTGAGAGCTTCATACTCTGTTGGGTAACTCATTTGCCATTGTACCTATGTTATTTTCTCGATCTCTCCCAATAGGTTCTCTATGAATTCAACTTTGTCCTTTGTATCTGTAAATACTTGGTTTGACACATAATTCTTAGTTATGGACTCCCAATGAGAAAATGCATCATCAAATAACCCTAGTTGCTCTGGGATGATAAATAAAGCTCCACTTTGTTGTTGGGCTGATAGAAGTGTCCATAACTCATTATTTATTCCTCCTCAAAACTTTGCTTTAGGAGGTTGTTGTTCATAGATGGGTTGAAATGTAGATGGGCCTTCCATCACAACTACTTGCTGTAGGTTGCGAATTGGAATACCCAAACTTAAGACAATTACTTGAAGAAACCCCTACCGAATCTCAGCAAATTTACTCAACTAGCACTGTGGTATCACCGTACCGACCTCCTTAAGATGCAATGATGGGACCACCAGGATATCCTCCTGCAAGAGCTCAAGAAGGCCCATCTACATTTCAACCCATCTATCGGTTAGGAGTAGTAAGAGTGGAAGAGGGCGACGTGTCGAGGCGGTGGGAGAGAAAACAGAAAATAAAATAAAATAAAAAATAGGAGATAAAAAAAATTCATCAAAAATACTCCAACCTAATTCGTTTTACAACAATCAAACCGATTTCACCCATTTAAAACTTCATTCAAAATATATCTGAATTTAACATCGTTCCGACAAACAACAATGTTGAGATTGCATTTGACAATTCAAATTTTAAACAGACAAATTAAATGGATCAAATGAATGTCGCCCTCTTCCGCTCTTACTACTCCTTCTCCATTTTTCTTCTTCTCCTTCCTCTCTCCACAACAACACCAACTCTAGATTTCTAGCAACCGTGTCTCCCTCCTTTTCTCATTTCCAGATCATGCAGCAACCCAAATTCCCTTCTTCTTCAAGCCACCAGCAACCTATCCTTTTCTAGCAACACATCAACAAGTTTTCCTTTCTCTTCTCCAACAATTTAATCTCTAACCAACACTAATTTCTACAGAAGCTCATCTCCATTTCTCATCACAGCGACAACAACAGCAATTACTTGCTGTCTTCTAGCAACAACAAGTCCAGCATTTTCCCCAGAAGCCTTTTGTCCCTTTTTCTTTAGCTAACGGCGGCAACTCTTGCCTCTTCTTCCAATCAACAACAATGACTATTGTTGTTGCTCATAGCAGCAACGCTGCTATTCACTGTCGCTCACTGCCATAACCAAAGGCGAGGCCTATCCGCTCTCTTGTTGTCCAGCCCAAGGAGGATCACAGGTTTTCCTTGGTTCTAAACCCTTTAATATCCTCATTAATGAAAGTTGTGTTCTGTGCGACCACCAATTGAAGGTAAACATGACCTGCTTATTTTGTTTGTTTTGTTCTCTTACATTGTATCATTGTGACAAAAGGTGAAAACGTTCACCCCGTCAACCCGTCGCAAGACCAACACGGAGTAAGTAAATCACGGACAGCTACTAGCATTTGGAATAATGACTAACATATAAGGGAGGTATTTATCTCGACTTTGTCGAGATTCAAACACCAGACCTTACATTGCATCATGGTGCATGACTTGCTTGTTTTTCCATGTTAACCATCCTTTGCTACTCCAAGGTCACAAGAGAAATGTATTTAGATTCAGTCAGGGTGCATTTTAACCATTTGCTGGGTAGACGCTTTGAGGGCACTTCTCATAGTGTTTTAAAAATTTTTGGCTTTACGTCTTTTATCTTGTCTTTCCTGTCCATGTAGTCAGGGTACATTTTATGTCTTGGTGTTTGTGTTATCTTTTTTTTGTCGCCAGTAGTGTTGAGAATTCATGCTTGATAATGAAAGTTGGATTTTGTTTTTGATTTTATTGATAGCTTATTTAATTTTTGATTTTGGAAATTTTAAAATAATCAGTTAGAAATCTTGGTATGCGACTCTATTTTGTGTAGTTAGTTTTGACTTAGCAGGTGGCTCTATTTGTGTAATTGGTTTTGACTGCTAGTGCTGATGCTTTGAAGACCCCCCTGAGGCATGTGATAAATAATGATAGGATGGATTGGATATCTTACTTAATTTTTAATGTAAAAATAAGACGAACAGAAGATATATATAGGATGGAAGAAAGGAAGGATAGATTAAGTTTAATGTTTCCATCATGTTATTTACTTGAAAGGATCCATTGTTTATTTTCTTGTGAGGAAATGGTGCAAACAAAATTGAGGAAAATTTGAACAATTTTTCATCAACTGTTTTTCATTCGTAAGTATTGCCATCCAAGTAGACAATCAGAAAAGTTTTCATCCATTCATTCTAGTTTCCACCTAAGTAAATAAGCTATCAGTTGCATATTATGAACTATATGACTTACCAAAATGTTTATGGATAGATTCTAAATTGTTCAAGTTGTTAACTAATCTTTTTAATTTTTTTAATGTCACAATTAGCACCTATGTTTGCGTGTACAGCCGAGTGGGTTGTTAAATGTATATATAATTGCGTGGATGTTGTTTATTTTATTCTAGTCGAGTGGACTGATGATATAAACTGCATGGTTGTGTGTATATTCCAGCCGTATGTGGCTGATGTATTTTTGTATGTAGAAATACCTTAGATTGTCACCCGTTCAGGGGAGATGTTGCCGAAATTTTTTCTGGCAGAGACTACCTGGGGCGTGACAATTTATTTGGTATCAGAGCAATTTATGAGGCTTGATTTTCATATTTTGAATTCGTGTTTTAGTTTTCTCGATGTGACTTTTTCGAGTTTTGGGACCTGGCAGCAGTAGAACAACTCCAAACTATAAGAGGTATGTTGATATATTGGTATCATACATTTCTGTTAGTATATGCATTGTTGTTTATGATAGTTATGACATATGTTAGTACTTTTTGTTAGTACTTGTCTAGTTGTTGTAGCATAAATTACATGTGTTGGGTCAACCAGTGATCACAGTCGACCCTACTGTAGATCAAGGATTACAGTCTCAGGTGATTTTTCATATCATACCACCAGTAATTTTAGTTTCTTTTACTACTAGTTAGTTAGGAGATAGAGGCACATACTAGCCTTTGCTATTATTAGCTGGGTAGTGGATAGTATTTGTATATTCATGTTGACTCAGCCAGTAGAGTACCGATTTAACTTAGTTAGTTTCGTCAGTAGATAATTAATTTACTCTATTAGATCGGTTAGTAGAAGACTGATTTACACTTGTTGACCTGGGTAGTCGTGGATCGATATACCTTAGTCGCTTTGTAGAGGATTAATGTATTCTTATTGGATTAGTTAGTAGATGACCGAATTATTATGTTGGTCCAATCAGTAGGGGATCGTCATACTCTATTTTTTAGAGGTTTTGATCTTTGGGTTATTCGTGTGTTAGTTAGATATCTTGAGCACATTTGAGTACCTGGCTTGTACCGACATGGAAAAGACTGAATTAGTCGTATACCATTGTCGGCTTGGTCAGTCTATAAAGGATCGATGCATCCTATTTCATGGGGACTTTAACCATGGACTGTCTGTACCTGGTCAGATGACTTAAAAGGTACAATTGGCTAGGTGACCCCCACTAATGTAGAAAAGTGTAGAGCTACCTGTTTAACACTTATGAGAATAACTGAGAGAGTACATTCATATACATGATTTGTATTTGCATGAGAAAGTTGAAGATAGTTGCTTAACCTTTACGTGATCAAGTACCTCGTGAAAGAAGCAGATGATGATACTAGAGATCCAGGCATCACTTGGTGATTACTTTGAGGTGTTTGGAGAGAGAGTAATCCTCTACCTCTTTTCGTAGCATGATGGTTTATAAGACGATAATCAGTCGACTCGCCTAAGGTTGATCCATGAGGGATCCTGACTCATGGACTGATCGGATGTGATTAGATATCCTCGATGTACCTTGGGATTAGTAGGGTTTTATACTCATATCTCATGGATTTATTGTATCTCTACCCTTTGGCGTATTATTGATTATCAATTCGAAAATCAAGAGATACCTTGGATTTCAGTTGTGATATATTTCTATATCTCGCGAGTACCCCATGATGAGAGTAGGTCACTAGGAGTTAAATATGTTAGAACATGACTGGATTGTTTCACTAAAGATATATGATAATAAACTTTCCCTATTAGATATATACTTTGTGGTGGTACGACACAGACGTGCAATGTTGAACCCTGGCGGGTATTTTCATTTCTGACCTTTATTAGTTCTTTTGAACTTTGAGCATGGTTAATACCGGATGATTATGCTACTTTACCTTGGATTGTCTATGATTACTGTTTTCTTGTTTGGTACTTATGTTTAATTTTTGAGGTAAAGTAGTTACGTTCTGTACAGTCTCGTTTCTAGATTCCTGAACTCTATTACATATACCCTTGTAGAGTAGGTAGTATAGGAATTTTCTGGTTGATTGGGTTAAATATGCTGATTATGCATATCTAGGTTGTGTGTACATATGATTAGTATGTGTTGTAGGAGTCCTGTGGTAGACTGACCATTCGCAGGTAGTGTTTGTATACATATCCAGTTATGGTTATTGTAGGTTTCTTGTGGATTATACCTATGTGGTTAGGTGTACGCGTTTGATTATATTATTGGAAGTATCTTGTCGATTTAATCTGTGTTGTTGTATGTGTACATTTGTTTGGTGTATTATTGGAGGTATCTTTTCGATTAAATCTGTGTTATGGTTAGGTGTACATGTCTGATTGTATTATTGGAGGTATCTTGTTGATTATACCTACGTTGATATATGCACATGGGTTCGGTATGTATTGTTGGAGGTATTATGCTAATTGATACCTGTGTTATGAGTGTGTTTGGTGTGTACTAATTGGAGGATTATGTCGATTATACTTATGTTGTGTGTGCACGTGTGACAGGTGTATTATTGGTATTATCATGATGATTTTACCTATGTTGAGTGTCTACATTATGTCATTGACGGTATACACTGTCAATTAATTTTTCTACTGGTGAGTGGCCCATTACGATGTTGAGAGAGTTGACTGAGAATTTGATATGTTTACTAGGTTGTTATATCCTTGGCTGCCCATGGTGATTTGTGGTAGAGTGATCTCATGCAGTCTTTAGCTAGATAGTTAGATGTCTTAGTCACTTATGGATTGTTTATGGTGGAGCGTTGCTCCCACATATTATGGATTATTTATGGTGGAGAGTTGCTCCCACATATTGTAGATTGCATGTAGCGGAGCATTGCTCCCATTTATAGATTACAGATACAGATTACTGATTGTTGCGGTGGAGCGTTGCTCCCACATATTGTGGATTGCTTGTAGAGGAGCGCTGCTCCCATATAGGTTGCATTGTTGGTGGTAGAGCGTTGCTCCCACATATGTGCATTTCTTGTAATGGAGTGTTGCTCTCACATTTGATGATCTATTTCTTTGATGATTTGTAGTTAGTGATCAGGTTTCAGACTTATTGTCGGGGATCTTATAGTTAAGTATGTTTGTTGTACGAACATTATGAGTTCTTGGTTTTACCAGTTAGGTTTACAGCGCCCTAAATATTTTCATGAACTCGATGGTTTTGGTATTCCTAGGATGTTTGGATCGGTTTTCATTGTCGTTGTTGACGATGTTATGATCTATTTCTAATCCGAGGGGAATCACATACACTATTTTCGCATAGTTCTAGAGATGTTTCGACGGAAATATCTATATATGAAGTTTAGTAGTGCGTATTGGGATTGTCTTCTGTGAGATTTCTGGGACACATGGTCACTAGTAGGGAATACCGTGGATTTACAGGAGGTAGAGTTTGTTACCAGTTGGGAGTAATCGTAGTCTATACAGGAGACTCACAACTTCCTTTGTCTAGCTCGATATTACAGACGGTTCGTTGATGATTTCTCTCAAATTGCTAAGCCCCTGTCACGCTTGACTAGGAAAGACGTTAAGTTCACGTGGTCAGAAGCCTGCGAGAGTAGCTTCCAGGAGCTGAAGCAGAGATTAGTGTCAGCACCAGTTCTGGTTTTACTTCTGGAGATGGATGGAGTTCCTGAAGGATTATGATTGTACCATTAGCTACCACCCACGGAAAGCTAATGTGATTGCTGATGCACTTAACCGAAAGTTCAGAGGGGTTTTAGCTCGCCACCGAGTTTTAAGCACGGACTTGATTTAGGATTTCTCTGAATTGGACCTTGAGGAGTAGGGACGGACAGAGCAGGTATCCTTATTACCATGGTTGCTCAGTCGTCGATCAGGACGAGGATCCGAGAGGCCCAGGCGGGAGATTAGCGCTTATAGTCTAGTGGCAGTCAAATAGCTTTTGAGTAACAGACAGGGTTCACCCGAGATGACGAGAGTATTATTTATTTCCGAGGTAGATTATGCGTACCTCAATCTCATCCGGTCTTGGAGGAGCTACTTCAGGAGGCTCATCGCTCCCGATTTACGATCCACCCAAGCGGAACACGCATGTATCGAGATTTGAGGCGTTCCTATAGGTGGAACGACATGAAGAAAGACATCGCGAAGTTTGTAGCTAGATGTTTAGTCTGTCAGCAGGTGAAGGCTGAGCACCAGAGATCTACTGGATTACTTTAAAGGATTCCTATTCCAAAGTGGAAATGGGAAGACATCACTATAGATTTTACGGTAGGACTGCCTAGGATACGACGAGGCCATGACACGATTTGGGTAGTCGTTAACCGATTAACCAAATCTGCACATTTCGTAACGATTCGGATGATCGATTCTCTGGATCGATTGACAGAGCGGTATTGTCAAGAGATCATCAGATTGCATGATGTTCCTTTGAGCATTATATTCGATAGAGACACACGGTTCACGTCTCAGTTCTGGCAAAGTTTGCAGTAGCCTTTGGGCACACAACTCTGTTTCAGTACATCATTCTATCCGTAGACAGATGGACAGTCAGAGCGGACCATCCAGACTTTAGAGGACTTGCTGAGGTCTTGCGTTATGGATTTCAGAGGCAGCTGGGAGGACCACCTGCCATTGGTGGAGTTCACCTATAACAACAACTATCATTCGGCTATCCGGATGGCACCGTTTGAAGCATTGTATGATAGACCTTGTCGGTCACCCACCCCTGGAAGGAGGTTGGGGAGGCCCGACTGCTAGAACCTCATAGAGCTTAATAGGAGGCATAATTGGTCTGCACTATTAGACGGAGAATGTCTGAGGCGCAGAATCGTCAGAAGAGTTATGCTGATCGGAGACGAAAACCCCTGGAGTTCTCTATTGGCGACCATGTATTTTTGCGAGTCTCACCCACGAAAGGGGTAAAGAGATTTGGCTTCCGAGGTAAGTTAGCTCTGCGATACATTGAGCCTTTCCAGATCTTGAAGAGGATTGGAGCGATAGCTTACCGTCTGACATTACCACCGTCTCTAGCAGGCGTTTACGATGTATTTCATGTGTGCATGCTGAGGAGATATGTGCCTGACCCAACACATATTTTGTCGGATATATTAGTTCCCATTCAGCCTGACGCTACCTACGAGGATGTTCCGGTATGGATTCTGGACCACAGAGAGCGTCAGCTGTGGAACAAGACTATTCGACTAGTTAAAGTCGGATGTTAGTATCATTCTGACGAGAAGACTACCTGGGAGCTCGAGGTTACGATTCGAACTCGATACCCCCATTTGTTTATTTGAGGTATGTAGGTTAGACTTCCATTCAGAATTTATACTAGTTGTTTATTGTCAAGAATATAAAATACGACAACAAATAATAATTAAATAGTAATGTTTAATATGTAAATAGCCTTAATGAAATTTTTAAAATTTTTTGAAAATTTTGCAGAGTTCGTATGAAATAGTTTATGAGGATGAATTAATAGGTGTAAGAAAGACGGTTTGGAAATACCCATATATGGAAGTTGATTAAGGAATTAATCTAGACTTTAATATAGGAAAAATAGATTTTATTTATTTTCTTTTTCTTATTTTCCTTTTCCTATGTCTTTTCTTCGTGCCCTATTCTTCTTCCACGCCGAAACCCCTCTTCCTCTTCTTCGTTGAGCTCGCGACACCAACCTTTCTTCTTCTTTTTCCCCCACCGAGCCCGAACTTCTCTCCTGTTTCCCTCTCGCGCCGCCGCCACCTAGTCCCGAGCCTTCACCTCCTCGCGATCTCTCCCCCGTGCCCTAATTTTTTCCTTCCGATCTTCTGTCGCATCGACGCCGCCGCACGGAGCAGCGTCGACGCCGTACAGCCGACGCCTCACCGAAGCTTCCTCTCCCCTACCGACGTCTCATCGTCGCTCACTGCCGGAGCCAAAGGCGAGGGCCATCCGCTCTCTTGTTGTCCAGCCCAAGGAGGATCACATGTTTTCCTTGTTTCTGAACCCTTTAATATCCTCATTAATGAAAGTTGTGTTCTGTGCGACCACCAATTGAAGGTAAACATGACCTGCTTATTTTGTTTGTTTTGTTCTCTTACATTACATCATGGTGCATGACCTGCTTGTTTTTCCATGTTGACCATCCTTTGCTACTCCAAGGTCACAAGAGAAATGTGTTTAGATTCAGTCAGGGTGCATTTTAACCATTTGCTGGGTAGACGCTTTGAGGGCACTTCTCATTGTGTTTCAAAAATTTTTGGCTTTACGTCTTTTATCTTGTCTTTCCTGTCTATGTAGTCAGGGCACATTTTTATGTCTTGGTGTTTGTGTTATCTTTTATTTTGTCGCCAGTAGTGTTGAGACTTTATGCTTGATAATGGAAGTTGGATTTTGTTTTTGATTTTATTGATAGCTTATTTAATTTCTGATTTTGGAAATTTTAAAATAATCAGTTAGAAATCTTGGTATGGGACTCTATTTTGTGTAGTTGGTTTTGACTTAGCAGGTGGCTCTATTTGTGTAATTGGTTTTGACTGCTAGTGCTGATGCTTTGAAGACTCCCCTGAGGCATGTGATAAATAATGATAGGATGGATTGGATATCTTACTTAATTTTAATGTAAAAATAAGACGAACAAAAGATATACTTAGGATGGAAGATAGGAAGGATAGATTAAGTTTAATGTTTCCATCATGTTATTTACTTGAAAGGATTCATTGTTTATTTTCTTGTGAGGAAATGGTGCAAACAAAATTGAGGAAAATTTGAACAATTTTTCATCAACTGTTTTTCATTCTTAAGTATTGCCATCCAAGTAGACAACCAGAAAAGTTTTCATCCATTCATTCTAGTTTCCACCTAAGTAAATAAGCTATCAGTTGCATATTATGAACTATATGACTTACCAAAATGTTTATGGATAGATTCTAAATTGTTCAAGTGGTTAACTAATCTTTTTAATTTTTTTAATGTCACAATTAGCACCTATGTTTGCGTGTACCACGGCATCTATTTCACACTTTGTATCTTGATATGCAGCCATAGGAAACATGAATGATAATGGACCACTCATCATTCTATTCATTATATGAACTTGATTACCTATTTGAACATATCAGAACTTAAGGATTTTTTACTTATTTGCCTAGGTATAATTAATTAATATTTGAATCGAATAGGCACCTAGGCAGTCAATTAAGATAAAATTAGCCTTGCCACTAATAATTTTATTAAACTTAAGCATGTAACATGAATGCAATATAGTTTTTTTGAAGTTTGACATAATCTAAATTATGAGACACTTGAATGTACCTCTCATTTGTATAATCTTTTTTTTCCAATTGGTAGGGGTAGTAATTCATGTCGAAGGACAAAATGACTTGTGTCTCATTGAACTCTTATTTAGTCTTAGTTCAAACATAACCTAATGGGTCAAATTCAGAAACCTAGCTATATCACTTGTTAAAATAGATTGATTCCCATGATCCTATTTAATTAAACTAGCTCGGCAGGCAGTGTTGTGTCATATGCATCAAAATGATTTGATTTTCTTGTTAACCTAGTCAATGCTTAATATTAATTATTCAATATGAAAAATCCTATATCTAATAATAATAATAAATCAATTAAATATTTCATTCATAATATGAGTAACATATTTCTGACTAGTTGTGTCGTCATGGGATAGTGTTCATTGCTCAATGGCAGCTCCTGCCACTCCGCTTCCCTCTTCAAAGGGTGTTGAGTCTCAAAATCCTAATTGTAGTAGCAACTCTCCTTCAATGTTCTTATCACCCTCACCATTACGCTTATGGAGGCCAGCGACTCAAAGGAATGTGAGGAATCAATGGTTGAAATTGTTCTCAAGCAAGATTCAGTGGGCCAGCGCCATGTCAGAGGGGAGATCACATGCTACCTCACTTGTAAATGCATATCTCAATCACAGGTGAGGGAAAAGTTTGTTTTATGATTTTTTAGGTTTTAAGGGAAAATAAGAAGTTGGTTGAGCTACATTTGATGGTAGTTTTTTTTAGATACATGTCGTCAGTGAACTTGGGTGCTGCGAATGACATGCCGGAAATTCGAGAGAAGGCATGCCAAAAATTGGCTCATAAGCAGGTCTTCCTTCTGAATTTTCATCTTTCTTATCATGTTGATATCTTATAGACTTAAATTTGAATACATTTATTGTTTGTTCTTGGACTAAGATGCTGATGACATTAGTTTCCAGGAAACATATGGAAACTATCTTCTCTCATCGTACAAGAATATGGTATGCTCGTAACTGGTAACTTGTGTCTCTTATTAGCAAAATTGAATTTACTTCTACCTTTATATAAAAAAATTCATGGAGCAACACCACTGTTAGGTTTGGTACATTTTATTTCTGATTCAATCTATCTTCTTGATTTTTCATCCTCTGCTTTCATATTAGTAGCTATATGGAAGCATTCAAGGTGACTCCAGCTGAAAAGTTCATTGATGCATGTTTTTTAACTTCCAGATCTCATTCAGATTCTCTAATCTCAATCCTTTTCAGGTACTCACAGTTGCTGAATTGGTTAAGTCCGCACACTCTTTCCGATGTTTCCTTAAAGGACCAGTTGCTGGCCCTCTGTCGCAATTTGGTGATAGTCCTGAACATGAGAATGATAGTGGAGATGGTGGTGGAGTACCAGTTTTTACATTGTTTTCAATCTCACAATTTGGTATGCTTTCTCCTTCGGTCAACATTTTACACATTAGATTGGTGTTATGTGGATGGATCTTAGGTTGTATTTTTTGGAAGCACAATTTTACTGCATTTTCAATTTTCTTCTCTTAGACCTTTGTTTGATAAGTTGGTATTAGTTTACTTAGCTCAATCTCAATATTTTACTATGTTATGTATTGACATCCCTAGATGAAATCAAACAATCTAACACTATAAAGGACCTGAAGAACACATCTTATGCTTGTGCTTCATTTTCAACTTGTACTCTTAAAACTAGAGTTGAGATGTGTCTAGTGGTACAAACCGAAAGAACTAACCAATTTAAACTTTTTTTAAAATAAAATTTTATGCAACAAATGATCATGCTATCAGAACCAAGTTAAACAAAAGGTGAAATTTCTCAGTTTGGTCAACTCAAACCTAAATATGTTAGATTTTAACTAGCCAACTATAATTATTTTTGCATGAAAGTGATAAAGATGATATATCTATGAAATTGTTTTAGAAAAGAAAAGAGAAAACCATGCTTTTTCAGTTTGCTTCTATTTGTAATTACAAAAAGAAAAAACTGACATCGTGTTTAAATTTTCTTGACCAAGTGAACTTATTTTCATTTTCTTTTTCAGAATAGTAGGATTTTTGCCAGCATTTTAGTTAAGAAGTTATTGGTCTTGTCTCAGCATATTTCAATTGTATATCTTCCTTCAGGTTTTTTTTTGAGTTTGTCATGCATCAAATGAAAAGGGAACAGAAATCTAGGCTCTAGCTGTTCTTGTACCAGTGACAAAAAATAACGCCTTGTATTCCAAGTTGGTTGACTGGTGACTTGGATTTCCATCCAACTATAAAGATTCAAATCATATATATATATATATATATATATATATATAGAATCTTTTGGTTCCAAAATTTAGGCCTCCAAACTTTTATCAATCTTATTTCGAATAATCAACACAATTATTTGAGCTAGCTGTTCATTAATTAGATATTCAGTTCAAAACTCTCAAATTTGTTTGAAGCCTATCATAGATTCACCTGTTAATGCTTATAGTCTTTGCAATGAGTTTTGCATTCAAAGATAATTCCTATCCCCTATGAATGTTGAAGGGCAACACTTTTCTTGTGTAATTTGGAGGTTCATGTAAGAGAAATTTAAATTTTTTCTCTCCATTATATTTACTGGATCTTTTCATTTGTGCTTGAATCTCATTACCCATAATACATAATTTCTTTCTGTCAAAATTTAGCTATATTTCATTATGTTATTTCTTTTAGTTAGATTCTTTTTTTTCTTCTCAAATCTTAGAAATTAGTGTTGATTTCTTCGCATTCGTGGAATGTCAGAAAATCTTGCATGGGAGCTAGTTGAGATGTTTGTATCAGAGTTAAGCTTGAAGGTACGTAATACTTGTACATTAAAATTCTATGAACCTTTTGGCTGCTGATGCTTCTTCTGATGATGGTGCTGATAATTTTCCTGTGGCTATTGGTTATCTTCATTTGGACAGCGGTTCCTGGTGGTTGAGTTTCTCTCACTTAGATGTGAAGGTGCAGGACGGGGTAATAAGATACAGTGGTCAGATGAACTATATATTGGAGAATTTGATGAACTAAAGATTAGTGGTCTATGCACTGAAAATAATATCCCACCTCTGTTTCCACAATTAAGAGGTCAACTATCTTGGAGTCCCTTAGACACAAAGGAATATCATCTTATGAGCAGTGATGTTTTGCAGGTCAGTTGGTACAGTCGGAATTGCATGCTTTTGTTTGGTACAATTATGATCTGTTTCTTGATTAATTCATCTCAATTGATGACATTTTGATATGTGTTAGTTATCTCATTAAGTTGCCACCATCTTTGGGTCTCCGTGGAATCTTCACGACTTATCAGTCTCAATTCACTTTTATACCCACATTTATATTTGCTAAACAATTTGAATATTTCTATGTTCTAAGTGATGTGATTGTCCCTAAAAGAAATAAAAATTTCAAGGAATCACAATTTTGGAATACAGAAGCTGTCTTCTCCATAATCTTGATCACGGTTCAAAATTTCGTTCCGTGTCGGGTGGAACGAGCGAAACTTACCGTTCTATCTGTGCATCGAAATCGGCATCAGACTAGCAACGATTTCGTTGAGTCATCACGTGCACACGACAGGAGGAATCATGCGCGCTCGTCGTCGTGTGACAGTGCGTGTCGCGATTCCATCGCGACCAGCGCCGCCAGAATTGTGGGATGCCTTTGGCGCAACCAAACGTCCTAGGAGCTTCGCAGGTGCTGCCGGAGGAATCGTGGGACGCCTCTGGCTCTGCAGGAGGAGTCGCGGATCGCCTCCGATGGCGCCGAAGGAGTCCCTGGACTCCTTCAGCAGTGTCGGAGGAGTCCTACAACTCCTCCTGTGGCCCTGGAGGCGCTTGCGACTCTCTGGTGCCGTCGGATGAGCGTGCTTAAAAATTAAATATTTTGATTTAATTAATTCAAACATTTCCTAACTTGTGTGATATTTTGAAGAGGCTTATAAAGTCTAATTAAATTATCCTAATAAAATATAAATATATTTAAAATTTTAAAAAAATAATAAAAAAATTTATTAATTAATATTCTGAAAATTAAATTTACCGATTTAAATTTATTTAAAAATTCTAATTTTGTTTAAAAAATCTAATAAATCAGAGTAATATTCTGATATTTTTTAATTATTTTATATTTTTTCTGTTTTATTATTTAATTAATATTCTATTTTTTTTATCAATTTAAATATAGATTATTTAAAATAATAATTAATTTAAATAAATAAATAGTTAATTTATATAATTATTATGCATAATGTAGTTTTTTAAAAGTAATCTATATACTTATTATAGAAAAAATGTATAATCAATTTAAAATTTAGATCCATGAATATTAAAATATTTAACTTTTTTTACTTTTATAATTTTTGCTTCTTGAACATATGAACATATATTTTTATCTCATAATGTCTTTGCCTAGGAAATATTATATGTCCTTTATATAAGAAATTTTGATAAAGGTCTGTCAAGTTTATGATTCCTATTAAAACACTTATAATCTTGTGCACCTCTGATCATTTTAAATTGAGATAGTTAGAATTATTATTATTAGAAGATTGTTTCAAATTTAAATAAAAAAAATACCGAAACCGTATCGGCACGTCACGATATGATATCGAAACCATATCATTTCGGTCTGGGACCGAAATCTCAGCATGGGTCGAGATTTTAAGCCATGATCCTGATGACTTAAACATGATGATTGACAATGAACACATTATTGCTTCCTCTCTAGGTACATTTGATCCCACATTTCTTCTTTGTAGAATAATCTTTGTAAGGTTGTAAGGTCTACAGATTTTATGGTTTACTATATATATTATTATTGGTGCAATCACCCTTTGAGGTCGGGATTGAGCGATTATTTGATGGATTAAGTAAAAAGTTTAAGTTAGGATTATTGTTATATTTGATATGTGTATTTGAATCGCACATAACTTAGAGATATACACATGGACACAACTTGACATGGCCAAGGTTGATTGAGGACTTGATGGCTCTTGGTTTGTGGAGATTGGAGAAGGATGGCATGGAGCATCCTAGGACCGCCGGACGAGGAGCATAAGAGTATGACTAAGACGATGAAGCAAACTACATAGGTGGAGGCTTGAAGGGTGGCATGAGGAAGAGCCTCGGGTTTGATTGCATTTGAGGGACGAGTAACTTGATAGGAGATGATTTCGAAGCATAAGTATAACTCATGGTTGTTGGATCATAGGCAGGCTAGAGTGGGAGGGTGAATAGCACGAATAACAATTTTAGTTGTTAATCAATTACTATTAGAGTGAACACAGTGGAAAATAGACTAAACAACTCAAAGGAAGTACAACAAAGCCAGACACAGCCATTAATGTGATTCACAGCCCCAGACTGCCACTCCACGGTCCTAAGGTCCTCACTGCAAATCTTCCTACTTTCTCCTTTTCAGCCTCAACTAAGGTAGAATAAACTTCCTTTTGTTTGTAGACTAGAAGAAGGATGCAATAGCTTGTAGATCAAGATCTCACCATATGATTTCTCTGTCAGAGTAACAAAATTTTTTTCTCAAAATTATCGGGCTTAGAATAGAATTTTCAAATTATCATCGTAGAGTTGTTGTTTGCGTGAACGCTACTTCTTTTATAAAGTTTTGCCATTAGTCGGCTGTTCATGTTCCATCAGTGGTCAAATCACCTTGGTCATCTTCTCCGACCATTTTCTAAATCTGTCATCAGTGTAATATGAGAGTTGACTCCATTGATCATTAGCCGACTTCTCTAGTTGATTGTTCATTCTTTTATGCTTTTTTTAAATTCATTAGTCGACTTCTCAGTTAACCGTTCAAACTTCAAACTTCTATTCGACTCTGTAATTCACCAGTCGATTTCCTCTATTTTATTCTGAAATTCATGAGTCGACTTCCTCAGTCGACTTTTCAACTCTTTGTTCCATACTAAAATTTATATTTTCAACCTTCTATTCCATACTAAAATTCATTAGTCGACTGTTTTCCATTTGTCAAACTACGAATTCAAACACAATGTGGGTTCCATCAGTCAAATGTACATGCATAGCAGTGACTCCATATAAACCACAACTTCAATAATCATTCGTAGTATCGATTAATCGACTTCAACAGATCACCTAATCAACTGATCCTATACACCGAATCCGAACTTGCTCGAATTCTGTGTCTGCATTCTTCTTGTGCAACAATTGATTATTACGTTAATATTAGTCGACTGTGGCACCATGACTCAAATCCTCAGGTCAAGTCTGCCTACCTCCGAAACTACCCTCATTGCAAGGTTATATGATCTCGAAGCTCTTAGGTTAGAAGCATACTTGATGCCAGAAGGCCTCCATGTCAATTGGTCTTCCGTGCCTAGAGCTACACCGCTCGAAGTCTTCCTCTGTTTGGAGTTTTACCACTCTGTGTCTTGTTTGTGAACAGAAGGCCTCCATGTCAATTGGTCTTCCATGCCTAGAGCTACACCGCTCGAAGTCTTTCTCTGTTTGGAGCTTTACCACTCTGTCTTGTTTGTGAATATCCTTCTTGGACTTTCTCTGCTTAACATCCAACATCCCATGCTTGTTATGACTTTCACCACATCCGTCTGCCTAGCATCCAACTTCCTATGTCTGCTAGGACTTTCACCCTGTCCATTTGCCAAGTCATCATCGCCTACACACTTGACAACGACATTAGATCACAACAAACACTTAAACATGATCCAAGCATCAAAACCATGCAACACACATGCTTGGTTGGGTTGTATCAACAATCTACCAAAACCTGTAATGTATGTGCATGGGTGATTGCATCAATAATAGTGAGTTGATTGTTGAAAGAAAATGTACTTGGGCGAGGGTGATATCTCAACATAGATGGACTTACCTTAGAAGTGGTCGGAGTCATGCTTGGTTGGGTTGTATCAACAATCTACCAAAACCTGTAATGTATGTGCATGGGTGATTGCATCAATAATAGTGAGTTGATTGTTGAAAGAAAATGTACTTGGGTGAGGGTGATATCTCAACATAGATGGACTTACCTTAGAAGTGGTCGGAGTCATTGTACTAGTTGATTGGTATTGGATACTAGTATGGTTGAGTTGTGGATGTAGTGACTTTGAACAGAAGTGTTTTGCGTTTACGGTTATCTGGTCTGGTTGACTGATAAACCGTATCAATTGACTCATGAAACCCCAAACTCCAAATGAGGAGTTTTGAAGTATGAACTAGGTTGTGGTAATGTTCAATCTGGTGGGCCAGTTGACTGTCTGACTGAGTCAACTGGCCAGCTGAGTGGAGTCAATCAACCAGCGAACAGAATGTTATCATTTGTGGCTGAGTCGATGAGTGATGCTATAAGAGACAACATGGAAGGAGTTGTTTATAAAGCAACAACAAGCACATTCGTTAACGACGATAGTGGCTTAGTCAACTGATGAAAATTTCTAACGGATTGTTGTGTGTTGAAATAACTGTAAAGAGGTTGGAAGAAGGCTTATAAAAGGACTTCAAGGGGATTTGAAGCTAATGTTTCCAGAAACATTTATAGCAATCTCTGAGCCTTCTTGTATCCATTTGTGAGCCTTCATTGTGGGCTTTATTGTAATTCATTCAAGTGAATTGTAAGAGATTTCTCCACCTCCGGTATTTGATCGAAAAGGAGAAAAGTAATGGATGCACCTGAAGGACCAATAAGTCGTGGATTAGCACCCTGGGGGTTGCTCAACCACATTACATCCTCGAGTCTTTGACTTGTTGTTTTATCTTTTTTATTTCAACTATGTTTTGATTGCTCTAATGTTGCTAAGTAATTAGCAAGAATCTTTTAAGTTGTAAATTAGGGGCATTCACTATTCACCCTCTGTAGCTCAGTCACAATGGTCTTATGCTACAATTACTTGGGAGAAGATATCTAATTTTATAGAAAGGGAAGGTTTCACTTATGCTACAATTGCTTGGAGGAGAGATCTAATCTTGAGGAAAGGGAATCAGATGCCCCTCTCTCAGATTATTCCGAAGAAAGAATTTGGGTGAATTTCGCTTTCACCAAATATAGACATAAACCAAGGTAAGAGTCATCAATGGATAAAAAGATCATGATGCTCTTTGTCTCTGACTTGATAAGGTGTTTGTCAGTGATGATATTAGATGTGGACCTGAAGGCATCACCTTGCGAGGTGACAAATGCCCTGCCATGATGGAAGCAGAGACCTTATGCCCAAGGAAGCAGGGCTGGAAGCCATTCAATGGCTGTGAGGAGCTGCTACTCCATGTGGAGGAAGAATGCAGTGGTGAAGCTAAACTAGTGCTTCTACATGGTGCATGCTGTCATCATTCAAATCATCATTTATACTAATTGTTAAGAACAAAAGCAGAAACTCTAGAATTGTACAAGAGAGCACTCATGTTCTTAGATCAATTAGCTGCAGATAGTAAGCAAAGGTATAATCAAAGGCAACAAGGAATTCTACAGCTGCAAGTGGCAGTGTAGAGGTGCAGTTCGAAAATGTTAGAAATGGTGCTTGCTAAATTTTGTTAGCGGACTACGGGTAGTTTCTCGGAAGTGGTAGGACAAAATGGATTTGACTGAAGAAAATGCATTGGTAGCAGGGGTAGTTTGGTCCTTTTATCCGTTCTCTTCCCTTTTCACTCTTAACTTTTCATCACCAATTAATCATCCTTACAATTTCCTGTTCTTGTTTCCCCTTGTCTCCTTTCCTTCCCTTGTCCTTCACTCTCCTCTTGTCTTAGGTAATCATAGCTTTAATAGTTTGAATAATATTTAGCTGATTAGTGATCGGTTATATGGTAGTTCCCTATAGATGTATGTTGCCAAGATAACAATGTGAGTGCATATTAGTAGAAGATCAGTTGTTTAAGCAATATCCTTCAACATAGCAGATATACTTCCCTATAACATCAAAAAAGATTGTTCAACTTTTACATGGAAATCTGCATATTTTTGTTTTTTTCTTAATTCACCGTCCGTCTTCTGCCTTCCAGTGGTATTCAAATTTCTAGGAGCAAGCTTTTAGATATCATTTACCATTCAAGTGATTTATTATTATTATTTATTTATTTTATTAAAATGTAGATACGGAGAGTAATCTTTTATTCATATCTGAGAGTTATTTCTTATGCATGTAGGTGTACTTGATGGCCTGGATTTCCGATGTAAATATTAATGTACATAGGTATGCAAAACTGAATTTTTTTCCTATTTGGAGCATTTGGTTTGCACATTTTCTATTTTTAATTTTTTTTAAAAACGTGTGTTTTTTATTTTCTAAGAAAGTGATTTTTAAACTTTCTTTATTTTCCTATAGAATGATATTTCCTTTTCAAGAAATTGAATGTGAAAAATGCCAAAAATATGTTTTTATCAGAAAATAGAAATGAAAATGAAAATAAAAAATGCCAACCAAACGCCTAATGTCCATTGATAATATGGTATGCAGAAATTGCATGATGAGGACCTATGAAAGATAAAGTATCAAATATGGTGCTTTGGTTTTTAATCTTTAGTTAGGTATGGTCACGATTTCTTACCAGCTTTTGATACTCAGAATTTCATCTAATCATACTTGTGTCCAACAGTGATTCTTCAACAAGGGCACCCATGGTTACACACCAATACTATATATATATATATATATATATATGAAAATAAGTTTTTCAAAGTCCTAAATTTCTATGATTTTGTTATTTTCTATTCAGTCTAATTAAGACAATTACATTATGTTGCTTAGATGAGTAAAGTGACAAATTCATGCGGTATGGTTCCAAATGTTCAGGATAAAGGAAATATTCAGTATCATTGAAGAAGAAGCACCGATCAAATTTTCTTGAGTTATATAATTTGCTGAGTGGCAAAAGGTTAGCCGTCCCCAAGGGTACGGTGTAGCAGAAGGGCATAGACATGCACAGTTTGATCCGTAGATATGACATATTTGTAGGGATTTTTCCATTAAATAAAGCGCGCAATCACATGATGCTAAGCTTTTGGGCCATCCGCCATGAATGCTTTCTAATTTATTCTAGTAGCTAGTGGAAAACTTTCGTGGGTCAGTTCGACCATTTCAGATTGTGTTATCTGATTCAATATTTGTTTTTGGTAAAATGTTAGCAAATGTGTGGGACATGAATATTTCAATGACAATTATTTTGCATCTGGATGAGCAGCGAACCGCGAAGATACAATCTACTTGCACTTTCTGGCTTTGTGTGCCGGCAGAGCTATTTAAGCTCTATTTCCTTGTCAGAATTTTGAAAATTGGGTTAAATTGTTTAGTAAAAGGATACCTCAGTTTTGTGGGGTATGCTTTGTTTTTTGTGTGTGTGTTTTTTTTTTTGATATTGCAAGGACCATTTAGTTTTTCTTTTTTATTTACAAAGACCCGTCACTTAGATAATTGATTAATACAAATTGTATTTTGATTGTTAATACAAATTGTGCAATGACAATAATTGCAGCTCATGAACATCCCAAAAAGTCATACTAGCTCGGGAACATCCTCGAAAAATCATTATAGTTCGGGACATCTCAGTTTGGGAACATCAACTCAAAAAGTCATTGTAACTCAAGAACATCCCTGTAACATCATTGTAGTTCAGGAATATCCTCTAAAATACATTACAAACGCATTACCTTGTAGCTCTAGCACATAAAAGCATCCCCAATTGAAAACATCTTCATGCCGGTCCGGGTAAGAGAACCTCATCGAAAACGTCTTCTCCATGCCGGTCCGGGTAAGAGAACCTCCCAACTGAGAAATATCTCTTCCAGACTAGAACCTCTTATTCCTAACTCTACGTATCCTTGATAGTGATTTAGGCCTACAGCAAATGACGCCGCTTATACTGACAAACGTCTGACAATGATTATAGTCTAACAATATCCCCTGCCTCTGACAGCTTACAAATCTATTTTTGTTATGAATTTCGTTAGAGGATAAATAATGATTTAAAATGAGTAAGAAGTGGAAAAGTGAAAATAATAACAACGTTAATAAGGGTCGATTTATTTGGTTCGGAGTCTTCGACAATTCCTACTTTAAGGTCCGCACTCGTTGAGTGCTTTCGTTGGGCAATCACTAATAATTCGAACAGTTATTACAAATTAAGTACAGAAATTATATAGAAAAGACAAAATGCAGAAACATGATGGTTCATCCTCATGTAGTGATTCTTGGGTGCTTGACTCCATAGCACAAGTCCTTACACTTACATCTTCAACTCTTGGTGATTCTTGAGGTAATGCTTCCAGTAAGCATTCCCCTACACTTAAATCATCTTCAAAAACATGTTCAGAACCTGAATCACTAACAACATCTTCAACAACAAAATCATTAGGATCAGAAATTTGCATAATCACATAATCATCACAAAAAATATTAGAAAAATCATGTGAATTAATGGAAGTAGGGTCAGGCTTGACAGAATCGCTACTTTCCATCTCTCCACTGGAGTTTTGTGCTTGCGGCTGATTGATGGATGATGCAATTTGATCTAACTGAATCTGTAAGTTCTGTATCCTTAAAAACTGTTGCTCTTGATACTCACTCGTCTGTTGCATAATCTCCTTGAGTTTTCATGTTGATTCATTCATCTGAAAATCATTCTGTTGATAAGGATGTGGTTCAAATGATGTTGAAACTTCTTGAAATCCATATGAACTCTGGTAGGTAGGATATGGCTCTATAAATGGTCCTTGTGCACTTTCACACCTGAAACATGAACTATCCACCCAATTAGCATTAATACCATTTGAAAATGACTCATACCTATTTTGTTGATCCATGTTTGGGTTAATTTGATACTCAGGTTGAAAATGATAACTCTCCATTCCACCTCCAAAATTCTGAAAATATGGATCCATGCTAAAGAAATCTCCTGTTCTTCACTACAACACTCAAAAATCAAGATTAGAAGATTCAAGAGCATAAAGTTTCAATCTCATGAAAACATGAACAGTAAAGGCACTTAAAAATTCAAGAATAAACCAACATGAAAATATAAAAAGAAATAAGCAATCAAAGCAATCAAGATGCTAACAAATAAAATCAATCAATGCATCAATCTAAAATAAACACACACTACTAGTTAGTTCCCCGGCAACGGCGCCAAAATTTGGTGTCGGCCTTTTTGCATGTCACAAGGCGCTCCAAATTAATAAAGATTGGAACCCATTTAAGCTAAAGAAAATGCGTGTAGTAAGGAGTCCCAAGTCGTATTTTTCCAAGGATAACTAGTATGTGTGTGCATTATAGAATTGGTTCCAATCAAAAAAATCTAATTTAACTTGAATACAACTAAACCCCAAAAGTACACTAGAACAATTTAAAATGACTCAAAGAAATGTGTTTCTTATCCAAACATTTTCCACTTCATCTCAAAACATTAGGATCAATTTAGTATCATTAAATCGAATTCTTCCATTAACAATTTATCCAATCACTTCACATGATCTTCAACATACAATTTAGGTAACAATCAACAAGCTAAAGTTAGCATTCAACATTTGAATTCCTTCTCAGTCATAACTATTCCGGTGCATAGAGCAAAGATAACAAGTAATAAGTATACTCAAGATTTCAACCAAACTTGTAAAACCGAAGTATCATCCAATTCTCATTCACACTAAATTCAATCATTAAGCTCAAATTCTCAATCACAGATGCATTGAACAGATGACCACAACCAAAAATCTCGAGTTAAGCATTCACAAGTTTATCCTCATCTCATCAACCATAGATTCAATTTTGAACACAATGTTAGCTAACTAAATAACCAAAATTAAATAACTAATGTAAATCAGAACTCTAATTCGAAACCAAAACTGGTTAGCAGACAAATTCAGAAGTTTAACAAGATCCAACTAAACAATATCAGAACTGGGGTTTCAAGTAAAGAAAACAAAATAGAATTTCATAAGGAAACTCAAACAAAACACAATAGTAAAGTAAAGAATCAGATCTGAAGATCTGAGCAGGAATATCAACAATTAAAAGACAATGATAAAGAATTCAAAACCCTAAAACATTCCTCAACCCGGATCCAAGCCCAAACTCCTCCAATCTGCTGTAAAACCAACAGAAATGCTCTCGGAACCCCTATAAACATTCAACAACAATACCGAAGCCTACAGCTATTACCAGGGAACGATCCTAGCTCCAGGAAACCTCCCTTCAGCTCACATTCCTCTGATAACCTCACCAGCCGAAGAACAGAGCTCAGGATCTGTGAAGTTACAAACCAAATCAACCGGCCAAATTGACCCAGGTTTGCTGCGGCATGGCAATCGGAAAACGTCCAGAAGCATCTGAGAAACCTCTCTTCAAGCTCTGGTGGAAGCGAATAACGCCGATCAGGAGACCTCCTCAACCGGGTATGCGGCGATGAAAAAGATCCCAAATCGCAATCGGGAGACCTCCTTCAAGCTCTCTGATCACCGGAAGATGAACGCTGGCAGCTGAGGATCGTCGTCGGTGAAGAAACCAAGCTCTCGGATCTGGAACGTGGAATGGGAACTCGGCCGCCGCAAGGAAGAAGACGATGACACTGTAGCGGAATTCACGAAGCCGAGCCCAACTGTACTGTAGCTTCTCACGAAGCTTTTAAATCATCTTCAATCTGATCGGACGGCTGAGATGATTCCGGGCTAAATCAACGGTGAAAAGTCATCCAAAATATGATCTGAAGGTACTGATGTTGATCTAGGGTCTGGATCTACTCTCCTGTAGGTCGGATCAATCAGATCATCACTGGATGGTCCAGATCCGACCAGTCTTCAATGAATGGTCTAGATTAATCCGGCTGGATCAATGGCTGGATGAACCCAGATCTGGATCAAAACTTCTGGATCTTCATAAATAGCTCAGATCTACTCCCCATTAAGTTGGATCGGCCATATCTTCAACGGATGTCTCAGATCTGCTCAATCTTGGATGAACGACCTATAATGCTCCGAGGCTTGATCGACTTGATTAGCCCTTGATTTGAGCCCAAATGCAGCCTGATCTGATCGGGTCCATGACCCTTTTGATGCCTACAAAATAAGGATCAAATATTAGCATCAAATTAAGCCATAATAACATAATTTGTAATTTAGTCCAAAATTGATACAATGTATAAAAATGTAATGTAAATATGGGTTCTATATATGAAAACTACATCAAACCATGATTATATGAATGAGAATAGTATAGTAAAATCATGGTTATCAAATTCCCCCACACTTACTCTTGAACGTCCCGTGAAAGTAAAGAAAACTAAAAATCATCTCCATAGAAATTCCCTTAGCAATGCCTAGAAGATAGTAAGAAGAATTTAACTAAAGTCATCTTAAAGATCACAAACAATCATGAATACAATTCAAACAATAATCAGTAGGTATGGTAGTTTTAATCCAATTGAAAAATTAAGCAAGTTGCATCTCACAAGGAATTTACCTATTCTAGCCCTCACACTCAAAACATGTATTAGTGGAGCTCACTCAATGCAACTCACAATATTTCACTACCATAAGCTTGCTTATTTTCTAATTCTCCACCACCATAGAACATAACATACATGAATCAAAAGGATTTATCAACAAGAATTGAAATGGAAGCAAAAAGAACAATGAAAGTGAATGAAAATGACAAAAGAAAAGTATTTAATGAAGAAAATGAGAAGATAAGAGTATTGGAGGAATATACTTGATGAGTTGACCAATTTGATATATAAAGAGATGAATACCATTTGTTATTACCACTTCAAAGTATCAAGCTAACCTCTCCTTCAATTTGAATGCAAAAATAGAATCTTGATACTTTCTTGAATGTGCCATTTTTCCAAAAAAAATTTCTTCACTGTTTTCCACTTCAATTCCAACATTTGGAACTAAAACAATTCAATATCACCTTATGGAAAAGAGCTCCCTCCCCCACACTTAAAGTATTGGCCGTCTCGGACAATAAAACACATCATGTATCCACTGTTTTACCCTATCTTCAATCTGCATTTTTCCTCTTCCTCTGTCCCTGTTATTACTGAGGTTTTCTTTAGTTACAAATTTCTCACAATAGGGTGCTATCATCACATATACTTGGTACTCAATTAACAATCCAATAAAGATGCTAACTCTTGAAAATCCACAACTACAGAACTAAAATCCTGGCACAAAACAGTGTCAACTTACTGAACAAAAACTGAAATGCAGCTTAAGCTCCAAATTACTATACCAGAAAATAGTGTCAAGAATCAGAATTCAGGATATTAGTTCTTCAATTCCTTCATTTCAGATTTTTTTGGTTCTACAAATTGTTCACCAAAATCAACTCTGATTCAGCAGCAACCTTAATTCCAGCAATAAAATCTAAATCCAGCAGCAACCTTAATATTGAATGCACCTTGTTACTGATCTTGAATGCACCTTTCAGCACTGATCACTTATCCGAAATATTCTGGTTTAACTTGATACAAAACCCAACTGCTGCTTAAGCATTTCAGCATTTGTGACTTCAGAATTCTGTGCCAATCAGCAATTCAAAATCTCAATTCTTGCCCAAACTGAAAAGAAATAGAATTGATAATGTTGCTAATCAAAACAGCATAGAAGTTTGGCACTGACTCAATGGATCTGCTGATTTTTCCATTTCTGAATTGTATCACGAATTCAGCAACTTTGCATAATTCTACATTTCCGAACTGAATTGAATTGAAGATGAAATGCCATTTGTTGCTTAAAGAATTTATAATCTTCACTTGTCCCTCAATGAATCGAGTATTGCCAATAGGCTATTAACACAAACATTGATACAATCTAAAACTGAATTCTGTTTCTTTTTTTTTTTTTTTCAGGAAACCAGTAGCTTGACACCATGTAGTTCATTTTAGTGTAATGCTGAATTTCCTATACAGCCCCTGACTTTGTACCAACTACACATCATTTAGCTGCCTTAAAATCTCAACTCCTTTTCATCTAGCTTCTTGAGATCCCTATTGATGCATACTCCACAGAATTACAAGTTTCAGCAGTTTAAACTCATTCAACTTATCCATGTCCCACATTTAACAACCAATCAATAAATACTTGAATTCAATCCTCTTTCGATCAGAACACTTCTTTTCAGATTCAATGATACCATCTTCAAGTGCTTCATGAGTGGAAAAGTGCTCTGTAAAGGAATTTCGAATTTCAATTCATTCAAATCAGATTTCAGTAATCACAAGAACTCACTGTTCCATCATTTTGCCTCTCTGTTCTAAGCACTGTAATCCTGTTTAAGACACATTCTGTTTTGAACACATTCTTTTGCCCAATATAGTGTTGACGTATTCTGTTTTCATTATATGTTTTTGCATTATGTCTTCCTACTGAAATTCAGGGACCAAACACTAAATATAAGAACACCAAGTATCAATGAAAAGTCTATGTTCTTTCATGGAATTCACTGATCAGAAACTTGGAACATAACCCAAAATTGATTTCAGCACTTTAAAATTCAGATTATGGATCCATTTGAGTTGCATGATCAGGATTCATGTTAAATCAAGTTTTAATACTGTAAATGATACACATTTTCCAGGGCTCTTGTTGCTGAAAAGGATTAAGTTCTCATTCCTACTCAAAGGGATCTTCAACAGTAGCAACGTCCAACTATAATGTTCTGTTCTTGAAATGGCCATAGATCCGAAGATCTTGAATACTAATTCCAAGTTCGGCACATTAAGATAAAATATGTCATTTCAAATCTCTTCCTAGTGATTCAACTTCAATGATTGTGCAGCCATCTTTATTTCTGTAGAATTTTGCACAAGAAATACAATCCAAAGCAACAACCAACTTTATCAACAGCAGCCATTTCTACATCAATTTCCTATCTATAACTCCATAGCCAACATCCAAATCCTTCCTAATACTTTGCAGCTATCAGCCTTTCGAAAACCAGCAGAATTGAAAATGTATTAATTGCCTATAGAACTTCACAGATTCAACTTGGTTTTATACTGCATTTCAGGTTTCCACCTTCAATTCCTTCCAATCGAAAAGTTCAGAATTCCAACAACAAAATGCAAAAAACAAATTCTGTGCTTTTCTTTTCTTCTTTTCTGTTTTTATAACTTTGTAAGAGATGTAACTGCTCAACTTGATGCCAATTCTTCAACTTGTTGTAGCTTATGTCCGAAATGGCACATCAAATTGCAACTTCCAGAAATTCAGCACACATCTCAGTAGCACAGCTGAGAAGCATTTAAAATCATCCCAAGATGTTGAGTGTATCACCATAGTATCAAATTCCAAAATTCCAAACTATTGAAGCTTGCTCATTCCATGATTAAACTCCAAGAACAATTAGATTTAATATTCAATCCAAGGAGCCAATTCATTCACTTTCACATCTTCAAACGTATACCAATTTTCCTCCACACTTAACCCTTTACCCATCTTGCAAAATCTAACTCATCAAGAATTCAACCAAAACTCTAAATAAAATAGAGCAAGCAAAGGTAATAAAAGGATAAAATGTAAGATGAAAATGTTTAAAGAAAATTGTGAGGAAAGGAATTGGAAAGTATGAAGGGAAACAAAATTGATAAAATCCTCAATTCCATGCACGCAAATGCTATTGTGACTTTGAAAAGAAACTAAGCAAGTTCTAGAGTTCAATTGCTATGAGTACATGTCACACAAAGAAAATAATAAATTTTAGGCTTTAAGTGGTCCTCTCTAGGAAATATTCATGCAATCAAGCTCAATTGTTCACATTGGAATCCACCACCATTTTAACCAATATCATGTAAGTAGAGTATCCAATCATGTCAAATGACCTAAAGTTGATGATCAAATTTAAAACAACTTTTACCATCTTAAAAATATTACTAGAAAATTCCATTGAGATTTTATTCAATTGACATGCTATGTATACCAACTAAATGCAAAGTATGAAAGTAAAATACAAAATGCAAAGTATGAAACTAAAGAAACGTATAAAGAATTTATTAACAAGACATGAATTAAAATGCAAAAGAAATCTAAATTGGAACAAACTCCCCTATCATTCCCGGTGGTTGAAGAAGGTTTAGAAGAAGAATCCATGCCGGAAATGGAGTATTTGTGGTTCCATTCAAATTCTTCTTATTACTCATTTTTCCTTTCACCATTCTTTCTGGAGGTCTAAGTCGGTTCAGTTTAAGCATCCACTCCGGAAGCTTGTACTCTCCTACAACATCAATCAAAGAAAACATCTCCTACATGCATGTGGGGTAAAAAGAAAATAGGAGAGTATTAGTGTGGGTATAAAATATATCAAAGAATGCATCACAACTAATAAAGTCAACAGTCGGTACCTCAATTAAATTTTCTGAAAAATCACAAGACATACTCACCTTGTCAAGTTGAACGGTACCTAGAGTGGTGATTGTTACCTCCTCTTCATTAAATAATGGCTCAAACTGTGGTTCTGGTAATGGTTCATCCTCATGTAGTGATTCTTGGGTGCTTGGCTCCATAGCACAAGTCCCTACACTTACATCTTCAACTCTTGGTGATTCTTGAGGTAATGCTTCCAGTAAGCATTCCCCTACACTTAAATCATCTTCAAAAACATGTTCAGAACCTGAATCACTAACAACATCTTCAACAACAAAATCATTAGGATCAGAAATTTGCATAATCACATAATCATCACAAAAAATATTAGAAAAATCATGTGAATTAATGGAAGTAGGGTCAGGCCTGACAGAATCGCTACTTTCCATCTCTCCACTGGAGTTTTGTGCTTGCGACTGATTGATGGATGATGCAATTTGATCTAACTGAATCTGTAAGTTCTGTATCCTTAAAAACTGTTGCTCTTGATACTCACTCGTCTGTTGCATAATCTCCTTGAGTTTTCATGTTGATTCATTCATCTGAAAATCATTCTGTTGATAAGGATGTGGTTCAAATGATGTTGAAACTTCTTGAAATCCATATGAACTCTGGTAGGTAGGATATGGCTCTATAAATGGTCCTTGTGCACTTTCACACCTGAAACATGAACTATCCACCCAATTAGCATTAATACCATTTGAAAATGACTCATACCTATTTTGTTGATCCATGTTTGGGTTAATTTGATACTCAGGTTGAAAATGATAACTCTCCATTCCACCTCCAAAATTCTGAAAATATGGATCCATGCTAAAGAAATCTCCTGTTCTTCACTACAACACTCAAAAATCAAGATTAGAAGATTCAAGAGCATAAAGTTTCAATCTCATGAAAACATGAACAGTAAAGGCACTTAAAAATTCAAGAATAAACCAACATGAAAATATAAAAAGAAATAAGCAATCAAAGCAATCAAGATGCTAACAAATAAAATCAATCAATGCATCAATCTAAAATAAACACACACTACTAGTTAGTTCCCCCGCAACGGCGCCAAAATTTGGTGTCGACCTTTTTGCATGTCACAAGGCGCTCCAAATTAATAAAGATTGGAACCCATTTAAACTAAAGAAAATGCGTGTAGTAAGGAGTCCCAAGTCGTATTTTTCCAAGGATAACTAGTATGTGTGTGCATTCTAGAATTGGTTCCAATCAAAAATCTAATTTAACTTGAATTCAACTAAACCCCAAAAGTACCCTAGAACAATTTAAAATGACTCAAAAAAATGTGTTTCTTATCCAAACATTTTCCACTTCATCTCAAAAACATTAGGATCAATTTAGTATCATTAAATCGAATTCTTCCATTAACAATTTATCCAATCACTTCACATGATCTTCAACATACAATTTAGGTAACAATCAACAAGCTAAAGTTAGCATTCAACATTTGAATTCCTTCTCAGTCATAACTATTCCGGTGCATAGAGCAAAGATAACAAGTAATAAGTATACTCAAGATTTCAACCAAACTTGTAAAACCGAAGTATCATCCAATTCTCATTCACACTAAATTCAATCATTAAGCTCAAATTCTCAATCACAGATGCATTGAACAGATGACCACAACCAAAAATCTCGAGTTAAGCATTCACAAGTTTATCCTCATCTCATCAACCATAGATTCAATTTTGAACACAATGTTAGCTAACTAAATAACCAAAATTAAATAACTAATGTAAATCAGAACTCTAATTCGAAACCAAAACTGGTTAGCAGACAAATTCAGAAGTTTAACAAGATCCAACTAAACAATATCAGAATTGGGGTTTCAAGTAAAGAAAACAAAATAGAATTTCATAAGGAAACTCAAACAAAACACAATAGTAAAGTAAAGAATCAGATCTGAAGATCTGAGCAGGAATATCAACAATTAAAAGACAATGATAAAGAATTCAAAACCCTAAAACATTCCTCAACCCGGATCCAAGCCCAAACTCCTCCAATCTGCTGTAAAACCAACAGAAATGCTCTCGGAACCCCTATAAACATTCAACAACAATACCGAAGCCTACAGCTATTACCAGGGAACGATCCTAGCTCCAGGAAACCTCCCTTCAGCTCACATTCCTCTGATAACCTCACCAGCCGAAGAACAGAGCTCAGGATCTGTGAAGTTACAAACCAAATCAACCGGCCAAATTGACCCAGGTTTGCTGCGGCATGGCAATCGGAAAACGTCCAGAAGCATCTGAGAAACCTCTCTTCAAGCTCTGGTGGAAGCGAATAACGCCGATCAGGAGACCTCCTCAACCGGGTATGCGGCGATGAAAAAGATCCCAAATCGCAATCGGGAGACCTCCTTCAAGCTCTCTGATCACCGGAAGATGAACGCTGGCAGCTGAGGATCGTCGTCGGTGAAGAAACCAAGCTCTCGGATCTGGAACGTGGAATGGGAACTCGGCCGCCGCAAGGAAGAAGACGATGACACTGTAGCGGAATTCACGAAGCCGAGCCCAACTGTACTGTAGCTTCTCACGAAGCTTTTAAATCATCTTCAATCTGATCGGACGGCTGAGATGATTCCGGGCTAAATCAACGGTGAAAAGTCATCCAAAATATGATCTGAAGGTACTGATGTTGATCTAGGGTCTGGATCTACTCTCCTGTAGGTCGGATCAATCAGATCATCACTGGATGGTCCAGATCCGACCAGTCTTCAATGAATGGTCTAGATTAATCCGGCTGGATCAATGGCTGGATGAACCCAGATCTGGATCAAAACTTCTGGATCTTCATAAATAGCTCAGATCTACTCCCCATTAAGTTGGATCGACCATATCTTCAACGGATGTCTCAGATCTGCTCAATCTTGGATGAACGGCCTATAATGCTCCGAGGCTTGATCGACTTGATTAGCCCTTGATTTGAGCCCAAATGCAGCCTGATCTGATCGGGTCCATGACCCTTTTGATGCCTACAAAATAAGGATCAAATATTAGCATCAAATTAAGCCATAATAACATAATTTGTAATTTAGTCCAAAATTGATACAATGTATAAAAATGTAATGTAAATATGGGTTCTATATATGAAAACTACATCAAACCATGATTATATGAATGAGAATAGTATAGTAAAATCATGGTTATCAATCGGTCATTATGTCGACCGGACGCCTAAGTTCTATATGCAAGTATATAACGATTCATTTAACTCGTGTAGGTAAAACACATATGTGAAGAAGATATAAAAGTACATATGTACTAATACAAACAAAAAGTCATCCAACCTTTGCGAATCGGTCGAGTGAGCATACAAAACACAATTAATTAAAAAAAAGTAATATAGTAAGTTATACCAAGTTTAAAAGAAATTAATATGAATTCATTGCAAGAGAGTTCAATAAAGAGGCATAGTTATAATTCATCCTTGGTTACATCAACTTAGGAAATAGGTTGGGAGGGCGATTTTTTATTAATCTCCTCCAGTCGGGAAAGCTGGGAGGAGGATCAGAGACCAATAACTTTAATTCCTTTAACTGTTCTACCCCTCCATCAACTGCATAGTTGAGAGCCCAAACAGGACTAAAGAAAGTAGGAGATTCAAGGTATGCCTTTTTGCGTTATTCAAAACGAGCATCTTTGTTAGCTTTATAATCTGCTAGTTTCTCCTGAGAGGCCTTTAGGGCAGCCTCCTTGAGATTCAGAGTGGATAGTTGGTTAGCCAATTCAGTAGCATGAGTATCCTTTAGTGATTGCAATTGAGAAGACAATTGCTTAATCTCAGAAGTCTGCTTCTCCGATTTGGAAGATAACTCATCACCACGAGCGTTGGCTGATCGTAGTTGAGATCGAAGGCTCTCTATGTCAGCTCTGTACTAGTTGGATTGCTCAGTCTCAGTCTGAAGTCATTGACGGGTCTATTCTAATTGGGCAGATAGATTACTTATCTTCTTAGCAACCTGGGCAGGGGATAATTCTGAGACTTGTTTTCTGAGTGCCCCGTTTTCTTGGATCAAGGTATATAGTAGGCGAGCTATGCTCATGTTATTTATCCAACGCTGCAAAAACAATAAGCATTGGAGAAACACCCAAGAGAATATGGCTATAAATACAAATAGTGTTACCTTAGTCTCATCCAGAGAGAATCTGTCAGCTATTTCAGAGAGACTGAGTCATTCAATTAATTGACGGGTTTCTTCCCAAGCCATGGTAAAAGACCCTCCCAATAGTATAGGGAGGGTGGCAGTGGAGGAAGAAGTGGAAGATAAGGTAGTTTGGACTGAAGGGGGACAAAAAATCATAAAGGGTGAGTCCTGGGTTCCTTCTCCTCGAGGAGGCAGGGTCATTTGCTCAGGAAATGTCATAACAAAGGCAGGAGAGGAACTATCACCCTGAATAGGTATATCTACAGCCGATGAAGAAGTAAGAGTGAGATAAAGAGAAGAAAGGGGAAGGTCAGGAGAAGAAGGAGTAGTATCTACAAGGTTCATGTCCCCAGAAAAGGAGACAGTCTTTTGTTTGGGAGAGGGAGCAAGAATCAATTTGCGTCTTTTCTTGGTAGGAGCTTCTTCAGGGGATTTCTCTGAAGTTACTGGAGAAGTAAGTTCAACAATTGAAGGAATATCAGCAAAAGTCCCTTCCGGAGCTACGACCTGAGAACTAGAAGCATCCCCCGTATCAACAGGAACTTCTGTTGAAGAAGGTTGGCTCAAGGCTGTGAGGAGTTCCCGCTCCTTAGCTTTGATTGCTTCTTCTGCTAAGCATAACTTCTCATCAATCGTAGCTTCAAACAGAGCATCCACTATACAAGGCAAAAAATATCTTAGTTAGTAAAAAAGGATTTTAACAAATAAAGTGTAGCTTACCCAGAGAGCCGCGGAGCTCTATCCTAACGGGCTCAATCCAAAAAGATAAAGGTCATTGCATACCCATTTATGGATAAATAGACGACAACCTGATAATTTCTCTAAGTAGCAAAGGAAGAATGTCGATGTAATTATTTCACGTCGGGGAGAGTAGGAAGAAAGGATTTCCAAGAAGAAGACCAAGGTATGGGCTCAGAAAATTCTACAAAGAAGAAGGGTGATTTCCATCCCTTGATGGAAGTAGGCATTTCCTCAAAAAAGGTCATCTTAGGCCTAGATTGAAATAAGAAAATGCCAGGATATGACCTTTTAGGATAGGAAAACATAAAAAAATTCTGGGGGGTTGGAGGGATATCAAAGAGGCGAAAGAGCATGAACAAACCATAAAGATAACGGAAGACATTAAATGTGAATTGTTGCAAGGGGATATCAAAATACTGACTTATCTCTATCAGAAAAGGGGGAATGGGAAAATATAAGTCGACCGTCAGTTGGTCTTTGAAAAAGGTAACAGAATTGGCAGGGGGAAGATGAGGGCGAGCGTCAGGATTAGGAATTGCAATACGATAAGCTTTGGGGATTTCGTATTGAGAACGAAGGGCAGACCTATCAACTTTACGGAAGGTGGAAGAAGTTTGAGCATACCAAGCAAAAAAATAGATTCTTCAGTCATAGAATAATACAAGAGTACAAGAAAAATAACTTACTGAAGCTTTGAGAAGGAAGAACAACAGAAGAAGGATGGAAAAGGTCAGCAAAGAGCGAAAAGAGGCTAAGTCACAACACCAATGAAGAGTGTAGGGAAGAAGATGAAGAAGTAGGAATATAAAGGGTTTAGAGTTTTTCGAAAATATCGACTGACAAGCATCGCCGTTGGATATGCAAGATCCTCATGAGGAGAGTCGTTGATCTGTTGGGAAAAGAATGTGATGAGACATTGCTAAGAGGCGTGCGAAATATTACGTCAGAAAGAAGAAGTTAGGGATACGTGTCATGAATCTATAAACAGGCATTTATGATAGACATAACAAAGCAAATCATGCTCAGATTAGCACCGTAGTGTCGTACGTCTCCAATACTCTCTTTCCGTTGAAGGACCAATTAGCAATAAGAAGATATTGAAAAAGATATTCGATTTCCTAGGTGTAATAAAGAGAATAATGAGAGGAAAAATATAAAGTAATAATATCAAATTGTAACTTGGGAAAATGCAAAATATCTTGACAGACTACAATCCTGACCGGTCTTGTGGACAGGGCGGAAGTCTAAAAACTTGATTAAGTTCATGTTCGTTCGAGCCTATACATAAAATCTTTTATTTAGTTATTCTGGGCATAATCAAACACATAATATTACATATCATTCTCAAAACATAAACCCTGATATTACTACTAGCAATTTTACAACCATAGCTCTTGAATTTCCACAAACTAATACAGTAGATATATAAACTTCCATCGATTTTGTTTCTTAGAACTGCTTTTACCAAGTATAGGAGGGTAACTATTCTGCCTGGTACTATCATGGATCGAAAGATCTATCATCCAACGGAATTTCATTTCCGTTTAAAGACGCCAGATTGTTCTTCCACACCCAAGTGGAAGCGGGAAGCAGAATGACAGCTTGGATAGAGAGGAGAAGTTTACCCTGTCCTCTGGCACTTGTATGATTCACCCCTCGAAACATGTGACTGAGAGGTCATCCCTAACTTAATTTGATTCAACTCAGCTTGCAGAATATCCACCTTAGCTTTCTGCTGATCTAAATCTTGTTGTTGTTGTGATATTAGTAAACTATCTACATAAACCTTCCTGGTTAACATAGTTATCTCTGAAGTATGTTGGGCTTTTAAATCATTCAACTTCTCAGACTTTTGCTTTAGGTCCCAATAAGCTTTGTCCCTTAAAGCTACTTTCAACCGAACTTGAGACTGAGCTACTAACAAACGTACCTCCACCTCTCTTTGCTGTGAATGATGTAGATCTAAGGCTTGCATAGCATCAGCTAAGGATTTCTCCTTCTCGAGCAGTAGTTGATCCCAGAAGGGAGGATCTGAAGCCATGACTCCCAATAAATCTTTGAAAGAAGGTAAAGCAAAAAAGAACAGAGGTGGATGTTGTAAGAAGTAGGATCACATCTCTATTTAACTTGTTAAAGGTGTCACAGGATCACTATAAGAGGTGTCAGGAGATCACTGTAAAGGTTGTCATGGGATCACTACAGAAAATAGCAAAAAGGCAAAAATAGACTTAGATCTAGTCAATCGGTTACACCTCCTTCGACTAGACTCAAAGGGGAGATTAGTGATACGGGTTGTGATAGGTGGATCCTTTACAGTGAGGAAGAAAAGGGATAATAAGACAAAGAAGGTTAAAAAGAGTAGGATGAAAACACAGTGATACACTTAGAAGGCAAGGTCCGACCGGGTATAATAGGTCGGCCGAGCATTAGAGACCGGTCGAACATGAAGAATCGATCGGTCAAAAAGAACCGGTCGAGCATAAAGATCGAATGAATGAGGATAATTTAAGTAAGAACATTCACGTCCGCTCAGCAGGTAAGCCCGACCAAATAGTAACGACCGACCGAGTATAAGGATATTTGATCTTATGTGGCTCAAAGCGTACGGTCGTCCAAGTAAGGGGAAGTTGAATAATAATATTCATATTCGTTAGATGAAGACCGGTCGAGTCTGAAGAACCGCCCGAGCATGAGGAACCGACCGAACATAAAGAACCGACCGAGAATAAAGAACCGGCTGAGCATAACTGGTAGTCTTAGATCGGTCGAAAGTATATAACCGACCGAGAACAATAATATTTAGCATTATAAAACTCTTGACATATAGCTAACCAAGGGAAGGCTAACTAGACAGGAGTGTTTGTACACGCTCGGTAAGTATATATCGATCGAGAGTACATGACGGGACAAATAGAAATATTCATACACGCTCGACAGACAAAGATCGACTGAGTGTGAAGGATCGGCCGAGTCTAAAGGTATTTAGTCTTAGGCGGATGGGAACATGCTATTGATCAATTAAAAGTGAGTTAAGTGAGAGGATTTTCATACACCTGGCAGGTAAATATTGGTCGAGCATAGAGGACTGACCGAGCAAAATAAACAGGTCGGGTACAAATTATCGACCAAGATTAATGTAACAGAAAGGTATTCATGATATATATATATATATATATATATATATATATATATATACAAGGTGAGTTTTAGTGATTAGCTAAATGCATGTAATATGTGAATAATATGAAAGTAATATGTGATCATATGACAACTTGACTAGTTTAGCGGGAAATAATTTTTGGAAGTTTCCGCATGTATGCTAAACGGCAAATAAGGTACATCTGGGGTACAAAAAACATTTGTTAAACTATTTTCACAGGTGGTACTTACGACATCTCCTAACAAACTTTAACAAATCGGGGTCCACCTCATGATTGTGGAGATTTGATGAGGTGGTATAAAAAGGGGAATCCTCTACACTGGCAAGGTACGCATTACATCACAATCGAAACCCTAGTTCCTCTTCAGTTTTTATTGTACTTCTTCTTCTTTGGAACAGAGGGACTGACTTGAGCATCGGAGGGCCTAGCCAGGGATTCTCACCCCGGTCTTAGGTCACTAACGCTTTGTTGGTTGGACTCATTGTGCGCAGGATCGTCTATCAGAGCTCTGATCCACGATCTTCTTGAGGGCATCTTCTTCATTGGGACTTCTTCCATATCTGCTTTGGTTTTCTTAGATCTGTAGTCGTTCACCATCTTTGTCCTAGAAGTCATCGCCCAGCGCTTCATCCCACAGCTTTCAGACATGATTAAATGACATGACAAATCATACGTGTGACAAAATGATAATATGCATCTACATGAGATACAAGTATAGCATAAATAATTTCATAAGTGTCATAATATTAACTGGAAATAAAATTTGTCTTAAAATCTGATTTCATAAATTAAGATGCCTTTAACTAAATTAGTAAACAAATTTTTAAAATTTAATTATGTTGGGACCGAAAATGTAGCTAGGGGGGGTGAATAGCTCGGCGCGATCTCGTGCTCGTCGTTGCTTGTTTCATCAAGATCATAGTAGCGGAAAATACAAGAGACAACACAACAACGCTAACTCTAGGGATTTACTTGGTATCCACCTCAAGAAGAGGTGACTAGTCCAATGATCCACACACTCACGCACCCTCCACTATGTAAACACTCCTTTTTGACAACTACTGAAGGCGGAGAAGCCTTACAAGCTCTCAGTACAAGAAGAAAGGAAAGAGAAACAAAATACAATAAGATCTTACACGTTTGCACAAGAAACCCTAACCCTAACTTCTTCCTCGCCTCTTGACTTGAACGTACACCAGCACAAGCCTCCAAGAATCTTCAAGAACTGGCGGTGAGAACTCTGTGGAGAAGCTGTGGAATCGTCGGTGTCGTTGGAGAAGAAAGCCGAGAGATTTATCGATGAAATCACATGTCAACGTCTTTATCTAGCGCCAACGGTCGAATCCCAATCGATTGGATTGCTCCCAATCGATTGGGGAGGTTTTGGATCGATCGACCGATCGATCCAGAGCGCCTCTGTGCTCTCGGGAATTGCCCGGATGGATCGGCCGATCGTCCAGGGCTTATCGTGCGAAATTGCACCTCCCAATAGATCAACCGATCGATTAGGAGACGTTCTGTGCGAACGGCGATTTCCCCCAATCGATCACCCGATCGATTGGGAGGATTTCCTTTTGCGGGGCTCACCCAATCGATTGGTTGATTGATCCAACTCATGGTTTTTGCCCAAAACTAAGTCCAAAGTCCCCTAAACCAACATCCGGTCAACCATGGCCTGTTGGTACATCATGCCTAGCATCCGGTCACCCTCGACCTACTAGGACTCCCTCACCAAGTGTCCGGTCAATTCCTTTGACCCACTTAGATTTTTCTCCTCATGCCAAGTATCCGGTCAAACCCTTTGACTTATCTCCACCAGGTGTCCGATCAACCTTGATCCACCTGGATTTCCTGTGCCTGACATCACTTAGCAGGACTTCCCTTCTGCCTAGCTTCACTCACTAGGACTTTCCTTCTGCCTAGCTTCACTCACTAGGACTTCCCTTCTGCCTAGCTTCACTTACTAGGACTTCTCATCTGCCTGGCTTCACTCACCAGGACTTTCCTTTTGCCTAGTTTCACTCACCAGGACTTTCCTTCTGCCTAGCTTCACTCACCAGGACTTTTCTTTTGCCTAGCTTCACTCACTAAGACTTTCCATCTGCTTGGCTTCACTCACTAGGACTTTCCTTCTGCCTAGCTTCACTCACCAGGACTTTCCTTCTGCCTAGCTTCACTCACTAGGATTTTCCATCTGCTTGGCTTCACTCACCAGGACTTTCTTCTGCCTAGCTTTACTCACTAGGACTTTCCATCTGCCTGGCTTCACTCACCAGGACTTTCCTTCTGCCTAGCTTCACTCACTAGGACTTTCCAGTCAAGTATCCAGTCAACCTTGACCTACTTGACTCTCCTTCACATCTAAACTGGTCAACCTTGACCAAAAAGGAATTGTACCAACAATCTCCCCACATGAACAATTGCACCTGCAATCTTCATGTATTGTCTCAATATATTGTCAAACATCGAAACCCAAACATCAAAACTCAAGCTTGAGCCAACTCAAGCTTAGTCAACCAGGTCAACCTTGACCTAGGGATATTGCACCAACAATCTCCCTCTTTTTGATGTTTGACAATACCCTTAAGTTAGGCTAATCTCATAACCTCAACTTTCTTCATGCCAATGTATGAATGATGGTTTCCTTCATTCTTCCCCTTTCCTAGAGGGCAAACTCCCTCTTTAGGTAATGAAGGCCTAACTTAATCACACATTCTCCCCCTATTGGCATACATCAAAAACTCCACCCTGAAGAGTTACCCAACGTTATTTACAACTTCACTCGCTGTTCACAACACAATAACGAAGGTCTCATACCCTTCATTATTCTTAACGCTCATCCTTAAGCATATACCACTTGGTATATTCACACACGATTCAAATGAAGGTCCCATACCCTTCATTTTTATCAAATGCTCATCCGTGAGCATACACCACTTGAATAATGAAGATATCCACTCTCCATTATATTCAAATGCCCAACCTTGAGCATTTTCTCTAAAGAAGGTTAACCACCTTACAAGGTGTATGAAAAATAGATTTTCATGTCCTTAAAGAGTAACTCTCCCTAAAGACATGCATATAACTTCTGTCATTGCATCAACAATGACTTGAAATCCCTAAACATATAGGAAACCCAAATTTAGAAGTTTTGAGGTTCAAAAATTTACTATTGAAACTAAATCTCAACCTAAACTTCTACTTAGTCTTCCTTAACCAATCCATCCTTATTTTCATCATGAAAACTCTCCCTAAATGTATAAAAATGAGTTTTGAGGGGTAAGGAATGGTTACCTAGACTAAAGGTGGTTCGAAATGCTGAAATCAGGCTTTCCTGGCCAAAATCAGCATTCCCAATCGATTGGAGTTGGGTTCCAATCGATTGAACCCTGTTGAATCAATCCACTGATCGATTCAGACTGCGTGGATCAATCGGTGGATTGATCTAGTGAGCTTCTATTCGCGAGAATCTCACGCTCAATCGATCGCCCGATCAATTGAGACCCTTCAATCGATCGGGTGATCGATTGAAGGTCTGAAGTTGCTGAAATTTCATTTCAGTCAACTTCAGAAACCCCTAGAAAATTTTACAAAATTTCAAAAATCATGAAACTCGTTGTAGACATTATTTAGGGTATATATTATCATGAAAAAATAGTTTCCTATGAAAATACTTCCTATTTTCAAAGATTGACACAAACTTGGAAACTTGTAACAACTTTAGTATTTTCTTCAAGTTTGTGTTTAACTATTCAATGATAATTACTATCAAAAGATAGCCTTCATCAAGATTTTCCAAAATATATTTAAAATTATTTTCAAAACCAATATCCAACCATGTTCTTTGGGCTCAATGCACATGACTTGTACATTATCTTTCCCAATGATTGGAAAACACATAACTATGTGTTTTGATGAACTTAAAACTCAAAAGAATGCACTAAAACAACATCTTGAGTTTTGTTCATCATCCTAACATCTCACTTGCATTTAATGTGTACGAAACCACATACGAGTTACCTTATAGTTCTTTAGTGAGATGTAAAATCTTGGTTTTGCCCTAAACTAGGGATCATGCATATCTATTTAGACAATTTTGAAACTATGAACATCCACCCAGGATGTTATTTGTTAGTGAATGTCATTAGTCCTTAATTGCAAGGAATTAAACATGATGCATGGTGATGTTATGACATATATCAAAAAGAAATAATTTTCAAAAGAAAATTTCTATAACTACATGATGTATGTATGACATAATATGATATTTTTATATTTTTCATATATAAATCATGAATGCAGAATTTGATGTCATGGCATATGATGGGCAAACAAAACATGGTAAAATAGCATAAATAAAATATACCTAGATTATCTATCTAAGTATCCTAAAACCTTAGCTAATTTAACTTAAATCCTAAATTGCCCATGATTTCCCAAGAAGATGCCACAACCCAATTTGACATTTCTTTTCTTTTATAAATTTTGTGCCAATTTAAATTAAGCATATTCCTCAAATTTTGGCACAATTTACTCTTTCAAGAGTAACCAATTAAAATAAGGCTTAGATTTGCCTTTAACTTCCCAATAAAATGCCAAAAATCCCAACTTGACATTTTTTTACGATTCTCCCACTTATGCCAATTTAATTTAAAATCAAGTTTCTCAAATTATGACACACTTTACTCATTTCAAGAGTAAATCATAATCCTTTTTATTTTCAAAGATTAACAATAACCTTGAAAATGCTCTCCGAGTGTCAACTTCATCAAAGTTGGGTTGACTACCCTTCTAATCGGAGTTGACACTCTCTAACCCATCTAAGGGGTAGAGAAAATGCTCCTAGGAACCCAAAACCTATTGGTGCTCCTTGGATGCTCTAGGTATTCACTAGGGATAACTTCCCTAGATATCTTCCTAGTGACCTTGTTAGGCTTCTTAGAGTCCTTGGTCATCTTTTCTAGGACAACTCTAGGGATTTCTTCCCTTGTGACCTTCTTTGTGACTTTCTTAGACTTCTTAGAAGTCTTAGTCACATTTGTTGTTGCAAAAATACTTCTAGGGATAACTTCCCTTGTATTTTTGAGTTGACCACTAGGCTTAGGGTTAGTTCCATAACTATATGGAACTCTATGGTAAGAAGACACATCCTTTTTGATTTTAGGTTTGTATCCCAAACCTCTATGACCCTTGGATGACCCTTGTTGTCCTAAACCTAGATTTTGCTCATTTTGCCCTTTTAGGATGTTTTCCATCCTTTTAAGGGGTTTTTTATAATTTATCAAGTCTTGACCTCAAGACTTGATTTTCTCTCATTAAATCCTTAGTTTTTGGTTTTTCATTTAATCCTTGAGCAATTTTATTTTTAGGCTTGTAACTAAAATCTTTAGAATTCTTGCCTAATTTTTTATCTACCTTCCTAGACCTATGTGTGGTAGTTTTAGCATGAAGAGCTACATGTTTTTCCTTAATGCTATCATGCTTTCTATTCTTATGGTAAATAGCATTAAAATGATAAAAACTTGAGTTAGCATGTTTTTTACCATTATTTAAAGGGGTAGGCTCAACAAATGATACCTTGCGTTTTACCTTGGAGGCTCCCCCTTGAGTTGTGCTTCCTCCTTGAACCTTGACCGCTTTCTTCCCCTTGGGACATTGACTCCGATAGTGTCCCTTTTGATTGCAAGAAAAGCACACAATGTGCTCTTTGCTCTTCTTTGTTCCGGGAGCGGTCTCCTTGGGCTTCTCCTTGCCCTTTGGTGTCACTTGCCCCTTCTTCTTGGCCAATTTAGGGCACTTACTCTTGTAGTGCCCATGTTCCCTACACTCAAAACATATAATGTGATTTTTATTTTTAATTGAACTAGTTATACCTTCATGTGTAGGGATGATACTTGATCCTCCTTTTGATCCGGAGGTAGATGCTTCCTCTTGATCTGACAAAGATGCTCCTCCAATAGATTTGACTTGACTTGTGGAGGATGCATTGTCTTCTTCTCCATTTGACCCGAATGTAGAAACTTCTCCTTCTTCTTGATCCGATGTCAACAAAGGTCGCTCCCCCTCAATCCTAGAGGTGGAGGCTTCTTCATCTTCCTCTTGTACATGGAACAAAGAGTATGCTCCCTGTTTGCCCTTTTCATTGTATTCCTTTGAAGATGAAGCTTCTTGGACCTCTTCTTCGAAAATTGAGCATCTCTCAACTTTGGAATCCTCTTCCTTTTGATCTTGATCCATCGAGTCGCCCTCTTTGGATTTTTCTTGGATTGGTACAGTGGAGGGTTCTTCATGAAGCTTGGCCAACTTGCTCCACAGCTCTTTGGAATCCTCAAATTCTCCAATTTGAGCCAATATATTACTTGGCAACAAATTGACCAAAAGCTTGGTCACTTTATCATTTGCCTCACTCCTTTGAATTTGCTCTTTGCTCCATTTGCTCTTCTTGAGGATCTTGCCCTTTGAATTTCTTGGAGCCTCGAAGCCTTCCATGAGAGCAAACCATTGCTCTATCTCCACCATAAAAAATTTTTTGATCCTTGATCTCCAATGATCAAAGCTCATCATTGTGAACGGTGGAAGCACCCTTGTATCGAATCCAAGTCCATCTTGGAATTCCATTTGAAGTTGAGCTTCTTGAATGAAGTCTTCGACTTGTAAAATTGCTCCAACTTCTTCACCCTCTAGCTTTTTGCCCCTTCCAGCAATGATTCCGGTAAAGAGCGACCTCGCTCTGATACCACTTGTTGGGACCGAAAATGTAGCTAGAGGGGGGTGAATAGCTCGGCGCGATCTCGTGCTCGTCGTTGCTTGTTTCTTCAAGATGATAGCAGCGGAAAATACAAGAGACAACACAACAACGCTAACTCTAGGGATTTACTTGGTATCCACCTCAAGAAGAGGTGACTAGTCCAAGGATCCACACACTCACGCACTTTCCACTATGTAAACACTCCTTTTCGATAACTACCGAAGGCAGAGAAGCCTTACAAGCTCTAAGTACAAGAAGAAAGGAAAGGGAAACAAAATACAATAAGATCTTACACGTTTGCACAAGAAACCCTAACCCTAACTTCTTCCTCGCCTCTTGACTTGTACGTGCACCAGCACAAGCCTCCAAGAATCTTCAAGAACTGGTGGTGAGAACTCTGTGGAGAAGCTGTGGAATCGTCGGTGTCGCTGGAGAAGAAAGCCGAGAGATCTATTGACGAAATCACACGCCAACGTCTTTATCTAGTTCCAACGGTCGAATCCCAATCGATTGGATTGCTCCCAATCGATTGGGGAGGCTTTTCATTGATCGGTCGATCGATCCAGAGCGCCTCTGTGCTCTCGAGAATTGCCTGGACCGATCGACCAATCGATCCAGGGCTTATCGTGCAAAATTGCACCTCTCAATCGATCAACCGATCGATTTGAGGCTCCCAATCGATCGGGCGATCGATTGGGAGATGTTCTGTGCGAATGGAGATTTCCCCCAATCGATCACCCAATCAATTGGGAGGATTTCCTTCAGCGGGACTCACCCAAGCCCAATCGATCGGTTGATCGATCCAGCTCATGGTTTTTGCTCAAAACCAATTCCAAAGCCCCCTAAACCAACATCCGGTCAACCATGGCATGTTGGTACATCATGCCTAGCATCTGGTCACCCTCGACCTGCTAGGACTCCCTCACTAAGTGTCCGGTCAATCCCTTTGACCCACTTGGACTTTTCTCCTCATGCCAAGTGTCCGGTCAAACCCTTTGACTCACTTGGACTTATCTCCACCAAGTGTCCGATCAACCTTGATCCACCTGGATTTCCTGCGCCTGACATCACTCAGCAGGACTTCCCTTCCGCCTAGCTTCACTCACTAGGACTTCCCTTCTGCCTAGCTTCACTCACTAGGACTTCCCTTCTGCCTGGCTTCACTCACTAGGACTTCTCATCTGCCTGGCTCCACTCACCAGGACTTTCCTTTTGCCTAGCTTCACTCACTAGGACTTTCCTTCTGCCTGGCTTCACTCACCAGGACTTTCCTTCTGCCTAACTTCACTCACTAGGACTTTCCATCTGTCTGGCTTCACTCACTAGAACTTTTCTTCTGCCTAACTTCACTCACTAGGACTTGATAGGATCGATGGTCGCGGCTAGAGAGGGGGGGTGTGAATAGCCGACCCAAATTCTCTTTCTACAAACTAGGGTAAGCGCATCAGAAATAAAAACAAGAAACGAAACTAGGAAGGAGAAGAAAATCAAACCTAACACGATGATGTAACGAGGTTCGGAGATAAACTCCTACTCCTCGGCGTGTCCGTAAGGTGGATGAAGCCTATCAATCCGTCGGTGGATGAGACCCCGGAAAACCGGCTAATAACAACTCCTTCTGGGTGGAGAAACCTCGCCACAATAACTTGCAACAACAAGATAGAAATACAGCAAGAAATACAAACAATATGAATGTAAAACACCTTGCTTGCCTTCGACTGGTTTCCGTTGACGAAGCAGCAACTTCACGGAAGAACAGCAGCAGCTGACCAGGGAAGCTCACACTAAGCTTCAAGCAGTGAAGCTCAGATCACAGCAGTGAAGAAGAAGAAGCAGAATCCGAACCGGAAGAAGAAGAAGAAGAATAGCTCGAAGCCCTCGATCTCCTTTTATAACCCGCACCGCAAAGAGGACATCAAGAAGACGGAGATAGCCGTTGTCACCACAACGGATAGTTCGGACCGATCCGCTCCATCCCGATCGGTCCACGAGCTCCCGACGGTCATGGGATCGATCGCTAAGCCCGATTGGTCTATGCACCGATCAGCTAAGCTGGACCTTGTCCGACCGATCGTGCATGCTCCCGATCGATCCAGCCATCCCGATCGGTCCCGGGACCGATCGATCTTTCTCGATCGGTCCAGTGGACCGATCCTCCCTTTCTCCCGAGCTTCTTGCCTTCGATCGTTGTTTCGACGGTCCGCACCGATCGATAACACTCAAGAGGCTACCGTTTGTTACTAATCGGTCACCGCATCGATCCAGATACTCAAGATCACCGATCGATCCACCGATCGATCCGAGCTTGGTTTTGCCCAAACCAAGTCCCAAGCCTTCCAAACCAATATCCGTCAACCTTGACCTATTGGTATCTCATGCTTAGCATCCGGTCACTCCTTGACTGCTAAGACTCCCTACCAAGTGTCCGAATCCCTTTGATCCACTTGGTCTTTCCAACACCGATGTCCGATCATCCTTGATCCATCCGGATTTTTCCCTACCCGGCTTCACTCACGGGACTTTCACCTAGCTTCACTCACTAGGACTTTTCCATTCACTCAGGGGTTTCCATCCGGCTTTACTCACCGGAACTTCCAAACTGCCAGCTTCACTCACTAGGTCTTTCCCCCCTGCCTCACCCAGTCTTTTCCAACCGCCCGGCTTCACTCACCAGGACTTCACTTTACCTAGCTTCACCACTAGGATTTTCTATCTGCCTTCCTGGTCTAGAGAACGAGCTACCGAGCCCTCTCTGACCTAGTCCGGAGAACGAGCTACCGAGCCCTCTCCGACTTCGTCCGGTCCAGAGAACGAGCTACCAAACCCTCTCTGACCTAGTCCGGAGAACGAGCTACCGAGCCCTCTCCGACTTCCACATCCGGTCCAGAGAACGAGCTACCGAGCCCTCTCTGACCTAGTCCGGAGAACGAGCTGCCGAGCCCTCTCCGACTTCCACATGCCAAGCTTCCATACTTGGACTTCTCCGTGCCAAGTCCCTGCTTGGACTTTTCCCATGCCAAGCTCCCTGCTTGGACCTTTCCGTGCCAAGTCTCCATACTTGGACTTTTCCCGTGCCAAGCTCCCTGCTTGGACTTTTCCGTGCCAAGTCTCCATACTTGGACTTTTCCCGTGCCAAGCTCCCTGCTTGGACTTTTCCGTGCCAAGTCTCCATACTTGGACTTTTCCCGTGCCAAGCTCCCTGCTTGGACTTCTCGAAATATATCAACTCAAGTCGGGTCAACCAGGTCAACCTTGACCAAGGGTTGCACCCACAACCTCCCAAGTTTCTGTTCTTGTCAAACATCAAGATACAACTTGAGTCAGGTCAACCAGGTCAACCTTGACCTAATGTTGCACCAACAATCTCCCATCAAAGTACAACTCTTCTGTTCTCGTCAAACATCAAAATACAACTCGAGTCAGGTCAACCAGGTCAACTTTGACCTAAGGTTGCACCAACAATCTCCCCCTTTTTGATGTTTGACAAAACCATAACCCAACTTAGGTTTTCTAATGTTCTTCCTTGAACATTCTCCCCAAACCTACACTCTCCCCCTTTTTGACACACATAAAAAAGAGTGAATCAAGGTCAAGAGTTTCTTCCTAATGAAAGTCCCATACCTTTCATTGAAACCCTTAATTTCCCCCTTGATACTAAGGTCAACAATTAACTTAGTGATAATCCCATATCACTCAAGTCCTTAGGAGTAAAAACTCCCCCTAAAAGTCAACTCCCCTTGACTAATAGGTAAAATTTCCCCTAAAGGTCAACTCCCCCTTGACCATTGCACCAACAATGTCTTGGAGAGTTTCAACCGTTTAGAAATCCAAAACACCAACTTCATTGCTGAAATTTCAGAAATTTCAGACAGCACAGTCGAAACTGGCACACCCTGATCGGTCACCAGACCGATCAGGTCTTCCCTGGATCGGTCACAGTGACCGATCCATAACTGCCTGGACTGATCAGACTCCCTTCTAATCGGTCCACAACCTCTGATATCAGTTTCTGAATTTCCTTCCGAAATTCAGAAACCCCTACAAAATTCCAGAAAATTCCAGAAATTATAAAACTTTGAGGATACATTCCTCATAACATATACTATCATGGAAAAATAATTTTCTATGAAATAACTTCCATTTTCAAATCTTGATACAAAGTTCAAAAGTCTTTGAAATAGCTCAAAGTTAACTCATCTTTGTATCACCTTGTTCAATGATGAATGCTATCACTAGAAAAGCTTCATCAAGATTTTTCAAATCAATTTAAAATGATTTTAAACCCTTTAATTTGGGACCACAATCTTAGGGCTAAATGTACATGACTTGTACACAAGCTTTCCCTATGATCCCCAATTAGAATTAGGCTCATCTAGGTACAAGAACTATGCACCTTGATCCTAACTCACAATCCTAATATCTCACACACATCTAAGGTGTATCAAACACATCCAAGTCAATTTTGATGTGAGATATGGGTTTAGGTTAGCTTAATCTAAGTTTTCATGCATTTTTCTAAATAACAATTTGATCTCCATATCAAATTGTGTTTTAGTCCTTAAATCAATTTCATTGATCATTAATGCACAAGATGATGACATGGCATATAATTGTATCATAAATGGAAACATGTGCCAATGTCATGATGTCATGGCATAAAGTATGAAACTTAAATAAAGCATGACATTTAACTAACCTAAGCATTATCATGACATATTAAATGATCATAAAATAAATATGATGTCATGACATGGCATATGGCAAACAATATATGGCAAATAGCACATAAAGGTATAGAAAATACCTAATTCTAGCCTTAGTTGTCATTTTTGATAATTTTGATCACTTTGCCATAGGTTTTATATTCCTAAGTGTAATAGACCTAGCATCTTATACCAAAGATTTTTAGATCACTATGTGCCAATTAGATTGACTCTAGACAACTCCTCAAATATGATTGGCACATCCTAATCACCTTAGGAATAACTTTTCATTTCATTTTCAAGGCTTGATTACACCTTGAAAAATCCTAAAGTTGTCACCTTTTGCCATGATTAGGTTAACTACCTATTCAAGTAAGGTTGGCACACCCTAACTAATCTAGCGTGATGAAATCACGCTCCTAGGAACCCAATACCTATTTGAGCTCATTGGGTTCACTAAGTATTCACTAGGGATGACTTCCCTAGCAACCCTTCTAATAACCCTCCTAGGCTTTGAAGCCTTGGTCATTTGGGACTCATCAAGATCAACTCTAGGGTTGACTCCCCTTGTGACCTTGGTGATGGTCTTCCTTGCCCTAGATTTTGTTCCATAATCTAATGGAACATTGTGATAAGTGAGCTTGACCACTTGAGACTTAGGTTTGTGACCCAAACCTTTCTTGTCCTTGGACATTGGTTTTTGACCCTTAAACCCTAGAGATGACTTCTCCAAGTTCTTAAGAGCCTTTTCCAAAGTATCAAGTCTTGACCTCAAGACTTGATTCTCCTTCTCTAATACCTCAATTTTTAATTTTTCATTTTTCTTTGAGGTATTCCTAGGCATGTGTCTAGTTGTTTTGGGATTCCTATCTAGGTTTCCCTTAACCTTAGATGAGTTAATCCTAGGGTTGACATTTCTAGAGTTGTCCTTATTCAAGCTAACATGTTTAGCACCTAAGCACATATATTGATTCCTATAATTAACATGTTTATCATTATTGACAATAGCAACAAAACTACTAGCATGTTTCTTATTATGATTGCAAGAATGAGCCTTAAATGTTACCTTAGGGTTTGCCTTAGCTCCCCCTATCGATGTGCTCGGTCTCTTGTCCTTGTGAGATTGCCTCCCCCTCGGACATTGGCTCCTATAGTGTCCCCTTCGCTTGCATTGAAAGCACACCATGTGCTCCTTGCCCTTGCGTATCGGGACTCCGGCTTCCTTGACCTTTGGCGCCGGTGGAGTCTTCCTAACCCTCTTTGGACACTTACTCTTGTAGTGCCCAAGCTCCCTACACTCAAAACACATTATGTGTAATTTGCTTGAAATTAAAGTGCTTGAGTTACCTAGGGTTGAGGATGAATGTAGACTCTCTCCTTCATCCCTTCCGGAGGTAGATGATTCTTCTTCTTGCTCCAATCTTGAAGAAGTGCTCTCCTCCTCTTCTTCCTTAGATGTTGAGTAACCCTCAACTTCTAATTTCTCTCCTCCATGGTGTGAGCTACTTAGCTCACTTGACTCCTCTTCATGGCTTGAAGTGGAGCTCTCCTCATGGAACTTGGCCAAGTTGTTCCACAACTCCTTGGCATTGTTATAACCACCTATCTTACATAGAATGTCATTAGGTAATGAGAATTCAAATATTTTCATTACCTCATCATTAATCGTGGATTGGTGGATTTGCTCCTTCGTCCACTTCTTCTTCTCTAACGGTTTTCCTTCCTTATCCATCGGAGGCTTAAAACCTAATTGAACACAAGTCCAATTTTCAAAGTTAGTCATAAGAAAATACCTCATTCTTACCTTCCAATACGCGAAGTCGTCGCGGTCGTAGAAGGGTGGAATGGTGATGTCTTCTCCGAGTTGATCCATCTCTAGCTTGTGCTCCCCCAGGTGTTGATCCAACGAAGAGCGACCTCGCTCTGATACCACTTGATAGGATCGATGGTCGCGGCTAGAGAGGGGGGGGTGTGAATAGCCGACCCAAATTCTCGTTTCTTTCTACAAACTAGGGTTAGCACAGCGGAAATAAAAACAAGAAACGAAACTAGGAAGGAGAAGAAAATCAAACCTAACACGATGATGTAACGAGGTTCGGAGATAAACTCCTACTCCTCGGCGTGTCCGTAAGGTGGACGAAGCCTATCAATCCGTCGGTGGATGAGACCCCGGAAAACCGGCTAATAACAACTCCTTCTGGGTGGAGAAACCTCGCCACAATAACTTGCAACAACAAGATAGAAATACAGCAAGAAATACAAACAATATGAATGTAAAACACCTTGCTTGCCTTCGACTGGTTTCCGTTGACGAAGCAGCAACTTCACGGAAGAACAGCAGTAGCTGACCAGCCGGGGAAGCTCACACGAAGCTTCAAGCAGAAGCGAGCTCAGCAAAGCTCAGATCACAGTAGTGAAGAAGAAGAAGCAGTAACTTCGAACCAGAAGAAAAAGAAGAAGCAGCAGTAGCTTCGAAGCCCTCGATCTCCTTTTATAACCTGCACTGCAAAGAGGACATCGAAGAAGACGGAGATAGCCATTGTCACTCACAACGGATAGTTCTGGACCGATCAGGCTCCATCCTGATCGGTCCACAGAGCTCCTGATCGGTCATGGGGATCGATCAGGCTAAGCCCTGATCGGTCTACAGATTGATCAGGCTAAGCCTGGACCTTAAGGTCTGGACCGATCAGGCATGCTCCTGATCGATCCAGCTTCATCCTGATCGGTCCTGGGGACTGATCAGATCTTTCTCTGATCGGTCCAGGGACCGATCCCCTTCCTTTTCTCCCGAGCTTCTTGCCTTCTGATCGTTGTTTCCTGATCGGTCTGCAGACCGATCAGATAACACTCAGTAGGCTACTGTTTGGTTACTGATCGGTCACCAGACCGATCCAGATACCCAGTGTATCACTGGATCGATCCACTGATCGATCCAGAGCTTGGTTTTTGCCCAAACCAAGTCCCAAGCCTTCCAAACCAATATCCGGTCAACCTTGACCTATTGGTATCTCATGCTTAGCATCTGGTCACTCCCTTGACCTGCTAAGACTCCCTACCAAGTGTCCGGTCAATCCCTTTGATCCACTTGGTCTTTCCAACACCAGATGTCCGATCATCCTTGATCCATCTGGATTTTTCCCTTACCCGGCTTCACTCACCAGGACTTTCACCTAGCTTCACTCACTAGGACTTTTACCTGGCTTCACTCACCAGGGTTTTCCATCTGCCCGGTTTTACTCACCAGGACTTCCAAACTGCCTAGCTTCACTCACTAGGTCTTTCCCCTGCCTGGCTTCACTCACCAGGTCTTTCTCCAACTGCCTGGCTTCACTCACCAGGACTTTCACTTTCACCTAGCTTCACTCACTAGGATTTTCTATCTGCCTTCCTGGTCTAGAGAACGAGCTACCGAGCCCTCTCTGACCTAGTCCGGAGAACGAGCTACCGAGCCCTCTCCGACTTCGTCCGGTCCAGAGAACGAGCTACCAAGCCCTCTCTGACCTAGTCCGGAGAACGAGCTACCGAGCCCTCTCCGACTTCCACATCCAGTCCAGAGAACGAGCTACCGAGCCCTCTCTGACCTAGTCCGGAGAACGAGTTGTCGAGCCCTCTCTGACTTCCACATGCCAAGCTTCCATACTTGGACTTCTCCGTGCCAAGTCCCTGCTTGGACTTTTCCCATGCCAAGCTCCCTGCTTGGACCTTTCCGTGCCAAGTCTCCATACTTGGACTTTTCTCGTGCCAAGCTCCCTGCTTGGACTTTTCCGTGCCAAGTCTCCATACTTGGACTTTTCCCGTGCCAAGCTCCCTGCTTTGACTTCTCGAAATAGATCAACTCAAGTCGGGTCAACCAGGTCAACCTTGACCAAGGGTTGCACCCACAACCTCCCAAGTTTCTGTTCTTGTCAAACATCAAGATACAACTTGAGTCAGGTCAACCAGGTCAACCTTGACCTAATGTTGCACCAACAATCTCCCATCAAAGTACAACTCTTCTGTTCTCGTCAAACATCAAAATACAACTCGAGTCAGGTCAACCAGGTCAACCTTGACCTAATGTTGCACCAACAGGACTTTCCATCTACCTGGTTTCACTCACCAGGACTTTCCTTCTGCCTAGCTTCACTCACTAGGACTTTCTATCTGTCTGGCTTCACTCACCAGGACTTTCCTTCTACCTAATTTCACTCATTAGGACTTTCCTTCTGTCTGGCTTCACTCACCAGGACTTTCCTTCTGCCTAGCTTCACTCACTAGGACTTTCCATCTGCCTGACTTCACTCACCAGGACTTTCCTTTTGCTTAGCTTCACTCACTAGGACTTCTCATCTGCCTGACTTCACTCACCAGGACTTTCCTTCTGCCTAGCTTCACTCACTAGGACTTTCCAGTCAAGTATCCAGTCAATCTTGACCTACTTGACTCTCCTTCACATCTAAACTGGTCAACCTTAACCAAAAGGAAATTGTACCAACAATCTTCCCACATAAACAATTGCACCTGCAATCTTCATTTATTGTCTCAATGTATTGTCAAACATCGAAACCCAAACATCAAGACTCAAGCTTGAGCCAATTCAAGTTTAGTCAACCAGGTCAACCTTGACATAGGGATATTGCACCAACAAATTATATATTTTATTTAAGAAGTAATTCTTTATTAAGAAAATCTAATTAATTATGAAACAATTTTCTAAATTTAAATTTCCTTACAAATTAGGAAATATATAATTTATCCAGAAAGTTTCAAATTTTTTTTTTTTAAATTAGAAATTTACAAATACTTATGAAACTTTTCAAAATTAGATTTTTTTCTTAATAAATTTAGAATCTTTCTAATTTTAATTTTTCTAAATTTATTTTACAGAATATTTCCCGAAATGGAATTTTTAAAATTTTAACAAACTTTCTAAAAATAAAATTTTCTAACAAATTATGAAACTTTTCAAAAATAAAAATTTATAATAAAAATTAAAAAAAGGTACAGAAAATAAATTATGACTAAATTTATTTTATAGAATATTTTTAAAACTGAAATTTTATAATTTTTAGGAAAATATCTAAAAATAAAATTTCCTAATAAATTGGAAAACTTTCCCATAAATAAAAATTTGTAATAAAAAAAATTCAGAAAATTTATTATGACTAAATTTATTGTTTAAGAATATTTCTAAAACTAAAATTTTTCAAATTTTTAAAGAAAATTTCCAAAAATAGAATTTCCTAATAAATTAAGAAACTTTCTAAAATAGAAATTCGTAATAAAAATTAAAAAAATTTAGAAAATAAATTATGACCAACTATGACTCATAAAATATTTGTTACGTTATGTCGAAACACGGTCAGACTTTAATACCACTGTTGGAGTTAGGAGTCCGATGTAGATGTGTACTTTAGACAATTTTACGAAATGTGCGTTGTAGAAAAAATAAAAATATAATAAATTTCTAATTTATTACAACACATACCTATGAATGTAAGGTACAACACTTGTAGACATCAACACAAAATAAAATTTTATGAAATAAAAGAAAAATAAAATTATTCTAGATGTACCTTACAGATGATGCGAAGGGAAAGGACATCAACTTTAGCGACGTTCACGAATCTCATTTCTATTCATATCTACATCGAGATCTTTAAGACAACTCCAGTGAGCAACAAGGTTCACCTCTGATTAGTAGTAGCTAAGCGTGGAAGCGATGCGATCCAAGAGGAGAACAAGAAACGGAGAAGCTTTAGAAGAAAAATCACCCTTGGCTTCTTGGTGGCCGTCGACAAGGAGTGGGAGAGTAGAGAGAGGGTGACTAGAGTTTTTTAGAAACCTAAACTAATGAACTTATGTCAATATGTTTCTCCTCATAGAAGAGTATTTATAGACCTTTATATTGTTGAATTTTGTTTTAAATTCAAAGCATTTTTTTTTGTAGTGTTTTTAGTCCCACATTGCTAAGTGGAGAAGCTTGGAAGAGCTTATATAGGAAGCCCTTCCATCCTTGCTTAGCAATGATAAGGGGACCTACACGCATGCGCGGGCCAAGCCCAAATCGAGTGGATTTGGGGGATTCGAGCCAGAAATCCATAAATCGGGCGTCACGTACGCGATTAACGCGCGCACAGGGGGGTGCAAATCCCCAGCCCGTGGGCCTTGCGCTCACGGGCGGCCCGGTTTATTTTTGCTGGTTTGGTTCAGTCTAAACCAAACCAGTTTGGTTTCCGGTTCGGTCTGAACCAAAACCAAACCAGAGTTTGGTTTTTCGATTTTGTTCCGCGTGTGAGGAAGGGACGATAGTGCTTCGTATCTTCTCAGAGTGAATAAAAGGGGACTTGCAGCACCTCTATTCTTCACTCAAGCCTTGAGCTTTCTCCTCCTTCTCCCTTCTCTATGCGATTCATTCTACACGATTTTGTGCTTTCTTCTCGTCGAGTTTTTCGCTGCTTTCTTGTCCTGAGGCTTGGTCTTCCGGCGATCTGAGGTTGGGTCCGAGTGTAGCGTCCGTTTTGGAGTGCATCTACGGACGAGACGAACGGTTGTCGGATCTTGGGAGAATTTTGCCAGAGAGCCTTTGCACCGTGAGGCGGCAATAAATTCTCTAAGGATAGTCGGCGTGCCGACGCTTCAACCGGATAACTATATTCTAAACCCTACTCCTTTATTTATCTGTCTATTGCATGCTATTTTTTGTGCGAATATAATACTGCTTATATTGCTTTATTTTACAACATTCTTAGAGAATTTATTGCCTACATCAATAGACATGATGAATGATAGGGTAATAGGATCTGATGAGGCTAGTGCTAGACCCGAGAAATTTTACGGGCAAAACTTCAGACGTTGGCAACAACGGATGAAATTTTGGCTTACTACACTAGGGCTATTCTCCGTTATAGAAACAGACCCTCCTTCACCTAATGAAGAGGAACCTGCCCGTAGTGCTGCCTTAGAGAGGTTTAAGTAAAGGGATTATCTCTGCCATGGGAGAATCCTGTCTGCCCTCTCAGACACACTATTTGATGTGTACTGCTCAACCTCTTCAGCTAAAGAACTGTGGAAATCTTTGGATAAAAAATATAACTCCGATGATTCTGGTTTAGAAAAGTATACTGTGGCAAAATTCCTGAACTTCAAAATGGTTGAAGGCAAATCTGTGGTTGAGCATACACATGAATTCCAAGTTCAAATTCATGGTCTTGCTGAAGGAGATATGCCATTACCTGAAAAATTTCAGGTCTTGTCTATCATCGAAAAATTACCTCCGAGTTGGGAAGATTTTGGCTTGACTCTTAAACATCGGAGAGGTAAAATCTCTCTAGAAGATTTGATGATTGCCTTAAATATCGAAGAAGAACATCGAAAGCAACATAAAAATGATGATACAAGAATGCCTATGGATTTTATTCCAAAAGCGAATGTAGTAGTCTCATCTGACAAGAAGAAATTCAAAAATCAGAAAATGAAGAACAAGATGAAACCCAACCCAAAGGTTCAAAAGAAAACTGGAACCAAACCTAAGCCTTGCTGGGCATGTGGATATGTTGGACATTATGCCAAATTCTGCCCTAAGCGAAAGGACAAGGAGAAAAACCAAAGCAATACGTCCAACACCAAGGCAAAAGTAAATGTTGTGACTGCTAGTAACGACACCAGCGATAGGTTTGTTACCTTCAAACCCGAACTAAACTTGATCTATCAACCCAATGAATGGTTAGTTGATACAGGTGCTAATGTACACTGTTGTGCTGATCACTCTACCTTCCTTACTTATCAGGTAATTGAAGGCACTTCCGTGACCATGGGGAACCATTCTGCAGCCAGGGTGTTTGGGATAGGACAAGTTGACCTGAGGTTCACCTCTGGAAAAGTCCTATCACTGCATGAGGTGCATCATGTTCCAGCGGTCCGTCGGAATTTGATTAGCGGATCAAAGTTAGTCCGTGCTGGTTATGAGTTGAACTTTAAATGTAATAAAGTTGTAATATTATATTTAGGAACCTTTATTGGAAAAGGTTACCTTAATGAAGGTTTATTCAAACTCAATGTAGAAAATGCTACCTTAAATAAATCTACTAATATTGGTTGTTCATATAACATTGAGTCTTATGATATATGACATGACAGATTAGGACATGTCAATTTTAATACCGTGAAAAAGATGAAGCTTTAGATAAATTTATGATTTTTAAATCTGAAGTTGAGAATCAAACCGATAAAACTATTAAGAGGTTAAGGTCTGATAGGGGTGGAGAATTTACCTCGAACCTGTTTCAAAAATTTTGTCAAGATACAGGTATAATCCATGAGGTAACTGCTCCATATAGTCCTCAATCCAACGGTATAGCAGAACGAAAAAATCGAACCCTTGAAGATATGATTAATTCCATGTTAGGCAGTTATGGGTTACCCAACTTTATGTGGAGGGAGGCTCTATACATTGCATGTCATGTGCTAAATAGAGTTCCAATGAAGTCAAGGGATAAAACACCATATGAGCTTTGGAAAGGCTGAAGGACAAGTTTGAAATATCTTAAAGTCTGGGGGTGCCTTGCAAAGGTACTAGTACCTGAACACAGAAGGAAAAAACTTGGTCCAAAGACCGTAGATGGTATCTTCTTGGGTTATGCTCAAAATAGTATTGCATATAGGTTCCTGATTATTAAATCAGAAATTCCTGGAATAGATGCAAATACTATTGTAGAACTTCGCGATGCTACATTTTTTGAGGATATATTTCCTATGAAGACGAGAACACCTCAATCTAGTATTCCTACTAGAAATGAGCCTTCTTCCGTAGAGGTCCCACTATCGGTAGTGGGTACACCTTCCTCAAGTCACTCTAGACTAGATGAATCTAGTGAGTATACAGAACCAAGAAGGAGCAAGAGGCAACGTGTGTCTACGGATTTAGGTCAGGACTTTATCACCTATAATATAGAAGGTGATCCTGTGACATATAGAGATGCTATGGCTTCTCCTGAAGCTAAACACTGGAAAGAGGCTATTAAAAGTGAAATGAACTCTATTATCTCTAATGCCACTTGGGAGTTGGTAGATTTACCTCCTAGGTGTACCACTATAGGATGTAATTGGGTGTTTAAGAGAAAACTAAAACCTGATGGGTCAGTAGATAAATTCAAAGCCCGCCTAGTTGCTAAGGGATTCAAACAAAAAGAAGGGATTGACTATTTTGACACTTATTCTCCTATTACCAGAATTACTACAATTCGAGTGTTAATCACATTAGCATCCATATATCATCTTGAGGTCCATCAAATGGATGTCAAAACAGCATTCCTGAATGGAGATCTAGAAGAAGAGATATATATGGATCAGCCTGAGGGATATGTAGTCTCTGGAAATGAGAATAAAGTCTGTAGGTTAGTCAAATCTCTTTATGGTTTGAAGCAAGCCCCAAAGCAGTGGTACGAAAAATTTGATAGAGTCATGCTATCGTTTGGTTTTGAAGTAAATGACTCTGATAAATGTGTGTATGCTAAAATGAAAGGTGATAATTGTATTATCCTATGTTTATATGTAGATGATATTCTACTATTTGGAACTAATCTTTCTATTATTAATGAGACTAAGGCCCTCTTAAGTGGTAAGTTTGATATGAAGGATATGGGTTGTGCTGATATGATTTTAGGGCTGAAGTTGACTCGTTCAACTGATGGAATAACAATTTCTCAGTCACTCTATGTTGAGAGAGTATTAGAGAAATATGGTTATAGCCAAGTTAAATCTGTTGTCACACCATATGACCCTTCAAAAACTCTCCACAAGAATAATAGTGGTGTGGCAGTGTCTCAATTAAGATACTCACAAATAATAGGCAGTCTAATGTATTTAGCTAATTGTTCTAGACCTGATATTTCTTTTGTTATAATGAAATTGAGCAGGTTTACCAGCTGTCTGGACATAACGCATTGGGATGCATTAGACAGAGTACTCAGATACCTAAAAGGTACTATATCCTTGGGCTTGTGGTATGGGAGATTCCCTGCAGTCCTGGAGGGATATAGTGATGCTAGTTAGATAGCAGACACTGCTGAGTGTAAAGGCGTTACTTGTTATGTCTTTACACTTGGAGGCGGTGCAGTTGCTTGGAGGTCTGTTAAACAGACGATTATATCCCGTTCTACATCTGAGGCAGAATTGTGTGCTTTAGATACCACAGTAACTGAAGCTGATTGGCTTAAGAGTCTTCTTTCATAAATTCCCTTGATGGTAAAACCAATACCTTCTATTTCAGTACACTGTGATAATCAAACAACAATAGCTCAGATTAGAAGCTCCAAGTATAACCAGAAATAGAAGAGACATGTACGAATAAGATTGAAATCTATTCGTGAGCTAGTGTCTCTTGGAGTGGAGTCATTGGACTTCGTAAGTTCAAAAGACAATATTGTTGATCCACTCACAAAAGGACTTGATTCTGAGAAAATCAAGAGATCCAGTAAGGGAATGGGACTGAGGTCTATCCTGGTTTCATCTATAACGGCAACCCAACCTATCTGATTGGAGATCCCAAGAAGTAGGTTCAATGTGGTATAAACAAGTTATAAGGGTGAACCGTAAGCATCAAATTGATTGAGATGTAATCTCATAGTCTCTTCCCTGGATAGATGCTTGACTGCTAGTGAGGATGAGCTTAAAGGCTCTTAATGAGTTCAAGGTCTTATTGACAGGATGCTCGCGGTACATCCTTGGAGAACTCACCTATGTAAGTGTAACTGTGTGGCCGCAGTGTGGGGGGTCTAGGCAACTCCCCTTAGCACTTATGAAACAAGATTCGGTGGCATGGCCGTAATGCACCAACCCAGAAGGATTCAACCGTCGCCTGTGATGAGTTGTTACCATTTGACTTCACATATAAAAAGGTTTAAGTTCAAGACCTAGTTCACTTCAAACCTATGTGAATAAGATTGGTGTACTTAGGTGAAAATTCAAACCGGAAGGTATTTTCACTAAAAGCTCATTGCAACCTAGCCTCAGGACATTTTTTTTTTGTTTTTAACCGAAATGATTTGAATTTGTGGGGGATTGTTGAATTTTGTTTTAAATTCAAAGCATTTTTTTTTGTAGTGTTTTTAGTCCCACATTGCTACGTGGAGAAGCTTGGAAGGGCTTATATAGGAAGCCCTTCCATCCTTGCTTAGCAATGATAAGGGGACCTACATGCATATGCGGGCCAAGCCCAAATCGAGTGGATTTGGGGGGTTCGAGCCGGAAATCCATAAACCGGGCGTCACGTACGCGATTAACGCGCGCAGGGGGGGTGCAAATCCCCAGCCCGTGGGCCTTGCGCTCATGGGCGGCCCGGTCTGTTTTTGCTGGTTTGGTTCAGTCTGAACCAAACCAGTTTGGTTTCCGGTTCGGTCTGAACCAAAACCAAACCAGAGTTTGGTTTTTCGATTTTGTTCCGCGCGTGAGGAAGGGACGCGCAGTGCTTCGTATCTTCTCAGAGTGAATAAAAGGGGACTTGCAGCACCTCTATTCTTCACTCAAGCCTCGAGCTTTCTCCTCCTTCTCCCTTCTCTGTGCGATTCATTCTGCACGGTTTTCTGCTTTCTTCTCGTCGAGTTTTTCGCTGCTTTCTTATCCTGAGGCTTGGTCTTCCGGTGATCTGAGGTTGGGTCCGAGTGTAGCGTCCGTTTTGGAGTGCACCTACGGACGAGACGAGCGGTTGTCGGATCTTGGGGGAATTTTGCCGGAGAGCCTTTGCACCGTGAGGCGGCAATAAATTCTCTAAGGACAGTCGACGTGCCGACGCTTCAACTGGATAACTATATTCTAAACCCTACTCCTTTATTTATCTGTCTATTGCATGCTATTTTTTGTGCGAATATAATACTACTTATATTGCTTTATTTTACAACATATATAACTTAGGAAGCAAGTCATCTCGTCAACTAAATAAGCAAAACCAAACTGATCCATTACCATTAAGAATAAGTTTGGTTCAAAACTAAACTATCTTGGTTCATAATTAAACAAAACCTATTTGATTTATTATTAAATCGTTATGAAACCATATCTTCTACAATAGTCATGGCTCATCTGCACTTCCATTTCGACAAATATCTTTTCATATTTATTTTGTATTTAGTCCAACCAAAGATTTTATCTCTTATATGAGAATTGAATTCTCAAACTTGATTTACATCTTTTAGATACTGGTAGTGCTCGTGATCCCATAGGTTACTGGTTTATCTTGGTCATCCATAATTAACTATTTAATTATGAATCAATAATAAGTGACACTTAGTAGTACATTATGATTCTCAATTAATCAGAAAATCTCACATGTCAATAGAAATATCATACATCCTTTTAAACCAATTATCTTTTCTAAATCTTTCCAATGTAAAACTTTAATTGAATTACCAATATAGTTACATTGTCCACGTCTACTTAGAGTAACGTTTCATCAAACCACCTAAGAGGTAAATCTCGAATAAGATGAAGGAGTTGAGATTGAGCTAGAAAAGTCAAGTGATGTGTTGAAGGAATCCATGATCACTTTGACCTCCCCTCTATCTGACTGTTGACCTAGATCTTTGACATGGGTTCTCGTATTCCCACATCACTGTGATTAGTTTAGGTTTTTTCTTTCACTGTGGATTCCTTTTCTTCTTGGTTCTATATTTCAAAGTTAACAGAGGGTTAGGCCCGTCTATTTTTTATTTTTCAATATTTTGAACATCTATATTCTTTAAGTATTTTTGACTAAAAGTCCTCAATGACTTTAAGAGTGTGTTAAGTAAATATTATTATACTCTTAAAGTTTTCTTGAGTAATATCCATATTTAATTTTTCATATTTTAAATCATCTATGACTATTAATTATTTTTTGGCAAAAAGTATTTACCAACCCGATAGACCTAGAATTTATGTGAAGGGGGTACTATTACATTTCTTGAATCCCTCGAGTCATTATATGTTTATTTTTTTAGATTTTAAGTCCACTATATACATTTAATATATTTTTTTTTTTTACCAAAAGTGCATAGCAATATTAGAGACTTCACATTTAAGTTTCTTCTTATTTATTTATTTTTAAGATTTTTATTTTATATTCAGCAAATACATTTAGCTAAAAGCATTGATGACTCTACAGATCTTAGATTCAAGCCAAATGGACACCTAATTTCTTCTTATGGTTATTTTAAGTTTTTTTTTTTTTTTCAAATTTTAAACCTATAAAGTAAAGTTGTAAAATATTTTTCTCCAAAGGCACTTGAGGTCTAGAAGTGATTTCCAACTTTACTGCAGGCCACCAAACCGTTGACAATGTTGATATTCACACTTAAAATGCTTTTTAACTCCCGCATCTTCTGCAGATTTCAAGTTCCAATAGGTGCTTTTGTCTGGATGGTTTGAAATTTTTAAGTGTGCTAATGAATTGGAATTTAGAACAGAGATGACCATCAGGAGACATGCAGTATAATATTCATAGCTTTCTCTGGTTGTTTAACAGATCATGCACTGATAAATCAATCTGGAAGTCAAAAGATCTCAAGCAGAAATTAAGAGGCATGTGAAAGAGCAGAACAAGCACTTTGGACCTCGATCATTATTGTATTTAATATCACTGATACTTTGCCAAACAAATCAAAAGTCCACAATTCCATGGTTTGGAATAAAAACTTACATCAAATACATACCTAACACTTTCCATCTCTTGCTCCCAGTATCGAAAGAGTTTGGGAGATTATAGTGCAGATGTCCTGAGATTTTGGTCATCTGACTTCATTCTTTGTGGTTGGAACTTCCAACTTAGCTGCTTCGGTAGAAGTTTGAAGTGGATGCTCAGCGGTTAGATTTTGTAGATCTCTTGCAACGATTGTTGGATCAACTACTGTTGTCTGGTTGCTCTGAGCTTGTGTTGAATTTTTCGGTATTACAGTATAATCCTTCTGAACATTCTCTCTCGATCTCAAACCTAACTCATCTTGACTTTCTGATTCGTTTGCATGAAATTTCAGCACCCCTGTTTCATCGTGAATGTGATCCAGAGTTTCACTTGCAGCAGCCCTGCTCTCGGGAAGAGTCTGGTTGAACTGAACCAAACTCGTGTTTTTCTCTTGCACTGAAACAAACATTCCAATCTCAGGCTCAGAATCCTTGAGCGGAACAATATGATCCACAGCACTGGAAGCATCATCGGCTTTGAAGCTCCGTTCTCGCGCTTCGCGAGTCCGTTCATCGCGTTCTGCCTCGTGGGTATTGTGGACTACCTCACTGGAGGCGTCGTCGCCCCGGAAGCTTTTCTCTCGAGCCTCGTGGGAGTGCTCTTCATGTTCTGGGTCATCCACTTTCCGAGCAATCTGTGACTTTTGCTCAGAAGGATCAGCTTCCCTCGCCTTCTCCTTAATTTCTGCATGCTTGGCCTCTTCTTTCCCTGAGAAAGGGGAAAGGTCCTTCCTTCTAAAGCTTGTGATCAGCTCAGACTGCCTCGCATTAATATTGAGCTTGTCCTCGTAGGCCTTCCTGTGGTCATGCGAGTACTTCATCTGGTAGATCAGCCAGATACCAACAGCAACCAAGGTGGATATCTGGAGGGCGTTCTTTGCCCTAAACCCCCCTTTGGCCCTGTGGTTTCTGCTGGACACTTGCCGCAGCATGTTGATCCTCTTCCCTCGTGACTGTCCCTTTGGCTCTCCAGTTTACTCCCACACTCTTCCTCAAGACGCACACCAAGAAACAGCGTCTGTCAAAGATAAGAAGCAAACAAACCTCAGCAGCAATCCATGTCCTTCGCTTATAGTACCACCCCAAGCTTCCAAAAAAGTAAACTTTGTCTAAAAGCTGGAGATCATTAAACCAAAAGGAAGCATACAGAAAAAAAGGGAATGAAAAAAAAAACATTGATTCGATCAAACATCTTCTTATGAGCATCCAGTTTAAACTCAAGTACTCATCAGAAAGTAACAAAATCCATGAGCAGTAGAGAGAATCTTTCACATGGGACGACAAAAGCGAAGAAAGAAAGAAAGAAAGAACATACCAGAAGGAGAGGGGCTTGCTCCTGTTTCCTTTACCGAGAAAGCAGAAACCAAGAAGAGAAGCAGGAGCGCGGAGGCAAAGTCGCAACCTACAGAGATGATGTTAACGAAGGAAGCTGCCGTGGTCAAAAAGGTTGAAAGGAGAGTCGCCCCATTGCTTTTCCCTCCTAAATAAATACTTTACCTTCCGAGGCAGGCAATCGATTCAAGTTCTAGATTCTGCAGCAGGAACCTGGTCAACCAAGCTCCATAGTGGTCAGGGGACGCAAATGTACAGTGGTGGTGTACTAAGCGGACGAGGTCCTGTCCGACATTGCCGATTTCTCACCACGCTTCAACTTCTTTGATTCAGGTGGATCGATCGATTAAGGATGTTTTGGTCGTCCACGGAATGCAACACCGAACCGATCTCTTAGAATGAGATTGTGACGGATGGATTGGAGGATGGGAAAATTGTTCAGAAATGAGATCAACGCGCGTGGAGGAAGGAGAAAACAAGTGCACCTGCTCTTGAAAAAACAATAAAAAATGAAAAATGAAAACTGGAGCTGAGCTCAGCTCTCAAGGAAGACCTCGTCACGGACGTCAATTTGGAAGCCAACATCTAGAAGCGATAAGATTGGCCTGCACTCGTGATCGCAACCAGCTGTTGTAGTTAGATTGACAAATGCAGATGGAGTAGGATACTGGAGGTAGATTTAAAGAGAAGGCACACGTGGAATTGAGGAAAAATAAAATAGACGTTTTTTAAACGAGCGAGTTGTTTATCTCCTTGCTTATTCATTTTGTTTGTATTAACTCTCCCAACTTATCAAAGAATAGATGAGATGAATTAATGGAAAATGAGAAAAAATTAAAATAATATTTATTTCCTTTCTCTTGAAAGTGATGCGTTACAAAGCTAAAGGTGACAAGGCAAAACAATGACGAAATCGAATGAAAGTGAATTTTAAACACAAAATCTTTGAAAAAACTTCTAAAACTCTTTACCAACCAAGCTAGTGAAAAGAAATAAAATTTATTTTTGAGAAGGGTTCAACTTTGCCATTCTTGCGCCAACAAACACTTGGGTAAACTTGTAGGACCGTTAGACCGGCTAGGAGGGGTTGTTAGATATCCTGCAAAAATAAAAACAATCCTTTCTCGAACTCTTTAAACTAACACTTACATAAATAGAGCAGAGCAAAATAAATAAAACATTAAAAAGATAAAACACAAAAAGTTTATTTGGTTACAACCAATGTGCTTGTTAATCCAAGGAAGATAAAACTCACTATCAATCTCCTTCAGGCGGAGAAGCCTCGTACAACAATGAAGCGCAGAAAACAGAAGCTCGACTACAACTAAAAGCACATAAGCGTTGGAATTACAGATAATGAGTTCGTTAAAGAGCTTCTGAATCAAGGCTATACTTATAGCCTTGGTCGGGGCGCCTGGAAGGGTTCCGGGCACCCTGGGAGATAAAACTTTTTCCCTCAACGTTCAGAACACATTAGACGCGTTCTGGTCAAGAATGCTGGTCTGGGCGCCCCGGAAGGGTTCCGGGTGCCCCGGAGGGGTCCGGGCACCCGGAGCTGGGCGCCCGGTCAGCTCCGGGCGCCTCGGACCCCGAAAGTCAACCAGAGTTGACTTTTCGTCCGGGACCTCTGCTCCGTTTCAGTCCCGCCTCGGTCCGGGTCTTTCGCTCCGGATCTGCTTACCTGGGTGATCTCTGCCATCCGGAATAGGGCTCACCCGAACTCAAGTTTCGGTCTTCTCGAGCAGCCTTCCGCTCCGGCTTCTCGTCCCTCGGAATCGTCGCATGCTTCCTTCTCGTCCACCAGCGTACTCATCCGCAGTCTTCGTCCCTCGGTCACACCCCGTGCCGACCTTCTCACTAGCTGCGTCTCTTGCTCCCCGAGCAATCTTCCGCTCCGGCTTTCGTCCCTCGGAACCACCGCACGCTTCCTTCTTGTCCACCGGGGTACTCTTCCGCAGTACCTCATCCCTCGGACGCACCGCGTGCCGTCCTTCTCGCTAGCTGCGTCTTCCGCTCGAGTACCTATGCTCCTAAGCTCCTGCACACTTAGACACAAGATTAAAACAACACAAAACCTAACTTAACTTGTTGATCACACCAAAACAACCTTGGGGTTCCAACAATCTCCCTCTTTTTGATGTGATCAATCCAAGTTAAGCTAGTGTCAAAAATAGATATGATAAATGAAATAATTTCTATTGCAATAACATGCAATATGATAGAAAAAATTAAATTTCAAAAATTCTAATTTTCAATTTCTACCTCCCCCTAGACTTATACTTTCTCTTCTCCCCCTTTAATCACATAAAAAATTGGGATTGTAAGAAAAATCTAAGGGTTGATACTTAGAAACATTATAAAAATTTATTTCAATGATTTTCTGGAAAATATTTCTAAGTCAAGGAAAATTTCTAAGTCAAGAAATAACTTTTGAAAAAAAAAAATTCTAAGTATTCGTCATCAATAATTAAAAACTTTCTAAGCTTAAAATTTATGCAAGAAAATTTAAAAGAATTGATAACATTAAAAGAAATTTTCTATGCATTTATTTATTTATATATTTTATTCTAATGCTTTTAATAGAGAGTTTTAAATTTCCATTTTAACTTATTACAATTTTTCAAATTTGAAGTAAGAAAATTTGAGCATGCGAAGAATTGTATCATGTTAATTTCTGCTAATAGTTTGTCGAGATATTTTAATCGACAGACTATTTCTCTCAACTTTAAAGTAACAAATGTTAAACATGTAAGAAATTGTATTGACAAGATAATTGGTAAAAATTTGTTTGACAATTTTTCTAATTTGCAATATTCATTCGACAAAATATTTTGTAACTTGCAAGAATCTTTTGTCAAAACATTTTGCGATTCGAAAAACTCTTTCAATGAGATAATTTGTAATTCGGAAAAATTTTTAGATCCGGAAAAAATTTTCGAAAAAATACTTTGTGATTCACAAAAGTCTCGGCAATATTTCTAACTTCCATAATTCTTTCGAAAAAATACTTTGTAACAAAAAGTCTTTCGAAAAAATTTCTGATTTGCAAGACTCGTTCGATAATAGATTTTGTGATTCGAAAAAAATTTTGGATTCGAAAGAATCTTTTGGTAACATAATTTCTAATTCAGAAAAATTTTTAGGCAATTTTTTAATTGTTTTAACTAATTGTTCAGAAGGTAGAAGTCATACCTTACTTACCTTGTTGGCCGTTGGTTCTCCCCCTGTTGAATTGCTTTCTTCCGAAGATTCTTCCTCTCCATCGATGCTTATTGACGAGGGACTTTCTGTGTTCTCGGGATGTACTTCGACTGTTGGGTCTGTCTCGGTAATTTCTTCCGTCTCGAATTCTTCTGATGGCGGCTCGATGTCCATTGAGGAGACGGCTTCAACCGATTCTTCGTAGAGTTTTAAAATTTTTTCCCAAAGTTCTTTCGCGCTTTTGTACTTTCTGACTCTGTCGAAATCTTTAGTTGGTATTGCGCTTAGAATGTGAAACTCTGCCCGAGCATTTGCCATGGACTCATCACGTTGCTTCTCGTTCCAAAGGCGTATGTCGATCTTTTCTCCGTTTGCTTTCTTTGGTGCTTCATAACTAGATTTCATTATTAAAAGAATACCAATATCTGAGTTTAGGTATACCTCCATTTTTTGTTTCCAGACGAAAAACTCCCCCTCGAATGCAGGTGGGTAGTCGCTAGCTCCGGCCATCGTTTTGTTACTTCAGACGGCGATTAGTCCTTCTGAGGCGTCTCGGCTCTGATACCACTTGTAGGACCGTTGGACCGGCTAGGAGGGGGTTGTTAGATATCCTGCAAAAATAAAAACAACCCTTCCTCGAACTCTTTAAACTAACACTTGCATAAATAAAACAGAGCAAAATAAATAAAGCATTAAAAAGACGAGGCACAAAAGGTTTACTTGGTTACAACTGATGTGGTTGTTAATCCAAGGAAGATAAAGCCCACTATCAATCTCCTTCAGGCGAAGAAGCCTCATACAACAATGAAGTGCAGAAAACAGAAGCTTAATTATAACTAAAAGCGCACAAGCGTTGGAATTACAAATAATGAGTTCGTTAAAGAGCTTCTGGACCAAGGTTATATTTATAGCCTTAATCGGGACGCCTGGAAGGGTTCCGAGCGCCCTGGGGGGATAAAATTTTATCCCCCAACGTTCAGAACGCATTAGACGCGTTATGGTCAAGAATGCTGGTTCGAGCACCCGGAGGGGTTCCGAGCGCCCCAGAGGGGTCCGGGCGCCCCGGTGAGCTCCGGGCGCCTCGAACCCCGAAAGTCAACCAGAGTTGACTTTTCGTCCGGGACCTCTGCTCCGTTTCAGTCCCGCCTCGGTCTGGGTCTTCCGCTCCGGATCTGCTTACTTGGGTGATCTCTACCATCCGGAATAGGGCTCACCCGAACTCAAGTTTCGGTCTTCTCGAGCAGCCTTCCGCTCCGGCTTCTCGTCTCTCGGAATCGCCGCGTGCTTCCTTCTCATCCACCAGCGTACTCATCCGCAGTCTTCGTCCCTCGATCGCACCCCATGCTGACCTTCTCGCTAGCTGCGTCTCTTACTCCCCGAGCAATCTTCCGCTCCGGCTTTCGTCCCTCAGAACCACCGCACGCTTCCTTCTCGTCCACCGGGGTACTCTTCTGCAGCACCTCGTCCCTCGGACACACCGCGTGTCGTCCTTCTCGCTAGCTGCGTCTTCCGCTCGAGTACCTGTGCTCCTAAGCTCCTGCACACTTAGACACAAGGTTAAAACAACACAGGACCTAACTTAACTTGTTGATCACACCAAAATAACCTTGGGGTTCCAACAATACCCACTAAGAAACCTCCATCTTTAAATGCTTCACACCTTGTTCAATAAAGCAGAAGCTCCGGTTCATCAGGAATCTCAGAGAAGAATCTAGCGTAATCAACCTTACTTAATTTTACAAAAGGTTATTTCTAATATTTAAATCCATGACTTTAACTCTCTGTTTGAGAGGATGTGAGGGAAGGGGAGGTAAAGATAAATAAAGGGAAAGAGAACTCCAAATCTCAAACATGTGAGGGAAGGGGAGGTAAAGATAAATAAAGGGAAAGAGAACTCCAAATTTTATTTGGAAGAGAGTAAACTAAGGAAAAAAATTATAAGGAAGGATAAATTTTAACTTTTCTTATCCATTGATATGTCATATTATAAGTGGCCCTGAGAGTAATATGGGATTGACAATCAAGATGATATGACAGTCAAAGTTAAAATCAAGGAGACAGTCAGGATGTACGTAGTCGGACAGATCACTCACCGTTGGAGCTCAGTCGTCCACTCCTCCTAGGCATGGTCTCAGCATACAGCCACTCAGACTTGAGGGATTTAGCTCTCCACGCCTCAAGGGCAAAGCTCCCAGCATATAAGTAGTCGGATCTAGCGTAAGTTGAACCTTCGAGGCTATACAGTCGGTTGGTCCAACACTAGTCAGACCTTAGGGGCTCAACTCCCCACTTCTTATGTGTAAGTTGTTAGGATCTTAGATACAAAATAACACAAGCATAGCGAATATTATCAAGATCAATTCCAGAAGATCCATGCGAAAAAAATCATATATTTGTTGAATTAAGAGTTTTACCTTTATTACGTAAACACGAACTCCCGATAGTAACTTTATCCTCGGTGGATCTCAGCACGATCAAGTGTTCGCACCTCTACCATATCCACACGAACAAGTTCCGTCCGTCTCACAAACTCACAAACTTAGAGAAGAAGAACTACCTTTGTGGTGCTAGCCACAAGAGATGATTCAGCCAAGAGAAGAATCGGCCAAGAGGACGAAGAAGAAGAAGACTAAAGGTCTCTCATCAAAAATGCATTGCAAAAATCCTTGATCCTGTCCGAACGCTGAATCGACGGACGCTGGGGATGTGGCGCTCTCCGAAATGACGACGTGGGTCTCTGATTGGTCGTACGAATCTCCGACGAACCTGCAAGGAAGTCGGGCCGGGAGGGGGTTCCCAGCGACGACCCTCCGATGCTCAAGTCAGGCAAGAGGAAGATGAGAAAGTAGCTTCGAATATATATGAGATTTCGTACCTCCGGCGAAGTGTAAGGACCTTTATATAGAGCTATGAAGAGGCTGATGCACACATACCGAGGTGAACACGTGTCCTCTTACCATACCTCAGTATGGGCTTGTCAGAAGAGCTTGCCTGACACCGTACCGCTACAGTCCGATCACCTATCTGATGGGACGGCAGAACCTTCTATCGTAAGGTTCTATGTATGGCATGGTCATTGGACATACCCGTTGTCAGAACATGTTCCCTGACGTCGTTTTGTCGTTTTGTCTTTTCTATCCCCTCGCCGAGCATCCATCCGCTCGGCAGTCGCATCATGTCCGACTGAGCGGGCCACCTGGGCGATTCCGCTCGGGCGATTCCCGATTGTGTGCTCTACTGAGACTGTTCCTTCGCGGCATTGCTGCCTTATGTCTAGGCCGAGCGGGTGACCCACTCGGCCCGGCTACCTTGTTCACCATGAGCGTCGGAAACCCGAGTCCCCATCGGGTTATTTTTGATTCTGTGTAGACCCCATCCGGCTGGTTTATTCCCCTTCTCCGGTCGGACGTTTGACCCTTGACCTCCACGTGGCGTTGACCCCACTCAAAGGGGGCTCCCGCCCTTATTGCCGGATCACTTGCCTTCTCCCCAAGTCCAGTTGAAGGAGGCGATTAGTCCGACTGACTGGACCACCAGTCACCCCGAGCAGTGTATCAGTGCAACTATCCTCCGCTCGGCCCCTATGGGGGCAGCTGTAACGTCAGTCAACGCCAACATTCCTCGTATCTTTTCTAAGTTTGTGTCAATCTCCCTCGTTAAGGCCGAGCACGTGCTCATTAAATGCGCTCCAGTAGCTGAACGCCACGTGGCGATGATGCCGTCATCGTACGGCGGCGGCACCGCTGGTGACGAGACCGAGGCGGTTCGAAATCAAGGGCACGATGCACGCTCCGGTTCTCGCGACCTGAATCCAACGGTGGAGGTCGCTCGGGCTCAACCCTATAAAACCTTCGCTTTCTTCCCCTCCTCGCCGCATTTGCGTCTGCGCGAGTCCAGCAGCTGCCTTTGGTGTTTCGGTGCTCCAGCGATCCTGTTGCTACTTCTTCCGGTGACTCCTTGTTCTTCTTCAATCTCTATTCTTCTCTGTAAGGCCCTTCTTCTTTTCTATCTCTAGTTTTCTTTGCGTTTCTTTCCTGAGTTTTGGTCTTCTAGGCGCTGTTTTGTTTGCCATCTTCTTTCTTCTGTCCTCTACCCTTCTTCGTCTTTTTTGGTTTCGTCCGTTCGGACCATGGCCAATTCTCCTCATTCCGATGACCAAGCCCTCGGCCCATGGTATACCACCATGGAGTCGCGCTTCGATCGGCGCGACGCCGATATTCTGATAGATACTTTTGACATCCCTTCCGATCTTGAAATCATCCTACCCACATCCTCCCCTCGGCCACACAAACCGCTGCGCGGAGCTTTTTGTGTTTTCCGCGACCAGTTCACAGCCGGTCTGCAACTTCCAATTCACCCCTTTATCATTGACGTCTGTAATTTTTTCAGCATTACGCTCGGAAGCCTAGTCCCTAACACTTTCCGCCTTCTATGCGGCGTTGTCGTCTTATTCAAAATCCACAATATTCCCCTCCGACCGGAGGTATTCTACTATTTCTACTACCCTAAACAGTCCGAGCTGGGCACTTACATGTTCCAGGATTGACCTGGTTTAGTTTTCTTTAATAAGCTGCCCTCTTCCAATAAACATTGGAAAGAGTTCTATTCTTATATTCGCCTTCCCGAGCGGGCCTCCTTCCGAACCCAGTGGCAAGTCGTACCACCAACCTCTCCCGAGCTAAAGAGATTCAAGACCCGACCGGATTATCTTCACGCTGCCAACATGTTAGCCGGCTTGAAGTTCGACATCAACAAATTCCTTCCGGAAGGGATTATGTACATATTCAGCCTGAGTCCGATCAGAACCCCCCTCCCGAGCGGCTTCGGTAAGAATTTTACTTAGTACCTTTGTCTTGATTGCTAACTGATTTTCTTCTTTTTCCATTGCAGCAAACATTGTCATGGAGTCAGTGATGGCCAGAATCTTGAAGAGGAAGGCGGCGGCGCTTGAGGCCGCAGCTGCTAAGGAGATGGAGACACTTGGTATCGAGCCGGTCGGCTCACATGAAGGAGAGATCGGGACTCAACGGGAGTCAGCCGCTCAGGCTTCCCTCCCTGGGCCAGTAGTGGGAGCAACTGTTAGCCAAGAGCCTTCCGCTCGGGAGGAAGGCTCCGCTCAGGAAGAAGAGCGGCCTCTCCGACAAAAGAGGCGCCGAGTGGAGACTCCCCTTCGGTCAGCCATGTCCGCGGTCCAGCCGTCCGCTCGGGCCACCGCTGCTTCTCGCGGCAAAGCTCTAGAGGTCGAGGCAATTTCGTCTGATCGGACCCCATCCCAGCTGGATGCGTCTGCGGACCCTCTCGAGGCCATTCCGGTCAGCACCCTACCGCCTGCTCCTCTCCAGGTCCAACGCTCGGCGATCTTGTCCCAATTTTCTGTGCCGGCCTCCGATCCGCTCCCTGCTTCTACTCAGACTACACCTGGCCGGCGTCGTACCGTCAGGGTCTCACTCCACCTCCCAACCGAAGAATTGCTGCCCGAGTCTGAGCGGCCAACCGCGCCCGAGCACCTGATCACGATGAAGGGGCCCCTAGCCGAGATGTGGGTCGACGCTCGGGCATGAGTCGCGATGATTCCGCTCAGCAATTTGGCTAACAGCCACATGCAACAGGCCACTTGGGTAAGTATGTTTCCTTTAAGTCTTTTATGCGATCTTTCCGATCGGCTTATTAAGGATTTTGTTAATTGCAGAAATGGGTAGAGGAGATAGCCGTCTGCAACCGTCTGGCCTTGGTAGACGAAGAATTGAGAAGGCTGAAGGCTACACGTGGTCCGTCCGACTCCAAAGGGCCTTCTTACGCCGAGCTGCAGAGGGAGCTCAAGAAAACTCAAGATCTACTAGCGGCTGAGCAGAGGAAGACGACCGATCAAGCTCATACCTTGTCCGAGCTCGAGCGGCAAGTCAAGACGCTTAACCAAAAAATAAACCTAGCCACCACTCGGAAAAACACGACTATCTCCGATCTGGAGAAAAAGAATGTCGAGGCTCGGGGCTTAGAGCAGAAGGTAAAGGAGCTGATGGAGCAACTGGCCAACGAGAAGATTGCCCGATCGGTTGAGGTGGCGAAGCTCGAGGCTGCTCTACAAGAATACCAGGCAGCCGCCGATGCTTCCCGAGCGGCCTTTAAAGAATATCAAGAGGCCGAACCAGGCCGGGTCGCTGCCCTGAGTCAAAATTACATCCGTTCGGCCGAATTCTCGGAGAAAGTTTACGAGCGGATATACATGGCCTTTGAACTTGCCATGACTACCACGACAGAATACTTGAAGTCCAAAGGGCAACTTTCCGACTTCGCCGTCATCCCGGCTCAGGACCAGGCGACACTTCTCAACAGCATCCCGGCGACTCTTTATGATTATTTAGAATAAAAGTCTATATGTAATTCTGCCGCTCGGATTAAAACTATCCCTTTTTGTAATTCGGTCGCACGGCCTTAATTTATTTAATGTTGTCCTTTTACTTGCTTTTCTTTTACGAAGTATTTTGCATAGTTAGTCCGCTCGGCCGAGTATAGCCTGTTCCCCAAATGGGATTTTCGCTAGATGTTCACGAAGTACCTTTGGTTACACGGGTGATCGGCCAAATGACTTAGAAGTCGACCTCTTTATTATCTTCTTCCGGCCGGAGGGTTTATAGTCGCCGGCGCGACTCTCGATTTTTAACATCGAAGCTCGATGGTCTTCCGGTCGGAGGGTTTATAGTCTCCGGCACGACTCTCGATTTTTAACGTTTGAGCTCGACGGTCTTCCGGCCGAGGGGTTTATAGTCGTCGGTGCGACTCTCGATTTTTAACGTCTGAGCTCGACGGTCTTCCGGCCGGAGGGTTTATAGTTGCCGGCGCGACTCACGATATTTAACGACGGAGCTCGATGGTCTTCCGGCCGGAGAGTTTATAATCGCCGACGCGACTCTCGATTTTTAACGTCGGAGCTCGACAGTCTTTCGGCCGGAGGGTTTATAGTCGCCGGCGCGACTCTCGAGATTTAACGTCGGAGCTCGACGGTCTTCTGGCCGGGGGGTTTATAGTCTCCGGCACGACTCTTGATATTTAACGTCGGAGCTCGACGGTCTTCCGGCCGGGGGGTTTATAGTCGCTGATCCGACTCTCGATATTTAACGTCGGAGCTCGACGGTCTTCCGGTCGGGGGATTTATAGTCGCCGGCGCAACTCTCGATATTTAACGTCCGAGCTCGATGGTCTTCCGGCCGGGGGGTTTATAGTCGCCGGTCCGACTCTCGATATTTAATGTCGGAGCTCGACGGTCTTCGTAGGAGGTTTATAGTCACCGTAGCGACTCTCGATATTTAACGTCGCTCGACGGTCTTCCGGTAGGAGGGTTTATAGTCGCCGCGACTCTCGATATTAACGCGTCGAACTCGGCGGTCTTCGGCGGGGTTTATAGTCGCCGGTCTGACTCTCGATATTTAACGTCGGAGCTCAACGATCTTCTGGCCGGAGGGTTTATAGTCGCCGGCAGGACTCTCGATATTTAACGTCGGAGCTCGACGGTCTTCTGGTCGGAGGGTTTATAGTCGCCGGCATGACTCTAGATATTTAACGTCGGAGCTCGACGGTCTTCCGGCAGGGGTTTATAGTCGCCGGCGCAACTCTCGATTTTTAACGTCGGAGCTCGACGGTCTTCCGGCCGGAGGGTTTATAGTTGCCGACGCGACTCTCGATATTTAACGTCGGAGCTCGACGGTTTTCCGATCGGAGAGTTTATAGTCGCCGGCGCGACTCTCGATTTTTAACGTCGGAGCTCGACGGTCTGCTAGGAGGGTTTATAGTCGTCGGCGCGACTCTCGATTTAACGTCGAGCTCGATGGTCTTCCGGCGGGGGTTTATGACGCCAGCGACTCTCGATATTTAACGTCGGACTCGGCGGTCTTCCGGCAGGGGTTTATAGTTGTCAATCCGACTCTCGATATTTAACGTCGGAGCTCGACGGTCTTTCGACCGGGGGGTTTATAGTCGTCAGCGCGACTCTCGATATTTAACGTCGGAGCTCGACGGTCTTCCGGCCGGGGGGTTTATAGTGGCCGGTCCGACTCTCGATATTTAACGTCAGAGCTCGACGGTCTTCTGGCCGAAGGGTTTATAGTCGCCGACACGACTCTCGATATTTAACATCGGAGCTCGACGGTCTTCCGGCCGTAGGGTTTATAGTCGCCGACGCGACTCTCGATATTTAACGTTGGAGCTCGACGGTCTTCCAGCCGGAGGGTTTATAGTCGCCGGTCCGACTCTCGATATTTAACGTCAGCGCTCAACGGTCTTCTGGCCGGAGGGTTTATAGTCGCCAGTGCGACTCTCAATATTTAACGTCGGAGCTCGACGGTCTTTTTGCTGGAGGGTTTATAGTCGCCGGCGCGACTCTCGATATTTAACGTCGGAGCTCGACGGTCTTCCGGCCGGAGGGTTTATAGTCACCGGCACGACTCTCGATATTTAACGTCGGAGCTCGATGGTCTTCCGGCCGGAGGGTTTATAGTCGCCGGCGCGACTCTCGATATTTAACGTCGAAGCTCGACGGTCTTCCGACCGGAGGGTTTATAATCGCCGGCGCGACTCTCGATATTTAACTTCGGAGCTCGCCGGTCTTCCAACCGGGGGGTTTATAGTCGCCGGCGTGACTCTCGATATTTAATGTCGGAGCTCGACGGTCTTTCGGCCGGGGGGTTTATAGTCGCCGGTCCGACTCTCGATATTTAACGTTGGAGCTCGACGGTCTTCTGGCCGGAGGGTTTATAGTCGCCGGCGCGACTCTCGATATTTAACGTCGGAGCTCGACGGTTTTCCGGCCGGAGGGTTTATAGTCGCCGGCGCGACTCTCGATATTTAACGTCGGAGCTCGACGATCTTCCGGCCAAAGTGTTTATAGTCGTCGGCGCGACTCTCGATATTTAACGTCGGAGCTCGACGGTCTTCCGGCCGGGGGGTTTATAATCGCCGGCGCGACTCACGATATTTAATGTCGGAGCTCGACGGTCTTCCGATTCGGCTGACGATGCCTTATACTTGGGCTAATTTTCTGATTTTTACTCCTGCATTTCAAATATACAGCCAAACGGAAAGTGTACAGAATACATTACATAGGCTGGAGGTGGTTCACGCTCCATGGTCGATCCAATTGCCGTCCGTCTTCATCTTCCATATAATAGGCACCCGAGCGGAGCTTTTCGATGACTTTCAAGGGGCCCGCCCAAGGAGCTTCCAGCTTGCCGACGTCCCCGACCGGCTTTACTTTCTTCCATACTAGGTCGCCGACCTAGAACGCTCTAGGGATCACGCGCCGGTTGTAGTTCTGCTTCATTCTTTGCCGATACGCCATCAGCTGGACAGAAGCCTTGGCTCGCTCCTCTTCGATGAAGTCCAGCTCCATATTCCTCCGCTCGGCGTTGTCGTCATCATAATTCTGGATCCGGACGGACTCTACGCCGACTTCAACTGGGATGACTGCTTCGCCGCCGTACACTAGATGGAATGGCATGACTCCCGTTCCCTCCTTTGGGGTCGTGCGGATAGCCCATAAGACGCCAGGCAGCTCGTCTGCCTAACTTCCTCCCATATGGTCGAGCCGAGTCCGAAGAATTCTAAAGATTTCTCTGTTGGTTACTTCCGCTTGGTCGTTGCTTTGGGGGTACACCACGGAAGTAAAGTGTTGTTCAATGTCATAGCTTTTACACCATTCTTCGAGCTGCTTCCCGGTGAACTGTCGTCCGTTGTCAGATATGAGCCGGCGAGAAGTGCCGAATCAACAGATTATATTCTGCCAAATAAACTTTTTGACCATCTGCTCGGTGATCTTGGCCAGCGGTTCGGCCCCCACCCATTTGAAAAAATAGTCGACCGCCACTAGAAGAAACTTCCGCTGACCGGTCGCCATAGGGAACGAGCCCACAATATCCATTCCCCACTGATCGAACGGGCAGGAGACTGTAGATGCCTTCATCTCCTCCGTCGGTCGGTGGGAGATGTTGTGGTACTTCTGGCAAGAAAGGCACGTTGCGACGGTCCGGGCGGCGTCTTTTTGCAGGGTTGGCCAAAAGTACCCGGCCAGCAGGATCTTCCTAACCAGTGATCGTCCGTTCAGATGTCCGCCACACGATCCTTGGTGCACTTCCTAGATGATGTACTTCGCGTCCTCCTAGCTCACACACTTCAAAAGCGGTCGGGAGAAGGCCTTCTTGTAAAGTTGGTCTCCAATGAGTGTGAACCGACCGGCTCTCTTCCTTAGTAGCTGGGCTTCCTCCCGATCGGAAGGTGTCGCACCCGAGCGCAAAAATTCTATGATGGCTATCCTCCCGGTCGATGTGCGCCACCAAGGAGACTTGTTCAATTAGCTGCTATATGACGACCGGTGATATTGAACTTGCGAGTTTGGCTAACTCGTCTGCTGCCTGGTTCTCCGCTCGGGGTATCTTCTGGATAATGACTTCTCTGAAATGGACCTTAAGCTTTTTAAAGGCCTCCGCGTAGAGCCTGAGCCGAGCGTTGTTAATCTCGAAAGTGCCCGAGAGCTGCTGAGCGGCAAGCTGGGAGTCTGAGTGGAGTGTCACCCGACCGGCTCCTACATGTCGGGCTGCCTGCAAGCCGGATATAAGGGCTTCATACTCGGCTTCGTTGTTTGTGGCTCTGTAGTCCAGCCTGACGGATAGATGAATCCTTTCCTCTTGGGGAGAGATTAATAGCACGCCAATTCCGCTCCCAAGCCAAGTGGGCGATCCATCCACAAATATTTTCCATATAGCTTCAGACTCGGGATTTTGCACTTCTGTAACAAAATCTGCCAAGGACTGCGCCTTTATCGCCGATCGGGGTTGATACTGAATGTCAAATTCGCTTAACTCTGTTGTCCATTGATGAGTCGTTCGGACACTTCTGGGTTCAGCAGCACCCTCCCCAATGGGCTATTTGTCCGGACGATGATTGTATGTGCTAAGAAGTAAGGGCGAAGTCGCCGAGCGGCGAGGACCAGAGCAAATGCCAGCTTCTCGAGTCCGGTGTAGCGAGATTCAACATCTTTTAGGATATGGCTCAAGAAGTACACGGGTTGTTCTCCTCCTCTCGTCCTCACTAATGCCGAGCCTACTGCCTGCTCGGTTGAAGATAAGTAAATACAGAGCGGCTCACCTATAGCTGGCTTGGCTAGCACGAGCAAGGAATTTAAGTATGCCTTCAACTCTTCAAATGCCCGATCGCATTCCTCGTCCCAATGAAACTTTGTGGCTTTGCGCAAGATCTTGAAAAAAGGGAGGCTCCGGTCGGCCGTCTTGGAGATGAATCTTGACAGCGCAGTTATCCGACCGGTCAGGCGCTGTACTTCCCTCAAATTTCTTGGGGACGGCATATCTTGCAACGCTCTCACCTTGCTGGGATTTGCTTCTATGCCCCGCTCGGTCACTATATAGCCCAAAAAGAGCCCGCCTTTTGCTCTGAACAAACACTTCTGAGGGTTCAGCTTAACTCCATACTTCCTCAGTGTTCGGAAGGTCTCCTCCATGTCCGCAAAAAGATCAGTCGCTCGGACAGACTTGATGAGAATATCATCCACGTACACTTCTAAATTGCGTCCGGTCTGCTCCTTGAATACTTTGTTCATCAGGCGCTGGTAGGTTGCTCCCGCGTTCTTTAGGCCGAACGACATTACATTGTAGCAGTAAGTGCCGTCAGCTGTGACGAAGCTGGCCTTCTCTTGATCTTCACGGGTGAGTGGCACCTGATGGTAGCCCTGATAGGCGTCTAGCATGCATATTAACTCGCACCCGGCTGTGGAGTCCACCAGTTGATCAATCCGGGGCAGAGGGTAGAAATCTTTTGGACATGCTTTGTTGAGATCCCGGAAATCGATGCAAACCCTCCACTTGTTGCCCGGCTTGGAAACTAGCACCACATTGGCTAGCCAGCTCGGGAACTGGACCTCCCTTATATGGTCGGCTTCCAGGAGCTTTTCAACCTCCGCTCGGATTATGGCATTCTGTTCGGCGCAGAAGTCCCTCTTCCTTTGCTTTACCGGCTTGGCATCCGGTCGGACGTGGAGCTCATGCTGTGCTATGCTTGGCGAGATTCCCGGCAGCTTATGTGTCGACTAAACAAAGACGTCGCAGTTTTTCTGGAGGCATTTAATCACCTTCTCTTTCTGGCTCGCCTCCAGATCGGCCGCAATGAATGTGGTGGCCTCCGCCCGGGTCGGGTGAATTTGCACTTCCTCTTTCTCCTCATAAATCAAAGAGGGTGGTTTCTCAGTTATGACATTCACCTCGATCCGTGCCATCTTCCGAGCAGCATTAGCTTCTGCTCGGACCATCTCGACGTAGCATCGCCGAGCCGCCAGCTGGTCTCCTCGCACTTCTCCCACTTTATCTTCGATCGGGAACTTTATTTTCTGGTAGAAGGTGGAGACGGCCGCTCGGAACTCACTGAGCGCTGGTCGTCCCAAGATAACGTTGTATGCCGAGGGAGAGTCGACCACGACGAAGTTTACCGTCCACGTCCTTCTGAGCGGCTCTTCTCCCAGCGAGATAGCTAGTCGGATTTGTCCGACCGGCAGAACTTCATTGCCCGTAAAATCGTACAGGGGGGTTGCCATGGGCAGCAGCTCAGCTCGATCAATTTGCAGTTGGTCAAAGGCCTTTTTGAAGATAATGTTGACCGAGCTGCCTGTATCAATGAAAATGCGGTGAATAGTATAAGTAGTTATTACCGCTTTGATGAGGAGGGTGTCGTCATGTGACACTTCGACTCCCTCCAAGTCCCTGGGTCCGAAGCTGATTTCGGGCTCGCTCGCCCGCTCTTGATTGCAGCTGACCGCATGGATCTGGAGCTGCCTGATACTAGCCTTCCTTGCTCTGTTGGAGTCACCTCCGGTCGGCCCGCCGGCGATGACATTGATTTCACCCCGGGACGTGTTGCTTCTATTTTCTTCCTCCCGGGCGGACGGTCTAGGACGCTCCTTAGATATCCGGGGATTGTCCTCGCACCTCTGAGGATGATACCGCTCGGGAGACTGTCGTCGATCGGCTTCAGGGTGTCGTTGTCGCCTGTCGGATGACAGCGATCGACGGCGGCCACTTCGGGGAACGGGGTGGGCGATCAGGGGAAGGCTTCGGCAATCTCTTGTGTTATGCATGTCAGTCCGGTGGAATGAGCAAAACATGGGAGTCCATACCTTCTTCTTTGGTTTAGGCCGCTCGGTGGCTAGCTCCTGAACGGCGTGGGACCTTGCGTGGTGAGGGCGGCCTGCTTCGGCTCGCGGTCCTCAAGGCGGCTCCTGGCGAGCAACATGCTTCCGTTCGGTAGGGGCTAGCCGCTCAGTTGGAACTTCTTTTCTTCGGGCCGCCTGGGCTTCCTCCACGTTGATGTATTCATTGGCCCGGTGTAGCATATGATCGTAGTCGCGGGATGACTTCTGAATAAGTGAACGGAAGAAATCACCATCCACGAGGCCTTGCGTAAATGCATTCATCATTGTCTCTGAGGTGGCCGTTGGAATATCCATGGCCACTCGGTTGAACCGTTGGATGTAAGCTCTGAGCCTCTCCCTGGGCTCTTGTTTGATGGCGAATAGACTGACACTAGTCTTCTGGTAACACCGACTGCTTGCGAAATGGTGGAGGAAAGTCGTGCGGAACTCCTTGAAACTGGTAATGGATCCATCTGGCAGCCTCCGAAACCACCGTTGCGCCGATCCCGAGAGGGTAGTAAGGAACACCCGGCACTTTACTCCATCTGTGTATTGATGTAGGGTAGCTGTGTTATCGAACTTACCCAGATGGTCGTCCGGATCGGTGGTTCTGTTATATTCCCCGATCGCCGGTGGAACATAATGCTTTGGCAGAGGGTCCCGCAGGATGGCTTCTGAAAATTGCCGGTTGATCCGCTCGGGAGAAGAGTCCGTCCGGGGGGGCCTTGCCTTTTCTGTTGTCTCGCACAGGTGCCTCGTCGGATGAAGATCCTTGGTCACGGTTAACTGTTGCGACCTCAGGAGGCGTACGGAATAAGGCCCGATGAAATGGAACTGTGGCAGGCGGTGCTTCCGCTCGACCTTCCGATGCTGATGTCGCTTGTTGCTCCAGCCGCTCGGCTTGCGCCTTCAACTTCTGTTGCTCCACGAGCTTAGCTGCTCTTGCCTCGACTAGAGCGTCGAGCTCCTCTGAAGAGACCATCACGGTGTGATGTCGTCCAGCTTCGTCCATCTCTTCTGCTCGGATTCAGGTGCGTTCCCACAGACGGCGCCAATTTGATCCTGTCTGAACGCTGAATCGACGGACACTGGGGACGTGGTGCTCTCCGAAATGACGACGTGGATCTCTGACTGGCCATACAAATCTCCGGCGAACCTGCAAGGAAGTCGGGCCGGGAGGGGGTTCCCGGCGACGACCCTCCGACGCTCAAGTCAGGCAAGAGGAAGATGAGAAAGTAGCTTCAAATATATATGAGATTTCGCACCTCCGGCGAAGTGTAAGGACCTTTATATAGAGCTATGAAGAGGCTGATGCACACATACCGAGGTGAACACGTGTCCTCTTACCATACCTTAGTATGGGCTTGTCAGAAGAGCTTGCCTGACACCATACCGCTACAGTCCGAGCACCTATCTGATGGGACGGCAGAACCTTCTATCGTAAGGTTCTATGTATGGCATGGTCATTGGACATACCCATTGTCAGAACATGTTCCCTGACGTCCTTTTGTATTTTCTATCCCCTCGCCGAGCATCCATCCGCTCGGCAGTCGCATCATGTCCGACCGAGCGGGCCACCTGGGCGATTCCGCTCGGGCGATTCCTGATTGTGTGATCTACTGAGACTGTTCCTTCGCGGCATTGCTGCCTTATGTCTAGGCCGAGCGGGTGACCCACTCAGCCCGGCTACCTTGTTCACCATGAGCGTCGGAAACCCGAGTCCCCATCGGGTTATTTTTGATTCTATGTAGACCCCGTCCGGCCGGTCTATTCCCCTTCTCCGATCGGACGTTTGACCCTTGACCTCCACGTGGCGTTGACCCTACTCAGAGGGGGCTCCCGCCCTTATTGCCGGATCAATCCTTTATATTCATCCAATGGATATTTGCCCTTTGGTCTTCCTCCTTTAATGTATGATTGATCTCCATTAATCATCTTTAATGAGTTAGATTTTAGTATATTGGATTAACCATTAACCCAATAAACTTAATCAACTTATAATTGACTCTTAAGGCTAATACTAACACAAGTCTCCTAGTATACAACCGGTCAAACCTAGTGTCGGTCAGATATTCAGGGCTATACAATCAATCAACCCCAATGCTGGTTGGACTTTAGAGGCTCAGCTCTCCACCTCTCATAGGTCGGATCCAGCATAAGTCAGAATTGAAGAAAAATAAAATAGATGTTTTTTAAACGAAGGGAGTTGCTTATCTCCTTACTTATTCATTTTGTTTGTATTAACTCTCCCAACTTATCCGAGGTGAACAAAAGAAATACAAAAGACCTTAGGTGAACCGTATCCGAGGTGCCTTCCATGATATGGAAGACACCTTCACACTATTCATGGAAGGCACCTTTAGTGCAATGGAAGGTGTTGTTGGTGCAGGGAGCACCAGACGATTAAACCTAAGTTTTGATTATGGCAAAGGGTTCAAAGTTAAGGTTACTTGTTGTCTAACAAGTGTGATTGAACTTATAGAAAAGTCCTAAGTATTCTTAGGTAAAAGTTCTAATGGATTCTAGGCGGGTGAAAAACTCTACGGGGAGGTAACCGTAGGTCTTAGGGGGAGGTAACCCTAAGTAAAGGAAAGTCCTAGCTGTTGGAGGATCTTGCGGCCGGCTAGAAGGGGGGTTGAATGGACGGCGCCCCCAAATCCTTGCTTCCTATGATGTTAGCACAGCGGAATACAAACAAACACAAATATGAAAGCTAAATACAAATACAAGAACAAGAGAGCAAACCGCTAACACGTTCGTTTACGTGGTTCGGAGATAACTTGCTCCTACTCCACGGCGTGTCCGTAAGGTGGACGATCCCTCAATCCGTCGGTGGATTAGTCCCCGGCAAAGTCCGGCTAGCTCAACCTCCTTGTGGGTGGAGAAACCTCACCACAACTCCAACCAAGAACACTTGGACACAAGAGAACCTTGAGCACTTTGGTGACTACTAATTAGGCTTTAACCAAGTCTAATTTCGTCGCCTTGGCCGGCCATACCAAGCTCCTTCTTATAGATCTTGGAACAAATCAGAACCTGATTTGCCCGTTACCAGTCGACTGGTCCTTGCACCAGTCGACTGATGCCAGCCCAACGGCTCTCCAACGGCTATCTACCAGTCGACTCCACATTGGCTGATTGAACAGAACCATTCTATTCACTCCCAGTAGAATGGCTAGTCCTGAGTCAACTTGTAAACTCTAAACTTAGGGTTTCCCATCCGAGTACATTTCCTCGCACTCGGACCCTCACGACTCACTTGACTCTTCTTTGCAGCCTTGACCTCTTGCCTTCAAGCCTACTTCCTTTGGCTCTCGTCCCTCGGATGCATCCAAGCCCGGCTCGTCCCAATGTCATCCTTCGCGTATGCCTCAAGTCGCTTCCTTGGCCCTTGTCCTCGCTGCCTTGTCCACGGTCCCTCGGATGCTTCATCCGGACCGGAAGCCGTCAACCTGAGTCACATGTGTCACCTGCAGTCCTGCACAACTCAAGTACACATATCAAATAACGAGGGTAATCCTAACTTAAACCCTTTTCCCAAACACCAAAACACATGGTCCCACGAACCATTGGGATTGCTCCAACAATCTCCCCCTTTTTGGTGTTTGGCAATACGTTTAAGTTAGGGAAAACAAATAGCAAAACAAACATGCTAAAACAAATGAACTTACGATGCCAAGGCTACACACTTGGACTTACACCGCCGAATGGACTTACATTGCCAAGGCTACACACTTGGCAACCGCCGAATGGACTTACATTGCCAAGGCTACACACTTGGCAACCGCCGAAACAATGCACCAAGCATTGGAACCTATCACAAGGCTCCCCCTACACCTAAACTCCCCGTTGAGCTAGGATTTTATCACAAGGCTTTTTAAGAACCTATCCCAAGGCTCCCCCTACGCAAAGGAACTTAAGGTTTTCCCAATTAAACCTTACTTCTCCCCCTTTGCCTAACATCCAAAAAGTTCTCCAACAATATCCCAATTGTTGAAAACTTATCATCCAAACTGACCCTAAACTCATGTATTAATCCCCCTTGGATCCCATACATCTAAGCGAGTTGACATGGTCACAAACCAATGCTGAAAACAGTTTCAGACTGGTATCAGTCGACTGCCCTAAGTGCCAGTTGACTGCCCTAAGTGCCAGTTGACTGCCCCCTTCGACAGAACCTTACAGAAACATTCTGTAATCGAAATCTACTGTTACCAGTCGACTGGTATAGATAAAATGAGCTTACAGAGACATTCTGTGCTCAAAAACACTATTACCAGTCGACTGGTATCTGTACCAATTGACTGGTACCCTATTTCTGAAAAAATCAGCCTTTTCAGGCCAACTTCAGAAATGCACCAGAAATTCCCTAGACCTCCAAAAATTTCCAAATTTTGTGGAGAGGTCTATTGTACCCTTGTCTACTTGGGAAAAAAACATTACAAAATGTATCTATTACCAATCCCAAGATTGACACAAAATCCAAAACTAGCTAAATGGTTCAATTGAATCTTGACCTAAATTCCTAGTTTTGGCTTCCTCTTGATGTATTTGCCCATACCAACCCACAATGCATCCCTAGCATTGGTTTATATGGCATCTATACATCCAAAACCATTTATCATGCTATATGAACCCAAATGTCATATTTCTTGCATGAAACACAAACTATGTGTGCCAAATCCCTAAGTTTGAGACTCAAGTCTGTCTTCAAACCATTTGGCACATTCCATGGCTCCTCTAGACTCCCAAGTAGTACCCACCTGAGATCCATTGGCCATGGGTCCCAATTTAACTCTTTGAGCTCCCCCTAGAGCTCTTAACCTTAGCCATCTTCTTAGATGTTTTCTCCATTATGGCTAAACCACAGTGGTGCACCTTGGACACATCATCCTTGCCATAATCATATGCAACCCTAGCATATTTCTTCTCATTGACTTTAGATGACTCTCCCTTGCCCTTATCATGTGCCACCCTAACACATGGTCTCCTTTTGGCCTTGGAGGGACTAGATCGGTATCCCAAACCCGATCTATCATTGTTGGGTTTTTGACTCCCCAACACCATACTTAATCCCTTAGATCCAATAGTGAATCTCTTAAGGAATTTCTCTAAACCATCAAGCTTTGCCTTCAAAGCTTGATTCTCCCTTTCTAGGTTCCTAACCCTAGAGTCAACATGTCCACCTTGGACATTCCTAGACCTGCCCTTTCTAGGCATATGTCTCCCCTTCTTGGGATTAATGCCTTGGGTCTCCTTAGGTCTACCATTTCTAAATTTATCATGCATAGATTTCCTAGGGTTATGATCCACATTTACCCTACTCCTATCATGATATCTAAAACCAAAATTTTGCATGGGCATATAATGATTAACATTATTTTTCCTAGCATGCATGGAGGAGTTTAAATTTGAATTAACCTTCAAGTTAGGGTATACCTCCCTTACCCTTGAAGCTCCCCCTTGACTCTTGCTTCTCTTCTTCTCCCATTTCTTCAAATGCGCCAACTTCTTGATTTCTTTCTTCTTTGGGCATTTGGTGTGGTAATGACCCCGCTCACCACACGTGAAGCACACTATGTGTCATTTCTTCTCCTTCTTTTGGGCTTCTTTATTCCTACAACCCATGTTAGTATTCAAAATAACTTGATTGGGTTTAGGAGTTACCTTCTTCTTACCCAATGGACACCTACTCTTGTAGTGTCCCTTCTCATTGCAACCGAAGCATACTATGTGATCTTTTGACATTGCTTCGGTGGAGGTGCTCACTAGGATGACCTCCTCCAAGATTTCTTCTTCGTCCTCTTCACTTGTCTTGGATTCATCTTCAACCTTTGAGGATGTAGATGATGCCTCATCTTGCTTCTCCTCCTCGGATGTTGAGCATGACTCAACTTCCGGTTGCTCCTCCTCCTCTTCTTGAACTACTAAGCCCATCTCCTTGGGCTCTATCTCCTCATGTGTAGGCAAAAGTTCTTCTCCTAGAACTTTCTTTACCTTGCTCCACAACTCGTGGGCATTCTTGTATTCACCTACACGACTTATCACGTTAGAAGGCAAAATTTCAATCAATATTGATATTACCTTTGAATTTGCCTCTGATCGTGTCGTTTGCTCCTCCGTCCAAAGTCATGGTCGGAGCTTCTTCCCGTTCTTGTCTTTAGGGATTTAAAATGGCTCTTCTACCACCATCATTGTGTCCCAATCCGTCTCGAAGAAGCTCTTCATCTTCACCATCCAAAAGGTGATGTCCCATAAGCTTCCTCCTTCGAACTTTGGCGGATTTATCAAGCCGGTCATCTTTGCTTCCTCAGCGGTTAGTCCGACGGAGAGCGACCTCGCTCTGATACCACTTGTTGGAGGATCTTGCGGCCGGCTAGAAGGGGCGTTGAATGGACGGGGCCCCCAAATCCTTGCTTCCTATGATGTTAGCGCAGCGGAATACAAACAAACACAAATATGAAAGCTAAATACAAATACAAGAACAAGAGAGCAAACCGCTAACACGTTCGTTTACGTGGTTCGGAGATAACTTGCTCCTACTCCACGGTGTGTCCGTAAGGTGGACGATCCCTCAATCCGTCGGTGGATTAGTCCCCGGCAAACTCCGGCTAGCTCAACCTCCTTGTGGGTGGAGAAACCTCACCACAACTCCAACCAAGAACACTTGGACACAAGAGAACCTTGAGCACTTTGGTGACTACTAATTAGGCTTTAACCAAGTCTAATTTCGTTGCCTTGGCCGGCCATACCAAGCTCCTTCTTATAGAGCTTGGAACAAATCAGAACCTGATTTGCCCGTTACCAGTCGACTGGTCCTTGCACCAGTCGACTGATGCCAGCCCAACGGCTCTCCAACGGCTATCTACCAGTCGACTGGTCACAGGACCAGTCGACTGATCCCAGCTATTTCGGGCACAGAACCTCTCTGTGCTCACCCCCAGTCGACTGGTTCTAGTTCCAGTCGACTGGTACAACCCTAAACTTAGGGTTTCCCATCCCGAGTACATTTCTCTCGCACTCGGACCCTCACGACTCACTTGACTCTTCTTTGCAGCCTTGACCTCTTGCCTTCAAGACTACTTCCTTTGGCTCTCGTCCCTCGGATGCATCCAAGCCCACGGCTCGTCCCCAATGTCATCCTTCGTGTATGCCTCGAAGTCGCTTCCCTCGGCCCTTGTCCTCGCTGCCTTGTCCACGGTCCCTCGGATGCTTCATCCTTCACCGGACCCGAAGCCGTCAAGCTGAGTCACATGTGTCACCTGCAGTCCTGCACAACTCAAGTACACATATCAAATAACGAGGGTAATCCTAACTTAAACCCTTTGCCCAAACACCAAAACACATGGTCCCACGAACCATTGGGATTGCTCCAACACTAGCTATAGTTTGGCACGAAGTCTTGATCCAGGAGATTGGACAAAGTCTTGGCGGGTCGAGCACTTTGGGCGAAATCCTAAAGTCGAGGACTCTAAGTGAAAATCCTAGTGATCACGGACTAGGTGGAAGTCTGGACGGGTCGTGGAGTGGACGTTCAGCATGAAGACCTGAAGTCTCGGATGCTGAGTAAAAATCTAGACGGTCTGGAGGACCAGTTTGGCAAAAGGTAAACTCTCTTGAGAGGAATAAGTGAGGATACGTTTCTCGAAGAGGAAATAGTAGATGTCGATTCCACCTAGAGTTTCTGTGAAACTCAAAGTCAGAACATGACAGTCGGAGGCTGTCAAATTCATATTATACATACTGTTTATTGCCTGCACTAACTTTATTTTGCAAACAATAAAGAGGCTGGAAAAACCTCACCTCCACCTTTAAATGCTTCACACCTTGTTCAATTAAGCAGAAGCTCCGGTTCATCGGGAATCTCAGAGAAGAATCTAGCGTAATCAATCTTACTTAATTTTACAAAAGATTATTTTTAATATTTAAATCCATGACTTTAACTCTCTGTTTGAGAGAATGTGAGAGAAGGGGAGGTATAGGGAAAGAGAACTCTAAATTTTGTTTGGAAGAGAGTAAATTAACGAAAGAAATTATAAGGAACGATAAACTTTAATTTTTCTTATCCATTGATATGTTATATTATAAGTGGTCCTGAGAGTAATATGGAGTTGACAGTCAAAGTCAAGATGAGATGACAGTCAAAGTCAATGAGACAGACAAGATGTACGTAGTCAAACAGATCACTCATTTTGGAGCTTAGCCATCCACTCTTCCTGGGCATGGCTCCAACATATAGTCGGTCGGACTTGTGGCGAGGTGGAGCGCCAGTTGGGGAAGCCAGGTCTAATAGGAAGGCCCCTCACAGAGGTCGAGCGGCGAACTCTGCTTTGGGCAATCCAGGGACAACCATGACACCGGAAGCACGGAGGTACGTAACGAAGGATTTGGTGTAGGGTGCAAAGGAGAAGCATGCAAGGTTGAGGGAGGGTCGCAGCCTCGGTTCACCGGCAATCCGCTAGTCGATGGTGGTTGCTATGGAATGTTTTGTTTATGAGATAAACAGAGTAGAGAAAGGGTTCTACTTCTTTTAACTACTGTTTATGTTATGTTATGTCTCTAAAATCTACTCAAATAAACTTATTTACCATGGCTATCTATCAAATTTCTCTGATGGTGAATACAATTGCTCAAATTGTTATCTTAAAAATAAGTTTACTTTATCATCCATCCGCTATGAGTTTTTCCATTTCAAATTTTGTATTTGACGACGACAACAAACACATATAATATTTCTGGTCAAAATAACGCCAATTATGTTTCTCTGTGTTTCTTTCACTTTCTCAGAGTTCAGATTGCTCCTCGACGGCATGGCCGCCCCTCCACCACGCAACCCTCCGGGAACTGACGCCACATGTGGCGGCTCTTGATCTCCCTGTGCCCTTTCCCCTCCACGTGTTGTTATGGAACACCTGATTCCACGATGAAATGATATGGACGGATGTAAATCAACAGAAAGGCCGAACCACTGCCATTCGTCGTTCCACGGCGGACCGACATGGATGAACCGATCCATGACGCTTGAGATACCTAATCGACTGTCTCGACGAAAACGGCGCAGTGGAGTGGAGTAAAGGGTGCCCCTTCGGTCGTCTTATCCGTTTGCCATTGCTCTCCTTCCTCCCGCGTTCCGTGGAGTGTGGGCGGTAAGATAATCGATTCAGACGGTGATTCGATCCCTCAGCCCGCCCCTTTCTTCGCACCGCTCCCTTCTTTTACAATCCCTTTGAGCTAGTCATGGCCGCATTCCAGCTCGCCAGACCCGGCCTCTCCCTGGCGCTCCGCCTCCGGCGGTCTTTCCCGCCGCACCATCGCTCCTCCTCCTCCTTAGTCCGCTGCCGTCTTCAGGAGGATGGCGGCGAGTCCAAGGGCAAGTGAATTGCTTGAGTTCTCGTTCTCATTGATTTGTAATTACAAAAAAAAACACTCTTTTATGGTTTTTAATTCTTCTTTGTGGGATGGTGGATTAGGGGAGGAACGGCCGGAGTCGTTGTTCATGAAGGAACTTAAGCGGAGGGGTTTGAATCCGACCACGCTGTTGGAGGAGGGCGAGTCGATTGGATCGTGGGAGCCGAAAGGAGAGAGTAGAGACGGTGGCCAGAGATCGACGAAGAGGAATGGGACGGCGTCGGCGGAGTTTGACAGAATGCTGTCGAATCAAAGGGAGCGGTCCATGTCTTTAAACAGCGAGGGCCTTGAGGTTTATTTCAAGCCTCTTTCTATTCCTTTCCCTAATGAGTTTGATATGCCATTCTTTAAATCACTGCTCGTTCTTCTTTATTCTGATGATGATGAATGACACTATGCATGAAATAAATTAGTTCGAAAATTTTGTAAAGAAGGAACTTCGTTTGTATAAGCATATCCATGCCTTTCAGACTATCTTCCTGTTACCGTTCTAGCTTAGATTTTTAAGGCTATTGTGGAAATTTTAGTTGGAGAACTTGTGTTCATGTAACCGCAGCATTTAATCCAATTGTTCTTGAGTGATCTTTTACATGATCCAAAGGTAGAGATGGGGGCAGTACTCTCCCCCTCAATATGTAAGTTGCCCTGCCTAACTAGGGCTATCTTGAGTTTAACTCATCGACCTTCTACTGAGCTTCATTGAGCTCTTTTGTATAGCAAAATAAGCTAGTTCAAGCTAGATTTGAACTTCGCTTGTCTTGTATCAAAGCCTTCTCTTGAGCTTGAAATAAATTCCGTTGAAGCTAAAGCTTGAGCTTAAATCACCCAAGCTCAAAGATGTTTCAAGCCAGAAATTTGCTAAACGTCAATATAGAGCCATTTTCCAACTCTATTTTAGACTTGATCGTTGTACTTAACATTCTGTTGCAATACTCTAAAGTCTATCTAAAAAAATATGAAAATCAGCTTATAAACCCCATTTATATCCCTGTAAAACAACCTATTAAAAATGATATAAACAAAGCTGATGATGATCTTAAATGATTTTCCTTGTTTGATGTATGAGATTATTCTCAATTTTAAAGCCGATGATGATCTTAAATGATTTTCCTTGTTTGATGTATGAGATTATTCTCAATTTTAAAGCTGATGATGATCTTAAATGATTTTCCTTGTTTGATGTATGAGATTATTTCAATTTATGAACGAATTTTTGTAGTGAGATAGTAAACAATGCTCTTTAGGAGCATGAATGCAAAAAATAAGCAGAACAAGAGCTTAAGCAAGTTCAACACTATAATTTTCAAATTTAGATCTCACACTTTCTATTTAACCAATGAGCCGGTCATATTTATTTTCCAGCTAGTCGGAGGAAGTTTAAGTACTTAAATCATGAAATTGTTAATATAAACATTTTTGGAATATAAAATCAACTTGGTGCACCTTGTTCAACTTGTTATTGTGTGGTTTATTTGTCTATTTTTTATCACCTCAAATTCCCACTTTTAGCTATACATAATGATTGTGTGTCCATTTTCTTTCTTATGCTACTGAGCTTACATCTCGCATTCCTCAATGAGTTGCTGACCTTTTGTATTTACATTTATGTCGCAATGACAACAAATTGTTTACATCAGGGGTTAATTCCAAGAGCTAAATTGCTTCTAACTATTGGTGGAACATTCTTTTTAGCCTTTCAGCCTCTGATCCTCATCACGTTTGGCCTTTTTCTTGCCCTATACATTGTAAGTTTTCATCCTGTTCTTCTTTTTTATACTTTATTCTGCAATTTAGAACTTCCACTTTATGGAATGACTTGTTTGATTTCATAATATTTTCACTTAATGCTAGAGATGTACAAGTACAAAAACTTTAGGCGTTTGACTATTATAATTTGTCTTTGTATAGACTAGCAAATTAATATGATAAACCTGGCCTGACCATGTGCTATATGTTAAAAAGGCCAATAGAGAACCCAATTCATCTCAAACACTGAAGTATTTAGGTGGGGAACCTCTTGGTATTTAAGCATGCTTTAATAAGCCTCACTTAGCAACACAAAACTAAAAGGTGGTGTTTCGACCTCTCAGTCTCACTTCTTTAGTCCCTTTAGTATGTATACTTTTAACATTGAATTTGGTAAAAATTGAAATACTTATAGGCTTCTTCTACATAGAGTATGATTATCATTTTGGTTCAAAGAGGATAACCGGTTGCTGCGTATCTAAAACCTTGTGGAGTAGCTACAAAGAGAGAATCTGGTCTCGGCTGATACATATGAGAATTCAATCCAGTTAATACGCTCGATATTTTCATACTTTGGTTCTCTAACAAGCATGACAAGCTGATAAACAAGATCATTCTTCAAAACCTTTTGTTAAGATGTCTGATTTAGGTATTGTGTTTGAGCACAGTGTTTAGGGCCTAGTTTCGTGCATGATGCCAGCAGAGCACCCGTATCGCCACCACCTTACATAGATCCATATGCACTGCTAGATGAAGAAAGACTATCTCAGGTGGCTCCAAATCTGTACTGACTTGCTTTGACATTTCACAAGCTCTATTATGCCTGTATCATAATATGCCTGTATCATCTGTATCATTTCTAGCCCGCTTTTAAATGATGGATCTGCTAAGATTACCCTCTTTGTAAATCTTGAGTTTTGGTTGCCAAGACAAATCTTGATATTGTATTTATAGTATGTCTAAGATCATTGTCGCCCAATTCTTTTGTTGAGAAAATCTAGTAAATGCTTTGTCTTTATGCTTTGCAAATTGTCTAACCAATTAGAGGAACTTATGAACCGCGGTTGTTAATGGAAAAGCAGTAAGTTGCTCTCTCTGTTGCAAGGGGCTTTGCCAATCAACTTTAATTCCTCTTAAAAGCCTTTGCCGTAGATCTTTGTATTCTCAATGCCAATTGCGAATACAAGCTAAAAACAGATGCACTTCCTTGCTACTCATGGCACCCTCAAGCACCGGTGTTGAACATATCCGGAGAGCAACAGTAAAGTCATTTGTCCTTTAGGGAAGAAAGTAAAACCCCACATGTCAAGTCGTTCACATGTCATTGCTGTGTAATGAAATATAATGTCAATAACGTTGCTAGGTAAGGTCTCGTGGTTCAATCAGAATTAAAATTTATAACTCAAATTGCTCCCTGCTCCGCATCACAATAGAAATTAAAATCAATAACAAGCAATCAGTTCATCAATCCACTCGAGCAGCATCTTCACGACAGAGGCGGCACCAACCTGATAGCGAATTTTAGGAACAGTAGTCTCAGTGCCGAATGCGGCAACTTTGCTAAGGTAAGAGGTCAATTAATTTTTGGAAAAAAAAATCTCCTATCTTTTAACCATTTGACAGTTAGGATGGAGCATCTAAAATAAGTTATAACGAATTTTAAGAACGGTAAAAAAAAAGACAAAAACTCAAAGGCAAGTTCTCAATACTTAGATGGAACAAAATGAAAGGTGAGGGTTAAAACAGGGCGGTGACAATAAGCAATCGGGGAAATCGCACTTCCAAAGCGCTAAACCTAGACCAATCTACGTCATTCCTTTTCAATTTTTTTTTTTTTTTTGAGAAAGGATTAAAAAGACACACAAAAATAAAATGAATCAAGGGACGATGACCGACCGATCTATCCGACGATATTGGTAGAGCATCCCGTACCGTACGTACGTACGTACAAAGAAGAGACGGATCGCCCCCCTCCCTCTTCGTACTCGCCCGCTCTGCTTCTGGTTGCCTGGCTCCATCCTGTCTGCCTGAGGGAGGTGGACGGAAGAAAGAAACGTCTACGTTGGCGAAAATGCCCTCGCAGATCCGGTTCCGGTGCCGCCGGCCCCGGAGGCTGTCTCGTTAGCGGAGGAGGCGGGTTTCGTCTGGGCGTTCGCCATGGGAGCAGTAGAGTATTGGTTCTCCCTCTCACTCTCCTCTCCGCCCCTCTCCTCTCCCCACGACCAGAGAGAGATAAAGAGAAAGGGAAGGATGGAAATGGGAATGGAATGAATTACTTTATTTTTGGTGTGAGCTGAGTGCCAATAAATACTGGGAGGAGGAGGAGGAGGGGCAATTAAAAACTGAACGAGACGGGGAGTTTGGTTTTTTGTTGTTGGTTAAAGACATTCCTCATCACCCTCGCTGTTCTCTTGTCCTTTCCTCATCTTCTATTCTCTTCATGACTTCATCTCTCGGTAAAAATAGAAATCTAATCTTTCGTTCTTTACATAGACATAGATGGTGTGAAACACAAGTCGAGACTCGAGATCGAACTCCACACTTACACACACAAATGACAAAACAGGTGAGCTCCAACGGCATGAATTCCTGTGCCGAGGGTAAAAATTTCCACCGATCTTTCCGACGTCGTACATGTTTTCTAAGATTTAATAAAATCTACTCCGATGGAGGAGGTGGGGCGATCGTCGCGCTGCGGGGAGAGCAGAAGGGACCGCGGGCTGGCAGCGGATGATGGCGCATTCGGCTGACCAACAGTGCGAGTGGGGGCAGCGCGCACTGACTGACGCAGCGAGCCGATTCCCTCTCCCACGGAACGCGGTCACTGTCTCCCTCTGTCTCGTCCGTTCATCGTCCCCTCCTCTCTCTCTCCTCCCCCCAATCAAATACCTTAAACTCACCACGTTCTCTGCTTCTCTCTCAAATCTTGAAAGGCGACAAAGGCTGTGGAATCGGGAGTACCAGGGAAGGACGCGAGCCACCTGGCCCGCCGTCGCTCTCTTATCCGCCGCAAGCAGCGCTCGTGATCTCTCTCCATGTCGAGCACCCGGTGGGCCATTTACTCCAATGATTGTAACTTTCTCCCGACTCTGCTTTGCTCGATGTTTTTACACTGGCCTCAGCCTGCACGTCTGGGCCTACTTTGTTTTAATGGGCTTACTTTCAAACACTCAATAAAAGTCTGTAGATAAATCCCGTTTCCATACACTTCTTTGTTGTTTGGATAAACAAGAAAGCAACTGAAATGACATTTGACGTGTTGGCTCAATGCAGCCGGTCAGTGTTTAGAATAAGAATCAGAATTTGCGAATCAGAATCAACCGATACTCCTCAAATCACATCACTGATGGACGGGACGACAGGAATTCAGATTTTGGACCCGAATTTAATCCAACGCTACATCCAGCATTTGACCAGACGAAAAGAAAAAATCTAAAATGAGATCGATCAAACAAACTAACTGGCATTTTTTAGCCTGACCAGCTCGTCTCCCGAACAAAGATTTGCCAAAACCGAGTCATTCAAATGCTGAGGAGATCTGGTGGCACGAGTAAGCCTTGGGATTCTTGCCGTTGCAGTTCTTTTACCTCATCGACAGGCGCTGCAGCTGCAGGATTTGGTAGGTCCGTTAGAATTTGAACCACCTCCCTCATTGTTGGTCGTCCCGCGCACTGCTCCTCCACGCAGAGCATGGCGGCGTTGAACACATGCACGAGTTCGTCCAGGGGAACTGCGGGGAGCCGCGGATCCAATATCTTCAGGACTCCCTCCTTGTTGGAGCCCGTCATCTTCCGCGCCCATTGGACGATGTCGACGCCATCGCCGAACCCTCCCACGGGCTTCCGGCCGGTCACCAGCTCCAGGAGCACCACCCCAAAACTGTACACATCGCTCTTCTCGTCCACCTTCAACGTGTATGCATACTCTGTCGAAAGTAAAAACAAAAAGAGTAAAAGAGGAGCTCTGCGTCAATCCAATTAAGAGTGTTTGGACCTTACAAATAGATTTGAGACCAAAAAGTGAGGCAAGAATGCCTCAGTGCCACAAACAGAACTAACAGCGTCATCATCCGTAGGCATTGCAGATTAATTAAGTGAGAAAAATTACCTGGAGCAATGTAACCATAGGAGCCGGCGATGGCCGACATGCACTCGGAGGTGCCTGAGTCCTTCAAGAACTTAGCGAGACCAAAATCCGCGACGTGAGCTTGGAAGTTGGAATCGAGCAGGATGTTATTGGACTTGACGTCGCGGTGCAGGATGAGCGGCGAGCAGTCGTGGTGGAGGTAGCAGAGTCCCTTCGCCGCATCGACGGCGATCTTGCACCGCGTGTCCCACAGCAAGTGGCCGCCCTTCGTCCCGTGAAGAATTTCTCCGAGGCTCCCGTTTGGCATGTACTCGTACACCAAGAGATTGGTCTCGCGGTTGGTGCAGAAGCCCAGCAGCCTCACGATGTGGCGATGCCGAATCCGGCCGAGAGTTTGAATCTCCGCTGAGAATCCATGGTCGTGCGGAAGGCCGCGGCTCATAGCGGAGAGTCGCTTCACTGCCACCTCCTGGCCATTGGACATGACGCCCTTGAAGACGGTGCCGGAGCCGCCTTTGCCGATGATGTTCTCAACCTTGAGGCAGTCGAGGACGTCGTCGCAGGTGAAGTCTAGGCGTTGGAAAGCGGTGAGGTGCCACGCCCGGGCTTCTCTCGCTTTCTTTAAAGACCAAGCTTTGATGAGCGCAACCATGGCAAAGATAATGGAACAGACGAGTAGACCAATGAGCAGTAGAAGCTTGAAGAAGGCTGAGAGCGCCACCCTTGAGTGGGTAGAACCGGCGCCGTCGGTCGCATAATTGCAAGGGCGCCGGAGGTAACGACCGCAGAGATTCGGATTGCCCTCAAATGAACTCGCATTGAAATAAATAAACTGCCCCGCATCAGGGACGAAGCCGGAGAGGTTATTGTAAGAGAAATCGACGACCGTGAGGCTCTGCATCGTGCCAATCGACTGCGGAATCTCTCCTCTGAGCTGGTTCCTCGATAAGTTGAGGTAGTTCAAGATCCTCAACCCGGAAATCTCTGGTGGAATCTCGCCGGAGAGCTCGTTACGACTGAGGTCGACGAAAGTCAAGAGTTTACAGCGGCTTATTTTCTGCGCAATTGGGCCGGAGAACCGGTTCCAGCTGAAGTCCACCTTGGATAGTTCCTGCAGCCGCTCCATCTCCGGCGGAATGCGGCCAGATAACTGGTTCTGGCTCAAGAGGAGCTTCTGGAGACCGGAGTAATTGCTGATGGACGGGGGGAGTGGTCCCGAGAGCCGGTTGTTGGAGAGATTAATTTGACTGAGATCCGGCGAGATTGCGGTGGCGCCGGTGTCTGGAAATCCACCGTTGAGCATGTTGTCTTGGAGCTCGATCTGTGAAAGCTTGGGCAGGCTGAAGAGGCCATCGGGGATCGATCCGTTGAGGTAGTTGTCGCCCATTCTGATCCTGACAAGAGACTCGCACGTGCTGAGTGTATTTGGAATTGGACCGACGAGGTAGTTACCGAGACCGATTAGTGTTTGCAGTCGATTCGCGGAGCAGAGGTCCGGCGGAAGCATCCCGGTCAGTTTATTGGATGAGACGTCGAGTATACGCAGAGGACCGCTCCGTCCTAGTTGCAGTGGAATATCGCCGGTTAAGTTGTTCTCCCAGAGCTGGAGCACCTCCAGCGCAGGAAGGTGGCCGAGGAACTCCGGCATCTCCCCCTGGAGTTGGTTGCGGAACAGATTGAGCAGGGTCAGATTCTGGAGGTTCGCCAAGGAGGAGGGGATCTCGCCGGTGAGGGCATTGTTGGAGATATCCATGGACTTGAGACTACGAAGGCCACCAAGCATTGGAGGAAGATTGCCGGATAAACCATTCACCTGGAGGAAAAGCGTATCGAGGTTCTGGAGGTTCCCTAGATCGGCCGGAATCTCTCCGGTGAGGCCGCAGTTCGCCATGTCGAGACGAACAAGCGACGAAAGGTTGCCGATTTCAGGTGGGATGCCACCCTCGAAGCTGTTAAAGTAGCCGACGTAGAGATAGCGAAGACGGGTGAGATTACCTAGCTGCGGAGGCAGAGGACCGACGAGCTCGTTGCCGGAGACGGCAAGGTACTCCAGGAACTCCCAGCGGCCGAACTCTGGGGGGATGACGCCGGTGAAGAAGTTGCCACCTAGGTGGAGATGGCGGAGGTTCGGTAGCTCGGCTACCTCAGCCGGAAGGGGGCCAGTAAGATTGTTATTGTAGAGGTCGAGGACGAGAAGATTTCTAAGGCGACCAAGGGTGGAAGGGAAGCTCCCATTAAAGATATTGTTGGACAGGTTAAGGTAGCGAAGGTTGGAAAGGCGAGAAAGCTCAGCCGGGACGGGACCAGAAAGTGAGTTGGAGGCGACGGAGAGGTTAACGAGGTGGCGGAGGCGGCCGACCGCAGGGGAAAGCACACCGGAGAGGTTGAGCCCGAAGAGGTCAAGTGAGACGACGTAGTCCTGGAGGGAGTCGCAGGAGACACCCGGCCAGGAGCAGTGACTGTCACCGGCAGAGGAGTTCCAGGCGGAAAGGACTGAGGAAGGGTCGGAGACGGCGGCTTTGAGTTCCAGCAAAGCATCAGCCTGTGCTTCCTCCTCTGCATCCGCGTCCAGTGGCGAAACATAGAGGAAGAACATGAAAAGGAGAAGGAGGAGGATTGGCCGGAGGCCGGGAGACGTCATTGAGCTCCGACGAGCATTGAGGGATGTCTTTCCTTTGCCTTTGCCTTTATTTTTATCATGAGGAAATTAAATTTATTTCATTTTTATTTCGGCAATTTACATTTAAATTTTTAAATCCCTAAAAGCACTAATTTTGCATTACACGTTTATTTTTTAAAAATATTCTTCTCCTTAAAGAAAAATAAAATAATATAATAATAAAAAATCAGCGATTATATAGCACTAATCGCAATAAGACTGCAAAATCACAGTTGTCGATCACGATCTTTGGTCGTGAATTTTTATAAAATGTCGTTTTATTTAAACTTTTTTTGTTTGGGGTTATCCGACGAAGAAGGTTGAGGACATTATTTTTATTATTATTTTTAAAAAATTTATGCTAGATGCTTTGAGAATTGCATAGATTTCCAAGTATTGCCTTTTTAAATGCTTGCGGTCGAGTAGATTTAAAACGTGATTGCGATTATTTGTCTGTGGACGATTGGTAAAAGACATAGGATGGGGAATCAAAAGTTTATCAATAGGGCCGTAAATTCAAATTGTATAGTATTTAAATTTATTTAATAAAATAGTTGGGTTAAATTGAACTGAATTTAAAATAAATTAAATTATTAAAATGATTATTCAAATTTAATTAGATTTCTTTTATAGTTTGAATTTAGTTCAGCTTGATTTATTAAGATGTTATTGAGTTCTTAAGTTAAATTTATTTAATTATTTAAAATTTTTATATTTTAAATTTGATTAATTATTGAATTTAATAATAAAAATTTATTTATTTATTTTAAAATTTTATGTATTTATTTAGTAAGTTGATAAGGATTTTATTAATGAATATGATTCACAAATACTGTTAACAAATGTTATTCATTAACATTATTTAAGAATATTTTTCAAGAACGTTGTTCATAAATATTATTCATGAAAATTAATAAGTTGAATATATATATATATATATATATATATATATATATATATATATATATATATATATATATATATATATATATATATATATATATAATTGTTATGCTACGGACCTTATTTTACGGATTGCTGCGGACTAAAGTCCACGTCATTTTTTTATTTTAATGAAAGATTTTTCTCTTTCGATTTTCCTTCGTTCTCGCCACCGCGTCTCCTCGCGCCAACCACCCTCGCGCCTCCTTGCGCCCCGCCGCCAACCGGCCTCCCCATCGCCGGCGGCCTCCGGCCACCTGGACCCACCCACGCTATAGGCCAGGGGGTGAACCCGTCGAGGATCGCGGCATAGATTACGGCTGTTGCCGCCTGCCCACCGCTGAGTTGAGAGCCGCCTGCCCACCGCCGAGCTGAGAGGAATTCTCGGCGGCGAGGGGATATAGTCGCGCCGGATTCCGGCCACGATCGCACTGAAATTCGGCCGCGATCTCACCGGAATCTGGCGCGATAGAAATCATGTCGAAGCTTGATCACGGCCGGAAACAGGCCGATCGCGGCTGGAATCCGACGCGATCGCAGCCGGAATCCGGTCGCTGCCAAACCTGTGTCGATTCGTAGCCAGATTTCAACCGGAATCCGGCCAAATCCAGCCGCGATCTGGCCACCACGAAAGCGACCTCAATCGCGGCTAGATTTCGGCCGGGATTCCGGCTGTCGATGGGTGGTCGGCTGGTGGCCGGCAGGTGGGCTGCCGGAGGCGAGGAGTCGGGCCGACCGGTGGGTGGCGGCCGGCCGGCCAGAGGCGAGGAGGCGAGGCTGGCACGCACAGACGAGAGAGGAGAACGCGTCGAGGATGGTAAAAAGATATAAAAAAAAAACAAATTACGTGGGTTGCATGTGTGGGTCGCAGACAAGTACGCATGTGCATGTCCGTATTTTAACAATATATATATATATATATATATATATATATATATATATATATATGCTCAAACTTATTCGTTTAGTTAAACGAGTTGTTTAAGCTCGTTCAACGTAAATAAGTTATTATCAAGTCAAACAATAAGTTTATTCACTAACGTTCGATTTATTTACAACTCTATCTATCAACATACTTCTTGCTTCATCTTTAACATCGAATAGTGGAAGGATAAGATAGAGATATCTTTACCGGATACGCAATTGATTAGAGAGTGATAAATTTATTATAATATGACAGACATCAATTCCCGATGAATAAATACTTTCAGATGAAAACTCCTATTTTTTAGTTACTTAAACTATATAAATTTATCCGATAATTTATTTTTTTTTACATAATTTAACGAACGGTAAGGAAACATTTGGTTGAGCATAATTCTTTATTGCTACAATAATACAGAGATCCAAACACATATATTTTTAATTTGGTCACGTCAATTCTCTGTATGCTTGCATATGTACGAAAGTTTGCTAGAAACAAGGCATATCATATCAGTGCTCCATGTTTGTTCTCTCAGCGACAACTTTTAATATCTTTGAGTAATAGGCATCTCGATCAATTCTTGAGAAAGATATAGGGCATAAGGCCAAACACCGATCGCTGTTGCTGTACCAGAAATCAAACAACCAGACAGGAACAAAACCCCACTGCAACTTTCAAAGGTTCAACACCGACTGAATCTCTCGATGTTTATTGAATGATGTCAAAGAAATTAAGGAAACAAGAGTTTCAATTGCTTCCCTTGCAGATTTCGTGTTGTTCACATGCCCAAGCAAAGAACCGGTTCCCTGATGGACTCTGCCATCATCACAATTACAGCGATGAATAAATAATTAATGAAATAGTTCTTCGATGCACGTAATCTCAGCTTGCAGTGAACTTGGCTGCTAGCTTCACTAAGTGAACAAACGAGCATCATGAGCTCGGCGATGGAATTTCCTGTCCTTTGGCAGAGATTACACAGCACCCATTTCCCCATCAGTTGGGTAATTAATCAAAATAGAGCTGCCAGGCATGAAACAAAGACCTTACTCAGATGGCTTCAGCTGGTTTTGCTTCAATCTTCTGTTGACTTTCATCGATGCAAGGCATGCTTGAGCCAAAGCTTTAAGGTCCCTATAGGGCACCCTAAGGCCCCAACTGTTGCTGCGTAGTAACAGGATTGATCTTATCTGAAAGTTAGATGACTAGCTGGAAATGTTGATATGGTGTTGTTGGTTAGAAGGAGATTCTATGCTATTTTGTAAAATTAGGAGTATTAGTGTCAGGTCAAGGAAGGAGACTTCGGTGTTTGTCATCCGATGTTCAAGTCAGTCTTCAGTTTGGGAGGAAAGAATAGCAACAGTGAACAGTAGCAAAAAACGTGTAAAATAATAAAGTCTCGCATACCTCCACTTGTAGATAAAGACCCCTTTTATAGTATCACTGTAGCGTTAACACGCATCCCAAAGTATATACACGTTTTCCAAAGACTTTCTAAGAAAAAATAAGTCGAAAAGTGTCTCTAACACCTTTCTTTAAGCGAGCACACAAATATATTATATGATAGACTAAAAATTTTTAAAGTACGATTTATCTGCAGGACATTCTCTATTGTCAGTGGCATAAACTTCCAAAAGAGTACGACAAGATGTGTATATGGATCCCGCTGTAGGCCAACCGGGGGTCACTCAGCCGGGATGTCACCAACTCGGCCGTACTGAATGGAGCTCTCGGCTTATTCTTCACTCAGCCTTACTATTGCTGGAGAAGCGTATTGCGTCTGATCAGACTTAAGGTCTAATCGGTCAGGGCAGTGGGTCGGATAACTTAGTACTTGGCTATTAACCGCTGCAAGTGTGAAGAATGATCGCTCTGACAGTTTGGCCGGCCCTTCCCGTCCGACTAGCTCCCAAGGCTCACTTGGCCAACCTTGCCTGATCCGCACTCCACAGTCTCGTAGTCCACCCGACTCTGTGATTTTGACCATTTGACTTTGACCTCCACATCAACCGGTCTTCACTACTTTGACCTTCTTTTTGGGGGGGCCCATCTTCGTCACCATATTACAAGTCTTCCCCTCAAGTTTAGTTGAAGAAGACTGCAAGTTCAACTGACTGGATAATTAGTATTTTTTGTAACTCTTCTTCCCAACCAGGCGTTTTGCTTTCCGGGCCGCCGCTCGGCTTGCACAATCACTGCTCTTATGACTCTTCAAAAAGTTGATTTCTTCCTGATCAAAAGACTCCGGGAGTGATGCTGCTTAGATCCAGCATAGGCGACACTCAGCCGTTGGTTAGCTCTTTTCTTATCACCCATACTCATAGTGTCTTTTAATTGCTACTGATATCACCATGATTTCTTGAAAATCGTTTAAATCAATTGTCATTAATGAAAAGCACGCCAAGCAAGGCCTCATGACAATAAAGATATCTTTTTCTTATAAACGCATGATCTTTCTCATATGTTTTCAATGTGGGACTATGTTTGCAACCTTGCAACCCCAACAATTCCCCCTCAAAAAAAAGGACCACAGGGTCCCTCTCAAGCATCGGGTCACTCTTGACCTACTCAGGGCCTCCCCTCAAGCATTAAGTCACTGACCTGCTCAAGGCCTCCCCTACTTCGTTCAAGGTTTCACCCACATGGTTCGATCTTAGATCATGGCTTGTGCTTCTTCTGGCGATTAGTCTAGTGAAGAGCGACCTCGTTCTGATACCAATTGAAGGATAAAAAAAATTAGATATCTCTATAATGATATGATATTATCCATTTTGGGCCTAAACCCTCATGATTTTGCTCTTGAGCTCTACCAAAAAGGTCTCATGCCAATGGAGATATTTTTTTCTTATAAACCCATAATTTTTTCCATGTGTTTTCAATATGAAACTATGTTTGCAACCTTTCAATCCCAACATCATGATCCTCTACCGCCAACTATTCGATGTGACAGCCGACTGTTAGGATTCGATGTGACAGCCACCTTTTCAAAATTTGACTGTCCTAATCAAATCTCATTTTCCCAAGCCCTTGATCGGACGACCTTAGATAACCTTCAACCAAGCTTTTAAACCCTCTACTTCTCTTTTCCCTGTATCTCCTCCATCATCGCCTTCATTCGCTTATGCTCCTTGCTCTTTGTTCATTGCCAATGAGTCTAACCTAGTAAGTTCCTTCTCTTTGGTATACCTCATCCGAGTCAAGCTTTCAACGAGTTGGATCAAATGAAAATGACTTTCCTTATGATCACCAAATCACCATCCCTTCTAGATATGAACGCCCTCATACGCCTCCCAATAGCTTCCTCTCTTTCTTTAAGGACCAATTATATGTCAGTCTCCACTTTCCTATCTATCCTTTTTTTCTGAAGTTTGTAGGTATTTTCATATACCGTTATCGCAATTGGTACCTAATTCCTCTAGGTTACTATGTGGGGTTGTATTTTTTTTGTATGGGATTCCTCTCCTGCCTTATATTTTTCACTATTTTTATTATCCTAAATTATCCGAGTCGAGCATCTTCCTCTTTCAAACCTAAGTGGGCACTATTTATTTTGAAAAGATGTCCATATCCAATAAGGGTTGGAAGTCTCATTACTTCTATATTCAAGTTTCCGACCAGTTGGCAGATATTGAACTCCCCTGGGCTGGGAAAATATAAATGGTAGTCGACCTACCTCCAAGCAACCGCGCAGTTGGCCGGTCTGAAATATTGGGACCAAAAGAAATTTAGATATCTCCACAATGACATGATATTGTCCACTTTGGCCCTAAGACATCATGGTTTTATTTTTGGACTCTACCCAAAAGGCCTCATGCCAATAGAAATAACTTGCATCCTTTTAAATCCATGATCTTTACCAAATCTTTCCAATGTGGAACTTTGATTGAACCCCAACAATTCTACCCTCAAATGAAAGATCACAATTACTCTCATGGTTCTGGCCCACGAGCATCTGGTCATCCTGACTTGCTCTGGACCACCCCACAAACATCTGCATCCGATCACCTTGACCTGCTCTGGACTTTCTCGCGAGCATTTGGTCACCTTGACCTGATCTGGGCCTCTCTGCGAGTAACCTAACCTACCTTGGACCCACCCTCAACTTCGTTCAAGGCTACCCTACATGGTATCTGGTGGGGACCATGACTCTGATTCCATTTGTTGTGCTTAAAGGAAGTCCACATATTTTCATAATGGTATGATATTGTCCACTTTGTCATGGCTTTGCTCTTGGGTTCTCCCCAAAAGGTCTCATGTTAATGGATATAACTTGCATCCTTTTAAACCGATGATCTTTACCAAATCTTTCCAAGATGAGACTTTGATTGAACCCTAATATGAAATACCACATACACAAGTTACCGTTGGAGGGCATCTTGTATATGTTTAGGTTGAGTCTGATCCGAGCTCGGCTGCTCGGCTCTTTTGGTAAGTCATTTTCCTGTTTGTAATTTTTGAATCTAACTGATTTTTTTTCCTTTTTTGCAGCCCAAGCCATGTTCAGGGCATTACTTAGCGGCTCTAGCAAACTAACTGATGAGAACATCGAGGGAAAGGGGGCGGCCGAGCTGGAGACCCACAAGCTCTTACCAATCGAGCCCTCTGAAAAGTAGACCAACAAAGCATAAGTGAGTTGGGCGGCAGCCAAAGACGCCATAACTAACACTAGCAAGCTGCCTTCCGAGCGCCCTTCCATGTCGCTTATAGCAGTTCCTTCAAAATTTACCACCTCTATCGAGCCGCTAATCCAACGCCAACACTGCAAAAGGCTCCAGTCGGAGGCTTCTTCCTGCTTGAAGGCCTCTGTTCCTCAAACCTCTATGGTCGTGTCGTCTCTGTGACCCATCAGAGAGAGTGAAAGTTCTACCTCTGCAATCCCAGAGAGGGCGTCCAGTCTACCGACTCCTCCATCTTCCAATTATACATCGTCCCTGTTAGCGCTGTTGGTCGACACCATCCCGACCCAACAAGTATCTTTCCTACCGCTTTCGCAGATCGACCCAGAGCTCCTATGTCTATAATCCGTTCAACCTCACTATCCAAGTCCAAGAGCAAGTCCACTTCAGAGACCACAAATGTAAGCGAGCGCAGGCATATAATGACAGTTATCAAACTGCCAACTAACTATTGGGACATTGATGCCCTAGAGGAGGGTGAATAGCTCATCACCCAAATCGTCACTTCCTACGCTTGTTAGTGCACAACGGAAATACAAAATAAAACTAACAAATAGAAAACTAAACCTAGAGGCAATAATCAAGACAATCAAACCTCTAACACGTTTATGTAACGTGCTTTGGAGATCACTTACTCCTACTCCACGACTATCTGTAAGGTGGACGATACCAATCCGTTGGTGGATGATTCTCCGGAGAACTTCCAGCTAGCTCATGTAACTCCTTATGGGTGAAGAACCCTCACCACAACTCACACAAAACCACACTATATCACTTGAACGCTTGGAGACTCTAATTAGGGTTAACCACTACTAATTTCATCAACAATACCCAAGCACCCCGAGCTCTATTAAATAGAGCTCAAGAGGAAAACACCAAGCTATTTTACCACCACCAATCAACTAATACAACTACCAGTCACTGGTCCTAAGTAAAATTTGACCGTTACAAGTCAACAGTCGGCTACCAGTCGATTGATGAAAATACCAGTCAGCTGCTATAGTAACACTGTAGTATCGCTATAATAATGCTACAGTAACCTATAATTTTACCCTAAATACAGTCCCTTGTGCACTCGTCCTTGCCCACATATTCTAGACCTAGCCTTCTAGCCTCCTCCATCAGTCTCGGGTCCCCCAAATGCCTCCTCATTCTTCACGTCTTTCCTTCTGGAGCTTTCATCGGCCTTGTTATTGTTATCGGGTCTTCCTTTGACAAGAGGTCGCGCCTCCGGGATTTCATCCATTGCTAAGTCTTATTTAGACTTACATTGCCAAGACTACATACTTGGACTTACACTACCAATACTCACCTTTGTACTTTCCTCCTTTGCCAAGATCACACTTGGACTCTTCTTGTTGTACATGTATCCTGCATACTTACAATGCATATCAAATATAACAATAAATCTAACTTAAACCTTTGCCCAAACATCAAAATCTAGGTTACCCAGATTGCTCCAATAATCTCTGCGTTTTTTATGTTTGCAACTCGTTTAAGTTAGAAAAACATAAATGTAATAACAATGCAAATAAACATACATACATACTCATGCATAAGTAATGGAATCTAACCCTAGGCGCTCCTTTCACCTAAGCACCCCCTTGAACTAGGATTTCCCACAAAGTTAAACTTCTCCCCCTTTGCCAACAAGTGAGCAATTGCTCCCCCTTCACTTAAGCTCCCCCTTGAGCTAGGTTTTCTTGCAAGGGTGTGTAGATTTCCCACTTAAATCCAACATTTCTCTCCCTTTACCATACATCAAAAAGAGCTCCAATAATATCTCAATTATTAGACTCTTTAACCTCTGATGACCATAAACATCATGTATTAATTCTCCATAAGAATATATACATGTTCACCATCATTTTGGTTATTTCCTATTGCTAAAATATGTTTTCAGACTGTATCAATTGACTGCCATTAACCCTAGTCGAGTGCCCTCTTCAAAACAAGCTCACAGAGACATTTTATGCTCATGAACAATGTTACCAATCGACTGGTAGCTCTATCAGTCGACTGGTACACTATTTCAACCAAAAATAATATTTCTTACCCAACTTCAGAAATGCACCAAAAATTCCATTGATCTCTAAAAATTTCTAAATTTTATAAAGAGGTTTATTTTACCAATGTATATTTGAAAAAAATGCATACAAAAATATAGTTATCACATATCCCAAGATTGACATAAAATCCAAAACTAGTTAAATGGTTCAATTGAACCTTGATCTAAAGTCCTAGTTTTGGCTTCCTCTTGATGTATCTACCCATACTAAACCATAATACATCCCTAGCATTAGTTTATATGATATTTATATATCAAAAATCAATTTTCATGCAATATGTACCCAAATCATATTTTCATTCATGAAACTCAACACAATTGTGTCAATTCCCTAAGTTTGAGACTCAAGGTCGTCTCCAAAACCTTTTGGCACATTCTATGGCTCTTTTGGACTCCCAAATAATACCCACTTGAGATCCATTTATCATATGTCCCAAAGACTCTTTGAGCTCCCCCTAGAGCTCTTATCCTTAGTCACCTCCCTAAGTGACTCATTCACTATCGCTAGGCCACTTCGGTGTACCTTGGGCAACACTTGACTTTCAAACTTGAGTTTTTTAACCTTAGACATCTTGTCTTTGGTTAATTTATTCTTATCCTTAACCTTGGACACCTCATCCTTGCCATAATTATATGCAATCCTAGCATATTTCTTCTCATTAGCTTTGAACGATGCTCACTTATCCATGGTCACTCCTCCTTTGTCATTGTCATGTGTCACCCTAACACTTGACCTTCTTTTGGTCTTGGAGAAACCTAATTTGATATTTTTGGATCTTTAACTATCCAAACACATATCAAGTCCTCTAGGTCTAATAATGAACATATCTAAAACTTTCTCCATTTCCTCAAACCTTGCTTTCAAGGCTTAATTTTCTAATTCTAGGGTTTTAACTCTAGAATCAACATGTCCACCTTGGACATTCCTAGATCTAACCTTCCTAGACATATGTCTCCCCTTCTTGAGATTAATGTCTGGATTTTCAACCACCTTCCTCTCCTTCGGCAAGCTAGGTTATTTCTTTTTAGGTCTAACCTTAGTGTATGATTTCCTTGGGTTATCTACTGTTTTAACCATATTCCTATAATTATATCTAAATCCATAATTATACAAGAGTACATAATTTTCAATATTCTTAACAAGCATGAAGAAATTTGAACTTGGATTAAACTTCAAATAGATATTACTTTCCCTTTTACCTTTGAAGCTCCTACTTGACTTGAGCTCATCTTCTTTTCTCATTTCTTCAAGTGTACCAATTTCTTGAGCTCTCCTCTCCTTGGGCACTTCGTGTGGTAATGTCCCCACTCACCACATGTGAAATACCTAATATGCTTCTTCTCCTTGACTTCATCCATATGACCCATGTTAGTTCTTAAAGCAACTTTACAAGGTTTAGAGATTATTTCCTTTACCTTTTTGAAGAAAGGACACCTAATCTTATAGTGCCCCATCTTACCACACTCAAAGCATTTGGTGTGGTCCTTTGTTCTCTTCTTGGTAGTTGATGTAGAGGGTTGAGCTTCTAAGATCTTCTCTTCCTTGGATTGCTCTTCTTCCTCTTCACTTGAAGATGTGGTCGGTTCCACTTCTTCCTCCCTTGAAGATGTGGATGATACCTCCTCATCTTCCTTCTCCTCCTCGGATGTTCACGTGTCAACATCTGATTGCCCTTTCCTTGGACTTGGGTTCCTCCACTCCTTGGAGTTGTGTAGTATCTTCATGGAGCGCAATCACTTTGCTCCAAAGCTCATGAGCACTTTTGTACTCAACTACATTCAATATCATATTAGAAGGTAATAAATTAATTAAAATTTTAGTTACCTCTTTGTCCACCTCCGATTGCTCCCTTTGCTCCTCGGTCTAATACTAAAGTTGGAGGCGTTTTCTCTTCTTATCGGTTTGAGTCTTGAATGACTCCTCCAATACCATCCAATGGTTCCAATTCATTTGGTACCACGTCTCCAAGCATGACTTCTAATAGCCAAAGTCTTCATACTCATATGGAGGCGAGATCCGAATGTCCCATCCGAGAGGTCCCTCCGACTCCATCTTCTTCTCTAGTAATTGTTCCTTTGGTGATTACTCCAACAAAGAGTGGTCAAGCTCTAATACCACTTGTTAGAACCTTGACTCCGCTAGAGGGGGTAAATAGCTCGTCACCCAAATCATCGCTTCCTATGCTTATTAGTGCACAGCGGAAATACAAAATAAAACTAACAAATAGAAAGCTAAACCTATAGGCAATAACCAAGACAATCAAACTTTTAACAAGTTTATGTAATGTGGTTCAGAGATCACTTACTCCTACTCCACGGTTGTTCGTTAGATGGATGATCATAATCCGTTAGTGGATGATTCTCCGGAGAACTTCTAGTTCGCGTAACTCCTTGTGGGCAGAGAAATCTCACCACAACTTACACAAGACCACACTAGATTACTTGAGCACTTGGAGATTCTAATTAGAGTTAACCACCACTAATTTCGTTAATAATACTCAAGCACCCCAGGCTCTATTAAATAGAGCTTGGGAAGAAAATATCAAGCTGTTTTCCCATCACCAATCGGCTGGTACAACTACCAATCACTAGTTCTAAGTGAACTTCGACCGTTACAAGCCAACGGTCAGTTACTAGTCAATTAATGAAAATACCAGTCTACTGCTACAGTAATGTTGTAGTAACCTGAAATTTTACCCTGAGTTCAGTCTCTCGTGCACTATTCCTTGTCTGCATAACCTATACTTAGCCTTCTAGCCTCCTTTATCAGCCTCACGCCCCTCGGATACCTCTCTATCTTTCACGCCTTGCTTTCTGGAGCTTCCATTGGTCTTGTCATTATTATTGGATCTTCCTTTGACAATAGGTCGCGCCTCCGGGATTTCATCCATTGTCAAGTCATACTTGGACTTACGTTGCCAAGACTACATGCTTGGACTTACACCGCCAAGACTCACCTTTGGACTTTCCTCCTTGGCCAAGATCACACTTGGACTTTCCTTGTTGTACCTGTATCCTGCACACTCACAATGCATATCAAATATAACAATAAACCTAACTTAAACATTTGCCCAAACATCAAAACTTAGGGTAACCTAATTGCTCCAACACTAACGATTCGCACCATCTAGATGACCCCAAACTGCGCTCCTCTTACTCGGTGAGCTCACTGACAGCTTCAGCCAGAAATCTACTAGAGTAACCTCTTCTCAAATTTCACGTTTGTTTTTCCCAGTTAGACTTAATTGACTTCTTTTTCTATCTATATAATTTTGGATGGAAGGTAAGTCACTGGAGGAGAGTGACTGTGAGAATGCATTCCCGGGAAGGAAACTTAGGTGCCTATCCAACTTAGAACCATATCAGAACTCTAAGTTGAGATCTTGACTAGATTCCGATCTCGGCGAGACGGAATCTAATTACTACTCATGTCTTATATAACTATGCTAACACTTTATTTTGCAGGGTAGTATAATTTGCATTTCACATCGGACTAACGTTTTCTTGTAGGTAGTTGAAAAATAGAGGTCCGGGCGCTCGGAATGCAAGTTTTATCCCAAAGCGATGTCGCAACGTAGAGCACTCTGGTTCACTGGGCTACATCGCAGTCCAGGCGCCTGGAAGGGATCCGGGTGCTCGAAGCCTCCTATATAAGGAGGTCTTCTCCAGAGCTTCAAAACAACTCACTACAATGTCATCCAATGCTTGCTCTGCTGTGTTGTGCTCCTGTGACACTGCGAAGCTTCTCCAACAATGTGTTGTTTCCTCTTTTCCTTAATTGTTATCGGTATTTCATTTTTTAGCATTCTTGTACTTTCATTTTGTAATAACATTTTTGAATTGCTAGTGGATTGTCCAACAAAAGCACTCGACGAGTGCGGGCCTTGAAATAGGAGTCGACGAAGGTTTCAAACCAAGTAAAACGGTTCTTGTTAGTATTGTGATTTCGTTTTTCCGTTGTGTACTCATCTTTCGATCGATATTCATCCCCCCCCCTTTATCGACTTTCATAATCCAACATGGATTTGTGCCAGAGACTAGCCCACTTGGAACATGAAAATAAATAGTTGTAAGCCCCGGTCAGGGAAACAAGCATCTCACAATCTTTGGTCGAGAAATTAACTATCGAAGTTACTTAATTAAAGGATGACTTTGAGAGAACTTCTGAGCAGCTGTTCAACTTTGAGCGGGCGTTGACGGTGGAGAAGAACAAGAATCATAATCAAACCTTACAACTTGACCGAATGACCAACAAGCTCAAAATTTCAAGTTTAAGATTAACTCAGTGAATGCTAGGAAGCTTAGAGCCATTGAAGATTTAGACATCAAGAATAAAGAGGTTCGGTTCCTGGCCAAAAAATTTGAGGAAGCAGAAACCACCTTGGCCGCAGAGCAAGTGGGTCATACGGTTGAACAGGTGGGCCACAAACTCCAGCTTGACAAGCACAAAAGAATAATCAACGAAAAAGATGTCGAGTTGCACTCACTGAACTTGCTAAGGCCAAACTTGCTAAGTACAAGGAGGAGCAGCTTGGTCGGTTGGAAACCTCTAGGGTGGAGCACCTTCGCTCCAGGGATTTCAACCAGATGTTAACCGATTGAACCCTCTAGTTGTTCATCTATGGCATTGATGGGACCTTTCAGCAGCTAAAGGACAGCTATCTTTCAGCAGAGGTCTTGGCAGCGTTCATCAAGAAGGAGAAGATTATGGAAACACACCCAAACAATATAGTTGCCGATCTGGCATAATTTTATTTTAAGTTTGTTGACAACTTCTTGTACCAACTAAGTACTCCTTGTGAAAATTTTCTAAGTTTAATTTAATGCACGCCCATTCTGTGTTTTAAAGTTCTTGTTCTGTGGATGTGATAACTTTTTCCTTTCATCTTCAAGACTTAGCTTTTTTGATCTACTTAGCATGAGAGTAAGCTCACTTATAACTTAACTGATCAGCTCAAGAGTCTAGAGCACTTGGCGCAAGGGCTTTGCTTGCTTATAACTCGACCGAACGACATGAGAGTTTAAAGCGTGAGAGCACGCTCACTTATAACTCAACTGATCGGCTTGAGAGTCTGGGACACTTGGCCTGAGGACTTTGCTCACTTATACTTGGCCGAATGACGCTAGAGTCTGAAAGCACGAGAGCATGCTCACTTATAACTCGACCAATCATCTTAAAAGTCCAGGACACTTGGAGCGAGGGTTTTCCTCGCTTATAACTCGGCTGAACGACGTGAGAATCTGGAAGCGTGAAAGCATGCTCACTTATAACTCAGTCGATTGACTCAAGAGTCTGAGACACTTGGCTCAAGGGCTTTACTTACTTATAACTCGGTCGAACGGCACGAGAGTCTGGGATACTTAGCGCTCGGGCTTTGCTCACTTATAACTCGGTCGAATGGCATAAGAGTCTTGAACACTTGGTGTGAGGGCTTTGCTCGCTTATAACTCAGCAGAACAGTACAAGAGTGTGGGACACTTGACATGAGGGTTTTTCTCACTTATAACTCGGTTAAATGACACAGGAGTTTGGGGCACTTGGGGCTAGGGCTTTGCTTTCTTATAACTCGGCCGAACGACACGAGAGTTGAGACACTTGGCATAAGGCTTTGCTTGCTTATAACTTGGCCGAACAACATAAGAGTCTGGGACACTTGGCGCGAAGGTTTTGCTCACTTATAACTCGATCGAACAGCATGACAGTTTGAGACACTTGGCACGAGGGATTTGCTTGCTTATCACTCGGTCGAACGACACGAGAGTTTGAAACATTTAGTAATTTTTCATTTAAATCTTTCTGTATTCATAAAATAAGTATTTTTACAATTTACATAAATTCAATAACAAACTTACTATCTAGCCCGATAGGGCAGTAAATAGTTTGTGCTCCAAAGCCGGTCTAGATTTCTCCCATTTTCATCTTACAGATAGTAAGATCCTGATCTGAACTTCTGTATCACTTTATATGATCCACACCATAGGGCCTCTAGTTGCTGACGTCATCGACTGATTTCATTTTCTTCCATACTAAGTCGCCAACCTAAAAAGACCATAGGATAACCCTCCTATTGTAATTTTACTTCATTCTCTGCCGATATGTCATTAGCCAAGCGACTACTTTATCTCTAATCCTTCTTCTATTAAGTCCAGCTCCATTAAACACCGCTCGAAATTTTCTTCGTCGTATAGTTGCCTCCAATCGGACTCTACGCCTATTTCAACCGACAATACTGCTTCCCTTCATCTACCAAGTGGAACAAAATTATATCGGTGGCCTCTCATGGAGTGGTGTTGTACACCCACAGTACACTTGATAACTTATCGACCCAGCTTCCTCCAAGGTGGTCGAGCCGGGTTCGGAGTATTCTGATGATTTCTCTATTGGTAACCTCCGTCTGGCCATTATTATGGGGATAGGCTACTAAAGTGAAAGTCTACAGAATACCATAGCTGTCACACCATTCTTTGAGCCTCCGTCCTTGAAACTCTCTTCCGTTGTCAGAGATGAGCTTGTGAGGGACGTTGAACCAACACATAATATTTTGCCATAATAATTTGATGGTCATCTGCTCGATTATTTTAGCGAGTAACTCAGCTTCTAGATTACGAGGAGAAATTTCCTCTGATCGGTCGTCATGGGAAAATGTCCCATAATATCCATGCTCTACTGGTCAAACGGGCAAGAGACAATCGATGCCTTCAGCTCTTCTGTATATTGGTGCAGTATGTTTTGGTGTCTCTATATGATAGGCGAGTTAATACTATCTAAGCAGCATCTTCTTGTAAGGTAGACCAAAAATATCTAGTCAATAAGATTTTTTAAGCTAGTGAACAGTCGCCCGGATGATTACCATAAGAGTCATGATGTACTTCTTGCAAGATGTATTAAATGCCTTTTGATCTGATGCATTTGAGCAATGGCCTCAAGAAAGCTTTCTTGTATAAGTGATCACTTATTAATGTGAACCTCCCGGTTCTCTTTTTTTATCAACCGAGCCTGCTCCCGGTTGGTCGAAGAGTTGCTTGATCAGAGGAACTCAATCAAAGGTGCCCTTCAATCACTCCGTGCTCTTATTTCAGCCGCTCACTTGATATGAACTACGAACATCACCTGCTCAATTAGCCTATCTAGTACTACTGAGCTTAAAGAACTTGCTAGCCGATCTAAGGGATCTTTTGCATGATTATCTCTTGGAATCCTGCCTTTAACTTTTTGAAAGGCTCGACATATAATTTCAGTCTGACATTATTTATTTTAAAGGTACTTGAAAGTTGTTAAGCTGCCAGTTGGGAATATGAGTGAATAAGAACCAGTGTGGCTCCCACATGCTTGGCTACTTACAAACCGACGATCAGAATTTCGTATTCTGTCTCATTATTTGTGGTCTAGTAGTCCAGACAAATGGACAATTACATTCTATCTTCGCACAGTGATATTAAGAGTATGTCCACTCCGTTGTCGTACCGAGAGGAAGATTCATTCACATAGACTCTCCATGTTTCCTCTGGTTCGGTGTTCTATATTTCCATAATGAAATCGACTAAGGTTTGTACTTTGATGACCGATCTGGGCTGGTACTGTATATCAAACTAGCTTAATTCCATTGTAAACTTGATTAGTTGTCTGAATGCCTCGGGGTTGAGGAGAACTCGGCCTATCGTATTGTTAATTAATACAATTATGGGATGAGAGAGAAAATATAGACGTAACATTCGAGCAGCCAAGACTAGCTCGTAAGACAATTTCTCGAGACATGTAAAATGACACTTAGCATCTTTTAATAAATGACTTAAGAAATACACCGGCTATTGTTCATGGTCATCCTATCGCACCATTGCCGACCCGCTGACCCGTTCTATGGAAGACAAATAGATCCAGAGTGGCTTGTCGACGATGAGCTTTGCCAATATAGATAAAGAAAATAAATAAACTTTGAGATCTTCCAGTGCTTTATCACATTCAACGTCCCATTGAAATTTAGTGGCTCAGCGCAGAATCTTAAAAAATGGCAAGCTTCGATTGGACGACTGGGAGATAAATCTTGATAAAGCTGTAATTCGTCTGGTCAAACGCTGAGCTTCCTTCAGATTATGTGGAGGGGTCATGTCTTGGAGTGTCTTTACTTTGGTCGGATTTGCTTTGATTCCACGCTCAATTACGATGTTGATCCGGCGGTAAGAATGGGGGATCCACTTCCTGAAGGGTCTCAGCTTGAGGACAGATGGAGGGCTAAGCGGTTAATGGCCGCGTCGAGCAGCTGAGTAGGTCCGAGCGGAACCAAAGATAACCCAGTCATGGACTGGGGTTTCCGACGCCAAGGCAGGAGAACCGAATGGCCGAGCGGGGCGTATGCTCGGATGGGACCGAAGGGCCGAGCGGGTGGTCCGTTCGGCCAGGACAAGGGCGAGGGTACGAAGGTTAGCCGAGCGGCCTATCCGTTCGGCTCAGAATATGGTATGTCAGCAAAGGCATGTCTGATGATTATGCCGTACACAAGAGTGCACGATGGAGGATCTCGCCGTCACATCACGGAGAGGTTGATACAGTAGCGGTATGACCTTATGGACGTCTTTCTGACAGATCCATATCTGGGCATAGTCCCTCTGACAAGCCCATACTGGGTATGGGTTGAGGACACGTGTGTGTGCCTCGGTATATGTACATTAGTCTCCTCAGAAGTCTATATAAGGCCTCCACTTCTTCAACCGGAGGTACACGAGTCTTCTGCTTCTAAGCCACTTCATCTATTTCCTCGCCTGACTTGAGCGTCGGAGGGCCGTCGCCGGGACACCCCTCCCGGCTCGGTTTTGTTGCAGGTTCGCCGGAGCACCTGAGGATCTAGTAGGGAGCGCCACATCCCCAGCGTTCGTTGACCCCTGGTTCGGACAGGATCAATTTGGCGCCGTCTGTGGGAACGCACCTGCATCCGAACAGAGACAATGGACGAGGCTGGAAGAATACACAATGTGGCACTCTCACAAGAAGAGTTGGACGCTCTGGTCGAGATGAGGGCCGCCAAACTTGTGGAGCAAAAACAGAAAGAGGCAGCCGAGCGGCCGGAGCAACAAGCAACATCTCCGTCGGGTGGCCGAGCGGAAGCACCTCAAGCCACCGTTGCGTTCCATCGGGCCTTATTCCGCACCCCTGAAACCGTACCAGCTCAGAAAGATAGAGGATCTTCTTCCGATGAAATGCCCAGGCGAGACGCCAGAAAGGGGAAAGCTCCCCGAGCAGATTCATCTCCCGAGCGGATCAATCGTCAATTCTCGGAGGCTATTCTACGAGACCCTTTGCCCAAGCATTACGTGCCTCCGACGATCGGCGAGTACAATGGAACAACAGACCCGGATAATCATCTGGGTAAGTTCGATAACACAGCTACGCTCCATCAGTATACAGATGGAGTAAAGTGCCGAGTCTTTCTTACCACTTTATCGGGATCGGCTCAACGGTGGTTTCGGAGGATGCCGGACGGATCTATCACTAGTTTCAAGGACTTCCGAACGGCCTTCCTCCACCACTTCACCAGCAGTCGGCGTTATCAGAAGACAAGTGTCAGCTTGTTCGCAATCAAGCAAGAGCCGAGAGAATCGCTTCGAGCTTACATCCAGCGATTCAACCAAGTGGCGATGGATATTCCCACAGCCACATCGGAGACAATGATGAATGCCTTCACGCAAGGCCTTGTGGATGGGGACTTCTTCCGGTCGCTCATCCGAAAGCCTCCCCAAGATTATGATCATATGCTGCACCGGGCCAATGAATATATCAACGTGGAGGAAGCGCAGGCAGCCAGGAAAAAAGAAACACCAACCGAACGGGCTCCTCCTGCCGAGCGGAGACCCTTAGCCGCTCATCAACCGCCGAGGGGACCAAGGGCCGAAGCAACCCGCTCCCCTCGTGTGAGGTCCCATGTACAAGAGGTAGCTGCCACTCGGCCTAAGCCAAAGAAGAGATGGACCCCTATGTTCTGCTCCTTCCACCAGACAGATACGCACAACACGAGGGATTGTCGAAGTCTTCCCTTCGTGGCTAATCCCGTTCCCAAGAAAGCCGAACGACGGTCTCCTCCCATCGGCAGGAGACAAAGGACCCATGAAGCCGACCGGACCCGCACCGAGAGGCAACATCGGCATACGCCCGATCGGCACCGGTCTCCAAGACAGGAGAATCGACGGGCGTCCAGAGAACGGTCCCGACCGTCCGCTCGGGAAGAGGAGAATAGAAGCAATATTGCCAGAGGCGAGATCAACGTTATTGCTGGTGGGCCGACCGGAGGAGATTCCAACCGAGCCAGAAAGGCAGGCGTCCGGCAGCTCCAGATCCACGCAGTCGGTTGCAGCCAAGAGCGGGCAAGTGGGCCGGAAATCACTTTCGGGCCCGGGGACTTAGAAGGAGTCGAAGTGCCCCACGACGACGCCCTGCTCATTAAAGCGGTAATAGCAAATTACACTATTCACCGCATATTTGTTGACACAGGGAGTTCGGTCAACATCATATTCAAGAAGGCGTTTGACCAGCTGCAAATTGATCGAGCCGAGCTGCTTCCCATGACAACCCCGCTCTACGGGTTTACGGGTAACGAAGTTCAGCCGGTCAGACATACCTCGCTGGGAGAGGAGCCGCTCAGGAGGACCAGGACAATAAATTTTGTGGTGGTCGATTCTCCCTCGTCCTACAACGTCATTTTGGGCCGACCGGCGCTCGGCGAATTCCGAGCAGTCATCTCAACCTTCCACTAGAAGATGAAGTTCCCCGTCGAAGATAAGGTGGGAGAGGTACGGGAAGATCAGTTAGCAGCTCGGCGGTGTTACATAGAGATGGTCTGAGCAGAATCCAACTCTGCTCGGAAGGCGCCTCGAATCGAGGTAAATGCTATCACTGAAAAGCCACCCGCCTTAATTTATGAGGAAAAAGAGGAGGTGCAGATTCATCCGACCCGATCGGAGGCCACGACTTTTGTTGCCTCTGATCTGGAGGAGAAGCAGAAGGAGGAGCTGATCCAATGCCTCCGACGAAATCATGATGTATTCGTCTGGTCGACACATGAATTGCCTGGAATCTCGCCGAGCATAGCACAGCATGAGTTGCATGTCCGACCGGACGCTCGGCCGATAAAGCAGAGAAAAAGAGATTTCAGTGCCGAGCAGAACTCCATCATCCGAGCGGAGGTCGAGCAGCTTCTGGAGGCCGGCCATATACGAGAAGTACAGTTTCCGAGTTGGTTGGCTAACGTAGTATTAGTCTCCAAGCCGGGCGGCAAGTGGAGAGTCTGTATTGATTTTCGGGACTTAAACAAAGCATGCCCCAAAGATTTTTATCCCCTGCCCCGGATAGATCAGCTGGTGGACTCTACGGCTGGCTGCGAATTAATTTGTATGCTCGACGCCTACCAAGGGTATCATCAAGTGCCGCTCGCCCGGGAAGATCAAGAAAAAGTAAGCTTCGTGACGGCACATATTGCTATAATGTGATGCCGTTCGGATTGAAGAATGCCGGGGCCACTTATCAACGCTTAATGAACAAAGTATTCAGAGAGCAGATCGGGCGGAATCTGGAAGTTTATGTGGACGACATCCTTATCAAGTCCGCCCGAGCGGCCGACCTCTTCAAGGACATGGAAGAAACCTTCCGAACGCTGCGCAAATATGGAGTCAAGCTAAATCCTCAAAAGTGCCTGTTCGGAGCAAAAGGAGGGCGTTTCTTGGGGTATATAGTGACCGAGCGGGGAATTGAAGTCAATCCCAGCAAGGTGAAAGCTCTGCAAGACATGCCGCCTCCTAGGAATACAAGGGAAGTGCAGCGATTGACCGGTCGGATAACTGCTTTATCCAGATTCATCTCCAAAACCGCCGACCGGAGCCTACCATTCTTCAAAATTTTGCGCAAGGCCACTAAATTTCACTGGGACGAGGAATGCGACCGAGCATTTGAAGAATTGAAGACATATCTTAATTCTTTGCCTATACTAGCCAAGCCGATCGGGGGTGAGTCACTTTATATTTATCTGTCGTCAACTGAACATGCTGTAGGCTCAGCACTTGTGAGGGTGAGCGGCGAAGAGCAACCGGTGTATTTTCTAAGCCACATTTTAAAAGATGCTGAATCTCGTTACACCGGGCTCGAGAAGTTGACCTTTGCTTTGGTTCTAGCCGCTCGGCGCCTTCGACCATATTTCTTGGCTCACACCATCATCGTCCGGACAAACAGTCCACTAGGAAGAGTGTTGTTGAATCCAGAAGCGTCCGGACGGCTCATCAAGTGGACGACAGAACTAAGTGAATTTGACATCCAATACCAGCCCCGCTCGGCGATCAAAGCGCAATCCTTGGCTGATTTTGTGACCGAAGTGCAGAGGCCAGAGCCGGAAGCTATGTGGAGGATATATGTGGATGGGTCGTCCACTCGGCTCGGAAGTGGGATTGGAATACTGCTACTCTCACCCCAAGAAGAAAAGATGCACTTATCTGTCCGGCTGGACTACAAAGCCACCAACAATGAAGCAGAGTATGAGGCCCTTATAGCCGGACTGTAGGCAGCACGGCATGTAGGAGCCGGTCGGGTGACACTTTATTCGGATTCACAGTTGGCCGCTCAGCAACTTTCTGGCACCTTTGAAATCAACAGCGTTCGGCTTAAGCTCTACGCTGAAGCCTTTGAAAAACTCAAAGCTACCTTCCGAGAGGTCCTTATTCGAAAGATTCCCCGAATGGAGAACCAGGTAGCCAATGACTTGGCCAAACTAGCAAGTTCTATAGTGCCGGTCACCATTCAGCAACCAATTGAAAAAGTATTGCTGGTAGCGCACGTCGACCGGATGGAAAGCCTCACGTTTCCAAGCGACTGGAGGACACCCATCATAGAGTTCCTCCGCTCGGGAGCCACACCGGCTGATCGGGATGAAGCCCAGCTGCTCAGGAGGAGGGCCGGTCGCTTCACACTCATCGGTGATCAGCTCTACAAGAAAGCTTTCTCACGTCCGCTGTTGAAATGCGTGAGCTCGGAAGACTCGGCTTACATTCTCCAAGAAGTACATCAAGGATCGTGTGGAGGGCATCCGGGCGGACGATCATTAGCCAGGAAGATCCTGCTAGCTGGGTACTTTTGGCCGACCTTACAAATAGACGCCGCTCGGACAGTATCTACATGCCTTTCGTGCCAGAAGTATCACAACTTCTCCCACCGACCGGCAGAGGAGATGAAGGCATCAACCGTCTCATGTCCGTTCGATCAATGGGGAATGGATATCGTGGGTCCATTTCCGATGGCGACCGGGAAATTTTTGGTGGCGGTCGATTATTTCTCCAAGTGGGTGGGCGAGCCACTAGCTAGGATCACCGAACAGATGGTCAAAAATTCATATGGCAACACATCATCTGTAGGTGGCATCCTCGCCGATTGGTTTCCGACAATGGGCGGCAATTCATGGAAGGTGCTAGAAGATTGGTGCAAAGCTATGGCATTGAGCAACACTTCACGTCCGTGGCTTACCCCAAAGCAACGGTCAAGCCGAAGTAGCCCTTCGAGTTCGGCTCGACCACGTCGGAGGAAGTTGGCGGATGAAGTGCGGGCGTTTATGGGCCATCCGGACAACTCTAAGGAAGCGGCGTCACCTTTTCATCGGTGTACGGCGAAGCGATCATCCCGGTTGAAGTCGGTCGAGTCCGTCGGGTCCATTATGCGATGAAGACAACGCCGATCGGAGGAACATGGAGCTGGATTTGATTGACGAGCGAGCCAAGGCATCCGTTCGGCTGGCATACCATCAACGAATGAAGCAAAACTACAACCGGCGCGTCGATCATTCCAGGTCGGCGACCTTGTCCGGAAGAAAGTCAAACCGGTCGACGACGTTGGCTCCGTGGGCAGGGCCCTTCAAAATCATCGAAAAGCTCGGCTCGGGCGATATTATTTGGAGGATGAGGACGGCCGACAGCTAGATAGACCGTGGAGCACCTTACCAGGCGGGGTGAAAGGTGTGCCAATGTAAATCATCCTGTGTACTTTTTCCGAATACTTGAAATGCGTAGTGAAAAATCAAGAGAACAAATATAAGGCATCGTCAACAAGGAATGAAGGCCTCGCGTCGTTCAGCCGGAGGTAAATGGGTCGAGCCAAGCGTCGAAGATCGAAGACCCAGTACCTTCCGGATGGAGGTAAATTATCCGAGCCAAAATGCTCGACTGAGCCGTTTGGCCAGGAGTACGTTCTCCAAGCTAGGTGAAAAGGGCATATGGATTATCCGAACCAAGCGCCCGAATAGTAAAGGCCTCCACCGATTGGATTCGCAAGTAAATGACCCGTGCCGTTCGGCCGGGCACAAAGATTGTCCAAACGCGAGATAAGTTATGAGGGCCAAGGTCGCTCGACCTGGCAAGGAGTTAGCCTTAAAGGCCGTCTAGCCCAGACGTTAAACCGGAGAGCCGCGCCGATCGGCTATAAACATCCGCGCCGACGAGCTCCGTCGTTAAAGATCGAGAGCCACGCCGATCGGCTATAAATATCCGCGCCGACGAGCTCCGTCGTTAAAGATCGAGAGCCGCGCCGATCGGCTATAAACATCCGCGCCGACGAGCTCCGTCGTTAAAGATCGAGAGCCGCGCCGATCGGCTATAAACATCCGCGCCGACGAGCTCCGTCGTTAAAGATCGAGAGCCGCGCCGATCGGCTATAAACATCCGCGCCGACGAGCTCCGTCGTTAAAGATCGAGAGCCGCGCCAATCGGCTATAAACATCCGCGCCGACGAGCTCCGTCGCTAAAGATCGAGAGCCGCGCCGATCGGCTATAAACATCCGCGCCGACGAGCTCCGTCGTTAAAGATCGAGAGCCGCGCCGATCGGCTATAAAAATCGAGTGGAAGACCGCCGAGCACCGACGTTAAATATCGGGAGCCGCACCGATCGGCTATAAAAACTGAGTGGAAGACCGTCGAGCACCGACGTTAAATATCGGGAGCCGCACCGATCGGCTATAAAAATCGAGTGGAAGACCGACGAGCTCCGTCGTTAAAAATCGAGAACCGCGCCGATTGTCTGTAAACATCCGCGCGACGAGCATTCGCAAAAACTAAATTGTTTAAGTCCGATCGGCCGTCGGTTTGCCAATACTTCGCATTCAAACAGTATAGCCAAGCGTTAAACGATTTCGAGGAAAACGAGTCAATTGATTAACCTGATCGGTTGTCTAGTGGGAGACACGTATAGCTTAACTGACTCTACAAATGAGCACCAAACAGACAGAAGAGGGCAATGAAGGACAGACAAAAATGGAAGAAAAGGAATGCAATTAGGCCGAACGGCACGTACAAAAATTTTACATCCGCCGAGCGGATGAGACACAGGAAGTACTTAGAAGAATTCGCCTCACTCCGGGTCCTCAAAATTGAAAAAGGCGTCCGGGATATCGTCAATCATGGCCGCCAGGTCGGAGGCTGGAATGTGCATTCCCGCAGGAAGGTGGCCACCCTTCTTCAAGTACGCCATGGTGACCTTGACCGCCTCAGCGAAAGTTGATGAGACGTTGCCGCCGAATTTTGCGCCGAACCGTTCCGAGCGGAGGTAGTCTTGGCGCGCTGCTGCTAGGCGACTCGGCTCCCCTTCCTTGTACTTTCTGAAAGCCGCTCGGGAAGCGATAAGTGAATCTTGGAGGACTTTCTGGTCCACCTCCGCTTTAGTGCGCTCAGCAGAGCGCCCATCCCGTTCGGCAGCTAGTTGGGCTTCCAGATTCTTAGATTGCTGATCTAGAGCTCGGACTTCAACTTTCATCTTGTCCAGATCAGCAATCGCCTGCTTCTTCCGGGCAGTAGCGCGTTTGGCATCCGCTTCGCGCTTCTTGACTTGGCCCTCTAGCCGAGCCACCTCTGTAACCAGGTCGGCGGACTTCTTCTGTTCGGCCTCAAGGGTTTGTTTCTCCCGCTCGGCCGATGGACCCCCTGACACTTGGAGTTTCTCCAGGAGATCCTCCAGCTCGGCTAGCCGATGGCTAGTGGCGATTTGCTCAGCCCAGCGCTGTAAGGGAAATAATAAAATGAGGAACCGGACAGTAGCATAGCACAGAAAGAAAAATGAATTTACCTGAGTGGCCTGCTGCATGTTGTTATCGCCGAGCTGCTTGGGCGTCATGAGGGCCACTTGAATCTGGGAGTCCTCGAAGAGCTTGGCGAGCGGGCCCGTCAGGGTTATTTCATGAACGGGGCTTGATGGCCGATCAACAGACAATAAATATTCCTCCGATGGGAATCGAAGGGTAGTCTTGACGGTCGGGTGGCCGGCCGGCGCTTCCTCAGCCGCAGTCGCCTGGCCTGAGGACTACCCTATGGTAGAGGTTTTGCCCAACTGTCGTAAGCGGCGACGAGTTTGGGGAGGAGAGCCAGAGGGTTGTGCGGTGGGCGAAGCCACGGGGGTCCCGATCTGCGGCGGTGTGCGGTCCGACGAATCTACCCCGATCGGCGCTTGTGGTTCGCCTTCTTGGGTCGGCGGAAGGCTGGGGTCTCTTCGACGTTTCCGCCGAACTTCCCGCGGTGAATCCCCGGCCGGGGGGACTCCCAGCTCGGCTGGGGCAGAGGAAACAGGATCCGCCTCGACCTCTGTTGAAGCGGATGGAGTAACTTCTGTTTCAGGGGCTGGGGATAAGACCCCGCTCGGCGAGTTCTTTTTTAGTCGCCGCTTCAATTTCCACGGACTTCAACTTCAGATGATCGGTGGCCTTGGAGCGCCACATGACTTCAGCTGTAATGGAAGAAATTAAAATCAGTTAGACAAAAAAGGCGAGGAGAGTAAAAAGTCCTTACTCATGCGGTAGGGGAGATTGGCCCGAACGGGAGATAATCCGAAAATATACAACACCCCCTTGAGAAGCAACTGGTCGATCTTGTACCGCTGACCGGACAACCAGTTCGCCGCATGAAGGTAAGCCGGGTTGCTTCTGAATTTGCCGAGCTCCGGCTGGGTCGGCACAGCGGTCTGCCATTTGGTTCTCGGGAAGTCGTATGTAGAAGAAGAACTCCTTCCAGTGCTTGTTAGAGGTCGGCATATTATCAAAAAATTTAAAGCCTATTCTACTTTGGAAAATGAAAGTGCCCGGCTCGGATTGTTTGGGGTAGAAGAAAAAGTGGAATATTTTGGGGTCAAGTGGGATACTGTGCAGCTTAAAGAGGACAACCACCCCGCTCAGCAACCTAAAGGAGTTCGGCACAAGTTGGCCGAGCGGGATGCGGAAATAATTACAAACCTCCAAAATAAAGGGATGGGTAGGAAATCTAAGGCCGCCCTGAAATTGGTCTAGAAAAAAGCAAATGGCGCCGATCGGCGGGTTATGGGGCCGATCGGACGGGTCGGCTATAATTATTTCATGGTTATCAGGGATCCCATACGTCCGAACAAGACGCCGAGCGCCCTCTTCATCAAACCGACTCTCCATGGTCATATACCAAGGGCCATGAACACCAAAAGCGGGCTCAGAGGAGCTTGCCATCTCGGAGAAGCAATAAGATGGAAAAAAACCAGAGGAACGAGAACGAAAGAGGCAAAACGACTTGGGAGGACCTTGTAAACGAAGGGAGAAGACTCACTGAGAAGGAAACGGGCGGAAAAGATCACCGGTGGGATGGTAGCCGCCGAAAAACAGGAACCGGATTGTCGGAGGTCGCAGCAGAAGAAGAGGCGGAAGGACAACGCACAAGCAAGTATGCGGCGAAGGAAGTAGACGGAGGCTTTATACGGCCGAGGCTGGTCGGCCTCCACCGTCGGATGCAGGTCACGAGAGACGAGGTCATCATCTAACCGTCCATTTCAAAGTAATCGGCGTCCCATCGTACGGATCATCACCGCCACGCAAGAAGAGCCACGTGGCGCTGTCACCAGGCGCAATTAAGGCGCCCATACCACGCATGCTTCGGTTTAATGAAGAGGATTTGCGTGATTTTCGAGAAAATTTAGACAAGCAAACATCCAAGTTGAGCGACAAGACTACCAAAACGAAGAGCCGAGCGGCTGAATTTGGCAGAAGGGCCGAACGGGCCCACACGGTCCAGTCAGTCGGACTCACTGCCTCCTTCGACTAGACTTGAAGGGAAGGCAAGTGATCCGGCGGTAAGAATGGGGGATCCACTTCCTGAAGGGTCTCAGCTTGAGGACAGATGGAGGGCTAAGCGGTTAATGGCCGCGCCGAGCAGCTGAGTAGGTCCGAGCGGAACCAAAGATAACCCAGTCATGGACTGGGGTTTCCGACGCCAAGGCGGGAGAACCGAATGGCCGAGCGGGGCGTATGCTCGGATGGGACCGAAGGGCCGAGCGGGTGGTCCGTTCGGCCAGGACAAGGGCGAGGGTACGAAGGTTAGCCGAGCGGCCTATCCGTTCGGCTCAGAATATGGTATGTCAGCAAAGGCATGTCTGATGATTATGCCGTACACAAGAGTGCACGATGGAGGATCTCGCCGTCACATCACGGAGAGGTTGATACAGTAGCGGTATGACCTTATGGACGTCTTTCTGACAGATCCATATCTGGGCATAGTCCCTCTGACAAGCCCATACTGGGTATGGGTTGAGGACACGTGTGTGTGCCTCGGTATATGTACATTAGTCTCCTCAGAAGTCTATATAAGGCCTCCACTTCTTCAACCGGAGGTACACGAGTCTTCTGCTTCTAAGCCACTTCATCTATTTCCTCGCCTGACTTGAGCGTCGGAGGGCCGTCGCCGGGACACCCCTCCCGGCTCGGTTTTGTTGCAGGTTCGCCGGAGCACCTGAGGATCTAGTAGAGAGCGCCACATCCCCAGCGTTCGTTGACCCCTGGTTCGGACATGATCAGATGTAATTCAGAAAACGTCCAATCTTGGCTCCGAATAAGCACTTATCAGGGTTCAGCTTAACTCCATATTTTCTCAAGGTTTGGCACGTCTCCTCGATATTTGCACAAAGATCAGCAATCGAGAGGGATTTTATTAATATATCATCATCATATACCTCCATATTCCGACCGATCTATTGTCGGAACACCTTGTTCATGAGTCTCTAATACATCGCCCCAGCATTCTTCAGTCCAAACGGCATGACGTTGTAGCAGTAAGTTCCAATGGTTGTGATGAAGCTGACTTTCTCTTGATGAGCAAGACCTAATGGTATCATTGATATGCATCCAACATGCATATCAACTCGCAGCTAGCTGTAGAGTCCACCATATGATCAATGCGTGACAAAGGATAGTAGTCTTTTGGACACGCCTTGTTCAGATCTCGATGCAGACCCACCACTTGTTCCCTAACTTGGATACTAGTACAACATTTGCAAGCCAACTCAGGAATTGCACTTCCTTGATATGTCTAGCTTCGAGCAGCTTTTCTACCTCCACTCAGATGATTTGATTCTGCTTTGCCCCGAAGTCCCTTTTCTTCTATTTGACCGGCCGAGCATCCGGTCGGATATGCAACTCATGTTGCATTATTGCTAGAGAGATCCCTGAGAGCTCATGGGTCATTTATGCAAACACATCGTGATTCTATTTCAAGCAGGCCACCAACTCGAACTTCTTCTCACGGCTAAGATCGGTTGCAGTGAACGTGGTGGTGTCTGGTTGGCTGAGATGAATTTGTACTTCTTCCTTTTCTTCATAGGCCAAAACTTGGGGAGTCTCCCGAATTGTGTTGACCTCAAGCCATTGAGCCTTCCAAGCAGCTCAGGACTTGACTCTTACCATCTCCATGTAACATCTATGAGATACCAGCTGATCACTTCTAACTTCGTCAACTGAGTCGTCAATAGAAAACTTGATCTTTTGACAAAATGTAGAGATGATAGCTCGGAACTCATTCAGCGTCAGCTGGCCAAGAATTATGTTGTACGCGGAAGACACGCCCACTACGATGAAGTTCGTCTGGCGAGTTCTCATGAGTGGCTCCTCCCCCAGAGAAATGGTCAATTGAACCTGCTCGATCGGCAATACTTCATTGCTTGTGAAGTCGTAAAATGGAGTCATCATGGGTTGGAGTTCACTTTGGTTAATTTGAAGATGATCAAGTGTCTTCTTGAATATAATATTGATCGAGTTTCCTATGTCAACAAAGGCCTGATGGATGTTATAGTTGGTAATCACAACCTTGATAATTAAGGTATCGTCATGAGGGACCTCCACTCCCTCAAATCTCAAGGATCGAAACTAATTTCTAGTCCTTATGCTTTTTCTTCGTTGCACTCGACTACATTGATTTCTAACTGCCTAGCATGTGACTTCTGAGCCTGATTGGAATCACCATTGGTAGAGCCTTCTGCTATCATGTTGATGTCACCTTGGGCGACATTACCATGATTTTCTTCCTCCTAAACAGACAAGCGTGGCTGATTGGTAGATATCTGAACAGGCCTTTGATTATCTCTTCGCTAGGGATGCGGTCGGTGTTGCTCGGCAGGCGCATGGCCTTGATCATGTTGTCTACCCAATCGACGGTAATGGTGGCAATTGGGAGAGGACAATCGACAATGAATTCCTTATGGAGTAGATCGTCGTGGCTTTGGGTTGAGATGGTAAAAATCTTTCGTATTATAAGTCGCTGAGCAGTGATAAAAGTAGAATAGCAGGGTCCACTATCGGGGCTCGATAAATTTTGCCCGCTCAACCTCCACATACTGGACTACATGGGCTCGAGACCCTTTTGGCGGTGGATGGGTGTGGGTCATTAGACGTTTTAGGGCAGCCGCCAGCTCGAGGATCACTTATTTTTTTCGAGCTAACTTGGCTCTTCGACATTGATGTACTTCATAGTCCATCCAAGCAAATGATCCAAGTCTCTCGGAGGCTCCCTGATAAGTGAGAGAAAGAAGTCATTATTTGTAAGTCCTTGTAAAAAGACACTTACCAAGATTTCCTAAGTGGCAGATGGGATGTCCATAATCACTTGATTAAATCTCTTAATATAGGCCCATAACGCTTTTTTGGGCCCTTGTTTGATTGCGAATAGGTTCACATTTGTCTTTTGATAACCATGACTAATAGCAAAATGCTGAAGAAAAGCCGCTCGAAAATACTTGAAGCTGCAGATGGAGCCGATCGGAAAGCGTTTGAACCACCTCTAAGCTGATCTAGAGAGAATGGTGAGGAACACTCGGCACTTGATTTTGTCGGTGTATTGGTGGAGCGTGGCTATGTTGTCAAATTTGAGTAGGTGGTCCTCGGGATCAGTCGACCCTGTATACTCTCTAATCGTCAAAGGTCTAAAGTGAGATGGCAATTGATCGTCAAGGATTTCTTGAGAGAACTGCCTGTTGATTCGCTCGAGAGTCATCGAATTGAGGTGCTTTACATTTCTGCATATCCCAAATGGGCGTGTTCTCAAAAGATGATCCTTGCATTCTTTCGGCACGACTATGCACTTCTAAGGGCATGCAGAATAATGCCTTGTGGTACGAGATCGATGCTTACTGGAAGGCGCCAGCCGACTGGTGGTTCGACTTGCGGCCAACAGGGTCTTCCGTTTGAGTTCTTTGGTCAGCTCACTAACCCATCACCGATACAGTTAGGTTGTTCGGCGCACGACAGTCAGCTATCATCTCCTGTTGCTACTGCACCATCTTTGTAATTCGGGCATTTATTAGCATCTCTAACTCTTCTTAGGTTAATGTCATAGTGGTGAGTCATCCATCGTCCTCCATCTTCATGTCTCGGATGCAAGTGAAATTTCCACAGACGACGCCAAATATGTTCATGTTCGAAAGCTGAGAAGACGGCTAGCTGGGAATGTGACTCTGGTATTGACTAGAAGAAAACTCTGTGCTATCTTGTAAAACCAGGAGTGTTAGTGCTGGGTCAGGAAAGGGGTCTCCGGCGTTAACCCTTCGACGCTCAAGTCAGTCTTCGGTTCGGGAGGAAAGAATAGCAGTAGTGAACAATAGCAGAGAATGTGTAGAATAATGAAGTCTCGCATACCTTCGTTTGTAGATGGAAACCCCTTTTATAGTGTCACTATAGCGTCTGTACACGTATTCCAAAGCATATACACATTTTTCAAAGCATTCCTAAGAAAAGATAAGTCAAAAAGTAGTCTTTGACACATTTTCTTAAGCGAGCATGCAAATATCTGATGTGATAAGCTAGAAGCTTCTAAATTATGATTTACCTATAGGACATTATCTATTGTCGGTGACACAAACTTCCAAAAGAGTACGACAAGACGTCCATGTGGGTCCCGCTGTAGACCGATCGAGGGCCACTTAGCCGGGACGTCACCAATTCGGTCGTACTGAATGGAGCTATCGACTTGTTCTTCACTCGGCCTTACTATTGTTGGAGAGGCGTATTGCATCCGATCGAACTTAAGGTCTGATCGGCTAGGACGATGCACCAAATAACTTAGTACTTGACTCTTAACCCCGGCTGTAAGTGCATAGGACGACCGCTTGGAAGGTTTGGCCGGTCCTTCCCGTCTGACTGACTCTCAAGGCCCACTCGACCAACCTTGCCTGATCCGCACTTTGCCGTCTCATAGTATACCTGGCCTTGCGATTTTGACCATTTGACTTTGACCTCCACGTCAGCCGGACTTCAGTGCTTTAACTCACTTTTTGAGGGGCTCAGCTTCAACACTGTATCAAGGGCAAATTGAACAAATGTATATCTTGTATTCACATATGTGCACACAAAATCCCTAATTTGTATGCCCTAGGGTTTTGTGGGGTGGTAAAAAATTGGATGTATTTCTCAAATAATCAGGTTCGATTTTCACATGGGGCACATCTACATGATTAAACTATTAGTGAAGCTAGGACGCTATGTCAGAAGCCATCGTACTTCCTAAATTTATTTGATGAGTAGAATTTGAGGCCGGACCATCTACTTTAAAATTAATCAGAATTTGAAATCTGGATACCTGGTATATAAAAAAAAAAACCCAATTTATATTCTCAGATCATACTCTGCTTATTTGGTGTCTACACTTTTATTTGGTGTCTAGCAATGAAAGTCATACATATGAGTTTTCTATTGGTACACGATCAAATTTAAAAATTTAAGTTGTTCCTAAAAATTATAAATTGAACATCATTTACATATTAATTTTTGTAAAGTTAAAAATCTGATCAACAGCCTAGCTACCTACGTTTTGAAAATCCTAATTAAGACTATTCATATATTCGAAAATTATCATAATCATACATGCACAAGAGTCTTCTAATGGTCCAAAACATCTTTTTTTATCGAAAATTCAACTTCATTTTTAAATTAACTTTGATGATTCTTTAACATAATTTTTTAGGATGATTCACAATCAGCTTGTCTTTAAAAAATATTATATCAACATCATTCACACATATATAAAATACATTATTAACATGTTTTAAAAAGTTAGAGACATGCATTGATATCTTCCATTGGTTTAAAAAAATAGCTGTGTTGATTTATAAATCAACGTTCTTTTCCAAATTTGCATACTTAAATCTTCATACACACGAAATATCTCTTGAATTTTAATTTGTTAGGATGCCATGAGGCAAAATAGAGATGAAAAATGAATGTGGCATGTCAATTAAAAGGCTAAAATACTTTTAACCCTTTATATTTTCTTTCTATTCAGTATTATTTTATCCTCTATGTTTAAGAAATAACATTAAATGCATTTTACCAAAAGTTAAATGTGAGAAATTTTATAAAAGATAATTATACCCTTATCTTTTTTTATCATTTTTAAAAAATAACTTTAAGAGGGGAAACACATTAAATTAATTATTATATCTTAGATATAAATCCTCATAAAATTCATATATATATAGCAGCATAAATAACAGAAAAGAAATAACTCTGAAAAGGATAACCAGCTAAAAACTCATTCCACTATCCTCACTAAATAAAAAATAGACAAAATTCTAAATTGATGAACCAAAACCAAATGAAAATGAAATAAAGTTCATCATTAAAAATCTTCTCTTCATCATCAAATGTGGCATACAATGAAATAGGAATGATTTTGATTCGTCAATTTAAAATTCTAGCTCTTTTTAGTTTGATGAGAGTGATGGAATGAGTTTTTACCTGATTATCCCTTTTAGAGTTACTACTTTTCTATTATTTATGTAGGTGAATATATGAATTTTATGAAGATTTTTACCAAAGAATATAATAGTCAATTCAATGTATTTTTTCTATCTTGAAGTTATTATCGAAAAATGATAAAAAAATATAATGACACAATTGTCTTTTATTCATTGTATGTCATATTTAATTATGAAGAAAAGATTTTTAATGATGAACTTTGTTTCATCTTCATTTGATTTTAGTTCATTAATTTAGAATTCTATCTTTTTTTCATTTAGTGAGGGTGATAAAATGAATTTTTGGTTGATTATCCTTTTAGAGTTGTTATTTTTTTTGTTATTTATGTTAGTGCATGTTTGAATTTTATAAAAAAAAAAAATTATTGAAAGATATTAAGAACAATTCAATGTGTTTTTTCCCTCTTAAAATTATTATTAAAAAATGATAAAAAAAAAATAAGGGTATAATTATCTTTTACCAGATTTATCACATTTAACTTTTAGTCGATTAAATGTTATTTTATAAATATAGGAGGATAAAATACTACTAGATTGAACATATAGGGGGTTGAAAGAATTTTAGCCTAAATTAAATCTCTAGACCTACTGCAGAAATTTGGTGAAGAACAATCACAGTCCACTACTTTATCGACTGATTGCGACTGAATTTATAATATCTCTAAACATCAACGACAATATCATGACAGATTCTCGATAAGATCTTCCTTCCATCGCATCACCCATAATAACCAACATTCAACTCCTGAAGTATTACAACTACATTGCTGTTGCTTACAAACATAAGAGATGCAAAAAGGACTCGAGATAGTAGAAAAAGAACCACCTTCCCTAAACAAGGACTTCTTTTTTTTTCTACAACCCAAAATACAAAGATCACCACCATTTTTTCCACAGCGGAGCTTTTCGTAAACAAAGAAGACTAAAGATGAAACAAGCAGGGCTAACTGAAAGGGGAGAAAGAAGAAGCCTTCTTTTCTTTTCTTTTCTTTTCTTTTTTCAAGTTTTCCCAAAAGCAAACTCCCCGAGGAAGCCCTCAAAAAGATGATAGAAAACATGCGTGGGGTAGAATGATACAAGCAATCGATGTATCTTGTCCCTCGTGAACATGGTCAACTAAATTGATCATGCAAAAATTGGACAAGACTGTAAAAAGAAATAAAGAGGAAAAGAAAAACAAGGGATCAGAAAAGCCTAGGCAACAAAAGTGGTGATCTTGAGGTAAACGAGGGGATATAATGTCCTTGGCTGAGGAAAGAGCTCTAAAAAGACTAACGAAAAGAGTTAGCAGTTTTCTTCATGTGTTCTTCCTGAAAGCAGTGCCCAGCTTCTTGACTAGATCCTTCACTGTCATATTGAACCCTTGTTCAATCTGCAAATTAAACAACAGTCACATCAATTTTCAGATTGGGAGTGAGTTTTTTTTTAGAGTAGAAGTTTGTTAGTGATCTTACCTGAGCCATTATAGTGATATCAAGGGAAGAGCCAGCAAAAGGTATGACACTGCCACTGACAACAGAGAGGTGGCACTTCTCGACCTCAGACAGTGCTTTCACCAGCACTCCTTTGCCATTCTCGCAGTGAATTTTGATGAGGATGGATTTCTCAGACATCTTAGCTTCGATCTCCGGGAGCGACTCGCCGAATCTCCGCTGCCCATATTCAAAGTTCTCGTCGTCGCAGAAGGAACTGTCATCGTCGGCACTGAGCTGAGATTTTTTCACAAGGACTGAAGACTCAACGGTCCTCTTTGCAGCTTGCTCTTCCAGGACCTTCACCTTTTCGTCCAGTTCTTTCAGATACCTGATTGTATCACCAAGAACAGAAGCCTTGTCCATCTAGAAGAGCAAGTATAAATATAGAGGAGCAGGCAAAATTTCAGCAAAGAAGTCGAAGTCTCAATCGACAAGGTACCTTCTTTAGGCCAGGCACAATGGCAGACAAAGCTATAAACCTCTGGCTGAGCTTCTCTCTTCTCTTCCTTTCAGCAATAATGTGTTCCTTATTGTCATAGCTTGACCTACTCCGGATATGGGAACCCTTGTTTGCTTGCCTAACAATAGTATCATACTTTCTCTCGGATCCAACCATACCATTCACCTCCTTCTTGGGCTTCACCACTCCCACAAGGCTCCCATAAGGGTTCTTCTGTTCTTCGGGCGAGTCCAGGTTGCTGAAGGTGAGGATGCTGGGGAATGAGGTATTAGGCGCCAGAGCTGAATTCTGCTCTGTGGTGCAAGAACTCCAGCTAGTGGCCTTGAGAGCTTTCTTAGGCCTTTCGCTGCTCATTGGAGCTTGGTCTGAGGTAAATGAGTTGTAGCTCTCCGAAGAGATGGACTGTTGGAAGTTATGCCCTAGAGCTGCTGCGATTTCTGCAGCTGTGAGCTGATCCATTACCCCCCACTGATCAAAAAGGCTGTCTTCCATTCCCTATCAATAGTAGCAAATGATCTTAGTTTGTTTCTTCTTAATCATCCAATATTTCTTCAAACGTCTTGAGTCTTATCTACTCACCATGTCAGAATACAATCCTGCAGTTTGTCCATCCATGTTGGTTGGGCTGTTCTCTTGACAGGAGATAGGTGAAGAACCTGATTCAAGAATCATTGCTTAGTGAGCAGCTCTGTAAATCATATTCCTAAAGCCAATTTGCAGATTACAAGCAAAAGTTTGCTCAGAGTTGAAGCTTTTTGTTCGAAGAAAGGGAATAAAAAAGGAACATACATCTGATTAGTGATTGAGAACTAGTGCTAGAACTAAGAAAACCAAAGACAATCAAAGGAGGTAACATGAATACCAACCTAAGCAGAAGATCAAGGCCCTTCCTTTTCCTTTGAAACAAGAGCATCCACCCTTATATTATATAACAACTTCTACTTTGCGTTCTGAGATTTGTTTCATTACTTACCAAGAGGCTGGGAAATTCTCCTATTCATATTTCCTTTTTCACCTATTTTATTATTTTTTTCTCTTGATCTTTGCAAAGACTTAAAGGGTACCACGTTAATGCAAATACTTCTTTTCCGGTATAGATTATAAATGGGATTTGTGAAGCCATCCCAACATATAAAAAACAATTCCATGATTTTACAGAGCAACAAGTATTTTATCATGCGAGGGTCAGCAATGACTCTCATGAATTATTAGTAGAATTGATTGACCTTTCAATCATTTTCAGACACACTGTTAGTTAGACCTTAATTATAGTTGGCTCATATTAAATCCTTTATGAGATCAATCTTGGTTATATGCTCCAATTCCTCCTAAAGCAAACACAGGCCCACTTGATTGAGAAGAGTGCAAATAAATATTTGTCAAGGAATTCTCACCCCAATGCACAATTTTATTTTTCACGAGTTCGTAGATTTTTAATGAATATCCAATCTTGCAAATGGTAGCTTCAATTCTTTAATACTAAACTATGGTAAATTACAGTTTCTATCCAAGAGACTGTTTTTATGGATCATCTTGCATCAGAAGCTTTTTTGTCACTTTGGTGTGGCGACGACTCAGAGATTTCTTCTTTCTACTTTTAAGATACTTTTGAAAAATCAATTTCCTAACTCTCACTTCTAAAACAGACAATATTTTCAGATATCTATGAGGTCAAATGATACAAAATCTTTGATATACATTTAAAGTGTGAAACATATTAATGTGCTAATTTTCTGCCTTGACTGATCAAATCTGCCTTTCTGGCCAATTAATGTGCTAAGCATAATAGCTTAGCTTTTGTTGTCACTCTGGTGGAATTGCATTGGCATGTTAAATCTGTGCCATTACTTCATTGGTCAGACTAAGTTTATTGACTTTTAAGGCTTAAGAGCTTGATGAGGTCACCGATGTCGTTACTGATCAAAATCAAGCATTACACACACATACACACACAAAAAATGACAACTCTACTAAGCACTAGTAGTTTATGGATTAAACAAAAAGTATGCATGCAATAATTTAAGGATGAGTGGGTTGTGAGACAGGGTTTGACTTTTGAAATGGTCATTTTTAAATTCTTACCTAAAAATTTCACCTTTTCTTCTCTTCACTCTTCCACTTCTTTGAATGGAAATCTGTTTTGTAGATTTTCTATGAAAGACCTAGAAGGATCAAAATCTTAGCCATTGCTAGTTGACAAAGAGAAGCCATCAAATATTAGGACCTCAATGGGACAATTTCTTTCATGCGGATGAACAAAAGTCATTGCAATTTTTAGTTTAATTTTGATGATTCAAATGTCCAAGTTTCATCTAACGAATTTTAAAGGTAGACGGTCTTCCTCTCTAATTTACCTATTCAGTAAATCAGAAGCATAACTTATGCACACTCAGAGACCGACCTCCAAAATATTTATCCATATTGGGATTCAAACGTTGATTCTTTTTTTTATTCTATTAAGTATTTTACTATTGTACCACACCCGTGGAGGTTCCATTGTAATTTTTAGCCAATTAATCATAGTTAAATTAACGATTATGTTGGATTTCTAAGCGCTTGAGTTTTGACAAGAGGCTTTTAGAGAGAATTAGGACAAATTAACACTATCTCTAGAGATCAATAAATTAGCACTGTAATTTACTTGGTGGCCAGCCCATGGGGCTAGGTCAGACTGTCTATCTTCAGAATTAGTTACATCGTAAAAACTAAATATCTAGATTAAAAAAAAACTAAGTCACATGTATTTAATCTCAATTTGAATTTGAACGAAACTAAACAGTCTTTAAAGGTGCTTTTCTTTTGGCACCAGTACTAAGTCATCTTTGATTAGGTTCTTAGCCGCTTGGGACTTAATCTACCATTTGTATAATGGAGGTCTATAAGTTAATTTCGAGGTTAATATGAAATATAACATTTAATAATATGTTAATTTCAATTATTCTTTATCTCATTTTATTATGCTATTTTTCTTCAGTAATGGAATATTTGTACAACAAATTTACTCACCTAATATCACATAAAACTTGAGAAATAGTAAACTTATATATCAATTCTTAAAAGGGAAAAATTAAACTCTCCAAGTCAATTACTGATAATAAATACACAACAGTAGTTTAACTACAGATATTGTAATTAATTATATGTGTACGTTAAGAAACACAGAAAGCCGGTTTCTAGAAGAGTATAATGAATTAATGATGCTCCAATAGAAGAGTATAATGATAACGTAATTAGCCCCTAAATATTGCATAGTTCATTTTTTTTAAGAATTCAATTTTAGCAGCGCTTTTCTATTTCAGCCGTTTTGAGCAAATTTATTCACTTTTTTGGGATAACTTGCTAGTCTATGTTGCTGTCACTTTCTTATAGCATAAATAAATTGAAATGTATGCAAGTATGTTGGGAATTCAAAGCTCTTATATCACCTTCGAATATACAAAAGATTTATGTTGTTTAAGTACTATCAACAACGTAATAATTATGTAATATAATGGAGTCAAGACCAAAGATTATTAGAGATTACTCTAAGACAAATGTGATCATGGAAGGTCTATTGTTCACATGGAGAGCCTCTAATTATGGTTTTATTCAAAACTTGCTAATTGCTTATCAAATTTATGCAAGATTATGATCTTTGAATAAGCCATGATATTAAGATTAATTAATCAAAGATTTTCGGAACAACTTGATAAGTTTTGAAATAATGAAGAAAAGGTGCCAGGAAGCTCCCTTCTTCGAATGGTCTCTTGGTCACGTCCAGACTCGCCAGGGGTTTGGGCTAAGGATCCAGCATGGCCAAGGGCTGATAGGATCCAAATTAAGGTTGGACTCAGCCTCACCACATAGTGTGTTTCCACCCATCAAGATTAGCCAACATTATATTAATTATCTCTACCAAACAAATACTAATGGTTATATCAACAGTTAAATTTAGTGTTAGATTCAGAAAATTTTATAATCATTGATTTTCTTTTCAAAAAATCTCCATTAGCAGTCTATTTTAATATGCATAGATAATTCAACAAAATGAAAAATAGTAAGCACATTACTGTCAAAAGAATGATCTATTTCCTTTTCTTTATCTGACCCTTTTGTTTTGCTTCGGTTACAGGAAGGATTATAAGGCAACAAATGGGTTAAAACAACTACCATCTCGTATAGAAAATTTTTCGCCCACCTCCAACTTTGTCTAGAGCATTGACCAACTGTGTTTCAAGCACAACTTGGAGAACCTTCACTGTATAAAGATCATCTCTTTTAAAACAAAAATTGTAAAGGTAAAGAAGAGCCGCGCCCTGCAAACTGTATGAGGATGATCCCACATCTAATTCATCAAGTACGCGTACATTCAGTGAGCACTTGATGCATTCAGATAGGCACAACTTGTGGCGAAATCTGGCCATCTTAGATTAGTCTCCAGCCAACTTCAGGATTCTCAGAGTGGCAGTAAAATAATACAAACGTCCAAGGAAACACCATAAAGTAGTGAACCAAATTATTTGATGATATTCATCTGAAACTGAACGGTTCTCCACTTTAAACCTCCAACTCCAAGCTTGGAATGTGTTTGTAAATGAAGTAACTCCTCAAACGTTGGCATAACATGTCTTCATGAGCCTGGAAGCGAGACAAGTAGGCTTCCTCCAACCAACCGGAAGGTCCAGAACCTCACAAGACATAGAAACTGCTGCAGGAAAAAGGGAAAAGGAAAAAAAGAATTCCGTCCAGGATCTTAGGTGTTTAAAGTTACATATCCAAATATGCAATAAAAACACAACTAGTGGCACTTCTCTTTCTTCCTCTCGATATTTTTGTTTATCTTCACATCATTTTTGGTCCCAAGAGAAGGAGATGAAGAGGTGAAAATTGTACAATACTCGATGGTAAGCATACGACTAGCTTCGCCTATCTTCTTCTCTGAATGAGAATGACTTTGATTTCATAAAGGGACCATTGTCGAGATGCAGAGATGCCTAGATGCCTAATCAACTGCCAGTCCACCGCCTTTTCCTGGCTGGTCTCTCTGACTTTATCTCTGAATCAACACCAGCTTCATTATTGTGCAACTGCACTTCGGTATCCAATTTTCTATTTGAACCATTATCTTTGTCCCTTGGCATAGGAAGCTTGAAGCGTTCACTTCGTTTCTTGAGCTTAGCCACAGTATCAAGATGGCGATCCTGGTCATCAATTGTCTTATCCACAATTTGTCCAGCATCGCCCTTGACATCCAATTCACTAGTAATGTTGTTAAGTTCATTTTTGGTCAATTCATCTGCTTGCACTGTATCAACCATGTTGTCTTCAACGTTCTCTTTCAAAGTAGATAATGCCTGTGTGTTATTGAAGGCATCGTAGTCCCTTTCTTTGTGGCTGGTCCAGCGTTCCAATTTGGATCGTCCTCTTCTAGAACTTTGATTCTCATCATCTGAGGCAGGTTCATCATCCCCTTGTTTCCTTGAAGAGTTAATATGTGGGGTGTCTTCATGTTTATTGTGATGTGGATCTGCTTTGGCGACAATTGTGGAAGAGATGTTGCTCTCATTCTTATTTGAATCTTTATTATAGACCTGGCAAGGGCAAGTACTTAGTAAACATGTCAGAAAATGAGCTAGGTAGGAGGCAGCTAGTGTGCTCAAATCCAACTAATTTGAACAAGATATCATGGATCAAGACAAGAAGTTCCCCAAAGTTGGAGCAATTCTATTTAGCTTTTACAGTGTGGATTTTTTAGTTGCTGGTTACATTATTACCAATTCATTTTGCCCCTACAGTTTACTGTCTTTTCAAAATGTCCCTAGAGTTTGAAATTGTCATTTTTTTATCCCTTAATTTCAACCTATTGTTGAAATATACCCGCCTCGTTAAGTCCTAACTTGTCCATTTCTCCAAGTTACAACGCCTTATAAATTCAAGATTTTCAGCATCCTCAGAATAACAAACTCATGTTAAGAATTATATTTATGTCAAAAGTGAAAAGAAAAAAAAAATCTTGGTCTCTCAAAATGCAATTGCAAGTTAATCTGAATTACTATTATGTTCCAACATGGTGTCAAATTCCAGGGCACAATTGTTTTACAAAGAAGCTTGTGCCCCATAAAGTCAATAGCTTTTTTAAGCCATGATCCTATACTAAGTGTTGAAGCCATCATCAACCTAGAAAAGTCCATTGTTACAAATTTTGGCTGCAAACTGATTGGCGAATTAGCTTAGTGTCATTTTGTGTCAGCATAGTGTTGAGGTTTAGGGTGTAAATTTTTTACAAATCATTTTGTGCTCCCCATAAATTTAAGATTTCTAACATTTTTTAAGTCACAACCCTGTGTTACCGACTTGCAACTATTTCTTCCAGCTTAGTGCCAAATTCCAGGGCACAAGCTAATTTTAAAATCAGCTTGCGACTAAATTTTAAGAGACCATAAGCTTTTTTAGGTTTTTGGCTTCAATACAAGTAGTAACATCAGTCTGTGACTCTAAAATCGTAAAATTATTAAATTTTTAGAGCTTAAGGTAATTTGTAAAATAGGTCTGAGCCTTGTAACTTAACATTGTGTTACACAAAATAGCTGCAAACTTATTCGCAAATCAGCTCCTATTAAAAGAAAAATGGAGCCCCAGACTGCATGCAAAATAAACTTTGTCGCCAAATAGTGACGTTTCTTTCCTCCCCACAATTTGAGTCCCAATAAATTTTTCTAGGTTAGTGATTCAATATGTTTAAATTTTAAATTTATGGAGTGCAAACTTATAAATTAGCTTACAGCCAAGAGATAAACGGATGGGTAAGGATTTAATGGGGCAGAGGACCATTTCATCAATAGATTGAAACTATGAAATAAATTGAAACTATAGAAGTATACTGCAATTTATAAGCTCTGGGGGCATATCAAAACGGCAGCAAACTATGGGAGCAAAATAAAATTTTCTCACAATATCATAAAACAAACATCCTTTTCAGGAAAAAAAAAAAAGTAGATAGGTAAAGAGGAGGAACTGCTACTCTAGATTGCAAACTGTGAATTGCAGATTATTAAATTTTAAATCAAGCATGCTTTACCTATATTTTGGAGATTAACTTGCATCATTCAATAGCACCTTATTAAAACTGAATAGACAGTTCTTGCTCTATCAAGAAAGAATCCAAATGCAATTACATAACAATTGAGGGAGAAATGAATAGGTTGATAGTACTTTTGGTCATAATTCGCTAAAAAATCTTAATGCTCTTTTGGTTAGTAAATCAAATTATCCCACCCAAAATAAATAGTCCTTCGACTCAAAGCATTTCATGTTGCACTATACAAGCTTAATATCTGAGACAAATCTCAACCTGCACAGGCTGCTTATTGATAGATATGATTGTTCTGAGTTTTTGTAGTTTCAGTGAGTTAACTTGCTTCTGTGGTAATATAAGTTGGGAGAAATTGCAGAATTTCCTAATTGACCCGTATGAAAGCTTTCTGACTTATATGCAATTCTATATCATTGGCTAAAAGTATTATACAGACAAAATATACCTTCTCATTTGGGGGGCAGTCATCATGCTTTCTCTTCTCATTTGAGGGGCAGTCATCATGTTTTCTCTTCCCAAGCACTTGGTTATTCTGCTGCTTGTTCTCGACATCTCTGGCTTTACTTGTATTTTCTCTCTGTCTTTCCCTGTGCATCTGTTGGCCCTCAGCAGTATGGTGGCGGTCACCATATTGGTGCAGCCTTTCGTGCCTGGAGCTTCTTTCATCAGCATTTGAATGCTTTTCATTTGTATATGCATCACCACGTCCTCTGTTCTGAGACATGCCATCTTCCCTACGATCCCTCCTCGACAACTCATTGTGCCGCCTCCTTTCCTTCTCTTGATAATCCTTATCATAACTAATAGATCTTGAGTCATCCCTATTCCTACCATTACCACCCAATTGTTTATTCTCAGTAACTCGCCCACTACTTACAGTTCCCTGCACTTCTTCGCTTTCCCTCTGTGTTAATGCAATTTCATGAGGTTTAAGTCGCTGCCTATCCTCTCTCTCCCTATTTTGGCGCCAGCTATCATCTTTTTTACGCTTAGAAGACGAGTGATCTTCAGTCTTATCCCTCATTCTAGTTTCAGACTCTCTCCTGTTGCCATGTAGGTCATTCCTTTCTCGTTTCCTTCTTCCAGAGTCCTCCTTAGCTCTGTGACTTTGGAAACCATCTAATCTATCAGCTTTTCCTCTCAAATATTCTTCGTCTCTTTTTTTCTTCACGAGAGGAACATCCTTGTTCTCACGACGACTCATCAACAGATCATCCCTCTCCCTATGCCTCAAGTTTTCATCTCTACTATGGCTCCTCCATTCACCATCAACATGCTTTCTAGAATGATCTTCATCTCTCCGGTTTCTGTCACTAACCTTTAGCTTACTCTTATTCCTTGGCAACATCTCATCATTGTTCGCCCTCATTAAATCATCTTTGATTTGTCTACCATGCATATTATCCTCTCTTCTTTGCCAAGAACTGGTAGAAGATTCTGATTCCTTTCTCTTCTCATAGCTTCTACCTCGAAGATGAATTTGATGAGAATTAGACGCATCTTCCTTTTCTATAGAAATAGAATGATTTTTCTCTCTATTTTGTCTATCGTCTATGTGAGATTCATCTCTCCGCCAGAATTTAGATTCATCTTCCTTCTGGAGCCTTTTTGAGTAACCTGTCTGACTTGAATGTCCTTCATGTAAGACTTCACCATTTGTCTGTCTGTGATTATTCTTACTGTCACCAGATTTTTCTCTACTATTATCACTATTCTGCAACCCATCATCATAACCAGTGTCATACACCATCAAAGGCTCAACTTGTGAGCTAAGTTTTTGTGTATTGCTTGGGAGGACCAAATTATCATCAGCACCAGTCTCACTAGAAACATGTAAACTTGATGTCATCTCCTCCAATTCCATGCTATCAGCCACAATAAGTCCATCATGCTTGCTAGATTTTTCTTCAACACTGCCTTCATCATGCTTGCTAGATTTTTCTTCGACGCTGCTTTCATCCTGCTTGCTAGATTTTTCTTCAACACTGAGCTCTCTTGCAGTATCAATAACAAGTGAGTTTTTAGAACACTGCTTAACCTCAGAGTTATCAAGCAAAGTTTCCTTTTGCTGATCACTATGTCTGTTTGAGTGGGCACTTTGACTAGACATGCTATCAGTTGATTGTTCACGAGCATTGAGGTGTCTTCTAGACGAGGATTCTGAATACAACCTAAAGTAAGTAAACTGCTGTTAGCTGTGTCCATGAGATATAGAATCCTGAATAAAAAGTAGATCATCTTTGGTGCAAGCTTTAAAAAAATCAATAACTTGCTAACATGGTATTTACTTTAGCCATGAAAGACTATGCATAGACAGAATTGCTTTCTTCCTATCGATTTCAGTGCTCACTTAGTGAGCAGAAAACATGGGACATTGTGCTAAATATTATCACATTTGCAAATGCAATAATCAATATCTCATAGTCATACGTTGGTTTGCTACTTGTAATACTCCTGCCAAATGAGGAAAGACGTGTAATATTGATACAAACATGAATCTGCAGCAACTATAGCTAGGACAATGCTGACTCAATCCTGAATCTTAAACTGATAGTATAAACAATACATCAAGTATGATCTACTGAGATAGAAACCTATAATTGTATTGGCTTACTAACCTTGCTATCTCTAAGCTAACTAATTTAAATTCATGTATACATATAATCCACTTTATATTTTTGAAGTAGATCAAACACCTTCCTTCCCTATTGCTGCAACCTCTTTCACTTTGTTTACTGCTTTGTCTGCATGAAGCATACTGGAGTAGCTTCTACAGTTAGCTTTTGAAGAGAAGATTCACCAATCTATTAGTGATTAATTATATGAAAAATCCTTTTTTTCTCTGAAAGAAACAGAACAATTGATTTTTTTTATGCTCACAGTACGTACTGTGTGAATAATCAGTTGTTTCACAAGATAAAGGTCTCACGTCGAAACTATAATGAGTGAGTTATGAACAATGAATCACAAAGAAGATCAACTATCAACTGTTTCTACTAGCATTCTCATCATAAAGAATTACTTACATATTGACAAATGGGAAATATATATAGATACACACAGCCTATTTCCCTGTCATTTAACCAAAAGCATTGTCTTCTTAATGGCTTAATCATGTTGGTAAAGTTTTTTTTTCACATAATATCAAATAAAATGATTTCCTACTGTTCCAAGGTATGAATATTGATCGAGCATTTAGATGCCAGAGGAAGGCCAATGCCGGATACACACCAAAATTGTGAATTTGATCAATGGAAATGTAAAATAGGAAAGCTTGGCATAATAATAACACCACAAAAGACAAATAAGGAGACAGATTTTTTTCTGTTTATCAAATCAAACTAGTGATAAAGCACAGGGAAAATCAAATTAGTGTTACAAGATACAACTAAGAATAATAAGTTGATAACAAAAGTATTACTTAAATTATGAAGACATCAAAATTCATAATTTGAAAGGAGATGTTAACTAATTTAGCCATGAATCCCTTATGTTTCATTGTTTCCTACTGATGATTGTGGATAGATGTGTGGAAAAAGCAAACTTCACTGAATTGACTGCAGTGAACATAATCAGATCTGCTAGAATAATGACAGCATACCTTTCTTCTGAATGCATCTCTAATGCTCGATCATGAAAGGGAGGGCTTCTTGATTTAGAATTATGATGGTGATCACCAGCTGATTCATCTTTTTCCTTTGCAAGAAGGGTTTTCCTGGTCATTTCCTTGTGGTTACTGGAAGCATGAGAAAAGTGTTCTGTATATCCTGATTCAGTGCTTCCTCTATCCTTCTTAGCCTCAATAAAACTTATATCATCTCTTTCGACACTGTTCTCCTTTTTCTCTAGGCCACAGTTGTGCATTCTTGGATCATCAAACAAGTCCTGCGGCACAATCTATTGACAAGGCAATTTTAGTATGTGGATACCTTCAAGTCTACAACTATGAAATAATATATATCAGAAACTAGTGTGGGTTATTTGGATGTACAAAATCATAAATAACCTTTGTAATTGTCAATGATGAGGTGTAGATATAATAAATGAATCTAGCATTAAACTGCAAAACGTAAGTCATGAAACTACCTCGATAATTGCATCCAAATCACGTGATCTAGGCGGTCTAGTATCTATAGAAGGAAGTCGTTCATTATGCCCACCACCCTCAACTTGTATTGCTCTCCCAGTTGGCTAAAAATCAAAAAGTAATAATGTGACAAAGCAAATACTAATAACAATGAGAATATTAACAGAATATTTAAAGAAAATAAATGGCATTGGTTTCCTAACTTATTTGGAAACGCATAAGTGGGAAGAAGATAGTAAAAATGTAGGGGCAGAGATGGAAATATGACGAAAGGGAAAGAAGAGTAGAATTCCTGGAATAGAAAAAATTGAACAAGTATGAAAAGAAGAGAACTAGTGGGGATAAGGTTTTAGAAGAAAAAAAATTAATTACTCCACTTCATCCCTTCCAAATATCCCCTAATCCAAACAAGTTCTAAATACAAAGGTTGAGTGACAGTGCAACATACTAATGGTGCCCGCATAACTGACTGCCCTCGTCCTTGACCGGTAAAATTTGATTCTCCATCTGATTTTCCATGCCCATTATCAGCAGAAATATCATGACCTGCTGCCGCAGCCAACTCAGGTGGTAAATCTGGATCATATTCCTGAGAGAAAATTAAAAAACTATCAATAATTAAGTTTAAGTATGACGTGAGCAAATTTATGCATGGTCTAGTATTTGTATATGCCTGCTCTGATCGCCCACTCTCATATACACGAATCTTACTTTGCATGGTTGATTCCAAACGAAGTTGATCCTGCAAAACAAAAAACTTAGGAACATAGTGTACTTCAACAGTATGTATTAAGGAATAAGAGGATTTTAAACTTGCCAGCCTCTTGCAATAATCCTTCCACTTATCTTCATCCAATCCAAAATTAAAAAAGTCGGACATATCAACCCCAGGGTATCGCCATGGTTTTTCCTCAAAACTCTCAATGTCAACATCAAAAACTGTCCTGAAAAATAGAGCATTTGGAAGCATTTAAATCACAAGGGAGGCAGGTGGCACTGTTCATGGCTCACACAATCGACAGAGAAGGAAGATTATCAAAAAAATGTATAAAATTTTACTTTAGAAACAAGGTGTTACATGTTAATCACAATCAGAATAGCAATTTAGGAAACATATGGGAGACTATACACTAGATCTGGCATAGAAGCAAGTATGGTAGGATCATAGAAGTGTATCTCCAGTTGATATTTCTGCTGAAGTTTGAAAACGTTTAGGAGATTAAGATATACTTCCGTCAATTTTTCTTCAAAGTTTAGATAAGTGAAATAGAGAACAAATTTAGTACCAATTTATAAGAATAGATATGAGATGCAATTGTGAAATTATGACAAACACGCATATCAAACGAGGAAGAGAAACACCAAAAAAAACTTGGTTAACAACAATAAAACAAAATAAAATGTATTTAAGTATAGATGATGATATAGTAAGAGATAGAGTTCAATGGTGGTGTAAAATGATTCATATAGCCGATCCCACATAATGAGATCAGGCTTCATTGTTATGAGATGCAATTGTTAGATAATTAAGTTAAAAGAGACATAGAATGAAGCCTGTTCAAGAATTACTGAGAGAAGAATAAAGGATGAAGTAAATATTTCTGAAAACTCAATTTCGTTTGGTGCTAAAAATAAAAAATAGATGTCATTTATTTAATAAGAAAAAAGATGGAAATTATAGAAAAAGCAAATTTACATTTAAGTTTTATTGGCTTGGAAAAAACTTAAAAAATTATTTTGGTGGGTTGAAGGAGGAAATAGTAGCTAGTGAAAATATAGATGTGGTAAAGTGCATGTATCATGATGAAAAAACAAAGCTATTGAAAGTGAGATTGCCCATATCTTTTTACAAGAGTACTAAAACGACTAATCAATCATATATTAGAGAGGTCCAATTAGTGTATGTTATTTGTAAACGACATTATGCTAATTAAATATGGGTACGATAAACCATTAAATTGTGAAAAAAAAAAAAACTCAATGTTTCAGGTAAATTAAAACTAAAACTAAATATATGAGAAGAAATGTCAATGTAAAGAGAAGAAAATCATAAAATAGTTAAGATGGATACATATGAATCTCCGTTTAGATACATTTGATGTATGAAGATATAACATAAAGAGTGGAAGGTTAAAATGGAGATCAGGTTTCAAATTTTGTGTGATTGTCATGAAACTCAAACTATTAAAAAACTATAATGCTTAAAAAATCATTAAATTGAGATACCATTCATCATACTTGATGAATCAATCAAGTGTTGGGCATTTAAGAAATCATCACAGTAAAAATAATAATAATAATTGGATAAAGATAGAATGCTAAGATGGATATGACTTACTAGAAAATATAAAAAAAAATCTAATACTACTACAAGGGACCAATACTGTGATTCTCGTAGATGATAAAATGAGAGAGACCAGATCACACTACATGGGCATGTTAAACGATTACCCACAAATTATATAATTGGACACTTAAAAACCTGGTTAAAAAGTGAAAGGAGTAAGGAGAGCAAAGGAGATTCAAATTAATGTAAGCAAAAGTGATTTAATATTTGAATAACACTAGTGACATAATCTGGTCCAATGGAAGGATAAGATCCATATAACCAACCAAAATTTATTGGGAATAGCATGGCCTGATGAGAAGATGACATAGTAACATTGAAATAATGACAGATGTTTTCCACAAACACCTATATGAACACAAACCAGTGAATATTTTTTAAGCATTTTATCTTTCACTTTTTACTAACTCCACGTCATGATGCCATAAATGATATGACATCAACATGGATTTTCATGTGTCTTTCATCTCTGGTTTTAAAGCTTGCATATCATATGAGACTAAATTCATTTTTTTATTCACACCATAATTGTAGGATTAGTTGTCGAAGACAATTGAAGCAATTACTGAGCTCACAAATGAAATAAGACATAGCTTTGATATTGAGGCAAATGGTGGTGGGTGTAACCTTTATGCCTTGTTTCAATGAAATAACTAGGAAAAAAAAGGATAGGGAAAAATACGAAAAGGATTTCAAAATATTTTCCATCCTACTGTAGCCTTAGAGGGAAGAAAAGAGGATGAAAGACTTAAATTTCAAAACTTTTATCAAAAATAAATATAAAAAAAAAATACCACACGAAACAATATAAAGGGAATTTTCTGAATGTTTTTCTTCCTCTTTTTTTCTGAAGGGGAGTCTTAGCGTAACGGGAAGTTGTTGTCGTATGACTTGTTGGTCACGAGCTCAAGTCTCAGAAACAACATCTTGCAAAGCAAGTAAAGTTACATACAATAAACCCCTTCCCGGGACCGTATTAGCAGGAACTTCATGCACCGGACTACCTTTTTTTTCTTCCCTTTTTTCTCTAAGGGAAATGGAGGAAAAGTGCCACATTTTCTCTCACTTTATTTCCTTAGGAAACACCCTTCACACCTTAGTATTTGATGGAGAAATTTTTCCCACTTTTCCATTAACTTCTTAAACAAAAGGGAAATTGTTTGTAAAGATATGCTTGATACGAATTTTATAAATAAAATGTGTGCACATAAATTTAAAAAAAAAAAGTGAAATAGGTTTCCCTATTATGGAGAATTCAAAGGTCTGTTGTAAAAATTCATTTGAAAAGGCAAAGGCAAACTTCTTGTTTTCCTTTTCCTATTTCATTTTAGAGCCCTCTTTTTCTTCTAAATGAAAAACTAAAAACAATCCTACAAACCAAACACGAATATATAATTAGATAAAAGCATCTCAACTGAATATTAAAATTATTTGAATGTAAATTTAGTACCAATGAACAAAAAAAAGGTATGTATATGCTAGAGATGAAAAAGGAATTTAATGAAAATGAGAGAATATCTGATAGTGAGAATCTATTAACTGGCTCAATAAAAGTCTTAACTATTAGATTCTATTAAGGATTGAAAAAAGAAAGAAAGTTCAATGCTTCCATCACAACAGCAAACAGTATAAATTTTGGTAAAGAAAATTATAATTATTGCACAGTACATCTGACAATCTTACTTATGTGAAGGGAGGGTGAAATCCAGTCCAATGCCAAAGGCACGGGCTGAACTATTAGCCCAAGCAGGAAACCCAAAGTTTGTATTGTAGCTTTTGGGAGCACCAGGGAAGCCCCTACCAGAAACAGCTCTCCAATCACCTCTTCCTTGACTGGAAATAGGAGCTGGGCCAAGAGGACGAGCAGAACCTGGAATACCTGGGATGCCACTTGCAGGATCGCCAGGTAAAGGTGTTGCACCAGGTCTTACATACTGAGTAAGAAAGAATCTTAATTTAGATAAATAATAAACCACAATATCTATGGCGTATTGTTGATAAATTCAAGGAATGATCATTCTTTAAATAATATACCTAAGTTCACAGACATTAAATTCACTGTACACAACAAAAGAAATTTCTTTGGCAAGGAAAAATTTGTGCAAAAATGTGTAATTATTAGTTTTAGGAACTTAATCAAATTCTAGGCCAACGTGCATAATTTCTCTTTCTATTCACAAAGATCATGCCATTATTCTTCTTGTTTAATTGCCTTTCTGGCAAACAGAATGAGGGTTCCAAATTGATGGATCCTATTTGGAAATATGATTTTGATAGTCTTTTTTCTCTGTCCCATTTCAAGTTTTCTTTTCTCAGCGAATCAATATTATATAAACAGTAAGAATAGTCGAATAGACAAAAACAAGTGAACGTCAAGAATTCTGAACCCAAGATATAAAATAGTCAGATTTGTGCCAAAAGGCTTATCTATTCGGATTCAGTAAAAAGGCTTTTCCTGTCACTAATTCCCAATAGTCTTGGCTGTCCTATCAAATTAATATTAGATTAGCAATATGCATAATTGCAACCAAAATAACTGAGAATTTTGGAACTTTTGAGTGGCTTGTTATCTTTCATTTGGAACATTACTGTTATTTGAGCATTCTTTAGTTGTTAAATAGCATAAAGTAAGAGACACAAACTCAATCTGAGTTGCCAAAATATTTTAGTCATGTATTCTCAAGCTTATGCAACATGCTAGTGTGCGTACCACTTCCAAAAACTAGCAATCAACACTCATAAACTTAGTTTACACCTGAATTACATGAACTAATGTGGTAGGAACAACCTTGAACATTGAATGATGCTGGGTATGAAAACCAAGATTGCTGTACCCTATCCTTGCCCCTGGTGCAGCTCCAGCAGTGCCTGTTACTTTAGTTACATCCGACATTTCTTTTCTCTCCCCATCACCTGCCGGCTGCATAGCATCTTCACTCCAATTTTGCTCCTCCATGGTGGGGAGGCGATGATGCTGGTCCTCATCGGTGACAATAACCAGATCCTCTTCTCCATCGTCATCGTCATCTATCCCAATTAGATTATGCCTCTCAGCCCCGAGAGGACCATGATTGCTATCGTTCAGCACAATCTTGAGATCGTCTTCACTGTCACTGTCCCAATCCTCGCTTTGTGATGGCTTCCTCTCCTCGTTGTTGATGCCAGCAAAAAGTCCAGAAGAAGCTGGGCCAGCTGAGAGTCCAGGGATGTGCAGGGTTTGATCGAGATTTTCCAAATTCTGCCCTATTCCACCTCCGGACAATGAAAACCCGTCTTCCGGTGCACTAATCTTCTTGTCAACACCAATTCCATTATTTCCTTCTTGAAATTCTGAAACCCTAGCTTCTTCTTCGTCTTCCTCCAAAACCCTAGGCTCTCCCTCTATGGACGGACTAGGGGCCCCGACCTCTGCCTGTCGCGATGATAGGGTTCCATCGTCGTCTTCGTCGTTCCAATTCTCTGTCGAATCCACGACCGGGGCTGCGCGGCCAAGCATCCAATCCTCCTCCGAAACGTCTCCCGCAGCTGCCATGGCCGGCGGTATAGCGCGTTTTGATGATGAAGGGGATTCTGCGCAGGGATCAGCGCGAGACGCGACAAACAAGCGGCCGTCCGGATCGCCTCCATCGGAATCGTCTTTCTCGGCGTGGAGGAGAGGATCGATACGGCCGCCAGGGGACAAGACGGAGGGCAGTGGCGCTGGGACGGACTCGGCGACGGAATGGAGGACATCTGTGTAGAGCTCGCCGAATTCGTCATCGTCGTCGTCGTCCATATCGAAACGGCTTCTTTCTCTCTGGGTTCGGATCGGATATGCACAGACGGGAAACCCCAAGTCCACCGAGGTGGCGTTATAGATACAGAGGGGATCTTCCCTGTTGGGTCGCAAGCAAAGCTTTCACTTCCCTCGAACGATGCCCAATATGACACCGGTTACATACTCACAATTGAACCAGCTTAACCATTGGTTCCATGCTTTGGGTAAAAAAAAAAAAAAAAACGCTCCTCGTCAAAAATGATTCTTTTTCATTTATTATCTAAAATTATATATCCAACTATTCTTTAAAATAAATATATTTACCGATCATAGGCTATAGCTATTATACCTTTTAAAAATAATAATTTAAATATAGTTACAGTAATCGTCTATCTGATAAATAAAATAAAATAAAAAACCCCTAATCGGAAACTTCTACATGGTTGTCCTATGCAATTTGGAAAGAAGATAAATAAAGTTTCTTTTCATATAATTATCGTTTGTATGAGATCAGATAATCTACCATGTATTTTACATACATTAAAAATCGATCACATAAATTATTACAGCAACATTATCTTACACCGGCTGAAGAGTTGCTACCTTCCCCCATTATCTTACAGCAACATTATTTTACATATCACATTATCCTTAATCTTTATAATAAGTTTAGATTCAAAAATTATACTCTTTAATTCATCCTTAGCTTAACTTATGCTCACGTAGAAACAAAACTAATCTCTACAATATTTATCTCCATTAGAATTCGAATTATAATCCTCTTAGTTGTTTGTACTTCACCATATACTCGTGAGGTCAATTACATATTGTTATATATATTTGTTATATGGATGTGATCCTCGAATTTTATTAATTCATATTTTCTATATAATAAAATTAATTAAATTGCATTTTGATAAAATATATGTAGAGTCTTTTTTATGTTACATTTCCTTTTTTATATGTAATTATTTTTATATCATAAAAAAATGTATAATGTTCACCTTGAACAGCGAATCATATTGGACAAAGTATTAATTATTCAAAGGTCTATGTATTTAATTTATTTTTTTTTTAAGTAGTCTCTTTTCATCCTCTTTCTCTTATAAATAAATCATTCATACGTGATGAACCATATATGTCATAGTAGGTATCTCACCGTCATAAAAATTCAAGTACTTCGGTGTTGTTTCTCAAATACTCTAAACATTATCCTTATGTAATCATCTCTGTTATATGTAAAGTATGTGAAGTCACTTACCTTTTCCCAATAAAGTCATAATTGAAGACTTGAAGAATAGATACTTTTATATCCCCTCCTCTAGACTAACGAAAGAATAGGTGTTATCATCCACAAATGATAATGGTCTCTGGTGGTCAGCTTACCATAAGCTGATAGTCGAACTATGAAGGCATGATTAAGCACAGTGAAACCATGGTTGCTTGGTCCTTATCCTCCTAAAATATTCATCTGTGAAACCCTTTTTCTTACTTAGGTGAACCATAATGCAAGTCTGTTGAATGTTACTGTGATTGATACCTCTATATGCTCAGTATCTCAACCTTGATGTATAGAAATTTCTTGATCAATGGTGAGGCTAGTACATTTCACTTGCCAAATCCATATGTATGTATGTTTCAAGGAAATGGGAATAGAATAAAGAGATAGAGATGAAGAGAGTTTATTGTGCATTGATTGTTAGTCCTATATTAGAAGTTTCTTGATTTTATTGTTGGTTTAAATTATGACACATGCATTGATGTTGTAAACATATACATAGGAAGAGACTCTCTCAAATGTGGGTGTGCAAGGGTGAATGCAAATCTAGGCCTCGGATTGTACTGAACTAAGGTTGACTCATATGCAAGCATGACCTGTGCAAGTTGGATGTTGGACTCGTCGAGGCAAGATTTACCCAAGTAAATAAACTAATGTTTTGCGACCGAATTTATTTTTGCTACTATTATGATCGATTTGTGTTAGAGGGGGGTGAATAGCTCATCGTGCACTTGTCGTTGGCTTGCTTCGTGATGATTTGCAGCGGAATAAAACTAGAAACACTCTCCAATGCTAACACAAAAGATTTACTTAATATCCACCTAAAGAAGAGGTGACTAATCCAAGTGATCATGTCTGAACGCCGAATCAATGGACGTTGGGCACGTGGCGCTCTCCGAACTGATGACGTGGGTCTCCGGCCGGTCGTAGGGATCTCCGGCGAACCTACAAGGAAGTCGGGCCGGGAAGGGGTTCCCGGCAACGACCCTCCGACGCTCAAGTCAGGCAAGAGGAAACTAGGAAGTGGCTTCGAATATCAGAGAATGCGTACCTCCGGCGAAGTGTGAGGACCCTTATATAGAGCTATGAGGAGGCTTATGCACACATACCGAGGCGAATGCGTGTCCTCTTACCATACCTCAGTATGGGCTTGTCAAAGGAGCTTGCCTGACACCATACATACTGCTACAGTCCGAGCACCTCTTTGATGGGACGGCAGAACCTTCTGTCGTAAGGTTCAACGTATGACTTGGTCGTTGGACATGCCTGTTGTCAGAGGATGTTTCCGATGTTTTCCTTGTCCTTTTGTCCCTTATGTTCCCGCGCTGAGCGTCCGGCCGCTCGGCAGTCCCATCACGTCCGACCGGACGTAGGTACTGATCCTCTAGGGAGATTCCAGGTCGTGTGCTCGGATGAACTGTTCACAGCATTACTGCTTTATGCCTCGGCCGAGCGGGCTACTCGCTCGGCATGGCGACCCTGTTCACCATGAGCGTCGGAGACCCGACTACCCGTCGGGTTGTCTTTGATTCCGTTTAAACCCCGTTCGGCCGGTCGGTCCCCCCTTTTCCGGTCGGGCGTTTGACCTTTGACCTCCACGTGGCGTTGACTTCCCTCAAAGGGGGTCCCGCGTCCGTACCGCCGGATTACTTGCCTCCCCTTCAAGTCTAGTCGAAGGAGGCGATTAGTCCGACTGACTGGACCATCAGTTGTGCCGAGCGGCGTCCATATGCAACTATCCTCCGCTCGGCCCAAATGGGGGCAGCTAAAACACCAGTCAACGCTAACCTTCCTCGGTATCTTTTCGAAGTTTTCGCCAATCTCCATCATTAAGGTCGAGCACGCGCTCATTAAATGTGACCTATGTTGCGAAGCCACGTGGCACCCTTGATGCCGTCAGCGTACTGCGGCGGCGTTACCTTCGATGGGACCGCCTTAGTTCGAAATGGACGGTAAGATGCGGGTTTCGGTTCCCGTGACCTGTAATCGACGGCTGAGGCCGCTCGGGCTCAACCCTATAAAGCATTCGCTTTCTTCCTTTGCCGCATTTCTGCTTCCGCGTGCCCAGAAGCTTCCTTCGGCGTTCCAGCGCTCCGGCGGCTTCGATTCTCCTTTTTCCGGCGATTCAGTGTTCTTCTCCGATCCTCATTCTTCTCTGTAAGGTTCTTCTTCTTTCTTTCTTTGTTAGCCTTGTGTTTCTTGTCGTGTTTTCGTCCTCTGCGCACTGTTTCGTCTATCATCTTCTTTCTTCTATCCTCTGCCTTTCGTCTTTTTTAGTTTCGTCCGTTCGGACCATGGCCAGTTCCTCTCAACCCCAAGACCAAGCCCTCAGCCCGTGGTACACCACCATGGAGTCACGCTTCGATCGGCGCGACGCCGATAATCTGATGGATAATTTTGACATCCCATCTGACTTTGAAATTATCTTACCCTCTCCCTCCGCTCGGCCACACAAACCGCCGCGCAGAGCATTTTGTGTTTTCCGCAACCAGTTCACAGTCGGTCTGTGATTTCCAATTCATCCCTTCATCGCTGAAGTTTGTAATTTTTTCGGCATTCCGCTCGGAAGCCTAGTTCCTAACACTTTCCGCCTTCTATGTGGAGTTGTCGTCTTATTCAAAATCCACCACATTCCCCTCCGACCGGAGGTTTTATACTATTTCTACTACCCTAAATAGTTCGAGTTGGGTACCTACATGTTCCAAGCTCGGCCCGGTTTAGTTTTCTTCAATAAATTGCCCTCTTCCAATAAACATTGGAAAGAGTTCTACTTCTACCTTTGTATGCCCGAGCGGGCCTCCTTCCGAACCCAGTGGCAGGTCGGACCGCCAATTTCCCCAGAGCTCAAAAGGTTCAAGACCCGACCGGACTACCTTCACGCCGCCAACATTCTAGCCGGTCTGAAGTTTGACATCACTAAGTTCCTGCCTGAAGGGGTGATGTACATATTCGGCCTGAGTCCGATCAAGACCCCCCTTCCGAGCGGCTTCGGTAAGAATCTTACTTATACATTTGCCTTGATTGCTAACTGATTTTCTCCTTTTTCCTTTGCAGCGAACATTGTCATGGAGTCGGTGATGGCTGGAATTTTGAAGAGGAAGGCGGCGGCGCTCGAGGCCGCAGCTGCCAAAGAGATTGAGACGCTCGGCATTGAGCCGGTCGGCTCACACGAAGGAGAGAGCGACACCAATGCGGGGGAGTCGGTCGCTCAGGCTTCTCTCCCGGAGCCAGCGGCTGGCGCAACTACTAGCCGAGAGCATTAATCCGTCCGGGAGGAAGGCTCCGCTCAAGAGGAAGAGCGCCCGCTCAGGCAAAAGAGACGCCGAGTGGAGACACCTCTTCGCTCGGCTACTTCCGCGGTCCAGCCGGCCGAACGGAACACCGTTGATTCCCGCGGCAAAGCCCCAGCGGTGGAGGCCATCTCGTCCGATCGGACCCCGTCCCAACTGAATGCGTCCGCGGACCCCCTCGAGGCTGTTCCAGTCAGTGTCCTTCCGCCCGCTCCACGCCGAGTCGAACGCTTGGCCATTTTTCCCCAGATGTCTGCACCGGTCGAACGGACAGGACACAACAGATGCTTTCATCTCCTCCACCGGTCGGTGGGAGACGTTGTGGTATTTCTGGCAGGAGAGGCACGTCGGCCAGAAGTACCCGGTCAGCAGGATCTTCCTAGCTAGCGATCGGCCGCCCGGATGTCCCCCGCACGATCCTTGGTGCACTTCGTGGAGGATGTACTCTGCGTCCTCTGAGCTCACACACTTCAACAGTGGGCAGGAGAAAGCCTTTTTGTAGAGTTGGTCTCCAACGAGTGTGAACTGACCGTCTCTCCTCTTTAATAGCTGGGTTTCTTCCCGATCGGATGGTGTTGCCACCTATCTCAGAAACTCCATGATGGTTGTCCTCCAATCGCTCGGAAACGCGAGGCCCTCCATCCGGTCGACGTGCGCCACCAAAGATACTTGTTCAATTGGCTGCTGAATGATGACCGGTGATATTGAACTTGCAAGCTTGGCTAATTCGTCTGCTGCCTGGTTTTTCGCTCGGGGTATCTTCTGGATAATGACCTCTCTGAAGTGGGTCTTGAGCTTTTCAAAGGCCTCAGCGTAAAGCTTGAGCCGAGCATTGTTAATCTCAAAAGTGCCTTAGAGCTGCTGAGCGGCCAGCTGGGAGTCTGAATGGAGTGTCACCCGACCGGCTCCTACATGCCGAGCTGCCTGCAAACCGGCTATGAGAGCCTCATACTCCGCTTCATTATTTGTGGCTTTGTAATCCAGCCGGACGGATAGGTGCATCCTTTCTGCTTGGGGAGAGAGTAATAGCACGCCAATCCCGCTCCCGAGCCGAGTGGACGATCCATCCACGAATATTTTCCACATAGCTTCCGGCTCGGGCTTTTGTACTTCGGTAACAAAATCTGCCAAGGACTGCGCTTTTATCGCCGAACGGGGTTGATATTGAATGTCGAATTCACTCAACTCCGTTGTCCATTTGATGAGCCGTCCGGACGCTTCTGGATTCAGCAGTACTCTTCCCAATGGGCTGTTCGTCCGGACTATGATTGTATGTACCAGGAAATAAGGACGAAGCCTCCGAGCGGCGAGGACCAAAGAAAAAGCCAGCTTCTCGAGCCCAGTGTAGCGAGATTCAGCATCTTTTAAAATATGGCTCAAGAAGTACACGGGTTGTTCTCCTCCGCTCGTCCTCACTAATGTTGAGCCTACTTCTTGCTCGGTTGAAGATAAGTAAATACAGAGCGGCTCACCTACAGCTGGCTTGGCTAGCATGGTGTTCAGGTATGTCTTCAGCTCTTCGAACGCCCGATCGCACTCCTCGTCCCAATGGAACTTAGTAGTTTTACGTAGGATCTTGAAAAAAGGGAGACTCCGATCGGCGGTCTTCGAGATGAATCTTGACAACGTAGTTATCCGACCGGTCAGGCGCTGTACTTCCCTTAGATTTCTTGGGGGCGACATATCTTGCAACGCTTTCACCTTGCTGGGATTTGCCTCGATACCCCGCTCGGTCACTATATAGCCCAAGAAACTCCCACCTTTTGCTCCGAACAGACATTTTTGAGGGTTCAGCTTAACTCCATACTTCCTCAGCGTTCGGAAAGTCTCCTCCATGTCTTTAAAATGATCAGCCGCTCGGACGGACTTAATGAGAATATCATCCACGTACACTTCCAAATTACGTCCGATCTGCTCCTTGAACACTTTGTTCATCAATCGCTAGTAGGTTGCCCCCGCGTTCTTCAATCCGAACGGCATCACATTGTAGCAGTAAGTGTCGGCGGCTGTAACGAAGCTGACCTTCTCTTGATCTCCTCGGGCGAGCTGCACTTGATGGTAGCCCTGATAGGCGTCTAACATCCATATCAGTTCGCAGCCGGCTGTGGAGTCCACCAGTTGATCGATTCGGGGCAGAGGGTAAAAATCTTTTGGGCATGCTTTGTTGAGATCCCTAAAATCGATGCAAACCCTCCACTTGTTGCTCGGCTTAGAAACTAGCACGACATTTGCGAGCTAGCTCGGGAACTGGACCTCCCTTATATGGTCGGCCTCCAGGAGCTTCTCAACCTCCGCTCGGATGACGACATTTTGTTTAGCGCTGAAGTCCCTCTTTCTTTGCTTCACTGGCCGAGCGTCCGGTCGGACGTGAAGCTCATGCTGTGCGATACTTGGCGAGATTCTCGGCATCTTATGCGTCGACCAAACGAAGACATCACAGTTTCTCTGGAGACATTTAATCACCTCCTTTTTCTAGCTTGCCTCCAGATCGGCCGCAATAAATGTGGTGGCCTCCAATCGGGTCGGGTGAATCTGCACTTCCTCTTTTTCTTCATAAACCAAAGAGGGTGGTTTTTCGGTAATGGCGTTCACCTCGATCCGTAGCGTCTTTCGAGCGGAATTAGCTTCGGCTCGGACCATTTCGACGTAGCATCGCCGAGCCGCCAGTTGGTCTCCTCGCACTTCTCTGACTTTATCCTCCACAGGGAACTTAATTTTTTGGTAGAAGGTGGAGACGGCCGCTCGGAACTCGATGAGTGTCGGTCGCCCCAAGATGACATTGTATGCAGAGGGAGAGTCGACCACGACGAAGTTTGCAGTCCGCGTCCTTCTGAGCAGCTCTTCTCCCAGCGAAATAGCCAGTCGTACCTGTCTGACCGACAGAACTTCATTGCTCGTGAACCCGTAGAGGGGGGTTGTCATGGGCAGCAGCTCGGCTCGATCGATTTGCAGTTGGTCGAAGGCCTTTTTGAAGATAATGTTGACCGAGCTGCCAGTATCGATAAAAATGCGGTGAATAGTATAGTTAGCTATTACCGTTTTGATGAGGAGCGCGTCGTCATGTGGCACTTTGACTCCCTCAAGATCCCTGGGTCCGAAACTGATTTCGGGTCCGCTCGCCCGCTCCTGACTGCAGCCGACCGCATGGATCTGCAGCTGCCTGACACTGGCCTTCCTTGCTCTGTTGGAGTCACCTCCGGTCGGCCCGCCAGCGATGATGTTGATTTCGCCGCGGGAAGTGTTGCTTCTGTTTTCTTCCTCCCGTGCGGACGGCCTAGGCCGCTCCTTAGATACCCGGGGATTTCCCTCGTGCCTTTGAGGGTGATACCGCTCGGGAGACTGTCATCGATCGGCTTCACGGTGTCGCTGTCGCCTGTCGGATGACGGTTATCGACAGTGGCCACTCCGGGGAACGGGGTGGGCGATCAGGGAAAGGCTCCGGCAATCTCTTGTATTATGTGTGTCAGTCCGGTGGAACGAGCAAAACATAGGGGTCTATACCTTCTTCTTTGGTTTGGGCCGCTCGGCAGCTACCTCTTGGACTGCTTGGGACCTCGTGTGGTGAGGGCGGACTGCTTCAGCCCTCGGTCCTCTGGGCGGCTCCTGGCGACTGGCAGGCTTCCGCTCGGCAGGGGTTAGCCGCTCAGTTGGAACTTCTTTTCTTCGGACCGTCTGGGCTTCCTCCACATTAATGTACTCGTTGGCCCGGTGTAACATATGATCGTAGTCTCGGGGCGGCTTCCGAATGAGTGACCGGAAGAAGTCACCGTCCACGAGGCCTTGCGTGAACGCATTCATCATCGTTTCTGAGGTGGCAGTTGGAATATCCATGGTCACTCGGTTGAATCGTTGGATGTATGCTCTGAGCGACTCCCTGGGCTCTTGCTTGATGGCGAATAGGCTGACACTCGTCTTCCGGTAACGCCGACTACTTGCAAAATGATGGAGGAAGGTTGTGCGGAACTCCTTGAAACTTGTAATGGATCCGTCCGACAGCCTCTGAAACCACCGTTGCGTCAATCCCGAGAGGGTGGTAAGGAACACCCGACACTTTACTCCATCCGTGTATTGATGTAGGGTAGCTGTGTTGTCGAATTTACCCAGATGATCGTCCGGGTCGGTGGTTCCGTTGTACTCACTAATCGCCGGGGGCACATAGTGCTTTAGTAGAGGGTCCCGCAGGATGACCTCTGAAAATTGTCAGTTGATCCGCTCAGGGGAGGCGTCCTTTCGGGGAGCCTTGCCTTTTCTGTTGTCTCGCATGAGCGCTTCGTCGGACGAAGATCCTCAGTCGCGATTAACTGTTGCGGCTTCAGGAGGCGTACGAAATAGGGCCCGATGAAATGGAACTGTGGCCGGTGGTGCTTCTGCTCGGCCTCCTGACGCGGACGTCGCTTGTTGTTCAATCCGCTCGGCTTGCGCCTTATGTTTTTGTTGTTCCACAAGCTAAGCTGCTCTTGCCTCGATCGGAGCGTCGAGCTCCTCCATGGAGAGCATCACCGTGTGCGGTCGTCCAGCTTCGTCCATTGCTTCCGCTTGGATGCAGGTGCGTTCCCACAGACGGCGCCAATTTGATTCTGTCTGAACGCTGAATCAATGGACGATGGGCACGTGGCGCTCTCCGAACTGATGACGTGGGTCTCCGGTCGGTCGTAGGGATCTCCGGTGAACCTGCAAGGAAGTCGGGTCGGGAAGGGATTCCCGGCGACGACCCTCCGACGCTCAAGTCAAGCAATAGGAAACTAGGAAGTGGCTTCGAATATCAGAGAATGCGTACCTCCAGCGAAGTGTGAGGACCCTTATATAGAGCTGTGAGGAGGCTTATGCACACATACCGAGGCGAATACGTGTCCTCTTACCATACCTCAGTATGGGCTTGTCAGGGGAGCTTGCCTGACACCATACTACTACAGTCCGAGCACCTCTTTGATGGGACGGCAGAACCTTCTGTCGTAAGGTTCAGCGTATGACTTGGTCGTTGGACATGTTGTTGTCAGAGGATGTTTCCCGATTTTTTCCTTGTCCTTTTGTCCTTTCTGTTCCCGCGCCGAACGTCCGACCGCTCGGCAGTCCCATCACGTCCGACCGGACGTAGGTACTGATCCTCTCGGGAGATTCCAGGTCGTGTGCTCAGATGAAACTGTTCACATCATTACTGCTTTATGCCTCGGCCGAGCGGGCTACTCGCTCGGCACGGCGACCCTATTCACCATGAGCGTCGGAGACCCGACTACCCGTCGGGTTGTCTTTGATTCCGCTTAAACCCCGTTCGGCCGGTCGGTCCCCCCTTTTCCGGTCGGTCGTTTGACCTTTGACCTCCACGTGGCGTTGACTTCCCTCAAAGGGGGTCCCACGTCCGTACCGCCGGATCACCAAGGATCAACACACGACACGCTCTCCACTATCAAAAACACTGTTTCTCGGTAACTACCAGAGGTGGAGAAACCTCATACAACACTCACACAATAAATACATCACAATGCAAGAAGAAAAATACAATTAATACAAAAGAAAAACTCTCTTCTTGCTCACTTATTATTTGTTGACGCTTCTTGAACCTTGGAAGTGCACCTGCACTTACCTCCAAGAGCTTCCGAGAACTGGCGGTGAGTGTTAGAAAAGATCGCATGAAAATCGGAAGAAGGATTACAACATTTGAATGCTTCGCCGCCATTATATATGAATTTCTAGGGCTTCAAATCGATTGTGTCTCCTCCCAATCGATTACCACGTCAGATCCCAACAATCTCGGTCGTCTAAAACCTGCATCCTGCACAATGGTCGTATCTCAATCGATTAACCAATCGATTAGGGAGGCTTGAATCGATCGGTTGATCGATTCAGAGCGTCTATGTGCTCTCGTTGGAAATTCCTGAATTGATCGCCTGATTGATTCAGCGTTCCTCGCGTCGTGCGAGAAATCCAGCCCCAATCAATCGACTGATCGATTGACGTTTCCCAATCGATCGGCTGATCGATTGGGGAAGCTTATGTGCTCTCGACAATTTCTCTTAATCTATCGATCGATCGATTGGGTCGCTGCTTGTTGCAGCACTCTCCTAATCGATCAACTGATCGATTGAGCTTAGGTCAATCGATCAGCTGATCGTTTGCCCCAACCTTTGACTTGCCTAAACTAAAGTCCAAGGTTTCCAGACCTAACATACAGTCAACTGTGACTTGTTAAGACGCCTTCTACCTAGAATCTGGTCAACCTTGACCTGTTGGGACTTCTTCATCAAGTGTTCGGTCAACCCTTTGACCCACTTGGACTTTTCTCGTCATGCCAAGTGTTCGGTTAACCTTGACCCACTTGGACTTACCATATTGTGCCAAGTGTTTGGTCCTCCACGTCTCACTTGGACTTCCTTCCACCAGATGTCCAATCATCTTTGACCCATCTGGATTTCCTTGTGGCAAGTATCCGGTCAACCCTTTGACCTACTTGGACTTTCTAATACCAGGTGTCTAGTCAACCTTGACCCATATACATTTCCATGTGTCTGACTTCACTCACCAAATCTTTCCACTACCTGACTTCACTCGCGGAAGCTTTCACCTGCCTACCTTCACTCACTAGAACTTTCACTTGACTTCACTCACTAGGATTTTTCTACTACTCGACTTCACTCACCGGGACTTTCTATCTACCTAATTTCGCTCACTAGGTATTTCACCTAGCTTCATTCACCAGAATTTTCATAACTGGCTAGCTTTACTCACTAGGTCTTTCACCTGACTTCACTCACCAGGATTTCCAACTGCTTGGCTTCACTCACCAGTGCTTTCCAATCAAGTATCCGGTTAACCTTGACATACTTGACTATTCTTCACATCAAACTGGTCATCCCTTGACTAGAAGGGAATTGCTCCAACAATCTTCCCAATTGGATAATTGTATCTGCAATCTCTATATATTGTTAAACGTCGAAACTTAAACATCAAGACTTAAGCTTGAGTCAACTCAAGCTTAGTCAACCTGGTTAACCTGACTCAGGGGATATTGCACCAACAACTACTTACTCAAGAGGGTGATAAAAACATTAATATGAAATTAATGACGATTCTGTAACGTCTCGACATTAATGGTGACGTTAAACTCATTAATAATCATTTCATAATGTCTTGGCATTAATGAAGACATTAAACCCATCAATGACGACATTAAACCCAGCATTAAATGATCATAATTTGGAGGCTGGATCTTAATCAATGAGAGGAGCGGAAGATAAGTGAAAGAGAAAGCGAGAGGAAGAGCAAGAAGTGAACCTCCGTCCACCCGTGTTCTCCCACAAAACTCTCTCAGCCGTGCATTTCGATTGAACTACTTGTGATAACACTTGGGTGCATCTTAATTTGCCACGAACAACCAGTGTTTGGTGGTGTGCACGGTTTTACCATTTTATCCTGGGAAACAGACGACCCGAGAGAATCTCGAAGCACAACCGGAAATGAAACGAAACTGCATTGAACGCAAACCTCGATATCTTAGTCAATGAATTTTTTCCCGATTCGACGATCTACTCCCGATTTTGCTATATACCGCATCAACTCTATAATTCGGACCATCGGAAGCTTGGCAGAATTAGTTCCACTGACAGTCTGAGATTATCCATTCAAATCATTTCAATAGATAAATTAGAATTGATATGGTGTAATTTTAATTATATAATTTCTCCAGTATCTCTAGTAATATATATAATCCACTTAATCCTTAATGAGTATTATTTATCCAAAGTCTCTCGTTCCATGCATGCCTATATGTCTTCAAGTTCATAGCTTTCTTTCTATTTCAACATGCAAATGTCGGTCCAAATCCTCTTTATCAGATGGTGTCTAGCTAGATATACAAATCCTCTTTATAATACATAAATTGTATCAGTGATAGAATGCAGCAGTAGGTAGAAGGATAGAGAGTAGAAAACACTCAATTCCAACTGATGCGCTATTAGCTATAGTTAATTGCCATATACAAAAATGTATGTCGTGGTCGTAATCTGAAATCCTAATTAAGCTTCATTGATGCTAATGGAATACTCACATATCTGAATCAGAAGGTGCCTATTTGAAAGCTTGGGAGTGACACCAAAGCATCCCTAACTAATTGCTTATCCACTCCAACTAGGTATATCTTAGATTTCAACAGATTTACATATAAACTTGCCGACAAACTGTTTAAATTATTTACCACGATGCTCACAAATGATGTATCCTCTCTAGCAAATAAGGTATGCCATCAACAAATGCTAGATATCTGTAGCACATTATATTTTGGGTGATAGTGAAAGACCTAATGAGAATTTTTAAGATTACATTTCTAAACTCTATATACACCACACCGTACATTAGAAATTAATAAATTATATTAGTTATTATTTGTTATTTTTATCTTAGTATTTTTTAATAAAATAACTATTATTATTATCCCTTTTTAATCAATTTTGAATTTTAGAAGCCCTTGATGCATAAAAGAAGACATAAAATTATTATGACAGAAAAAGATGATAATTTTTATCCGAGAGCTCTCCTTTCACTGTATTATGTGATTTGAAAAGAAGATAAATTATAAAGATTTTATCTAGTACAGTGACTTTTTGTATGAAATATAGTCTCTGACGCATTTCACACATGGTGAAATCAATCTCATGATGTATTATCTATAATAACATCACACGTAAATAATGACATAGTCAAGTTTTTCAATCAAGTGAAGTGATATTTAAAAATTCAAATATTAGTGTAGATGATTTTCATCATCCAAAGAAAATCTAAATTTCAAATTTAAAGAGTTGAAAATGAACTTAAATTTAAAATTTTCGACCATAGTCTTTGGTTCTAGTTGAAACAACGATTCATCGATAAATTTATCTATGACTTAAAGTCGAAAAATCATTTATGATTTCACTTACTCATAATATTTAGCATTCCTATATATTAGACTTTTATTGTGATCTAAATAATCATTCTAATTAACAACTTAACAAAATAAATTTTATATTTTACTACTCTTCTTCAATTAATAAAACATAAAAGAAGAGAGGAACTTACTCCTTTTGGAAGATCATTGCCCTTGAGAAAAATAGAAAAGAGAAAATAGGGAGGAAGAAACAAAATAGTAGAACTTTACATCCTTGTTAGCAACCTGGACTAGTTTTGGTGAATTCGATAATGACACAAAGAGAGTAAGACAAGACAAAATATGACTATTATTATGATACAAACAAAACCCTAAAAAAATAGAAGAGGAAGAAGATGCGAGAACTGAAGGTTGCTCTTATTGTTAGAAGACGGTAGCAACTGATATTGTGTTTCTCGCATGTTGGAAAAAAGAAAATAGAAAAAAGATAGCTCTTGTACTTGAGAATAGAAGAAAAAAATGATAGGTTTATTACCATATGAGAATAGAAGGAGATGGGAAAAAAGAGGAAGAGAAAAATAAAAAAGAGGAATGAGTGAAGGGGTGACATACAACGTGTCTGCAACATGTGCAGGGAAAATGAAGAGAAAAAAAAGATCCTCCGAGTGCCACGAGCCTCACGGCCTGAGGTTAACATCTCTGCCATGCGCTTTCAATTATGTACATATATTTCTTCCTCCATATATGTGAGACTGATTTTAGGGGGTCATTGATGTAGCGGTTCTAATTTTTTTTAGAAAAGGAAGAGAAAAAAATAATGATTTCTTGAAAATATTCTAATTCATTTTAAATCGGATAAATTCGTTTAAATATTAAATTTAGTTTGATGATAACTTAATCAAATCAATTCTAAATCAATTCTGATTTAAATCAACATAATCTTTATCGCCGTACCTACTGATAACTGGATTTAGTTTAAACACATTCAATTTTAATTTAATATCCTCACTTCATGTCCTATAATTTAATTTATCTATTTATTATTATATATATTTTTAAAATTTAAAATGTAATATTTAATATTTAATATTTCAAGTCGCAAGATTTATTTGTAAAAGTGATATAATGAATAGCTTAGGTCATTATTTAATATGCGATCAATTTTAGTTTTTGATGGCGATGAAATCAACTAATGAAAGTGAGAATGAGAGCTTTCAAATAAATGCAAGAGGGTCGCACCCCTCTTCTCAAAGCGGCTATGCTCTAGTGACAATCCGTGAGGGTAAAACTTAAAATTATTATGCACCTAAATCGGATGCTGATGAAATTTGTAGGTCGTCCATAAGGCATAACCGAGTTAGTTATACAGATTTATCCAGTGACAGATTTCACCTATGGCAGATTTACAGAATGATTAAATTTATAGATCGGTAAACCAGTCGTTTGAAATATCCGAGGATCATTTCGAAAAATATCATAGACTGGGTGACTTTCCTCCGGAATATATCTCTCTTCGACGAATCGTGCGTCCTTCTGCCCGGTTCTACTTCCCATCGTCTCTCCGCTCACGGCGACCTCCGACGGCGATGGCGAGGCGCGAGGCCGACGCCATTCCCCTCTCTCGCTTCGGTGTCCTCGTTGCGCAGCTGCAGTCGATCGTCGTCTCCGCTCGTCAGCAAACTCCCGATGCTCTTCTTTGCTTCGATCTCCTCTCCGAGCTCGTTGCTTCAGTCGAAGAAGAGAGTAAGGTCGGTTCTTCATTCAGATCCTTTTTCTCCTACTCCATTACGGAAGAGCTCCCTCCCGAGCGATTACGTAGATCTCACTTAGTTTGGTTGCGGATCTTAGAGTTTCCTGGAGATTAGGGTTTGCATTGTCGATCTCTTTCTATCACTAACGAAAATAAGTGATTTTTTTTCAAATAGCTTTTCCTACTATATTTTTGGGGCAAGATGTAGATATGCCTTCTATATATTAAGATTAGGACAGTTCAATTTAACAACAAACTAGTTTGAGGTAGTTTATTAGAAATTTCCATGGTGGGATTTGTTACTGGCTCTCATGGCTTGTTGTTGTATCGTAAGTTAAGGCGAATTGGTGTTTTCTAAATTCTAAGTTTGTGGATGACATGAACATTTTAGTACAATTTTCTTGGAAAAATTAGAACATGAATTTTGATTGTATATATTCATATGACATAATAGTGTCATTTTGACTATGTTCAAAAGTTTATGAGTGATAAGTCAAACAATATTTTTGATTTTATATATTGATATGCATTGACTAAAGCTGGATTCATAATTTGAAATATATGATAATTTATCCAACTATTTCTAGATAAAACATGTAAAATCCAATATAAGTTTCACATATAAAATTCTAAATGAACCTTTTATATTTCAACAAAGAGTAAGAATGAATATTTTGCATCATAGAATGATTTGATAAAGGTGAGAATGATTGTCTTAATAAGGAATGCCATTATCCAAAAGAAATACATTTTTTATTCCTTGCCAGTAGTTTAGTTTTTATCTTATGAAGCCTGACTTGTAATGGTGGATGTTTCCCTCTATATTAGTTTGTATGAAGTTACGGATATTTTTTTGGAAAAGGATCATAAATGGAAAATAAAGAAGTCTATTAAATTAAAAATTCTGAATATTAGGAGGATCATTCAAAGAATCAATAACACAATTGTGCATCAGCTCACTTGAAATTGGGCCGAAAAGATTATTCAACCATCCATATACAATATAAAGCTTTTGTGAGTACAAATCATTCTCATAATCTACTAACAATAGAATTGCATAGAAAAATTCAAGTAAATAGAATGAAGGTCGAATGAGTCCATTGTTAGCGGAGGTTTAAGTATTGGCAACCTTTTGCTATGTATTAATGTCATCGTTGTTTAATTTTTTTTTAATTGGGCATCATTCAATGGTGAGTTATTCTATTGGCTAGGTTGGAAAGTAGTATGGTAGGAACTAAAATGTTTTACCCAACTTTCACTCTCTCCTTTATCTCTACTCTTTATTATATGCTTTTGGTCTCTCCGAAATATCCATTTGTCATTAAAGTAGGCATCTAATTTATTTCAACGAATTGGTTGAATGCATACACATTATGAATTCAAATAGTGTCACTTCCAAGATTTTAAAGAGACCATTGTAAAATCTATGCTGTCAAGTTTCTCTTAAATTATCTTATTATTAAAAAATAAATAATTAATTTTCCAATGTGTTTGCTGGTGATACTTGCTGAACTGCCATTTAATAGTTTGGTTGAAAATCTATGTAGTATAGGTCTACTATAACCTCAATTTATTCAAGTAAGCCAAGTTTAAAATCTATTAGTTTGGCAAAAACGGTGTTATGAGTATTATAGTAATAAGACTATCAAGTCTACTGTATTTAGTCCCACGTTGGTATTCTTGCATTCAACATTTTAGTATGAGTTTGAATATGCCAATGGAAAGATCATTCATGTCAATGCAATAAAATATTCACTTCCTCCTTAACATTGGTATCAAAGCACATTTTAATTTTAGAGTTTCCAAAGCGTAGTTTTTCCAGCATATTTGCACACTTTTGTGCATTCCCGGATCATGAAGTGGAAGCTAGACTCCTCTGCATGAGAAACCCATGCTACCACCTTGTGTTTGCATGAGCTACTCCTTCCCATGATAGGTCGTTCAGTCCTTCCTTCCCATTGATGGAAACAACTTTGCCTAAGAGCTTAGCCAGCTCTTCCCTTGCGGCGATGCTTCCTGCTGCACTTTCATGTGATAGCTCCTCTATGCAAACTCCTGTAGGAGTATAAGCTCTGGTGCTGTCATAGCTTTGTGGACCGTGACACCGTAGCAGGCTTTATATATTTCTTCATTCTAATAATCTTCACCAGGAGAACAAACTATGGTGCCGTCACAACTTTGTGGGCAGCAACTCCACAGCAAGTTTTATATACTTATTCATTCTAGCAAATGAGAGATCTATTTTGTCTTGTTGTTCTTTCTTTGGATAAATACTCTTTTGGGAGGCAAGTAGCTGGTACCTCTTCCAACATCAAGCAGCCATGACATTAATCAAAATTGATATATGCTTCTAGAAATTCAGCACCACATCACTCTATTTGTACGTCTTTGATTTCTGGAATCCATTTGTTTGCTCGTTTCAAAATTATAGCCATTCTCTTTCTTCTTTCTTTTAGGGCATACTCTTCCGTCTCCAATGAAAACCAAAATAGATAAAACATTTTGTTTTTAGTTAGCTACTTGAAAGGGAGCCTTGGTACAATAGTAAAGTTGGGTTCGACTCGTGGAAACAACCTCTTGTAAAGTAGGGTAAAATTGCGTACAATATATCTTTACTCGGGACCCCGCATTGACAGAAGCTTCGTACATTGGGCTGCCCTTTAGTTAGTTATTTCCTACTAAAAATTGAACTATCTATCTATGTATCTCTAGTGAAGATTTGAACTGAAGAAAAACTTCTCATTATTAATTTGCTACTTCCAATAAAGTGTTTAATTGTACAATCCATCGTTGATCCTGGGTCCTTATGTGCCTTCCTTTTCTGTTAATCTATTTTCCATGCAACTTTGTTCTCGTCATATGTTTGGGGCCTTATTACTTGTAGGACTAGTTAATCTACATGCTCACTACTTACATGATCGACTACTTCGAAGCTTCATTGCTTTGGTGACCGCACCATCGATCGTGTTAAGGGCATAGGTTGTACAAGGGCACTAGTCCTGTGAGCAATAAGGCCTCAAACTTATGATTAGAACAAAGTTGCTTTGCGAATACAAGAAAGGTAGGGAGAAGAAAAGAGATGGGGAAAAGATGTGAATGAGGGGAGTCGACCAACCTCCCTCTTAGAGGAATATTCTTCTTTGAAAAAAATTCTATCCTTGAAAGGCAGCTCCGATTCCATGGAGAAGTGGGGAAAGGAGTTAATCTTTTGCATCGGCAATATGTCAGTCACTTTGGCATCGACAGTAGAGATAACTCTAAATCTAAAGCACATATGGTAGTGTTCTGGTGCTATGCTTGTATTTTATGGCCTTCTCACTGTTTTTAAGTGGGATCCTTGACCTTGACAATCTCTTTTCTTTAGTCATCCTAGGAAAAATCTTCTTTAACTGTGTTTAGGATCTGACTGCATTGTTCTTTATTTATAAATATCTCTTCTCTTGCTTTGTTTTTCTCTTTTTCTTTGTTTATTCTGGCTATGTTTTCTATCATCTCGTTAGATGAACTGAATCGAAGTGACTAGTTGTTACGCTTAAAATGTTTATCTGGCGCCTCTGGTTTAGGAAGCTTTACAGCAGTGGCAACGTAAGTGTGAGGATGCTCTCTATTCATTGCTTATTTTAGGGGCTCGATGCCCTGTTCGACGGCTTGCCTCTATAGCAATGGGAAGAGTTATTCAAAAAGGTGACGGAATTTCTATATACTCAAGAGTGAGTAGCCTACAAGGATGGCTAGCAGATGGTAAAAGAAATGAGCCCCTTTCTTGTGCAGGTTAGAATGAATCTTCACATTGTGTCTCTTCTATTTGTTAATCTATGTTTGTTTTATCTTGCTGTTTTTAGTTGATTATAATCCTTTTGCTGACAAAAAGTGATAAATTATCTCATGAACATGTAGCAAAATGTCTTGATAAATAAAATTTGAATCTTGTAATGACGGATGCAACATCACAGATGTGGATAACTATAAAAAAACCTAGCACATGCCTATCATACGTGTAAATGTTTCAATGTGCTTGGCAAAATTTCGGTTGGACTGAACCATTCTATTTCAGGGTTAGCTGTAATGACATAGTCTGCATTTCCTAGGAGGGAAGGAAACATAGTGGAAAGGTGTACCTTCTTGGGAATTAGTTGCAAGGGAAGGTTATGGACTGTGATGAAGGTTCATGCTTTTGTATAATAGAGAAATGCCATCAGGAGTTCAAGTGAAAGGTTGTGCATGGGTGGATTTCCGTGATATGGGGAACCCAACCTTTACAATGAAAAATATAAGAAAGGATGAAACTGCTTTCAATTGCTTTTTCCCGTACTTATGGCCAACACGTGAAGGTTCCCTCTCCTTATGCAGATATCACATTGCTATTAACAAGTCTAGGATTTGGTTTGTCAATGATAATATAGGTACCAGATTAGCTGCTGATTTGTTTATGCAGATCTTATTCCCCCATATGTATCTGAAATAAGGAGACTTGACTTGTTTTTGTACAATTTCAACTTTCAAGTTAACAAATAAATATTGAGGCAAATCAGAACTGGTTTAAATTCATTCAATAACCTTTTTTTACATGACTGATATCAAATATTGTCAAACAATCAAGGAATCTGAAAGTATTAATTCTCATTTTTTTCTTTTCATTTTAAATCTGGTTTGTTATAGAAGCTTTCTTTCTCATCCCATGGAATTTCATGGGATCACAAAAACCATTTTGGTTTCCTTCACTCATGAGATATGCTGGGTTTAGAAGGCATTGGATGAATTTATTTTCCCATCCAGTGGCATTACTAACTCCATCTGGAGATGGAATTTTTAACTTTCCTATGCTCTAAGTATTAATAGTATCATTATTTTCTTTTTATTAATATATTATATTATTATTACAGTTATGGTTATGCAATGTGCTTATTATGCTTTTGAAAATTTTGTTGCACTTAGATGATGCTCCTTATGACTGATATGGAGATTTGTGTTTCATTAGAAAATTTAATTTAACTCTTAAGTTCTTCTACATCATATTGATGTGGTGCTAAAACCCATGTTTATATTATTCACAAGTTAATATGGGTATTATGGTAGTTAAACAATATACATAACTATATTTGCCAAATTTCACATTGTATTCTGTGTTTGTTTACTCTGATTTTCTTCTTCCTACTAATTGTTGTTATGCAGGTGTTGCACATTGTTTGGGAGAATTGTATCGCCTGTTTGGACGCAGGGTTACTTCAGGGTTGACAGAGACAATCAACATAGCTGCTAAACTTATGAAGTTCAATGAGGTAATCTTTGTTATTCGTCCTCAAATGGTGTTTATTCTCCTCTCTTTATTTGCTTGTCCCTGATATTAATGGAATAGGTCTCTATGTTTTCCCTATTGTTTTAATAATTTGAAGTATGAGACTTGAAAGTAATACACTCCCTTTATTCAGAAAAGAGAAATATCACAGCCAACTACATAGGACCTCAACATAATAGTAACATCTTATGTGGGACGGGGGATTTGCTTATATACATTCTAACACTTCAAGAGAAAAGCATCAAGTTGGATTGATGCCCAACTTGTTATATATAACAGAAAATTCTGTCATAATCCCTCCAAATGAAGGATACATTTTCTATATTTTACTCTGCGGGAAGGATAGGATGTTAACAGAAATAAGGTAAAAGTCTATATCAATATAAATAATTAGAAGAGGTAAATTGCTGGAAAAAAAAACAAAAGCATGAACAAAAAGAGAAATAAATTATGTATCTGGTTCGTTAATCTTGTTAATCTCTGATAAAATGGCATTGCAGTGTTAACCTCTGCTATTCCTTTGTTATATTATGCAGCATCACACTCTGTTTGATTGTTTTTGACAATCTTTTGCAGTAAAATATATTTGCTTTTTTTGTTCCTTTTTTATTGTGCCATAATTCCAGGATTTTGTGAGGAAAGATGCATTGCAAATGCTTGACAATGCATTAGAAGGATGTGGTGGTAGTGGACCCTTTACAGCTTATTCAGAAGCACACCGCATTGTGATGCGAGTGGGTGTAACTGATAAATCATTCATAGTTAGACTGGCTGCAGCCAGATGCTTGAAAACATTTGCCAACATAGACAGTCCTGGATTAGGACCTGCAGAGCTTGAAGGTTCTATTGTGTATTGCCTCAAGGTAACCTTCTTTTTCTCCTTCATGTCTTGTGTCTTCCCTTTGGGTTTAGCATTTTTGGATGCATTTATTCTTATCCACTTTCATATTCTCAACCTTATGCTTCCTTTTCTGGTTGGCTAGGCTCTTGTTGATCCTACTTCGTCTGTTAGGGATGCTTTTGCTGAAGCCTTGGGTGGTTTGCTTGCTCTTGCAACGAATCCGGAGGCACAGGTAGATTAGGCAGGATGTTTTATAAGCTATCAATCTAAGATATAAGTTTGTTCAATAATACCTCAATTTATAGGTAAAGCGAGGGAATAAAATTACTGTTCCTGCACAGAAGTTGGAGGACAATTTACAGAAGCACTTTATATTACCCTTTGTTAAAGGTAAAGATCTTAATGCTTGTTGTCACTTGTCTGTGTTCCTTTCCTGCATGTCTTCGTGATTCCTTATGCAAAATCCGTCCTTTTAGTGGAGTGTGAAATGTTCCTAGATGCATTTTATGAGCAAACATGCTTATAGATGGAGAATGCTACACTGAGTGTGTGGAGTAAAGATTAAAAAAAGATAAAGATAAAAAATGTTAATATTTGAAAGAAAATTAGGTGTAGCTTCAATAGTTAATAAAATGAGAGAAAATAGGTTGAAATGATATTGATATATTCAAAGATAATCAATTGATTCTATAGGTAGAAGAGTTGAATTTATTAGAGTGACATAGATAAACAGCAAAGAAAATATTAGGCAATATAAAAAAAAATGATTTAATTTATTTGACACTATTACTAGTTATTTTGCCTTACATAGAACTCAGTGGAGATAAACACAGCTTAATGATGATGATAAGCAACAATGATATATGATTAATATACACATGTTTCATTGACACTATAAAATTTGATGCTTGATAGGTTTTTATTGGTTTGGTTTTTGGTAGTTGCTTTAGGCCCTGTTTATTCCCACAAAAGGGTGAAATTTTTTAGGCATTGACTGTTGTCTCTCCTTTGATTACCTGCACACAAATCATGGAGGAAGGGTCTTCAAGACCCTTTTGTGGAATGCTTTTTGGCTTGGTTGATTTCGACTGAAACTAGGCAGAACTGATGAGATTGATCTGAGGATCAATGAAAATGTCCAAAAAGCCCTTTCTCATGCTCACTCTCCTTGTGATTCTCTAGCAATATACTCATATTGGCTTGCTCTCCTCATGCTCCTCTGGTGGCAAGTTGGTACATGATCCAGTGCAGCGAGACACTCAGTTGCATTCATGGCAAAACTTGGGCAGCAATGGCTACTATGGTCGAGGCAAGGGGAGAGAGGTGCAACTTTGGTGTGAAACTGCGTTCAACAGATCGGAAGTTACGGCAAGAGGAGAGGCATGGGTTGAGTGAGCTCCCATCTGATGCAAATAAAGGTTGGGCTAAGGTGGCATGGGAGGTTGGGGAAAAAGGAGAGCGGTGCAGCATTGACATAAGCATGTATATGCTGCAAGCAAAGGTTAGGTGAAGGTGGCAGCTGAGGTTGAGGCAAGAAGAGAGCATTTGAGTGGAGGTCAAGGCAAGAGGAGTGGTGCAACATTGTTGCTAGCTCACATTCAATATGAGAGGAGTTGAGGTGCTGATAGCATAGGTTGGGGTGGAACTAGAGAATGAAAGTAGAAAGCTTGGATGCAAATCCATGTGAGATAGGGGAAATGGTGATTTCATAAATTTCTTTTTCCCCACTTTCTTCCCCTCTTCTTCTTGTAGCTCAAGTGCTTCCCTTTTCTCTCAATTTTTTATGTGCTACTGTGAGTTTCTCTTGAGGATGAAACTCGCTTGAAAATTTTTGTCTTTATTCTCATTTCACTTCATCCTGCTTGTATTTTACTATGTGCTATTCTTTGGCTGTATGCTGATTTGAGCTTGAAGGGATCATTGACTACGTGCTTTGTTATTCTCTTATGTTTTGTTTTTCCTATGTGGGAATGTTATTGTTTCATGTCATATGGTTTTGTATACTTACGTGTATAAAAGTTAGAAAAGCTTATGTAACAAGTGGACATCAACAAGTTAGTCATAATAGACTTTCATCATATTATGTAACAACCTTGAGAGGGAGTGTTGAAAGAATTTGGTTCATTCAGTAAAAGGTCTACTAAGTTTAGTTCTATATATTCAGGTTTTGTTCTATACTTCTAGGTCTAGCATTTTACCATGAGTCTATTATACTATGGTAATATTTATTTCATAATATGGCGTAACACACTATTTTCCTTCCCAAACCTAACCAGGACATCTACTCTTTTTAAATCCCATATTATGCCTTACCGCCTCATTGTATGTGCCTCCTGCATGATTGTTACTTAGCTTCCTATTATTTGGGGAATTGTTAGTTGAAATTAATTTGGAGTAAGATGATACACAATACATGCTTGGAAAGAAGGTAAATAATAGATTTTGTGTTATCAACTACAATCACAAACGATTGAGTACTTTAAATTCTATTTAGGGAACGACACTGAATATGATCATTATATATCCTTGGAATAATGCCTTTCTAAAATACCAACGCATTGCATGTAGTGTTTCTAGTTTTCACATGGATGAACTTTGAATGGAGGTGATGGATTTTGCAAATGGTGTGAAACCTGGTACAGTTATGCCAAACAAGAGTAGCCGCTGTTGCTTAAAGATAGGTTTATTACTAGGAAAATGTTGATTAAATAACACATTTCTATGGATCTTATGTCCTACTTTCCAATGCCTTCAACAGTTTCAAACTTTCAATTACTGAAGCTGCAGTTACACCTATATTTTAACAAACTGTTAACTTTTGTCGTCAAAGAGTAATGCCACTTTGAATCACTTATTATTTTTTAATCTAATGTTTTTTCAGCAAGTGGGATACATGCAAAGGACATTCAAATTGGCCTCACATTATCATGGGTATTCTTTCTACAGGTAACTCCTGTCTATAATATATACTAAAAACAATTCTCACTAAGTTGTCTTTCTCAAGTTGTTGATAATTATGCATTTTAATTTCATCTTGATTAGCTAATTATAAGTTACCATGTGTTCTTTTTTGCTATCTCATCCTTTTTAATTAATTGAGATAATTAAAATATGTATCTTTTCCACCTCATCCTTTTTAATTAAATTGAAATGTAAATATTGTATTTTCCATGTATTTATTTATCTTACCCTATAAAACATTTTATTGAATATTAAGTGCAGCAACTTTCATATTTATTTTCACTAAAGACTTTTAGTGATCTTCAATGAACCATATGCCTTAATTTTTTTAAAAGGAAAATTTACAATTCTTACTTGAATTCTCATCGTATATTCTGATTTGATACAATGAATTAGGACAATAGATAGCTCAAAGTAAACTGGCACGATATTTTATATGTTATGCTACATTTTGTTTAGTCATTTGGAATAGACACTAGAATATTAACCAAACACTTTGTTTAAGAATATAATGCAGAATTAGCGAAATATTCATTGATTACTTTTTTTGGTCAGAATCACTGATTACTTTTGAGATATATAAGATTAAGATTTATGCTTGCGCAACAAACAGGGCATCTATTATTGTGACCTAATTTCTTTTCTTTGCCTTATTCACTTTTCTATATCTATGACCACTTGTCATAATCACAGTTTGTGTTTCCATTAAAGAAGCATCAAAAGAGTCGTATAGTTTTTTTGTTCTTTGGTAGACAAATTGGTTAATTTTCTCGTATTGTATGATATGTTTATCTTGTTATGGTTTGTTTTTCAACTGATTGTGTCATCTTGTCAGTGTGAATGGAGAGGACATCAAATCTTTTTTCCAGCATAATCATTTTCATTAATTAATATTCCACCCAGTACTGGTATCACGGGCATAACTTCTTGTTCGACGGTAACACCTAGAGTTCAATGACTCTTTGCTACCATTGGACAATCTCCATGCAAAATTGCTGACCTTGTGCGAGATCGATGACCTCGTCGAGATCCTTGAGATGTAACTTCCTTGAGATCATGACATGGTGATGGCTTTGCTCATGGTTTGAGACTATGACAAAGTCTTCACTTGTGTTCCATAATGACAGTGAGAGCTTTGGTCATTGTTTGTGATGCTTCCACGAGTTCTCAAACAATGTTTTCTTCTTTCTCCTCTACTCTTTCCCCCTTCTGTTTGCCAACTTGACTCACTCACTGGCACTAGCACTTGACATGCAAGACATGTTTTTGGCCGTCACACATTGAATCCCCTACGTGGCTTGAGATTTCACATACTAATTGTTTCATCAAAATGTGATAACCATATTCATGCATTCTTTATTAGTATTCTTGATTGGATATTCTCAAATATGGAAGATTTTTTATTTTATTTTTTATTTTACATTTCTCCTATGGTCACACAAATTTCTTGTTATTTTATTGCGACAAAAATTCCTCATTGGCTGGATACATACTTTAGTTGATTTCTAATGATTCTTTCCATTGCATGATCAGGTTCTTCATCAAAAATATCATGTCCTAGAAAACGAACTTCAAAATTATGCTATACTAGCCATGGACATTCTTAAAGGAAACGATCTTGCAGATCCTCATGCACTGGTATTCTTTTGTTTTCTTTATTATTTGTGTGCCTTTTGCTTTAGTTTGAGTAATTGTAACTTTCTATCCACACAATAGTTCTCCATGCCAATTGCCACAAATATGTCAGGCTTGAATAATATTAATGAAGGGACACATGATGACATTTGTATCTACATCAGGTTCATGTTTGCTTGTATGGTTATCAATTAATCTATACTTTATAATGTATCAGCGTATCATTCTTTATGTTACCATTGTGATGACATTTGAGTTTAAAGTGCTTGCTAAATTCATGAGGTTTGAAGGACTTATGATTCATGTAACTTGTGTTGCTAAATGCTTTGGAAGAATGTGCAAATAGGAGGCAGATGAGACATAATATAAGCTAATTAACACGGAAAATATTAACTATGGGACTACTCGGTGAATATGGCATGAAAAACATATTTACTAGTACACACTACATCAAATCGTGACATATATCATGTACTAAGGTAGTTAAATTTACAAAACATGACCTTATCTGCGAGTAGCCCTACTTGTCACTTTATAGCCATGTCACTGTTGGGTGAGTTCTAGAATAGCACATGATATTGAGTATGCATTTTCTCAGTTGATTATCAACTTGTTGACATTTTTCTTACTTTCTATCATGCAGATCGTGTATTTAATTGTTGGTCTTTATGTATTGTTGATTAGGTTTTAACATTTACAACTTCAATATTCTTCTTCGAAGTGGAAATGATAAGTTTCCTGACTCCACTTAGTTGTGACCATATGACTTGTATGTGTGTGTATATGTATATATATTTCTTAAAACATTCTCTACCATTCTATAGTTTTTCAAAAAAATTCTCTTGAAGATGTGATTTGGAGGCCTCTTGTTTTGAAAATTGGTCTTTCACATGATTAGTTCATGTGTTTGACATGATGTCACTTTATTCTCAAATAACTTATTTTATCTTTGTGTTCTAAGGCCTGTGTTATATACATTCTTCGTGTGGGCATAGCTGATCAATTGACTGAATCTTCTCAGCGCAGTTTTCTCATTTTTCTGGGTAAAAAGGTTTGATATGATCCTTTATGTCATCTCATCTTTATTGCTTTTTGAAATTTGATTTTCATTAGTTCTGGTTTGTGTTATTCAGCTAGAATCTGCTGATTGCAATCCACCGATGAGCGTCGCTATATTGCGAATCCTGTCTTATCTTTTGACTAACTTGGGGGAGGTAAGATAATAGCAGTTAATGTAACCCGAAACCTATGAATTCAGAAGTTTGAAGTTTGGATGGTTGCATCATGCTCTTTTGAAATATGCTTAATGTAAAATTGTAGACCTTAAGTTTGTATTATTACTGAAAATCATCTTACCAGGGCAAGATGGACATTTCATATTATTTCTTTCCAATTTATTGACTAGAGCAGAACTGTGTGTGGTATTATATTTTGGTTTGAATTGGCGAAGGAGCCTTTGCTTCCTGGTTTTGAAACTAAGTTGGATAGGGATCAGCAATGCTGTTCAGATTGTTCTTAAGCGAGTGGGCATCTTAGGTATTAATAAGATCTAAGGTATTAAAAGACAATTACAGATGGTAGGTGATCAACTTATTGCCTAACACCTAGGAGATTGGTTTTGAAATAGAGAAGAGAAGCAAATTAAATTTTATACACACACACCGGTCATGGTCGGTCCCAAGCCCGGATAAAGGAGGAGGGTTGCCAGCCAGCGTTAAAACTATGACGCGTTGCTATTGCTAGGTTGTTCTTCGGAAGGAACGCGTTGCAGGGTCCGACTGTAGCGTCTCGGTAAGGACCGCTACATCTCCAGAATTCGGGTGTAGTGCTAAATATACAAGAGTTCGCGTTAAAGGGTTCGACTGTAACATTTCAGCAAGGACCGCTACATCTCCATCAGAACTTAGGTGTAGTGTTAAATAGGCAAGAGTTTTCACACCATAGGTTAGATAAGAACAAATATGATAAAAAAAATAATAATCTAAGATTTGGAACATGAAACATAGGAATTCTCCCTGATAAATTAATGGAGGTAGTAGATATGATGATTAAGAGAAGAATTAGTATTTTGTGTGTACAGGAGAAAAAATGGATAGGCGAGAAGACAAAGATGATAGAGTACTCGGGTTTTAAGTTATGGTACACTGGAAAGAGTAAACAAGAAATGGAGTGGGTATTATTGTAGATAGTTTGTTAAATGATGAAGTTGTAGGAGTAGTTAGAAATTGGGATAGAATTATAACCCTTAAGATAATAGTGGCGAAAGAAACTATGAACATAATTAGCATATATACACCACATGTAGGATTATATGAAGCTACCAAATCAAGGTTTTGGGATGACTTAGATGAAATATTGTAAAATATTTCACCAAATGAAATGATTTTAATAGGAGATGATCTAAATGTGCATGTCAAAGTAAAAAATGAGGAATATGAGAGGGTACATGAGAGTTATGGGTTTGGAACGAGAAATGAGGAAGGAAAAATTATATTAGATTTTGCGATAGCATATGACCTTATATTAGCTTGAAGGGGAGCTTTGGCGCAACAGTAAAGTTGTTGCTTTGTCACCAAAAGGTCACAGGTTCGAATCCTGGAAACATCCTCTTGCAAAAAGCAGGGTAAGGCTGTGTTCAATGAATCCGTCCCCGGGACCCGCATGACGAGAGCTTTGTGCACCGGGCTATCTTTATATGACCTTATATTAGCTAATACGTTTTTTAAGAAAAAAGAAGAACGCTTAGTCACATTCAAAAGTGAGAATAATAAATCGTAAATTAACTTTCTTATGGTTAGGAAGGAGGATAGAAAGATTTGTAAAGATTGCAAAGTCATCCCTGGAGAAAGCTTAACTACCCAACATAGGTTAGTAGTGCTGGACATACGTCTCAAACATAGTATCAATAAAGAAAATATATACGGTTCTTAGAATTAAGTGGTGGAAGTTAAAGGATGGGGAGCAAAATATATTTAAGGAGAAGGTAGAAGTACAAGCATTAGGTGAAATATATGATGACTCTAATACAACATGGGATAAGATGGTATCAAAGTTGAAAATAGTAGTGAAGAGTATACTCGGTGAGTCAAAGGGACATGCACCACTAAGTAAGGAATCTTGGTGGTGGAATGAGAAAATATAAGAGAAAGTGAAGAAAAAACGAATAGCTTATTAGGAATTATATATTTGTAAGAACGAGAAAAACTTAAAAAAATATACAATAACCAAGAAAGAAGCTAAGAAAGTAGTGAGTGAAGCAAAAAATGAAACTTTTGAACGATTATATCAAAAATTGGATACAAAGAAGGGGAAAGAGACATTATAAAATAGCTAAAGTGAGAGAAAGGAAAATAAGAGATCTTAGCCAAAGAAAATGTGTTAAAGATGAATGTAATAGGGTATTAGTAACGATGGAGAAATAAAAGAGGTATTTTCATCAACTTTTTAATGAAGGTTTAGGTGACTAACTTAACTTAGGTAATTTAAATAGGTCAAATGAGCATAGAAATTTTAATTTTTATCGTATAATTCAAACTTCAGAAGTAAAACAAACTTTAAATGAGATGCACAACAGAAAAGTCGTTGGATCAGATGATATTCCGATAGAGGTATGGAAGTGCATAGGGAAACAAGGTATTGAATGTCTTATAAAATTATTTAACATGATATTGAAAATAAAAAAAATGCCTGATCAATGGAGAATAAGTATTTTAGTTCCCTTATATAAGAACAAGGGAGACGTACAAAATTGTGCAAACTATAGGGGTATTAAACTAATGAGTTATACTATGAAACTTTGGGAAAAAGTAATAGAAAAAAGATTAAGAAAGAAGACTACAGTGATCGAAAATCAATTTGGGTTCATGCTTGGAAGGTCGACAATAGAAGCTACTCATCTTCTTAGACAATTAATTGAAAAATATCGAGAGCAAAAATAAGATCTACACATGATATTCATTGACTTAGAAAAAGCTTATGATAGAGTCCTAAGGAGAATTTTAGAAAAGAGAGGTGTTAACGTAACATATATTGAACTAATTAAGGATATGTACGAGGATGTAACGACCAGAGTAAAGACTTCAGGCAGAGTAACTGAAGTATTTCCAATAATGATAAGATTACATCAAGGATCAACTCTAAGTCTCTATCTTTTTACACTAATTATGGACGAACTCACTGCGAACATTCAAGACATAGTATTGTGGTGCATGCTGTTTGCAGGTGATATTATTTTGGTAGATGAAAATGTGAAGGAGTAAATATTAAACTAGAATCTTGGCGGGAACACTAGAAGGGAAAGTTTTTAAGCTTAGTAGATTAAAGATAAAATATATGGAATTTAAGTTTAGCAATATTAGAAGTAATGAGACAATTGTTAAGATAGGAGCGGACGAGTTGCCCGGAATTGAGAGATTTAAATATTTAAGATCATTTTTGCAAAATGATGGAGGGATTGAGAGAGATGTCTTACATAAAATACAAGCAGGATGGTTGAAATGGAGGGGAGCGTCCAGTGTTTTATGTGACCGTAAAGTACCTCTTAAACTTAAAGATAAGTTTTATAAAATCGCAGTTAGACCTGTTATGTTATATGGAGCTGAATGTTGGGCTATTACTCGAGCACATGAGCAGAAGATAAGAGTTGCAGAGATAAGGATGTTAAGGTAGATGTGTGGACATACGAGGATGGACAAAATAAGAAATGAGAGCATTAGAAAGAAAGTCGGAGTTGCATCTATTGAGAAAAAACTCTGAGAGACATGTTTAAGATGGTACAGACATCTACTTACACGACCAATAAATGCTCCAGTTAGGCGATGTGAAACTATGATAAACATGCATATCAAACGAGGAAGAGGAAGAGGAAGACTAAAAAAGACTTGGTTAACAACAATAAAATTTATTTAAATATAGATGATGATATAGTAGGAGATAAAGTTCAATGACGTAAAATGATTCATACAGCCGACCCCATCTAGTGGGAAAAGGCTTGGTTGTTGTTGTTGTACACACGTGAATAGTAAAAATTGTGACTGTAAAATTGTGAATAATAAATTGAAACAATAATTATGAACTATAGTTGTAAATAGTAAATTAAAACAACAATTGTAAATAGTAAATTGAACTTGTGATAGTAATTAAAATTATGAACAGTATATTGAAATAGTAATTACGAACTGTACTTGTAAACAGTAAAATAAAACTGTAATTGTGAATAGTAAATTAAACTTGTGACAGTAATTAATAGTAAATTAAAATAGTAATTGTGAACAGTAAATTAAAACAGTAATTGTGAATAGTAAATTAAACTTGTGATAGTAAAAATTGTTAATAATAATCGTGAATTGTAATTAAAATTGTGAATAATAATAATAATTGTGAATCGTAAATTAAAGAGTAATTGTGCACAGAATAGAGTGGGTTATGCACTATTCTTCCTTCCAGTGAGCCTCACCGGTAGAGAAAAATATACTTGCAATCCCAACTTCTCTGTTGGTGTATGAGAGACTAACCCTCGCACCTTAGATAATCTGCATAGGTTTTACGCAAGAATTCTCATATAGTTATTGTTCGCACTAGGATAGTTAGAGAAGGAATGAGAAAGGAAAAATAACAGAACGGAAGAAATATGCCATAGGTCGCTATTTTTTTTATTTATTCATAGCAACGATATTCACAAACATATACAGACATTATAAATATAGAAACTACCAACAAACTAAAGACGAACAAGATTGACAGAAATATTTACAGACTGAGATTGCTTACATGGATGAACGAAAGGAAAGAAAGGAAAGACTACTTATAGACTGGACTGAAAAACTAAAGGGTTGCTAGACGCTTGCTTGGGGGGCAGCCTACTGAGCAAGGGTTGGAGAGGGCTTTTATAGAAGAGGGAGAGGGGGATGTTCCTTATTGGAGAAGGAACAGATTCCTCGCGTGAGTACATAGCATGACCTGGGTAAAGGAGGAAAAGATTCTTTGAGGATGAGAAGGAATAGCTGTAAAGTAGAGAAGGACGAGAGTAGTGGAGCTGTAAAGTTAGTGGAAAAGGACAATAGAGTGGGTCCTATAATTCCATCATGTTGGCTAGGTTTTGCTCGCTGACAAAATCTAATGATAGAGTAGAATTCATTCTTTGGGCGTCTTGGAATTGGGCTGAAGATCTTTGGGCAGAACTTTGAGCCTCATGTCCAGTTGTAGATGTATCTTGAGTTGCATATTGTTCCTGGTTTGTATGTTGTTACGACCTGGCTAGGGATGCTCGGTATGCTAAGGAGCTCGGTATGCTTCGGAGGATAGAGTAGAACTTGCTAGTCGTTTAGTGGCCCATCCGTCAGCCTTCCCTTGGTACTGTTGTAGTCAGGTTGAGTGTTGTGTTGTAAAAGAGAAAGGAAAGAATCTGGTACCCATGCCTCTAGACCAGTATATTTTCTCTGTGTATGTTTCTTCAGATAGGAGGTACTCACATGGGTCTTCTAATTTATCCCATGACCACTTAGCTCCGTGAACCGTAGCTCTCCAATGTTTTAGTTGATTTGATAAAGAGGAGAAAGCTTCCCATTCTATGTTAAAATCAGAAGTATAGTCATCAAACTCCGATTGTCAGGTATTGAGTTCGTCAATGTCAATTTTAATGAGGTGTCGAGCAAGTTCTATTTTTAAGCCGACCCATTCTGGAGGTGAACTTTCTAAAGTACAGATGACAAATGTCTCTTCTAGAAGCTTCTTCTAGAGTTAAAGAAATAATTTGTCTAAATTTCTTTGGAAAGTCCTGGAGGGACCCCTAGTTTGTAGAGCAAGTCATAGTCCATTAAGAGGAACGGAGTAATTACTCTTCCTTTAATTGTTGGTGGTTTATATGTGTCCATGTTTATATATAGTTTTCGGAAGGCGTATAAGAGGTTGCATTGACACCCATATTTTTTTGAAGTTTCACAAGTTTTATTACGTTTGTGGCATTTAAGCTTGGGGCTGCTTTATTGTCATCCCTTTTGAGACCTTATGTAAAATCTTTAAAGCTTCGCATAATTCAGCAAAGATTTGAAAAGTAGAGTCTTCTGCCAGGCGTCTCATATATATAGAATTATCATCTGGAATAGTGTTGTGGATGATATATAGAAATAATTAATAACCAACGCTGTAGCCACATCCACACAAAGGCATTCAGAAGCAGTTTTGTTGGGTCTTCCCAACATTATTCTAGATGATATTTCTATATATATGAGACGCCTTGCAGAAGACTTTACTTTTCCAATCTTTGTTGAATTATGCGAAACTTTAAAGATTTTACACCAACAGAAGGTCTCAAAAGGGATGATAATCATTTATGAAGGAGAAAGCAACCCCAAGCTTAAATGCCACAAACGCAACAAAATTTATAAAACTTCAGAAAAATATGGGTGTCAATGCAACCTCTTATACGCCTTCCGAAAAGTACATATAAACATGGACACATATGAACCACCAACAATTAAAGGAAGAGTAATTACTCTGTTCCTCTTAATGGACTATGACTTGCTCTACAAACTATGAGATGATCTAGACTCCCTTCGGGACTTTCCAAAGAAACTTGGACAAATCATCTCTTTAGCTCTAGAAGAAGAAGAAGAGATATTTGCCATCTGTACTTTAGAAAGTTCACCTCCAGAATAGGTCAGCTTAAAAATAGCGCCTGCTCGACACCTCATTAAAATTGACATTGACGAACTCAATACCCGATAATTGGAGTTTGATGACTATACTTCTGATTTTGAGATAGAATGGGAAGCTTTCTCCTCTTTATCATAACAATTAAACATTGGAAAGCTATAGTTCAAGGAGCTAAGTGGTCATAAGATTCAAATGAGTATCTCCTAGTCGGAGAAACATACACAGAGAAAATATATTGGCCTAGAGACATGGGTACCAGATTCTTTCCTTTCTCTTTTACAACATAACATTTAATCTTACTGCAACACTACTAAGGGAAGGCTGACGGATGGACCACTAATGACAAGTTCCGCTCTATTCTCCAGAGCATCCTTAGCCAGGTTGCAACAACATACAACCCAGGAATAATATGCATCTCAAGATACATCTACATCCGGGCATGAGACCCAAAGTTCTGCCCAAGGATCTTTAGCCCAGTTCCAGGACGCCCAAGGAACGAATTCTACTCCATCATTGGATTTTGTTAGTGAGCAAAACCTAGCCAACATGATGGAATTATAGGGACCCACTCTATTGTCCTTTTCCACTTAACTTTATTGCTCCACTACTCTCAGTGGAATCATCCTTATCTACTTTTACAACTATTCCTTCTCATCCTCAAAGAATCTTTTCCTCCTTTACCCAGGCCACGCTAAGAACTCATGGGAGGAATCTATTCCTTCTCCATTAAGGAACATCCCCCTCTTCTATAAAAACCCTCTCCAACCCTTGCTGCTGCCCCCCTAGCAACCCTTTAGTTTTTCAGTCCAGTCTGTAAGTAGTCTTTCATTTCTTTCATCCGTGTAAGCAGTCTCAGTCTGTAAATATTTTTGCCAGTCTTGTTCGTCTTTGGTTTGTTGGTAGTTTCTATATTTATATTGTCTGTGTATGTTTGTGAATATCGTTGGTATGAACAGATTAAAAAAAAAGAGTGGCCTATGACATATTTTTTCTGGTCCGCTATTTTTCCTTCCTCAGTCCTTATCTAAGTACCCTAGTACAAACAGTAAGTATATTTACTATATGAGAATTCTTGTGCAAAACCTATGCAGACTATTTAAGATGAGAGGGTCAGCCTCTCACACACCAACAGAGAAGTCGGGGTTGTAAGTATATTTTTATTCATATTTTTTTTTACTGTCACAAGTTCAATTTACTATTTACAATTACTGTTTAATTTACAGTTCATAATTACTGTTTCAATTTATTATTCATAATTTTCATTTCTATTCATAATTACCGTTCACAATTTTTATTGTTCACATATTATTACAAACAGTAATTGTGAACATGAAATTGAAATGGTAATTGTGAACAGAAAGCCATATGTAAAGCAAAATAAAAAATTAAATAATTTATACCGATAAATCAAAATTGTAAGAAAACACAGTTAGTTTATAATTAGTATCATACCTACATTCTAAAAATTAATAAGATAACTAATGCCAATGAATAACCAATAGAAAAATAAATTTTTTAGACATGCATGGACTCCCTGGGTCATTTAGGTGGACGACTTTGGCTGTCTAGGTGGATCACATGAGCTGCTTAGGTTGACTACTACGGTTGCTTAGGCTATCTACCTAGGTCACTTTAAAAATAATCTCTTAATAGTTTTTGACAAAATTGCTTAAGCGACCTGTGCAGTCGCTTTTTTAAAACAATGCTAAGAGCTACATATTCAAAGAAATTAATTGGAAATGCATTACATTGTACTGGATTTGTATTTTGGAAAACTAAGGTGATCTTGCCCATATAGTGTAGATTCCTATTTGAGTTACAATGACATTCATCGGAAGGAGGAGAGAAAGAGAGTCTTTTTGTGCCTTGCTTGAATCACAACTCTATATGCTTGAGAACCACTTGCATTGGAATACTTAATCCTCTCTAATGTGGCAAAAGGCGATTCGCTCACCTCCAATGCCTCCTCCAACCCATCCCTAGGAAACTGTGTTGGGTAAACTTTTTAACGTGACTGACCCATCGCAGAGCGGCCCCATACTCCAAAAACCCCCGAAGGGATTTTTTGGAGAGACACAGTACCACACTGTTGCTAAGAGGGCTTGGACACGACACCGTAGGCAACAATATGTTGCTAAGAGGGCTCGAACTTGACATCTCAGGCAACAGGTGTCTCCATGCTTGCCACTAGGACAAAGGTACTTTGACGTAAAATTATGTTGGGTAAACTTTTAAACGTGACTGGCCCTACTACAGAGCGGCCCCATACTCCAGAAACCCTTGAAGGGATTTTTTTGAGAGATACAGTACCACACTGTTGCTAAGAGGGCTCAGACACGGCACCGTAGCAACATTAATACGTTGCTAAGAGGGCTTGAACCCGACACCTTAGGCAACAAGTGTCTCCATGCTTGCCACTAGGACAGAGGCACTTTGACTACTCAATCCTCTCTAAGAATGAGGTGTTAATTGAGAGAGAAATCAATAATCTCATTCTTGACAACCTCACCCTTGAGCAGCTTTTATGTGAATTATAATCAAGACCCAAGTAAACTAGTATAATATAAATATCAATCATATAATTTTGCTACACTATATATATATTGTGATCTGGTATTATTTAGTCACTCTATCGAGAAGTATTATATTCTTTATTTGCTAACAATTTTATTTTATTAATAAATATGATTTATTAATATATTGAAGAATGTATGACGTAGACAATAACTGCACTAAAATAGCTATTTTTTACTAATGCAATATGATAAGACCAAGCATTTAGTTGTATGATTTGAGGAACACTTGGTTTGTTATTGATCCAAAATTGGTTACAAAAATTGCCTATGATTTTTTGGCATATAGACATTGCACATCAATTTTGTGTTAAAGTATTGCATTACATTAGAGCTACTGATCAAAACATGGATAATGCTTTTTTTTTTTGCTTGTCAAGAGTAGCTTTTATTATTGAAAATTTTCTTACTGCATGCTTATTCCTTGCTTGACTTGGGCTGGATTCATCCTTCGTAGATATAAATTTTCATGTCCTGTTAGACTTTTGGTGTTGTGTCCAGCTGACACTCTCCCAAATGTGCTGAGATGAATTCATACAAGTTTTTATTATATATGTCATCCATTTGGCTTGTGTACTTATAATTTAAGTTCCTCAAGTTTTAATTTTGTTGCTTGACAAACTTTCTAATGGGTTAAAGCATGTAATTCAAATAAGTTATTTATTTAATCTAATTTAACTTATTTTTTCTACTTTCAGTAACATTATAGTATAATGATTTTTGTTCATTGTTTACTTTAATGCTTGATGAGATGAATTAACAAAGGTTGTTTGAATTTACCTTATTGCATGTCAAAATGTGATGGAGCTTGTTATGTTGGCATTGTGGAACGTTCACTAGAATGGGTGGCACAATAAAAATTACTTATGCCGATTAGTATGTAATATTTTGTTAATTTACCAATATGGTACATTTTGATCTTGTGCTCAACACAACAAACATTACAAATCATGATTATTAAACATCCCTTATTTATTTATTTCTCCTGAATCATGCATCCATGTTCCGGGACCATTATTTCTGTGCCCATATGTTATCAGTTCTTGCATATTATTTTGACAGTTATTGAATTCTGCAGGTTCCTCTTGAATTTAAAAATATCCTTGATAACACAGTTGTGGCAGCCTTATCCGATTCTTCATTACAGGTAATTTATTTTTTCTCCATGGTTCTTGGCTTGAGTCTTGTGTAACTTATTCAAGAAAGTTTGACTTATATGATATATCTATACATGTATTTATTTATTTGGAAAGGAAGGCCAAAACCTATCCAAATTGGAGTTAAATATTTACAAGTTATAGTAGAAGAATGTAATGTTCAGAGTAGTTAATTGATCCCACCCGTATTCAAACATCTTGAGTAGCCAATTGAAAACACGAGTAGCAGAGCTATGCTGTCTCACTGAATTTCTTTTGTCAGCATGATTGCTATGAAGATATTGACATGCTATCATGCCTCACACATCAATTTATTAAGGCAATACTGCCATTTTCTCTCCGAATACAATAACAACAACCACCATAACCATCAAGCCTTATCTCACTAGGTGGAGTCGACTATATAGATCTTTTTACTCCATTGGGCTTTATCCCCTACTATATCATCATCTATATTTAAATAAATTTTATCTTGTTTTATTGTTGCTAATCAAGTCTTTTTTGGTCATCCTCGCTTGATATTCATATTTGTTATAATTTCACATCTCCTAACTGGAGTATTTATTGGTTGTCTAAGTACATGTTCGTACCATCTTAAACGTATTTCTCAGAGTTTTCCCCAAATATATGTAACCCTAACTTTCTCTCTAATGTTTTCATTTCTTATCCTGTCCATCCCCGTATGTCCACACACATCTTAATATCCTTATTTCTATAATTTTCATCTTCTTCTCATGTGCTTGAGTTAGTCTAACATTCAGTTCCATATAACATAATAAGTCTAACCGCCATTTTGTACCCAAGTTTTAGATACACTTTACGATCACATAAAACACCCAATGTTCTTCATTTTAACTATCATGCTTGTATTCTATATAAGACATCTCTCTATCTTTTTGCCTAAATACTTAAAGTTCTATAATTCATCACCTCTTATCTTAAAAATTATTTGATTATGTCTAATATTGTTAAACTTAAATTTCATATATTATGTATTTACTCTACTAAGCCTAAAACCTTTTTCTTTCAATCCCACCAAGATTGGAGTTTAATGCACCATGGTATTGTGTCTTGGATGTGTCTAATAAGTTCGTCCATGATTAGTGTAAAAAGATATGAACTTAGAGCTGATTCTTGATGCACTCCTATTTTTATGGGAAGCACTTCGGTTAATTATCATGTATATCTTTAATTAATTTAATATATGCTTAGTCTAATACCTCTCTTTTCTAGAATTCTTCATATAATTTCTCGTGGGATTATATTATAAGCTTTTTCTAAGTCAATAGATACCATGTGTGGATCTTACTTTTGTTCTTGATACTTTTCAATTAGTTGCTTGACCATCCAAGTATGAATCCAAATTAATTTTCGATCACTGTGGTCTCTTTTCTGAATTTTTTTATATTATTTTTTCCCAAAATTTTATGGTATGACTCATTAGTTTAATACCCTATAGTTTATAAAATTTTGTATGTCTCATTTGTTCTTATATAAGGGAACTAGAATACTTACCTTTCATTGATTAGATATTTTTTTATTTTTAATATCAAATTAAATAAGTCTGTAAGTCATTCAATACCTTACCTCTATTTGAGTCCAACTGTGTTTTAATTTTGCATCCCATTTAGCGCTTATTTTACTTCTGAAGTTGAAGTTGAATTCTATCATAAAAATTTAAATTTTTATACTAAATTACTTAAGTTAATTTTGTCACCTAAACCTTCATTAAAAAAATGAAAATATCTCTTCCACCGCTCTTTTATTTCCTCATCATTTACTAGTATCTTATTGCATTCATCTTTAATACATCTTATTTGGATAAAATTCCTGGTCTTCCTCTTTCTCTTTTAGCTATTTTGTAAATGTATTTTTTCCATTCTTTTGTATCTAATTTTTGATATAAGCATTTAAAAGTTTTATTTTTTTGTTTCATTCATTGTTTTTTAGCCTCTTCCTTGGCTCTGTATATATATTTTTTAAAGTCTTCTTTGTTCTTACAAGTATATAATGTCTTATAGGCTGTTCGTTTTTCTTTCACTTTCTCCTGTTGTTTCTCATTCTACCACAAAAATTCTTTACTTAGCGGTGCATGTCCCTTTGACTCATACACTCTTGGTTACTATTTTTAACTTTGATACTATCTTATTCCATGTCGTATTCGAGTTGTCATATATGTCTTCTAATATTTGTACTTCTACCCTCTCCTTAACTATGTTTTGCTTCTCATCCTTTAACTTCTACCACTTAATTTTAGGAGTCGTGCATATTTTCCTTTATTGATTTTATGTTTGAGGCGTATATCCAATACTATCAACTTATATTGGGTAGTTAGGATAACCTTGCAATATTTACAAATCTTTATATCCTTTTTCCTAATCATAAAAAAGTCAATTTGTGATTTATTATTCCCACTTTTTAACATGACTACGTGACTAATTGTTCTTTTTTCTTAAAAAATGTATTAGTTAGTATAAGGTCATATGTTGTCACAAAATTCAATATAGTTTTTCCTTCTTCATTTCTTGTTCTAGACTCATAACCCATGCACCCTATTATATTCCTCTTGTATGTACTCCGACATATCTATTTAAATCTCCTCCTATTAAAATCATTTCGTTTAGCGGAATATTTTGTAATACCTCATTTAGGTCATCTCAAAACCTAGATTTAATGTCTTCATCTAATCCTACTTGCATGTATGCTAATTACGTTAATAATTTCTTTCATCACTATTATTTTGAGAGCTATAATCCTATATCCTTTCTAACTACTCCTACAACTTCATTCTTTAACGAATTATCTACAGTAATATTTACTCCCTTTCTTATTTTACTCATTTCTGTATACCATAACTTAAAACCCGAGTTCTCTATCAGCTTTATCTTCTGTCCTATCCATTTTGTCTCTTGTACACATAAAATACTAATTCTTCTCCTAATCATCATATCTACTAGACTACTACCTTCATTACTTTAGCAGTGAGTGTTACTATATTCCATGTTCTAAATTTTATACCATAAGTTTTTCTATTTTTCTATAATATTTGTTCTTATTAAACCTATGATGTGAGAACTCTTGTATATTTAATATTACATTCAAGTTCTTATGAAGATGTAGCTATCCTTGCTGATATGTTATAGTCGGACTTGCAATGCGAACTCTTACATATTTAACACTATACTTGAGTTCTCATGGAGATGTAGTGGTTCTTATCGAGACATTATAGTCGAACCCACAACTTAGCATTATAATAGTTTGATGAATCTATTTTTTGAACATTTGCTTGAATTTAACGTTGGTTGATAACGTAACGCAACCCTCACCATTTCTCATCCGGGCTTGGGACGTGTCATGGCGGACTTTTTTCTCTCCAAATATAATGCAAAATAACATTTTATATGTATTATTAAAATGGATCAAGTTCTAATACTTCCTTTCCAAACTAACTAATAAGATACAAGAGTACCAAAACGGGTAGGTATTAGATAACCAAATTAAAGTACCCAATTTCATATACATGTTTTATTTGGCCTAACCTAATTAATTCAAAACCTGGATTTTTTTATTTGCTATTCTAATTGGATCATACTATGTTCTAATTGTCCTATTCCCTGTGACCCTATCTTGCATTTTGGGTTGGTATGTGTTATCAAGATAACCATATTGATGCTTCCTTGCCTATCATTATATCAATGATTAATATATTAGAGAGGAGAGACAAGAAAACATGATTAGTTTTTAAAATTAGACTATTTCTTCTATTCTCACCATGAGAAGCTTGTTAATCGTTCCGTTGGAACAAAAGGTGATATTGCTCACTCCAAGCGACCTAGTATCACTAGCCCTATTGCAAGATACATGCAGGTAAATCACGAGGGGCATTTTTCCCTAGGGTAGCGGCCATTTGCACATGGGAGGTCAGACACCTAACGAGACATTTTGCACCCACTATAAATTGACCCCAAACCTATTGGAACAAACACCCATGCAAGTAACAACTATGGGGGCACTTGTTAATCATTCCGTGATTCCATGTCTGATATCTTTCAAATGCATTAGATGTCAAAATGTTGATGGCTATTGGGTGCAGTTCGTAAAATAGTCCAATGATACATAAGAATCTTGTATGTGGAAGCCCTTTCTAAAGTTGGCTATATCTTTCTAGCTCCCATGTCCTGGACTTTAGCAACAGAAGGCCTAGTCTTGGTCTTTTAGCATCTTTTCTCCAGTTTCTTTTTCTTAAATTTGTCAATTGTTTACTTTATTTATTTTTATCATTATTTGTGGTTACTCCTGTTATATTTCTTGGATATTTTCTTTGTAGGTACGCATTGAATCTGCATTGACATTGCGTTCATTGGCAAAGGTTGATCCCACTTGTGTTGGTGGATTAATTTCATATGGTGTCACAACTTTACATGCGCTGAGAGAAGGCGGGTCTTTGGAAAAGGTAATCCTGGTTGGCTGGAAGATTTGTAACAGACATTCTAGATTATTTTATGCTTACATCCATGTTCTCAATTTTATTTTAACTCATTAATAAAAGTTCATTAGAACTAAAAATTTTTCTAGCATTGTTTCAAGTGAATGCATCGGTTTAAGAATTCTTTCTAAATTGTGACAAATAGTTTTGAGATGGTAGAATGACAGTTATTGGTTCTGAATTGATACTATGCTTATTGTCTTTGATGTCTAATAATCGTCAAAGAATTTCACTGAAAAATTCCCTATGCTAATTTTAGAGTAACTGTCTGAGAGGCCAAGAAATGCCGAGGTATGCTTTATAATACTAGAGCAACTGATTGTGCTATTATCAAAATTTTCATCCAATGAAACTTTCAAAATTTAGAAACCAATTACTAATTTATTTTGTTAAGTTGACTAATTACTTTCAATTGTATGTAAGTTTTAAACTAAGCAAGCCAACCAGGATTGTTTTCTTGGGAGTATAATACAAACAAGAGATTGGACTAGTGAGGCTGACCTAAGGTGTAAGATTAAGGTATTCTATCTTATAACTTACTACCAAAACTAGTAGAGGCTATATTAATAGCAAGATTCAAAATCTTGAGCCGTGTTGAAGTTTAAGTCTTTGACTTGAATGTTATTGTTTCGGTATCGTGCCAATGTTTCGATTTATGCCGAAATTGGATACCACTAATGTCTTTTTTCTTTACTTTATCTCTTTCCTTCTTCAACCTCCAATCTGTCATGACACTATGCATCAGAGCATCAATATGATATTGGAACGGTATCTTTCCGATCAAAGACTGAAATTAGGCTTGAGATTTTGAACCTTGGTGCCGAGTGGTCTCGAGTTTTGATAATTTACTGGAACGATACGTTTTGATTATTTCGTCCGACATGGTATGAGATTTCAAACCATGATTAATAGTTGAACTATTTTAGTAACATATGAAGGCCCACTCCACGCTCACATGATTTACATATTTGTTACTCTAGCTATCAAGGCCTAACAACAACCCTCAACATTCTCTGGTTTTGGCCCATGCGTTGGCACTTTATTCTATCTTAAAACTTATGCATAGTAAAGTTGTAGTAAGAGATATATTAATATTGTTTGAAGGTCCTGAAGGTGAGGAGGTTTTCCCCACCTTATTGTACTTTACATTTTACAATGTTTATTACTTTCCATGTTTAAATTAATTTTGGTGGTCTTGCTGCTTTGCTGCATGTGTTTACTTCAGCGAATGAGATTTATCTGTCTACTGGATTATTGGCTTTCTTTCTATTTGTTAATCTTCTAGTTAAGTAGTTTTTTGTATCAGCAAACTCTCACAAAGCTTGAATAATTGTACGGTTCTACAATTTCTCTCATTTGCCTAGTGAGCTATATGTTCTTATAGATCATTTGCCACCATATATTTCCTCTATTGTTTCTGAAACAAATTTTCCTGCTTTTGAGAAACTGACTTATCTTTTCAAAAAGTAGGGAACAAATTTGGATCTTGAGCTAAACTCTCTGCATGGGCAAGCCACACTCTTGGCAGCGCTTGTTTCAATCTCACCCAAGTTACTTCTTGGATATCCTGCAAGGTCATTGTTTAATCTCCCATGTTGTCATGTTTCAGAAGACTTCTATTTCTTAGCATGTTTGTATGTGACGATGATTTTTCAATACGTGTTCTACCTCTTATGGTTGTTGTCTAGCACTTCCAATATATCAATTCTCCCAAAACAGATACAAGACTTATCAAAGTTTAGCCTTTTTATTTAAACTTATGATTTTTATTAGTGTTTTTCATCATTAACACAATCCGAGTTGGCACTTTACCCAAATAACTATCTTGTTCCAACTTAATTTTTTTTCCATCTGCATCAATTGTTCCATTGATATCATATGTGGGTGTTGTTTGCTATGTTTCCCCTGTTTGTTTCAGTCGCCTCCACCTTTATGGGAAGTAGTTTGCCTCCTCTCTTATGTCAGTTTACATGTCAAACTTAAAGTGAATTCTTGCTTATCTATGAAAACAAATCCGCTGAGGTTTTACACCATATGTCTTAATTGAGAGAATCAACCAAATTACCAAAGTTAAAGTCTCGGACTGTTTTAGAGTTTTGGTAGAGACCAGAACACTTTTATTTTGGTATTGTATCATTCTATTTTAGCTGGGTGTTGCTGATTCTAAGGAGGAGCAGGAGGGAAAAGAAGAAGAGTTGAAGGAAGAAGAGAAAGAGAAAACTTGAGGGTTTCGGGCTTTAGTGGAGAATTACGGAAGACACTTGTGGCTTATTGAATCTCATGATGAAGATGGAAGATGCTTGTGGAAGAGCTTGCAATTCGGGTAGAGATTACTACGTAGTCTTGAGTTTCGTCCTTGTAGATACTCCTGATGAAGACTCGACGAAGTTTGCAATGAAGGCAAAAGCTCAAGAGGAAATCGTGATGAATGGGGAAGCTTGAATGGAGCTTGCGACAAAGGCCTAAGGCTCGCGGCAGAGATGGAAGGCTTGAGCGAAGTTCAAGATGATGAAGGCGGAAGGATCACAACAAAAGCAAAAGGCTCAGAAGAACTAATCCACTAGCGTGGTGAGGTATAGGAGCTTCCTATGTGTCAATCAATAGGCAGAATGAAAATTTTCACTCATGTTGACTGACACAACTCACATTTGGAAGACTAGAATTAACTATATTGGGCTCAACCACTGTCTCACAAGCTAAAGTTAGTAGCTCATCTAAGCTTTTGAACTCTTTTCAGTAGTCCACAACTCTCTCTATAGTGTCATATTGAAAGTAATCAATGTTTCACAATATTAAATAGTATAAGAGTTTAATTGTGTAATGGCCTTATAGTCATTTTATTTATCTTAATCTAATATACCACTTGCAGGCTGCCTCATTCAGTCTTTCAAGTTTCAAAAAAGATGTTGAGTTCCTTCAGTCGTAACCCTCAAGCTGCAATTGTCGAAAAAGAGGCTGGCTGGTTGCTTTTAGCTTCTCTTGTAGCAAACATGCCAAAAGAGGTGCTCATGAAGCTTCTAGAAAGAATTTCTTCTTCTTCTTCTCCTTGTTCTTTTTTTGCATTGTCTTGCTTTTTTTGCTACCTTCAAGCTTATCATTTATGCAGGAATTGGAGGACCAAGTTTTCGATATTCTTTTACTTTGGGCTGGTCCCTTTGCTGGAAATCCAGAAGTTTACTTTAGGCAGACACAAGATTTGGCAGCTGAACTGCTGTAAACATGATTTATCATTCTTACAAATTACAATCCCTTATATATTTGTTAGTCCTATATTGCATGCATGTTCTAGTGTTCTTATTATATTCCTTTTTTGACTAGAATTTTGGAAAGCTTTGTAATATCATAGAAAAGAATGTTCTATATGTTTGTCAAACACAATGATCCACAAATCAAGTGATTAGAGAATTGTGTCATTTGGGGTTTATTTGGAAGGAGACAATGATAGGACAGTTTTCCTTTTATGCGAGGTGTTTCAAATCCAATTATAAAGTGTCACTTTTAAGTTTTAAGTTGCCTCCAAGTATATGATTGGTTATGCTACTATATGATCCAATGTTTCTCAGTTATTGGTTTTATATTTGGATGTTTGGAATGGCTACCTTCTGACTACTAGATTTTTTTTCCCTGTATTTTTAATAGCAGTTGCTTCTGTTGTCAACAATTAATTTATAGATGTATTTGATCTCAAAGGTGTCATTGTGATTCTTGGGTCTCTGTCTTTGTTTTATTTTGGTGCATTTAGTTGCTTAATCATGCCTATTGGTCATGTTCAACATACTTGGAGTTGGTTTGGAGGATGCCTCTAGGATCTTGTGAATGTACAATTCTTGACCAGAGAAATCTCTTGTGAAACTTACAGCTTTTGATCGTGTTTGGCCAATTTGAAGAAACTTTATTTTTCCCTTACTATTTTTCAGATTGAGATGGATTACTTCATTTGGATATTCTCACTGAACAATATATATGAAATTTGTTAGATGCTTTGTCATCACTTTGCAGTTATTCATTGTGAAATCAACATAATGCATCTGTTACTGTCTAGTAGAATCATCTATTTCACATTATTAGTATGGTTAATCTAATACTTCAGCAAAACTTTGATCTAGTGTGTTATCGGCTGCAATTGAGTCACTCACTGCCTTCATAAGAAGCTTTGTTTCTCCAGAAGTTGCAACTCAAAATGGAGTTCTTCTACAACCAGTATTGGCATACCTCAGTGGGTTAGTTAATCCTCGTCACCTCTATTGTTGCTACTTCTTTCATTGATTTCCCCCACAGATATCTGAATATGAAAATTGATCCTTTTCAGAGCTTTGTTCTACATTTCATTCTTTTCCACAAAGCAATTACCAAATATGAAGTCAGCTTTAGCACTCTTCACAATCAGAACACTGATGGCATATCAATCTATTCCCAATCCTAAGGCCTATCAAAATGATCATCAGCAAATTATCGAAATATGCACTTCTCCATTTAGGTAAACTGATCTGGTTTTCTATCTTTGATACTTGAGTGGTGTTCATACTTAACACTGAAATGCTTTTCATGATATTTAGTAATGATTTTGTTTTGTTTTCATTGTGACAACTTGCAAAAAAAGTGATCCTTCTGCTTATGAAGAAAGCTCAAGTTTGAGAGCCTTGTTAAACAAGAAGGAAGCATGTTTGGGCCCTTGGGTACCTGGGAGGTGCTTATTTCATTCTTATGCATTCTGTTTACTGAAACTTCTGCATGGTGTTGGAGTGATATTTGTTCATACTACTGATTTTGTGCATGTGCCAATCATACTGCTTGATATCCCATGCCAAATTCTGTTTGTCAGCAGTTAATTTTCAGTAACTTTAACAACCTCATGTTATTGTGTATTCTTAGTGATTGGTATGAAGATGAACTTCGAGCTTTTGATGGTGGTAAAGACGGACTAACACCATGTGTTTGGGATGATAATATTTGCGTCTTCCCTCAGGTAATGAAAACACATATTGCTTGATTGCTAGTTGCTAGTTGCTATAGGTGATCCTTTAATATATACTCTCTTTTTTGGCTTAATAGAATAATAGAAAAAAACAAGGTTTGTTTCGATCATGTTTGTATTCTTATGTATCAAATGTTAGGAGAATAGAATGCCTTTATTTTGGACCCATGAATCTGTAAATCATAAAGGCTAAGCAGACCCATGGATTCTACATGGGAGAGAATCCATTCGAAATATATTGCTAGATACTGGTTTATGTCTCCTCTTCTCTCCAATCTTCTGATTCCTCCCACCGTCAAATATGCAAGAGTGTTCTATCCATTTGCTTGCCTAGTCCTAAGGATCTAAAATCCAATGCACGGTTGAAAAGTTTGTCTTCTAAAAACTTGAACCTCATATACTCTTTTGTCTCTTCTGGTTTAATTAATTTAAATTCTTGGGCCAGAATTTCACTGTATGCCTTAGGAAACTTATGTATACCCTAATTTTTATGCAAATAGATGATGGTATACCGAATCTACTGTTTTTAAGCTTTGCCCCTTGAATATGTTAATTGAAACAGAATCCTTTCTTTCGTAAAATATTGGTCAAACTCATTGAAGATGTTTGTCCTCAGTCAAAGGATAAATCATTCCAGATATTGGTTTTCTTCCTCGGACAACATATATTGCTGCTTAATTTTTTATTAGCGGCAAGGTCAGTTGGTCCTAAATAAAGTTACATTTTAAGTATCTATTTGTTTAATGGTTGATCTTTTTTCTGCAGCTGTTTTCCTTTGTTCCAATTGATATTTTAGATTATGGATGCTCCCACATGCTCTGTGTCAAAACACTCATTATATTTTTCTTCTCTCTCTCTCTCTCTCGCTCGCTCGTGTTCTCTTGGAAGATATTTCTATTTTGTTCATTCTGATCACTACATCATGTAGTAGCATTTGTTAAAAACACGAACAAATTTCTTATTTTTGATCTTAATGTTCTCTTGAAAGAAATTTTACTTTATCTAATTACTGGTGATTAATTGTATCTGCTTCAGTCAGAATCAATGTGCAAACTATTAGTTAATCAGATGCTTCTATGCTTTGGCACCATGTTTGCAGCCCAGGTGTGTCTACCAGGATTTTTTTGTGAAGTATTTAATGTATTCACTAATAAATGTTGATCAATATCTGTTTGTTTGATTTGATATTCCATATCTCAAGGATAATGAAGGAAAAATAGCACTACTTAACAAAGTTGATCAGTGCTTAAAAACCGGAAAGAAGCAACCATGGCATGTGGCCACAGTAACAAATGCATGTGTTGGCCTACTGGCTGGGTTGAAGGTAAGAACCTTCTTTAAATTTTGATAGAATAGCATGTTAGGAGCACTCTTGCTTGAAATGCCTTTTCATGAACTCATAATTTCCTTATGCACAGGCCACAATTGCATTACGGCAGCAGACACTAATACCTGAGATTTTGACCATCATCCAGGCCATCTTCCAGGTGTGCATACTCTGTTGTTTCAGTATTTTTCACTGTCAATCTAATTCATATCTTTGTTGATTTATTTGTTCCTTGAAATGAACAGGGTATTCTTGCAGAAAGTGAAGTTTGTTCAGCTCAACGAAGAGCATCCTGTGAGGGTCTTGGTTTGTTAGCTCGTCTTGCAAGTGATATCTTCACTGCAAAGATGGTCGGTTGGTTTCTATGATGTTGTTGCTACAATTGTCTCTGTTTTCAACTATTGGATAGAATATGGCTATTTGTTAATATGGTTTGTATTCACAACTTAGCTGATCATCTCTTGAATAGATTTTTTGTGAGTACAAGCCACACTTGTTTGTGATATCAACAACATGATTCATTTACTCAAGTATAAAGAACCACAACTGAATTTAAGCATTGAAACTAATCATAGCAGAAACTCAAGCATGACTTGAGATTTTGAATTGGCAAATACTTCCACCAACTTCTCTCATTTTTAAGGAGTGAAATACAAGAATGATCATTTCACTTTTACTCTTGCTGGCCGCATTGTTTTTATGATAAATGAGCTTACTCGTCCTTTCCGTTGCTATTCGGCCATGTCACATTGTCACAGGTTCCGATGGTTGTCATTCAAGTCATGGTCAAGTAGGTTAAATTCTTTTGTTCTTTCCTTCCATCAAAAGTCAACAGGGTTGGTGGAATATATTCCTGGTCCTCCATTCAATGTATTCTTTTCCCACTAATTCTTCTCCAAGTAAACACAGATTTGAGATGACTTTCCATGTATGTTTTCAATTGTTGCTGACATGAATTAGAGAAGATGGCTGTGAGTGGACAGATACCATTTGATGGTTAGCATTTCAAGTAGATAGTTACATACTAATTTGCTTCATTTCCTTGTTCTTAATATTCCAAAATTTCTGAAAATGGAGACTGAAAAGATCTCAATCTTATCCTTTTACTCAATTACCACAGTTTGAAAAGAGAATATCTTACTTAGTTACCTACTGGTTTCTAACCACAGTTGAAGAGAATATGTTTTACTCAGTTGAGGGGATAGATATTTTTTGTCCTTCCTTGATTGTGTTATACTACTTGCACTCTTGATATGACGTGATGCCTTTATCTAATAGTTTTGGGATGTTGATCTGTTATGGGATGTTGATCTGGCATGATGCATGTATACATCATTGTCCTGCAATTCACAGAGTGAGGCACATGAGTTCTGTTTGAAAGTTGCCCTAGTCTAGGCACCCCAAATATGCCAAGTGAGGCATTACAGTGTGAGGTAGATGATGGCTACCTAGCTCTGGGCTAGGGATATCTCTTTTAGTCATGCGTGGCCAAGTTTGATGATTGTATTAGGCTTATGTGTGGCAGAAGGCATCCCCACCCAAGCAGTTAGTCATTTTGGATAGTAGACTCTGCTCACACCTTATACTTTTAGGCTAATGTGTTCATTTAATTTGATGTTTGTAGTATCTGGATTTGTAAACATATTTTTATTTCATTAGGGGCATTTAATTGTACTTGGCTGACTAATAATTTGGATGTGAAATATACAATAGTTGTTGAATTGAACTTTATTTTTTCTGATTTCTTATTTTGTTTTCTACATTGCCGAACTGCTTTTATTGATCAGACTCGGTCACTTCTTGGAGAGCTAGTTACAGCAACAGATCCATCTTACATTGCATCCATCTCTCTATCATTGGGTTGTATTTATCGGAGGTAATTGTTAGCTTTTTTTTTAATACTTTTATCCAAGGTTTAAAATATCATACCATGCTAGAGTTCGGATCTCCGGTTCGAACAGTTAGTCAACACTATTTTCACACCTCACACAATCTAATTGATCAATCAACAACGTAAATCATGATTTAGTCATCTGGAAAGAAGAAAAATATGATCTGGGGCCCAAATGACCCCTGAATCTTGATCTTTTTGTCTCCTTTGTTTGCCAACATCTGAATCGAAGCCTAACAATCCAATCAAATTATTAATAAAATCCAAGGTCTAATTTAAGCTTAATTTGAATAATTTAAACCAAATTCAAATTCTAAGGTCATAACTGTTGCAATGTTATGTTTTAATCACATCAAGAGATTATTGAGGTGTAAAAACATTTTCTTGTGTCTATTTAATATATCTGCAATTTTCTTCTGTGGTATTTGAAGCTGATTGATGCTTTCTGGTATATGGAATGCAGTGCAGGGGGCATTGCACTGAATACTCTGGTGACTTCGGCTGTTAAATCAATATCTTTAACAGCCAAGAGTTCAAATGCTTACCTGCAGTTATGGTCTTTGCATTCGCTTCTATTGATCATTGAAGCTGCTGGGTTATCGTATGTCTCTCAAGTGCAGGTACAATGTGGCCTGTTATAATCAGTGCTCAGACAGTGCAATGCCTGTTATTTTGTTATGCTTTTCTATATTCTGAATCAATTATTTCACTTTACTGACAAGATCATTTTGAATTCCAAATCATTGAATCTTTTTGATTCTCTCTGGATAAGCAACAATAATTAAATAATCAATTACCCATAGCCACCAATGTGTCCAGAGTACCTTAATAAGGAAGCCTAGACCAACATTTTATTAGCAAATGTTATTTAGGCGGCGGCATAATCATGATTGTGGTAATCTGAATGTCTTGGCCATATCTTGATAGAAGATTGGCTTATTTTAGGTTAGCATGCATTGGAGATAAGATCCCTAATCCTGATTTCAAGTAGTTGGCAGTTCTTGTTTTTTTTTTAATTATTTGATATTGCATCTAGTAGCCCACGATCCACACATATGAGTGAGTTTTTATTTTTTTTATTATGCTTTGTCCTTTCTTGTCTGTGATATGTAGGCAACACTTTTTCTTGCAATGGAGATCCTCTTGGCAGAGGAGAATGGATCGGCGGATCTTAGGCAGGAGCTAGGACGCCTTATAAATGCTATAGTTGCTGTTCTTGGTCCTGAGCTTTCTCCTGGAAGTTCATTCTTTTCTCGTTGCAAGGTATCTTATTATGTTGACTGATACTATTATTTTTGAGCTACTCATATTTTCCAAATATAACTGTGTTATGATGTAATATATATTGTTTGTGTCAAGAAATGTACTTGTGATATTATTAGAAAGCCCTTTGTTTTCCTCTTTTGGTATAACATTGGTGTTTTGCCAGTCTGTTATTGCAGAAATAAGCTCTTGTCAAGAAACATCATCCCTCATAGAGTAAGTATCTATCTTAAACTTTAGTTTCTTTTTGTTTAGTTACATTTATCAGATGTATGGTTAATGATATATGGAACCTGTTAAGAACTATGGTGTCATTAAATTGGTTGTATTGAGTGGTATCATTCTAATATATATATCTTTGACAATCAATGTAATTTTTTTGCAGATCTGTTAGATTCACTCAACAGCTTGTACTTTTTGCTCCACATGCTGCTTCTGTGCATTCTCATGTTAGAAACCTTCTCCCTACTCTATACTCTGGACAGGTATCTTTATATTAATACCAGTTCTCACTTTTTCATTGGGCGAATACCCAAAAAGTCAATTCTGGTCCAAAATACCCAAACAAGGTTGTCATTTTCAAAATCTATCTATCAAGGCCCCATGACAGGCAATTCTGAAATTGCCCATTGAATAGAGATGATGCACAATATTTTAGGATTGTAACGTTGGGGCCTTCGTTGGGAACTTTCACAAATTGGCTTGTTTGGTTATTTTGGAAGCAGAGAGACTTTGTTTATGCCTTTTCTCCTTTTTGTTTAAAATATGCTCATGTACTTCTTAACAGCCTAGTCTTCGTCATCTTGCTGTATCAACTCTTCGCCATCTTATTGAAAAGGACCCGGTGAGAAACTCATGGTTTTGTTTTGCTATTCCACCTTTTGAATATCACAAGTGCTATCAAGTTCTCAATTGTGTTTAGGTATGAAGAATCTAGAATGTCTTCTAGAGTTTATTCTTTAGGTCTTATTTAATGTTTGTCCTACCAATGTTAGTTTCCATTTAGTTGGATATGATAGTGGCAAATCTATATGGGGAGCAGATAAGGAAATAATCTCCTATCAACTATGACATGCTCAATGAACTGTTGTCAATTTGTTTACATTATTATTATGCTTTGAAATAGCTCAAATGCTCTCTGAGAATCAAATAAGTTTACTGGATTATATGTACAACAAAAAATACAGGCTACTATGTATATTGTCAAAGTTTCATAATTACCATATTTCACACATATCTTTTAGCTAGTTAATATTCATACCCCCTTTGGACTACTATGAAAAACGCCACTAGAATTCAAAGTAGCTTAATCTAATTAAAAAATTTCATCTAACTGAGTACGAATAGCAAATTTTTTTTAGCTGGATCACCATAATGAACTTATTGAGTTTGTCACCTTTTCTTTTTGTTTGTTTGAATTTCTATGATCTGTAATCATAGAAGAGTTACACGGGGAAGAGGAAGATCCAGAAGACTTGGTTAACAATGATAAAACATGAAACAACCCTAAAGTTCTACTTATGACAAGATATGCAATAAAGCTTTGAAACAGGAAAACCACAGGAAAGTTGCATAACATATGAACCTCAACACTTAACATAAACTCATTCAAATGAAAATTTAGAGACTTCAAGTTAGCAAACGAATATAAATCCTAATTCATGAACTACACGACATAGTAGGGGGCAGGTATCATGACATGCTAATAGGGGTCCCCGGACAGTGTGCCATGCATCCATCTTGTCTCCTCAGCTACTTTGCCCCTAAGTCCTCTACCATACCTGTGGTGGCGTCTACCTCACTTGCATCAATCACACCATGAGTCCAAGGACTCAGTAAGCATATTCAGATAGTAGATACATGAAATGAATAATAACATAAAACAAGAGAAATTGTGAACATGACACAGGAACTTATTTACACGTACGAGGGAACTTATACCTAAACTTATAGGAGATGAATATGATGCAAATGTGGTAACCATCATTAGAGCACATTCATGTGGTCCATGATCATGTAATTTAGAGGTGCGGCCTAGGATAACTTATAAGGTGTAGCCGAAGCCACCGTATTGCACCCTCATTTATGTTTGGCAAGGCCTTCCCGGAGCTCATCCCGGGGCACCTGTCACCACACATACACATATTTATCTTGATATCTCTACAAGATGAACATTACATTATTCATAATGTACTTCTCAAGCATTCATGCATAATACTTAACTAACTTTTATGGAAGGACCACATATCTTTACCTGAGGAATATTTCATTATTCATATCATACTTCACAAGAAAATGAACACACATTTACTGATGGTTCTCCATGTCCTAAAGAGCTAAAGCAATCAAAATAGCACAGTGACGACAGAGGAGAATGAACACTCGAAATAAATGGCATGATAAACCGAAGGACAGGATGAGGGGCATCTATAGATATCTAGGAAGAGTTGGGACTCATGCGCTATTTCCTAGGTATAATAGTTAATACTTTTATTAACAGTAAATTTCTTAACAATAAACATAAGAGATACAGTTCATTTGCAAGTGACAAGTAAAAGATAATCTCCTATTCTTTGCTACATTGGATAAAAACAGTATCATTCCCAATACTACCATCACCCAAATATAAATAGAAGCCACCTAGAATCTAGTCTAACAGGATCAGAAGAAGCCACCTAGATTCTAGTCTAATAGGACCGAAATCTTCAGCCAATAGAGGGTCATTTACCCAATTTTAATCATGCATATCTTGAGAAAACGAAAGGAGAAGAAGAAACTTAATTGTCACTAAGTCACAGTCCACCAATTTTGCCACAGAAATACCATACCAACACGATTAAACTGTTGGAGCAATCTAGGTGCTATAGATTTTGATGTTTGGGCAAAGTTTAAGTTAAGTTTATTGTTCTATTTGATATGCATTGTGAGTGTGTGCAGGATACATATACAACAAGGAAAGTCTAAGTGAGATCTTGGTAAATGAAAAGTCCAAGTGTGATTTTGACAATGGTTAAAGTCCAAGTGGAGTCTTGGCAGTGTAAGTCTAAGTATGTAGTCTTGGCAATGTAAGTCGAAGTGTGACTTGATAAGGTTGAAGTCCTAGAGCAAGAAGTTGGCAAAGGAAGACTTGACAACAAGGACAAGGCCGAAGGAAGTGAATACTTCTGTTATCTCAACTAAAAGTGGACCAGTGGATATCAGTCGACTGGTATCAAGCCATTGGGTTGTAACAGTCGAATTCCACATAGGACGAGTCGGTGTGACCAGTCGACTAGTAACGATAGGAACAACTTTGCTGTTCTCCCTAGCTCTATTAAGTAGAGCTCAGGGTTGCCGGCTTTGGTGATGACATAGGCTTGGTTAAAGTCTATTAGAAGTCTTCCAAGTGCTCTAGCAATCCAAGGTATGCTCAAGTGTTCTTGAGCAAGATTGTGGTTCTCCACCCATAAGTAGATCGTGCTAGTCGGAGGTTTTTGGGGATTGATCTATCGAAGGATCACAGGGATCACCCATCTTACGGACATGCTGTGGAGTAGGAGTAAGTTATCTTCGAATCACATTACATGAACGGTGAGGTTTTGTGTTCTTTCTTATCTATTAGGGTTTAGCTTTTGTACTCATATTTATTTGTATTTTCGCTACACTAACGAATACGTAGGAAGCGACGATTTGGGTGAGGAGCTATTCACCCCCCTCTAGCGGACGTCAAGGTCCAATAAGTGGTATCAAAGCGAGGCCGTTCTTCATTGGACTAATCGCCAAAGGAGCAACTACTATAGATAGAAGATGGAGTTAGAGGGAGTGCTTGGATGGGATATCCGGATCCCACCTTTATATGACCGAGAAGACTTCGGTTATTGGAGGTCACGCTTGGAGACGTGGTTCCAAATGGAGTGGAACAATGGCATTAGAAGAGTCATTCAAGACTCCAATGGACAAGAAGGGGAAACACCTTTGTCCTTGGTATTGGATCGAGGAGCAAAGGGAGCAATCGGAGGCGGATAAGGAGGTAACAAAAGTTTTGATAAATTTATTACCTTCTAATATTATTTTGAGTGTAGGTAAATACGAGAATGCAAGTGACCTTTAGAAAGAGATTACTGCTTATCATGAGAACCTCTACACAACTCCAAGGAGTGGAGGAACCCAAGCAGAGGGGCTCATTGGTCCAATAAGAGGAGAAGGACTAATCAGACATTGAGGAATGCTCAACATCCGAAGAGAAGGAGGATGTGGAATCGTCCACATCTTCGAGAGAAGAAGAGGAGGAAGAAGTGGAACTGCCCACATTTTCAAGTGAAGAAGAAGAGCAATCCAGGAGATATTGGAAGCTCAAATTCAACCCTCAACCTCTACCGAGAAGAGCGCAAAGGACCACATCTAAGTGCTTTGAGTGTTGGGAGATTGAACACTACAAGAGTAGGTGTCCTTCGCTTAAAAAGGTAAAGGAGGTAAATCCTAAATCCGTTAAAGCTACTTTAAGAACTAATGTGGGTTTTAGGGATGGAGTCAAGGAGAAGTACATAGTGTGCTTCACGTGTGGTAAGCATGATCACTACCACACGAAGTGCTCAAGGAGAAGAGAGCTCAAGAAGTTGGCGCACTTGAAGAAATGGGAGAAGAAGAGAGATTCATGTTAAGGGGGGGCTTCAAGGGTAAGGGAGGTATACGTTAGTTTAAATTTGAATTCAAATTTAAATTTTTCCATGCATGGTAGGAATAATTTTTATTTATCCATGCAAAATTATGGTTTTAGATATAATGATAGGAATAGGGTTAATGTAGGTGATAACCCTAGGAAATCATTTTCAAAGGTTAGACCAAATAAAACCCAAACCACTTGGCCTAAGGGAAGGAAAGTGGGTGATAACCTAGGTATTAATCCTAAGAAGGGGAGACACATGCTTATAAAGGTGGGTAGGTCTAGGAATGTCCAAGGTAGACAAGTTGACTTAGGACTAGGAACCTAGAATTGAAAAAATCAAGGTTTAAGGGAAAAACTTGATAGGGTAGAAAAGTCCTAGATAGATTCATTGTTGGATCTAAAAGACTTGATAGGATGTTGGGTAGTCAAAGACCCAAGGGTGATAGATCTGGTTTGGGATACCGGTCTTCATCAAACAAGGGTAAAGGGAAGTTATCCATGGAGCACTTTGGCGGGTATGCCATAGTAGAGTCCCTTGAGGCCAAAAGAAGATCACATGCAATGATTGCAAGTGCAAATAGCAAGGGAGAATTCTCCAAGGCTAGAGAAAAGTCATATGTTAGGGTGACATATAATATAGCAAGGAGAGGTCAAGAAATGGCAAGGGAAAGTTATTTAAGGATAAGGAGAAATTAACCAAGGACAACATGTCTAAGGTTAAGAAGGTAAGGTTTGTAGACCAAGTGTCACCCGAGGTGCACTGAAGTGACCTAGCCATAGTAGTTGAGTCACCTAGGGAGGTGGGCCACTAATTTTGTCACAGAAATACCATACCAACATGATAAAACTATTGGAACAATCTAGGTGCCCTAGGTTTTGATGTTTGGACAAAGTTTAAGTTAGGTGTTAGAATATTGTAAATATAATAACTTGGGATATTATTGTAATTATGTTGTATATCTTTCTCTATATAAGTCAATAACTCCATGATATCTAATACACGGTTTTTTCTTAACATGGTATCAGAGCCAAACCCTAATTTTTCCACCGTCGCCACCAATTCCTGCCGCCATTAGTCACGCTTGGATGGAGGTAAATCTCTCCCGATCTCTCTTCTCCCTCTCGCGTCGCTCGCAAGCACAAGCGTCGCCTCCTTTCCTTGCGCGACAGCAGAGGCATCTCCTTCCCGATCGCGAGCACAGGCCGCCGCTGCTCTTCCTTCCGCGTGGAATATCCTTGCGTCGTCGCAGCCAACCCTAAATTTTCCAGCGCCGTCGCAGCAAACCCTAAATTTTCCAGCGCCGTCACAGCAAATCCTAAATTTTCTAGCGCCGTCGCAGCAAACCCTAAATTTTCCAACGCCGTCACAACAAACCCTAAATTTTTTAGCGCCGCAGCAAACCCTTAATTCTCTCCGTGCCTGTCTCCAAGGTGTTGTGACGTTGCCGAAGAGTCGGGCTGCTGCCCTCTTTCACCGAACTAATCAATGGCTACCTCCAGCACTCCAAAGCCGGATATTTCGATCTTTACCAACTACATCACCGCACCACTCTCCTCCAAGCAGTTGGATGGTAAGAACTATTCCTCTTAGGCTTCTCACATTGAACTTTGGCTTGTTAGACAGGGTTATGAGAAACATCTCTCTCAAACCGAAGAGGATGTCCAAGTCGCCGATCGTCCTCTGTGGAAAAAGGTTGACGCCCAGTTGTGTTGCATTATCCGAGCCACCATCCATCCATCTCTTAAGGATGTCTTCCGCACTCACAAAATCTGTAAAGATGTTTGGACACAGGCACAACTCCTCTTTACAAACACCTCTCGGCCACTCTATCAAGTTTGTGAAGATCTCATGACCATCCTTAGGGCCCATCAAATTAAGGATTCAATGTCAACGTATCTGGGATTGGTCTCTAGCCTTCTTTGTGACTTCAATGAACTACTTCCACCTGCGGCCACTCCTGTTGCAGAGCTTGAAAATCGGAAGAAGTTTTTTATGTCTCTGGCTTTATATGGTCTGCCCACAGATTATTCTCATGTTCGTGATCAGATCCTGGGCAGCCCCACAAAAGCTACCATAGACAGTACCTGGGCGACTCTCCTTCGTGTCCTTCCAAAGTCTTGACGTTGCCTCCTTTCGTTCCTAGTGACTCGTCAGCTTTGGTCTCTCGAAACAACAACAGACCTCCGCCTCGTAAGGGTGGCAAAGGACGCCCTTGGTGTGATCACTGCCACCGACTAGGACACACGATTGATAAGTGTTGGAGTCTGCATGGTCGACCTCCTCGCGTTGCTCAGGTCGTTCATAGTTCTGTTGCTTCTTCGGCTTCTGCTGCGCTGCCGCCACCGGATCCAACCCGACAACCTTCCTATAATGACTTTCTAAAATGGTTTGAGGATCGTCAGGCTTCTGATTCCACTGCTGCTGTTGCACACGCTGGTAATTCTTTTGTTGGCATATTTCACTCTTTAGGTCCTTGGGTTTTTGATTCTGGGCCACTGATCATATCACTAGTAATAAATCTCTATTTTTTTTCTCTCACTACTTCTGGTTATTTACCAATTGTCACCATGGCCAATGGTTCCCAAACTGAGTCCAAGGGTATTGGTATTGTTCATCCATTCATAATGTTCTTTATGTTTCCGGAGCTCCCTTTAATCTATTGTCGATAAGTCAACTTACTCGGTCTCTTGATTGTGTTATTTCTTTTACTAAAACATCTGTTTCCTTACATGACCGGAGTACGGGAGGATGATTGGCTTCGGATATGAGTCTCATGGACTTTATCGGCTTCAATAACCCTTTCTTGTTGGCTCAGCGGCGACATCTCCACTTCTTATTCATGCTCAGTTAGGACATCCAGGTCTTGATAAGTTGAAACAATTACATCCTAGTCTTTCTCACTTAGAGTTTTTATCTTGTGAGTCGTGTCAGTTAGGTAAGCATGTTCATAGTTCTTTTTCTCCTCGCACTGTGAGTTGGGTTGCGCCCCCTTTTGCTTTGGTACATTCTGATGTTTGGGGTCCGAGTCGTGTTTCTTCTACATTGGGATCACGATATTTTGTTACTTTTATAGACGATTTTTCCCGTTGTACATGGTTATATCTGATGAAGGAACGTTCAGAATTGTTTTCTATTTTTCAATCTTTTTTTCATGAAATCAAAACTCAGTTTGGTATTTCTCTTCGAACTTTGCAAAGTGTTAATGCACACGAGTATCTTTCTACTCAGTTTCGTTCCTTCTTGGCATCTCATGGTATACTGCATCGCACGTCTTACCCTCATACCCCTCAACAGAATGGGGTTGCAAAACGCAAGAATCGTCATCTCCTTGAGACCACTCGAACTCTTCTTCTCTATTCTCATGTTCCTCATCAGTTTTGGGGTAATGTCGTACTTACTGCGTGTTATCTCATCAATCGTATGCCTTCTTCCACTCTCCAGGGTAAAATACCTCATCATATCCTCTACCCACATAATCCTCTTCATCCTTTACCACCTCGGGTTTTTGGTTCTATATGTTTTGCTCATGATCTTGATCCTAGCATTGATAAATTCTCTCCCCGATCTCATAAATGCGTTTTCCTTGGGTACCCAAGGTCTCAGAAAGGGTACAAGTGTTATCCCCCTACTCTTCGTCAGTACTTCATCTCTGCTAATGTCACATTCTTTGATTCGGTTTCATTTTTTGGGCCTCCCGCTTCCCAGTCTGAGGTTTCACCCTCTCCACCTGCACCAGTGACTATCTTTTGTCCTCCGGAGGCGCCTCTATCATCCCCAACCTCATCTCCTCCTTTGCAGGTTTATCAGCGTCGTCCTCGTCCTGCTTTGCCGCCGACCGACCCTGAGACTGCCGTGGACACATCTTTGGAGCCAAGTCCTTCGCCGTTTCCTCCGGTCCCATCTCCTGACTCTGATATTCCTATTGCACTTCGAAAGGGTATGCGTTCCACTCGTAATCCTTCTCCTCACTATGTTTCTTTGAGTTATCATCGTCTTTCTCCTTCCTATTATTCTTGTCTTTCTTCCTTGTCGTCTGTTTCTCTTCCTAAGACTACAGGTGATGCCTTTGCCCATCTAGGATGGAAACAAGCTATGCTCGATGAAATTTGTGCTTTACAGAGTAGTGGGACTTGGGACCTCGTTCCTCTACCACTTGGGAAGTTAGTTGTTGGTTGTCGATGGATGTATACGGTGAAGGTTGGTCCAGACGGGATGGTTGACAGATTTAAGGCGTGTCTCGTCGCTAAAGGCTATACTTAGATCTTCGAATTGGATTACGGGGACACTTTTTCTCCTGTTGCCAAGTTATCTTCTGTACGCCTATTTCTGTCAATTGTTGCGATACACCATTGGCCTCTTTATCAGTTGGACATCAAAAATGCATTCTTACATGGTGATCTGCTTGAGGAAGTCTATATAGAGCAACCTCCGTGTTTTGTTGCTCAGGGGGAGTTCTCTGGTCTTGTATGAGCAATCACCCAAAGCATGGTTCGGTAGATTTAGTACTGTAATTCAACAGTTTGGCATGACTCGGAGCGATACTGACCATTCTGTCTTTTATCGCCACTCATCTATAGGTTGCATCTACGTAGTGGTTTATGTTGATGATATTGTCATCACATGTAGTGATCATCTTGGGATTTCACAAGTGAATCAACATCTTTTTAAACATTTTCGGACAAAGGACCTCGGCAAACTCAAATATTTCTGGGGGATAGAAGTAGCACAGTCTAAACAGGGGATCGTCAGCTCCTGCCAAATCAGGGGGAGCCTCTTCCAGATCCTGAACCGTACAGGCGATTAGTAGGGAAATTAAGCTATCTTATTGTTACTCGTCCGGATATCTCATTTGCGATAAATCTAGTAAGTCAGTTTCTCAACTCTCCATACAAAGAACATTGGAATACTGTGACTCACATTATTCGATATATCAGAGGCGTACCAGGAAAGAGTTTTTTGTATGCAGACAAAGAACATACTCGAGTCATAGGGTACTTTGGAAAAGCAAAAAGCAGAATGTTGTGGCAAGATCCAGTGCAGAGGCAGAGTATCGGGCTATGGTCATTACTAGTCAAGAGCTTATATGGCTAAAACGATTGCTTCAGGAATTCAGGTTTGGGGAGGTTACACAAATGTCACTTATATGTGACAACCAAGCTACCATGCATATTGCCTCGAACCCAGTTTTTCATGAGAGGACAAAACATATTAAAGTTGACTGTCACTTTTTTAGAGAGAAAGTCATATAAGGAGAAATATCTACTAGTTTTGTCAATTCACATGATCAACTAGCAGATATATTCACTAAGTCACTGAGAGGTTCTCGAATTGACTACATATGTAACAAGTTGGGTGCATATGATCTATATTCTCCAACTTGAAGGGGAGTGTTAGAATATTGTAAATATAATAACTAGGGGTATTATTGTAATTATGTTGTATATCCTTCTCTATATAAGTCAATAACTCCGTGATATCTAATACACAGTTTTCTCTTAACATTAGGTTTATTTTTGTATTTGATATGTATTATGAGTGTGCAGAATGCAGGTACAACAAGGAAAGTCCAAGTGAGATCTTGGCAAAGGAAAAGTCCAAGTGTGATCTTGGCAATGGTGAAAGTCCAAGTGGAGTCTTGGTGGTGTAAGTCCAAGTATGTAGTCTTGGCAACGAAAGTCCAAGTGTGATTTGGCAAGGTTGAAGTCTCGGAGCAAGGAGCTCTTGGCAGAGGAAGGTCCGACAACCAGGACAAGGCCGAAAGAAGCTCTCGCAAGCAAAGTGTGAAGGATGGGGAAGCATCTGAGGGACGCAAGGCTAATGGAGGAGGTTAGAAGGCAATGTCAAGATTGTGCAAGTGAGGACGAGTGCTGAGAAAATGTACTAAGGTAAACTCTAGGTTTAGGGTTTACTAGTCGACTGGTGTATGTACTAGTTGATTGGTGGTTGGAGTAGGAGAGAATAGAATGCTTCTGTTCTTTCAACCAAAAGTGGACCAGTCGACTGGTCCTGACACTAGTAGATTGGTCTGACACCAGTCAACTGGTATCGAGCTGTTGGGTTGTAATGGTCTAATTCCACATAGGACCAGTTGACTAGTGGTGTGACCAGTCGACTGGTAATGACAAGAACAACTTTGCTGTTCTCCCGAGCTCTATTTAATAGAACTCGGGTGGTTGACCTTGGTGACTAAATAGGCTTAGTTAAAGTTTATTAGAAATCTCCCAAGTGCTCTAGCAATCCAAGGTGTGCTCAAGTGTTCTTGAGCAAGATTGTGGTGAGGTTTCTCCATCTACAAGGAGATTGTGCTAGCCGGAGGTTTTCCGGAGATTGATCTACCGAAGAATCATATGGATCATTCACCTTACGGACATACCGTGGAGTAGAAGTAAGTTATCTCCAAACCACATTACATGAACGTGTGAGGTTTGGTGTTCTTTTTTTGTCTATTAGGGTTTAGCTTTCATACTCGTATTTGTTTGTATTTCCGCTGCGCTAACGAATACATAGGAAGCGACGATTTGGGTGAGGAGTTATTCACCCTCCCACCTCTCTATCTGACGTCAAGGTCTCAACATAAACAAGCACACATTGAAATCACAATAGAAAAGAACATAATCTCGAAGAAAGTAGGGTATGATTTCAGAGGTATTCCTTTCCTAGTTCTTCTCTTTCATTAACCAAACCAAAATGACGTATCCCGATCCACACAAACTCAATGGATAGGAACATTCACACCCCTCAAATAGTTCCCTCCTACCTCACAGAATCATGCTCTCAAGAGTGTGAATATTACTTGCCTTTCCTGTGGAATAGAGGGACAAATTCGGTTTCGAAAGAACCTTCACCCCAACTTGCGAGTCCCCCTTCCTCTTCCTCTTTGCGCCGCTGTCGGGAGCTCTCGCCCAAGGAAATCATGCCTGCGTGGAAGGGAGAAAGAAGGGCAGCGACGAAGAGATGAGGGAGGTGGTGGCTGTGGGGAAATAAGGGGAATTAGGGCATGAGTGAATGAACCGGGCATGAGGAGATTAAAGAACTTAGTTTTTTTTTTAATATTAATTCGGCTAATTAGCCTTAACCTTAGGTTTTAATGACATCAATCAATTCCCTACTTAATTGATATACCAAATAGGCTCCCTCGAAGCCTAATAGGTTTATCCCCATAACCAAACCAAAATGACGTATCCCGATCCACACAAACTCAATGGATAGGAACATTCACACCCCTCAAATAGTTGCCTCCTACCTCACAGAATCATGCTCTCAAGAGGGTGAATATTACTTGCCTTTCCTGTGGAATAGAGGGACAAATTCGGCTTCGAAAGAACCTTCACCCCAACTTGCGAGTCCCCCTTCCTCTTCCTCTTTGCACCGCTGTCGGGAGCTCTCGCCCAAGGAAATCACGCCTGCGTGGAAGGGAGAAAGAAGGGCAGCGATGAAGAGATGAGGGAGGTGGTGGCTGTGGGGAAATAAGGGGAATTAGGGCATGAGTGAGTGAACCGGGCATGAGGAGATTAAAGAACTTAGTTTTTTTTTAAAATATGAATTCGGCTAATTAGCCTTAACCTTAGGTTTTAATGACATCAATCAATTCCCTACTTAATTGATATACCAAATAGGCTCCCTCGAAGCCTAATAGGTTTATCCCCATAAGCAATCCCTACAAACTCTATTTAACTCCTGAAAAATTCCTAAAAAAAAATCCCCAAAATTCTATAGGATGCTTTCTTAATTAACGACTATTTATACAATTTCCCCTTTGTCAACGAATGCATCGAACTTACATATGAAAATTTAAATCCCCAATTTTAAACATTCGAAGCTCGTGAGACCTTACAAAACAAGATAAAATTGATTTAAATATAAATGATAATATATAATAGAGGATAGAGCTCAATGGTGTTGGAGGATCTATAAAGCCTACCTCACATAGTGGGATAAGACTTGGTTAATGTTGTAATCATGGAAAAGATCTCTTTACCATTGTGTACAAATAGAGTATGTTAAACCTGCAAGAAACAGTGGGATGATGAATTGTGGCACAAGTCAGATGCCTGATTTTGGTACATGTGGAATGAACCAAATTCATATTTTTTTTAAAAAAAAATTGAAAACTAATACTTCATAGTTTGATATAATTTGTTCTGTTCCATCATGAATCTAATCTATTTATTGATCAATAAGAAGAATCCAGGTTTAATGCTAATCAATCAATAACTTTGGTCTAGTTCATACTTTTCTGCATCATTTCTTAATGGTGACTTCATTATTATTCATTCTAAAAAAACCATCTATCTGTGCTTCGACCCAAGTCATTTAACTTGGTTGAACCGTCACTTATCTAAATTTAAGTTCAAACCGAGCTCGGTTTGAATCCAATTAACCCAATCACATCAGCCCACCAGTTAGACGTATTAATCACTAAAATCAAATTGCATCTAAACCTAATTTATCCTAAAAATTGATTTGGTTGAGATCTAGCATGACAACTTAACTCCACTGAACTGGAAGACTCTACTCCCAACTAAAACCTCAAAGCTTACATATTCAAATTCAAATTGAATTGAGGATCAACCCTTAATGCTAATAGTCACCTAGATAATTATTCAAATTATCTCGGAACATATTCACTCTAATAGATCACAAATATTCTCAATTAATGTTATTTGTTATTTTTTATTTTTGTTGTCAAAATCTTTTGGAATATAACAGGCCAGGCCTTTCATCATTCTCTAATAAATCATGTATAGTTATTTGGAATTGTCAATATAATCCAGTGATATGGCTTTCATGATTACATTCATAAACTTTTTTATACATTTGTATCCTACTTGTGATAGTAGTCTTTCATGTTTATGTTAGCTATACATGTCTACATCTATAAGATCACTTACATTTTTTTGGCAGAAGTCCATGATTGAAGCAACTATTGAAGAAAATTTGTTCAGTCTGCTTGATGAGGAAACTGATACAGAGTAAGTTACCATACTCATTTTTTCTTTTACTAATGTGTATATAGATTTATTGTATACATGGTTTCTTTTTCTTTTCTCTTTGGAGAGTTCAAAAAACAATTGACAGTTAAAATACTTCAAAATTCTGATTCTATGATAAAAGTATAACACTAGTTAAATCACACCCCAAATGTACTGTTCTCGGCCGCACATAATTCTATTAGCACTTGCCTTGTACATGCTATTGGATTGTGCCTAGCAAATGGTAGACAATGCCTTATGACATGTCCTTACACATCATTTGTAAATGTAAGTGATCAGAGAAACAATAGTAGTAGTACGCCTAATGTGTCACTTCAAGCTGATATGCGATGAGTACTACATAAGAATTTATTGGAGAACTTCTCATAAACAGTGTAAAAGGATGGAAAATCATAAAAGATGCAAGGCAAATGCAACAAACCATTTCTAAAGTTGAAAAAATGACTGAGCCTAATGCGGAGTGACCTAATTCTTTTTCATCGTGCCTGTGATTTTGGCCAAAGTATTTGAGCTTTAGAAGAAGAGACACAAACATTGGCAAAAATAGAGAAGAACATCAAGAAATTGGGGGTTTATGGCAGCAGTTACAGGTGAGGAGAAGAGAAAGGTGGTTACACTCATACCCTTAACCACAACTATCACCATGTATTATAGGTACACTGTCAATTCTCTATACTAGGTATATATGTTTCATGTGACATGCTAGTATGAATACACATCAATACCATAATGTCAATCTCTATCCATGCATTATCAAAATAAGATTAATAATTTGATTTGTGAATTATATATGAGAGTGATAACTCTTTGTATGTTTTAGATCAGTAAAGCAACTATGCTATAACATCTACACTTGAGGGATCCCAAATAAGTAATAATCAACATAAGGAACTAAAAAAGTCAAGGAGTTCCTGTCAAGATAGGACTGCAATAAGAAAGGGGTTGCATAAATAATAAGAAGTCATGTAGACAGCTAGAGTAGGCAAAACTACTCTTGCTGTGGCCAGAAGGAGCCTGGATGCTTGCTGGTGCTTCTTAGGGAAGAAGGGGCTGATGAAAGGATGGAGTCGCTCGTGCTCAAGAGGATTTGCCAATGTTGTTGGGAAAGTCAAGGAGACTCCAAGAGCTTGGGACAGGTAGAAATATGGGAAGAGATGGTGCAGTTGTCAGTGTCTAGGTATAATGGTGGCACTCCAGTAGAAAGGGGAGTTAGCAATATGCCTTGAGGGCAGTGAAGATGGCACACAAGTAAGAGAGGTGGAGAGGAAAATTGATTCCTAAAAACTATCGAATTTGGTTCAATTTGATAAGTATCAAGTCTTGCTATTTTGACTTGGTTTGCTCCAATTTTAACCCTAATTGAGACCAAATTGCACTCAGATTAGATTCATTTTGGGCTCTAGCAAATTTTATACTTGTCGAGTCAAAGTTAAGATGAATTAAGCCCCAAATCACAAGAGTTTAATTCTTATTTAATTGATTAAACATTCGTCTTTTTTTTTTAGTTTATTAGGTCTAACATTAAATGAATTTTTAGATAATCCGTTTCATGTTTCCGAACTGAGTTTTATTTGCTCACCTCAAATCTAACCTAATTCTGTCCTCATTTTGCAATGAGAAAAAATGAAGGGCTTTGTATGATAATGATTCACATGAGCCTCTCATGATATCCTTTTTGCAGCTACATTTCCATCTTTCGGACACTGTTGAGATTAAGTCTCAAATCACAAGACTTTAATTATACCTAATTTAATTGGTTATAACTAGATTTTTGAATTTATTAGATCTAACAAATTATTCCACGAATGTTTAGATAATCCATTTTTTGTTTAAAAAACTGGGGTTTATTTTCTCACCTTGAATGTAACCCAATTTTTGTCCACGTTATGCAATGAGATGAAATAAAAGAGCTTTGTATGAACATGATTCACATGAGTTGCTCATGATAGACCTCTTTTCTTTTTCCACAAACAGCAACATCACCACCGGAACAAGGTTAATTGATAGGCTTGTCAATTGCCTAATCAACCACCCATTTTGTTTGTGCTGTTATTCACCCTTGGACCAACATAACAATCTCAATAAGCACTTTAAGATTCCTTTGGAACATCTCCTAACACATCAATCACCCTCAAGAGGATAAAATATTGATAGAAACAAAACTTCTAAAGCAAAATATATAAGGCTCAAAACACAAAGCTCAAGGAGACCTAGAGGGCAAAGAGGTAGCAAAATGCCTTATACTGTGATTTTCTTCTTTGCTGCCAAAGTCTCCTTGAAGGCCATTGGATCCTAGAGAAGCCTTGATCTCCTCTTCATGTTGATCCTCTACCATCAGCTCTCTCTGTTTGCCTCTCCTACGAAGTGCCGAATAAGTACCTCTGTAACCCTATTAGTTGCTATTCAGTACTTATAATAACTCGTCTCTTATGCAGTAGGTCTTAGTGATGTGGTCTCAACTATTGGATTCAACATTAATTGGATCAATGATATCTTCCACCATTGATTTAAATCCATTCATCTGACATCTTAGAGACCAAGCCCCACTAAAAGGAGTCTACTAATTAAATAATAGAAATATTTCTCCACTTTTATCTCAAAATTGTAAATTCATTTTAAGTTGAAGCATAATTAATTCTTTAAGCAGTCAAAGTGCATGCCAAATTTCACAAATATTAATAAACATTTTAGCTTATGCTTGTTTTTACTAGAATTTTTTTAATGTCTAATATGATTCTGTCAATATTTTATTTTTGCAATCCCTATATTAAGTTTGTTTATGTACAATGTCCTAGATCCTATATTGTAAAAAGAAATGTAGCCGATGAACTTTTTTAATTGTTCTGTAGGATTGTTAGTCTGGTTTGCTCAACAATTACTCAATGGCTTCATATATCTTGTGTTTCATGTCCATCGCGTTGGTTGAATATTCTTCGTAACAAGGTACAAATTAGCACTAGTTATCTCCATTTATGTGACTACAGTATTGTTACAAATGGATGTTTCTGAAATTCAAACTGTTAATGCATGGTATGACCTTCATGATTCTGGCTATAATTGACTATTCTATCACCAAATCATTGTAATTGCTTTGTTCTTCACTCTGAAATTTGTACAAAAAACACTTACTGCCACTGGGGAAACTTTTCTGGACCTTATTTCTTTCCCAGCTACCTTTCCTTGCAAGAAACACGTCGTTACGTTTTAAAACTAGCATACTAATTTGCTAAAATGGCTGCATGCTGTCAAAAATAATGTGACTTACTGTCAAAAGTTGCAAATTTGAGGTAACTATCGAAGGATACACTAATTAGTATACATGGCCACATACAAACTGCTTCCAAACATGAAGAATTTTCTTGTGATGTGGACCTTTATGCATGTTTAGGTTTCTTTTGGTCTTTCCTTATTTCTGGTAGTCAATTACTAACTTGCCTCTCGATAGTAAAGGTAAAGGTGTACTTCTACACTGTCCTTTTCAGTCATGCCTGTAGAAAAACTATTATTTCAAAGAAATTCCTATTTTGAAAAGTTTCACTAAATCAAATTTTTACCTGCAATTTTTACAGTAATAATTCTTTTGACTTTACCTATCCTCAAACATCCATTGTACCTGTTCTGCTAATCCCATACATTATATTTGTGAAAATTGCTTACCTTTTTGTTCACTTTTTTACCTTCTTCATTTTTTTGCATGCCTTTATGACTATGTTATGTCTTATAATACTCTGCACTCTTATCATGTCCAACCTACTTATTATTGTAGCTAAACTATGTCTAGTGCTGCTGTGATGTGGTCAGTCTGTTGGAACTAAGGTACAGCCTCAAGCATGACTTAGCTAATAGTAACTTGACTAAGAATTAGAAAAAAAACTAAGAGAATAAAAGTAATAAGAAAGTTCTCAGATCTCCAATCCCATCAGACTCTTTTCTTTAACATATCAGTGAAAGAAGATGCAATTTCTAAACAACCTTTGATGTGTTTCCAATAGTAGTTGCCAGTCCTAGGAAGAAATGTGGTTCAAGTACTTGCTTTGGTGCTGGGCTGCTAGCCAATTATATTTGTTTGAATTTTTGCAGAATCCATCTTGATGGTGTCTTCTCACACAATATGGTTAAGTAGATTGACTTCTGATGGGGTAAATGAATGCTTTTCTCTCTTCACAAAGAGTTGGTTCAATCTTAGAACTCAAAATACTTTGTTGTATATGCTCTACATTTTCCTCCATGCTTCGATTGTAGATCACAATATAGTCCCATTAAAAAACAAAGTGATCAGGAAGCTTAAAGTGCTCTGTTAATTATAGTGCACAAAGTTGTCAGAGCATTCTTGAGGCAAAATAGCATTACTAGGAACACCCATGCACCATATCTAGTCACACAAGTAGTTATTAGTTTATCTCGCTTTGCTAACCTTACTTTTTGTGACCTTGGGTCTAACTTTGTGAACTATCTGGCATTCAGCAATGAGAGGAATCAGATAGCTAATTTTGACCATTATGTTTTTTTTCGGAAAGGATTAGTGCACTATATGGTTCATTTGAAGGGCGGATATACCATACATTTAGGTGGTGTTTGGTTTAGGGGTTTGGGAATGAGGGAATGGATTCATTCCCAAATTTTGTGTTTGGTTGATGGGAATGGAATTAAGATTTTGGAATGAAATCCAAAAACTTGAGTATGGATGAAACTCATCTCCTCCCTTAGGTTTTGATGGAATAGGAATGTAAATTAAGTTTTGGACAAAAATACCCTTAGTATATTTGTTCAATTTTTCTTTCATTTTAGACTCTTTCTCCTTGTTCTCTCTCATCATATTTTCTCTCCTTATTCTATCATCATACTTTCTCTCTTAACATACTTTCTTTTCTTCTCATTCTCTCTCATCACACATTCTCTACCATTCTCTCTATATTCTCTCCCATCACACACTCTCTCTTCTCATTTTCTCTCTCTTCATCCTCTTCCATCACAGTTTCTTTCCCATTACACACTCTCTCATTATTTTTTCATCATACTTTCTCTCTCCTTAATCTCTCTTACCATTCTCTCCTCATTATCTCTCATCACACTTTCTCTCTTTGCATTCTCTCCTATCACATTCTCTCTCCTCATTTTCTCTAATCACACTTTCTCTCTCAGCACACTTTCTCTCTCCTCAATCTCTCATTTTCTCTCATCACACTTTCTCTCTCTTCATTTTCCCCATCACTCTTTTTCTCAACTCACTTTCTCTCTCATCATACTTTCTCTCTAACCAATCTTTCATTTTCTCTCATCATACTTTCTCTATCTTCATTTTTTCCTATCACTCTTTGTCTCTCAGCACACTTTCTCTCTTATCATACTTTTCTCTTCTCAATCTCTCCTATCATACACTCTCTCCTCACTTTCTCTCATCATACATTCTCTCTCTTCATTTTTTTCCATCACACTTTCTCTCTCATCACACTTTCTCTCTCATCGTATGTTTCTCTCACATTCAACTTTTCCTCCCATCTAATTTTTTCTCTTATTTTCCTTTAAGGGTAAAAAGGAAATTTAGGTTCATTCCGATTGAAAATATTCAACTAACCAAACATTATTTTTAAAAATGATATCCAAGCTTATACTCATTCCCATTCCATAATACTATGATGCCCATTCCTATTCCGATTACTAGGAGAGAACCAAACACCACCTTAGTAACTCCTTCAATTGCTTTCTTAATTCTTCTATCTTTGGAATGTGATGGTTTTGCTCCTCTACCAATTCAATTCTATGGCATACCTCCTTGTTGGGTTCAACAATTCTATAGGCACGACTTAGATATCTATCTTATGTGCCTTTTCCTGGAGTGTCTTGAAATAAGTAATCTCTCTCTATAGTAGACCCTTTTGGTAGCTTGTATAGTGGATAATGATTTGATGGGGTTGTCTTTCCCTATATGCACCAGTATTAATCATTTATTTTCTTGTTCTAGGACACAAATGCTAATTGAAAAAGGAATTATAAGATCATAATGCCATGTATGGATCCAAGGAACCTGCCTAATGACAATCATAGTCATCACATATAATTACAAGATCATTCCTCTTGTCCCAGCTCAATGTCCATGTCACGGGAGGTACTGAGATCAAGTTTTTCTTTCCTACTGACAATATTTAGCTTGCCTTTATCTCTTCTCACTTTGAGATGCATTTTCTCACTTGTTTCCTATGAAATAAAGAGATCAGCAGCTCGAGCATCTACAAGAGCATTGTTCTTAGCTAATGAAACCTTAAAATTCTTGCTTGACATTATACTTTTATAAGAATGTTGGCCCAAGCTTGGTATCTTCCTCCTTTTTCTCTTCTCCCAACAAGTGCATATGGCTTTACCCTTTTTGGATAATCACATACTTGGCGTGGTACTTCATATAGGAAATAAGATTGTGGTTCATATGCCTTCTTTTAGTGATCTGCCTTAATATTTTCCATGACTTTGATTGCTACTACTTTCAGGCAGTGCATTGTTGCCCTTCTTGCTATAGTTGCCTACTCCATTGTTATGGCTAGATGAAGACTTGTCTCGATACTTTATGAAACCACCATGGTGGTACCTGTTATTAAAACTTTGACTTTAGGATATCACTATGGTTATGACCTGATTGTGGTGATTCTTCTGTTTGCTTGAAGTCTATAAGCGAGATGAGGTCTTGTATGCCTACTCTTTTCAATTTCATTTTAACCCATGGTTTGAGTGCATTCAAAAGCGAGAAAACAATATTTTTCTTCCCATAATAGGAATTAGAACAAGTTTGCAAATTCTGACATAAGTTCGAGGGTCATATTCTTGAGTGAGCGTTCTCAACTTTACTTGGGCCAATAAGTGTACACTCGTGTTAAAATTGCCTCTAAAATTTTGCTTGAAAATTATCCCTAGTGTTAATGGACGCTGCATCTAGTAAACTCCTTCAAGTATGACACCATAGCATTGCAATACCAATGAGATGCATAGAAGTTGTTTTTACCATGGAGATGCCACCATTTATCCTCATGACTAGAAAATATTGCTTGATTGACCATAGAAAGTTGTTCGCTTTTTAAGGTAGATCAAATGCCCCTGACCTCTTTTGGTTTGAACACCTCTATTCTCTCCATCGATTGGCTGGTCATAGGGGTGTAATCGAGTTGAGCCGAGCCGAACTCTTGAATGTTTGAGTTTGACTTGTTTATAATTGAACCGAGCTCGAGCTTTATTTAACGAATATATTCATGGCTCACGAGCTTATTTGAGCTTTTATCGAGTCTAAACGAGCTTAATAAACATAAATTATAAATTTAAATATTCATTAAATACTAAATTATATATTTAGAGAAAATTATAATATTCTTATTAAAATTTATAATTTTATTCTAATAAATAAATTTAATATATTTGTCTATATGTTTTATAATTAGTGTAAAATCTATAAATTCAATATCAAAATTATTATTTTTTTATTTAAAAGTTGATTCATGAGCTTAATGAATATGTTCACGAGCTAAGGAGCCGAATATTGTGAAGCTTGAGCTTGGTTTGTTTATCTTAACGAGCCTCATTAAACGAGCTCAAACGAGCTTTTATCGAATCAAGCTTCGAATAGCTCATGAGCGGCTTAGTTCATTTACACCCCTAGCTGTTCAAGCCATCGTAGATTAGATTAGATATATATATGGACAACTCTTGCTTTAGATGTTTTGACTCTTAATTGAGTTTCTCATTGTTAAAGAGAAGGGGTACCTCTTCAAGTGTGATGTTAGTTGGTCGCCAAGTTTGTGTTGGTTGCTACTCGGAAAACCTAGAGGTTCCACTGTACAAAAATTTTGTACAAAGGTCTGAACCTTTTCCTAGCTACCATGTGCTCTTTTAAATTAAATTTTGGATCGCCTGCGGAACTTAACACGTTTGATCCAAAACTTAATCTATTTGTTCTTTTAGGTTTTGACTTGGATCTCCTTTGGAACTTAACACGTTCGACCCAAATCACGTTAAGTTATTAATTCCATTAAATATTAATTTCCATAATTGGTTCCAGTACTGACGTGGCGAGGCACACGGCCTTCTTGGATATGGGAGCAACCACCACCGACTAGACAAAACCTTTTATAGAAATCTAATATTTAATTTCCTAAAATAACTTTAGGTTAACCAAAAAGAACAATCAAATCACAAGGAAAAGAAAAAACAAAAGAACACAACATCGAAAAACATATTCGAAATTCTAGAACGTAAGCCTCTTGTATTTGGTATTATTTCCATAAATAACTAGCATGATGCGGAAAGAAAAATTACTAGTTATACCTTGTAGAAAAACCTCTTAATCTTCTACCGTATTCCTCTTCTAACCTCGGACGTTGTGTGGGCAACGATCTTCCGAGATGAGAAACCACCAACCACCTTCTTCTCCTCCTAGCTAGGTTCGGCCACAAAGAAAGAAGCTTCACCAAGGACAAAGAATAAAACACCAACCAAGCTCTAAGGGATACAAGCTTTCTCTCCTTCTTCTTCTTCTTCTCCAAGTAGTATCCGGCCACCACAAGAACTCCAAGCAAGAGATAGGTTTCGGCCACCACAAAAGAGGAAGAAAGGAAGAGGATGGCCGGCCACAATAATTTTCTTCAAGGATGAAGAATTTCGACCACCACCAATGCTCCAAGGGATGCTAGAGATGAGACTTGCTTTCTCTCCTTCTTCTCCTTCCTTGATCCGGCCACAAACAAAAGCTCCACCAAGAAGATAGGTTTCGGCCAACAAGAGGAGAAGAGAGAAAGGGAAGGGCCGGCCACCACACCAAGGAAAAAAGAGGGAGAAAAATATTGTTCCTCATGAAGGCACCCTCATCCCTTCTTTTATATTCCTTAGCCTAGGCAAATTAGGAAATTTAATTACAATAAAATTTCCTTAATTTTCGTTGACATGAATTAATTTGAAGTATTAAATAAAACTTCCTTTTTATCCATGTATTGGCCGGCCACAATCAATAGAGAAAAATTAGGAGAATTTCAATCAACAATTAAAACTTCCTAATTTGTTTCCGGAAATTTTAAAAAATTAAAATTTCTCTTTAAAATCTCTTCATGGTTGATAAAAGGAAATTTCTATAATTTTAATTTTATCAATATGTGGATAATTTTGAAGAGGAAATAAAATATCTCACCAATCTACAAATAAGGAAAGAGATCTAATCTCTTTCTTTAATCTTTTGTAGATCTTTTATAAGAGAGATATTTTATTTTTATTCTCTTTAATAAATTATTTCTTCCACATAATAAAAATTAAAATTAAAATCCCTTTTTAATTTAATTTGGCCGGCCCCCACTAGCTTGGTTTCAAGCTAGGGCCGGCCACCCAATTTTATACCTAGGCCGGCCCTAGCTTGGTTCCCAAGCTAGCTTGGCCGGCCCCCTATTGGTGGGTATAGAACACTATAAATAAGAGGCTACGATAGGGACCGAGAGGAGGAATTGGTTTTGGTCTCCCGATAAAATTAAGCATCCCGTGTTCGCCCCGAACACACAACTTAATTTTATCAATAATAATTCATTCCACTAGAGAACTATTATTGAACTACCGCACCAATCCCAAATTACATTTTTGGGCTCCTTATTATGAGCGTGTTAGTCTCCCTGTGTTTAAGATATCGAATGTCCACTAATTAAGTGAGCTCATTTAATTAATATCTAAGTCCAAGAGTAGTACCACTCAACCTTATTATCATGTCGGACTAAGTCCACCTGCAGGGTTTAACATGACAATCCTTATGAGCTCCTCTTGAGGACATTATCAACCTAGTATCTCTTCCTTCTATAATCAACAACACACACTATAAGTGATACCATTTCCCAACTTATCGGGCTTATTGATTTATCGAACTAAATCTCACCCATTGATAAATTAAAGAAATAAATATCAAATATATGTGCTTGCTATTATATTAGGATTAAGAGCACACACTTCCATAATAATTGAGGTCTTTGTTTTTTTATAAAGTCAGTATAAAAGAAACGACCTCAAATGGTCCTACTCAATACACTCTGAGTGTACTAGTGTAAATATATAGTCAAGATAAACTAATACCTAATTACACTACGACCTTCCAATGGTTTGTTCCTTTCCATCATGGTCGTGAGCTACTGTTTATAATTTATAAGGTACTGATAACATGATCCTCTGTGTGTGACACCACACACCATGTTATCTACAATATAAATTAATTGAACAACTACATTTATCATAAATGTAAACATTTGACTAATGTGATTCTTATTTCTAGATAAATGTTTATACCAAAAGCTAGGCTTTTAGTATACACTCTAACAGTTTGTAGGACTCATCCATGGAATACTCATTCATGTCTTCAAACTCTTTTAGGAGGTCATGAATCACCAATTTATCTTGTTGAACCTCATGCCAAGGCCTTGAGTATGTCTTCCAACTTTCCTCGTTTGCTTCTTCCCTCGTTTCACTCTCCCTCTTTCCATGGCAAAGTGCGTAAGGACTTGTTATGTGGTCACTTCATTACATGGATTAAAATATCATTTTGAACCGGTCGAAATAGGCGAAACATTTCGTTTCGTCCGTGGACCGACATCGGCATGACCTGGCACTAGGCCTCGCGGTAGCCGTCGAGCCTCGCGCAACCTCTGCGGTCGTCGCAGAAGGCTTGCGGAATTCCTCTGGCCGCATCGGAGGGGTCGTGTGACTCCCGTGATAGCGCCAGAGTGGTTGTGTGCCCCTCATTGTTTGCTGAAGGGGTCGTGTAACCCCAGTGACCGTGCTAGAGGGCGCGATATCCCGCGGCCGTGCCGGAGGAGACACGTTGGAGCAGGGTTGCATGACCTCGCAGTCGCGCCGGAGGGGTCGTGTGGCTCCCACAGCTGTGACGGAGGGGTTGCACTATCCCAACTATCGCATCAGAGGGGTCACACGATCCTCACGACTGCATTGGAGGGGTCGCGTGATCCTTGTGGCTGTGTCTGAGGAGTCGGGTTGCATGACCCTTGAGACTACGTCAGAGGGGTTAGGTTATGTGAAGAGCAGGGAGGTTTTTTTAATTAAATCAGAGAACTTATGTTAATTATCACAATCAACTCCTAATTATGAGAGGAATAATCTAAAGAGGTTTAATTAAATCCTAATAAAATTATCTGATTAATTATATATTGTAATTCTTAAAATATATAATAAATTATTTATTTATTTCCATATATATGTATATATTTTTTAAATATTATATTTTATATTTAAAAAAATTTCTGAAGGGGAGCCTTGGCGCAATAATAAAGTTGTTGCTTTGTGACTAAAAGGTCATGGGTTCGAATCCTGGAAACAGTTTTTTGCAAAAAGTAGAGTAAGGCTGCATACAATGGATCCTTCCCCGGACCCTGTGCATCGGGCTGCCCTTTGTATATTTAAAAAAAATTCCAAGAGGAGTCATGTGACTCTTCGGAGGGGTCGCATGTGGGGGCTAAGGACTTATAAGGAATATATATTTGTAAGAATGAGGAAAATTTTAAAAAATATACAATAACCAAGAAAGAGGCTAAGAAAGTAGTGAATGAACCAAATAATAAAATTTTTGAACGATTATATAAAAAATTGGATACAAAAGTAGGGAAAAAGATATTTATAGAATAACTAAAGTGAGAGAAAGGAAGACAAGAGATCTTATCCAAATAAAATGTATTAAAGATGACTGTAATAGGGTACTAGTAAATGATGAAGAAATAAAAGAGCCGTGGAAAATATATTTTCATCAACTTTTTAATGAAGATTTAGGTTATCATCTTAACTTAGGTAATTTAAGTAGGTCATATGAGTATAGAAATTTAATTTTTTATCATAGAATTTAAACTTTAGAAGTAGAATAAATTTTAAATGGGATGCATAATGAAAAAGTCGTGGACCAGATGATATCCGATAAAGGGTATGGAAGTGCCTAGGGAAATAAGGTATTGAATGATTTACAAAATTATTTAACATGATATTGAAAACGAAAAGAATACCTGATCAATGGAGGATAATTACTCTAGTTCCCTTATATAAAAATAAGGGAGACGTACAAAAATGTATAAAATATAGGGGTATTAAATTAATAAGCTATATAATGAAACTTTAGAAAAAAGTAATGAAAATAAATTAAGGAAGGAGACCATGATGATCGAAAATTAATTTGAGTTCATGCCTAGAAGGTCGAAATAGAAGCTATACATCTTAGCAACTAATTGAAAAATATTGGGAACAAAAACAAGATTCACACTTTGTTAGATTTTGAGGGATGTCCTAAGACAATCATCTTACGATTTTTACTAAATATAGATTCACTATTTGAGTGCATATTATATGTTTGATTATCTTAAACTCATTTACTGAATGTCCGCAATATAATTCATAGCATGAGAGAAATTGTGCTTGGATCACAACTAGTAATTATCTATACATGTGCAATTATGAACGTATTGAAATTTTCTTAGTCGTTGAATTGATGCATTCGGACATCATCAATTCTATAAGACTAGCACGAGTTATATTCCTTGATTCACCAAGTAGTTGTTTTCTCACTTGCCAGAGACATTGGGATGTTGAGAGAACGTGGATGTTAGTTCATTGGAGGGACTCGCGGTAAGATTTCATATAGTTATTTATATATATGGATATGTCTATGAAGCTCTTACTGCAGCTCTAGTGCAAGTTTTCTTTCACTTGAGGTATACAAGTCATCTTGGTCATGGAGACTTATACTTTGACATCTTAAGCAAGTACCTCATTGAGATGTGGACCCAGGATGCTTGGGTATAAGTTAAAATGCCCGAAGATGTTTGGATAGCCCACAGAGGATTCACTGCTGCTTGCGATGAGACGTATACCCTATAACCACTCGTTAGGATTATTACTCAAAGTCTTTGGCCAAAGCATCACATATTAAAAGTGCGAGACTCTTAGACACATGTACGAGTAATTTGAATCCGTAAAATGAGGAAATATTACTTGGGCTAGGTATGACGTAATCAGTTTAGTGGGGACAGACACATAAACCGTGTCCTAAACCAAATGGGTATAAGACGAGTGAAAGGAACAAGGTACGACTCACTGTAACTGCTGAAGGGTTTAAAATTAATTCTAAGATCAACTATGATTTTCTGGCTAATTACGGATCATGATGTACTACTAGATGCCACTCATGATCGTTTTATAATTAAGTAGTTAATTATGGATGACCAAGATAAACCGACAACCTATTGCGTCACACGCATTAACGAGTCTCTAAAAGATGTAAAATAAGTTAAAGAATATGATTCTTAGATCAAGAGATAAATGTTTGGTTGGACCATACATAAGACAAATATGAAAATATTTGTCATAATGGAAGCACAGATAGGTTACATCTCTTATGGTAGAGATGGACCATATTTGGTTTAATCATGAATTAGTTATGAACCAACTTGGTTTAGTTGTGAACCAAACCAAGGGGGTTAATGGGATAATTTTTGATTAAGGGATAATGGATTGGATTTGGGTTTTCTAATCCAACTCATTAAAGAGGATTATATATAGATGTAATTGGAAGAGAATTAGATATAAGTTTCATTATTTGATTGATTGACTTTTGAAAATCCAATCTTTCTCTCCCTCTCCTCTCTCTCCTCCGCCCCCTCTTGTTGCCATGACCACCACAAGGGAGACTCTCTTATGTGCTTCTCTTTTTCTTCCTCTTGATCCCTCTTTTTCTCTTGTGGCTAGTAACTTCTGAAGGAGAGGCTTATACTCAAGGAGTTGTCTTGAGGAGCTCGGCATGGATACGAATAGAGGCGAGGTTTGACAACATCGCTACGGTTGCTGCCCTTCTCGTTACAGGTTATCCGTAAGGTATACCTAGCATAAATTTAATTCCCGTAAAATTTTAATTATGCGATCATGTTTGGCATGTTGTATCCTTGTATGTGTGTGATGCGTGTGGTGTAATAATTAGGAATTATTATTGTTTTATTTTTCGCTGCACATGTTTACGAAATGTGTTCTAGCATGCACCCGCATGGGGCATAACCCAATACACATGATATTCATCGATTTAGAAAAATCTTATGATAGAGTCCCAAAATAAATTATATGGAGAATTTTAGAAAAGAGAGGTGTTTGCGTAACATATTTTGAACTAAATAAGGATATGTATAAGGATGTAATAACCAGGGTAAAGGCTTTAGGCAGAGTAACTGAAGCATTTCCAATAAAGATAGGGTTACAACAAGGATTAACTCAAGTCTTTATTTTTTTACGCTAATTATGGACGAACTCACTACACATATTCAAGACACAATACTGTGGTACATATTTTTTACAGATGATATTGTTTTGGTAAATGAAACATATGAAAGAGTAAATGCTAAATTAGAATTTTGACGGGAAACACTAGAAGAGAAATGTTTTAGGCTTAGTAGAATAAAGACAAAATATATGAAATTTAAATTTAGCAATATTAGACGTAATGAGACAATTGTTAAGATAGAAGATGATAAATTATCCGGAATCGAGAGCTTTAAATATTAAGGATTATTTTTGCAAAATGATGGAGTGATTGATAGATGTCTTACATACAATACAAGTAAAATGGTTGAAATGAAGGAGAGCGTCAGGTGTTTTATGTGTCGTAAAGTATCTCTAAAACTTAAAAAAAAAGTTCTATAAAATCGCAGTTAGACTTGTTATGTTATATAGAACTGAATGTCGGGCTATGACTCGAGCATATGAGTAAAAGATAAGAGTTGTAGAGATGAGGATGTTACTGTGGATGTGTGGACATAGGAGGATGGACAGAATAAGAAATAAGAGCATTAGAGAGAAAGTCGGAGTTGTATCTATTGAGCGAAAACTCTGATAGACGTTTAAGATGGTACGAACATATACTTAGACGACTAATAAATACTTCAGTTAGGCAATGTGAAACTATGACAAACACACATATCAACAAGGAAGAAGAAGACAAAAAAAGACTTGGTTAGCAAAAATAAAAAAAAAGGCAACCCAGTGCACAAAGCTCCCGCCATGCGGGTCCCAGGGGAAGGATCCATTGTACACAACCTTATTCTATTTTTGCAAGAGACTGTTTTCAAGATTCAAATCTATGACTTTTTGTCACAAAGCAACAACTTTACCGTTGCGCTAAGGCTCCCATTCCTATCAAAAAGAAGGGAAATAAATAAAATAAAATAAAATTTATTTAAGTATAGATGATGATATAGTATGAAATAGAGCTTAATGGCGTAAAAGGATCCATATAGCCAACTCCACCTAGTGGGATAAGGCTTGTTGTTGTAACTTAGTCAACTCCTAACTATGATAGGAATAATCTAAAAAGGCTTAATTAAACCTTAATTAATTATATATTTTATTTATTTTAATTCTAAACATATATAATATTTTTTATTTATTTATATCTATAATGTTTTCCTTTTAAAAAATATTTTTTATTTTTTAAATATTTATATTAAAAAAAATTATTTTTAGTTAATATATTTTATATTTTAAAAATACCGAAACCACATCGGCACGGTAGATACGACACTGAAACCGTATCATTTCAGTCATAGACCAAAACTCCGATACAATTCGAGATTTTAAACCATGCTTCATTATAATCGACATTAGGTGTCATTGTGTTGTTTAAGCTGAATCAAGTTTTGTGTTGTTCAAGCTTATTTTATAAGATAACCGAGCTAAGTCAATCAACAAGCTGTTGTTCAAGCTTGGCTTGATTTCTTTTTTTTTATCTTGAGAATGGTTTGTTTAGATGTTATCGAGCTCTTAATTCGAGTTTGTATGATTGTTTGAAATTTTTATATTTTTAAGTTTGTTTGGTTGTCTAGTGAGTTTCATATTATAGGCTTGTTTTTTTTTTAAAAATCTTGAGAGCTTTGTTTATTTAAAAGTTTGATAAGAACTTTGTTGATGGACATGGTTCATGAGCTTTGTTTGTGGATATTGTTCATGAGCAATTCAAAATCTTTGTGTTCGTAAATATTAACGAACTGAATACATGTGTTTAAAATTGTTCATGTAATTTAAAAAAGTGTTCAATCTATTTATTTGATTGATTTTGTGCATATTGAATAAGCATAAACAAGATGGTCCACAAGCTTTCTTCATGGATATTGTTCATGAATAGTTTAAACTCATTTAAAAGTTGAATACATATGCATTCAAGCTTGTTGATTTAATTTAATAAGTTGTTTGAAAATCTTGTTTGCTTTCTTTTGTTCATTTACAGTCCTAGACCTCAAGCACCAAGTTAGTGAATGGTAACTTGAGTGCGCCTTAGAGAAGACAAAATAGAGCTAGAACACTTGAGCTTTGAAGATGCTTATTTCTTTATTCTACTTGAGGAAAACACAAAACAAAAATTGCTTTTATAGAGCATGACCCCACATTCCTAAATTTAGTTAATGGTTAGAAGTGCCAATGAAATGCTTAGAAAAATCATTAAAACAATAAATATACTTTTTGGGAAATAATTGGATGTTTTAGGAACATTTGCATATAGAGCTCAATTAGTTGAGTTTAATTATTCCTTAATGTAGAATTAGACCTTACTAAAGAGCATACAATGACATGGACAGTAGGGATGTAAATGAACCAAACGGTTCGCGAGCTATTCGAAGCTCGATTCGGTAAAAAACTCGTTCGAGTTCGTTCGTTTATCTTATCGAGCCGAGCTCGAGCTCGATTTCGAGCTCGACAGTTTTATCGAGCCGAGCTCGAGCTCGATTTCGAGCTTGACAGTTTTATCGAGCCGAGCTTGAGCTTAAGGATATTCGGCTCGTGAGCTCGCGAACATGTTCGTTTATAGGCTCGTGAGCCAAAAAAAACGAGGCTTAAACCGAGCCAAAAAACGAGCTCTAAAACGAGTCAAAAAAACAAGCTCTAAAATGAGCTTTAAAATGAGCCAAAAAAATGAACTCTAAAACGAGCCAAAAACGAGCCCTAAACGAGCCCGAAAACGAGCCTGAGCTCGCTTAACGAGTTAGGCTCGTTAACTTTGATAATCGAGCTAATAACGAACTGAGCTCGAACTGTTCGCGAGCTTGATAATTCTAAAACGAGCCGAGCTTGAGCCTTGTGATAAAAGATCGATTCGAGCTCGAGCCCGAATATAACTTAAACGAGCCGAGCTCGAGCCTAATACTGTTCGGCTCAGTTCGGCTCGTTTACATCCCTAATGGACAGCATGTTGTATGTGGCATGGTAGCTGAAGACAATAACAAATATCCACCTCTTAACACATGTTTGCAGATGCAAGATAATGCTGCTTTGACATATCTATTGACTTGTTATACTTGACAAAATTGTTCCAATTTGTTATATTTTTAATGTTGTCTAAACTTATGCACTGTGCTTTTATTGATAAATCCTTTTGGTTGTTGAAATTGTTATTCGTAATTATTATGATGGCCATAAGCTTCAGAATATTTTTATCAATTTAACAATCTCCATTAACCCTTAACTGTAGTTGCTTTGTTTAGTCTACAAGAAGCATACCTGATTTTGCTAAATTTATTGTAGTTGTCATCTTTAATTTATGCTTATTTGCTGACTACGTAATTTCCTTATGCAATCACTACATATCTTAAATGCTCTGCTAGGTTCTAGCAACACCGAATAGAAGGATTGCATCTGATAACTACTCAAACTCAGTCAGTAGTAGTAAAATAAATGACAAATCTGATGGTCACATGGGGTCCTATTATGGTGAAGATGATGAAAACATGATTGCTAGCTCGAAAGGGGAGCAGGTGCATGGTTCTGCCAACATATTTGGTTCCGCTTATAAGAGGGAGAATCTTCTCAGATATCGCACCAGGCTTTTTGCTGCTGAGTATGTAAAATCCTTTATATTTCAAGAGTATTGTACTTTTTTTGTGAATTAGTGATGCTCTGATTTTCCTGGTTTATTTAGAATTTGTGGTATTTAAATTGTTGATATCACTCCTCTCTTCTTTGATGATTGACAATAAGGTTGGGCGTTACAACCTGCCATGTCTAGATGAAAAAACTTACTCAAAATACTTGAGTAAATGAGCTACTATTAACTCAAAAAACTTACACTTCTAGGTGTAATATATTTCACTGTGATATTGGTAAATGAGCTATATTAACTCAAATTAACTTCTAGGCGTAATATTTCACTGCAATATTGGTTGACTGCTACAAGTTTCATGACTTTGACAATTCCTCTGCTAATATTTATGTTAGCATGCCCATATTTGCATCCCTGTAAATTCCTTGGGATGTTCATAATCATTTTCATCGATGAAAATCCTGCTCCCGTTTAGTGAAAACGCTTGCAATATACACTCTTGCATCAACTATGTAACTGGTTTTTATGAAGAATGAGATGGACTTAAATAATCACAGCTTTGTTTTGACACAATGTTTCCAGAGAACTGGGTGGATTCTTATATACTATTTTATCCATATGTTGACTTACATAGCATCGCGATGTCTTGGTATCTCCTGCATTGAATCCCATGGCACGGTCCACGTCACTTTGTAGCTCATTGTGCTAAGATGCAGCTAAAAAATTCCATTCCATTTCTCAAATATGCACGATCATGTTGTCACCTCATTTACTGCTATTTCTCAGCTTTTTAAAAGAAGCAACTTGCTTGTATTATGCAATTGACTTTTTATGCTATTATTTTATATTAATTTCCTGGTTCAGTGTGTGCAATAATATTTTCACTGAGGCAAAAATTATGGCCATGTCAATAATTGCTGATAATATGTTCATAACATCTAGGTGTTTGAGCTGTCTACCAACTGCAGTTGGATCAAACCCAGCACATTTTGATCTTTCTTTGGCAAGGATTGCTATGAATGTCAGGGACAGATCATCAGTAGATTGGCTAGTGCTTCACTTGCAAGAATTAATCTCACTTTCTTATCAGGTTTCTGCACTTAAATGTTGTCAGTAGTTACATGATTGGGCTTGTTGCCATCAACATACATAATTTACTTCTTTGGACTCAGAAGTTTTAGTTGTTACAGATCAGCACTAGCCAGTTTGAAGGCATGCAACATATTGGTGTGAGACTTCTAAGCATCATAATGGACAAGGTAAATTTTATTAGATTTTGTTTGTACTTATTTCATTTTATCCTGTCTGTAGCCTTTTCTTGTTGCATGTAATGGTGTTTGGCACTGTAATACTCAAATTTGAATGGTGTTTTATCTGTTTGGCAGATTACTATGCTGTATATTGTGATATCAATAATTTAGTTACCTGGGTGCCAATTTAATTTGCATAGAAATGCATCCCATAGTTTTGATGAGATCTATTACTTTGATGATCAAATAATTTCAAGATATTACTTTGCTATTTAGGCAGTGCTGATAAGCTAAGAGAACAAATTTCATTCTTGTGAATTGTTAGTTTAAAACGACAAATTTGTGGAAAATTAAACTAGATCTTAACCATTGTGTGTTTGCATGCTTCTGTTGCAATATCAATAAGTAGGATACCTGCGTAATGTTTTTTTTGTAAGTAAAATATTTATATCAATGCAAGTCCAGAATATAATACCCGACAATCAATAGTGCTTCATGTCAGAAAACACTCCTAATGACCGGTAAACATGGATTTGTACATTTTTAAAGATCCTCTCACTCTCCAAGTGTCCCTCATCAAAGATACAACTATTCTTAGCTCTCCATACAAAATGTATCAAAGCAGACATCGCAAGGTGTTAAGCTTTAGTCAAGAGATGACTTCCTCTGAAGAAATGCCCGAAGACTCGCAACATCCAACGGTAGGTAGACATCTCTTGCACATATGTAGTTGCTCTCAGATCCTCTGCTATAAGACCGCAACAGGAGGGCACCCAAAGAACAAGTTCTCTTGCATCTCCATCTCTCGCCTACAAAAGGGACAACACCGATCCTCCAAATAGTCAAGTCTTTCTCTAGTGGGCAGTCGGCATAACTTCATGGCTAGGCTGGATGTAGGCTTTCCACATTGTCCGTACCTAGGTTAGGCTGGATGTAGGCCTTCCACACCGTCCGCACCCAAGTTTCTTAGGACTGGGACACCTAAAGAAGTCATAAGCCCTGGCCACACCTCCATCATGCTCAAACCAATCTGCCAACCTTTGCATAGCACCTGCCAATGACCCGGTAGCCGTCAGGATAAGGTCACGAATTTGCAACAACTGCTTGATTAGCAGTGAATCCGAGTGTACCACCTCCCAAGTCCATATGTCTGCCTGACTCAAGTAGGTATGATGCACCCTAATGTTTAATTTGCATAGAAATGCGTTCCATAGGTTTGATGAATCTAACAATTTTGGTGACTTAACAATCTTAAAAACAAACCTGGCTGGTTAAGCAGTGCTGGTTAATTAAGAAAATAATTTTCATTCTTGCTAGTTGTTAGTTGAAAAGACATATTTGTAAGGGAAAAATAGACATTGACCCTAGTGTGTGCTGGCATGTGTTGCCCCCTTCTCAGCTGACTTCCTGAAGTTTATATTGTTACACCCTGCCTGAGGCTGGTAAGCTAACAACAGACTTCCCTCAGTGCACGTGATCTACAATCACGTCCGAGCGACAAAATTATACCTCAATCAAGATGCAGCAATCGTCCAAGAATATCTAGCAATCAACCTGAAAGATAACCTAACCCTGAAGGTGACATAGAGAAAGGGAACACAAATATGAAAAGTAGATTATATGTACAAAATAAGGCTCAATTACAGCAAGGTTCCCAATATCATATAAATGATGAAAACAAAGTATGTAAACTGTAGAGGTTATATCCATCATGAATATCATATGACAGCTGTACAAACACAATATAGACATAGACAATGCAATGATTCACTTAAAGAGCTCCACATCTGCTCACTACAATCCACCAATCAAAGCGTGTGGACCTATTTAATGTGTGTAGGCTTGTACACTCCTTTTCTGTGATAGAGTGTTGCTCGTCTGCATTCCAACATGTGCATGACTGCTGAAGGTAGTTGAGCGTGTTGCAGCAAACACATCGTACTTGTTGGCATACCAGACATGGTCAAAGTGAAAGAAAAGACGGTACAAATTGCTATATGGTTTGAGATCGTCCTAATGGACCAAAGATCCTATTCGTATTAGCAAGAAAATCATTCAACTATGATGTTATGCTCTAGGTTCATCATGTTCTATGCTATGGTAGCATTCTACTCTACATCAATTAATCACAGAAAATGCATTGCCCATCCTGGATAAATATCACATGCATCACATATATACACACACTGTAAAAAAGTGCATGAATAGCTACACCATGTATTATAGGTACACTGTCAATTCTCTATACTAGGTATATATGTTTCATGTGACATGCTAGTATGAATACACATCAATACCATAATGTCAATCTCTATCCATGCATTATCAAAGTAAGATTAATAATTTGATTTGTGAATCATATATGAGAGTGATAACTCTTTGTATGTTTTAGATCAGTAAAGCAACTATGCTATAACATCTACACTTGAGGGATCCCAAATAAGTAATAAACAACATAAGGAACTAAAAAAGTCAAGGAGTTCCTGTCAAGATAGGACTGCAATAAGAAAGGGGTTGCATAAATAATAAGAAGTCATGTAGACAGCTAGAGTAGGCAAAACTACTCTTTCTGTGGCCAGAAGGAGCCTGGATGCTTGCTGGTGCTTCTTAGGGAAGAAGGGGCTGATGAAAGGATGGAGTCGCTCCTGCTCAAGAGGATTTGCCAATGTTGTTGGGAAAGTCAAGGAGACTCCAAGAGCTTGGGACAGGTAGAAATATGGGAAGAGATGGTGCAGTTGTCAGTGTCTAGGTATAATGGTGGCACTCCAGTAGAAAGGGGAGTTAGCAATATGCCTTGAGGGCAGTGAAGATGGCACATAAGTAAGAGAGGTGGAGAGGAAAATTGATTCCTAAAAACTATCGAATTTGGTTCAATTTGATAAGTATCAAGTCTTGCTATTTTGACTTGGTTTGCTCCAATTTTAACCCTAATTGAGACCAAATTGCACTCAGATTAGATTCATTTTGGGCTCTAGCAAATTTTATACTTGTCGAGTCAAAGTTAAGATGAATTAAGCCCCAAATCACAAGAGTTTAATTCTTATTTAATTGATTAAACATTCGTCTTTTTTTTTTTAGTTTATTAGGTCTAACATTAAATGAATTTTTAGATAATCCGTTTCATGTTTCCGAACTGAGTTTTATTTGCTCACCTCAAATCTAACCTAATTCTGTCCTCATTTTGCAATGAGAAAAAATGAAGGGCTTTGTATGATAATGATTCACATGAGCCTCACATGATATCCTTTTTGCAGCTACATTTCCATCTTTCGGACACTGTTGATATTAAGTCTCAAATCACAAGACTTTAATTATACCTAATTTAATTGGTTATAACTAGATTTTTGAATTTATTAGATCTAACAAATTATTCCACGAATGTTTAGATAATCCATTTTTTGTTTAAAAAACTGGGGTTTATTTTCTCACCTTGAATGTAACCCAATTTTTGTCCACGTTATGCAATGAGATGAAATAAAAGAGCTTTGTATGAACATGATTCACATGAGTTGCTCATGATAGACCTCTTTTCTTTTTCCACAAACAGCAACATCACCACCGGAACAAGGTTAATTGATAGGCTTGTCAATTGCCTAATCAACCACCCATTTTGTTTGTGCTGTTATTCACCCTTGGACCAACATAACAATCTCAATAAGCACTTTAAGATTCCTTTGGAACATCTCCTAACACATCAATCACCCTCAAGAGGATAAAATATTGATAGAAACAAACTTCTAAAGCAAAATATATAAGGTTCAAAACACAAAGCTCAAGGAGACCTAGAGGGCAAAGAGGTAGCAAAATGCCTTATACTGTGATTTTCTTCTTTGCTGCCAAAGTCTCCTTGAAGGCCATTGGATCCTAGAGAAGCCTTGATCTCCTCTTCATGTTGATCCTCTACCATCAGCTCTCTCTGTTTGCCTCTCCTACGAAGTGCCGAATAAGTACCTCTGTTACCCTATTAGTTACTATTCAGTACTTATAATAACTCGTCTCTTATGCAGTAGGTCTTAGTGATGTGGTCTCAACTATTGGATTCAACATTAATTGGATCAATGATATCTTCCACCATTGATTTAAATCCATTCATCTGACATCTTAGAGACCAAGCCCCACTAAAAGGAGTCTACTAATTAAATAATAGAAATATTTCTCCACTTTTATCTCAAAATTGTAAATTCATTTTAAGTTAAAGCATAATTAATTCTTTAAGCAGTCAAAGTGCATGCCAAATTTCACAAATATTAATAAACATTTTAGCTTATGCTTGTTTTTACTAGAATTTTTTTGATGTCTAATATGATTCTGTCAATATTTTATTTTTGCAATCCCTATATTAAGTTTGTTTATGTACAATGTCCTAGATCCTATATTGTAAAAAGAAATGTAGCCGATGAACTTTTTTAATTGTTCTGTAGGATTGTTAGTCTGGTTTGCTCAACAATTACTCAATGGCTTCATATATCTTGTGTTTCATGTCCATCGCGTTGGTTGAATATTCTTCGTAACAAGGTACAAATTAGCACTTGTTATCTACATTTATGTGACTACAGTATTGTTACAAATGGATGTTTCTGAAATTCAAACTGTTAATGCATGGTATGACCTTCATGATTCTGGATATAATTGACTATTCTATCACCAAATCATTGTAATTGCTTTGTTCTTCACTCTGAAATTTGTACAAAAAACACTTACTGCCGCTGGGGAAACTTTTCTGGACCTTATTTCCTTCCCAGCTACCTTTCCTTGCAAGAAACACGTCGTTACGTTTTAAAACTAGCATACTAATTTGCTAAAATGGCTGCATGCTGTCAAAAATAATGTGACTTACTGTCAAAAGTTGCAAATTTGAGGTAACTATCGAAGGATACACTAATTAGTATACATGGCCACATACAAACTGCTTCCAAACATGAAGAATTTTCTTGTGATGTGGACCTTTATGCATGTTTAGGTTTCTTTTGGTCTTTCCTTATTTCTGGTAGTCAATTACTAACTTGCCTCTCGATAGTAAAGGTACAGGTGTACTTCTACACTGTCCTTTTCAGTCATGCCTGTAGAAAAACTATTATTTCAAAGAAATTCCTATTTTGAAAAGTTTCACTAAATCAAATTTTTACCTGCAATTTTTACAGTAATAATTCTTTTGACTACAGTAAAAATTGCTTACCTTTTTGTTCACTTTTTTACCTTCTTCATTTTTTTGCATGCCTTTATGACTATGTTATGTCTTATAATACTCTGCACTCTTATCATGTCCAACCTACTTATTATTGTAGCTAAACTATGTCTAGTGCTGCTGTGATGTGGTCAGTCTGTTGGAACTAAGGTACAGCCTCAAGCATGACTTAGCTAATAGTAACTTGACTAAGAATTAGAAAAAAAACTAAGAGAATAAAAGTAATAAGAAAGTTCTCAGATCTCCAATCCCATCAGACTCTTTCTTTAACATATCAGTGAAAGAAGATGCAATTTCTAAACAACCTTTGATGTGTTTCCAATAGTAGTTGCCAGTCCTAGGAAGAAATGTGGTTCAAGTACTTGCTTTGGTGCTGGGCTGCTAGCCAATTATATTTGTTTGAATTTTTGCAGAATCCATCTTGATGGTGTCTTCTCACACAATATGGTTAAGTAGATTGACTTCTGATGGGGTAAATGAATGCTTTTCTGTCTTCACAAAGAGTTGGTTCAATCTTAGAACTCAAAATACTTTGTTGTATATGCTCCAAGGTTTAAAATCTCGACCCGTGCCGAGGTTTCGGTCCCAGACCGGAATGATACGGTTTCGGTATCGTATCGTGCCGTGCCGATACTGTTTCGGTAATTTTTTATTTATATATAGTAATTATTAGATAAATATGTTTATTATGTATAATTTAAAAATAAGTTGTATATTAATTTTATATAAATTCTTAATTATTGAACAACTTAATATGGTTAGAAAAAATAATTAAATATAGTTTTCTTTAAAAAAAGTTGATCTAGGAATAACTTGAATTAAAATTGATACATCATAATATGTTACCTTATTAATACCAAAAGGAGTGGCGTGAATCAGATGGAAGCATTGGTTCTTGCGACATTCTGCTTAGGTCAACTCCATAGTTCTCCAATGACCAGATTAAATAAGCATCCCATGACATGCAATATTGATATTGATTTCTCCACATGTTCAGCAGCGTGTCTCGATTCATCACTGGATGTTGGATTTGAACTGGCACCACTGAAATCGGAACGGGTACAGGTACAGGCACCGGATAAGGATAAGGATAAGCATACGTCCCCGAGCTCTGGTATGACGGATCACCATATGATGCATCAGAGTTATAATAAGAAGGTTGCGAGTATGATGAACTTCGACTAGAATCAATCTCAGCTAAACTCTCCCGCATATCTTGATAATTATGAGCTTTCTTTTGTTTGTCACCCTTATATCGACGTTGATATTGAATAGTACTACTTCTAGCTCCATGATCATCATCTTGAGTTGCATGTGTGTAATCTATCTCACATGTCCATGACTCTGGTGCTAGAGTAGGGGTGACATAATTTTTACCACTAGATGCATCACCACTGTCATCACTTCTATGAGTACTTGCACTGCTATCAACATCACTATCCTCATTTCGAACTTCTCGTCGAACTACAGTGTCAGAAGGTGATGATGTTTCATCACTGTCATCATGTTCTTGCTCATCAATTGCATCGAGTGGATTGTCTTTAATTCTAAATAGACCACTTCCCATAAAAGTAGGAGGTTTGCCTTTTTCTTTCTTTTTAGTAAAAATTGCAGGAGCTTTGCCTTTGCCTTTATCTATGGACTTTGGTTGGGTTTGTGATGTTTGAGAACGCCTAGACCGAGATCCAGAAAATCGAAATTCTTGATCAAAAGCTTCATCATCTTCTTCCTCGCAGATATCTCCTCTAGCTTGTATTTTTTCAATCTGTTGAGTAAAAAATTGAGATGGTCGTGGTGGGTCTCCTGCTTCATCAAGTAATGGATTCTCAGCCTCAACAGCGCTCCACCAATCCATCATTGGATCATTCTCAACCTGGACAAATCCAATATCAAATGGGTCTACATCACCAGACTCCTGTTCTTCATTCTCTTCTGTTATTGCTCTTAGTTGAAGACGCATATTATAATGAACGTAGACCATCTTCTCCAAGCGACGATAAGAAAGACGATTTCGTACTTTTGTATGAATGAGGGAGAAAGTTGACCAATTTCTTTCACAACCGCTTGAAGACGTTGTCAGTGAGAGAATTCGTACTGCAATCTTTTTCAAATTTGGAGCTGATCCTCCATATTGTAACCACCACTCAGCTGTAAGATAAATAAGAACAAAATTAAAATAATTATTTATATTTGTTGACAATAATTAGTAATAATTTTTACTATATTTACCTGCATCCATTTTATATCTGCATGAAACTGCAATAGGATCGCTAAAAGAATCATATGCCTCTCGAAATAATCGACTTTCATTAATAGTTTCAGCAATTGATTCTGTGTTTGTATGCAGTCTTGATATTATATGTCTGAGGGCCACTAATAAATCATCATTTGTGCCAAGATTATAACGATATTGATATGCCGGATTGAGATAATAGCCAATAATAATTAAACATATATAATTATTAATAACAATATTAAAAATTCGTTATCATTAAAAAATACGTACCGACCAAATGAATAGGTTTTCCCATTTGATCATCCCATCTTGTAGTGATTATATCAATGTAATGTTGATACTTGGTCGGTGATTGTAGACGCCTCTTAATTTCCTCTTTTGCTTCATGAATTAAGCGGTAAACGTTGCCCATTTGTGGCTTCTTGTCCATATCAACTTTACGTAGAACAACGTACAACGGTTCTACTGCTATAAGAATATCTGCGATATAGTCCCAAAATCTGACAGACATAATAATTTTTTGCACCTCCTTACCTTCAGTCGTGTTAGAATATCGAGAGGCTTCCCAATCCTCAGAAGAGAACATGACCTTTAATCCGACTTTTTTCTGATTCAACGATTTTAACAGTAGAAAGTGAGGGGCGTTTGGTTTAGGGGAATAGGAGTGGGGAATGGGAATGAGAATCATTGTTTGCCATTGTTAATGTTTGGATTATAGGAATAGGAATGCAAATAAGGGAATGAATCCTTGAAATTGGGTAATAACTCATTCCCATGTACCTCCCCTTCAATGAGCCATTACCCTATTTTCATCAATCAAAATATTCCCTTATTCCAAAAATACCCTTGACCTAAAACTAAAATTTTCTCCCTTAATATCAAATATCAAAATATATATATTTATTTTTTCTTTCATTTCATTTCTCTCTCCTTATTCTCTCTCATCATATTTTCTCTCTCATCATTTTATCACACACTTTCTCTCTCCTTAATCTCTCCTATCACACTCTCTTTCCTTTTTTTTTCTCATTACACTTTCTCTCTCATCATATTTTCTCTCTCCTCAATCTCTGCCATCGCACTCTCATCCTTCTTTTTCTCTCATCATACTTTCTCTCTCCTCAATCTCTTCCATCGCACTCTCATCCTTCTTTTTCTCTCATCATACTTTCTCTCTCCTCAATCTCTTCCATCGCACTCTCATCCTTCTTTTTCTCTCATCATACTTTCTCTCTCCTCAATCTCTTCCATCGCACTCTCATCCTTCTTTTTCTCTCATCATACTTTCTCTCTCCTCAATCTCTTCCATCGCACTCTCATCCTTCTTTTTCTCTCATCATACTTTCTCTCTCCTCAATCTCTTCCATCGCACTCTATTTTCTCTTTTTTTCTCATCACACTTTCGCTCTCATCATACTTTCTCTCTCCTCAATCTCCCCCATCACACTATATTTTCTCTTTTTTTCTCATCACACTTTCGTTCTCATCATACTTTCTCTCTCCTCAATCTCTCTTGTCACACTCCCTCTTTTTTTTCTTCAACACACTTTCTCTCTCATCACACTTTCTCTCTCCTCAATCTCTCCCATCACACTCACTGTTCTCTTTTTTTTTCTCATCACACTTACTCTCTCATTATACTTTCTCTCTCCTCAATTTCTCTCATCACACACTCTCTCCTCATTTTTCTCATTACGTTTTCTCTCTCTTCATCTTCTCCTATCATACTTTCTCTCACATTATATTTTCTCTCTCATCGTCTCTCATCATGCTCTCTCCTACCACACTCTCTTTTCTCATTTTCTCTCATTACACTTTCTCTCTCTTCATTCTTTCTCATCACATTTTCTCTCTTATCATTCTCTTTCATCATATTTTTCTCTCACATTCATCTTTCTCTCACATCTAATTTTTTCACTTATTTTCCTTTAAGGGTAAAAAAGGAAATTTTGATTTATTCCGATAGAAAATATGCAACTAACCAAACATTGCTTTTAAAAGTGATATCCATGCTCATACCCATTCCCATTCCACAATACAATGATTCCCATTCCGATTCCTATTCCTAGGAAAGAACCAAACGCCCCCTGAGTGGCAAATCTAGTCGCTCCTAGTCGCAGAATCTCTCCATCAATAAATTTCCTCATTAATCCATGAACCCAATGATGATTATAGATGAATTTTGTTAAAGATTGACATTTTTTCACTACCTTCTTCACTATATCGAGCTTACCAATATCTGCATCATCAAATCGATACAGTGTGCTGCGCATGGTGTCCAAAATAATATTTGATACCTTTGCTCCAACATCTCTCCAACCCTTTTAAAGTTGGCACCATTATCTGTAATCACCTGTACTATATGTTCTGCACCTATCTCGTGAACTACACTATCCATCAAACGAAATATATAGGGTGCATCATGATAGTCTGTAGTTGCATCAATAGAATTATGAAATATCACCTTTCTATTGCAATATAGTAGAAAGTTGATCATGCTCATCCGTATAGGTCCTGTCCCACCATCACACATCAACGTAACCCCATATAAGCTCCATTGCTTCTTGCATGATAGGATCCAAGTCTTGATCTCCTCCACTTGTTCATCTAAATATGGGTCGGCAATTTCATATGCAGTCGGAGGTTGAATACCAGGACCAGATTTTTGGATGTTGGACACCATGCTACGGTAGTATGTGTTGTTTGCTGCATTTGGGGGAATATGATTAAAATGGAAAAATTTAGCAATACTTTTACCGATTGATTTCTTATTCTCTTTTGAATATGCATCATCAATCCTAGTTTGTTTGCTAGTTTGGTCTGGAAATGCTAGTGGATCAATATCAGCAATATCAACTGCATGTTTTCGTCCCATAGAAGAAAAAAAACGACCAATACCACCTTGTGTTGAAGTAATACGAACACTTGCACTCCTTCCTAATGTTGATGCAGTAGTTGAGCCACTTCCACTAGCACCAGAGCCACTTCTATGTTGCATATTTTGCTCATAGTCATATTGAGTTCGAGAGACACTGAGAGCTGCTAAAAAGTCTTCGTCATTTGGAACTTCACCACGACCTTCCATTTCATCATAGATTGGTTCTTTAGAGCTTCGACTATCAACAAGTTCACGTTCTCGTTGTTGTTTATACTTTAATGCTTTTCTGCCATCAAGTTCCTCTTTCATTACACGACGAACTTCTTGAGAAACTTTTGGACAATTAGAAACATCCGGATATCCACCAGCAAGATGTTGTTTTAAGCGTGTGACCCCGCCGCCACCGCGTCCAATCATATCGCAATGCAAACATTGGCAATGGAATCGATTTTCTAATCGATGTGCGTGTCTCCAAGCTGGATCATGAGATTGTTGTTTTGGTGCCATTACCTATGCATTATACAAAAAGTAAGGATAATATACATTTCTAGGTAATGATAATCATTTTATAATGTCAAAAATGTATTTATCATTGTAAATTTACAAATTAAGTATATAAACTATAAACATCAATTTCTGAAATTTGAAACAATCTCCTAAAAATATTAATTCATCTTTCTCAATTTAGATTGATCAGAATTGCACAAGATTAATAGTGTTTTATTAGGAATCATAAACATAACAACATACCTTTATCAAAATTTTTAAAATAAAAGACTTGTAATATTTCTAAACATATTACAAAAGTACAAAAGTTAATATTCATGGATCCAAATTTTAAATTAATTCTAAGATAAAAAATATTATCTATAATAAATATATAAATTAGCATAAAGATGTTATTTTATATATAATAATTATACAAATTAATTAATTTATTAATTATTATTTTAAAAATATAAAATAATAAAAATATCAAAATATAAATTTAATTTATTAGTTTTTTTAGAATTTTTATTTTTTTTAGAATATAAATCTGAATTTTTATTATTATTTTTTTAAAATAAATTAAATTTTAAATAAAAAATATTATAATATATATCTGAATTTTTATAATTTTTTAAAATTTTAAACAAATCTATTATAATTTTTTTAAAATTTTTAAATTCAATTTAAAACATTAAAAATTAATTTTTCAGAATATTAATTAAATTTTGATTTTTAAATATATTTTTTATATATTTTAATTTTTATTAAGAAAATTGAATTAGGATTTATAAATAAAATCGCTCGGGCACGCACGAGGCGCACCCGATCTCGCCGCTGGGAGCGATCACGCCTCTCGACAGCGGCGGATCGCAGGGTCTGGCAGCGCCGAAGGCGTCGCCGGACGCCTCCGGCGCCGCCAGCGATGCATACGAGACGGGACGAAACGAATAGGGAATAGGGAATCGTACCTCTGCCGCTGCTCGCCTTACTAGTGCTCGCCTCGCCGCTGCCGCTGCTCGCCTCGCCGCTGCTTGCCTCGCTGCGCCACGCCTCGCCTTGCCTCGCTGCTGCTGCTAATCGGTACGTTTTATAGGGTTTTTTCGCGCGACAGAACGAATCGATTCGATTCCTTCTGTCGCGAGTGTCGCTTGTGTTGGCGCGCATCAACACGCGTATCACGCGCCGAAAGCACAGCCCACGCCCGCGCAATACACGCGCCGAAATCGCGGCGTGTCGTGTGCTGGTTTCAGCCGGGCGACGGAACGGTAAAAATCGTTCGTGCCGCCCGGCACGAAACGTCACCGCAATCCTTGATATGCTCTACATTTTCCTCCATGCTTCGATTGTAGATCACAATATAGTCCCATTAAAAAACAAAGTGATCAGGAAGCTTAAAGTGCTCTGTTAATTATAGTGCACAAAGTTGTCAGAGCATTCTTGAGGCAAAATAGCATTACTAGGAACACCCATGCACCATATCTAGTCACACAAGTAGTTATTAGTTTATCTCGCTTTGCTAACCTTACTTTTTGTGACCTTGGGTCTAACTTTGTGAACTATCTGACATTCAGCAATGAGAGGAATGAGATAGTTAATTTTGACCATTATGTTTCTTTTCGGAAAGGATTAGTGCACTATATGGTTCATTTGAAGGGCGGATATACCATACATTTAGGTGGTGTTTGGTTTAGGGGTTTGAGAATGAGGGAATGGATTCATTCCCAAATTTTGTATTTGGTTGATGGGAATGAAATTAAGATTTTGGAATGAAACCCAAAAACTTGAGTATGGATGAAACTCATCCCCTCCCTGAGGTTTTGATGGAATAGGAATGTAAATTAAGTTTTGGACAAAAATATCCTTAGTATATTTGTTCAATTTTTCTTTCATTTCACACTCTTTCTCCTTGTTCTCTCTCATCATATTTTCTCTCTCCTTATTCTATCATAATATTTTCTCTCTTAACATACTTTCTTTTCTTCTCATTCTCTCTCATCACATATTCTCTACCATTTTCTCTCTATATTCTCTCCCATCACACACTCTCTCTCCTCATTTTCTCTCTCTTCATTTTCTCTCTCTTCATTCTCTTCCATCACAGTTTCTTTCCCATTACACACTCTCTCATTATTTTTTCATCATACTTTCTCTCTCCTTAATCTCTCTTACCATTCTCTCCTCATTATCTCTCATCACACTTTCTCTCTTTGTATTCTCTCCTATCACATTGTCTCTTCTCATTTTCTCTAATCACACTTTCTCTCTCATCATACTTTCTCTCTCCTCAATCTCTCATTTTCTCTCATCACACTTTCTCTCTCTTCATTTTCCCCATCACTCTTTTTCTCAACCCACTTTCTCTCTCATCATACTTTCTCTCTAACCAATCTTTCATTTTCTCTCATCATACTTTCTCTCTCTTCATTTTTTCCTATCACTTTTTGTCTCTCAGCACACTTTCTCTCTTATCATACTTTTCTCTTCTCAATCTCTCCTATCATACACTCTCTCCTCACTTTCTCTCATCATACATTCCCTCTCTTCAATTTTTTCCATCACTTTCTCTCTCATCATATGTTTCTCTCACATTCAACTTTTCCTCCCATCTAATTTTTTCTCTTATTTTCCTTTAAGGGTAAAAAAGGAAATTTAGGTTCATTCCGATTGAAAATATTCAACTAACCAAACATTATTTTTAAGAATGATACCCAAGCTCATACTCATTTCCATTCCATAATACTATGATACCCATTCCCATTCCGATTACTAGGAGAGAACCAAACACCACCTTAGTAACTCCTTCAATTGCTTTCTTAGGGTGCGTTTGGTTTGCACCGTTTTCATTTTCATTTTCTGGAAAACGCGCGTTTTCTAGAAAACAGAAAACGACTTTTTGTCATTTTCTGTTTTTCTAGAAAACGATAGCCAATTTTTTAGAAAACGCGCGCGGAAAATGCAAACCAAACATCGTTTTTCAGAAAACGCGCGTTTTCCAGAAAATGAAAATGGAAAATGCTCGTACCAAACGCCCCCTTAATTCTTCTATCTTTGGAATGTGATGGTTTTGCTCCTCTACCAATTCAATTCTATGGCATACCTCCTTGTTGGGTTCAACAATTCTATAGGCGCGACTTAGATATCTATCTTATGTGCCTTTTCCTGGAGTGTCTTGAAATAAGTAATCTCTCTCTATAGTAGACCCTTTTGGTAGCTTGTATAGTGGATAATGATTTGATGGGGTTGTCTTTCCCTATATGCACCAGTATTAATCATTTATTTTCTTGTTCTAGGACACAAATGCTAATTGAAAAAGGAATTATAAGATCATAATGCCATGTATGGTTCCAAGGAACCTGCCTAATGACAATCATAGTCATCACATATAATTACAAGATCATTCCTCTTGTCCCAGCTCAATGTCCATGTCACGGGAGGTACTGAGATCAAGTTTTTCTTTCCTACTGACAATATTTAGCTTGCCTTTATCTCTTCTCACTTTGAGATGCATTTTCTCACTTGTTTCCTATGAAATAAAGAGATCAGCAGCTCGAGCATCTACAAGAGCATTGTTCTTAGCTAATGAACCCTTAAAATTCTTGCTTGACATTATACTTTTATAAGAATGTTGGCCCAAGCTTGGTATCTTCCTCCTTTTTCTCTTCTCCCAACAAGTGCATATGGCTTTACCCTTTTTGGATAATCACATACTTGGCGTGGTACTTCATATAGGAAATAAGATTGTGGTTCATATGCCTTCTTTTAGTGATCTGCCTTAATATTTTCCATGACTTTGATTGCTACTACTTTCAGGCAGTGCATTGTTGCCCTTCTTGCTATAGTTGCCTACTCCATTGTTATGGCTAGATGAAGACTTGTCTCGATACTTTATGAAACCACCATGGTGGTACCTGTTATTAAAACTTTGACTTTAGGATATCACTATGGTTATGACCTGATTGCGGTGATTCTTCTGTTTGCTTGAAGTCTATAAGCGAGATGAGGTCTTGTATGCCTACTCTTTTCAATTTCATTTTAACCCATGGTTTGAGTGCATTCAAAAGCGAGAAAACAATATTTTTCTTCCCATAATAGGAATTAGAATAAGTTTGAAAATTCTTTGACATAAGTTCGAGGGTCATATTCTTGAGTGAGCATTCTCAACTTTACTTGGGCCAATAAGTGTACACTCGTGTTAAAATTGCCTCTAAAATTTTGCTTGAAAATTATCCCTAGTGTTAATGGGCGCTGCATCTAGTAAACTCCTTCAAGTATGGAGATGCCAATGAGATGCATAGAAGTTGTTTTTACCATGGAGATGCCACCATTTATCCTCATGACTAGAAAATATTGCTTGATTGACCATAGAAAGTTGTTCGCTTTTTGAGGTAGATCAAATGCCCCTGACCTCTTTTGGTTTGAACACCTTTATTCTCCCCATCGATTGGCTGGTCATAGGGGTGTAATCGAGCTGAGCCGAGCCGAGCCGAATTCTTGAATGTTTGAGTTTGACTTGTTTATAATCGAACCGAGCTCGAGCTTTATTTAACGAATATATTCATGGCTCACGAGCTTATTTGAGTTTTATCGAGTCTAAACGAGCTTAATAAACATAAATTATAAATTTAAATATTCATTAAATACTAAATTATATATTTAGAGAAAATTATAATATTCTTATTAAAATTTATAATTTTATTCTAATAAATAAATTTAATATATTTGTCTATATGTTTTATAAGTAGTGTAAAATCTATAAATTCAATATCAAAACTATTATTTTTTTATTTAAAAGTTGATTCATGAGCTTAACGAATATGCTCACGAGTTAACGAGCCGAATATTATGAAGCTTGAGCTTAGTTTGTTTATCTTAACGAGCCTCATTAAACGAGCTCAAACGAGCTTTTATCGAATCGAGCTTCGAATAGCTCATGAGCGGCTTGGTTCATTTACACCCCTAGCTGGTCAAGCCATCGTAGATTAGATTAGATATATATATGGACAACTCTTGCTTTAGATGTTTTGACTCTTAATTGAGTTTCTCATTGTTAAAGAGAAGGGGTACCTCTTCAAGTGTGATGTCAGTTGGTCACCAAGTTTATAGGACTCATCCATGGAATACTCATTCATGTCTTCAAACTCTTTTAGGAGGTCATGAATCACCAATTTATCTTGTTGAACCTCATGCCAAGGCCTTGAGTATGTCTTCCAACTTTCCTCGTTTGCTTCTTCCCTTGTTTCACTCTCCCTCTTTCCATGGCAAAGTGCGTAAGGACTTCTTATGTGGTCACTTCATTACATGGATTAAAATATCATTTTGAACCGGTCGAAATAGGCGAAACATTTCGTTTCGCCCGTGGACCGACATCGGCATGACCTGGCACTAGGCCTCGTGGTAGCCGTTGGGCCTCACGCAACCTCTGCGGTCGCCGCAAAAGGCTTGCGGGATTCCTCTGGCCGCATCGGAGGGGTCGTGTGACTCTCGTGACAGCGCCAGAGTGGTTGTGTGCCCCTCATTGTTTGTTGAAGGGGTCGTGTAACCCCAGTGACTGTGCTAGAGGGCGCGATATCCCGCGGCCGTGCCGGAGGAGACATGCTGGAGCAGGGTTGCACGACCTCGCAGTCGCGCCGGAGGGGTCGTGTGGCTCCCACAGCCGTGACGGAGGGGTTGCACTATCCCAACTATCGCATCGGAGGGGTCACACGATCCTCGCGGCTGCATTGGAGGGGTCGCGTGATCCTTGTGGCTATGTCGGAGGGGTCGGGTTGCATGACCCTTGAGACTACGTCAGAGGGGTTAGGTTATGCGAAGAGCAGGGAGGTTTTTTTAATTAAATCAGAGAACTTATGTTAATTATCACAATCAACTCCTAATTATGAGAGGAATAATCTAAAGAGGTTTAATTAAATCATAATAAAATTATCTTATTAATTATATATTGTAATTCTTAAAATATATAATAAGTTATTTATTTATTTCCATATTTTTTTCTTTTTTTTATTTATTTTTAAATATTATATTTTATATTTTAAAAAATTCTGAAGGGGAGCCTTGACGCAACAGTAAAGTTGTTGCTTTGTGACTAAAGGGTCACGGGTTCGAATCCTGGAAATATTTTTTTGCAAAAAGTAGAGTAAGGCTGCGTACAATGGATCCTTCCCCGGACCCCGTGCACCGGGCTGCCCTTTGTATATTTAAAAAAAATTCCAAGAGGAGTCACATGACTCTTCAGAGGGGTCGCATGAGGGGGTTAAGGACTTATAAGGAATATATATTTGTAAGAATGAGGAGAATTTTAAAAAATATACAATAACCAAGAAAGAGGCTAAGAAAGTAGTGAATGAACCAAATAATAAAATTTTTGAACGATTATATAAAAAATTGGATACAGAAGTAGGGAAAAAGATATTTATAGAATAACTAAAGTGAGAGAAAGGAAGACAAGAGATCTTATCCAAATAAAATGTATTAAAGATGAATGTAATAGGGTACTAGTAAATGATGAAGAAATAAAAGAGCTGTGGAAAATATATTTTCATCAACTTTTTAATGAAGATTTAGGTTATCAACTTAGGTAATTTAAGTAGGTCAAATGAGTATAGAAATTTAATTTTTTATCATAGAATTCAAACTTTAGAAGTAGAATAAATTTTAAATGGGATGCATAATGAAAAAGTCGTGGACCAGATGATATCCGATAAAGGGTATGGAAGTGCCTAGGGAAATAAGGTATTGAATGATTTACAAAATTATTTAACATGATATTGAAAACGAAAAGAATACCTGATCAATGGAGGGTAATTACTCTAGTTCCCTTATATAAAAATAAGGGAGACGTACAAAAATGTATAAAATATAGGGGTATTAAATTAATAAGCCATATAATGAAACTTTAGAAAAAATAATGAAAATAAATTAAGGAAGGAGACCATGATGATCGAAAATTAATTTGAGTTCATGCCTGGAAGGTCGAAATAGAAGCTATACATATTAGCAACTAATTGAAAAATATTGGGAACAAAAACAAGATCCACACTTTGTTAGATTTTGAGGGATGTCCTAAGACAATCATCTTACGATTTTTACTAAATATAGATTCACTATTTGAGTGCATATTATATGTTTGATTATCTTAAACTCATTTACTGAATGTCCGCAATATAATTCATAGCATGAGAGAAATTGTGCTTGGATCACAACTAGTAATTATCAATACATGTGCAATTATGAACGTATTGAAATTTTCTTAGTCGTTGAATTGATGCATTCGGACATCATCAATTCTATAAGACTAGCACGGGTTATACTCCTTGATTCACCAAGCAGTTGTTTTCTCACTTGGCAAAGACATTGGGATGTTGAGAGAACGTGGATGCTAGTTCATTGAAGGGACTCGCGGTAAGACTTCATATAGTTATTTATATATATGGATATGTCTATGAAGCTCTTACTGTAGCTCGAGTGCATGTTTTCTTTCACTTGAGGTATACAAGTCATCTTGGTCATGGAGACTTATACTTTGACATCTTAAGCAAGTACCTCATTGAGATGTGGACCCAGGATGCTTGGGTATAAGTTAAAATGCCCGAAGATGTTTGGATAGCCCACAGAGGATTCACCGCTCCTTGCGAGGAGACGTATACCCTATAACCACTCGTTAGGATTATTACTCAAAGTCTTTGGCCAAAGCATCATATATTAAAAGTGCGAGACTCTTAGACACATGTACAAGTAATTTGAATCCGTAAAATGAGGAAATATTACTTGGGCTAGGTATGACGTAATCAGTTTAGTGGGGACAGACACATAAACCGTGTCCTAAACCAAATAGGTATAAGACGAGTGAAAGGAACAAGGTACGACTCACTGTAACTGCTGAAGGGTTTAGAATTAATTCTAAGATCAACTATGATTTTCTGGCTAATTACGGATCATGATGTACTACTAGATGCCACTCATAATCGTTTTATAATTAAGTAGTTAATTATGGATGACCAAGATAAACCGACAACCTATTGCGTCACACGCACTAATGAGTCTCTAAAAGATATAAAATAAGTTAAATAATATGATTCTTAGATCAAGAGATAAATGTTTGGTTGGACCATACATAAGACAAATATGAAAATATTTGTCATAATGGAAGCACAGATAGGCTACATCTCTTATGGTAGAGATGGACCATATTTGGTTTAATCATGAATTAGTTATGAACCAACTTGGTTTAGTTGTGAATCAACTTGGTTTAGTTGTGAACCAAACCAAGGGGGTTAATGGGATAATTTTTGATTAAGGGATAATGGATTGGATTTGGACTTTCTAATCCAACTCATTAAAGAGGATTATATATAGATGTAATTGGGAGAGAATTAGATATAAGTTTCATTATTTGATTGATTGACTTTTGAAAATCCAATCTTTCTCTCCCTCTCCTCTCTCTCCTGCCGCCTCCTCTTGTTGCCATGACCACCACAAGGGAGACTCTCTTGTGTGCTTCTCTTTTTCTTCCTCTTGATCCCTCTTTTTCGCTTGTGGCTAGTAACTTCTGAAGGAGAGGCTTGTACTCAAGGAGTTGGCTTGAGGAGCTCGGCATGGATACGAATAGAGGCGAGGTTTGACAACATCGCTACGGTTGATGCCCTTCTCGTTACAGGTCATCCGTAAGGTATACCTAACATAAATTTAATTCTCATAAAATTTTAATTATGCGATCATGTTTGACATGTTGTATCCTTGTATGTGTGTGATGCGTGTGGTGTAATAATTAGGAATTATTATTGTTTTATTTTTCGCTGCACATGTTTACGAAATGTGTTCTAGCATGCACCCGCATTGGGCATAACACAATACACATGATATTCATTGATTTAGAAAAATCTTATGATAGAGTCCCAAAATAAATTATATGGAGAATTTTAGAAAAGAGAGGTGTTAGCGTAACATATTTTGAACTAAATAAGGATATGTATAAGGATGTAATAACCAGGGTAAAGGCTTTAGGCAGAGTAACTGAAGCATTTCCAATAAAGATAGGGTTACAACAAGGATTAACTCAAGTCTTTATTTTTTTACGTTAATTATGGACGAACTCACTACACATATTCAAGACACAATACCGTGGTACATATTTTTTACAGATGATATTGTTTTGGTAAATGAAACATATAAAAGGGTAAATGCTAAATTAGAATTTTGATGGGAAACACTAGAAGAGAAATGTTTTAGGTTGAGTAGAATAAAGACAAAATATATGAAATTTAAGTTTAGCAATATTAGACGTAATGAGACAATAGAGATGAGGATATTATTGTGGATGTGCGGACATAGGAGGATGGACAGAATAAAAAATGAGAGCATTAGAGAGAAAGTCGGAGTTGTATCTATTGAGTGAAAACTCTGATAGACGTTTAAGATGGTACGAACATATACTTAGACGACTAATAAATACTTCAGTTAGGCAATGTGAAATTATGACAAACATACATATCAACAAGGAAGAAGAAGACCAAAAAAGACTTGGTTAGCAAAAATAAAAAAAAAGGCAACCCAGTGCACAAAGCTCCCGCCATGCGGGTCCCAGGGGAAGGATCCATTGTACACAACCTTACTCTATTTTTGCAAGAGACTGTTTTCAAGATTCAAATCTATGACTTTTTGTCACAAAGCAACAACTTTACCGTTGCGCTAAGGCTCCCATTCCTATCAAAAAGAAGGGAAATAAATAAAATAAAATAAAATTTATTTAAGTATAGATGATGATATAGTATGAAATAGAGCTTAATGGCGTAAAAGGATCCATATAGCCAACTCCACCTAGTGGGATAAAGCTTGGTTGTTGTTGTTGTATCTTAGTCAACTCCTAACTATGATAGGAATAATCTAAAAAGGCTTAATTAAACCTTAATTAATTATATATTTTATTTATTTTAATTCTAAACATATATAATATTTTTTTATTTATTTATATCTATAATGTTTTCCTTTTAAAAAATATTTTTTATTTTTTAAATATTTAAATTAAAAAAATTTATTTTTAGTTAATATATTTTATATTTTAAAAATACCGAAACCACATCGACACGGTAGATACGACACTGAAACCGTATCATTTCAGTCATAGACCGAAACTCCGATACAATTTGAGATTTTAAACCATGCTTCATTATAATCGACATTAGGTGTCATTGAGTTGTTTAAGCTGAATCAAGTTTTGTGTTGTTCAAGCTTGTTTTATAAGATAACCGAGCTAAGTCAATCAACAAGCTGTTGTTTAAGCTTGGCTTGATTTCTTTTTTTTGATCTTGAGAATGGTTTGTTTAGATGTTATCGAGCTCTTAATTCGAGTTTGTATGATTGTTTGAAATTTTTATATTTTTAAGTTTGTTTGGTTGTCTAGTGAGTTTCATATTATAGGCTTGTTTTTTTTTTTTAAATCTTGAGAGCTTTGTTTATTTAAAAGTTTGATAAGAACTTTGTTGATGGACATGGTTCATGAGCTTTGTTTGTGGATATTGTTCATGAACAATTCAAAATCTTTGTGCTCGTAAATATTAACAAACTGAATACATGTGTTTAAAATTGTTCATGTAATTTAAAAAAGTGTTCAATCTATTTATTTGATTGATTTTGTGCATATTGAATAAACATAAACAAGATGGTCCACAAGCTTTCTTCATGGATATTGTTCATGAATAGTTTAAACTCATTTAAAAGTTGAATACATATGCATTCAAGCTTGTTGATTTAATTTAATAAGTTGTTTGAAAATCTAGTTTGCTTTCTTTTGTTCATTTACAGTCCTAGACCTCAAGCACCAAGTTAGTGAATGGTAACTTGAGTGCGCCTTAGAGAAGACAAAATAGAGCTAGAACACTTGAGCTTCGAAGATGCTTATTTCTTTATTCTACTTGAGGAAAACACAAAACAAAAATTGCTTTTATAGAGCATGACCCCACATTCCTAAATTTAGTTAATGGTTAGAAGTGCCAATGAAATACTTAGAAAAATCATTAAAACAATAAATATACTTTTTGGGAAATAATTGGATGTTTTAGGAACATTTGCATATAGAGCTCAATTAGTTGAGTTTAATTATTCCTTAATGTAGAATTAGACCTTACTAAAGAGCATACAATGACATGGACAGTAGGGATGTAAATGAACCAAACGGTTCGCGAGCTATTCGAAACTCGATTCGGTAAAAAACTCGTTCGAGTTTGTTCGTTTATCTTATCGAGCCGAGCTCAAGCTCGATTTCGAGCCGAGCTCGAGCTCGACAGTTTTATCGAGCCAAGCTCGAGCTTAAGGATATTCAACTCGTGAGCTCGCGAACATGTTCGTTTATAGGCTCGTGAGCAAAAAAAATGAGCCTTAAACCGAGCCAAAAAACGAGCTCTAAAACGAGTCAAAAAAACAAGTTCTAAAACGAGCCTTAAAATAAGCTTTAAAATGAGCAAAAAAATGAGCTCTAAAACGAGCTAAAAACGAGCTCTAAACGAGCCCGAAAACGAGCCTGAGCTCGCTTAACGAGTTAGGCTCGTTAACTTTGATAATCGAGCTAATAACGAGCCGAGCTCGAACTGTTCGCGAGCTTGATAATTCTAAAACGAGCCGAGCTCGAGCCTTGTGATAAAAGATCGATTCGAGCTCGAGCCCGAATATAACTTAAATGAGCCGAGCTCGAGCCTAATACTGTTCGGCTCGGTTCAATACTGTTCGGCTCGGTTCAGCTCGTTTACATCCCTAATGGACAGCATGTTGTATGTGGCATGGTAGCTGAAGACAATAACAAATATCCACCTCTTAACACATGTTTGCAGATGCAAGATAATGCTGCTTTGACATATCTATTGACTTGTTATACTTGACAAAATTGTTCCAATTTGTCATATTTTTAATGTTGTCTAAACTTATGCACTGTGCTTTTATTGATAAATCCTTTTGGTTGTGGAAATTGTTATTCGTAATTATTATGATGGCCATAAGCTTCAGAATATTTTTATCAATTTAACAATCTCCATTAACCCTTAACTGTAGTTGCTTTGTTTAGTCTACAAGAAGCATACCTGATTTTGCTAAATTTATTGTAGTTGTCATCTTTAATTTATGCTTATTTGCAGACTACGTAATTTCCTTATGCAATCACTACATATCTTAAATGCTCTGCTAGGTTCTAGCAACACCGAATAGAAGGATTGCATCTGATAACTACTCAAACTCAGTCAGTAGTAGTAAAATAAATGACAAATCTGATGGTCACATGGGGTCCTATTATGGGGAAGATGATGAAAACATGATTGCTAGCTCGAAAGGGGAGCAGGTGCATGGTTCTGCCAACATATTTGGTTCCGCTTATAAGAGGGAGAATCTTCTCAGATATCGCACCAGGCTTTTTGCTGCTGAGTATGTAAAATCCTTTATATTTCAAGAGTATTGTACTTTTTTTGTGAATTAGTGATGCTCTGATTTTCCTGGTTTATTTAGAATTTGTGGTATTTAAATTGTTGATATCACTCCTCTCTTCTTTGATGATTGACAATAAGGTTGGGCGTTACAACCTGCCATGTCTAGATGAAAAAACTTACTCAAAATACTTGAGTAAATGAGCTACTATTAACTCAAAAAACTTACACTTCTAGGTGTAATATATTTCACTGTGATATTGGTAAATGAGCTATATTAACTCAAATTAACTTCTAGGCGTAATATTTCACTGCAATATTGGTTGACTGCTACAAGTTTCATGACTTTGACAATTCCTCTGCTAATATTTATGTTAGCATGTCCATATTTGCATCCCTGTAAATTCCTTGGGATGTTCATAATCATTTTCATCGATGAAAATCCTGCTCCCGTTTAGTGAAAACGCTTGCAATATACACTCTTGCATCAACTATGTAACTGGTTTTTATGAAGAATGAGATGGACTTAAATAATCACAGCTTTGTTTTGACACAATGTTTCCAGAGAACTGGGTGGATTCTTATATTCTATTTTATCCATATGTTGACTTACATAGCATCGCGATGTCTTGGTATCTCCTGCATTGAATCCCATGGCACGGTCCACGTCACTTTGTAGCTCATTGTGCTAAGATGCAGCTAAAAAATTCCATTCCATTTCTCAAATATACACGATCATGTTGTCACCTCATTTACTGATATTTCTCAGCTTTTTAAAAGAAGCAACTTGCTTGTATTATGCAATTGATTTTTTATGCTATTATTTTATATTAATTTCCTGGTTCAGTGTGTGCAATAATATTTTCACTGAGAGGCAAAAATTATGGCCATGTCAATAATTGCTGATAATATGTTCATAACATCTAGGTGTTTGAGCTGTCTACCAACTGCAGTTGGATCAAACCCAGCACATTTTGATCTTTCTTTGGCAAGGATTGCTATGAATGTCAGGGACAGATCATCAGTAGATTGGCTAGTGCTTCACTTGCAAGAATTAATCTCACTTTCTTATCAGGTTTCTGCACTTAAATGTTGTCACTAGTTACATGATTGGGCTTGTTGCCATCAACATACATAATTTACTTCTTTGGACTCAGAAGTTTTAGTTGTTACAGATCAGCACTAGCCAGTTTGAAGGCATGCAACATATTGGTGTGAGAATTCTAAGCATCATAATGGACAAGGTAAATTTTATTAGATTTTGTTTGTACTTATTTCATTTTATCCTGTCTGTAGCCTTTTCTTGTTGCATGTAATGGTGTTTGGCACTGTAATACTCAAATTTGAATGGTGTTTTATCTGTTTGGCAGATTACTATGCTGTATGTTGTGATATCAATAATTTAGTTACCTGGGTGCCAATTTAATTTGCATAGAAATGCATCCCATAGTTTTGATGAGATCTATTACTTTGATGATCAAATAATTTCAAGATATTACTTTGCTATTTAGGCAGTGCTGATAAGCTAAGAGAACAAATTTCATTCTTGTGAATTGTTAGTTTAAAACGACAAATTTGTGGAAAATTAAACTAGATCTTAACCATTGTGTGTTTGCATGCTTCTGTTGCAATATCAATAAGTAGGATACCTGCGCAATGTTTTTTTTGTAAGTAAAATATTTATATCAATGCAAGTCCAGAATATAATACCCGACAATCAATAGTGCTTCATGTCAGAAAACACTCCTAATGACCGGTAAACATGGATTTGTACATTTTTAAAGATCCTCTCACTCTCCAAGTGTCCCTCATCAAAGATACAACTATTCTTAGCTCTCCATACAAAATGTATCAAAGCAGACATCGCAAGGTGTTAAGCTTTAGTCAAGAGATGACTTCCTCTGAAGAAATGCCCGAAGACTCGCAACATCCAACGGAAGGTAGACATCTCTTGCACATATGTAGTTGCTCTCAGATCCTCTGCTATAAGCCGCAACAAGAGGGCACCCAAAGAACAAGTACTCTTGCATCTCCATCTCTCGCCTACAAAAGGGACAACACCGATCCTCCAAATAGTCAAGTCTTTCTCTAGTGGGCAGTCGGCATAACTTCATGGCTAGGCTGGATGTAGGCTTTCCACATTGTCCGTACCTAGGTTAGGCTGGATGTAGGCCTTCCACACTGTCCGCACCCAAGTTTCTTAGGAGTGGGACACCTAAAGAAGTCATAAGCCCTGGCCACACCTCCATCATGCTCAAACCAATCTGCCAACCTCTGCATAGCACTTGCCAAATGACCCGGTAGCCGTCAGGATAAGGTCACGAATTTGCAACAACTGTTTGATAAGCAGTGAATCCGAGTGTACCACCTCCCAAGTCCATATGTCTGCCTGACTCAAGTAGGTATGATGCACCCTAATGTTTAATTTGCATAGAAATGCGTTCCATAGGTTTGATGAATCTAACAATTTTGGTGACTTAACAATCTTAAAAACAAACCTGGCTGGTTAAGCAGTGCTGGTTAATTAAGAAAATAATTTTCACTCTTGCTAGTTGTTAGTTGAAAAGACATATTTGTAAGGGAAAAATAGACATTGACCCTAGTGTGTGCTGGCATGTGTTGCCCCCTTCTCAGCTGACTTCCTGAAGTTTATATTGTTACACCCTGCCTGAGGCTGGTAAGCTAACAACAGACTTCCCTCAGTGCACGTGATCTACAATCACGTCCGAGCAACAAAATTATACCTCAATCAAGATGCAGCAATCGTCCAAGAATATCTAGCAATCAACCTGAAAGATAACCTAACCCTGAAGGTGACATAGAGAAAGGGAACACAAATATGAAAAGTAGATTATATGTACAAAATAAGGCTCAATTACAGCAAGGTTCCCAATATCATATAAATGATGAAAACAAAGTATGTAAACTGTAGAGGTTATATCCATCATGAATATCATATGACAGCTGTACAAACACAATATAGACAGACAATGCAATGATTCACTTAAAGAGCTCCACATCTGCTCACTACAATCCACCAATCAAAGCGTGTGGACCTATTTAATGTGTGTAGGCTTGTACACTCCTTTTCTGTGATAGAGTGTTGCTCGTCTGCATTCCAACATGTGCATGACTGCTGAAGGTAGTTGAGCGTGTTGCAGCAAACACATCGTACTTGTTGGCATACCAGACATGGTCAAAGTGAAAGAAAAGACAGTACAAATTGCTATATGGTTTGAGATCGTCCTAATGGACCAAAGACCCTATTCGTATTAGCAAGAAAATCATTCGACTATGATGTTATGCTCTAGGTTCATCATGTTCTATGCTATGGTAGCATTCTACTCTACATCAATTAATCACAGAAAATGCATTGCCCATCCTGGATAAATATCACATGCATCACATATATACACACACTGTAAAAAAGTGCATGAATAGGTACACAATCAAACTCTAATACGGTGTAAGATATAACATATTGCTACTGTAAATTGCTGATTATAGATCATCAGAGACACATGTATCGATAATATATTATCAAAAAAGGAAGGTAATAAGAATACAATGGCGGTAGACAATACAAGCATATCAAACAACCTGGTAAAACAGCTTCTCCATATGATCTAGCACATCAAGACCAATCTCCTAAATGACCAACATCCTAAACAACATGGATATAAACATCCAAGATTATTCTATTGATGTTACGAGTATACAATCATATGCCATCACAAATCCATGAAGTCACTATATCATTCACACTCCTAAATAGATGATTTAATTCTGAATTATTGATCAAATTTCTAATTTGAACAATTTATACTAAAGCAAAACTCAATCCACAAGATCACATATTTATCATGGTTAATCATTTGAGAAAATTAACACAATTATCCTTAGGGATCTAGATGTGCAATCATTCTTGCTAGTAATACCTCTAACTTCCACTGAGGTTATTCTAATTTTATCTTTTTGTTTAACAATCTCAATAGCTTCTGTTGATTCAATAACTAACTAATACCTCTTTCATGTCACCGTTGGCCTCATTATATTATTGTCATAACCAATCTGTTCTTCTCATGGACATCAAACTCATCCACACATAACACTCAATTCAAACCGATCAAATACAAAGATCATAGTGAATATTGTGATCTACAATGCCCGACCATTATGGAAAACTGCCCACAACTAAGAAAGAGAGGTAAGACTCTACCTTGATTCAAAGAGGTGCTTTCCAATGCTGCAACTCAATCAGTTCCCAATTAATTGTCCTGGAAAACAATCTAGTGAACAATAAAAATTAGCACGCCAATCCAAATAACACAAGAAGACCTAAGTTATCAAAACATAAACCTACTATCAGTGGATGGATGTGAAACAACATGTTGCATGGATACTGCAAGGGTTGTGCCGAATACAATATGGTGTTGTCAATACTCTGTGACTGTGGGAGATGAAGATGCTATGGTTTCTCTGCCACGGGAGGTGTAGCTGTTTGATGGTGACATAGGACAAGGCAACAATCGTCAAGTAGCAATGGAGGCTGCAACTGGAGTGGGAGGATGCACAAGTTGTGCCAGCAAAGAGCAGTGGCAGAGGAGCACTGAGCCACTGGTGGCATCACATGGATTGGGCTCATGAAAGGTTAAGAGGAGGGAAAATGATTGGAGAGGAAAGAGCTTACAACTGGGGGCTTTGGTTAAATCAGGAGCAGCATCCTGAGCTGAGGTTGCATTGAGCAGAGGAGGAAGAGGGGCTCCAGGTGTGTCACGTGTGTCACACTGAACGGAGAGGAGGGGATTTCGTGGTTTTTCATGGGACTAGGGAGGAGGGGAAACAATGGGTATCTAAAATACCGTATACCCAATCCCAATCAACCTAGGCATTAGAATAAATTGACTAAACCTATTAAATCAATTTATTTTGGTCCAAAACTTGCTCATCCCTTAAATATCCAAATTGAGTCTGATTGGAGCCTAGTTTGAGCCAAAGTGAAATCAACTTGAAATGCTCCTGAAACTACTCTATCCTAAATAAGCTTTTTACACATCTGGTTCAGCTGTAAAAATCCCAAATTAATCTTATTAAATTCCAATTATCCTAAATTACATCCATTAAAATCTTATTAATTTTCAGGATATAACATATATTGTTCTAGCTCATGTTGCTCATTCTGCTGTAGATAAATCTTGTGTTCCATTGCAATTTTGCATTAAGTTTGATCTTGTCAGTCTGATGTACGGGCAGTCTTGCACATTCCTTAGACAAATTTGTTCTTTATGTAACCTTCATTGTCTAAACATTCCTTTTACTAGTGAACTATATATAATCAGAGTTAGCCTAATTATTTTCTTAAGGCAGGGCTTATTCAACAATTATATTCTGCTTAGCCTTTATAAATTCCAGTAATTTATCCTTCACTATGCGGCTTCCTTGTATTTCATGCAATATCAAATTGCTGAATGCATATTTGTCATCCTAGTTGGTTTGTTCTGTTAAATAAAAAATACTGCAGTGTACTGATGGGAAAATATTCATATAGCTTCCAACTGTATTGATCTGGTGTTTTTGACTTGCAGATATATCTTTGAAGGGGCTATCGTTCATTCTTACGTATTCATGTTTCTTGATCTTCATTATTTCTACTGTTTTCTACATTCATATTCTTTCTTTTTTTACTTGAATTGAGCTCTTACACATGGATAATCAAGTTGGACATTCAACCTTATATTTTAATGTTGCAGTTTGGTGGTACATTGGATCCTGATCTTCCTGGTCACCTCTTGTTGGAACAATATCAGGTAGGTCAATCATATTTATTTTCTTTGTAAGAACAATCATTTCTTCATGTTTTGTAAGCATAATTGCAGAATAAACTGGAAAGTTTATATCCCTGGGTTTGCAACATTTGACATATATTAGTTGGATAAATGATTAAAGGTACAGCTATGCATCTCTTGATTATTGTGCTGCATTTGACTGCTCTTTTCTGTGCAGGCTCAACTAGTTTCTGCTGTTCGAACTTCAATAAGCACATCTTCTAGTCCTCTTCTCTTGGAATCTGGTCTAGAACTAGCAACAAAGGTGCAAAAGTTACGACTCTTGTATTGATCTCTTTTACTTGTTTGCTAGTTTAAGGTGTTAAAGGACATTGCACCTGAAATTGCAGATCCTGACTAGCGGAATCATTAGTGAAGATCAGATTGCTCTTAGTCGATTGTATGCTCTGATTTCTCGTCCACTTGATGATATTAAAGACTTGTGCTATCCATCATTTGCTGATTGGGTTGCATGCAAGGTACTTTTTTCTCTACCACCATCAATTTGTTTTACTAGACGTTTTATAGTTTGAATTCTCGAAGCTAGACCTAAATTAGAGTGAGGACGTGCTAGCTAGTTTTTACTGATCTTCCTTGTAACAAATAATAATAATAATGATGATTTGGTTCTTGTGTTATTAAGTTTAATATTTTTATCCATGATTTTGGCTTTCTTAATAGATTAAGATTAGACTTCTGGCTGCCCATGCTTCCATAAAGAATTATGTCTATCAATTATTGAAAGAGAAGAAAGATATTCCTAATGGGTACCTGCAGTTGGTACCATTATTTTCTTCCAGCTCAACAATTTTGGGGAAATACTGGATTAGTGTTCTTAAAGATTTTACCTATATGTCTTTTGGCTTGCATTCAAAATTTTATGTAAGTATACATTTCTTTTGTTTTCTTTTTATTACAAAGGTGGATTGAAACACTTAAGTTCTCATTTATGGTTATTTTCTTGCAGTATAAACCATTCCTAGATGGGATTCAATTTGCAGTGGTTTCTTTCGAGGTGAAAAAGTGTCTGAATGAAGTTTGGGCACTAATTCTGCAGGCAATTGTTCTTGATGTTGTACCTTTGAAGTTCAAAACAGAAAATCCTTCAGAATTAAATACTAAAGTGTCGGATAAACATCTGTCCTTATCTGGTTACAGCATGATTGGCTTGGAAAATGAGGAGTTTCATTTTATGTGGGGACTGTCACTGCTGATTATGTTTCAAGGGCAGCAACTTGTATCAGATATGGAAGTGTCATTGTTCCCTCCTGATGAAAAGAGAAATCGATGTCCCGTGTTGCAAGGGGGGTCTCATTTTATGTTGCCTTCCTATGAGATTGCTCTATCTGTATTTCATTCTCTTTCAACAGAAGCTTTTTTCCAACATGATTTTATTTCACCAGATCTCTGCGCCGACATCTTTCAGGTAAATTTATTCATGGTGGCAACAAATTTATTGGATTTGAATTCACTTAGACTGATGTTGGCCATTGCATTATGTTGAAGAATATCTATCATCAGTAATCTTGTTGATTTTATTTAATTTCTTTGTATATATGTTGGTATATGTGTTTACTAATGTACATATCTGATTGCCCCCATATGCATTTGTCTGCATTTGAATGTGAAAGTACATGGATACTTGTATGACTAATTATGTATCTGTGTGGTGTCTTTACATGGTTGTATACTATTAACAGGATAATATTCTCTCACAGTCGTTAAGCAAGTTACATTCTTCATGAGAAGAATTAATATATTTTGATGGGGTTTTGCATTAATTGTGCCATAACATCTTTTGGCAACTATTGGACCTATATGTAAATATTTAACAAAACAGTGTCCCACCCATAATTTGATGATCCAAATATCCCTTTGTGCTCCACCTTTGACCAAAAATTTGGAGCATGACATGTTTTGACTAAAGATTTGGTAATTCAACTTAGCTCTTCTTCAGCATGACATGATTAGGAGCTTGACAATATCATCATCATAGGTGATGACTATAGGGATTATATAATTGAAGGCCTCTCTACATCAGCACTTCTAGACTAAAGATTTGGAGGGCCTTAAGTATTTTCTTGACATAAAGATGACTCGCTTGAAAGAAGGTATCTATATCCCGAAGTACGTATTTGATATGCTCTAGTATGTATTTCTTTGACATCATGTTATTGTATCCTCTTAGGATGTAATCTTAATTTTCTTTCTTGAAAAGTAAGAAACAAACACTGGTGGTGGTGGCTAGGTTAAGTGTAGAGTGAGAATATAGGACTATGGCCTTAGCAAGATATGAGCTCATTTGGGTTAAGCATTTGTTAACTAAGCTAGAGTACATCCTTACGTGATATTCAAACTACAATGCACACAACCTCAAATCTAATATTAAGGACAAAGCACGTAAAGTGATTATCGCTTCTTGAGATGAAGTAAGACAATCTAATGAGATTGTGACTTTGTTATTTCTGATGATTATTTGGCACATTGCTAAATAAATGGTTAAGAGGGCCTAAAATTAAACATGTCCAGAACAAGTTGGGTTCTACAATATATTCAAAAAAGCTTGAGGGGAGTGTCGGGACCTATGTGTAAATATGTATCTCAAAGTAAAATACTTGTAATATTTCATGATATCAATAACATCTATGAGTAGTGGGGGCTACTTAAGGGTTATTCATTAGAAATAATCCCCCCTAAACTAACAACTAGCAGTTAGCAATGAGGCATATATATGTCGGTACTTGACTCCATTGAACTAAATTGTCATGGGAACTGATACTCTATATCAATTATTGTCATTTGCCTAATCTTGTCTTATGTTGCCTATCACACTTGAGTGGCATGCGGTCCCTTTTGCCTATCAGCTACAATAATCTTTAATTATATGTTCTTCTAAACATAGGTCACAATGATGTCTGGGACTGAGGGTATAAAATGAATTTGCGTGTGATATTGGTTTCTTTAGTTTCACACTTCCGGTCTCCAATTCTTTAATTCTCTATTATTATTTTTTTGACATTTTACCAAAGGGCATACCTAGATTTCAAAATTACCAGAGGACACACCACTTTGAAATTTACCAAAGGTTGCATATATATATATATATACTGAATGCCCCTGGCTGTGTGGCAGCTTTTTCTATATAAGTTTTTAATGAAAGGAATACTTTGGAAAGAAGTGCGCCCTTTGATAAATTTGAAAGTGTGGTGCGCCCTTTGGTAATTTCCAAAGTTTAGGTGTGCCCTTTGGTAAAATGTCCTTATTCTTTTGCATTCATTCAAGTCCATCTTTGTTATTCAGTAACTATTTACCCTCTGGTTAATATCTATTGGTGTCATGTTAACCAACAGTGTTAATATTAAAACAATGGAAACATGCATTGCACTTCCAAGACTCAATGTGTGTGTTTGTATAAATAGATATATGCATATATATGGACACAAATATATGTACATGTATGCATGTACACAAAGATATAGAGCAAGAGAGACTGCAACTAATGGCTTTCTGATAATTGTATGATGCTTGAAAGGGTTCAAAACACTGCCAATATTTTCTGATGCTTACTACTATTAAAATCTTCCTTGTCATTATAATTTGACTGATGGAAGGTAATACTCTAATTCTTCATGTTTTTTCTCGAGTGCAGATTCTTGTGTATGCTCAGATACCTTACTCTAGGGGTGGCCTTGTCATATCTTTACTGTCACAGGTAAGTAGAATTGATGCTCTAATTCCAATAGATTAACTATTAGTTGCATACTCACAATACTGGCAAGAATCAGGTCCATGAAATCTATGGAAATCAAAATTCACAGTAGACATTAGGTCCTCCAAACTCTGTAATCTGATTTACATCTTTTATTGGGGGGAAAAACTGCTTAGTGGCAACTAATTGGTGTATAGATATTTACCTCAGCCATACAGAGGGAAGAAAATGTCTCAGTTTTCAATTCAATGGTGTATGTTCACTGCCATTGATTCATCTGTCCAATTGGTGGTTTTATTAATTTCCTCCAAACTCAAACTTTGTCTATTTCTAGTGAACGATTGTTATCTCTTTTGAACATGTAAATTACATATACATGATCACAGACAAGGTTAGTTTCGCCTCCTGGGAACACATATGTCCTTTTGCCATTGCTTTCTGAGCTTGTGGAGAAAGTATGTATGGCATATTTAGTTCATTGATGATTTTCATACTCTTGGCAGTGCAAGTATGCATATTTTTCGCTAAAATATATTTGCATATCTCAAAAATATTATATTTCTCTTAATATAATTTTGCTAGCACAAACATTCAATTTTACAATGATTATTATTTTGAACAGATAGTCCAGTTCTGTCCTGATGCTTTTTTTGAGCTGGAAAATTTTACTACGTCAACAACAGAGCTTTTTCTCAAGTATTTTGTAATAACATTTCAAAGGTAGTTAAGCAACACAGAGCTCAAACTTTTACTATTTCGAGGAAAAGATTGTTAACTTTTCTATCATATTTTCCTAATATCAGATTATGTTCTGTTGGTCGTCAATAACTGAATTTTCATCTTAATTATCAACTTAATTGCAGAAGCAAGAATGCAAATTTTCAGTCCAGCGGCCAGGATCTGCTTGCTGCCTTGTCCACTGTTTTTAAAACAGTAGCATATAGGACAAAGCAAAAGGTATGTTACAGTACATAATATTCCATCTTGACCAATTGCTTTGCTGGCTTTTGAGAAGTTCCTATCACCCTGTAGAATTGAACATAAATTAGTGTTTCTTTATATATATATATATATATATATATATATGTCAAGGTTTTCCTTTCTTTATTTTTTGTACTAATTGGTGTCATTTCTTTATACCAGATAAGGTGGAAATTGATAGTGGCAGTTATGTCACTCTTCTATCAATGGTTTACTGATGCTTCAGATGGCCTAGGATTGTCAAAATTTGCCTATTTTCTTCAATATATGGTGCCTACAATTAAAGATTTGCTAAGATGTATGTGTTATTTGACTTGTTCACGTCCCTTCCATGCACAATAGATCCATGACTTTCCTTTCCTTGACTTCATGCTAGCTTGATGTATAACATTGTTATAAAACTGAAAATGTTTGTCCAAAACCATTCATTCTGAATTGGGATTTGGGAGGAAATATGCTGTTTTATATTGTGCTATAATGTCTGAGACAGAGCATTCTATTTAAGGATGAGACTTAATTACAAAGAAAAGAGGAAAATTTCAATCGTAGTTGGTGTTAAATTTATGCGTGAGCCTTTTTTCCATGGTTATCTGTAATGCAATCTAATGTGATATTGTCGTTTATCTAATATTAAAATGATTTTTTATTTACTCTGGAGGAGGCCAAGTTCCAGCTACTGGAATCCTTCTCCCTACAGGCTAGATGATAGAGTAAATTAATCTTATGATCCCTAAAGTGTGGAACTGACTTTGCAGCAGTAACTAAGTAATTCCCAAACTTCAATAGACTGTCACCACCAAGTGTTGATCCCTAGACTGTGGGACTGCAATAGTACTAATAATTGAAAATATTTGTTTGTCACCCAACTTCAATAGATTTTCATAACCAAACATGGATGCCTGGGCATTATGGAGGGCCCAAGAAGTAATATGAAGGTAGCACCAACTTGAATAGGCCAATGAAACTTTATTTTTTGAAGATTGTGATGGTGAACACCAAAAGGAAATTGAGTGATAATAATCCTGCAAGCTAGTTCTTTTCTTCTACTCTTGCCAGATAGACACAAGGATATTATGTTAATTGAAAACATTGAAAGACAAAACACGTGTCAGCCAGTAAACTAGGGACAAACATTTTATTGGAAGCATCTTGTTCTCTCTTAATTGATATTGTGGGTAGTCTAACATCTACCATCAAATTCTTGTTCATTTATTGTATTGGCATAGGTGTTGATCCATGTTAAATTAGTAAATTTACTTGATGTGCATACTCGGGTTGTAATTCACTAATTTCTATGAACATGCAGTCCTGGGTTTTGACATATTTCATGTGTATTGCTTATGAAAATTTGTGATTTACTACTCTCTCGTTCTGTGCTTTTGTTTATTTGATGATAATTTCAATGGGATGTTGCATGCAAAAATGACCATATATTTTACAGGTTGCCTCTCCTTATTTGCCGCTGATGGTGGAAACTACGATGAGGAAAACAACCTTCAAAAAACAGTCTTAGGATCCTGGGCTGATGTCCTCTTATTTTTATCTGGCGAATGCATTAAAAGGATTTTGATTGTGGACGACAGGATAAATGAGTCTTCTAAACTTCTAGCCATGATACTTGTGTTCTGTTTAGAAGAAACTGTAGCTTTGGCTAGACTAGTACATGAAGCTCAACACCTCTCAGAAAATAGTGCAATTGATGGTATGCTCTTTTGTAGCATCGTGCACAACTTCACCAACTGTATCAGCAATATTATCTCTACCAACAATATGCAGGTAACGGTACTTGCTAATCTTTGCTGCCTAAAACATGATAGTTTCAGGGGAAATTTTAGTGGGAGTTAATTGACAGGTTCAGGCTTTAGGACTTCATATGCTGAAAACTATTGCACAAAGAGAACTTGCTGAGGACTCGCGTTGGAGGGACCATTCATTTATTCTACTCTTATCTGGAGAATTACTAGGGATTCTTTTCCTTTTCCTTGACAAAACACTCAAGGTAGCTGTTGAACAATTATGGTCAAGTAACATACCACTTGCTCATGCCTGACTGAATTATTTGTTATGAAGGAGCTAGTAAAAAGGGAATCTCTAGCTGTCACAGAGGAGTGCTTGAAACTGCTTTTCATCTTTCACACACTTGCACAAGGAAGTGAACATCAGCATCATTTCACACTGCTTCTTCTGGAAGCCTTACATCTTGTTTTCTATCAATCCAATGAATGTCATGCAGAGGTAATTCAGCTAATGATTCGGTTAGACTTAATTAGAGGTGATATTGAGCTAGATATGGCTCATTTAGCCACCCAGATGACTAGGGCAAACTCAATTTGATGATGATAAGGATGATTCTAGTGTTAATATTAATATGTGGGTGTAAAAGTTAATATTTTATTATTCAATTTTGTATTCTTGAAGCTAATGCCCATGTGTGTACCGCCCAATATCTGGCACTATACCATCTTCTACATCTCAATACAAGTGTACACAAGGTGTTCCACACCGTACAGTGTTATAGACCACTTGAGTTGTAAGTTTCAATTGTCAGTCACTTGTTGAACTGGAATCTATGTATCAGTCATCCAAGACGATACAATTACTGAATTTTTCATTCCATCATGGTCTGTTCTTCAAATGTCTTTTTCAGTGACAGCTAAACAACTCCTTGTGAATTGAACTGATTCTTTGGTTGGGAAGTATAGATTATCAGAGCATCCTGGCTGATCTCTGATCCTTATGACCTTAGCACAGTTAGACTCTTTACTCATATAGTCATTTACAGATTTAAAGCAGAAAAGGAAAAGCTTTAGGTCTCATCTAATATTTGGTGCTCTACCGACTCCTTTAAACAATGAAGTTGGACAGATGTAGTCTTCAAGTCAAGCAGACTAGAAGTATATCATCACCAAATCATTGGGAGATTAAAGTCTTCAAGATACTCTACCCCTTTCCAGACTACATACATATCCCTAGCAACAAGTTCTAATTAGAAAATTGTTGGCATATAGACATGTAGTTATAGTTACTATAGTGGTTTCATCAAGTAGTGCCAGGTTCATATGTTGGGGGATTAGGAGGACAATCTACCAGTTTTTAGTGTTTAATGATACAGTCTAAAAAAGGGAAAACTTTCATCATTCTGCACAAGTAGAAGTGTTGTCTTATTGTCTCCATGCTTTCTCATTGCACATGACATATTGTTTAGGTACTGAGTGGCATTAATACTACTACAAGGAGGATGGTTTCCCGTCTTGTTCAGATTCCTACAGCTGCAGCCCATATCAAAGATGCGATGTTAGAAATGCCTGTTCTGCAAAGACAACAACTTCAGGTTCAGTTATTGAGTTAAATTTTAGTTTTTGTTGCTTGCAAATAATCAAATCACTGTGTATTCTTGTGGGTTGGTATTGCATTCTCCTCTGGCCTACTTGAATGTAACTACTGAGATACTGTTATTTGCATCTTCAGGAGATGATTAGGGCTTCCATTAATCCACAAGGTCAGATGACAATGCAGGTCAAATTACCGGACACTAAGGTGCAGACTTTTGATACTATACAAGCACTATCTGAAAAGCAAGAGGTCAATGAAGAACATACTTATGATGGTGACACTAAAGATGAAGGTGAAGATGAAAATGAAGATGAAGATGACGATTGGGATAACTTCCAATCTTTTCCTGCTGATACTGCACCTGCTTCTGCTGTTGAATCACATGATGGCAGAGCAAGATCAGAGCTAGCTTCACTTGATCCAGCCATCAAGAGTCTGCCTCTGGATCAGAATAGAGGTCTTGTCCATGATGACTTGCAGCTTACTATTTCTGAAGAGGACAGTAATGCACCCCCAAATGCCTCACCGGGTGAAGACAAAGACATTAACGATACACATGATGCATCACCTGTCAAAGCCAAAGAAACCACAAGCCTTGTCACGGACAAACTTAAGGAAGACTTGAGTGTTTCACAAACAGAAATGGTCGTACAAGATAGTTGTAAAAGCAGTTATCAGGATCTCCACCAGTGTGCCCAGATAAATGAAGATGGATTTTCAAATATAGGGCATAATTCACTGCAACCTTCAACTCGAAATCATTCATCTGAGGAAGTGAGCGAGGAACAAAGTGAACTTGTCAATGATGATGAAGCTACAAAAGATAGTGAAGCTTACGTTGAAAAAAATAGTGATGATATGCTTTCTGCATCTGTAGACACTGAAAAGGACAATTACACCAATGGAGACAACTCCAACCATTCACGTGGTGTACCGATAGCTGAAACGGATAAGCCAGATGAGGTTGGTAGCACGTCCAATGATAGAAGTGGATTTGAAACTAATGCCAAAGAGGAATTGAAAGAACTATCCGCTGGTTCATTGCAACTTTCTGAGGACATCAATGAACCAGCCAATGACATGAAAGTGGAAAGCACCTAAATTATGGATGATACTCATTTGCTATTCAATTTTTTGTTGTTGCCAATGTGCTAGAACTTTTATATAGTGATTTAATTCTGCAAAAGCGAAATCATTTTTGTAGTTCCATATGTATGTATGTATCCTCATAACTGGAATTATAAGATTACGTAGGTCCAGGGTGGCTGACAGAATGTATGACTTACGAATTCGTTTCTCTGAAGTGTTTATTGGTTCTTGTCAATAAAGGATGAAATTTGATGTGTATCGGCCAAGGGGAAAAGAGAAGATCAAATTTGTATTTAATTTCATTATATTTTCTCTTGTAAAGGTGAAGGAACGGTTAATGAATGGTACCGAACGCACATCCTTTGATTTACCTTAACAAAGTAAACACATGGTTGGACCGAACACAGGACTACAATTTTCATGTCTACCAATTTCAAGCATGTAAAGAATAATGCAAACAATTATGTCAATTATTCAAAAGAGTGTTAGTGAAACACGGGCATCAATGGGTATCAGATTTAAATGTGTTTAAATCTGTTGATATCTCTAAATACTTTAAGTTTAATCAAACTTTTACACGATTCAAATTGATTTCTTTGTATAATTTGATTCAGAAGCAATTATTAAATAATCCATCCCAATTACAAGCAATTAGGATGGATGAGTGCACTCAAGTTAGATGAATGTATATTATTATCATTGGCAATTCTATTAGTGGCGGTTAATAAGTAATTTGATCATCTGTCGAGTCAAGTGTCCCAATTGATTATAGCCTTAATGTAGATCTCTTGAAGAGCATGTACTTACATTTCGTGTAATCAATCTCGATCTTCTTCGAGACATGGTTCGATTCTTGATAGGTACAGATACTATTTGAGGTTATCTCTTGACTGAAAAAACTGTCTGGCTAAAGTTAAATAAGTTCAACATTTTCAATCAAATATGAAATTAGGAAATATTAATAAATTTACCTTTATAGGAAATAGTCGTAAAAAGATGATTCGCTCGTCACAGCGCCTCCACCAGCTCATCTCAAGGCTTGTTCTGAGGCTAATACAAAAGAGGTAAATTAGACTACTAGTCTTAGGCAGTTGAATAGCACATGAGAAGAACAGACATCCAGTTATTAATTAGAATTTGACCTCCAGATTAGACCTCATGACGAGAGTAATTCAATACATTGGAACATTTGGTAATTAATTTTTTATTCCATAGCATAATAAACTCGGCATAATATGTATCTTGCGTGTAGATTTTTTTATTTCACTACCAAAAATCTTTCAAGGCAATAAATTTTTCTTTCTTATGGAGAAAATTTCCGAGCTGCTAGATTTCTTCGATTTGTTATGTTTACCTCAAGAAATCTGATTAAATATATTTTACATTTATTTTTAAAATTAATTATATTATTTTCCGTCATAATCTTAGCAAAGATAGCAATCAAAGAAGAATAAGATATGAAATTATTTTTTTCCCTAATAAAATGCAATAAAAATATTTAAACTATACGAGTATCTCAAAAAATTTAAGCTCGAATTATCTTTTTCCCTATAACTACTAATATATATCGTTCCAATAAATGATGGGGAAAAAACAATAATTTCTATGCCTCAAGTGATTAGAAGTTTTTTAGCATAACTTTTTTTTAGTGTTGAAACAAATTATATATTTTATTACTTACCCAAGTAAATAATTTTCATTCAAGTTTAATTATCTTAGTCCGATCCGTCCTAGTTATAATTTCATTTGATAAATTTTAACTCATTAATTTGAAAAAAAAAATGAATTTCCTTTTCATTCTTCATTTGATAGATTTCACTCAAAATTCAAATTTAAAATGAAATTACTTAATCTCATATTATATTTATGGTAACTCAATTTGTACTATATAATGAATTTAAAATATATTAACCATCTTAATTTGGGCTTATTTTAATTCTAATTTAGTTATTGTAAATTTAGTTTATATTTGTATAATTATTATCGGGAGAAAAAATCCAGCCAAGATTTATTAAACCTTTTCACCATAAAAAAAATGTAAAAAAAGTTATTATTCTTGACCATTGCAGATCCTCTGATCGGTAAGTTTTGATGTTTTGATCGTCTCCTTGGGGTGGTGCGATGATTAAGACATGAGGTGTTACCATATGAGATTTTAGGGTCGAAATTCGACGTGATCGAGCATAACCTCCCCCATATCTTGACCATTTGCACTAGTGGCTAATAGCCACCCGTGATTTATCTCCTCCGTGTTGACCTAAAAGGTTGGACGATGGTTGAACAGACTATCGCTGATGACTATCTAACTCAATTCAGAATATATAATTGAGGTGGAAAGATAAACTTAAAGGAATTCATAATTAAATTTCAATCACGATCTAATATGTAAATGACAGAAGGATCAGGAAAAAATCAGGATTCCGGACCAGAGGTTGGTGAAACTAATGAATCTTGGTAGCCTACTTCTGCGCTGACTTTTGACCTTTTACCACCGAGAAGGCGTGGATTAGACGAGTCAACGTTCAACCAAGGGGAACTATCTTTGGTTGACAAATGCAATTGATGTCGTCTTCCTTATCGGCACGTTTTTTTTATTTTTTATTTTTTACGATTTTCTTATAAAAAAACAAAAGATTCGTTAGCTTAATAATCCCCTAAAGACTAAAGTCGATATAGAGAGTTATCATGCATCCACCGAGGGCACGTTTTTCCTAATTCAGATTCTCTATCTTCAAATTTTTCTATTTTCGTGTCTTCTATTGATCGGACGGACGGATCAGATTATATCTCAAGACATCATGACATCCTGTGTGTAATATCCTCGTGATGTGCAAGACATCGATGTAATCTGGTCTGTCCGATCGATAAAAAAATACGGGGATAAAAAAATTTGAGGACAGAGAATCCGAATTCCGTTTTTACTATCAAAATCTTATGCGGTCATGTCTGGCAAAATTTCAAAACTACACATAAAATTTCTAATTTTGTAAGTTGGGCGACAACTAAGGAACACTTCTCAATTTATGAATTTTTTTAATCAACTATTAATCTAAAAACGCTAGAACAATAGAATACTTTTTTATCAATAAATTTTTTTTCATTAGGCCGAATTCCAATATCAATTAAAAAAATATCACTAAATAAAATATTATTGAAAGAATTTTATTTCATTAGTTTTTTAATTGAGAGTTCTGAAAAAAGAGAGGGAACGTGGGATGGTATCTTTCATTTCATAAGATTGACTCGGCGAGATCTAACAGAGCGCGCGGCGCCATGGAAACCGACGAGCGTCATGGCGACTTCCGGCTCCGCAGCGTTCTCGGCCTTTCCCACAGCTCCCACGGTCTTCTGGAATCCTCTGTCTCCGCCGACTGTGATCGCCTCACCAATTACGAGCGCCTCCCCCACTCCGTGAGCCGGCTGGACGAGTCGCCTCGTCGCCAGCCCCTTTTCGGTCTCTGCTGCTTCCTCGCCCACTCACTCGCCCGAAAATTTCCCGCCGCCGCCGGCAAGAAGGACGGGCGGATCGTGCGCAGGACCGCGCCGGAGGACAGCGACCGCGGGGGTAAAATGAAGGAGAAGGAGAAAAGGAAGAGAAGATGGTCGTCGTGGCTGCCGGACCCCGACCGTAGGTGGCCGGTGCAGGGCTTCTAGTCGCAAATCATTCAGCAGACTGTTTAATCTATATTTCTGTTTCAACTTTCAATTGCATAATTGTTAGCTTGATTTCTATGATTATCTCACTGGATCGACGACGAGAATTCAACCTGATTTCGTTCAAAGATTGAAAAGCTTTTGATTCACTGCTTTCCCTGCCTATTTGTCAAGAAGATTCATCAAGAACTGTTCACAACCGACGTCAAGAAGATTGTGACAAATAAACTAAGGAATTCTTCTTCTGTTTTGTAAGAACATTCATCCCTCTACTATTATTCAACAACAGAGAAGATGAAGACACAGAAGAAACATTAAAAAGCAAAAAGCAAAAGACCTGGGTGAATAAAAATCAGCGGTGCACTAAAAATTTAACGGAGGAAAGAGTCTTTATTATGTATTTTAATATTTTTTATTTATAAAGATGGTTTATATTAATTATTTTTAAAAAAATATAATTGTATTATATTTTTAAAATTTATCAATATTTTATTTATATCATTATATGCTCTAAGTAAATACTATTAATGTTATTGATGGTACTGCATGACTAGCTTACACCGAGCATCAGGACTTGGTTACATCAAGTACCAGAGATAGTTTACATCGAGCACCAGGACCAACTTATATCGAGCACCAGAGCCAATTTACACCGGGCACCAAGTAAATTAGGTTCCATCGGACACCCGCCCTTGAGGCTTAAATTCAGTTTACAACAAGCGCTCAGCCTCAGTGCTCAAATTCAGCTTGTATCGGATATCAGGCAAGGATTTTGTTGGGCACTAGAACCAACTTAGACCGATCACTTGGATTTAGTATTCCAGTTTGACTCTGCACTGCCTGTGAGTGAGTACGTAGTGCCTCTTGAACGGGGAGAGGGCTGGTGGATGTCAGAGTTGGTCTCCTGATGAAGAATACATGGCATTTGCTAAATAGAAGAGAAGGTTAATGATAATAATAGAAAATAATTTTAAATTAATTTCAAATAATTAAGATTTATTATATTTGATATCATAATTAATATCGACATCACATTCAAGATTGACATGAATCAAGTAGTAAAAATAATATTTCCAAATCTAATATATTCATTATTATGTTTATAAATATGTCATACTTTTCTTCATCTACTAGTTTCCACAAAGATAGTAAATGTTAAATCTGGTTTCCTAAATGACTCCCTTGGAATATGTGGTACTTAATGAGTGGAGAGACAACTAACAGTTATCATATCTAATCCCTTCACTCACCATTTTATATTAAGAGAAGGGAGGAGCGGGAGGTAGCTAATGTGGAGATGATCATCTAATAGCTATCTAGTTATCAAGTGAACTTGCTAAAGTTATCAATAAAAATAACATAGTAAAGAAAACCTTGATTAGAAAGAATAGGAGCAGGACCCTATACATCAGAGTGAATAATTTCTAAAGGAAAACTACAGTTGCGAGTAGAGGAAACAAAAGGTAGTTTATGAGATTTCGCTTTCATACAAGCTTCACATAAATGAGATGATGACGCTAAAGAAGTTGGTAAACCAAAACGATTAATAATATTCTGAACAAGACGTAGAGACGGATGACCAAGACGTGCATGCCACGAGAATATATCTGTGCATTCTTCAATAAAGGTTTTGAGAGAGGTGGGTTGAAGATGATAAAAATCATTTTTAATATCCTCTTGGAGTAGAATAGTTCCTATCGCGGGATCCTTCACAAGACAATGATTAGATGAAATTAAAAAAAGACATTATTATCAAGAGCAAACTGACGGACAAAAAGTAAATTTTTAGTAATAGAAGGAACATGAAGAGTGTTTCGCATGCGAAACGTATGACCATATGGATGAAAGGATGTGTTTCCAATGTGAGCAATTTGCAAACCTAAGTCATTGCCTATTTGTAGCATATCGGATCCATGATAAGGTGAAGCTTCTGTAAGAATATTATACTCCAGTGTAACATGATGAGTTGCTCGAGAATCCGGATGTCATCCTGGGATTTCAGGAACTGATGTCGTTGCATTAGGAGGGATAGAGAGTGAAAATGTTCCAGAATTAGATGATTGAGTACTAGATTGTCAAGATGAGGGAGAGGGTCGACTTGATGATACAGGTCCTCCTAAAAAATTTGAATCATATCTTTTATAATAATTTTGAGCATAATGACCATAATTGAAGCAAATCTGACAGCCTTTGAGATTGTATTTGTATAAGTCTTTCATGAGAGGATAACATACCATGAAGCGTTTCAAGTGACACTTGATCCATGCGAGTCGTCACGCTAGGAACAAAGCTATCATATTGAGGACCTAAACCTGCAAGAATATGCATTAATAGTTCTGGATCAGAGACTGGATGTCCAATTGCAGCTAGGTTATTGACAATGGTCTTGATTGATTGCATATAGTCATTGATGGAGGCATCTTCTCGTTGTACAGACTGTAATTGTAGACGAAGCTGGAGAACTCGTGCTTGAGAGTGAGATGCAAAAGAATGATCAAGAGATTCCCAAACCTGGCGCGAAGTGTTGAGCCCAACGCGCATAAGAAGTATAGACTCAGTAATCGATGAAATTAACCAAGTCAAGACTAATTGATCCTTCTTAAACTAAATAGTATAGGATGAATCATCTTTTTGAGGTAACGATAAACTACTATCAACATGACTAACTAAATCATGAACACAAAGTATAGGAAGAAATTGCAATTTCCATAGTAAATAATTATCATGGTCAAGTTTAACGGAGAAAGAAGGAACTATAGGAACCATAGCTCTGATGATGATATTCCTCGGTGGATGCTTCCTCTAAGCGATATTTATGCACGATGTTAACCAGTTTCCACTCATTATCCTCTTCCATGTGCTCTTCTTGCTTCTTCAAATTTTGTCGAACCTTCTAGTTTTACACAGGCAGTCAAAGATCCAAATTGGCATGCTACGGTGACTACAGAATTTGATGCTCTTCTTCGCAATACAACATGGAGCTTAATTCCTCATACCTCAACTATGAATATTGTGGGCTCTAAATGAATTTACTGAATTAAGTATCGTGCAGATGGTTCTATTGAACGTTACAAAGCTCATCTTGTTGCTAAAGCCTTTAATCAACAGCCAGGTATTAACTTCAATAATACTTTTAGTCCAGTCAACAAAATTACAACTATCAGATTGCTACTCTCTATAGTTGTTAGCTCCAATTGGCCAATACGACAATTAGATGTTTTCAATATTTTTCTTCATGGACACCTTGAAGAAACTGTTTATATAGAGCAACCCCCTGGATTCATCCACTCGCGACTTCCAACGCCTGTGTGTCAACTTCAGAAGTCTATATATGGTCTTCGACAAGCACCTCTTGCATGGTTTCATCGTCTATCTACCTGGCTTCATTCTCAGGGATTTTATAGCTCAAAAATAGACTCTTCCCTATTCTATAAATGTCATGAGAAGTTTTCAATATTTGTTCTGATTTATGTGGATGATATATTAATAATTGATAGTGATCAAAATGACATTACTACTTTACTACATCTTCTTCGACAAGAGTTTCCTATTCGAGATCTTGGCAATGCTCGTTTTTTTCTTGGCATAGAGTTTCTCTCACATTATGAAGGTTGTCTTCTCTCTCAGAGCAAATATATTGCTGGACTCTTATAACGAGTTAAAATGGATGGTGCACGTCCTATCTCCACTCCAATCATTGAGGGTGGTTTCACTGCACTTTCATCCTCCTCTTCAATGTCTGACCCCCAGATCTACCGTAGTATTGTTGGTGCCCTACAATATGTCACAATTACACGACCCGATATTGCTTTCGCTGTGAATCGTGCCTATCAATTTATGCATGCTCCTACTGAACATCATTGGGAATGTGTTAAGAGAATTCTTCGATATCTCAAAGGCACTATTATATATGGTCTTCTTTTATATCGTCAGTCTTCACGATAGTCGATTGCCTATAGTGATGCAGATTGGGTTGGATCTCCTGAAGATAGACGTTCTAATAGTGGATATGCTATATTTCTTGGGTAAAATATTGTTTCCTGACTTTCAAAAAAGCAACCTACAATCTCTTGCTCAAGTACTGAAGCTGAATATAAAGCTATCACTAACGCAATATCAGAAATTATTTGGCTACAATATCTTCTTTCAGAATTATACTTTTTTCCAAATACTACGCCTAAAATCTGGTGTGATAATATTAGAGCAACTTATCTTGTGGCAAATCCTGTTTTTCATGCTCGTACCAAGCATGTAGAGATTGATTTTCATTTTGTTCGCGAGCGTGTGGCGACTCAACAACTTTCAGTTTCTTATATCTCTACGGAAGATCAAATTGCTGATATATTTACCAAACCATTATCTAGACCACATTTCACCAAGTTAATTAGCACTCAAACTCAACGTTCAGACACTCCCGTTGAGTTTGTCGGGGGTAATGACAATAATAGAAAGAATCTCTAATTGATTTCAATCAATTGAGATTTATTATATTTGACACTCAATCAAGATCGACATGAATCAAATAGGAAAAATAATATTTCCAAAAATATTATATTACTATGTTTATAATTATTATAATTGTATACCTTATTTAATCTTTCTATTATTGTTTTGGACAATTTGTATAAATAAGCTTATTGACTTTAGTAATAAGATTATCAAAAAGCTTTATATTGTTTTTTTCCTCTACCTATTGATTTCTACACTCTTCTCCACTAAACTCTCTTCTTCTTCCTCCTCTAGTTTCATACATGTGCAAAACCCTAAATTCCTTCTACGCGTGACTAACTTAAGAGTCGGAATAGTCATGCTGGTGGGGCCGGCCAAACCCAAACTTGTGTTATCTCTCAAGTTGTTAGATTTCATAAGTGGAGGAGGCCATCTAAGCTTTCTGGAGAGGAGGAGCCTAAGCGACAGAATCTACAGAAGCGGTAATTACTGGAGAAGACCAAGAACCTAACTTAAGTGGGTATCAAAGCTAAACTAGTCGAGGATTCTTTGTGAGAGGACCGGGTATGAGATCCTCATATTCTATATCAATGATAGGAGGGGTAGAGTGAAGATGAGATAGAGGAATAACATCATAGGAAGTGCCAATTAGTATCGTGGAAGAAGGGTCGGTAGAAGTAGGAAGTTTGCTTGGTCGGCTTGATAGACCTACGACTATAGCTTTCTCTCGTTTTTTCTTCTGAAGGATATCCGATATGGATGATTTCATGATATCACCTGAAACATAAAAACCATAGGGATAGCACAAAAAAATAAATTGATATTTAACAATAAGCATTGACAAGATGTCACCTATTGGTTCAAGAATTGGAAGCTCGAAGGGTGATAGTTCAATTGATTGATAATCCTAGTAGTATCATTGATTATTTTGAGAGGAATCAGCTTGGTTTCATGAAAATTTTCTATCGACTAATAGGGTAAATCGAGAAGCGCACGTCACGATCAATCTAGAAGTCCAGCATCCTTTAGTTACACCTCCTATTTGGAGATTTTTTTTTTTTTGTAAAATATAGCTAGGATTCGAACCGTAGATATCTAGATGACAACCTGAATATCTTACCGTGATATCATGACTCCGGAGACAAAAAAAAAAAAAAGGTGATAGTTCAAAATAAGAAAGAAGATCATCATCTAAAAGAGGGATAATACTATATTTTTTAATTTTTAGTTTCTGGAATGCATTCAGAAAAGCATGCACAAAGTGCCCGGAAAGCTTTCATGTCAAGCAAGGCTAGAAGATGTAAGAGCCAGGAAGAAGGATGAGGAAAAGAAGAGGTTAAAGAAGTAAACAAGAAGAGCTCATTCTATCCTTTGAGCGATGAAAGTAAGTCAACTAAGAAGTTACAACCCAGACGAGCCATGAAATAGAATATTTCGGTCTCACCCAGCTTCTAGCATGGGAATAAAGGGAATCCTGTGATACTTGAAGACGATGATAGAACTCGCCAATAATCTAAAGGCATTTGGGGCAATCTGATTTAAGGGGATGCGAAAGAAGGAGAGAATGTTATACATAGAAAAAATGGTTAAATGAAGACCTCAATCAAATTGATCTACAAAGAACGTTGTGGTATTAAGAGGTGGCGGAAAATATTAATGGACTTCATGAATCTTAAGGTCCATGGCGGGCTTCGGGATGAAATAACATAGATCTAGAGGTAATCCGAGATTGTGATCTTATAAAAGATGTTTGATTCCCTAAGCAGATGGTGGGGAATCCTTAAATGGGTCGCACAATATAATGATCCGTGTTCATTGAAAATATAAGCAACAAGTGGATATCTGGGTGCCGACAAGTTTGTGGTTAGCCATCTCAGTTAGATTTTTTTGGTAAGGTCCTTGCCCAAAATAAGTTTTACATTTTGGTGCTCGAAAAGTATCGGTGTTTAGATTCGAAAGTTGTGTCCTCCTCCACCGAGTAACATAAGCTCAATCACCTTATAGAAAGTCATTCTTGTGCACATGGAATTCAGAAAGAAAATGTTAGGTTAAAGGCTCTTAAATTTATTTTTGGAAAAGATCTACTTAGAACAGTCATCGTTACAAAGGGGAAAAAATGAAACAAGTTAAGGGAGCTCCTTGGGCTTGACTAGTTGTCATTGGAAAGCGAAAGTTGGTTTATCTCTTCCTACCATTCTACACGATGCTCAGCTTTCTCTGCTTGGCACAACAACTTCTCTATCTCTTTCATTCCATCCCTTTGGTATTCATGGGTTTATTGCAAACTGCAGTAATAAGGCTCTAATTCTAAGCTCAGATGTTCAATATGGGCATTGGCCAACATTAGGCATGTCTGAAGATTTGAAACATGTTCTGCCAACACCTTAACACAACTATAATCGACCATGAGGGGAGAAAATAGAAGTTGATCATCTCCATACATGGAATCAAAGTCATAAAGAGAAGACTCATAAGGATTGTCACGTGACAATGGAGTCAAAACTTTGGGAAGAGGCTTAATAGGTAAAAGAGGCAGTTCGTCATAAAAAGAATGGAAAGGAGGGGAAGACATGCTCAAGAGAACGTTTGGAGATAAAAGGAAGAGCTATCAGTTATCATATTTTTGAGACATGTGTTTGATTTTTATAGCCTGCGGAGTAGGTACAGTGACAGGGCTTCATTAAAAGGGCATCGAATTAGAAACGTAAGGAAATCATTCCAAAGCACGAGAAAGGGTTAATTTTATTTTATAAGTAATTCACCTCTTCTTACCGACCCACGTTGCTCCAACAAGTCTATATAAAAAGGATTTGTTCCAAATTACTACAACTGGTACTGTCATGAAGAGCCTTATTTGTCTCACTATATTGGAACTTTGGTTGTTTCGTCAGCTACCACAACTCCTTTAGGGGAATCATCATCTAATGAGAATGCAATGTAATCAATAGTTTATGACGCGATGAATGGTACTTGAAGTTCAGCAAATGTATTATATGTTAAAGGCTAGTGATGGGAAGGGGTTATATCTGGTGATTCCCAATTATCAGCTACCACAAGGTTATTGAATATTAAGGTAGAACATCATTTTTCAGAAAGATGTTTTGATAACATATGTCAATTGATATCTGAGTTACTTCCTGCTGATAACATGATGCATGATAACCTTTACAATACAAAAAATTAGTGAGAGATTTAGGTTTGCCTATAAAGAAGATTGATTATTGTTGATACGGTCTGACCTGGCTGTTGTTTTGATGTTGACACTGATTTAAGTTTGTATCAGATATTAATTAAACTCAGATTGATTACTGATCAATGTTGATCAGGTGGAAGGGAAAAGTCAAAGTATGGAAACTTGGCACGCGAAGTCAGAGAGGGCTCGGTAGCTCGTTCTCCGGATTAGGTCAGAGAGAGCTCGGTAGCTCGTTCTCTGGACCGGACGAGGTCAGAGAGGGCTCGGTAGTGTTAGGACCGAAAAGTAGCTAGAGGGGGGTGAATAGCTCTTCGCGTGCTCGTCGTCGGCGTTGCTCGTTTCTTCAAAGTGATGCGCAGCGGAATACAAAGAAACAAACTACAACAATGCTAACAATAGGATTTTACTTGGTATCCACCTCACAAGAGGTGACTAGTCCAAGGATCCACGCACACACACACACCTCCACTAATAAACACTCCTTTTCGGTAACTACCGAAGGCGGAGAAGCCCTACAAGACTCTCAATACAAGTAGAAGAAGGGGTAGTAAAGAATAAGCAAAAGCTTACAAGAGATGCAGTAAAAACCCTAGCTTCTTCTTCTTCTCGTTGCAACTCGCCTCTTGACTTGGATGAACCTCCAAGAACCTTCAAGAACTGGCGGTGAGGAGCTTAGAGAGTGCTGGGGAGGAGCTGTGATGAATCTGGAATGAATCGGTGAAGAGATGTGCTACAGCTATCGCACGCCTGCAGCTCAAATACGACGCAACGGTCAGATCCCGATCGATTCGAAAACTCTCAATCGATCGGGGAGGCTTTGGATCGATCCACGGATCGATCCAGAGTGCCTCTGTACTCTGGAGAAAACGCCTGGATCGATCCACGGATCGATCCAGCGCTTATCGCGCGAACCAGCAGCGTCCCAATCGATCGGCTGATCGATTGGGACCTCTGGATCGATCCACTGATCGATCCAGAGGCTCTCTGTTCGTTGGGAAAGGCCTGGATCGATCCACTGATCGATCCAGCTCCTGGTTTTTGCCCAAAACCAAGTCCCAAGCCTCTCAAACCAACATTCGGTCAACCTTGACCTGTTGGTATATCATGCCTAGCATCTGGTCACTAGCTTGACCTGCCAAGACTCCCCACCAAGTATCCGGTCAATCCCTTTGACCCACTTGGACTTTTCTCTTTGTGCCAAGTATCCGGTCACTCCCTAAGACCTACTTGGACTTTTCTTCCTCGTGTCAAGTATCCAGTCAATCCCTTTGACCTACTTGGACTCTCACCAGATGTCTGGTCAACCTTGACCCATCTGGATTTCTCTTGCCTGGCTTCACTCACCAGGACTTTCCCAATTGCCTAGTTTCACTCACCAGGATTTTCCTCCTGCCTAGCTTCACTCACTAGATCTTTCACCTGGCTTCACTCACCAGGATTTTCCTCCTGCCTAGCTTCACTCACTAGGACTTCCCAGTCAAGTATCCGGTCATCCTTGACCTACTTGACTCTTCTTCAATCAACCTTGCATTGTCAAACATCGAAACCCAAACCAAGACTCAAGCTTGGTCAACCAGATCAACCTTGACCTGAGGGATGTTGCACCAACAATCTCCCCCTTTTTGATGTTTGACAATACCAACACTATCACTTACAATACCACATGTAAGTTAGGCTAATCCCATAGCCTAAACCTTCTTCATGCCACTAGGTAATGAATACATAAGTTAAGCCCTTCATTCTCCCCCTAAGAGGGCAAACTCCCTCTAGGTGATAAAAGCCTACTTACTCTCTTTCATTCTCCCCCTATTGGCACACATCAAACCATGCCCCATTTTTGGGCACACATCAACAAATTCACTTGTTGAAAACTCTCCCCCTGAAGAGTTGCTCATCGTTGTTCACAACCTCACTCGTTGTGATCAACACGATAATGAAGGTCTCATACCCTTCATTATCCTTAACCCTACATTCTCCCCCAATGTAGGCAAATGCCCATCCTTGAGCATCATCCACTTGAAGCCACTTGAACAATGAGAATATCCACTCCCCATTAAAGTTCAAACGCTCAACCTTGAGCATGTTCTTAACGGAAGGTTAACCACCTTCCAAGGTTCATGAAAAAATAATTTTCATGTCTTTAAAGAGTCCCTCCCCCTAAAGACATGGTGGTAACTTCTGTCATTGCACCAACAATGACTTGGAATCCCTAAAACTTTAGGAAACCCAATTTTAGAAGTTTTGAGGTTCAAATATTCAAAATTTGAAACAAACCTCAACCTAAACTTCAACTTAGCCTTCCTTAACCAATCCATCCTTGTTTTTCACACGAAAACACCCTTTTTATGTATACAAATGTATTTTGAGGGGTTAGGAATGATTACCTAGACTAAAATAGGTTCAATATGCTGAAAATAAGCTTTCCCAGTCAAAATCAGCATCTTCGATCGATTGGAGTTGGGTTCCAATCGATTGAACCCGGCTGAATCGATCCACCGATCGATTCAGTCTTCTTGGATCGATCGGCTAATCGATCCAGCGAGCTTCTGCTCGCTAGAATTGCCTTCTGAATCGATCCACTGATCGATTCAGACACTCCAATCGATCCATGGATCGATCGGAGCTCTGATAGTTGCTGAATTTCAAATTCAGCCAACTTCAGAAACCCCTAGAAAATTCTACAAAAATCCAAAAATCATGAAATTTCATGTAGACATTATTTAGGGCATACTTTATCATGGAAAAATAGTTTTCTATGAAAATATATCATATCTTCAAAGATTGACACAAGCTTGAAAACTTGTTAAAACTTTAGTGTTTTCTTCAAGTTTGTGTCGAACTATTCAATGGTGATTACTATCAAAAGATAGCCTTCACCAAGGTTTTCCAAAAGTCTTTTAAAATAATTTTCAAAACCAATATCCCATCACATTCCTAGGGCTTAAAGCACATGACTTGTACATTAGCTTTCCCAATGATGGGAAAACACATAACTATGTGTTTTGATGAACCTAAAACTCAAAAGAATGCACTAAATCAACATGTTGAGTTTTGTTCATCATCCTAACATCTCACTTGTATCTATTGTGGACAAAACACATACAAGTCATCTTATAGGTCTTTGTGAGATGTAAAATTTGGTTTTGCCCTATTCTAGGGATCATGCATATTTATCTAGGCATTTTAGAGATATTAGACATCCACCCAGGATCTCACTTGTTAATAAGTGTTGTTAAATGTCATTTGTCCTTAATTACAAGGAATTAAACTTAATGCATGATTATGCTATGACATACATCAAAATGAAATAACTTTAAAAAAAAAGACTCCTATAATTACATGATGTATGTATGACATGACATGGTATTTTTGTATTTTCATAATAAGGTATGAGTGCAAAAATAAACATGATGTCATGACATATAATGGGCAAACAATCATGGCAAGATTCAGCATAAATAAAATATACCTAGATTATCTATCTAAGTATCCTTAGGCTTAGCTAATCCTAAAACTTAAACCCTAGATTTGCCCAAAGTGCTTCAAGAAAGTGTCAAAACCTAATTTGACATTTCTAATTCTCTTGATTACTTTATGCCAAGTGAAATTAAGCATATTCCCCAAGTGTTGGCATATTTCATTGTTCCACAAGAGAAGCACTTTAATTTAAGGCTTAGATTTGCCTTAAATTATTAAGAAAATACCAAAATCCCAACTTGGTATTTCTTATGTTTTCCTTAATTTTGCCATTTTTTTTTAAATAAAATTAATACTTCTCAAATTTTGGCACATTTTACTCTTCCAAGGAGTAAATGATAATTCCATTTCATTTTCAAAGGTTAACAAAAACCTTGAAACTGCTCCTTGAGTGTCAATTTCCTCAAAATTGGGTTAACTACCCTTCTAATCGGAGTTGATACTCTCTAACCCATCTATGGGGTAGAGAAGATGCTCCTAGGAACCCAACACCTATTGGTGCTCCTTGGATGCTCTAGGTACTCAGTAGGGATAACTTCCCTAGATACCTTCCTAGTGACCTTGTTGGGCTTCTTAGAAGCCTTGGTCACATTTTCTAGGTCAACTCTAGGGATAGCCTCCCTTGTGACCTTGTTAGTGACTTTCTTAGACTTCTTAGAAGTCTTAGTCACTTTGGTTGCAAAGATACTTCTAGGGATATCTTCCCTTGTATCCTTGACTTGACCTCTAGACCTAGGGTTGGTTCCATAACTATATGGAACCCTATGGTAAGAGATTACATCCTTCTTAGCCTTTGGTTTGTATCCCAAACCCCTATGGCCATTAGATGACCTTTGTGCTCCTAGACCTAGGCTACACTCATTTTGCCCTTTTAGGATATTTTTCATCCTTTTTAGGGTCTTTTCCATTTTATCAAGCCTTGACCTCAAGACTTGATTTTCTATCACTAAGTCCTTAGTTTTTGGTTTTCCATTAAATTTATGAGTATTTTTATTTCTAGGCTTGTAGCTAAGGTCCTTAGTGTGATTGCCTAGATTTTTATCTACCTTCCTAATCCTAGGTGTGGTAGTTTTAGCATGGTAAGCTACATTATTTTCCTTAATTTTACCATGCTCTCTATTCTTATGATAAATAGCACTAGAATGATATAAGTTAGAACTAGCATGCTTTTTACCATAATGTAAAGGGGTAGACTCAATAAAAGTTACCTTCCTTTTTACCTTAGAGGCTCCCCCTTGACTTGAGCTTCCTCCTTGAGCCTTGACCATCTTCTTCCCCTTAGGGCATTGACTCCGGTAATGCCCCTTTTGATTGCAAGAGAAGCACACAATGTGCTCCTTGCTCTTCTTTGTTCCGGGGATGGTTTCCTTTGTCTTCTCCTTGCCCTTAGGTGCCACTTGGCCCTTCTTCTTGGCCAATTTAGGGCACTTGCTTTTGTAGTGCCCATGTTCCCTACATTCAAAACATATAATATGATTCTTATTATTAATTGAACTATTTATACCTTCTTGTGTAGGGGTGGCACTTGCTCCTCCATTTGATATGAATGTAGAGGCTTCCTCTTGATCCGAATTCGATTTCCCTCCAATTGATTTATCTTGACTTGTGGAGGTGGAAGCTTCTTCATCCTCTTCTTCTCTTGACCCGGATGTGGAGGATTCTCCTTCTTCTTGATCCGGTGTCACCAAGAGTTGCTCTCCCTCAATCCTAGAGGTGGAGGCTTCACCTTCTTCTTCATCCTCTTGTACATGAAACAAGGAATATGCTCCTTCCTTGCTCTTTTGATTACACCCCCTTGAGAATGAAGCTTCTTGGATTTCCTCTTCTTCGGAAGTTGAGCATCTCTCAACTTCGGAGTCCTCCTCTTGATCTTGCTCCAATGAGTCACCCTCTTTGGATTCTTCTTGGTTAGGTACAGTGGAGGGTATCTCATGAGCCTTTTCCAATTTTCTCCATAGCTCTTTGGCATCTTCAACTTCTCCAATTTTCTCCAAGATGTTGCTCGGCAATAGATTGACCAAAAGCTTGGTCACTTTGTCATTGGCCTCACATCTTTGGATTTGTTCTTGGCTCCATTTACTCCTTTTGAGAACTTTTCCCTTTGAATTCCTTGGAGCCTTAAAACCTTCCATTAGAGCAAATCATTGCTCTATCTCCATCATCAAGAAATTTTCAATTCTTGATCTCCAAGAATCGAAGCTTGTGGATATGTATGGTGGAGCCACCCTTGTATCAAATCCAAGTCCATCTTGGAATTGCATCTTGAAGTTGAGCTTCTTGAATTCTTTGACTTTGATGAATTTGCTCCAACTTCTTCACCCTCTAGCTTTGCTTGTTATGTTTGCCCCTTCCGGCGGTGATTCCGGTGAAGAGCAACCTTGCTCTGATACCACTTGTTAGGACCGAAAAGTAGCTAGAGGGGGGGTGAATAGCTCTTCGCGTGCTCGTCGTCGGCGTTGCTCGTTTCTTCAAAGTGATGCACAGCGGAATACAAAGAAACAAACTACAACAATGCTAACAATAGGATTTTACTTGGTATCCACCTCACAAGAGGTGACTAGTCCAAGGATCCACGCACGCACACACACCTCCACTAATAAACACTCCTTTTCGGTAACTACCGAAGGCGGAGAAGCCCTACAAGACTCTCAATACAAGTAGAAGAAGGGGTAGTAAAGAATAAGCAAAAGCTTACAAGAGACGCAGTAAAAAACCCTAGCTTCTTCTTCTTCTCGTTGCAACTCGCCTCTTGACTTGGATGAACATCCAAGAACCTTCAAGAACTGGCGGTGAGGAGCTTAGAGAGTGCTGGGGAGGAGCTGTGATGAATCTGGAATGAATCGGTGAAGAGATGTGCTACAGCCATCGCACGCCTGCAGCTCAAATACGACGCAACGGTCGGATCCCGATCGATTCGAAAACTCCCAATCGATCGGGGAGGCTTTGGATCGATCCACGGATCGATCCAGAGCGCCTTTGTACTCTGGAGAAAACGCTTGGATCGATCCACGGATCGATCCAGCGCCTATCGCGCGAACCAGCAGCGTCCCAATCGATCGGCTGATCGATTGGGACCTCTGGATCGATCCACTGATCGATCCAGAGGCTCTCTGTTCGCTGGGAAAGGCCTGGATCGATCCACTGATCGATCCAGCTCCTGGATCGATCCACTGATTGATCCAGCTCTTGGTTTTTGCCCAAAACCAAGTCCCAAGCCTCTCAAACCAACATTCGGTCAACCTTGACCTGTTGGTATATCATGCCTAGCATCTGGTCACTAGCTTGACCTGCCAAGACTCCCCACCAAGTATCCGGTCAATCCCTTTGACCCACTTGGACTTTTCTCTTTGTGCCAAGTATCCGGTCACTCCCTAAGACCTACTTGGACTTTTCTTCCTCGTGCCAAGTATCCGGTCAATCCCTTTGACCTACTTGGACTCTCACCAGATGTCTGGTCAACCTTGACCCATCTGGATTTCTCTTGCCTGGCTTCACTCTCCAGGACTTTTCCAATTGCCTAGCTTCACTCACCAGGATTTTCCTCCTGCCTAGCTTCACTCACTAGGTCTTTCACCTGACTTCACTCACCAGGATTTTCCTCCTGCCTAGCTTCACTCACTAGGACTTCCCAGTCAAGTATCCGGTCATCCTTGACCTACTTGACTCTTCTTCAATCAACCTTGCATTGTCAAACATCGAAACCCAAACCAAGACTCAAGCTTGGTCAACCAGATCAACCTTGACCTGAGGGATGTTGCACCAACAGGTAGCTCGTTCTCCGGACTAGGTCAGAGAGGGCTCGGTAGCTCGTTCTCTGGACTGGACGAGGTCAGAGAGGGCTCGGTAGCTCGTTCTCTGGACCGGACGAAGTCGGAGAGGGCTCGGTAGCTCGTTCTCCGGACTAGGTCAGAGAGGGCTCGGTAGCTCGTTCTCTGGACCGGACGAAGTCGGAGAGGGCTCGGTAGCTCGTTCTTCGGACTAGGTCAGAGAGGGCTCGGTAGCTCGTTCTCTAGACCAGGAAGGCTTTAGGGTTTAGGACTGGGAAGTTCTAAACCTACCTACATAGGCATTGGATCGGTCTGTTGACCGATCCAGTGATACTATGGATATCTGATCGGTCTGTTAACCGATCCAGTGATACTATGGTTATCTGATCGGTCACCAGACCGATCAGTAACCAATCAGTAACTCACTGTGAGAATTACTGATCGGTCTGTAGACCGATCAGTAACCAATCAGTAACATTCTGTGAGATTTACTGATCGGTCTGGAGACCGATCTGGAGGCAATGAAGTTCGGGAGAGAGTATAGGGGATCGGTCTGTGGACCAATCCACCTATAGCCTGATCGGTCCACAGACCGATCAGAACTCTCCTGGACCGATCAGGCCATAGCCTGATCAGTCCAACAAGCTATGGATCGATCTGGTGATCGATCCACAAAGCTGTCTGAAGTTTCTGCTGTTTCTCTGCAACTTCTGATTCATCTGATTTAACCATCTGTTGTTAGCTTTTTAAGTTGCATATTGCAGGTATCATGCCAATGCTCAAATTCAAATTAAGCTCCATCAGAAGAATAAGACAAAGGGTTCTTTCTGCTGTGTTTCGCTGCAAATGGTGAAATTAGAGCATCAACGGTTACTGGCTGCGATCAGGCTGTGATCTGGCTGCGATCAGTTGGGAATCAGCTTGACTCTTGCTCATTGGTTCGAGCTCAGAGACCCCAGTAAAGACCATGGGTTCTATTGGTGTGAGTTCAGAGAACCAGAGGAGGAGGAAGAGTGATTGGCGATGTCGTAGCTTGCAGCAGGGATTTGGTGCAGGTTGACAGCAATTCGGGACAGGCTGAACGCAGTGGAAGCAGAGGCATAAGAAGAAGGATGAAGAGAGGTTCTAGGAGAGAACTCTCGGTCGATCAAGCAAGGGTGCTGAGCTTTGAGTTCTTGGCTGTGCTTCCTTCTTGTGCTCTGTTTAACTGTTGTCTTTGCGTGGCTGTGAACGTCCTTCCTCATTCTCTTTAGCCACTAATCTGTAAGTCTTGTGCTTAATTTTTACATATTTTCTGAGACTTTGTGGAGAGGTTACTCCACCGAGAAGGAGAAATCTTTAGCCGGTATCTATCCGGGGTGTGATCTACTGAAAGATCAAGGGATCGTCCACCTTACGGACACGCTAAGGAGTAGGGGCAAGTTATCCCCGAACCTCGTATATACTGGTGTTAGTGGTGTGTGTTTTTCTTTTCCTTGTATTAGATTTTCATGTGCATATTTCCGCTGCGCTAACGATCTGATTGAAGAATTTAGTTAAGTTTTAGAGGAGGCTATTCGCACCCCCCCCCCCTCTCTAGCCATCCGAAGAGCCTAACAAGTTGTATCAGAGCAAGGTGCTCTTCATCCGGATTAACACCCTAAAGAGCAAGAAGATGGCTATGAAGGAAGGGTTTAGCACCAATCATCCACCCTACTTCGACGGAGCAGACTTTCAATACTGGAAGAGCCGCATGGAATATTATCTCAAGACCGACATCTCAATGTGGTTCTCCGTCAAGGAAGGGTTTACACCTCCGAAGGACGAAGAAGGTAAGGAACTTGACTCATCAAGGTGGTCCACCGAGCAAACTCGCAAAGGACAAGCTGATGCCAAGGCAGTGGTCACTTTATAATGTGGGATAGCCAAGGATCAACTCGTCAAGGTAGGTCCATTCACGAGCACAAAAGACTTGTGGAACAAGCTCATCGAGCTCCAAGAAGGAACTCGAGACTCACGGATCGTCAAGAGAGATTTATTCTTAAATCAACTATAAAACCTCACCATGAAGGAGAACGAGACGATAAGTGAACTACACGAAAGGTTCAAAGAAATTATTGTAGGATCGAAAAGAATTTAGATATCTCCACAATAGCATGATATTGTCCACTTTGGGCCTAGACCCTCATGGCTTTGCTCTTGGGCTCTCCCCAAAAGGCCTCATGCCAATGGAGATATCTTTTTCTTATAAACCCATGATCTTTTCCATGTGTTTTCAATATGGGACTATGTTTGCAACCTTGCAACCCTAACAATCCCCCCCTCAAACAAAGGACCATGGGCTTCCCACGTCCGATCCTCGACCCACCAGGTCTTCCTGCCCCTCGGTCTACTCGACCTACTAGGACTTCCTGCCCCTCGGTCTATCCGACCTACTAGGACTTCCTTGCCTAGCCGCAACTAGGACTTCCTGCCCCTCGGTCCACCCGACCTACTAGGACTTCCTGCCTGGTGTCTGGTCCTCTTGATCCGAACATAGGAGCCCCCACTTTCTTTGTTCGAGGTCAATATTGTACTCACATGGTTCAATCAGACCATAGCTCTTGTGCACAGTCGGCGGTTAAACCTTCTGGCAGTCCGGGCTCTAATACCAATTGTAGGATCGAAAAGAATTTAGATATCTCCACAATAGCATAATATTGTCCACTTTGGGCCTAGACCCTCATGGCTTTGCTCTTGGGCTCTCCCCAAAAGGTCTCATGCCAATAGAGATATCTTTTTCTTATAAACCCATGATCTTTTCCATGTGTTTTCAATATGGGACTATGTTTGCAACCTTGCAACCCTAACAATTATCAATGGTCTTCATTCCGTAGATGAACGCGTAGAGAATCACGAACTCGTAAGGTATGCTCTCAAAGCCTTTCCTAGGAATGCCCTGTGGTCATCTATGATAGATGCCTACAAGGTCTCCAAGGACCTTTCAATTGTTAAAGTAGATGAATTTTTTTGTGAAATGGAACTCCATGAGTTTGCTAACAAGGGTTAAAAAGAGAAAGGTATTGCCTTAGTTGCAGGAGAAAAGAGCAAAGATGGAAGAAGGATGAAAGAAAGGAAGAAGTAAAAAGAGATTCCCTCATCCTCATCCTCCTCCGAGTCCGATGATGAAGGTGGATCATCATCAAGCGAGATGGCCAACTTTGTAAGGAGAATCATGAGAAGAAGCCGGAGATACAAAGGGAAAAGTAAACCTATCGATCAAAATGTTGATAAAACTAATGTTACTTGTTATGAGTGTAGCAAGAAAGGACACTATCGGAGCAAGTGTCCAAAACTCAAGAAGAAGGAGGAAAGGGCCAAGAAGAAAAAAGCTCTCAAGGCTACTTGGGATGAATCCTCCTCAAGCTCATCGGAGGAAGAGAAGAAGGAGAAAAGCACACGTCAATTAGCGTTCATGGCAAGGGAGGAACCGGATTCCGGGCGTGATGGTGACACAAGTGACACCTCAACCGCGACTTCATCATCTTCGGATGATGAAGAGGTAACATCTCCTCATTTAGAGAAATGTTATAAAACCATTGCACATTTATCTACTTTGCTTAAGAAATCAAAAACTCAAATTAAATCATTAAAAGATGAAGTAGAGCACTTGAGGGTCCTTAGGGAAGATGAGGTTGATGACCTACATCTAGAGGTCCTTGAGGATGAAAACAAAGCCTTAAAGGGTGAAGTTGAGAAACTCAAGAAAATGCTTGAAAAATTCTCAACTAGCTCTAAGACCTTAGATATGATTCTAAATGCCCAAAGGGCGGTCTACAACAAGGCTGGGTTAGGATATCAACCTAAGGAGTCTAGTTTTATTTCACTAGTGTCTAGAATCCAATTTCATAGATCACATGCTTCTAGGGTTCATGAGACTAGGAAGGTTGTGACCAAGGCATGGGTTCCTAGGTCTTTCATTGTAGATGCATTAGGTCCCAAGATTTGGGTACCTAAAACGTCTATTTTTCGTGTCTTGTAGGCATTGGTCAAGGGGGAGCATCTATCAACTTGGTTTGTTGATAGTGGATGCTCCAAGCACATGACCGGGGACAAGTCACTCTTTACCACCCTTCAAAACAAAAATAGAGGTAATGTGTCATTTGGTAATAATGGTAGCCTTAAGGTTATAGGAGTTGGAGACATTCATATATCCGAATGTCTCCAAATCAAGAATGTTCTTCTAGTCAAGGGGATGACCTTTAATCTCCTAAGTGTCAGCCAATTGTGTGATACGGGTTACACAATTGAGTTTCATCCAAGTCAATGTCTGGTCAAACACATTGACACGGTACTAGTAGGCACAAGAGTAGATAACATTTATCAAGTATCTTTTAAAAGTGCTACTAATGCCTCTGCTAAGTGCTTCATGTCAAAAGAAGAAGAATCATGACTTTGGCATAGGAGGTTGGCCCATGTGAACATGAAGAATATTCGAAAGCTAGCCAACAAAGGATTAGTGCGAGGCCTACCAAGCATCAAGTACCAAAAGACAAAATTATGTGATGCATGTCAAAAGGGTAAGCAAAAAAAAACGTCTCATAAAGGTAAAAGCACTGTAAGTACCTCTACTGCTTTAGATTTATTGCATATGGACTTATTTGATTGTAGTAATGTCATTTCATTGAATGGAAGTAGATATTGCTTAGTGATCATTGATGACTTTACTAGATATACATGGACTTTCTTTTTGAAAAATAAGGATCAAACCATAGATATTTTTGTTTCCTTTTGTAGAAGAACTGAAAATGAAAAATCAACAACAATTAAAACAATTAGAAGTGATCATGGTGGAGAATTTTAAAATCATAGATTTTTAGAATTTTGTCAAGAAAAAGGATATAGGCATGAGTTCTCTACTCCAAGGACCCCACAGCAAAATGGGGTTGTGGAGAGAAAGAATCGAGTCTTGCAAGAGGCTGCACGAAGCATGCTCAATGAGTACTCACTACTAAGCTACTTATGGGCTGAAGCTGTAAATACAACTTGCTATGTGCAAAACCGAGTCTTGATACATAGGTTTTTAGGAAAGACTCCCCATGAACTTTGGTTTGGAAAACCCCCTACAATTAAACATCTTAGGGTGTTTGGTTGTAAGGTGTTTATCTTGAACACCAAGGATTATCTTGAAAAGTTTGCGGCTAAGGCTGATGAAGGGATACTGGTCGGGTACTCTCTCATCAGCAAAGCCTATCGAGTCTACAACAATAGGACTAAATTGATTGAAGAGTCCTCGGATGTAGCATTTGAAGAAATCCCTAAATCAAATAATCAATCGAGGGATGTAGAAGAAATTCAATTTGAACTTAGAAAGCTAAGTCTGAATGATCAAAACATAGAAAGAGTCGAAGTTGACTCCGATGACGATGAGCAAAGGCAACAAAAGGCTCAGGCTGATCCTTTGCCTGATACTGAGTCTTTGCTTGTGCCTAGTGAGACCACTCATGAGGCACCGCCGACGCCAAGGCAATCCAGGATAGCCTCTAGTCATCCCCAAGACCAGATTGTTGGAAACATCCAACAAGGGGTTAGGACTAGATCATTCTTTCGAAATGAGTCTAATGAGGTCGCCTTGATCTCAGAAATTGAACCAAAATTAGTTGATGAGTCATTGCACGATCCTGATTGGGTCATAGCTATGTAAGATGAGTTAGGTCAATTTGAAAGGAGCCAAGTGTGGGACTTAGTTCCTAGACCTAAGAAAACCACCATTATTGGAACCAAATGAGTCTTCAAAAATAAGCTAAACCAAAAGGGAGAAGTCGTAAGAAACAAGGCAAGACTTGTAGCCAAGGGCTATAGTCAAGTCGAATGCCTCGATTATGATGAGACTTATGCTCCCGTGGCCTGATTAGAGTCCATTCGTTTGATGCTAGCTGATCCGGCGGTAAGAATGGGGGACCCACTTCCTGAAGGGTCCCAGCCTGAAGACAGATGGAGGGCTGACTAAGCGGGTAAGGGCCGCGTCGGGCAGTTGAGCGGGTCCAAGCGGAGCCAGATATAACCCAGCCATCGGCTTGGGTTTCCGACGCCAAGGCGGGTGTCTGCCCGGCTGGAACCGAAGGGCCGAGCGGGTGTCTGCCCGGCTGGAACCGTAGGGCCGAGCGGGTGGTCCGTTCGGCCAGGATAAGGGCGAGCATACAAAGGTTAGCCGAACGGCCTATTCGTTCGGCTCGGGATATGGGATGTCAGCAAAGGCATGTCTAATGATTATGCCGTACACAAGATTTCACGATAGAGGATCTTGCCGTCACATCATGGAGAGGTTGATACAGTAGCGGTATGGCCTTATGGATGCCTTTCTGACAGACTCATACCTGGGCATGGTCGAAAGTAGGTGATTGCTTTGATTGGCGTGCCTAGGCTCCTTCGAGAGGTCTATATAAGGTCTCCATTTCTTCACCGGAGGTACACGAGTCTTCTGTTTCTGAGCCACCTCTTTGTTATTCCTCGCCTGACTTGAGCGTCGGAGGGCCGTCGCCGGGACACCCCTCCCGGCTCGGTTTTGTTGCAGGTTCGCCGGAGCACTCGAGGATCTAGTAGGGAGCGCCACATCCCCAGCGTTCGTTGACCCCTGGTTCGGACAGGATCAATTTGGCGCCGTCTGTGGGAACGCACCTGCATCTGAGCAGAGGCAATGGACGAGGCTGGAAGAATACATACCGTAGCACTCTCACAAGAAGAGTTGGACGCTCTGGTCGAGATAAGGGCCGTCAAACTTGTGGAGCAAAAACAGAAAGCAGCAGCCGAACGACCGGAGCAACAAGCAACGTCTGCGTCGGGTGGCCGAGCGGAAGCACCTCCAGCCACTGTCGCATTCCATCGAGCCTTATTCTGTACCCCTGAAGCCGTACCAGCTCGAAGGGATAGAGGATCTTCTTCAGACGAGATGCCTAGGCGAGATGACAGAAAGGGGAAAGCTCTCCGAGCGGACTCATCTCCCGAGCGGATCAATCGTCAATTTTCAGAGGCTATTCTACAAGACCCTCTGCCCAAGCACTACGTGCCTCCGACGATCGGCGAGTACAATGGAACAATGGACCCGGATGATCATCTGGGTAAGTTTGATAACACAGCCACGCTCCATCAATACACCGATGGAGTAAAGTGCCGAGTCTTTCTTACCACTCTCTCGGGATCGGCTCAACGGTGGTTTCGGAGGCTGCCGGACGGATCCATCACAAGCTTCAAGGACTTCCGAACGGCCTTCCTCCACCACTTCGCCAGCAGTCGGCGTTATCAAAAAACAAGCGTAAGTCTGTTCGCCATCAAGCAAGAGGCCCGGGAATCGCTTCGAGCTTACATCCAGCGATTCAACCAAGTGGCGATGGACATTCCAACGGCCACTTCGGAAACCATGATGAATGCCTTCACACAAGGCCTAGTGGATGGAGATTTCTTCCGATCGCTCATCCGAAAGCCGCCCCGGGATTATGATCACATGCTACATCGGGCCAACGAGTACATTAACGTGGAAGAAGCGCAAGCCGCCCGGAAAAAGGAAACTCCAACCGAGCGGGCACCTATTCAGGCCGAACGGAAACAGCACGCCGCTCATCAACCGCCGAGGGGACCAAGGGCCGAAGCAATCCGCTCCCCTCGTGTAAGGTCCCAAGTACAAGAAGTAGCTGCCGCTCGAAGCAAGCCAAAGAAGAAATGGACCCCTATGTTCTGCTCCTTCCACCGGACGGATACGCACAACACAAGGGATTGTCGAAGTCTTCCCTTCGTGGCTAATCCCGTTCCCAGGAAGGCCGAACGACGGTCTCCTTCCATCGACAGGAGGCAAAGGACCCATGAAGCCGACCGGACCCGCACCGAGAGGCGACATCAACAGACGCCCGATCGGCATCGATCTCCAAGGCAGGAGAATCGCCGAGCGTCAAGAGAACGATCCCGGCCGTCCGCTCGGGAAGAGGAAAATAGAAGCAATACTTCCCGAGGCGAGATCAACGTTATTGCTGGTGGGCCGACCGGAGGAGACTCCAACCGAGCCAGAAAGGCGGGCGTCCGGCAACTACAGATCCACGCAGTCGGTTGTAGCCAAGAGCGGGCAAGTGGACCGGAAATCACTTTCGGGCCCGGAGACTTAGAAGGAGTAGAAGTGCCCCACGACGACGCTCTGCTCATTAAAGCGGTAATAGCAAATTACACTATTCACCGCATATTTGTTGACACAGGGAGCTCGGTCAACATTATATTCAAGAAGGCATTCGATTAGCTGCAAATTGATCGAGCCGAGCTGCTACCCATGACAACGCCGCTCTACGGGTTCACGGGTAACGAAGTGCAGCCGGTCGGACAGATCGGTTGGCTACCTCACTGGGAGAAGAGCCGCTCAGGAGGACCAGGACAATAAATTTCGTGGTGGTCGACTCTCCCTCGTCCTACAACGTCATTTTGGGACGACCGGCGCTCGGTGAATTCCGAGCGGTCATCTCAACCTTCCACCAGAAGATGAAGTTCCCCGTCGAAGACAAGGTGGGAGAGGTATGGGGAGATCAGTTAGCGGCTCGGCGATGCTATATAGAAATGATCCGAGCAGAAGCCTGTTCCGCTCGGAAGGCGCCCCGGATCGAGGTACACGCCATAACCGAGAAACCTCCTGCTTTAATTTATGATGAAAAAGAGGAGGTTCAAATCCATCTGACCCGATCGGAGGCCACGACTTTTATCGCCTCTGATCTGGAGGAGGAGCAGAAGGAGGAGCTGATCCAATGCCTCCAACGAAATCATGATGTCTTCGTCTGGTCGACACATGAGTTGCCCGGAATTTCGCCGAGCATAGCGCAGCATGAGTTGCATGTCCGACCGGACGCTCGGCCAGTGAAGCAGAGAAAAAGGGATTTCAGTGCCGAGCAGAATGCCATCATCCGGGCGGAAGTAGAGAAACTTCTGGAGGCCGGCCACATACGCGAGGTGCAGTTCCCGAGCTGGCTGGCTAACGTAGTATTAGTCTCCAAGCCGGGCGGCAAGTGGAGAGTCTGCATCGACTTTCGGGACTTAAACAAAGCATGCCCCAAAGATTTTTATCCCCTGCCCCGGATAGATCAGCTGGTGGACTCTACGGCCGGTTGCGAGTTAATATGTATGCTCGACGCCTACCAAGGCTATCATCAAGTGCCGCTCGCCCGTGAAGATCAAGAAAAAGTTAGCTTCGTGACTGCCGACGGCACATATTGCTACAATGTGATGCCGTTCGGATTGAAGAATGTCGGGGCCACCTATCAACGCTTGATGAACAAAGTGTTCAGGGAGCAGATCGGGCTGAATCTGGAAGTCTATGTGGACGACATTCTTATCAAATCAGTCCGAGCGGCCGATCTCTTCAAGGACATGGAAGAAACCTTCCGAACGCTACGCAAATATGGAGTCAGACTAAATCCCCAGAAGTGCCTGTTCGGAGCAAAAGGAGGGCGTTTCTTGGGGTACATAGTGACCGAACGGGGAATTGAAGCAAATCCCAGCAAAGTGAAAGCTCTACAAGACATGCCGCCTCCCAGAAATACAAGGGAAGTGCAGCGGTTGACCGGTCGGATAACTGCTTTGTCCAGATTCATCTCCAAAACCGCCGACCGGAGCCTACCATTCTTCAAAATCTTGCGCAAGGCTACTAAGTTCTAGTGGGATGAAGAATGTGACCGAGCGTTCGGAGAATTGAAAACATATCTCAATTCTCTGCCTGTACTTGCCAAGCCGATCGGGGGTGAGTCACTTTATATTTATCTGTCATCAACTGAGCATGCTGTAGGCTCAGCACTTGTGAGGGCGAGCGGCGAAGAGCAGCCGGTGTATTTTCTGAGCCACATTTTAAAAGATGCTGAATCTCGTTACACCGGGCTCGAGAAGTTGGCCTTTGCTTTGGTTCTAGCCGCTCGGCGCCTCCGACCATATTTCTTGGCTCACACTATCATTGTCCGGACGAACAGTCCACTAGGAAGAGTTGTTGAATCTAGAAGTGTCCGGTCGGTTGATCAAATTGACGACAGAACTAAGTGAATTTGACTTCCAATACCATCCCCGCTCGGCGATCAAATCGCAATCCTTGTCTGATTTTGTGACCGAAGTGCAAAGGCCAGAAGCCTGTGGAGAATATATGTGGATGGGTCTTCCACTCAGCTCGGAAGAATATTGCTGCTCTCGCCTCAAGAAGAAAAGATGCACTTATCCGTCCTACTGGATTACAAAGCTACCAACAATGAAGCAGAGTATGAGGCCCTCATAGCCGGATTACAGGCAGCACGGCATGTGGGAGCCGGTCAGTTGGCCGCTCAGCAACTATCTGTCACCTTTGAAATCAACACTAGGCTTAAACTCTACGCTGAGGCCTTTGAAAAACTCAAAGCTAATTTCCGCGAGGTTCTTATTCAGAAGATTCCCCGAACGGAGAACCAGGCAGCCGATGAGTTGGCCAAACTAGCAAGTTCTATAACGCCGGTCATTATCCCGAAGCCAATTGAACAAGTATCTTTGGTGGCACATGTTGACCGGATGGAAGGCCTCATGTTTCCGGACGACTGGAGGACACCCATCATGGAGTTTTTGCGCTCGGGCACCACTCCTGCCGATCGGGATGAAGCCCAGCTGCTCAGGAGGAGGGCCGGTCGGTTCACACTCATCGGCGATCAGCTCTACAAGAAGGCTTTCTCTCGCCCGCTGTTGAAGTGTGTGAGCTCGGAAGACTCGGCTTACATCCTCCAAGAGGTACATCAAGGATCGTGCGGAGGACATCCGGGCGGACGATCACTAGCCAAGAAGATTTTGCTAGCTGGATACTTTTGGCCGACCTTACAAATGGACGCCGCTCGGACAGTATCTACGTGCCTTTCATGCCAGAAGTATCACAACTTCTCGCACCGACCGGCAGAGGAGATGAAGACATCAGCCGTTTCATGTCCTTTCGATCAATGGGGAATGGATATTGTGGGTCCATTTCCGATGGCGACCGGGCAGAGGAAATTTTTGCTGGTGGCGGTCGATTATTTTTCCAAGTGGGTGGAGGCCGAGCCACTAGCCAGGATCACCGAGCATATGGTCAAAAAATTCATCTGGCAACACATCATCTGTAGGTTCGGTATCCCTCGCCGATTGGTTTCCGACAATGGGCGGCAATTCACAGGGAAGGTGCTAGAAGATTGGTGCAAAAGCTACGGCATCGAGCAACACTTCACGTCCGTGGCTTACCCCCAAAGCAACGGTCAAGCCGAAGTAGCCAACCGGGAAATTCTCCGTATTCTGCGCGCTCGGCTCGACCACGTGGGAGGAAGTTGGCCGGATGAAGTGCCGGGCGTTTTATGGGCCATCCGGACGACTCCTAAGGAAGCAACGGGCGTCACACCTTTTCATCTGGTGTACGGCGGCGAAGCAGTCATTCCGGTTGAAGTCGGCGTCGAGTCCGTCCGGGTCCAATTGTACGATGAAGGCAACGCCGATCGGAGGAACATGGAGCTGGATATGATTGACGAGGAGCGAGCCAAGGCATCCGTTCGGCTGATGGCATACCGTCAACGAATGAAGCAAAACTACAACCGCCGCGTCATTCCAGGTCGGCGACCTTGTCTGGAAGAAAGTCAAACCGGTCGGCGACGTCGGCAAGCTTGAAGCTCCGTGGGCAGGGCCCTTCAAAATTATCGAAAAGCTCTGCTCGGGTGCGTATTATTTGGAGGATGAGGACGGTCGGCAGTTAGATAGGCCGTGGAGCGCGAACCACCTCCAGCCTTACCGGGCGGGGTGAAAGGTGTGCCAATGTAAATCATCCTGTGTACTTTTTTCGTCTGAATACTTGAAATGCAGAAATGAAAAATCAAGAGAACAAATATAAGGCATCGTCAACGAGGAACGAAGGCCCCGCGCCGTTAGGCCGGAGGTAAATGGGTCGAGCCTAGCGCTCGAGGATCGAAGACCCAGTACCTTCCGGACGGAGGTAAATTATCCGAGCCAAAATGCTCGACGAAGCAGACCCTGAGTCGTTCGGCCAGGAGTACGTTCTCCAAGCTGGTTGAAAGGGGCATATGGATTATCCGAGCCAAGCGCCCGAATAGCGAAGGCCTCCCAGCCGATTGGATTCGCAAGCAAATGACCCGTGCTGTTCGGCCGGGCACAAAGACTGTTCAAGCGCGAGATAAGTTATGAAGGCCAAGGTCGCTCGACCTGGTAAGGAGTTAGCCTTGAAGGCCGTCTAGCCCAGACGCTAAACCGTAGAGCCGCGCCGACCGGCTATAAATAACCGAGCCGTCGAGCACCGATGTTAAAGATCGAGAGACGAGCCGGCGTCCTCCGAGCAGAAGACCGACGAGCCCCGTCGTTAAAAATCGAGAGCCGCGCCGACCGGCTATAAATAACCGCGCCGTCGAGCACCGACGTTAAAGATCGAGAGATGAGCCGGCGTCTATAAACCTCCGAGCAGAAGACCGACGAGCCCCGTCGTTAAAAATCTAGAGCCGCGCCGACCGGCTATAAATAACCGCGCCGTCGAGCACCGACGTTAAAGATCGAGAGACGAGCCGGCGTCTATAAACCTCCGAGCAGAAGACCGATGAGCCCCGTCGTTAAAAATCGAGAGCCGCGCCGACCGGCTATAAATATCCGCGCCGTCGAGCTCCGACGTTAAAGATCGAGAGACGGTCCGGCGTCTATAAACCCTCCGGCCGGGAAATCGGGAGACGAGCCGGCGTCTATAAATCTCCGAGCGGAGAGCCGTCGAGCACCGACGATAAAGATCGAGAGACGAGCCGGCGTCTATAAACCTCCGAGCAGAAGACCGACGAGCTCCGTCGTTAAAAATCGAGAGCCGCGCCGACCGGCTATAAATATCCGCGCCGTCGAGCTCCGACGTTAAAGATCGAGAGACGGTCCGGCGTCTATAAACCCTCCGGCCGGGAAACCAGGAGACGAGCCGGCGTCTATAAACGTCCGAGCAGAAGACCGACGAGCCCCGTCGTTAAAAATCGAGAGCCGCGCCGACCGGCTATAAATAACCGCGCCGTCGAGCACCGACGTTAAATATCGAGAGACGAGCCGGCGTCTATAAACGTCCGAGCGGAAAGCCGTCGAGATCCGACGTTAAAGATCGAGAGTCAAACCCGCGACTGTGAGCTTACTGGACGAAACTAAGGACGCCAAATAACGAGCGTTCGCAAGTACTAAATTGATTAAGTCCGATCGGCCATCAGTTTGCCAATACTTCGCATTCACTGAATGCAAACAGCATAGCCAAGCGCTAAACGATTTCGAGGAAAACAAGTCAACTGATTAACCCGATCGGTCGTCTAGTGGGGAACACGTCGAGCTTAACTGACTCTACGAATAAGCACCAAACAGACAAAAGACGGCAATGAAGGGCAAGCAAAAATAGAGGCAAAAGAAGACAATTACGCCGATCGGCTCATGCAAAAATTTTACATCAGCAGATGAAATACAGAAAGTACTGGGAAGAACTCGCTTCACTCCGGGTCCTCAAAATTAAAAAAGGCGTCCGGGATATCGTCAATCATAGCCGCCAGATCTGAAGAGGGAATGCTCAGGTCAGCAGGAAGGTGCCCCCCCTTCTTCAAGTACGCCATGGTGACCTTGACCGCCTCGGCGAAAGTGGAGGAGACGTTGCCACCGAACTTTTCGCCGAACCGCTCCGAGCGGAGGTATTCTTGGCGCGCTGCTGCTAGGCGACTCGGCTCCCCTTCCTTGTACTTTCTGAAAGCCGCTCGGGAAGCAATTAGTGAATCTTGGAGGACTTTCTGGTCCACCTCCGCTTTAGTGCGTTCAGCGGAGCGCCCATCCCGTTCGGCAGCTAGTTGGGCTTCCAGATTCTTAGATTGCTGATCTAGGGCTCGGACTTCAACTTTCATCTTGTCCAGATCAGCAATCGCCCGCTTCTTCCGGCTACTGGCGCGCTTCACGTCTGCGTCGCGTTTCTTCACCAGGCCTTCAAGTCGAGCCACCTCTGTAGCCAGGTCGGCGGCCTTCTTCTGTTCGGCCTCACGGGCTTGTTTCTCCCGCTCGGCCGATGGACCCCCCGAGACTTGGAGTTTTTCCATGAGATCCTCCAGCTCGGCCAGCCGATGGCTAGTGGCGATTTGCTCGGCCCAATGCTGTAAGGGAAATAATAAAATCAGAAACCAAACAGTAGCAGGGCACGAGAAGAAAAATGAACCTACCTGAGTGGCCTGCTGCATGTGGTTATCACCAAGCTGCTTGGGCGTCATGAGGGCCACCCTAATCTGAGCGTCCTCAAAAAGCTTGGCGAGCGGACCCCTCAAGGTTATCTCATGAATGGGGCTTGAAGGCCGATCGACAGACAATAAATATTCCTCCGATGGGAATCGAAGGGTAGTCTTGACGGTCGGGTGGCCGGCCGGCACTTCCTCAGCCTCAGTCGCCTGGCCCGAGGACTCCCCAATGGTTGAAGTTTCGCCCAACCGTCGTAAACGACGACAAGTCAGTGGAGGAGAACCAGAGGGCTGTGCGGTGGGCGAGGCCACCGAGGTCCCGATCTGCGAAGGCGTGCGATCTGGTGAGGCGACCTCGATCGGCGCCTGTGGTTCGCCTTCTTGGGTCGGCGGAAGGCTGGGGTCTCTTCGACGTTTCCGCCGAACTTCCCGTGGTGAATCCCCGGCCTGGGGGACTCCCAGCTCGGCTGGGGCAGAGGAAACAGGATCCGCCTCAACCTCTGTTGAAGCGGATGGAGTAACTTCTGTTTCAGGGGCAGACTGCGTCCCCCCCTCTCCTGTAGCTGCCGGGCGGCTGGGGATTAGACCCCGCTCGGCGAGTTCTTTTTTGGTAGCCGCCTCAATCTCCACGGCTTTCAATTTCAGATGATCAGTAGCCTTGGAGCGCCACATGACTTCAGCTGCAAGGGAAGAAATTAAAATCAGTTAGACAAAAAAGGCGAAGAGAGTAAAAGATCCTTACCCATACGGTAGGGGAGATTGGCCCGAACGGGAGATAATCCAAAAATGTACAACACCCCCTTGAGAAGCAACTGGTCGATTTTGTACCGCTGACCGGACAACCAGTTTGCCGTATGAAGGTAGGCTGGATTGCTTCTGAATTTGCCGAGCTCCGGCTGGGTTGGCACAGCGGTCTGCCATTTAGTTCGGAATGCTGGCCGCTCGGGAAGTCGTATATAGAAGAAAAACTCCTTCCAGTGCTTGTTGGAGGTCGGCATATTATCAAAAAATTTGAAGCCTATTCTACTTTGGAAAATAAAGGTGCCCAATTCGGATTGTTTGGGATAGAAGAAGAAGTGGAATATTTTGGGGTCAAGTGGAATACTATGCAGCCTAAAGAGGACGACCACCCCACTCAGCAGCCTAAAGGAATTCAGCACAAGTTGGCCGAGCGGGATGCGGAAATAATTACAAACTTCCAAAATAAATGGATGGGTAGGAAATCTAAGGCCGCCCTGGAATTGGTCTAGAAAAAAGCAAATGGTACCGATCGGCAGGTTATGGGGCCGATCGGTCGGGTCGGCTATAACTATTTCATGGTCGTCCGGGATCCCGTACGTCCGAACAAGACGCCGAGCGCCCTCCTTGTCAAATTTACTTTCCATACTCATATACCATGGACCGTGAACATGGGTAGCGGGTTCGGAAGAGCTCGTCATCTCGAAGAGACAAAAGGATAGCAGCGAAAGAGAGGTGAAACGATTAGGAAAGACCCGGTAAGCGAGGAAAGAAGGCTCACTAAGAAGGAGATGGGCGGAGAAGATCGCCGGTGAGATGGTAGCCGCCGAAAAACGGGAACTGGATCGCCGGAGGCCGCAGCAGCAGAGGAGTCAGGAGGACAAAGCACGAGCAAAGATGCGGCGAAGGAGGAGGACTAAGGCTTTATACGGCCGAAGTCGATTGGCCTCCACCGTCCGATCCAGGTCACGGGAAACAAGGACGCCATCGGGCCGTCCATTTCAAAACAATCGGCGTCCCATCGTACGGATCATCACCGCCACGCGAGAAGAGCCACGTGGCGCTCTGTCACCAGGCGCAATTAATGCGCCCATACCGCGCATGCTTCGACTTAATGAAAAGGATTTGCGTGATTTTCGAGAAGATTTAGACAAGCAAACATCTACGTTGAGCGCCAAGACATTCAAAACGAAGAGCCGAGCGGCTGAATTTGGCATAAGGGCCGAACGGCTCAAGGGATATTATAAGCGACGGTAAGGTGACGACCGCCCGCTCGGACACATAGTCCAGTCAGTCGGACTCACTACCTCCTTCGACTAGACTTGAAGGGGAGGCAAGTGATCCGACGGTAAGAATGGGGGACCCACTTCCTGAAGGGTCCCAGCCTGAAGACAGATGGAGGGTTGACTAAGCGGGTAAGGGCCGCGTCGGGCAGTTGAGCGGGTCCAAGCGGAGCCAGATATAACCCAGCCATCGGCTTGGGTTTCCGACGCCAAGGCGGGTGTCTGCCCGGCTGGAACCGAAGGGTCGAGCGGGTGTCTGCCCGGCTGGAACTGAAGGGCCGAGCGGGTGGTCCGTTCGGCCAGGATAAGGGCGAGCATACAAAGGTTAGCCGAACGGCCTATTCGTTCGGCTCGGGATATAGGATGTCAGCAAAGGCATGTCTAATGATTATGCCGTACACAAGATTTCACGATAGAGGATCTTGCCGTCACATCATGGAGAGGTTGATACAGTAGCGGTATGGCCTTATGGATGCCCTTCTGACAGACCCATACCTGGGCATGGTCGAAAGCAGGTGATTGCTTTGATTGGCGTGCCCAGGCTCCTTCGAGAGGTCTATATAAGGTCTCCATTTCTTCACCGGAGGTACACGAGTCTTCTGTTTCTGAGCCACCTCTTTGTTATTCCTCGCCTGACTTGAGCGTCGGAGGGTCATCGCCGGGACACCCCTCCCGGCTCGGTTTTGTTGCAGGTTCGCCGGAGCACTCGAGGATCTAGCAAGGAGCGCCACATCCCCAGCGTTCGTTGACCCCTGGTTCGGACAGGATCACTAGCTTTTGCTGCACATAGAGGCTTCAAGCTCTATCAAATGGATGTTAAATCGGCCTTCTTAAACGGTTTCATTAAGGAAGAGGTCTATGTTGAACAACCACCGGGGTTTGTAAATACCGAAGCTCCAAACCACGTGTACAAACTCAAGAAAGCTCTTTATGGGCTTAAACAAGCACCTCGAGCTTGGTACGAAAGGTTGTCAACTTATTTACTAGAAAAGGGCTTTGCAAGAGGTCAAATAGATCCAACACTATTTCTGCGTAGAGATGGTGAAAACATATTTGTAGCCCAGGTGTATGTCGATGACATAATTCGTGGCTCAAATAACAAGGGCTATTTGAATGAATTTATCACTCACATGGAAAGTGAGTTTGAGATGAGTCTGGTGGGAGAATTGACATTCTTCCTTGGACTTGAAATCAAACAACTCAAGATGGAATCTATGTCCATCAGACGAAATACACTCAAGAGATGACTGTCATGTTTTCATGTAAAGACTTATTCTAATAGTTTTCAATGACTTACTTCCTCAAAATGTTTAGCAAGCACTCACAGAATTGAGTCTATATTTTAGAGATTTGACAGCGAGGCGTATTATGATGGATGATATGCTTCAACTAGAAGTAGACATTCCTCTCATACGATGTAAGCTAGAGCGCATTTTTCCACCCAATTTTTTCCATTCAATGGAACATCTACAGTACAGTTAGCATACCAAACACGAATAGCTGGTCCTGTGCAATACAGATGGATTTATCCATTCGAATGATTTTTAAAGAAATTCAAGAATAATATTTGTAACAAAGCAAGAGTTGAGGGGTCAATATGTAATACTTATCTGCTTGAAGAAGCATCCTCTTTCTGCTCCTATTATTTTACTGATAATATGAAAAACAGATATCATAAGTGTCCCAAAAATTCTGATGATGCTCAACCGATAGATCAATCTATGCTTTCTATTTTCAAGTTTCATAGTAAGCTAATGAGAGCATTTGTTTCTAGATGGTTAATTCAACAAAAATATCATACTACAAGGACATACATACTCTTAAACTATAATGAAGTCAAACCCAACATAAAGTAAGTTAACTTTTTTAATCAAATATTTATCCAATTTAAGTTGTTTGTCGATATCCCAATTTTCTTAAAATTACCTTATTTTCCAGCTTGTATGAACAACAACTACAAATACAAAATTCATCAATTCATGCAAGTGAGATAGCTGAAAAGTTAGAGACCAAATTTATATTATGATTTTAAATCTATGTAAGTTAGAGGATAATTTTAATTTTTTACATCCATGTTAAATTATTAGAGGCTTAATTTATATTATAACTATTTTTATAGGTGTCCGATCAGAGAATATCTAATGTGAAAGATTTCAGGATAATCAATCTTGCATCTGGACCTCTCCATAAGATAATAGTGTACTCTGACTACTATGTTAATGACTTTAAATTTTACGTGACACAACGAGATTCACACAGACTAACTTTTAATTTGAGAGTTTGTGTGAAAGGATCTATTAACATAATTTTGAGTTTGATTATTATGGAAGACTTAAAAAAATCATAGAAGTTGAATATCCTACCTTACCTATCAAAAGATATGTGTTATTTAAATGTTCTTGGTATGATCCAACTCCAAGAACAGGTACCAGAATACATCCAAACTAGAATTTAGTTGAGGTAAATGCAAACAAAAGCTTCAACAAGTATAAATCTTTCATTTTCGCGGTACAAGTAGGGCAGGTTTTTTATCTTGAATATCCCATGAAGAGAAGAGCTAGTGAATGATTAGCAGTTTGCCGAACAAAGTCTCGCTCTACCATAGAAATGTCAAACTCTATCAAGACCCAAAACCATGATGTATTTCAAAATAATATAGTGGAGATACATTCAGTAGATTCTTATATTCAATTAACATCTCAATTATTTATAGATGTTAATGTACCTTATGAGGAAATAAATGATAGAGAGATGTCCAACAATGAGGAGCTTATTGAACTAACAGAGTCTAATGAGGAGAACCTAGAAAATGTTAATGTTAATGATTAAGATTCTTATATCTCACTAGTTATACTCTATTATTCATTAATGTTAAGGTAAATTTCTATTTAGATCTAAATATTCCTGGTTATATCACTAGTCTTACTCTATTAGTCATTATTATTTTTATAATTAAAATTAGTGTGCATGTGTGTGTGTTATAATGTAATTGTGCAGATATATACATGTCTGATGTTGGTGACCAGACTGTTTTATGGATTATTGGAGGTTAGTAAGTATTGGTTTTATTTGTATTATTCACTGTATCTATTTTTTAAAAAAATATTTCTAATATTTTTATTTGTTTAATGCAGTTTTACCCCAGATGGTCTTAGAGTAGCTGCCTACATCACATTCAAATTTAAAGAGCGATTTAGCCCTGTCGGTACTATATAGAAGTGGGTAAACCAGGAAATGAAGAAATTTTATTACACTGAGTTTTTGGTAAGCAATTTTAATCATCATGATTTTTTATATTTTTATAATAATTTGTAACACATATTATTGCAGAAAAGATATACTTGAGAGTCAGGGGACGAGGCAGAATTTTATGCCACCTAGAGCGCAGCTTGTGCCAAACTCTACAAAGACATACTATACAAAGCAAGACAAAAGAGAATAAAATCATCCTATGTACCTGAGGATATTTGGAATGCATTGCGAGCCATCTGGCTGCAAACATATGGTAGGAAAATGCAAGAATAGCTTAAGCCAATAGAAAGAGTGAGCTGTTGGCCCTAGTACCGGATCCACAAAACATACCGCTAGATCCTGATCGATTGTCAAGCATGCTTTTTTTAATATAAATAGGAACAAATTGCTGCTAAGGTTGCACACGCATCTCGGCCTAGTTTAGAGGGAGGTGAGGAGCAGACTTTATCCACTAACCAAATAAATGATATTTATTATGATGTGGTCGGTGGAAGGAAAAAGACCTCCACCCTCTATGGTCTTGGGCCCTAAGCGATAGTCGTATATGATCAGGGGATGACTCCTAGGGTTAGGGGTCGTCCCAGCACATCATCTAGCGCATCTGTATCATCTGCTAAAGTAAATGCCTTATGGTCAGTTTACTTGGGAGAGCGGAAAGCAAAACTAAGGAAAAGTTTCCACAGTAAAAAAGTTTCTATCGTTTACTTCATTAAAATTTTTAGATAGAAGAGAAACGTAATCCATCAATGGATAGTTTTAGAGCTAAAATTGATCACCTCAAAATCGGACGGAAAACAGCAGATGGAAAAGAAAATGATGCATATACCCCTTTCCATTCACAAAATTATACCATATATCAAAAAATGACGCATGTACCCTTTTTAACGTATAAAATTACACCATGTATCTAAAAAATGGCACATGTACCTTTTTTTATTTATAAAATTACATCGCATGTATCCACCTTCTTTTATCAAGATAAACAAGAATGCAAATAAGAGATTTATTTACCCTTTCTCTTCTCCCTCCGTGGATAATTTTCCACCATAGATTCCTTTCCGTTCCTCATCCGCGCTTTAGAGTAAACAGAGCATTAGAGCAAGAAAACATAGATTTGAAGACCGACTCTCGAGCCTAGAGAGAGAATTTCAAGTGGAGCGGTAATCCCGAATGGATCTTGAGCAAATTGGGCGGGATATGCGGAATTTCTTGGCTCAAATGAGTGCAATGTCGTATCATTTTGTCTCTCAGGAGACTCAGGACCTTAATAACTCCCTGATCAGTAGATTGTCATAAGTGTCTTGAACTTTTACTCTCTCTTTTTGTTCACTAATAAACTATATCTAACGTTATATTATATCTTTTTAAGAACTTTGATATATATTCTATATAATACCATCATCAGATATCCAAATTAGCATTTAGGTATGTAAAATAATTTCATATTATTAAATTTAATATGCTATTCATAATTGTGTATAGTTTGTTCTTTATTTTATTAATAATCTATTATATTAAAATTTCTACAGGATTGATTACTATTTGCTAGTTTTGGATTATATTTTCTTTGCTAGGAGGTGTTGTATTGTGTTTTTAAAATTTAGATGTTGTAGTACTATACATTCAGATGTTGTTGGAAATGTGTGGATATTTACCTTTGTTTTTTGCTTGGATATTTAGTTTTAGTTTTGTGCTTGGATTATTGTTGTTGCAGATGTTATAGTATTATACTTGTGTTTGGATATTTACATTCAGATAATATTTTGTGTTGTGTTTGTTTAATTATGAATGTATTGTGTTGTCTGAAAATCATCATATGTGATGGTTTAGATTGATATGAAATGTAAACAAAGATAAATGTAGAAACTGATTTGGATTTCAAATTTTTAGTATTTAGCGATAGATATTTAATATTTCGTCGCTAATTTACGATGAAAAATTAAATTTCATCGTTAATCTGGACAACGAAAATACCTGGAATCACGATATATTATGACCAACTAATTTTTGTCTTTAATTATCGACGGAAGTTAAATATTCCGTCGCTAATCTTGGCACCAGAATACATGGAATCACCATATATTGTGACCAAATATTAAATTTCTATCTTTAGTTAGTGACGGAATATTAAAATTCCATCTCTAATTAGCGATGAAATTTTAACTTCCGTAATCGACATATTTTGCGACCAACTATTAAAAATTCGTCTCTAGTTAGCGACGAAATATTAATATTCAGTCACTAATGCCAACTAACATCGTTTACATATATAGTTGTAATATTCCATCTCTAATTTTAGAGATGGAATTTATGTTCTATAGCTAATTAGCAATGGAAGTTAAAATTCCATCTCTAAATACAGTCAGGGACAAAACTAGTATCGACATGATTTTTCTTGCTCTATTCAGTCGCTAAGCTCATCTAGTGACGGGAAAATTCATCTCTAATGCTATATTTTTTTTAGTGTTCTTTGTCCTGCTTAACCTTTTTTAATCGGATTTCATTTAATTATACTCTTCAGTCTGACTTAATGGTACCCGGGTGCTTTACCGAGCACTAGAACTAGCTCATACCGAGCATTCAACCCTTGGTGGACCTCATACTTAATCAAATTTTAGTTGATTATACTCTTCAGTCTGACTTAAAGGAGGGACATATGATGATACCCAAGTGATTTGTCAAGCACCAGAACAAGCTCATACTGAGCATTCAACCCCCTCTTAAAGGAGGAACATGTGATGATACTCAGGTGATTTGTCAGCACCAGAACCATCTTACATTAGCACCAGGACTAGCTTACACTGAGCACTAGGACCGGCTTACACTGAGCATCAAGACTAGCTTACATCAAGCACTAGCACGTACTTACATCGAGCACCAGAACTAGCTTACACCTTGCATCAAAACCAGCTTACATTGAGCACCAGGACCAGCTTACACTGAGCACTAGGTTTGACTTACATCGAGCACCAAAACCAGGTTACACCGAGCACCAAATAAAGGTTCCTCCGGGCACCAACCTTAAGGCACATATCCAGTTTCTAACGAACACTCAACCTTGGTGCCTAGATCCAGCTTGTATTGGATATTAGGCAAGGGTGTCACCAAGCACTAAAACCAACTTACACTATGCATTTGGATTCAATATTCTAGGTCAACTCTCGAACCACCTATGAGTGAGTATGTCACGCCTCCTGAATAGGGGGAGGCAGTGGATGTCAGAGCTAGTCTCCTAATTTACTATAGAAGAATATGTGGCATTCATTGAATGAAGGGGATGGTAATGGATATCAGATCTAGTCTTCTTCTAGATGCCTCCTATGAAATATGTGACGCTTAATGAGCAGGGCCGGTCTTGATTTTTTGGGGCCCTTGAGTGAAAAAAAAATGGACTTCTATAGGAAAAAAAAAATATATACTAACATACAATCTGAATAAGTTTAATAAGAAAATTTAAAAATTAATATATTTCATTTAAAATATGATAAACTTCATACAAAATATATTTCTCAAGATTCTTCGAAAAGTACAACACCGTACAAAATATATTTCTTAAGTTTCTCCAAAAAAATATAATACCTATGAATACAAAAAAAAATAAGTATGAAATAATCATTGAAAAAAATATATATCTTCTAGTATTTTGAGAAGTAAAATCATCAATTCGGTTTTCAAAATCAAAATTTTCTAGCACCTTATTTTCGATATATAAAATTGTTAAGCTATTTATATGCAAATCATTATCATCATCTTCTCTCAATTCTTCCTGCTCATTCGTTGCATGATTATGATCATCATTTTTTCTCAATTCTTCTCGTTTATTAATTGTATTATCATTTAGTTCTTTTTAATTACTCAATTGCTACTCATTTGTTATATGATCATTTAGTTCTTCTTGACTTTTTTCTTGTAATTCATCAATTGAATCTTCAATTGAAGAGTTAGCTTTAAAAAATTTACAAACAATACATTTGTGAGTTTTAATAATATGTTCCACTCTTTTTCTTTTGTTTCTTTTCTGACTCCAAGGTTAATATTTCTTTGAAAACATATTTGTACTACTAATTTCAAGTGTAAAAATAAAACACACAAAACCAGCAACAAAGCTAACAATGAAATAAACACAAGTAGTGAAAATAATAGTTGAAGAACAATAAAACTTGGTTTATACTTGAAGCAATCGATATAATATATTCTATGATGGTTAAAATTGGGATGATTTATTTTAACTCTTTCAAATCTATAAAAAAAAATCATAAAAAGGCTCCAATACAATATTAAAAATCAATATTGAATATTGACAATAAGAAAAAAATCTAGGTAAGTAGGTAACTTACGTTGTAAGTTTATATATTGCTGAATGATGATATTGATGAAACTAACATTTCAATTAGAGAATAAACTTTTCTAATTTAATTAAAATAGATTCGAAGAAGAAAAAAGGAGAAAATTAACATTCATGATTTACACTTTACTCTTTAAAATCTAATGACTTCTGTAAATAAATTAATGAAGAAAGAATTGTACAAATAATAAAATCTTGGAAAGAGAAAAAATGATCATTTATTTTATTTTTTTCTATTAATCCAATAAATTTTTTGAGAGATTTTATTAAAACAATCTAATTATATATAATATATATTATATATGTATGTCAAATTAAGGGTCCTCTAAAAATTGGGAGTCTTTGACCGTCACCCCTGATGATATATCTCAGGGCCGACCCTGTTAATGAGTGAAGAGACAATTAATGAGTATCAGATGTGGTCCTTTCACCATTTTATACAATAAGGGAGAAGTACGAGGTAGCTGACGTGGAGATGTAGGTCACAATTATGATAATCTCTCTTTCGTAAGAAAGACAACTCTTCTCCACTAAACCCTCTTCTTCTTCCTCCTCTAGTTCCATATCTCTGCAAAATCCTAAATCTCTTGTACTGATGATTAATATGAACGTCGGGGTGACAGTGCTAATAGAGCCTGCTAAGCACTAACTTGCTATCTCTTAGTTTGCCGGATCCCATAAGTGGAGGAGGTCATCTAATCTTTCTGGAAAGGAAACCCGAGCGAATAGAAAAAGTATCACCAGTTATTTCTAATACTAATATGAAGAGTAGGAGCTCTAGAATGGAATACACCAGCTGCAGGGCATCACCACTCACTCCCCATGGGCAATGGTCGCTCTTGAGGAGAGATCCCTCAGTTAGTGTTGTTTGATATACTAGACTGGCCGACCTCCACCGGTGAGTAAAGGTAGATTACTTTTTAGCACCGTATCCCATAAACGTTAAAAAAGATGAACCAGCACAACAAAGAAGACAAAGGGACATTAGATAAATTGAAAGTGACATAGAGCCTCTAGTTACTGAAGCTAAAAGCGAGGAAGTTTAGAATAAATATCGGCGCAGCATAGAAAACTTACTGGAACAAAGTTTTCCGATAGAATTTTTAGCCATTTTCGTAATTTATTTCTGAATCTTATTATATTATAATGTTAATTTATCAATAAATATATATAATTTATTTATATTTTCTTTTGTCATATTAACGAATTAATCTACATTTGTTTTTACACAGAAAATATTTTTAAAAAATTCTGTCATAATTCAAAAACAATGAATATAATTCTAATAAAGGAAAGATTAGAGATACTATTTTGTTAACATAACTATCAAATCTGTCACGATTGCAAGTATCCTGTTTTTTTGTCGTATTACAAGGAAAAATAGTATTATGAAATCAGAAACTAACGTAATAAAAAAACATTTGAGATAATTATAATTACTTACAAAAATAAATTTAGAAAATGGCTCTGAAAGAGAAAGTAGCAAAGTCCATTGTGCGTTTTCGAACGCGAGAAAATTTAAACTTGAACAATTTTTTATAAACTATATTCCAGTATTTTCCTGAAGTTCAACTAAATTGCATATTTTAAAACAAATCTAAACCTACATTAACAATTTTCTAACCATTTTTAGCACACGGATCTTGATGGAGTCGAACCATCATCCTCTCGGGTAATCAGACCGAGCGCTCTACCATTTTGAGCTTAAAGATCCAACGTAAGAGAAGCTGGCCATTGTTATTCGAATGGGAAAAAGCCTATATGCCATTCCGACAATAAACTAGAAATTGCACACACCAAAATCTACAGCAAATGAACACATTAGAAAAGCATACTAAGCACTTTAAACAGATTAAAAAACTCACATCTGTCCGCTTTACATCGGCTCGAATTCTGTTTTTCAAAAACATCAGACGGAATTGAACTATGCCGAAAACAAACACGAATAAACCATAGGAAGGATAATTTAAATACAAAATATTATCAAAATAAATTTTGATAAAAATATTTCAAAACAATTCACAATTATACTTGCTCCAATTATTTAAACAAAAATAAACCATGTTTATAAACGAAATACCGCCTTCAATAACAACGTAAGCCAGCAAGCCGATCATAAGCAATTTTTGGAAGATAGATCGAATTGCCAAAAATTTCAAATTTCAAATCCAAGGTAAACCAATAAAATTAATTTTGTAGATACATTAAACTAAATTCACATAATAACCGAGCTCCCATAATCTCGAGTTTTTCCGAACTTTATTCTTAATTTAACGGCGTCCAATAATCCTATAATTATATTTTTTTTTTCCTAAACAAGTTCTGTTATTTAAATAAATTAATTTTCCACCAGAAATAAACATTCAATTAAACTGCAAGTTCATCAAATGTAACAGATACGACTAATCTAGCTATGAAACAGCCTATCCCGAAAAAATTGGCTGAATCGCAATAAATATCTCTGATTCCAATAAAAACTTTAGAAAGAATAAAAACAGGCAAGCAATTTTATTGTCAAACGGCTAATAAAATAAAAAACAACAACCAAGCTCTGTTGAAGTAAATGTCAAAATAAACTCGCCAGCAGTTTATAAAAAATGTTATCACTAAGAACGCCAAGAAATCCTTTGATAAAATTTAACATTAAGTACAACAACAAAGCTTGGGAAAATTACAACAATTTGTATAAAGTTGAGCAAGCCAAATAAATACTCGTCATTACCCGAAATTTGTTGACAACGCAAATGAATCAAGACCTAGTGAGCCGCATGTCAGAATTTTAACTCATACAAATTGTATATAGCACGTGATGATGTTTTTCAAGGAGTTCAAAACTATCACTTCCCTGGGATCCATTAAAAACTAAAGCATGTTCCATCTTAGAAGGAACATCTAAAATAAGAAAACTAATACATGTGCAAAATCTCAATTACTTATAGTTGAACACAAACCATAATTGCGGTATGATCAGCATGTGCACCAGAAGCCGTTCACCATGATGAATGAGCAAAGAAATTACTGAGCAATTACTTCAACACGGCTGATGAAAAGTAAAGAAAATGAACAACGGAAACGGTAGATTGAAAAGATGACTAACAAATAGATTGCAGCGATTTCATTTGAACAGCCAATAAATTTATACCCTCAACGATTGCATTGTACCTCGGGGAAATGGTCAGCTTTTGTTGAAGATTGACAGTTGGTTAAATCTGGTTTCCGATGGAGCAACCACAGATAATTGTAAATTTCATCATTCGACTGGGCAGATAGATAAATTCGGCCAACACCTAGACATAAGAAGATTGACATACAGAACCATCGAGCCAGTAGTAGAACTTGGATGAGCCTTCCATACAAATCTATAATTATCACTGATCAACTTCATTAGATTCAACTTCCTTGATCTTTAAATCTCCGTCAACGGCAAGGATGATGACAAACACAAGCAACAAGCCACGACTGGATCTCTGGATCTGAATCTAGGATGAGTCGTCAACGCAGTTCTTCAATGTCACCCATTGTTATAACCGTCAATCTCCAAATCCTTCTACGTGCAGTGTATAATCTACAAATACATGTACGACAGGCAAGCAAGCGTATCCAAATACGCAACACTAAAAAACACCAACATCTAGTCTTACATAGCTAAATAAATGTTTCTTTGCGATAAGAGTTACATACCAAATTAAATAACTTGGGACAGTGAACTTGGGTCTCTAAATAAACAATCGTTACTGAGGAAAATAATATGCAAAGATTCAGCAAATGTAAATTAGACAATATTAACCTTTACTAAAAACACTGCACAAATGTCAATGATACTTATATTGTGTAAATGAACGCCGTAGGAACGTTTGGTAACAATAAGTTAAGATGACGAAATTGACACTTGCGCTTCTATTTCAATTAATCATAAGCTAAAATCTATACCTCAGTGAATGGGAAGATAAAATTGCTTGGTACCTTGTGGAATTGACCATGATTTCCTTGGATTTGGATTTGCTGCTGTTTCTTTTGACCAAAAGAAATAAATTAATACCTGGTGGATTTGGAAAGATCGTATTGCTTTGTACCTTGAGGAATCGATCGTAGTTTCGTTGCAGATGCATTTGTAGATAAATCCGGCGTACAATGGAGCAAGTAGAGAACAGCAACAACGCAAGGCACACAGGGGGAACCCGGGGTTCAAAATCACCCCATGCGAGCCCCCAAAAAACAAAAAAAATGTCTTTATTATTTTTTTGACCTGCCAAGCGAGCGCACCCAACTTGGCAAAGGTCGTGGTAACAGAGAACAGGAAGCAACTAACAAATATCCTAAATTGTACCTTACCATCCATGCTGATCCACAATTCCCAAATGGCACTCAACGACAGAATCCCATATTCACATCTCAAGTTCTAAGTACTTAAAACGAGAGACGTCATGAAATCCATCCATCCACAACCTCGTAAGCCTTCATCGCCCAGGATTCGCTGCTCGCAGCAGATGGGCAACCTCCGCAAGTAGATAACACCAGAAGGCCATCCACGCCGTGATCTTACGAGGGTAAGACGCAAAACCAATTTGAAAATTCAAAAGCTCATGCTGTCCAAGGCAATCAACAGATATGCTGATTTATTCTATCCAAAACAGAAATCCTACAAAACCAGCACGAAGCAAGATAAACCAAACAAACTTACTCTATCTAGGAAATAGCCGGGAGAAAAATCGCCATAACAGAAGAACAAACGATCCGACTCACCGACGAATCAATAGAGTACACGATCGGCGAACAGAGGAGACCAAACTCCAAAGAGGAAACACATAGCAGGAAGAAATCACCGGACGACGTATCAGAGGCACAAAGGCGTGCAATAGACGAAAACCTAAAAAGCAACGAAGCGAATGCAAAGAAAGGCGTGCCGTCCCATGGTTATTTATTGACCAGGGATAGGAAGTGGACGGTTGGATGCTAGATCTGTTTTGAGGAACGGATGAGATGTTTACACGTGGCTCATTATTATTGGTTGCGCCAGCGGAGGTCTTTCTTCGCGTGGGTTGTACGCCGACGCTCTCGGGGACCACTTTGCACAATTGCGTCATTGCTTACGCACGTCTGATGCTAGGATGCAGTGCGATGGCAACATACCAGTTCTTCTTTCGACCAAGGGATGGGCGTGATCTCAGATGACTGTCGGATGTGATAAGTGAGATAAGCTGTTTTGTGTTGCTATACGATGCTAAAATCAGACGAATATAGTTGTCACCTGCGTCTACCGGCCATAATTTCTTTGGACCCACGGCAACGAAAGAAAGCAATTTCGTTTTTGCATCCGCAACCAATGCGGAGCCAACAATTAGATTATTTCAATAAAAAAACGATCAAAAAAATTATAAATTACCATAATTTAAATTTTGAATATTAAATATAATTAAATAACATTATTATTAAAAATGAAGAAAAAAATAAGAAAATGGGGCGCCGCGAACTACAAGATTTGTTAAAACATTAGCTTAATTTAAGAATTTATTATAATATTATTTTAAAAAATAATTTCAATCACATGGCAATATATTAAAATTGATTAAATAAAATTGTATAAGACGTGCACACAAAAAATTTGAATATTTTAAATACTTGGAATAGTAATATATATATATATATATATATATATATATATATATATATATATATATATTCAAAATAAGGTATTTTTGCGATCTCGTTAATTTTAAGTCGTCAGGATCCTTGGATCGTAATTCTTGATCTATTCCTGAACTAATGGTTGCTAATAGGTGGAATCTCATGGGTCCTATCTATATAGCAGGCAGGGTCCATGATATCCTATCTATGAATGAAGTGATCCATCCTCTGAATCGCACTTTGCGGTTCAGAGGATCCGACCTTAATTTTGAGAAAGCCAGGCTCATTTCACAAAAATATAAAGGCTGAACATATTGATCACATTATCAACCATTTAATCATTGTAAAGATATCCGCCATGAAAATTAAAAAGATGTCCAGAATTAGCTACGATATATTTATAAAAATTTTATCTTTAAATAGGACATGCAAATAAGATCTCGGACTCGTAGATGTTCATCCCCGGAGCTATAGTATCATCGTATAATATTTAGATTGTCACTCAGGTGCAAGTGATTCGATCCTCAGTTATGGTATATTTATAAAAAAATTTCCTCTAAATGACGACGCAACTAAGAGGATATTGAGTTTATGGATTAGTTGTCATGTGCACTTCTTGATTTATCCAGATCATCAATGGAAAATTTCCGTGGATCGGACCGTTCACCCCCAAAATAGTTAATGAGACCACGAATTCTCTGGACCGTAAAGTATGATCCAGAGGATGGACTAACTCACTTATTGGTAGGGTTTCATAGACCCCACCTGCTATATAAGTGGGATCCATAAAATTCTACCTACGAACAACCCTAGACTAGCAGTGAACTAGGATTACAGTCCAAGGGATCTCAACAATAGAAATTAATGTAAAATACGGTACTAGATAATAATTAAATAACAAGGTTTAATAGGCTAATAGCTTTAATGAAATTTTTAGAAATTTTCTAGGATTTAATCGGAGTTCGGATAGCGTACTTAGAGGGGATGCACTAATGGCCAGAGAAAAAGTCTGTTTGGAATATCCGGAGGTGGAAATTGATTGAGAAACATGCTTAGGGTTTAATCAAAATTTCCCTAAGTTATAAAAACATTCCCGTGCCCTAGCTCTCAAAATCCACGTCGACTCCTCTCTTCCCTTCCCCTCTCGCGATCTCCTGCAACCTAGCCGCCGACCCTCCTCACGAGAGCACCAAGACGCTGCCGGCTCTCCTCCTCACGCGAGCACCAAGAAGTTCTCCAAGCATGCCCTAGCTACCACCTCCTTCCCCGCCTCTGCCCTAGTGTCGACCGACCAGCTCCTGTTTCCCTCGATTCTCCTTCGAGCCTTGCTCTAGCGCTGCCTTGGGACATCGCTCACCCCACCGCCTTGCTCCTCCTTCATTGAAGTGGTATCCCGGTCGCCAGTGCCAGCACCCAGCGGTGGCCAGCCGCGTGACCACCGATAACCTTTCATCGGATCTAGACAACCTTCATCTTCGTTGCCTCTGTGAACTTTCGCTAAAGTGGAGAAGCATTGGTAATAAAACCTTCCTACCTTCTATGTGTTGTTCATTAATTTCCTGTGGAGACGTAGGTTCATAGGTTAACAAAATAGAAGGAAATGAGATAGATTCAACTAGAGTCTTATTTGATCTCATGTTGTATCAGTGATGTTGAATCAATTTGTTTAGGGAATTGGCAGATCGATTTAATTGCTACCTTGAGAGGGATCAAATTGTAAAATTGGATTTGGTGGATTAATCAAGGTATAAGATTGATTGCAAGTTAATTGGTTGTAATCAATTTCATGTTTAGGTTATGGTAGTCTAGCTAATTGTTAAGTTGGTTAGAGATAAATGTAGTATTTGATCTATGTTATGAGTGGGATTAATTGGTGTTACGTAATTAGATTTAGATTTGGCTTTCTACTTGATGTATGGTAGAATCTAGTTATGATATATATCCTATATTGTAGGGTTTTGACTCTGATTTGAAACGAACTCTAGGGTGTGAAGATATTCCGGCGCGATCTACAATAAAGGCGGATACTTCTTGCTTTGTTTCTTTTAGTACTTTGACCTTAGTGCATGAACTATTTTTGATAAGAAACTGTTTTTTACCTTGACTCCACTTTTATTTTCCTGCGCTTGATACTTCCACATGATCTTTAAGAAACTCGTTTCCATATCTATACAGTCTCTTGTTGTCGTCTATGATAAGTAGCAGATACTAGATATCATGTTTGTATGCTTTGATTGTTGTTTATTTATGTACTATATTGAGCATGCTGGCTTCATGTAGCATACCTAATTTTTACTTATATTGGTATTGATCCGGCGGTAAGAATGGGGGGCCCACCCTCTGAAGGGTCCCAGCCTAAGGACGGACGGAAGGCTGGTAATGGTCCGAGCGGAGCTAGAGATAACCCATCCATGGGCTTGGGTTTCCGACGCCAAGGCAGGAGGATCGAAGGGCCGAGCGGGATCCCGATCGGCTGGGACCGAAGGGCCGAGCGGGTGGTCCGTTCGGCCAAGATAAGGGCGAGGATACAAAGGTAGCCGAGCGGCCTATGCGCTTGTCTCGGGATATGGGATGTCAGAGAAGGCATGTTTGATGATTAGGCCGTACACAAGATTGCACGATGGAAGATCTCGCCGTCACATCAGGGAGAGGTGGATACAGTAGCAGTATGGCCTCATATATGCTCTTCTGACAGGCCCATACTTGGGTATGGTCTAAAGCAGATGACTGCTTCGATTGGCGTGCCCGGGCTCTTTCGATAGTTCTATATAAGGCCTCCATTTCTTCACCGGAGGTACGCGCGTCTGGATCTCTGAAGCCACTTCATCTATTTCCTCGCCTGACTTGAGCGTCGGAGGGCCGTCGCCGGGACATCCCTCCCGGCTCGGTTTTGTTGCAGGTTCGCCGGAGCACCTGAGGATCTAGTAGGGAGCGCCACATCCCCAGCGTTCGTTGACCCCTGGTTCGGATATAAACCTCCCGGCCGATCGGCTCGTGGGCCCTTTACCTCCGGATGGAGGTAAATTATCCGAGCCAAAATGCTCGACGAAGCAGACCCTAAGCCGTTTTGCCAGGAGTACGTTCTCCAAGCTAGGTGAAAAGGGCATATGGATTATCCGAACCAAGCACCCGAATAGTAAAGGCCTCCCAGCCGATCGGATTCGCAAGCAAACGACCCGTGCCGTTCGGCCGGGCACAAAGACTGTCCAAGCGCGAGAAAAGTTATGAAGGCCAAGGTCGCTCGACCTGGTAAGGAGTTAGCCTTCAAGGCCGTCTAGCCCAGACGTTAAACCGTAGAGCCGCGCCGATCGGCTATAAACATCCGTGCCGACGAGCCCCGTCGTTAAAGATCGAGAGCCGCGCCGATCGGCTATAAACATCCGAGCCAACGAGCACCGTTGTTAAAGATCGATAGCTGCGCCGATCGGCTATAAACATCCGCGCGGACGAGCTCCGTCGTTAAAAATCGAGAGCCGCGCCGACCGGCTATAAATATACGCGCCGACGAGCCCCATCGTTAAAAATCGAGAGCCGCGCCGACCGGCTATAAATATCCGCGCCGACGAGCCCCGTTGTTAAAAATCGAGAGACGAGCCGGCGCCTATAAATGATCCGAGCGGAAAAGCCGACGAGCACCGTCGTTAAAGATCGAGAGCCCCGCCGACCGGTTATAAATATACGCGCCGACGAGCCCCGTCGTTAAAAATCGAGAGCCGCGCCGACCGGCTATAAATATCCGCGCGTAAAAATCGAGAGACGAGCCGGCGCCTATAAATGATCCGAGCGGAAAAGCCGACGAGCACCGTCGTTAAAGATCGAGAGCCGCGCCGATCGGCTATAAACATCCGCGCCGACGAGCCCCGTCGTTAAAGATCGAGAGCCGCGCCGATCGGCTATAAACATCCGCGCCGACGAGCACCGTCGTTAAAGATCGAGAGCCGCGCCGATCGGCTATAAACATCCGTGCCGACGAGCACCGTCGTTAAAGATCGAGAGCCGCGCCGATCGGCTATAAACATCCGCGCCGACGAACACCGTCGTTAAAGATCGAGAGCCGCGCGATCGGTTATAAATATCCGCGCCGACGAGCCCCGTCGTTAAAAATCGAGAGACGAGCCGGCGTCTATAAATGATCCGAGCCGAAAAGCCGACGAGCTCCGTCGTTAAAAATCGAGAGCCGCGCCGACCGGCTATAAACATTCGCGCCGACGAGCACCGTCATTAAAGATCGAGAGCCGCGCCGATCGGCTATAAACATCCGCGCCGACGAGCACCGTCGTTAAAGATCGAGAGCCGCGCCGATCGGCTATAAACATCCGCGCCGACGAGCACCGTCGTTAAAGATCGAGAGCCGCGCCGATCGGCTATAAACATCCGCGCCGACGAGCACCGTCGTTAAAGATCGAGAGCTGCGTCTATCGGCTATAAACATCCGCGCCGACGAGCACCGTCGTTAAAGATCGAGAGTCGCGCGATCGGCTATAAATATCCGCGTCGACGAGCCCCGTCGTTAAAAATCGAGAGACGAGCCGGCGTCTATAAATGATCCGAGCGGAAAAGCCGACGAGCTCCGTCGTTAAAAATCGAGAGCCGCGCCGACCGGCTATAAACATCCGCGCCGACGAGCACCGTCGTTAAAGATCGAGAGCCGCGTCGATCGACTATAAACATCCGCGCCGACGAGCACCGTCGTTAAAGATCGAGAGCCGCGTCGATCGGCTATAAACATCCGCGCCGACGAGCTCCGTCGTTAAAAATCGAGAGCCGCGCCGACCGGCTATAAATATCCGCGCCGATGAGCCCCATCGTTAAAAATCGAGAGACGAGCCGGCATCTATAAATGATCCGAGCGGAAAAGCCGACGAGCTCCGTCGTTAAAAATCGAGAGCCGCGCCGACCGGCTATAAATATGCGCGCCGACGAGCCCCGTCATTAAACATCGAGTCGGTCCGGCGACTATAATACCCCGGGTGGATGAACGAATATCAGAATAAGAAACCGCGGAAACTACGAATATTAAAACATTCAGGCCCGATCGGGGGTTGGTCCTTCGATACTTAGCGTTAGCTGAATTCATGTAAGCCAGATACGTGCAGCGCGAGTAGTCTTCCCCGCTCGAAATTTGTTTAATGGGTTAAGCCGATCGGCCGCGTGACGGAGAACGCTTAAGAGCATGACTGACTCTAAGCATAAACGTTAAGCAAACAGAAGAATATTATAGATAATGAGTACGAAGACAAAGGCAAAGGAGCAGCGTCTCATTAGAAGAAAAATTATGCCGACCGGCATGTACAAAAAGTTTACATCCGCCGAGCGGATGAAATACAGGAAGTACTTGAAAAGGAACCCGCATCACTCCGGATCCTCAAAATTAAAAAAGGCGTCCGGGATGTCGTCAATCATGGCCGCCAGATCAGGAGGGGGAATGCTCAGGTCAGCAGGAAGGTGCCCCCCCTTCTTAAAATATGTCGTTGTGACCTTGACCACCTCGAGGAAAGTTGAGGAGACGTTGCCACCGAATTTTGCGCCGAATCGCTCCGAGCGGAGGTATTCTTGGCGAGCTGCTGCTAGGCGACTCGACTCTCCCTCCTTATATTGTCTGAGCGCCGCCCGGGAGGCAATCAGCGAATCTTGAAGAACTTTCTGGTCCACCTCCGCTTTGGTGCGTTCAGCTGAGCGTCCATCCCGTTCGGCAGCTAGTTGGGCTTCCAGATTCTTAGACTGCTGATCTAGGGCTCGGACTTCAACTTTCATTTTGTCCAGATCAGCAATCGCCTGCTTCTTCCGGGCAGTAGCGCATTTGGCATCCGCTTCGCGCTTCTTGACTTGGCCCTCTAGCCGAGCCACCTCTGTAGCCAGTTCGGCGGACTTCTTCTGTTCGGCCTCAAGGGTTTGTTTCTCCCGCTCGGCCGATGGACCCCCTGACACTTGGAGTTTCTCCAGGAGATCCTCCAGCTCGGCTAGCCGATGGCTAGTGGCGATTTACTCAGTCCAGCGCTGTAAGGGAAATAATAAAATGAGGAACCGGACAGTAGCATAGCACAGAAAGAAAAATGAATTTACCTGAGTGACCTGCTGCATGTTGTTATCGCCGAGCTGCTTAGGCGTCATGAGGGCCACTTGAATTTGGGCGTCCTCGAAGAGCTTGGCGAGCGGGCCCGTTAGGGTTATTTCATGAACGGGGCTTGATGGCCGATCAGCAGACAATAAATATTCCTCCGACGGGAATCGAAGGGTAGTCTTGACGGTCGGGTGGCCGGCCGGCGCTTCCTCAGCCGCAGTCGCCTGGCCTGAGGACTCCCCTATGGTAAAGGTTTCGCCCAACCGTCGTAAGCGACGACGAGTTTGGGGAGGAGAGCCAGAGGGCTGTGCGGTAGGCGAAGCCACGGGGGTCCTGATCTGCGGCGGTGTGCGGTCCGGCGAATCTACCCCGATCGGCGCTTGTGGTTCGCCTTGAGTCGTCAGAAGGCTGGGGTCTCTTCGACGTTTCCGCCGAACTTCCAGTGGGGGATCCCCGACCTGGGGGACTCCCAGCTTTGCTGGAGCAGAGGAAACAGGATCCTCTGTTTCAGGGGCAGACTGCGTCCCCCCCTCTCCTGTAGCTGCCGGGCGGCTGGGGATAAGACCCCGCTCGGCGAGTTCTTTTTTAGTCGCCGCTTCAATTTCCACGGACTTCAACTTCAGATGATCGGTGGCCTTGGAGCGCCACATGACTTCAGCTGTAATGGAAGAAATTAAAATTAGTTAAACAAAAAAGGCGAGGAGAGTAAAAAGTCCTTACTCATGCGGTAGGGGAGATTGGCCCGAACGGGTGATAATCCGAAAATATACAACACCCCCTTGAGAAGCAACTGGTCTATCTTGTACCGCTGACCGGACAACCAGTTCGCCGCATGAAGGTAAGTCGGGTTTCTTCTGAATTTACCGAGCTCCGGCTGGGTCGGCACAGCGGTCTGCCATTTGGTTCTGAATGCTGACCGCTCGGGAAGTCGTATGTAGAAGAAGAACTCCTTCCAATGCTTGTTAGAGGTCGGCATATTATCAAAAAATTTAAAGCCTATTCTACTTTGGAAAATGAAAGTGTCCGGCTCGGATTGTTTGGGGTAGAAGAAAAAGTGGAATATTTTGGGGTCAAGTGGGATACTGTGCAGCTTAAAGAGGACAACCACCCCGCTCAGCAACCTAAAGGAGTTCGGCACAAGTTGGCCGAGCGGGATGCGGAAATAATTACAAACCTCCAAAATAAAGGGATGGGTAGGAAATCTAAGGCCGCCCTGAAATTGGTCTAGAAAAAAGTAAATGGTGCCGATCGGCGGGTTATGGGGCCGATCGGACGGGTCGGCTATAATTATTTCATGGTTATCAGGGATCCCATACGTCCGAACAAGACGCCGAGCGCCCTCTTCATCAAACCGACTCTCCATGGTCACATACCAGGGACCGTGAACGTTGGTGGCGGGTTCAGAGGAGCTTGCCATCTTGGAGAGGCAAAAGGATAGCAAGAAATCGAAGGAATGGGAACGAAAGAGGCGAAATGAGCAGGGAAAACTCAGTAAGTGAAGGAAGAAGACTCACTGAGAAGGAAATGGGCGGAAAAGATCACCGGGGAGAAGGTAGCAGCCGGAAAGTGGAACTGGATCGCCGGAGGCTGCAGCGGCAGAGGAGGCAGAAGGAGAAAGCACGAGCGAGCGTGCGGCAGAGGAGGAGAACTGAGGCTTTATACAGCCGGGATCAGTCGGCCTCCGCCGTCCGATCCAGGTCACGACAGACAAGGACGCCATCGGGCCGTCCATTTTAAACGGGGGCCACGTGGCGCTGTCACCAAGCGCAATTAATGCGCCCATACCACGCATGCTTCGCCTTAATGAAGAGGATTTGCGTGATTTTCGAGAAGATTTAGACAAGCAAACATCCACGCTGAGCGACAAGACAACTATAACTAAGAGCCGAGCGGATCGGCCCCAGGGATATTATAAGCGACTGAAAGGCGGCGACCGCCCGCTCGGACACATAGTCCAGTCAGTCGGACTCACTGCCTCTTTCGACTAGACTTGAAGGGAAGGCAAGTGATCCGGCGGTAAGAATGGGGGGCCCACCCTCTGAATGGTCCCAGCCTAAGGACGGACGGAAGGCTAGTAATGGTCCGAGCGGAGCTAGAGATAACCCATCCATGGGCTTGGGTTTCCGACGCCAAGGCAGGAGGATCGAAGGGCCGAGCGGGTGGTCCGTTCGGCCAAGATAAGGGCGAGGATACAAAGGTAGCCGAGCGGCCTATGCGCTTGTCTCGGGATATGGGATGTCAGAGAAGGCATGTTTGATGATTAGGCCGTACACAAGATTGCACGATGGAAGATCTCGCCGTCACATCAGGGAGAGGTGGATACAGTAGCAGTATGGCCTCATATATGCTCTTCTGACAGGCCCATACTTGGGTATGGTCTAAAGCAGATGACTGCTTCGATTGGCGTGCCCGGGCTCTTTCGATAGTTCTATATAAGGCCTCCATTTCTTCACCGGAGGTACGCGCGTCTGGATCTCTGAAGCCACTTCATCTATTTCCTCGCCTGACTTGAGCGTCGGAGGGCCGTCGCCGGGACACCCCTCCCGGCTCGGTTTTGTTGCAGGTTCGCCGGAGCACCTGAGGATCTAGTAGGGAGCGCCACATCCCCAGCGTTCGTTGACCCCTGGTTCGGACAGGATCAGGTATAATGACTGTTGTTTGTTTATGTACCATATTGAGCATGCTGGCTTCATGTAACATACCTAATTTCTGCTTATATTTGTATGATGATTGTTGCAATTGGCGCATCATATCATGGCATGCATGTCAACGACCAATTCTCCCTTGCGGCCAGAGAGTCGTTGACCAGGGCCGCATCCTCGGCCACTCGAGAGAGTGGTAGCTGGAGATGATGCCGCTTGTCCTGTCGTGCTTCCACTCGGTCACTCATAGGTAGTGATAGTTGGAGTTGCGAGCAGCATGGACCCTCGTCGCAGATGTAACTAGTTAGCTACTATGCAACTGTCCCCTCGGCCACTTGAGAGAGTGGTAGCTGGAGTGGTGTACAGTCTGTCACTGACCCGGCCTCTCGACCATACAGGAGTCATGGTGCAGAGGGGTGGGTGGGAGTGACCATCCGTGCATACGCTGTTGTTATACTTGCTTTGACTGCTGCTGTTTACATATGTTGTTATTGCTTACTTACTGTTGTTGCTCACTTATGTTGCTATGCTTGCTTATGTTGAGATATACCCTCTATGTAGGTGTTTAGTCTTTAGTTTACTTATTGGAAGTTTGTATATATCTTACATAATTTCTCTGTAGTTATGAGCAATACTGTAACAAATTAGTATTACTTTTGACCTTCTATTACTAGCTTAGGATATGGTTTCAGGTATGAGCATTTATTATGATTTTATTTTAGTATCTGCTATTCCTCTTTTAAGACTGTACACTCTTGGCTCACTTTCTATTTGTACTATTTTGTGTTTTACCGCTGAGTTTACTTTCAGCCGTGTAGGCTACTTTTTATACTGCGTAGTTGTGTTTTTCATTTCTGTCCAGTCGAGTGGGTTGTATCTTTTAAACTGCGTGGTTGTGTGCTTATATCCAGCCGTGTGGGCTGTGAATTATGTTTATATGTTGAGTATGTATGTATTTATTGTTTCAGATTGTCATCGATACAGGGGAGATGCTGCCGAAATTTTTTAATAGGAATTTCTCTGGGGCGTGACACCCCACCTGCTATATAAGTGAGATCTATAAAATTCTACCTATGAACAACCCTAGTCTAAAAGTGAATTAGGATTATAGTCTAAAGGATCTCAACGATAGAAAATTTTACTTTCTATTTAGATGGTGGGATGAAAAACCATTTAGTAATGGAAGGGGAAGGGAAGAAAAGGACGAGCAAGTAACGAATTTAATCATATTCGTGTTTAGGAGGTGAGGAAGGTTGATTCGGAATGAACGGGAAGACAATAAACATTAAGTATATAAAATTATAAAATTATCTTTTTCTAAAAAATAAATTTGTATGTTACATTGATTTCTAAATATGCAGGTGTAAATTTGACCTTTCTCCTTTATAACTCGCTCCCTCTCAAATAAGAATAAAAATTATCCGTCCTCTATTTATTTTTTTCTCCTCTTCACTTATCTCCTCTCAGATTGAGAAATACAGAACCAATCGATTACTCCAAATGTAATGCTATCAGATTCAATATTTTTATAAAAATCAAAAATACATTATACTTTTTTACCACCGTACTAAATCTAGTGGTCGAATATTATTATATTTAAAGTCATTTGTCCTTATTACATGTTTTGAATAATATATTTTTTTTAAATAGTCTAATGATTAGTACATGAAATATTATTATCATAAGATTTAGAATTCAAATTTAATAAAATCGAGGTAAATATTTTCTTTATGTATTAGTCATTATTCTAAAAATTTCATAATTTATCTCTTCCGTATTGATTCTGAGATGATTTGATAAGAGCGTTAAAGACGAATATATTTATTTGTACCATCATATTTCAAATAATAATATACATAGTGGATTCTAGACACAGAAGACAGATTTATTTAAAGTCACTCATGCCCTACTGTTTTATAATTATTCGTTGGATTCTTCTAGACAGAGAAAACAGCAGGTTTGATTTATAAGAGTTTTCCTTGTTTATCCTACTAAGAGGAATGAAAAACTCTTTAAAAAAGAGTTTATATTTTTTAAAAATGGCATCAAATGTAATATTTTTTTAATGGACATCTAATATTTTAAATATGTATTAGGATAAATTAATAAGTGTTCCTACATATAATCTATCAATTTAATATTATTAAATCAATTATTCATAAAAAAAAATTATATATTAATTCATCAAAATTAAAACTCTATTATTAGATATTTAAAAAACTAAGAAGACAACACTATTGTGTCAGAGCCTTTGGATGTCTCTAAATCATATGAATGTAATATTATAGTAAAAAATAAAATCAACATCTTCCTAGTAACTACAGACAGTCCCACATGAAAAGAGATAAATCAAGAGGGCATTTCCTCAATCACAATCAACCTTTACATGGTGGAGATGCGTCCAATAAGATAATTTCACATTCACTTAGAATTTATCTCAAATTTATTACAATAAATACTCATGCAAATAGTGTGGGGTGTACAAATATAATATTTCTATAAAAGTTCATATACTGACCTCATGCGTCCCACATTTTTTACAGAGGTAAATGAAATCGAGGTGAGGGTATTTCTATTAGCTTCGTTAAAATAGATCGTTGTCCATTTCTATAAATATATTATGTGTAAGAGCATCTGCAACGCTGTTAAAATTTCAACGTTAATATTTACATGGTTGTACTGTTCACGTACTGTAGTATTACGTGGCTGTACTGTTCACGCACTGTAGTATTAACGCGTTCAACAAATTGAACATGTTAAAATGACTACAATACTGAAAAATTATATATATAATAATATATTATCATTAATGCATCATATGTTAATAGCGTTATAGATGCTCTAAGCAACTCGATTATAGCCAAAGGCCTTACAAATGTAATATTTTATTAATAGAAAGAGTACTAGCATGATTTGATCTTAGTTCATTGTTAGATTGTGGGCCACAACGAGGCAGTGAAAGGGACTCGAAGAAGAGGTATGTCATGCACCTGGAGTTGGGGGGTAATGGAGGGTGGAGCTTGGGACCTTGGGCGTACAATGTAAAGACAATTCTCATTGTCTTAACAAAGCTTAATAAATAAATTTTTAAGACCTAATTAAAATTTATTTTAGATTTAGATTAGAGATGGATTTATTATAGAATTATTAATCTATTTCAATTTAATAATAAATAATATTTGAAAAATAAATTGAGACATAAATTGAAATAATTTGAGATGGAACTACAAATAATTTTTTATAAATTAAAATATATATGGATTATAAATAAAATTTGAAACGGTATAATTTTTGTCAAAAAAAAATATTTACAATTTAATAAAAATTGAGACAGAAGAAATTCTATTTTAAATTTATATAAATTAAAGACAATTTTTATGATAGAAATAAAATTCATTTTAGATTTATATAAATAGAGAAGAATTTGCTACCGAATTAGTAATATGTTTATAAAATATAATATTTAAAAAAATAGGACAAAAATTGAAATGAATTTGATACAAAACTATAATTAAATTTTAATAAATATAAATTTCAAATAAAATTTGAAATCATATAATTTTTATAAAAATTCATTTATAATTTATTGAAAATTTGAGATGAAAAAAAATCAATTTCAAATTTATTGTTGGAAAATACAAACATTTTTTATTTTAAAAAATATAATATCTAATAAGAATTTAAGATGAAATATAAAACAAATTTAAAATAATATTTCATATAAATTTATAAAGAAATAAATATTAAATACATATAAATATAAATATTTTATTTTTCCCTTTAACTTACTAAACTCTAATCAATTTCTTTTCTCTTTCCCTTTAAATCTCACTTTTAACCTAATTCCTTTTCGTAACCGAGCCTCCTCACTCGAGGACAAGGTCCCACACCTCACGTTGCAATGAGGACACTTGGGTCATACTGGTAAGGATGCCGACGGCAACAAGGACACCCACGACCAATTTAAAATCGCCATTGGTAAGTCTCCAGTACTCAACATCGTCACCTTCGCCAAGAACAAATCTTGTTGGGCGACATTTCCTTTCGTGTTAGATTAGGATTTGATTTTGGTGTGATTGCTACTGTGTTTGTTGGCTACTGGATGATCAACATCTACTTCCTCTACATTTTCTATTTCTTCTTGCTTTCCAATTAAAGATTGATTTTTTTCCATATTTTAAACTTCAGCATACGTCCATTTCAAATAGCAATGCTCGTTGTCGAGACAAACCTTTTATTCTTTGACATTTCTTATTTACTTCAATTTTGATTCTACTAATGTGCCATTTTCTTGATTAATATGTTGGAATACAAACAATATGTTGTCGGAGATTTTTAGAAAACTTAGTTGAATTTAAAAAATTCCACAGAATTTAAATTCAACTTACAATTGAACTGACTTGAGCAGATGATCTCAGGCTGCCAGCAGGGGCTGGTTTTTATCCAAGTGTCAACCTCAAAGTGACTGAGTGAGCAAAGAGGTCGGTCGGACGAGGCAGACATGCCTAACAGGAGAGGCCGGTCAGACGAGGCAGACAGGCCGAGTAAGAGAGGCCGGTTGAACGAGGCAGACAGGCCGAGCAAGAGAGGGCAATCGGGTCGAGCAGACATACCGGGTGGCAGATAGGTCGGGTTGTCAGAGAGGTCGGCCGAGTCGAGCAAACAGGTCGGGCTATCAAAGAGACTAGCCGATCAGGCAGAGAAGTCTATCAGTCCGACAAAGAGACCGACCGGGCGAGCTGACCGAGGCCTACGAGTGGTACCTGAATGCGCTCCGCCGAGCAGGAGATTGGAGCCTTTGCTTTGCTGTGTATTATCTGCCTATGATCGGAGCCTCCTTATATAGGAGTTTGCAAAAGATCTACGTGTGCGCAGGTCACGCTCGCACACGAGTCAACTTGGTTTAGTACAATCCGAACCCTAAATTTGCACCCCCCTGCGCACCCACGCGTGAAAGAGAGTCTCTCCCCATGCATTTGTTCACATCCTCAATGTATGTGAATCAATATAAACGAACAAAAATACCTTGAAACTTCCAATGTGGGACTAAAGTCTCATTTACAATGGAACCTCTTTCCTCTTCCATTTCTTCTCCTTTCACTTATTCAACATAATATTTCTTTAGTACTTTTTTGCTTAGTTGATTATGGTTTTAGTCTCCATTTCCTTTTACAAATTTTGGCTTTTGCTTCTCCAATAGGATGAGTTCCACACACTAGAACCTTGCTTACAGGCAACTGCTTAATTATTTTGCTTCATTTCACTGTCAATGGCGTGCCAACTTGCTTATCAAAGGTTTGAAAACTAATTTAACTTGTGTCCTTCATTTATTTCACAAGATTTTTGAATAACGTATTAAATTAGTTACTAAGATCATTCTGCAATTGCAATCTTTTACTTATAGTTATATTTCCTCTTGAGTTATGGGGTCCTTGTCTTTAGTTTTGTTGATTTCGTGTGCAAAGTATGTGGCTTTGTTCTCTGCTACTTCAAGTATGAATAATTTTTCAACACTATTTAAGTTGAACTCATTAAATGTGTCTGTGTGTTTTCTTGGTTCCTTTGCAAAGTCATTACAAATAGTTGGAGGATTTCTTCATCAGAGATGATCCTCAAAAAAAAAATAGTACTCCCAAGTTTACCTTTCATCATTCAACATTCATTTCTCGTGAGATTACGAGGCAGCCTAAATCGATCAGTCAATCGATTCTAGGTTTATCTGTAATAACACAGAGACACTATGAATCGATCGGTCGATTGATCAAAGCCTCCCCAATCGATCAGTCGGTCAATTGAGATATGACCATTGCGCTGGATATAGGGTTTGGATGGCTAGGATTGTTGGGATCTGGTGTGACAATCGATTGGGAGCAGACCCAATTGATTGGGAGCCTTAAAAATGCATATATAAAGGTGACGACGAGTTCAAATGACAGAGTGCTTACACGACACCTCCCATTCTTCTGCCAGTTCTTGAAGTTGCTTTGAGTAAGTTGCTGTTGCATTTCCAAACATCAAGAGCCAATGTTCATCAACAAGATGAAGCAAGAAGAAAGTTTTATCTGTATTCTTGTGTATTTACTTCTTGTTTGAGTTGTATCTTGTTGTTGAGTCTTGTACAAGATTTCTCCACCTCCGATTGTTCCGAGAAGGTGGGGAGAGTCCAACTTCAAACATGATATGGTAAGTGAGATATGTCTTCTACCTTCTAATCAACTTTATTCTATAATAATATTAATTACTAAATCTTTATGTAAACTAAAATTTAAAAATAATAATTTAATGAAAGAAATGTTTATTTGAAAAGAAAATTAACTAATGCATGCCCACTAGAATTGTTTGATAAATTCAAAAATAAAAATGATAAATTAAAAGGACAAATAGAATCTTTAAAAAATGACTATGCATATTCAACTTCAAAAGATTTATAAAATTTAAATTATAGAAATTACAGATGACTCAATTGGTATATCAGGAGCCATAGGGGTCAAATTAGAAAAATTCCTAAAATTATGTTACACCAAAATTCCTGATTAATCTAGTAGAAAATAACTTATATTAGATTCCCAAAACATGTCTAATATAATTTAAGTTAATCTTATGCATGCTTTAAATTTTAATATCTTTTATCTTCCATATTATTTAAACAAATTATTTAAATGCTTAATTTTAGTATTTCGAGTTAAAAATTTTTACTATATTTTACAAAAAAAAAATTAAAATTTTTTTACCATTAAGTTATTTTTCTATGAATTTATTAACAAAAATGATATTTTAAAATTTTAAAATATTTTGTAGACTTATTTTTCAAAACTTTTATTTTTTCTTTGATAAAACATAATGTCTTCTATGATAATAAAAAATTTGTGACATATTTTTGAATTTTATTTGAATTATTACAAATTATTTTTTGAAAAGTTAATTTTCAATATTAAAAATAGAGGAAAATAGAAATTTAGGAACTTTGATTCTTCTCACATTTAACAATCTATTTTCCATATCCATAAAATTTTAGAAGCATCTTCATAGTTGAAAAATAATTTTAAAATTTATTTTCAAAAACTCGAATGTTCTGATAAACTTAACCAATTCTGTTCGTTAAACTAATTTTTTTTTTTGTGATAATTTTTTTGCTCATATAAATTATTCTGTTTATATTTGACAAAAAGTTACATGAGTTTTCAAAATCAAAAATTAATTTTTAAACATTATTTTTGTTAAATAGAAGATTAATTATTAAAAATAGAATATTTTTAAAAATTATTTCTCAAAAATATTAGTTTACTAATAATTTCTATTATGTGCCCCTAAAAAAATATTTTAAATTTTTCTAAGAGTTTATTTTATTTTTCCTCAAAATTTTTTTATGTGATCAAAGAGGGTGAAATAGATACAAGTTAAAGCGGAATGAGAACATTTTTATCTTTGTACGAATTTTACAATTTTATTAAACTTGATTAATTCATTGTAATATTTTATTCTAATTGCAACTTCTTTACATAATTATATTAATCATGTTATTATTTTTTTTATTTAACCCTAACTTTAATTTAAGTTGATGCACATCATAAAAAGGGAGATTGCAAGTACCCTGTGTCAGTTTTGATGTGGTCAACTATATTAAGTTATGTTCTATGTATTTGATCATTGTGTTTAAGTATGTAGGAGCTTAGAAACATAATAAGTCGAACGGAAGACATAGCTAGCGAAAATGATGACAAAAAAGGAACCGACGACCTCGGTGCATCAGAGGGACGAGATGCTGCGGAAGAATACACCTATAAATGAGAAGAATGTGCGCGGCGTTCGAGAGACGATAAGCTGGGAATGAAGTCTGCTCGAGGAGAAGGTCAGAATTGAGTTCTGGTGAGCTCAACTCCGATTAGCCGAAAAATCACCGACACAAAGAAATCAGCTATTGAGCTGATTGCCTTGTGGAAGGCGCCTTCCATGGGCTGAAAGACGCCTTCAATGCTTCATAGAAGTGCCTTCCTTAGCCGTTACCCGAGGATAAAATTTTATCCTTGGGAGATAAAATCTATCCTATGGAATGCGCCTTGGATAATTTTGAAGGCACCTTCAAGCTGGGGATAATATTTTCCAAGAGCTATAAAAAGACCCTTGGACTTAGGAAATATTCAACAACTCTTGTATTAATTTTCCTGATATAATTCTGAGCATTCAACGAGTGTAAGAGACTTCTTTACCTTCAATGAAGGAGACTTTTTTAGTGCTTTATTTTACTTTGGATTAACAACCACTTAAGTTGTAACCAAGTAATTCTTCCGCCTCTTTTATTTTTAATTGTTCAATTTTCTTTTTATATTTGTGCTGCTAATATGAGTTGAAAGATCGGGAAAGGTTCAGTTTTATTTTTTACAGGTTGATCCTATCGGGAAGCTGAGAAGACGGACCTGCCGGTGTGACGTGTCTGGAAGGTTGACCGCATCCCCATGAACCGGATGGTGAGCTGTCTTTTGTGTTGATCGCGTCGTCAGAAGTCCTCCGATCAACAGTACCTGTATCCAGCGACCAGGTCGCCCCGGCCTCTGGTACCTCGGTGCTCGAGGCGAATCCCACAGATATATAAGCAGCCGAATACTGATAACAGAATAGTGAAATAAATGCAAGAAAGGTACGGTAACGTACCCTGGCCACGGGGGCGCCCTTAGATGGATGGATGAGTTGGTAGCGGTGCTGATCGAGTCGTCGCGACCGTGAAGGGTAGATGAGTATGAGCCAGCTGAGGAGCTGACTCAGGCGACTCGGAACCGGACATGATGTGGATCCGCAAGACGGTGTGCGGTCCATCTACAATGGCTCGTAGGCCGGAATACAATATCGGCACGAAGGCCGGAATACAATAGCAGCATGAAGGTCGGAATACCACCGTGGCTCGCCGGCCGGAATACAAGAGCGGTATGAAGGCCGCACCACTGCAGCGGCTCGCAGGCTGGAATATAGCGGATATGCACAAAGAGGGGGCCCGATCTATGATACCAACGTGATCTACACCTAACGGCAGCCATATTCACGCTGGAAGAGGTGGCGACGACCATATTTGGTGGAGAAAGAAAGGGGAGGAGGGCCAGTGACGGCCAAAGGCGGCAGCGACCTCCGCATCCGCACTGAAGACAGCAAGACTGGGCGACATCTAGCTGACGTAGTACTGGCATTGCCGGCACTGAGGGAGGAGGGCCGGCGAGGGGTGCTGCCGGTGGAGGGTGCCACCGGTGTAGGGAGCTGGACGAGGAGGGCGGTTGTCCACGGTGTTTGATGACAGGGAGGTGGCGCGACAGCATGCACGAGAAGAGGGGGCTGTGGTGGCCGGAAGGAGAGGAGAAGATGCTAAGGCTGGCGGCCGACGCCGAAGCTCGAGAGGAGACAAGACCCTCGCCCAATGAAATGACAAAACTGCCCTCCCTTCCTTCTCTAATTGCTCCTATGCCCCAGACTACATCCGCATCACAGGCAATTCACCTCCTCCCTCTTGTTGGCCTACCTACGCCAACACATTCTTCATTCAATCTTCAATCATGATGTGATGTAATGGGTGACAAATTTAATAGAGGGTGATATATTTACTACAATGATATGATGTGATGAGTGACTCATATAAGGGGAGGGTGTATGGATTTTAACGGGATTGACATTTTAGAAGATCAAACAATTAAAGTTTCAACATATTTAATCTAATTAGAAGAATAAAGAATTATCATAAGAAATTAAAGACATTCATGCTACTAGCAAGAAGATAGTAGGGAAAATTATTAAAAAGAAAAGAAAATTGAATCGTAATGTGTGATTACTTTTATATGAAGACGATGTGAATATTTATTTATCTCAATGGTAATTATATTATACTTTTGGATTTAGGAATTAGTTATTTTTAATACTTTTGAAATTTGTGATTGTTTATGGTAAAATAATATATAAATATGAAATATAAATAAAATTAATGTTAAATTTGAAAATAAATTTCTAGTGGATTTATAAATAGAAAGAGAAACTAACACAGATTTAAAATTAAATTAGAAAAAAAATATTTGAAATTAATTTTATTTAGTTAAATTAAAAATAGATTCATAGATAATTTTTTAACTTATTTTTAAAATTAGAGACGGAATATTTTTATCTCAAAATTAGTCACTAGAGTTTCACTAATGGATTTTTGAGATGAAATATTTCGTCTCAAATATTATCAAGAGATGGAAAAATAATTTTTAAAGACGGAATTTTCATTTCTGAAACTCTATTTTCTTATTGTGATGGATGACCTAGTGATAAAAAGAAGATGACAATGAAATGCGTGGAAGATGAAAACAAGATAAAGAGCAAGTCGAGAGTAGGCGGGAGGAGAAGAAGAAGGTTGCGAGCAATACCAAAAAATAAACATTCACTTTTACAATTGCGTGGGTGGCTGCAATGTGGATAAACAATTGGCCATGTCTTTTCTCAAGCAATTTGAGAGTTCACAGCATATATAGTTAACGTCCCAAGCAACCCGTTAAAAGGAGATGATGAAGATGGTCGCAAGAGACTATGCGTTTAGTTCAAATTATCCTATATGATTTTGATTATATGATTATAAGGTAATCACATAATCAAAATTATGAAGAATAAAACATAATCAAAATATTATTTTATTCAACCTAGGTAATACAATAAAAACTTATTTGTTTGATAGTTTAATGAATAAACTAGTTTAATATTTTACTGTATTACCTCATTTACAAAACCAACCATATTTTTTAATGTTTTTAATTTTTATGTCTTTTTTATTTTTTAAAGTTTTTTATTTAATTTTCATGTTTTTCTCTTATAGAAAGGTAGGTACTTTTAGTAAAAAAAATTAGTTAATCTCGAAATCAAGAAAAACCTAAGGGTACGTTTGGTTTGTACATTTTTTATTTCCATTTTTTGAAAAATGCACGTTTTTGAAAAATGGTGTTTGATTTACATTGTCCATGTCTGTTTTTCTAAAATAAATAGATAATATTTTCTGAAAAAATAGAGAATGAGTAAAAGTCATTTTCTATTTTCTAGAAAACGCATGTTTTCTAGAAAATGAAAATGAAACATGTATAAACTAAACGCACCCTAAGTTTTTTAATTCCGGATTGCATGCCCCTTTTCCTGATGCGTCATACATAAAACATTACTCGAGAATCATCGATTACCTAAATCAAACATAATTTTCGTTGATAACTTTAGATGAATAATCAAGATTATCAAGTATAACTTCCAACGACGCACTAAGAATACTGTGTAGGAGATATTTCTCTCAAAATTTATGCTCCTTATTTTCACATCGAATACCTCATCCTTCGAATATTCCAAAACTCATAATTAAATATTTCACTAAGCCGATGATTTCTAAATACCTCTCAAACATCCCCTCCAATGGGGATATTTGAGAGGGATTCCTCTCCCTTGTCTAATCGTTGGGTAAACATAAAATCAAAGAATTCTTCCTCTCTTCACCCTTTCATTATCCTCTCTCTTCTTCTCACATCTCACCTCTGTTCGTGTAAACAGAGGATTAATTAAACTGATCAAAGAGCCTTATGCATTTGGAAAAGAAAACATACCTGTGTCCGACCATCATGCATGTTAAGGTTAAGATTTAGTTGAAGAAACTTTTTTTGCTACCCAGGAGTTCATCAATACATTAGCCATATATGTTTTTTTTTCAACATAATTTTTGTTTAACACTCTGTATCATCTTCATCCGCCTACGCCTATTTACACAATACACACAAAATATCAGATTAATTAACAACAATAATCATTTCCCCAAATGTTGAAGCCTCACTTGTCTGCATTCATCAGCAATGGCCAGCCCCGAATTTACATTAGTTTTGAGTATATATTTTGTCCCAGTAAATTCGTTTTTCATTGGAATCCTCAGATGGGGTAGACTTTTATAGGGAGTCCTCTCGGGAATTCGATGAAGGGGAATGCAAGCGGCTGATCCGGCTCGGCCAATTCCCACCTGTAGCTCAACAGGAGGTGGTGCAAGAAGACCGCCAGCTCCAGCTTCGCCAGCTCCGAGCCCGCGCATAGACGGGGGCCGCCGCCGTAAGGCATGAAGTTGTTCGTCGTCGCCGATGTCACGCCATTCTTCTGCACGCAAAGTGTTCGTCGCATTGTTTGTTAGATAGACTGATAAGTGCCAAGCACAAGGATAACGACGCTTGGGAAAAATTGTCTTGCGGACGTCGTCGCTTAGGACAGGGATTAAGCACTTGGTTGTCAGTGGTGTGCCATCTTCGCAAACGTGTACCGCATCTATATATTCTAATCTTAAGATCCAATAACTTCCTTTTAATTATTCTCTCAAAAAGCTGATTACAGTTTAGAGCATAACATCAAAAAAATCCATTCCTTAAACAATGACAATAAACTAGATTAATTAGGACTCACTTGCCACCTCCATGGGTTGAATTGGTGAGGATCATCATACAGAGAAGCATCCAAATGAACTGTAGCGAAAACAGGTAGAATTTTCCATCCACATGGAATCTTGTACCCTTAATTTTCAAGTGAACAGCACACTTGTTAATTACTCTCATCAACTGATGCATGAACATTAACTAATCGAGTAAATCTCTCTAGATGCCGTACCTTTATATTCTACATCTTGAAGAACTTTTCTATGCACGAACCTTACAACATTGCCCAGTCGTAGGGTCTCATTTATCACCTTCATTTATGAACAAAATTAGCTCAAAGGAGAAGACTATTAATGAAGTTTGGTTACTGAAAGAGCTTACGCATTGAGTGAATTCCATCTCTTTGTAGTCTTCCCAATTTAAACTAGATTCTGCTCTCTGTAGCTTCTTGCGTTGTATTTCTTTGTGCTCCTCCTAGCAACATTTAGGCATATAAAACTATTATACAAGTAATAAGACAGACATTTTTATATTATATATCATTTGATGGCTCCTTAATTAATTACCTGGAGTCTTTGAACAGCTTTGGGGCAACTCTCCAAGAAGAATATGGCTAAAGCCAAGGCGACTGATGAGGTTTCATGGCTTGCAAAGAGTAGGCTGAGCAAAAGGTCGAGGATCTGCTCTTTTGACAACTTTGAGTGCTTTAGAACCCAACTAAGGAGATCATCATCCACTTCCTCATCCCTCTCTTGCTCTCTCATCTCTTCCATCCTTTCTTGCATTTTTTGTTCAATCACATTGAGGATGTTTGATCGCGACTGCAAATCAAAGAGAGCTGCTACTATTTTTGTCAAGGAAAACAAACTGGTACAATGATGAAAAATTAATACACAGTATGGCCGATCTGCCAATGAAAGTGACCATCGACTTGTTAGCTTCCAAGGAAATGAAAGATATACCTCACATTGAATCATCACAATCCTGTCTAATTATAAGTAGGTCACCGTAGCTTTCCATGTATTAATTATAAAAAAATTAATTAATTTATGATAATGTGTTAGCAATTTTAAAAACAGGTGATCATGGCAATGGATGATGATATGCATGCCTTCAAGGCCTTCCAGTATGGAGTCCCCGGGAAATTCAGAGGTGCCGAAATGACTCCTTTCATGAAGGTTATGTACTCCAATCTCAGCTTCTCTGTCTTTGCTTCGTATGGCTCCATGCTCATAATATTTTTGACCATCAAATTGAAGGTGAACTGAAGATAAAACCCAATCAATTCATGTTAAAGAAGGACAAACAGAGAGATGATAAGTACCCTTTTAGCCTCTTCTAGTGCTGAAAAAGGGGAGCCGTGAATCCAAGAGCGAAGCACGAGAAGGGAGTGGCGCTCGACCTCCGGCAAGAGGTGCGATCGAAGCCTGACGCTGCTCATGAAGTTGAGGAGATAATTCGCATGCATGTCGCCGACTAGAACCAGCATGGACCACTTTCCCAGGATGCCGCCGATGCTGCTAGGGTAGCTGCACTCGAACAGCTTCCCCTCGTTCTGCAGTATGAACCTGTTCAGCCCTGCGTCCGCCGACACGATCGTCGGCTCGCCGAAGAGATTCGACCGGTAGATCTTCCCGTACCTGGAACCTCAGCGCACGCCTCGCCATCAGCTAGCTGCATTCACTTTACGATTCAGGAACTCGGATTAGCAAGCAATTAATACCTCGACACATGTTGCTCCATGAAGTGGCCGACAGAAGTAGCCGGATGAGGCTTGAGATATCCGAAGGTTTCGCCGACGAAAGGCCATCCTTGTCGACCAGGTGGGAGCTTTAGCTGCTTTCTCTTCCATTTGACGAGTTTAACAGAGAGAAAGAGGGCCACAGTCAGGAGGATGAGTAGGAATTCTACTGAGAATTTGAGCATGGACATGGCTTGCCTCTCACTGAATCTTTGATGTATAACAAGGATACATACTATTGCTGGAGTGGGGAGGGGTCGGTATTCCACTACTTTATAGAACAAAAATAACCGAACTCCTTATTGGAATTAGCTGGAAAGTCTCCCGTCTCTTGCTAATTAATCCAGTAGTTGAGGAAAGACTCGATCGGCCACTATTCATGGAGGAAAAATTGAAGCTGCGAAGAACAATCATGTCAACAAACAAATTAATGATGAAGGATTTGTTAGATCACCTGAAAGAATCCATATAAATTCTATCTGCCAGAATATTTTATTAGCAAAATCTAGTAAACCAACTGGACTAACTCAGCAAGGTGCCAATCATACTATATGATTAAAAATCGATTTCAATTAATAAATTCTTTTATTCCAAGATTTTTTTTATTCTTTATTTATTAATTAAGGTTTAGTGTGTAATTAATCGTTGTCGAGGCAAAGATTCAAGTTACCGTCTGATGTCGCCTTCTCATCTCGCAGACGTTTGTTTTAAGTATAAGTTAGCCATTTCCATACGAGCATTTCATGGAATCATAAGATGGACTGCTGCATCATAAAAAGGAGCTGGAATCGATGCCATTCTCTCCACCTACCCCACGCCAATCAACAACTTTGCTTAATTATATCTATAAAAAAAGATTATCGCCATGTAACAATGATTAAGGATGATAAGAATAACAATGTCCTCTCAGTTTTCACTTTATCCGGCCATTGTTGACAGGCATTAGGTATTTGCCGACCCTAATGAAGGAGCCTCATTATGAGAGGGAGAAGTAACTTTGAAATTCACACCCCGTTGCATTTGTTTTGGCTTACACAATTCCAAAGGAATAATCGCTGCTGCTGCTCTTTCTTTCTCGATGGAAACAGAGGACCAGCAATTGCTCCATTTTCATATCAGCAACCAGCGAGCTCATGCATGCGGCCAGCTGAAACGTGCCCACTGCGCGCACTGATGGCCTCGTGCCCCTGCGTCGTCCCCACCTACGTGACCACACGTGCTCCACACATCCCACATATGATCCCATATCCCTTTCTTTTTCGCCCTCTTTATGCTGTTGTTGTGGCTACAGCAGTAGTAGTAGTCGTTGTCCAGCCTCTGCTCCGTGTGGTGGTATGCATGTTGACCAATAAGTGAACGATCTTGTCCGGAAGTCTACAAGTCGTTAGAGATTAGAAATCAGAGAAAAAAATCCTCGGATCAGATTTTTCGATGCTCAAGTCAGATACTTTTTCTCCAAAAAATACAGGAAAAAGACGAAAAATAAAGATTAGTGAAAAATGACGAGTGAGCGTACCTGCATAAAGGACAAAACATCCCTTTTTATACTGCAGTGGATATTTCTGGGACCTGGCTAGTGTCAGGGAATGTCGGCTGTCAGGTTTTGTCTGGCGGTGATTGACACGTGGCTCTTCTTAATAGGCTGGCGGCGAAACCAACGGCGTAGCGAGCCCCAACTGTTAGCATATTCCTTGACACATTGATTGTTCTCTGACCTTCTCTGACAAGCAATTACGATTCTTTAGCTTGTTTGTCTTGTAGTGACTGACCGCTGGGTCTGTATTCCGAGATTTGTACTCCGCCTTGCTTCTATATGCTATTATTCGTGATTCGTATGTCCCGATCTGTGCGTTAGGCTTATATCTCGACCTGCTTCTGTTTACCGTTATCCTTGGCTTGTACGTCCCGACCTGTACGCTAGGTCTGTGTCCCGACCTGCATCTGTTTACTATTATCCATGGTTTGTACATCCCGACCTGTACACTAGAGCTATGTCTCGATCTGCTTCTATTTACTGTTATCCATGGCTTGTACGTCCCGACCTGTATGCTAAAGCTATGTCTCGACCTGCTTCTGCCTACTGTTATCCTTGGCTTGTATGTCCTGACCTGTACGCCAGGTCTGTTTCCCGACTTGCTTCTGCCTACTGTTATCCATGATTTGTACATCCCGACCTGTACGCCAGTTCTATTTCCCAACCTATTTCTGTTTACTGTTATCCATGACTTGTACATCCCAACCTGTACACCAGGTCTGTTTCCCGACATGCTTCTATTTGTTGTTATCCATGGCTTGTACATCCTGACCTGTACGCTAGAGCTATGTCCCGACCTACTTCTGTCTACTGTTATCCTTGGCTTGTATGTCCTGACCTGTACGCCAGGTCTGTTTCTCGACCTACTTTTGCTTACTATTATCCATGGTTTGTACGTCCCGACCTGTACGTCAGGTCTGTTTCTCGACCTGCTTCTGTTTACTGTTATCCATGACTTGTACACCTCGACCTGTACGCCAGGTCTGTTTTCCGACCTGCTTCTGCCTACTATTATTCATGGTTTGTACGTCTCGATCTGTACACCAGGTCTGTTTCTCGACCCGCATCTATCCGCTATTATCTACGGTCTGTACGTTCCGGCCTATACACCTAGTTTATTCTGCGCCAAGGGCTTTCTTTCCTTTACTTTCACTTGGCTTGTGGGCTCACACCTCAGCTGTACTTGGCCTGTGAGTCCTGTCCTTGATCACTATCAGGGCTGACCCTTGTCCGACTTATATTCCCATCCTTTGATCGTCCCATCAGCTCAGACTTGGATCCTGGTCATGTAAGTTTGACTTCTGACCAGCCACGGAGGCTGAACTTTTGACCTCCACGTAAGCCTGACTTCTGATCAGCCATGTAGGCTGACCTTCTGACCTCCACGTAAGCTTGACTTCTGATCATCTTATGATCTTGACTCTTAATCACATCATTTTACTGACTCCACGAACATGCATCGTATCATGAACCATCCCACTAATGAATATATAATTTACTATAATAATAATAAAAATAGACAAGAAACGCTCGTGGTAGACATTTAAATTGAATCTTACATAAGTCTAAGCTCAGATGCATGGACTCTCGTCGAGGATCCAAGACAAAAACCGGTCTTCAGACGTGTTTTAGCTGCGAGCGCACGTGCATTTAATTTACAATTTGTTTTTCCTCACCTCAATCATGCAGTCAACGCCGAAGAGGAAGACAGGCCATGCGTGCATGAGAAGGCGAAGGGTTTCCCTGAATCGCGGCCATGCCTTTGAATGAATTAGTGTTCTGCAGACATGGTGATCGTATCATCGACCATCCCACCTGAGAGCAGCAACTTTTTGCAGTTTCTTTTCCTCCTTTCGAGAGTAAAAGTTGTGACTGTTTCTGCTCCTTGGAGAAATCAAGATATTTGAAACCTGCAATCGTATCTTTGAACAAGCTACCGCATCTTTCTTTGACTGAGGTTTTGATTAAGAATGGGGTTTGGTACTGATGGAAATGAAAAATATTTTCCCAACTGCTGCTTCTTAGAGTTTGTGATTTCTATGCCAACGCATGCTAGCTATTTGCTTAAGATATTCTGTCGATAAAACCTTCGGCTATTGTACTTGGAATACAGTCAGTCATTGTCCTTCACCTTAGTCAAGATTCATTCATAGGTACGATTAGCAATTGCAAATAGCATTTATGGCAATATAGGTGATTAACCATGGCATCTAGATAAATAGTGTCATCCGGGATGAATAATAATCTCTGGAAATAATCTGTGTATCCTAGATGATTAGTGCCTGCAAGAAGAATCATTGTGTCTCAGTCTTGACATTGCAGAAAAGAAGCATAATCCCAAAGGAAGGAATAATGATTATGGAGGGACGGCCACTCTGCCCCAGGAAGAGATGGTATGCACTCTCTGACATGAAGACAGTGATAAGTGCAGGAAAAATACCATTTTCTTTATGAGTGAGATTTCAGAGATAAGGTTTTTTTTTTTTAATTATGAAAAGTGATTACATTTTCTTGGCTAAGATGAGGGCAAATCAAGAATATAGTGACTACCCAAGTAATTTAAAAAAAAAAACATCTTGAGAAGGGAATGTGTATGTTTTCTCAATTTCTTTACCATCAACTTGCGAGATCAAGAAGGTTGCAACCATTGAAAGAAGAAGATTTTATATTTCCAATTAGAGTTGGATGTAGTGGAATGAGATCAATATTAGTTTTAGTCATTAAAAATGTAAAGTTTGCGGATATATCTTATTAGGTAGATATTTACATTTATTCATTCAACCAAACAAAGTTTCAATTTTCTAGTCTTTTATATTTACACCAATGTGTCTGTCAATTCTGTGATGAAATCCATAAGGCAGAAAAGTTATCATGTCATGCAAAGATTTTGAAAGGTCTTTTCGACATGCTTGTATTCAAATGTTTAAAAGATATGGCCAAACAAAACTTAATTGAGTAATTGTTAACAATTTATCAATGAAAAATAGATATAATGATAACTTTGAATTATAATGCTAAATTCATTTTAGTTTGATATAAGTTATAGTACTAACCCCCTATTAATGAGAAGTTTAACATTTAATAATAAAAAAATTCAGAGCGTAGTAAATTGCTTAATTAGGATTTTCAATTAATACAATATTTTAATGGCGAATTCAATAAAATTTTAAAATTAATACAACACAAAATATTTAATCCTTTATTTTAGTTGAAATAATGATATGTCAATCTTCAAAGTTTATCTATGACTCAAAGTTGAAAATCATTTTTGATCTCACTTCCTTATATTATTTAATATTCTTACATATAAGATCCTCATTTTGATCTACCATCCTAATTAGTAACCTAATAAAATAAAATTTATATTATATAGCTCTCTTTCAACTAATGAGCATTAAAGAAAAAAGGAACAACTTATTTTTTGTGGTTGGACAAAGGGGAAAAAAGTTGCTTGCAAAGAGTTCTTCATTGAAAAAATAAAAGGAAGACCATTGTTTTTGAGAAAAAAATAGAAAAGAAAAGATAGGGAGGACGAAGCAAAAGAGAACTTTACCTTCTTCGTTAGTAATCTTGACTAGCTTCGGCGAGCTTGACAATGACACAAAGAGAGCAAAACAAAGTAAAACAGGACCATTCATCCCTCAAAACCTTGGAAAACATGAGAAGGAAAGAAGATGCGAGGGTTGAAGGTAGCTCTTATTGATGAAAGAGGGCAGCAACTAATGATGCATTTCTTACTTGCTAGAGAAGAGAAAGGAGAAGAAAAGAAAGCTCATGTGCTTGAAAGAGAAGAGAAGAAACTATAGGTTTACTGTCCTTGGAAAAAAGAATGAGAAGAAAGAAATAGGAAATATGAGAAAGGGAAAAATAAAAGAGGACGGAGCGAAGACACGATGGTGGCACATGACACGACGATGGTTGCAATGTGCGTAGGGGGGGGGGGGGGGGGGGGGGGGGGGGGGGTTTCTTCAAAAATATCCAAGTTTGTTTTTGTTGGAATCGGAGTGCAATGGAATATATATATATATATTCAAAATGTTTCCTTAAATCATGGATCTCTTCATGGTACATATAGTTTTAAATAAAATAATATAAAAATATACGTTGAGTCCTCGATAGACGTGAATAATATCACAAGCAAATATAAGCCCCACGTTTGACTCCTCTAGCGGTATCCACGCTCACTAGATCACAAACTTGATACAGTCTATTATGTGCTAGCCTCCTGAATCAACAAAACTTTTGGAAGCACTATAAATCTCTTTCGATGGAAGGAGAGAAGTGAAAAGAGCTTATCACAACCTTTCCAAGGGTGGCTATTTATAGTCTCCAAGGAAGATGAAGAGTTAAGGTCTCCATTAATTCTTTATTTATAACCTCCATTAATTAGGAAGATGAAGAGTTATGACCTCCATTAATTCTTCATTTATGACCTCTATTAATTAGGAAGATAAAGAAAGAGTTATGACCTCCATTAATTCTTCATTTAAGTAGAATTATGACCTCTATTAATTCTTCAAGAAAGATGAAGAGTTATGACTCTTCAAATTTCTAAGGATCATCACCATGATTATGTCTATCCAAATTCTCTACCCCCTCTTCTTTAAATTAAATAAAATCATATTTGATCTTGACTCGTATTAGCTTCCAATATTTCAGAATTAATTAATAATCTAATTAATTCTTATTCTAAAATAATCAATTGATTAATTTTAGTATCCACTAAAATAATCAATTATAGATAATGTCGATGTCTACGTGTTATGCATGCGACCCTCTAGATTTTATACTTGAAGGTAGTGTAAATCCATACATAGACTAAAGCAATCGTCTAGCAACAATTTTTAGCCACCCAATGTGATAAAATTAATATTAGTCATTTGATCATGTCCGAGTGCTGAGTTGATGGACGCTGGGGACGTGGCGCTCCTGTTGACTGGTCGAATACTCCAAATATATAGATCCTCTGTCGCCGTGAACCTGCAAACACAGTGCCGAGCCGGGGAGGGGTTCCCCGGTGATTGTTGGTGCAATATCCCTCAGGTCAAGGTTGACCTGGGTAACCAAGCTGAGTCTTGGTTTGGGTTTAGATGTTTGAAAATAAGATATTGATTGAAGAAGAGTCAAGTAGGTCAAGGTTGACCGGATACTTGACTGGGAAGTCCTAACTGGGATGTTAGGCAAAATGAAAGACCTAGTGAGTGAAGCTAGGCAGTATGAAAGTCCTGGTGAGTGAAGCCAGGCAGAAGGAAAGTCCTGGTGAGTGAAGCCAGGCAGAAGGAAAGTCCTGGTAAGTGAAGCCAGGCAGAAGGAAAGTCCTGGTAAGTGAAGCCAGGCAGAAGAAAAGTCCTGGTGAGTGAAGCCAGGCAGAAGGAAGTCCTAGTGAGTGAAGCTAGGCAGATGGAAATCCTGGTGAGTGAAGCCAGGTGAAAGTCCTAGTGAGTGAAGCTAGGCAGATGGAAATCCTGGTGAGTGAAGCCAGGTGAAAGTCCTAGTGAGTGAAGCTAGGCAGATGGAAAACCCTAGTGAGTGAAGCTAGGTGAAAGTCCTGGTGAGTGAAGCCAGGCAAGGGAAAATCCAGATGGATCAAGGATGATTGGACATCTGGTGTTGGGAAGTCCAAGTAGGTCAAAGGATTGACTGGATACTTGGCATGAAAGAAAAGTCCAAGTAGGTCAAAGGGATTGACCGGATACTTGGCACAGAGAAAAGTCCAAGTGGGTCAAAGGGATTGACCGGACACTTGGTAAGGGAGTCCTAGCAGGTCAAGGGAGTGACTAGATGCTAGGCATGACATACCAACAGGTCAAGGTTGACCGGATGTTGGTTTGGGAGGTTTGGGACTTGGTTTTGGACAAAAATCAAGTTCTGGATCGATCAGTGGATCGATCCAGGCTCTGGATCGATCAGTGGATCGATCCAGACCTGTCCCAGCGAACGGATCGATCCAGAGGTCCCAATCGATCAGTGGATCGATTGGGACGCGGCTGCTTCGCGCGATAAGCGTTGGATCGATCCGTGGATCGATCCAGGCGCTTTTTCCCGAGCACAGAGGCGCTCTGGATCGATCCGTGGATCGATCCAAAGCCTCCCCGATCGATTGGGAATATTCGAATCGATCGGGATCCGACCGTTGACGTCGTTTATAGCTGCAGGCGTGTGATGGCTGCGGTATCTCTTCTCCGATTCACTCCAGATTTCTCGCCAGCTCCTCCACAGCACTCACAAAGCTCAGATCGCCAGTTCTTGAAGGATCTTGGAAGTTTTCCAAGTCAAGAGGCGGATCAAAGCCAAGAAGAGAAGCTAGGGTTAGGGTTTATACTCATTGTAAGCTTGTAAGCTTGTATTTCTTGTATCCTTTCCCTCTCTTCTTGTATTGAGTCTTGTAGGGCGTCTCCGCCCTTGGTAGTTACCATAAAGGAGAGTTTTATTTAGTGGAGGGTGTGTGTGTTGGTGTGGATCCTTGGATTAGTCACCTCTTGTGAGGTGGATACCAAGTAAACCAACCGTGTTAGCGTGGTTGTATTTGTTTCTGTATTTTCCGCTGCATATTCTTGAAGAAACAAGCAACGCCAAGCACCGAGCGAACGCGACGAGCTATTCACCCCCCCTCTAGCTACTTTTGGTCCTAACAAGTGGTATCAGAGCAAGGCCGCTCTTCACCGGAATCATCGCCGGAAGGGTCAAGTATAACAAGAAAAGCTAGAGGGTGAAGAAGTTGGAGCAAATTCTTCAAGTTCAAGACTTAAAAAGGCTCAACTTCAAGATGCAATTCCAAGATGGACTTGGATTTGACACAAGGGTGGCTCCATCATACACTTCTACGAGTTTCGATTCTTGGAAATCAAGAATCGAAAATTTTCTTATGATGGAGATAGAGCAATGGTTTGCTCTCATGGAAGGTTTTGAAGCTCCCACAAATTCCAAGGGCAAAGTACTCAAAAGGAGCAAGTGGAGCAAAGACCAAATCCAAAGATGTGAGGCCAATGACAAAGTGACCAAGCTTTTGGTCAATTTATTGCCAAGCAACATCTTGGAAGAAATTGGAGAATTTGAAGATGCCAAGGAGCTTTGGAGCAAATTGGCAAGAATTCATGAGATCCCCTCCACTGTACCAGATCAAGGAGAATCCAAAGAGGGCGACTCATTGGATCAAGACCAAGAGGAGGACTCCGAGGTTGAGAGATGCTCAACCTCCGAAGAAGAAGTTCAAGAAGAAGCTTCATCTTCAAGGGAATGCAACGAAGGGAACAAGGAGGAGCATACTCCTTGTTTCATATTCAAGATGATGAAGCCTCCACCTCTAGGATTGAGGGGGATCATTGGTGCCACCGGATCAAGAAGAAGGAGAAGCTTCTACATCCGGGTCAAGAGATGAAGAGATTGAAGAAGCTTCTACCTCCACGAGTCAAGAAAAATCAAATGGAGGAGAATCAAGATCGGATCAAGAGGAAGCTTCTACCTCCGGATCCAAAGGGAAAGATGCCACCCCTACAAGCAAAGGTATAAATATTTCAATTAAAAATAAAAATCATATTATATGCTTTGAGTGTAGGGAACATGGGCACTACAAGAGCAAGTGCCCTAAATTGGCCAAGAAGAAGGGCCAAGTGGCACAAAAGGGCAAGGCGAAGCCCAAGGAGATCATCCCCAACACAAAGAAGAGCAAGGAGCATATTATATGCTTCTCTTGCAATCAAAAGGGGCATTACCGAAGTCAATGCCCCAAGGGGAAGAAGGTGGTCAAGGCTCAAGGAGGCACTAGTCAAGGGGGAGCCTCCAAGGTAAAGAAGAAGGTAACATTTATTGAGCCTACCCCTTTACATTATGGTAAAAAGCATGATAGTTCTAACTTTTATCATTTTAATGCAATTTACCATAAGAATAGAAAGCATGAGAGCTTTAAGGAAAAACATGTGGCCCTACATGCCAAAACTACCCAACCTAAGGTTAGGAAGGTAGATAGACACTTGGACAATAACTCTAAAGATTTTAGATACAAACCCAAAAACAAATATGCTCATGAATCAAATGAAAAATCTAAAACTAAGGACTTAGTGATAGAAAATCAAGTCTTGAGGTCAAGGCTTGATAAAATGGAAAGGACCCTAAAAAGGATGGAAAATATCCTAAAAGGGCAAAATGAGCATAGCCTAGGTCTAGGAGCACAAAGGTCATCTAATGGCCATAGAGGGTTGGGATACAAACCAAAGACTAAGAAGGATGTGCCCTCTTACCATAGAGTTTCATATAGTTATGGAACAAACCCTAGGTCTAGTGGTCAAGCAAAGAATACTAGGGAAGTCATCCCTAAGAGTATTTTTGTAATAAATGTGACTAAGACTTCTAAGAAGTCTAAGAAAGTCACAAACAAGGTCACAAGGGAGGTTATCCCTAGAGTTGACCTAGAAACTGTGACCAAGGCTTCTAAGAAGCCCAACAAGGTCACTAGGAAGGTATCTAGGGAAGTTATCCCTAGTGAGTACCTAGAGCATCCAAGGAGCACCAATAGGTGTTGGGTTCCTAGGAGCATCTTCTCTACCCCATAGATGGGTTAGAGAGTGTCAACTCCGATTAGAAGGGTAGTTAACCTGACTTTGAGGAAATTGACACTCAAGGAGCATTTTCAAGGTTTTTGTTAACTTTTGAAAATGAAGTGGATCTTTGTTTACTCCTTGAAAGAGTAAAATGTGCCTAATGGTGGAAGAATTGATTTTTATCTTAAAATGGCACAAATTGGGAAAACCTTGAGAAATACCGAGTTGGGATTTTGGTATTCTCTTGAAAATTTAAGGCAATCCGGGCCTTGATTTATGTAATCACTCTTGAGGAAAAATGGAATATGCCAACATTTGAGGACATGTTTATTTTCAATTGGCATACATTAAATCAAGGAAATTAGAAATGCCAATTTAGGCTTTGGCATTCTCTTGTAGCACTTTAGGGCAATCTAGGTTTAAGGTGTAAGTTTAGCTAAGACTTTAAGGATACTTAGATAGTTAATCTAGGTATATTTTATTTATGCTAAATCTTGCCATGATTGTTTGCCCATCATATGCCATGACATCATGTCTAGTTTTTGCATTCATGTTTTATTATGGAAAATTCAAAAATACCATGTCATGACATTCATACATCATGTAGTAATAGGATATTTTCTTTTGAAAATTATTTTCTTTTGATGTATGCCATAACATAATCATGCATTAAGTTTAATTCCTTGTAATTAAGGACGAATGGCATTTAACGACACTTATTGACAAGTGACATCCTGGGTGGATGTCTAATATCTCTAAAATGCCTAGATAGATATGCATGATCCCTAGAATAGGGCAAAACCAAATTTTACATCTCACAAAGACCTCTAAGATGACTTGTATGTGTTTTGTCCACAATAGATACAAGTGAGATGTTAGGAAGATGAACAAAACTCAAGATGTTGATTTAGTGCATTCTTTTGAGTTTTAGGTTCATCAAAACACATAGTTATGTGTTTTCCCATCATTGGGAAAGCTAATGTACAAGTCATGTGCATTAAGCCCAAGGAATGTGATGGGATATTGGTTTTGAAAATGTTTTTAAAATGTTTTTGGAAAACCTTGGTGAAGGCTATCTTTTGATAGTAATCACCATTGAATAGTTAGACACAAACTTGAAGAAAAACACTAAAGTTTTGCAAGTTTTCAAGTTTGTGTCAATCTTTGAAAATATGATGTATTTTCATAGAAAACTATTTTTCTTTGATAGTATATGCCCTAAATAATGTCTGCACGAAATTTCATGATTTTTGGATTTTTGTAGAATTTTCTAGGGGTTTCTGAAGTTGACTGAAATGGAATTTCAGCAACTATCAGAGCTCCGATCGATCCATGGATCGATTGGAGTGCCCGAATCGATCCGTGGATCGATTCAGAAGGCAAGTCTCCCGCGAGCAGAAGCTCGCTGGATCGATCAGCCGATCGATCCAGGTAGTCTGAATCGATCAGTGGATCGATTCAGAAAGGTTCAAACATCTTTAAACCTCAGGTAGTCTGAATCGATCCAAGTTGCTGATTTTGGCTGGGAAGGCTTGATTTCAGCATCTTTGAACCTCTTTGAGTCTAGGTAACCATTCCAAACCCCTTAAATACATTTGTATACATACAAAGGGTGTTTTCATGTTGAAAACAAGGATGGATTGGTTAACGAAGACTAAGTAGAAGTTTAGGTTGAGGTTGTTTCAAATTTTGAATATTTGAACCTCAAAACTTCTAAATTTGGGTTTCCTAATGTTTTAGGGATTCCAAGTCATTGTTGGTGCAATGACAGAAGTTACCACCATGTCTTTAGGGGGAGGGACTCTTTAAAGACATGAAAATTATTTTTCATGAACCTTGGAAGGTGGTTAACCTTCTGTTGTGGACTTGCTTAAGGTTGAGCATTTAAACTTGAAATGGGGAGAAATGGGGAGTGGATATCCTCATTATTTCAAGTGGACACTCAAGTGGTTGAAAATGCTCAAGGTTGGGTATTTGTCAACATTGAGGGAGAAGTTAAGGTGATAATGACGGGTATGGGATCTCATTATCGGGTGATCACAATGAGTGAAGTTGTGATCACGATGAGCAACTCTTCAGGGGGAGAGTCTTCAACAAATGGATTTGTTGAAGTGTGCTCAGAATTGGAGCATAGGTTGATGTGTGTCCAACGATGGGTTGATGTGTGCCAATAGGGGGAGAATGTATGGTTAAGCTTAGGCCTTCATTACCTATGGGAAGGTCATAGGGGGAGAATGAAAGGACTCATGAAAGGGAGTAAGTTAGGCTTTCATTACCTAGAGGGAGTTTGCCCTCTTAGGGGGAGAATGAAAAGCTTAATTTATGCTTTCATTACCTAGTGGCATGAAGAAGGAGGCTATGGGATTAGCCTAACTTACATATGGGATTGTAAGTGTTATTGTGGTATTGTCAAACATCAAAAAGGGAGAGATTGTTGGTGCAATATCCCTCAGGTCAAGGTTGACATGGGTAACCAAGCTGAGTCTTGGTTTGGGTTTAGATGTTTGAAAATAAGATATTGATTGAAGAAGAGTCAAGTAGGTCAAGGTTGACCGGATACTTGACTGGGAAGTCTTAACTGGGATGTTAGGCAAAATGAAAGACCTAGTGAGTGAAGCTAGGCAGTATGAAAGTCCTGGTGAGTGAAGCCAGGCAGAAGGAAAGTCCTGGTAAGTGAAGCCAGGCAGAAGGAAAGTCCTGGTAAGTGAAGCCAGGCAGAAGAAAAGTCCTGGTAAGTGAAGCCAGGCAGAAGGAAGTCCTAGTGAGTGAAGCTAGGCAGATGGAAATCCTGGTGAGTGAAGCCAGGTGAAAGTCCTAGTGAGTGAAGCTAGGCAGATGGAAAAGCTAGGCAGATGGAAATCCTGGTGAGTGAAGCCAGGTGAAAGTCCTAGTGAGTGAAGCTAGGCAGATGGAAAACCCTAGTGAGTGAAGCTAGGTGAAAGTCCTGGTGAGTGAAGCCAGGCAAGGGAAAATCCAGATGGATCAAGGATGATTGGACATCTGGTGTTGGGAAGTCCAAGTAGGTCAAAGGATTGACTGGATACTTGGCATGAAAGAAAAGTCCAAGTAGGTCAAAGGGATTGACCGGATACTTGGCACAGAGAAAAGTCCAAGTGGGTCAAAGGGATTGACCGGACACTTGGTAAGGGAGTCCTAGCAGGTCAAGGGAGTGACTAGATGCTAGGCATGATATACCAACAGGTCAAGGTTGACCGGATGTTGGTTTGGGAGGTTTGGGACTTGGTTTTGGATAAAAATCAAGTTAATCGATCGATGGATCGATCCGATGCTTCCGATCCACCGAGGCTTCATCCGCGCGATAGAGCCCGGATCGATCCGTGGATCGATTCAGAGGTCCCAATCGATCGATGGATCGATTGGGACGCTTCGCGCGATAAGCGCCGGATCGATCCGTGATCGATCCAGCGCTTTCGCGAGGCGCTCGGATCGATCCGTGATCGATCCAAAGCCTCCGATCGATTGGGAATATTCGAATCGATCGGGATCCGACCGTTGCGTCGTTTATAGCTGCAGGCGTGTGATGGCTGCGGTATCTCTTCTCCGATTCACTCCAGATTTCTCGCCACTCACAAAGCTCAGATCGCCAGTTCTTGAAGGATCTTGGAAGTTTTCCAAGTCAAGAGGCGGATCAAAGCCAAGAAGAGAAGCTAGGGTTAGGGTTTATACTCATTGTAAGCTTGTATTTCTTGTATCCTTTCCCTCTCTTCTTGTATTGAGTCTTGTAGGGCTTCTCCGCCCTTGGTAGTTACCATAAAGGAGAGTTTTATTTAGTGGAGGGTGTGTGTGTTGGTGTGGATCCTTGGATTAGTCACCTCTTGTGAGGTGGATACCAAGTAAACCAACCGTGTTAGCGTGGTTGTATTTGTTTCTGTATTTTCCGCTGCATATTCTTGAAGAAACAAGCAACGCCGAGCAACGCCAAGCACCGAGCGAACGCGACGAGCTATTCACCCCCCCTCTAGCTACTTTTGGTCCTAACAGTGATGACCCTCCGACGCTCAAGTCAAATCTCCGACAGAAAGAAGTAGAGCGAAGAAGAAATGAGAACTGTAACTAAAGTGAACGATAGCGCATACCTCCATCGACGTCTGGGGGTCCTTATATAGGGCTCCCTAGAGGCGCGTGCACGCTCCCCAAGGTGTGCACACTCCTTAAAACATATCTGGAATGGATGTGTCAGGAAAGCGTGTAGGACGCCATACATTAATAGCATGAGTATATCTTTGACGTGACAGTGAAAGTTTCCCCCGTACGATTCTCTGTCTAATCATGCCGCCGACCATGCCTCTTGTCGACGACACTAGTTCCTAGAAGATGTCGCCAACTGCTCCCTTTGTCTTTTACCGGGCCGAGCGTAGGAATCGCTCGGCTAGCACCATTCCCCGGCTGAGCGGAGGAACCGCTCGGCTAGTACCTTTCCTGGGCTGAGCAGAGGAACCGCTCGGCTAGTACCTTTCCCGAGCCGAGCGGAGGCACGTCTGCTCACGGCCTCCAGGCGGATGCTCGTTCGGACAGTGGCCATGTCTACTGTTAGCCGAGCGGGATGACCGCTTGGCCTCTGTTTCTTCCTGCTTTGCCTTATGAGCGTCGGAAACTCGGCGTCAGGTTGAACTGTCGAGATGCCGGGTCGGTTAATCCTTCTGCTGATCAAGAAGGTAACCCGCCCGGTCGGACGTCTGCCGGGTGTCGATTACTTTAACCTTCTGCCGGGCGGGCCCCCTCCTCTCACCACCGGATCACATGCCTTCCCTTCAAGTCTAGTCGAAGGAGGCTGAAAGTCTGATTAATTGGACAAATAACCTGGCGAGTGGTTGGCCGGTCGACCATTAAATGAGTGGGATCCTGCTCGGTCTCCATAGGATTGCTCGGTTCCCCGGTGATGGCCCTTCGACGTTCAAGTCAAATCTCCGGCAGAAAGAAGTAGAGCGAAGAAGAAATGAGAACTGTAACTAAAGTGAATGATAGCGCATACCTCCATCGACATCTGGGGGTCCTTATATAAGGCTCCCTAGAGGTGCGTGCACGCTCCTCGAGGTGTGCAGGCTCCTCAAAGTATACTTGGAATGGATGTGTCAGGAAAGCGTGCAGGACGCCATACTTTAATAGCACGAGTATATCTCTGATGTGACAGTGAAAGTTTCCCCCGTACGATTCTCTGTCTGATCATGCCGCCGACCATGCCTCTTGTCAACGATACTAGTTCCTAGGAAGATGTCGCCAACTGCTCCCTTTGTCCTTTACCGGGTCGAGCGTAGGAATCGCTCGGCTAGCACCTTTCCCCGGCCGAGCGGAGGAACTGCTCGGCTAGTACCTTTTCTGGGCCGAGTGGAGGAACCGCTCGGCTAGTACCTTTCCCGGGCCGAGCAGAGGCACGTCTGCTGACGGCCTCCAGGCGGATGCCCGTTCGGATAGTGGCCATGTCTACTATTAGCCGAGCGGGATGACCGCTCGGCCTCTGTTTCTTCCTGCTTTGCCTTATGAGCGTCGGAAACTCGGCGTCAGGTTGAGTTGTCGAGATGCCGGGCCGGTTAATCCTTCTGCTGATCAGGAAGGTAACCCGCCCGGTCGGACATCTGCCGGGTGTCGACCACTTTAACCTTCTGCCGGGCGGGCCCCCTCCTCTCACCATCGGATCACATGCCTTCCCTTTAAGTCTAGTCGAAGGAGGCTAAAAGTCCGACTGATTGGACAAATAACCTGGCGAGTGGTTGGTCGGTCAACCATTAAATGAGTGGGATCCTGCTCGGTCTCCATAGGACTGATCTTTCTCCCTCGGTCGGCGATTCGTGCCTTTGCACTTGACTATTTTGGATACTTTTCCTTACCTTTGTTGGAGGGGTGCGGGCCGATCAGCTAATGCTGACGCCGTCCAAATCCCCTCGTGATGCGTGCAAATCCCCTCCATTAAGGGCAAGCACGCGCCCATTAAATGTCATCCTGTGGGATGACGCCACGTGTCATTGGCGTAGTTGCCACTTGTCCGAGGTGACAGTTGCTGATGTGACGTTTGACGGTTCAAATTCAACGGTCAGATGTGCGCTCCGATTCTTGTGACCTAGATCGGACGACCCCGATCAACCGCGCCCATCTTTATAAAGCTTCAGCGTCGTCGCTTCTATCTTCGTGTTCTGTTCCTACTCTTTGACCACTTGCTCCAGCGACTCTGCTTGCTTCCAGCGTTCCATCGACTCCCAGCTTTCTACTCCGACAATCCATTTTCTTGTAAGTTTTAACTTTTGTTTCCTTATCTTTTCTCCTGACCTTTACTATTTTTCGGTGTTCCGTAATCTCGTTTAGCGAGCCCCTTCTCGATCCTTCTTTGATTTTCCGTCGACCCCCTTAGCAAATCCTTCTGTTTCTCTGTTTTCCAACTATGGCCAGTTCCTCCTAGCCGGTCGACCCGACCCCTGGTCCCTGGTACACCATCATGGAGACCAGGTTTGATGCAGGCGATGCGACACATCTTATCAACGCTTTTGACCTCCCGCCCGACCACGAGATTGTCTTGGCCGGACCGTCCGATCGACCACATAACCCGCCGACCGACACTATTTGCTTCTTTCAGGACCAATTCGTGGCTGGTCTCCAGTTTCCTATTCATCCGTTCATAACCGAAGTTTGTAATTTTTTTCGCATCCCGCTTGCCCAGCTCGTCCCCAACTCCTTCCGATTGTTATGTGGGGTAGTCGTGTTATTCAAAGTGCACAACATCCCATTGACCCCTCAGGTCTTCTATTACTTCTACTACCCCAAACAGTCCAAGCTGGACACCTACCTATTCCAATCTCGCATTGACTTGGTCTTCTTCGATAGAATGCCCTCCTCCAACAAGCATTGGAAGGAGTATTTCTTCTACATTAGACTCCCCGAGCGGCCAAGCTTTCGCACTCAATGGCAGACCGCTCTGCCACCTCCGCCCGAGCTGAAGAGATACAAGACTCAGCCAGATTACCTTCATGCAACCAACATGTTGGCCGGGCTGAAGTTCGATATTCAAAAATTGCTTCCCGAGGGCGTAATGTACATCTTCGAGCAGAGTCCGAGCCGAGTGCAGCTCCCGAGCAGCCTAAGTATAAAATTTCTTAAACCTTCTTCCTTTGAGTCTAACTGATTCTGTTTTTCTTTTGCAGCTGACATTATAATGCGCGCCCGAGTTGTCGGGATAATGAAGGCCAAGCAGGACAAGATCGAGGCGACTGCTGCCAAGGAGATAGAGCGACTTGCTTTACCCCGGTCGGCTCGCAAGAGGGCACGGCTGGGGAAACTGCAACTGCTGGAGAAAATACAACTGCGGGCGATGGAACCGTCGAACGGACGCCCAGCACGGGAGCGGCAACCGAACCAGGCTCGGTTTGCGACGTGCCACCCGTCATTCTTGTTGAGGGATCGGGATCCTCGAGTGACGAAGTTCCGCTCTCCCGCAAGAGGCGCCGCCCCGATCCGCTACTTCAGCCATTCAAGCTTCTGCGAAGGGAGGCGTCCCGTCCCCAACCCCCGTAACAGTGGAGGCTACTTCTTCCGATCGGACTCCATCCGTGGCTGAGCTGCAAGAGCCGCTCGCCGTTCAGCCACTCAACTCCCTTCCTCCAGTCGGGCAGAAGATAACCCGCTCAACCATTCATCTCGTTCGTCCTACCCAATCCTTCAGTCCGTCTGCTTCTACCCAATCAGTGCCGGGCGGAAGACGATTCGTCATCGCCACCCTTCGTCTGCCGACCGAGGATCTTTGTGCGTCGAGTGACCAGGCCGAATTTCCCCAACATCAAGTCTACATCCAGGGTTGGCTCTGTCGCGTCTGGGAGGAGGCGAGGGCGCGAGCGGCCATGAAGTCCCCGGGCGTGCTGGCCGACAGTTATGTGGAGATGTCCACCGGGATTAGTTTCTCAGCTATCACTTGATAAATTATCTCCGATCGACACTAATATTTGTTTTCAGTACTGGGTGGAGAGCATCGCCATGTGCCAGCGGTTGGCACAGGTGGAAGATGAGCTGAAGAAGCTCAAAATTTCTGGAGAAGACTCTTTCTCCCGGGGACCGCCATCCGCTCAGCCTTCCGCTCGGCTGAAGGCCGAGCTGGAGAGGACCCAGGAACTTCTAACGGAGGAGCAGCAGAAATCGACCGAGCAGGCCAGTAGGTTGAGTCAGATCGAGGCTCAATTGAAGACTTACGACCGGAAACTCGATCTGTCCACTACAAGAAAACAGCGCGCCGTCGTCGATCTGGAAGAAAAGAATAAAGCAGCCCAACAATTGGCCGAATATATGAAGAAGGCCAAGGACTCTCTGTCTGCCGAGCGGGAGGGCCGATCGGCCAAGGAGGCTGAACTTTAAGGCCAAATGAAGTGCATCGGGGAGGAATTAGAGGCTTCGCGCACCGCTTTGAAAACCTATCAGGAGGTCGAGCCAAGTCGCTTCGCGGTCCTGAAGCAACAGTACCTCCGCTCGGACCAGTTCAAGTATATCTAAAGGATGTAACAAGGTTGTCTATGTCCGATCAGCTTTTGCCAGGTCGATCTTATACTAGTGTGTATTTATACGCCCGCCCGGAACTTTATTACCGAGTGTATTATGCCTATGTTTGTCTGAATACTTCCAAGTCGAGCTCATTCTGACAACCTTAGTTTATATGTCTGCTCGCCCGCCTGAGATTATATTACCAGGCGAGTTATGTTTATCCTCGACCAGATATTTCCAAGTCGAGCCCCTTCTATCAACCTTAGTTTGTATGTCTGCTCGCCTGCCTGAGATTATATTATCGGGCGAGTTATGTTTATGCTTGACCGGATATTTCCAAGCCGAGCCCCTTTTATCAACCTTAGCTTGTATGTCTACTCACACACCCGAGATTATATTACCGGACGAGTTATGTTTATTATCGACCGGATATTTCCAAGCAAGCCCCTTTTGTCAACCTTAGTTTGTATGTCTGCTCGCCCGCTCGAGATTATATTACCGGACGAGTTATGTTTATGCTCGACCGGATATTTCCAAGCTAAGCCCCTTTTGTCAAAATTATTTTGTATGTCTGCTCGCCCGCCCGAGATTATATTACCGGACGAGTTATGTTCATGCTCGACTGGGCTTCTACGGCCGAGTGTGTTATGTTTATGCCCAATCGAGATTCATTTATTGAGTCATGTTAAGCTTTATGATATGCAATCGGTCTTTGCTTGGCCGACTATAGAGATTACTTAGGAATGCACGCCTTTAAGTTTGTCCGGGCACTGCATGCTGAGCGTTCCTAGGTTCATTGGCATTCTATTGTTTCAGTTTAACCAACGCTTTATGCTCAGCCGGACCTTGACTGTCAAACGTGTTTGAATGTACTAACTCCTCATCCGTTTCTTAGTTCAGTCGATCTTGTGCTCTCGATCAACCCTGTATTTTCGGTCGGGATTTCATGCTCAACCGAGACTCTCCTACCGGGCGTAGGTGCTTGTGCTAATATTTCACTCATTTTGATTCATTAAGCATTCCATGCACGAGCAAGTTTTGTCTGCCATGCATATCTACCTATGTCGTGTCCTCGGTCAGTTCTAGACTGGTCGGTCCTATATTCTCGACCGGTCTTTGCTTACCGAGCGCATTCACTCCACCCGGGCTTCTCTACTTCTTCTCTTTTCCACTTATATCCCTTTTCACATTATTGTACGGGATCCGCTCCTTATGACACATATCACTAGTCTCCCCTTCAAGTCTAGTCGAAGGGGGTATGTCCGACTGACTAGACCTAAGTTTAGTTTTGTCTTTTTGCTAAATACTAATTTTTCTTGAACCTCTCATATCTATGATAGTGATCTCGTGACCTCTGCTACAATGATCTCATGACCCTTGATACAATGATCATGTGACCCTTGCTACGATGATCCCGTGATACCTCTAGCAATTTAAATAGGTGTGTGATCCTACTTTCTACAACATCGAGCTTTGTTCCTTTTTATTCTACTTTCTTTCTAAAGATTTTGTTGGAAGTCATGGCTTCAGATATTCCCCCCTGGGATCGATTGCTTCATGAGAAGGAAAAATCTTTAGTTGAGGCCATGCGAGCTCTGGATCTACATCGTTAACACCAAAAAGAACTAGAGGTAAGTCTATTAGCAACTCAATCACATGTCCAGTTAGAAGTGGCTTTGAGGAATAAAGCCTATTCAAAGTTGAAGCAAAAAACTGAGGAGTTGGATGATCTAAGGGCCCAACATATTTCAGAGATAACCGTTCTAATCAAAAATGTTCATGTAGATAGTTTACTAATATCTCAACAACAAGCCTTGGACCAGCAGAAGGATAAGGTGGATCTTCTGCAAGTCGAGTTGGAGCTGATCAGGTCAAAAATGTCCTTTTAGTCACATATTTGTGAGGGGGAACCATACAAGCACCAGAGGACAGGACGATCCTCCCCCTTTTGTCCGGGCTGTCATTCTATTACCCGCCCCCATTTAGGGTGGGAAGAACAATCAGGTGGTTCCAAATAAGAATTGAATTCCGTTGGATGACAGATTTTCTGATCGATAATAATACCGAGTAAAATTTATTTTCATCCCACAGAACGTGATAATCAGTCGGCTTGTTCGTTCTCAAACTTCGTCTAGGTTGTTATTCTATCTTGCTCTTTTACTTGAGAGGAGTAGAGTGGTCTAGTATCTATAGGTTTATTTATTTGTTGTATCTGTTTATGGAAGCTCAAGAATTATGGTTGTATTGATGTTAGAGTTCTATGTTTATGTTTGAGAAAGGTTTATAAAAACAGGCGATCGACTATGTAAGAAGTAATTGAGCAAAAGATTTTATACATAGGCTCAAGCGAATATTAACTCAGTTAGGTTTCTGGGCTTCGTTCTGTCTACAAATCCAACCGAGATTATGGTTTGATCAGAATACTTTGAGCTAGGCCTAGCCATAATTTATTATTGTCATTTTATATTTTCTCCTCACTCTTCTCTTTACTGCACCTAGGAAATCGAACACCTTTTTCAAAATTTTCTCGTTGTTGATTAGCTCTTCAACGGAAAGAGAATGTTGGAGGCGCACGATGTTGCGACACTAACTCTAGCATGATTTACTCTGTTATGTCTATCATAAATGCCCCTTTATGGATTTATGACGCGTGTCACCTATTTCTTCTTCCTGACGTAATGGTTAGCGTGCTTTCTTAGTAATGTCCTGTCACACTCCTCTCTTAACAAATCGACGACTCCCCTTGTGAGGATTCCTCATATCCAACGGCTGTCACTATCAACAATATTCCTGAAAAACCCTAAACCCTTTATCTTCTTACCTTTTTCGTCTTCTCCCTCGTGCTCTTTGTTGGTGCTGTTGTCTAACATTCTTCATCCTCTGTTAACCCTTCTTCTTTTCTAACTTCCTCCTTTTGTTCATCCTTTCTAAGGCTTCAGTAAGTCATTTCTTTTGTGTTCTTGTATTATTCTATGGTTGAAGAGTCTTTTACCTCTTGGTATGCTCAAACACCTTCCACCGTTTGCAAGATCGATAGGACCTCCATTTGTCCGTAGTATGAAATTTCTAAAGAATATAGCATTGCAATTCCTGCTTCTGATGCTCATCCTCATCTTCCCCCTAATGATTATGTTACTTTTTTCAAAGATCAACTAATAGCTGGCCTACGTTTCCCCATTTTCACTTTTTTGATAGAAATAAACAGATACTTCAATATTCCCTTGCAATAATTTGCTCCTAATGTGTTTCGCTATCTATGTGGTTTGTTCATGATATTTCACCTTTTTGACATTCCCCCAACTTCTCAAAATTTCTTCATATTTTCCTACCCTAAGAGATCGAACCCTGGTGTCTTTCTGTTTCAATCCAGGCCTAAGATGAGCTTTTTTTGAAGAAATGCCCTCTTCCATCAAGGGCTGAAAATCACGTTTCTTTTTTGTGAAATTTCCTACGTCTGTTCCTTGGTCTTCTTCCTGGCAATCCTCCCTTCCTACTCTTCCAGATGTAAAAGAACTACATCGACATTCTTCTTTCACTACTTATTCAAAAAGATTATCAGGTTGTCGCCTATTTATCCATAAATGGATAAGCAACGACCTTCTCTATCCTTTTGGTTTAAGCCCCGTTAAGATAGAGCTTCACGGCTCTATTGGTAAGTTATAGTTTATCTATTAAAATCCTTTTTTACTAACTAAAATATATTTTGTTTTATGTAGTGGATGCTATATTTGAGGCCGCGATTGATGAGAAACTATGTTTGGAGGAGGAGGCAATCCGTGCCAAGGAGAAGGAACTTCGTGTCGAATTGGGAGAACCTTCTTTAATAGAAGTTCCTATTTCCACAGGGGTTGCTTCCAGTTCCCATGAGGCGGCCCCAGAAGGAACTTTCACTGATCTTCCTCCAATCATCGAGCTTACCTCTCCAGTAGCTTCAGAGAAATCCTCTGAGGAGACCCCTACTAAGCAACGACGATCTTGCCCCCTCCCCTAAGAAAAAGTTGTTTCCTTTTCTGAAGAGACCCACCTTATAGATATTACTTTTCCTGATCTTCTTCTCTCAGCTCTTTGTCCCACTCCTGCTTCTTCTTCGTCCATGAAATTGCCCACTTGTAGTGGTGGCTCTCCCACTGCTCTCGTTATGACGTTCCCTGAACAAACGGTCTTACCTGCTAGAGGAGAAGGAGGCCAAGATTTACCCTTTTTGATTTTCTTCTCCCTTTAATCCAAACTACTTTATCTTCTACTTCTTCCTCCGCTTATACTCTTCCTATATTATTTTTTTTTTGAGGGGTCTTTTACCACAGCTTGGGAAGAAACCCGACAATTAATTGAAGGACTTAATCCCTCTGAACTGACCGATAGATTTTCTCTTGATGAGACTAAGGTAAAACTATTTATGTTTATGATCATCTTTTCTTAACTACCTTCTTAATGATTGTTGTTTTTGCAGCGTTGGATAACCAACATGAGCATAGCTTGTTTATTGTATAATTTAGTCCAAGATAATGGGACACTAAGGAGGCAAATCTTAGAATTATCCTCTGCCCAGGCTACTGAAAAAATAAACAGTCTATCCGCCCAGTTGCAAGAAGCTCGTCAATCATTACAAGCTGAGACTGAGCACTTGAACCAATATAAGGTTAACATAGAAAGTCTCCAATCTCAGTTACAGTCGGCAAATGCCCGCAGTGATGAGCTATCCACTAAATTGGAGAAGCAAGCTTCTGAGATTAATCAATTGTCTTCTCAATTGAAATCATTGAAAGATACTCATGCAACTGAACTAGTAGACCAACTATCCACTCTGAACTTAAAGAGGCTGTTTTAAAAGCTTCTCAGGAAGAACTAGTAGATTATAAAGCTAATGAGGATGCCCATGTTGAGCAGCGAAAAAAGGCATACCTTGAATCTCCCGCTTTTCTTACTCATATGGTAGATTCTTTCTTGAGGGCTCTTAATTATGGGGTTGATGGTGGGGTGGAACAACTAAAAGAGCTAGGATTATTGGTTTATGATCCTCCAGCTAGCTTCCCTGACCGGAGGAAACTAATGAAAAATCGGCCCCCCTGATCTATTCCCCAAGTTGTCATAATCAGGGGAAATTGGTGTAATGCCCGAAAATTCTCAAAATAATTATTAGAAATATCCTAGTAATTTTTTAGAATTTTAGGATATTTTTACAGAATTTTTAGAGTAGCAGAAGTAGCAAAAATAAATAGAATCGTAAAATAGCCTACGCGGGAATTGAACCCGAGACCTATTGGGTCTTACGACTTATGGTGGACTCTAGTAACCAAGTGAACCCAGCAGGGCCGTGCTGAAAGAAGAGGGAATCAATTATATTTATACTTAAGTTGGGCGAATTAACCATTTAATATAAATAGGGAAAATAATTAAGTGAGGAGTTATTTTGGGATCGTGACTTTTCCTCCCCTCAACCTAATCCCGCCGAACCCTCTTCTCTCCCTCATTCTCTCGGCGCCAACCACAAGCAAGCCTAGGGTTCCATCCCTAGGGTCATAAGGGCTTCTTCCGGCGACATCTCAGATACGAGGACGCTCCTCTCAGCGAGAGGAACACGTAGACGCAAGGAGATCGCCGAAGGGATCTTCTCCACCGGAAACCTAACGACTAGAATCGTAAGAAACTTCGAGCAGGAGGTAAGAAACCCCTCACCTGTAGTATAAGTAGCTTTCGTATGATTGTGTACCTTTAGATTTGCTATATGCAGATTTTTGTCAACATACAGGGTGTATTTAACTCTCCTCACAGATTTAGGGATTAGTCGAACATCTCTAGATGGGCCAGACATGTTTTCCCCTTTAGTTGGAGGTTTTAGACGTGGTCGGGTGCCTAGAGGTGATCTCCCTAATAGAGAGGAGAGATAACGTACACCAAGTGTTCGATAAAATAACCAGTATAGTTTCAGACAGTTTAGCAGCTCAGTTAAATGCAACAGAAACATTTAAGATAGTATAGTAGTCTTGCTTCAGTTTTTACAGAACTAGATGTCCAATGGGTGGGCTCCCACAGTCGCCTCTAGGTTCAGACAACTTAGTTCTAGGTTTAGACAACCTAGTAAGAGCAAGACAAGCATTATTAGCTTATGTTCAGTATTTTACTTTTAGCAGTGGCACTGTACTGGATCAGATATCCATTGGGTTGGGCTCCCACAGTCGTCCCTAGGTTTAGATAACCTAGTAAATCCTACTAAATTCAGAACTTACAAACCCGGGTCTAGTTAGGGATGCGCGCATAGCAAGTACAGTTGCCGGGCCCAAACAGCAGCATGATTATTATTTTCATCTATCTATGATAAATAGTTTTCAAGAACTCACAAATTAGTTGTGTATACAGTTTGAATTTAATTCTAGCTTAGTTTCAGTTTTAGCTCAATTCATGCTTCAGCTTAGTTTTCGTTATCGATACACGTGATAGTTCTATGATTAGTTTTGGCTTCTATGTTTGTGGGATACCATGCCATGCTCTCACCTGTTCAACATATATTTCAAATAGCATGTTTTTAAAGCATAAATTGCATCGTATGCATGTTTTGTGAGGTAGATGGTTTCTTACTAGCGTAAAGCTTACAGATACTTCTTTCCTTATACTGTAGATAAAGGTAAAGGAAAGATGGATTAGCGGAGGCTGGAGGTTAATGCGATGAAGTTGTGTGTGGAAGGAACCTGGAATGAAGATCTTGGAGAAATTAGCAAACTAAGACTTTAGATTTTATATAATGTTATTTCCGCATTTCTAGTTATTTTAATGCCTTGAATCATGAAAGACTTGTTTAGATTGTTAGTACTTATGCTCATACTCCTAGGTATATGTTATTAGTATGTTCCCAGCTATTATAGAACTCTTCTGTAGGTGAGTTTGGCACGAAACAGTACTGAAATCAGAGTTTTACTGTGAAATCAGAAACCCCGATCGATCAGCGGATCGATTGGGGGCCCTCAATCGATCAGCGGATCGATTGGGAGCCTGGTTCCGTGAACAGTAAGCTTCTGGATCGATCAACCAATCGATCCAGTCGCATCCTGTTGCAAACAGAAAGTTCCGGGATCGATCAGGAAAATCACTCCCGCGAACAGAGAGCTCTGGAATCGATCACTGGATCGATTGGCCAGTCTGGATCGATCAGCCGATCGATCCAGATTATTACCCCGAGCACAGTAGCGATCTGAATCGATCCATGGATCGATCCAACAACTTGCAATCGATTGAGTTCAATCTGGATCGATTGAGAAGTTGGGTTTCGACCAAGGGACCTTGTAATCTAGCTTCTTGACCATAGGGGATGTAGGATATACCATGTATACCTTAGGTTGCATCCCTTAGCACATGTAGTACCAAGAACTTGTATTAACTTAGCAAGGTTTTAAATTGGTACAGTTTTCCGCACCTAGACTTAGTAATGGTTATGGATATAGCTTAGCACAGCATAATGTGACGGTCCAGCCTTACAGCCTAGCCAGTAGAAGGCGGGTCGTCACAATTGGTGTTTCTTACGACTTGGTATTGTTATTGTAACTGTTTATGATGAATTTATGTTAATTTCTTCCCAACTTTGTATGACTCATCCTGTCGTTAATTATGTTTTCCTTGCATTATTTTATGTTAACTCTGATTGCTCGACCGTTCTATTAGAGATTAGGTAGTCCTATTTTATATTTCCACTCATCTTCAATAGTTATTTGCTTCAAAATAAGCAAGTGAATATATATATATATATATATATATGTATATCCACTTTATAAGAGCTGAACAAATTACTATAGATCTTCACATAGTTTAGGTTACCTGCTCTATTTGTAATGACTGATCAGTCACTTCGTTAATCTTTATATAATGTGAGTGTTCGTTCAGCCTATGATGATTGGATGACTCGGCTTACATTCATCATACCTATGAGGATTGAGTAGACTTATTACATGCCATTGTTCGCTCAATTTATACCCTCAGAACAAACTTAATTATTTACTTAATCCATGAGAGTCGAATGAAATTATTATCTTTCCTTTCATAATATTTTTTTCGCTTGACCGGTCTATACAGATCGGACGAACTTGTTTGCTCGACCCAACTAGGTTGAACGAGTCTGTCATGTATTTTTGTAAAGTCTAAGTATTTGGTTGGCTTATATTGATCAATCGAGTTCATTTGTATGATATAAATGCCCCTTCGATCCATAAGGGTCAAGTGGAATTACCTTGAGTTATATGCTCGCTTGATCCTTAATTATCTGAGAACTTTCTGTACCCTCGTATGAGCTAAATATTGATTCGACCTTCAGTGGTGGATCGAATTTATTCCTTTGTTTAGTAGCTGATCGAATTTATTTCTTTTATATGCACATCTGCTCGACCCATAAGGGCTGGACGGATTTTCTTTGAGCTATATGCTCGATCGGTCCTTAACGTCTAAGTGTGCTTTTTGATACTCGTGCACCCTCTTTACTTGATATACCCGATTAATCTGATTTGGCTGACCGGGTCTTATTGAGAGTTTAAGATGATTCTCCTCCTCGGGATTCCTCTATTTTTTCAAATTTAACCCCTTTCTTGGGAACGCCATCTTCTATGCTATCTTTCTCGATAATTGTGTAAGCATTTTAGAAAAGGGAAAAAGGGCCAAAAGGGGTTTTACTTTATCGTCTTCTACCTCTTGGAGATTTTTCTTCTTCCTGTTCGATTTGCGATTCTTCCTTTTCTTTTAACCCTCTTCCTCATAATGACTTCTTCCTTCTCTACCGAATGGTTCACCCGTTGCTCTTCTGACTTCAACGAACTCGAAGCTTATGAACTTCGATTAAACTATGCCTTCCCTTCATACTTGACTCTTCCTACACCAGCGGATCGTCCCCATCTTCCGCCTCCAGGAAGCGTTGCTATTTTCTGGGAACAAGCTTTGTCTAACTTCCGGTTCCCTCTTCATCCTTTTATTGTTGAGGTTAGCGTGTATTTCAACATACTTCTAAATCAACTTATCCCTCAATCTTTCTCTATCCTAGCTGGTTTCATTGTTGTTTCTCGATTGCTAAACTTTCTGTTGTCTTCTCGCTTGTTTCATCATTTTTTCACTCTTCGCCAAGTGGAAGATAGTCTTTTCAAATTCCAGAGTCGTCCTAAGGCTATCTTGTTTAATAGAATCCCAGCACAAGAAGAATGGAGACATAAATTCTTCTTTTTACGCCTTCCTTCCCCTCCTCCATATCCTATAACCTGACAACGAGATCTTCCTATCCTCCCTAATCCAAAAGATATGTATCTGCTGATCCGACCTTCCATGCTTCAATGTTAAAACTAAAGGGTGCCAAATTTAGTTTACCGACGTTAATCGCTAAAGGTCTACTATTTGCCTTTGGAATAAGTTCTGTTGATACAAAATTAGATGGTTCTTTCAGTAAGTTAAATGTTTTTTCTCATGTTTAATTGGTCCTCTTGTAAATTTATGGTTTTTTTGCTTCTTTCAGTTGACGTCGTTCTTCCAGCTCTCATGTACAAAAATGTAGAATTAAATAGATCATTTCTGACTAAGTTGGGAGAGGACTTGTTAAAAAATCATCGCCTTAATCCCGTTCCTTCCACCCTTGGGCTACTTCCTCCTAATGAACTGTCTGCAGAGAATTCTGAATCTTTTGAGGAAGACTGCCCCTTCATCGCCCGACGGAAAAGACCAAATATTGATAAACATAGTCCTCTTGAGCTTACCATCCCTACGCTTGAACAAATCCGCATTATCCCTTCCGAGATTTTGTATGAGACAGGTAAGGAGCTTATACCTTATACTTGTATTCGTTATAATTTATCCCTTAATATGTGTTGGGTTCGTCGGGCCGCGAAAATCGCTTTTTCGCGTCGCGGAAACCCCGAGTCACCCAAAGCCATGGATCTCGTGCAAAGATTCGTAAACAAAACTTTTCGAAAAACTTTTTCTTGTACGAGTTTGTAAAAACTTTAGATTTACACTAGATGAGAGTTATACCTTCGAAGCGAAGCCCTTCGCGTTCCCGCTCGTCCAAGAAGTTGCCGGATCTCTAGACCGTCAAGTGTCGGTCCTCTAGAAGTATCCACACAAACAATTCTTGATGGAGAAAACCTAAACAAAGGTGTGCTAGCACCTTGATAGGTCACGGCAAGGAAGAGGAGGGAGAGCAAGGAGAGAACCCAAGGAAGAAGAAGGAGTTACACCACATGAATGAAAAATAAAATTCACATCTCCAACCCAAAGTGGCCGGCCACTATACATTGTGTAACTCCCCATTAAATGCAATTAATGTGAAGTTATTATGAAAATGGCTTTGTAACTTCCATGAGGTGGCACCCATGATGATGTGGAACATCATTATTGGTCCACCTAATGCCAATTCACCAATGAGGTGGCAAAAGGTCAAGTCAAAATTGACCTTTGGTCTTCCTTCTCAAGTCAAGTCAAACTTGAACCAATCTCTATCATGGTTGATCTAATCTAACCATTTGATTCGAGCCAACTTAATATAATGAATCTAATTCATTAAATTAAATTGATTCAATGAGTCAAAATCTAAATTAGACTCATTGAACACATGAATCAACTTGAGTCGAACTCAAGTTAGCCCAATTAGGATTACTCTTAATCCAATTTGATTCATCAAATGAATCTAATCCTCTTGGTTCATCATATGAACCAAATCTCCATCTAATTGTCCTAAGTGTGTGACCTTATAGGTTCTTGTAACGTTGGCAATGCCTTAAACCCATTTAGGAGCATAAGTAATGAGCGGTATCTAGCAACACATCATTACTACCCAAGTTACAAGAATGTCGAGATCCGACATCACCTTGTGACTACCAATTGTGACTACTCACAAAATAATGACAAGTGTCCTTCTATCCTAGACATCTAGATTGATCAATATGAGGCATAGACCGTGTCATCCTCTAATCAATCTAAATCTTGAACTCCAAGTAGACTCACTCGATCAAATGAGCTCAACATCTAATGTTGACTCATTTGGGTATGGCCATGCACTTAGTGGTCTCACTCTATCAAGAATACCGATGTCGCTCCCGTCATATGGGAGGGATAGATCCCATCTACATCACTCACATCCCTCTGCATAATTCGTTATATACCCAGTAATCGCCTTTATAGTCCACCCAGTTACGGGTGACGTTTGACGAAACCAAAGTACATAACTCCTTATGTAGGGATCCATGGTGACTTCAGGTCTAAGGACTAATAGTCATACTAATAGCCACATGAGAAAGTATATGACACTCATATAATGATCCATGATACTTTCTCATGGCGGGTCATTCAGTATACATTCTCTAATGCATACCCATGTGTCAGCTTGATATCTCTATATCCATGACTTGTGAGATCAAGTCATCGAGCTAACCTACATGCTAGTCTTATTGTATTAACATTGTCCCTGAATGTTAATACTCGACTAGGAATGATTTAGAGTAGTGTTCCCTATATCATCTCACTATCGATTCAACCAATCGATTGATATAGGTAAGAACCTTCTACTCAAGGACGCTATTATACTTAGTCTATTTGGCACTAATATAAATAAGTATAATAACCAAACAAATGCCTTTATTAATATACAAGAATATGATATACATGAGTCCATACAATCATCAAATGATTGGCTCTAGGGCTCTAACTAACAATATGATGTGGCCCGACTTACTTATTTCTAATGTTCTCCTAGTTATCCCTACTTCTAGGACAATTTCAAATGTACCTGTATCCTCCCCCCTTCCCCAAGCTCTTCCCTCTTCTTCTTCCAGAGCAAGAGCTAAGAAAACCCCTTGCAGGAGATCTTCTGGCTCTACTTCCCAGGATATTTCTATTGAACCAAATCCTGGCTCCCTACCTCCTGCTTTACCACTTCCAATTCTTGCTCATGTACAAAATATTCCTACTACGTCTAGTGTTAAGACCTCATCCCCTCTTCTTGAACCTTTGTCTACCTCTTCTGCGAGGCCTTCAACCTTTGTCCCCCCTCAAGTTCTTTTTAAACAAGCCCAAGACTTACCTTCTTTGTTGGGACAACCAGATCCTACTCCTATTTCTTATGGGCTCCTCCAATTGAAAGGTCCCTTAGCTGAGTCTTGGTTACAATGCCAGACTTTTATGAAAGGAAAAAATATTATTGGTCGAGTTGATGACCACAATCTCCAAGCTGCCATTGTAAATATTCAGAATGTGTTTTCTTAGTTTTCTTAATTTTCTTAGCTTGTGGTTTTAGACTATAAATGCGTTATTATCATATTCAGTTTTTTACCTCAAGCCTACATATGGGTTACCTAACCGTTGAATTATAGAGGGAAAACAATACCTTGAAGAATCAAATAATAGCTTTAAGGGTAGCTCCCCCTCCTTCCAACAACAAGACCATTCAATTACGAGAAAAGATGAGCTCTCAAGCTCAACATGTGGCTCTTTTGGAGAAAGATCTACAAAATCATCGTCAGCTACTAAAAGTCCGAGAAGGAGAAAAGAGGACACTAGAATTACATATAAAGGATTTGAATTCTAAATTGAACATTGAAGCAGCTATGAAGGATAAGGCTATTTCATATGCCACCCACAGATCCTCTCTCCTGGAAAATTTTCAAACTTCCCAATCCAGATCTTCAAACATAGATCAGGAATTGGCTTCCCGAGACTTTAGTCTATTGCAGTTACAAGAGCGATTAAAAGTTCAAGGTGATTTGGGTCGAACGTGTTAAGTTCCGCAGGAGACCCAAGTCAAAACCTAAAAGAACGAATAGATTAACTTTTGGATCAAATGTGTTAAGTTCCGCAGGCGATCCAAAATTTAATTTAAAAGAACACATGGTAGCTAGGAAAAGGTTCAGACCTTTGTACAAAATTTTTGTACAGTGGAACCTCTAGGTTTTTCGAGCAGCAACCAACAGTTATCACCTCCTACGCACTATGAAACCAACCGACAAAGCATTAGTGGCCTAAGATCGGGGTGGGAATCCCTGGCTAGGCCCTCTGACGCTCAAGTCAGTCTCTTCTCTTTCAAAACAGGGAGAAGAAAAAGAAAAATGTAGTAATCTGAAGTGGAACTAGGGTTTGAGAGACGATGCCTCGCTTACCTTGCCAACGGAGGGGATTCCCCTTTTTATACCTCCTCATATAACCTCCGCAGTCATGAGGAGAACCCCGGTTCATTAGAGTTTGTTAGGAGATGATGTCATCTATAATAATAGTTCAAGGAATTTTTTTGTACCCAAATGTACCTTTTGATTGTTTAGTTCACTTGCAGAAGTTTTTAGAAGATTTTTCCCGCCAAGTCAAACAGGTTGTCATGTAATAACATATTATCCACATATCATTAATATAACAGATGTATTTGTGTATCGAGAATATTTTCTTGTTAAGCTAATTTTGGTCAAGTATATCTAAAGGATGTAACAAGGTTGTCTATGTCCGACCAGCTTTTGCCAGGTCGATCTTATACTAGTGCATATTTATATGCCCGCCCGGAACTTTATTACTGAGCATATTATGCCTATGTTTGACTGAATACTTCCAAGTCGAGCTCATTCTGACAACCTTAGTTTATATGTCTGCTCGCCCGCCTGAGATTATATTACCAGGCGAGTTTTGTTTATGCTCAACCGGATATTTCCAAGTCGAGCCCCTTCTGTCAACCTTAGTTTGTATGTCTGCTTGCCCGCTCGAGATTATATTATCGGGCGAGTTATGTTTATGCTTGACCAGATATTTCCAAGTCGAGCCCCTTCTGTCAACCTTAGCTTGTATGTCTGCTTGCCCACCCGAGATTATATTACCGGGCGAGTTATGTTTATTGTCGATCAGATATTTCCAAGTCGAGCCCCTTTTGTCAACCTTAGTTTGTATGTTTGCTCGCCCGCTCGAGATTATATTACCGGGTGAGTTATGTTTATGCTTGACCGGATATTTCCAAGCTAAGCCCCTTCTGTCAACATTAGTTTGTATGTCTGCTCGCCCACCCGAGATTATATTACCGGACGAGTTATGTTCATGCTCGACTGGGCTTCTATGGTCGAGTGATCGAGCTTCGTTTATTGTGTCATGTTGAGCTTTATGATATGTAATCGGTCTTTGCTTGGCCGAATATAGAGATTACTTAGGAATGCACGCCTTTAAGTTTGTCCGGGAACTGCCTGCTGAGCGTTCCTAGGTTCATTGGCATTCTATTGCTTCAGTTTAACCAACGCTTTATGCTCGGCCGGACCTTGACTGTCGAACGTGTTTGAATGTACTAACTCCTCATCCGTTTCTTAGTTCAGTCGATCTTGTGCTCTCGATCAGCCCTGTATTTTTGGTCGGGATTTCATGCTCAACCGAGACTCTCCTACCGGGCGTAGGTGCTCGTGCTAATATTTCACTCATTTTGATTCATTAAGCATTCCATGCACGAGCAAGATTTGTCTGCCACGCATATCTACCTATGTCATGTCCTCAGTCAGTTCTGGATTAGTCGGTCCTATATTCTCGATCGATTTTTGCTTACCGAGCGCATTTACTCCACCCGGGTTTCTCTACATCTTCTCTTTTCTACTTATATCCCTTTTCACATTATTGTACGGGATCCGCTCCTTATGACCCACATCAGTTAGTGTTGGAATCCCAAGATGTTTTGATGTGATCAAACAAGTTAAGTTAGGTTCTGCTTTGTTTAACCCTTTGTCTAAGTGTGCAGGACCTTAGGAGCACAGGACAGCGGAAGACGCGGCTAGCGAGAAGGACGACATGGGGAGAGAGCTGACAGGCTCGGTGAGTTCGAGGGATGAGGTGACCGTGGAAGAGTACACCGGTGGACGAGAAGAACATACGCGACGTTCGAGGGACGAAAAACTGGGAAGGAAGGCTGCTCGAGGAGAAGGCCGGAAGTTGGGTTCAGGTGAGCCCTATTCCAGATGGCCGAGATCACCCTAGCTAGCAGAATCGGAGTGAAAGACCCAGACCGAGGCAATAAGCACCAGAGCAGAAGGCCCGAACCAGAAAGTCAACTTGATTGACTTATTGGTCAGGGTGCCCGGATCCATTCTGGGGGTCGGACCGTCCGGGCTCCCGGAACCATTCCGGGCGCCCGGAGTTGGTATTTATCCAGATCGCGGTCAAACCATGATCCATGCATAGGGGATAAAATTGTATCCCCACTCCAGGGCGCCTGAAACCTTTCGGGCCACCCTGACCAAGGCTATAAATAAAGCCTTGGTCCAGAAGCTTTTCAACAACTCACTTGTAATCTATTTCTCTGTGCTTTACTTTTCTTTTGTGTTGTTAATGTTGTAAGAGGCTACTCCGCTCAAAGGAGATCTTCAGATAGTGTGCCTTATTCTCCTTAGATTAGTAATCTTCTGATTGCAAACCAAGTAACTTCTCTGTGTTCATTTTCTTTATTTAGTCTCTGTCCTTTTAATTACAAGTGTTTTGTATTGAGTTTAAAATCCGAGAAAGGTCGAATTTATTTTTCAGGGCAATTCACCCCTCCCCTCTTGTCGGCCTCCAAAGGGACCAACAAGTGGTATCAAAGTGAGGACACTTTAGAAGGACTAATCGCCAACCGAAGCAAGTAACCAATGGCCAGACCAAGCATCGTTCCACCAAAATTCGAGGGGACTTCGCACACTGGAAGCGTCGTATGGAGGTATTTCTGAAAACCGATTTTGAAATTCATCTAATTATAAAATATGGTTTTGTAGCTCCTACGAATCAGAATAGAGAAGAAAAAGAAGAGAGCCTTTGGACAAAGAAGGAACAAAATGATTCCGTTGCAAACAACTGGGCGGAATATCACTTGCTGAGCGTGTTGCCGCCTCAAGAAGTCAACCGCATCGGAAGCTACTCATCGGCCAAAGAACTCTGGGAAAAATTCCTGGAGCTTCACGAAGGCACGTCCGAAGCCAAGCTCGCTAGAAGAGATATACTTTGAAACAAGCTGACAAATATCCGCCTGGAAAAAGGTGAGAAGGTAGTCAATCTACACGCAAAGGTAAAAGAATTAATTACTGGACTTAAGAACCTCGGTGAAACGGTAACCAACCGGGACACTATATGCTACGCACTCAACGTCTTTCCCAGAACTCCAGAATGGACGTCAATCATCGACGTCTACTACATTTCAAAGGACCTTAAGGTAAGTATCCTAGAAGAGTTATTTTCTACTCTTGAATTACATGAAACTAGATGTGCAGGGACAACGAAGGAATCAAGTTAGATAATGGCGCTAAACGCAACCAAGAAGGATTAACCCGAGTCAGACTCAGAAGAAGATCAAGAAGCGTATATGATAAGGAATTTTAAAAAATTCTTTCGATCTAATAAATTTAAAGAAATGCAGAATAAGAAGAATCCAAAAATTAGAAGAAGGGGTTCATTGCTACCAGTGTCAAAAAGAAAGACACTTAAAAGAGGATTGCCCGTAACTCAAGAAGGGAAAAGTCAAGATACCCAAGAAGCACAAGAATCTAAAAGCTACTTGGTGTTGAACCCCGTGGTTATTTTGATGTGATCAACCAAGTTAGGTAAGATCCTGTTTATTATTTGATCCCTGTGTCTAAGTGTGCAAGAGCTTAGGAGTGCAGGAAGTCTAGCGAAAGACGCAGCTAGCGAGAAGGACGGCACGGGAAGGGAGTCGACGGGTTTGGTGTGTCCGAAGGACGAAAGAGCAGCGGAAGAGTACATCGGTGGATGAGAAGAACGTGCGCAATGTTCGAGGGACGAGAAGCCGGGACGGAAGCCTGCTCGAGGAGAACGCCGAAAATTGGGTTCGGGTGAGCCCTATTTTGGTTGGCCGAAATCACCCAAGCGATCGGAGCTTCGGAAGAAGAGGAAAAAGAGAAGCTGGAAGCTATTTATACCATGCAGTGTTGGAGGCGCCTCAGACTTGTCCGAGGCGCCTTCAAGAACATTGGAGGCGCCTCAGACCCAGTCTACTTGACCATTTGAGCGCGGATAAAGTTTTATCCGGTCAAACCCCTTGGAGGCGCCCTCAACCCTCTTGGAGGTGCCTTCAGGACTCGGGATAGGTTTTCCAGGAGCTATATAAAGGCTCCTGGAGCTAGGAAATTAATCAATCAACTTTGTAACAACTTCCTAGCAACTTGTAAGAGCTTTTAGTGTGTAAAAGGCTTCTCCGCCTTCAGAGAAGGAGACTTTTCTAGTGCGCTTTCCAACCGCCTTGGATTAACAACCTTCTTGGTTGTAACCAAGTCAAAATCATTGAGTCTTCATTGTTTTCTGTTATTCTGCTTTATTTTATTTTCTTATTATTGTTGCTATAATTTTAGAGTTGAAAGTTTGAGGAGGGTATTCTTATTTTGCAGGCAATTCACCTCTCCCCTCTTGTCGGCCTCGCTGCGCCAATAATATGAAATTTGGTTTTACAGCTCCAAAAGACAAAGAAGAGTATCAGTGGACGAAGGAACAAGCCGATTTCGTGGTCAACGGAAAGGCGGAATTTCACCTGCTCAACGTTCTACCGCCCCAAAAGGTAAGTCGGATCGGAAGCTATGACTCTGCCAAAGACCTCTGGGAAAAATTCCTGGAACTCCACGAAGGCACCTCAGAAGCGAAGTTAGCAAAGCGAGACATCCTCCGGACTCAGCTGACAAATCTCCGGATGAACAACGACGAGAAGGTAGCGCAACTCCAAGCGAGAATCAAAGAGCTGATAACTCAGCTAAATAACCTCGGAGAATCGGTAACAAACCGAAACTCAATCTAGTACGCGCTCAATGCCTTCCCAAGGTCTCCAGAATGGTCGTCCTTAGTAGATGCATACTACATCTCTAAGGACCTTGAGGTAAGTACTTTAGAAAGTTTATTTTCTATATTTGAACTTCATGAATCTCGAATTACAAAGCCTAAACAAGTAGAGAAGCCAAATCTCAACATTGCCCTACAAGCCGAAAAGGACGATCCCAACTTTGAAGCGTCGATTGACGAGTCTGAAGTGGCTCTATTGGTAAGGAAGCTAAATAAATTTATTAAAACTAATAAATTTAGATCGCAGTCAAAAAGGCATCAATGCAGCAAAAGGATGGTTCGTTGCTACAACTGCAACGAGGAAGGGCACATCAAGGATGACTGCCCAAGACTGAAGAAAAGGGACAAGGAGAAGTTTCAAAAGCTGACATCCTCAAAGCGCAAAAGTATGAGGGCTACATGGGATGAGTCATCATCCTCGGAATCAGAAGTCGAAGACTTCTCAGGATTAGCACTGATGGCCAACCATCTTTTTGAAGAAACCAGCTCGGAGATGAGCATAGATGAAGGGGGAGGATCATTAGAAGAAGAAAGCTGCGATGAAGGGGGAGCATCGGAGATAGAGATAAGTCAGGTATGTAATCTAACTCCCAAGCAATCCTTTCAATTCATTAAAGTACTCACTAAAGATTTAGTTAAATTAGAAAAAGAAAATAGTGAGTTAAAATTAAATTTAGCAAAAGCATGCCCATTAGAAATGTACGATAATTTAAAATTAGAAAATGAGAAATTCAAAAATGAAATTAAAAAAATTCAAAAATGATTTCTTTTAAAACTTGAACTTTTCTTTAGAAAACTTCTACTTGATAATTATGACCCAATTTTTTTTGCTGTGATCAAAGGGGGAGAGATAGGAACCAGTTAGGGAGAGTAAAAAATTTAAAAAAAAAAAATCTTAGTGTTGCAAATTCTTTTATTGCAACCTTTCTGCTTAAAATGTTAGTTTAGTAATTTCTTAAAATTACTACTTGTCTGTTTTTCCCTAACTTGAACTTGGGTTGATGCACATCAAAAAGGAGAAGATTGTTGGACCCCGTAGTTGTTTTGATGTGATCAACCAAGTTAGGTTAGGTCCCGTTTGTTATTTGATCCCTGTGTCTAAGTATGCAGGAGCTTAGGAGCGTAGGAAGTCGAGCGGAAGACGCAACTAGTGAGAATGATGGTACGGGAAGGGAGTCGACGGGCTCGGTGCTTCCGAAGGACTAAAGAACTGCGGAAGAGTACACCGGTGGATGAGAAGAACGTGTGCGACGTTCGAGGGATGAGAAGCCGGGACGGAAGCCTGCTCGAGGAGAACGCCAGAAATTGGGTTCAGGTGAGCGCTATTTTGATTGGCCGAAATCACCCAAGCGATCGAAGCTTCGGAAGATGAGGAAAAAGAGAAGCTGGAAGCTATTTATACCATGCAATGTTGGAGGCACCTCAGACTTGTCCGAGGCACCTTCAAGAACATTGGAGGCGCCTCAGACCCAGTCTACTTGACCGTTTGAGCGCGGATAAAATTTTATTCGGTCAAATCCCTTGGAGGCGCCCTCAACCCTCTTGGAGGCACCTTCAGGACTCGGGATAGGTTTTCCATGAGCTATATAAAAGCTCTTGGAGCTAGGAAATTAATCGATCAACTCTGTAACAACTTCCTAGCAACTTGTAAGAGCTTTTAGTGTGTAAAAGGCTTCTCCACCTTCAGAGAAGGAGACTTTTCTAGTGCGCTTTCCAACTGCCTTGGATTAACAACTTTCTTGGTTATAACCAAGCCAAAATCACTGAGTCTTCTTTCTTTTTTGTTATTCTGCTTTATTTTATTTTCTTCTTATTGTTGTTATAATTTTAGAGTTGAAAGTTTGAGGAGAGTATTCTTATTTTGCAGGCAATTCACCCCTCCCCTCTTGCCGACCCCACTGCGCCAACACTTGGGACGATAGTTCATCATCTGAGTCCGAGATACAAGAATATGTCGGGCTAGCACTGATGACAAGCTATGAAGGGCAAAGTATATCAGAACCCAGCATCGATGAAGGGGGAGCGACTTCAGATGAATATAGCAAAACAGGGGGAGAGTCAGGCTTCAAGTCTGATATGGTAAGTGAGGTATGTCTCACCTCCTGATCAGCTTTATTTCGGTATTAAGGTTATGGCAAAGTCTATGTATAAATTAAAAAGTGAAAATACTAAATTAAAAAATAAAACTTAGAAATAAAAAGAACTTTAGCAAAATCTTATCTGATAGAGGATTTTGATAAAATTAAACTTGAAAATGAAAAATTAAAAGAAGAAACAGAAAAATTAAAAAACTCTACCTATTCAAATTTTTCTGCTTTTGAAAATTATAAGAGATTAAACTAGTACTATAGGTTTCATAAAAGTCATATTAGAAAAATATCAAAAGCGTATGTACTTAGAAAATACCTGATTAACCCTGTAGGATGGAATCTATATTGGATTCCTAAGTCGTGTTTAACTTGAATTATTAATTAAGTTTAGCGCTTTCAGCGAGAAAATTAAATAATGAATTTCTTTATAAGGCTTTGTCTAAGAAAGTGGTTGTTGCTCCAATAACCAAGAAGACCTAGTGCCTCGCCACTGCCTAAAAGTCAAGTATTGAAATAAACAATTTAATTGACTAACTGAAAAAGCATTAAAATTAAAATTACTTAATGCTTTAAAAGGTTACTCAATTTGTTTTAGAAAATATTTTCAAAACTATTCATGTTTACTATAACTTAGAATTTTTTTTTAAGTTGAGAAATCTTTACGTTACAAATTTGAATTTATATATATTTTTTTGCCTTAGAAATTTTTTTTTTCTTCATAGAAATTTTTAGATCTCCTTTGGGCGGAATAACCTCTTATAACGTTAACAGCACAGAAGAAAAGTAAAACACAGAGAAATAGATTACAAGTGAGTTGTATTGAGTTGAAAATCAGAGAAAAGTTGAATTTATTTTTCAAGACAATTCACCCCTCCCCTCTTGCCGGCCTCCAAAGGGACCCCATTTTCTGTTAAAAATTTTTATGTTTCAAATCTTGAAAAATATTTTTAAGTTACTTATTCCGTTGCACTAAATTCTTAACTTAGAAATTTTTTACTTAGAAAGTTTTTTTTGAAATATTTTTTTACTTAGAATTTTTTTTAGAAATTACCTTAGACTTGTTAAAGGCACCCCATTTTTTATGTGATGAAAGGGGGAGAAGAATGTTAAGTCTAGGAGGAGGTGTATTTAAAATTTCTTTCATTGAAAAATCTTACACTTATTTTTCAACATTATTTGTTTTTACATTATGTCTGTTTTACCCAAGCTTAACTTGGGTTGCTCACATCAAAAAGAGGGAGATTGTTGGAACCCCAAGGTGTTTTGATGTGATCAAACAAGTTAAATTAGGTCCTGCTTTATTTAACCCTTGTGTATAAGTGTGCAGGAGCTTAGGAATACAGGAAGTCGAGCGGAAGACGCGGCTAGCGAGAAGGACGGCACGGGGAGAGAATCGACGGGCTCGATGCGTCCGAGGGACGAGGTGACCGCGGAAGAGTACACCGGTGGACGAGAAGAATGTGCGCGACGTTCGAGGGATGAGAAACTGGGAAGGAAGGCTGCTCGAGGAGAAGGCCGGAAGTTGAGTTCAGGTGAGTCCTATTCCGAATGGCCGAGATCACTCAAGCTAGCGGAGCCGGAGCGTAAAACCCAGACTGAGGCAAGCAGCACCGGAGTAGAAGGCCCAGACCAGAAGTCAACTTGGTTGACTTAGTGGTCTGGCCGCCCGGAACCATTCCGGGCACCCGGAGTTGGTGTTTATCCAGATCGCGGTCAAATCGTGATCCGTGCGTAGGGGATAAAATTTTATTCCCACCCAGGGCGCCTGAAACCCTTCGGGGCGCCCCGACCAAAGCTATAAATAAAGTCTTGGTCCAGAAGCGTTTCAACAACTCACTTGTAATCTATTTCTCTGTGCTTTACTTTTCTTTTGTGCTGTTAACGTTGTAAGAGGTCACTCCGCCCAAAGAAGATCTTCAGATAGTGCACCTTATTCTCCTTAGATTAGCAATTTTCTGATTGCAAACCAAGTAGCTTCTCTGTGTTCATTTTCTTTATTTAGTATCTATCCTTTTAATTACAAGTGTTCTGTATTGAGTTGAAAATCCTAGAAAGGTCGAATTTATTTTTCAGGGCAATTCACTCATCCCCTCTTGCCGGCCTCCAGAGGGACCAACAGTTAGTATTTTGAAAATTACTTTAAAATCTTCTTTGGAAGTTTCCTTGAAAATATTTTGCAAAAACACTTTAGAAATTATTTTAAAATACTTTTCAAAAACATCTTTAAAATATTCTGAAAAGTTATTCTGTTTAAAAATTACTTTTGAAATATTTAAAAAATTACGTACAAAATTCTCATAAAAATTATCCTTGCAAAATATTTTTTGAAAAAATTAAATATTTAAAAAATATTTGTAAAATTTTAAAATTCCTTTCAAAATTTTCCTAGTAATTTCTTTGAATTTTTTTTTAAAAGTCTTTATGTAAAATATTTTGAAAATTAGTTTAACAAGCTTACTTTAAAAGGCATTTTTGAAAATTATTTTTGAAAATTATTTGGAAATACGTTTCAAAATTATTTTGCAAAATTTATTTTTCAACATTTCAAAACACATTATAAATTTTGAAAAACTCCTTTAAAATTACTTTAAAAGATTTTTTTCATTTACTTCTTCCTACAATAAACCTGAATTTTGCTGAATAAAAACTTTACCTTTATGAACTTTATTTATCGGAAACTATTACCTGCAATGGTTGTTTTCAAAATAAAACTTGTTTTCAAAATTTAAGAAATTGAAATCTTTATTTGACAACTTGTTTAAAAATCTTAGATTTATATATTTTGCAAACTTATTTGAAAAAATTTCAACTTTTTGTTTTTCAAACTTTTCTAAACAATTAGAAATTTCTGTTTAATGAGTTGTATTAATTTTTGATGTATGTCATGTTGGATCGTAAAGTCGCTAGAGGGGTGGGGTGAATAGCGTTCGTCAAAAATAACAAGTTAAAACAAGTTACGCAACGGAATAAAGAAAACAATGACAATGCTAACAAAGATAAATTTTACTTGGTTCGGAGCCTGTGATGACTCCTACTCCAAGACCCACGATCTTCGCTCTATCAGTTCGAATAATTTGTTACAAGTATTGAGTACAAGAATTGAAATAATTGTTACCAATAAACAGAAAGGAATTTGAAATCTTTCATTCTTCGAACTTCGGAACAGCCTTTCGATGTCGTCAGAGCCTTTTCAGAGCAGCACACAAGAATTAAACTTGTAGTAGTTGATATTTTGAAGTTGTTGGCCGAAGGCCCTTATATAGGCTCATTTCGGGTGCTTAGAACCCCTCCAAGCACCTGGACCATGCTGATGTGGCGAGTTCTCATCAAAACTTCATCCATAAAGTTTTATCCACCTCTGGCCGCCCAAACCCCCTCCGGACGCTTGGACAATTAACGTGGGCTCGGTCAGTTGACGTGCTCCAACTGAGCTTCGAGATGAAATTTCTAGTCCGGGCGTCTGGACCAGCTCCGAGCGTCAGATCGCCCTGAGTGCCTAGCGCCCACACGGGCGAGGCTGGTCTGGGCGTCCGGACACCCTTTTTCAGTACTTTTTTTCCTATAAAAAAAAAGGTTAGTACAGGTAACAAAAAATAAGTTTATTTTACAAAGCAAAGTTAGCATGATACAATAGGATAGTAGTAGTAATTAGATTCTGTCTCCTCGAGACCAGGATCTAGTCAAGATCTCAGCTTAGGTTTCCCAAATGGACCTAAGCTGGACCGACACTTATAGTTTCCTCAACCGGGAACACGTCCTCATTGGATCTCCTCCAGTTGCTACCTCCACTTACCAACTCCAGACTTCAGGTCCCTTGATCCACGGGGATTTTCTACTAGATTTCAACTAATTTGGATGTCCTCCTGCCAGATCTCAACCGATCTAGACTTTGTGCCAGCTATCAATCTAGCTAAACTTCCTCCTACTAAATCTTAACCAATCTGAATTTTGTGCCAGTTATCAACCTAATTAGACTTCTGCCTAGTGTTCCGGTCTTTTAGACCCATCATGTCCTACACACTTGGTAAAGAGTTTAGACAAACAACACATCTAATTTTAACCTATTTGTTATACATCAAAGTCTGATTAGCAGTGCAACCTGCACCAACATGTCAAAAGGGCAGGATAGTGGGTTAGGAGTTAGAAAAATCCTAACCATTTAAATTTTCTACATTATTTTGTATCATGTTTTTTCTAACTTTAACCCATATTGTTATTACATCAAAAAGGGAGAGATTGTTGATACAGATTGTGTTGGAGGATCGGTGGCCGGCTAGAAGGGGGGTTGAATGGACGGCGCCCCCAATAACTCGCTTCCTACGTATTCGTTAGTGCGCAAGCGGAAATACAAATACTAATTACGAATACGAAAGCTAAAGACAAAGAAAAGAACAAGCAAACCAATACACGTCGATGTAACGTGGTTCGGAGATGATGCTCCTACTCCACGGCTGTCCGTAAGGTGGACGATCCCTCAATCCTTCGGTGGATTAGTCCCCGGAAACTCCGGCTAGCACAATCCTCCTTGTCGATGGAGAAACCTCGCCACAACTCGATCAAGAACACTTGGATTGCTAGAGCACTAGATGACTACTAATTAGGCTTTAACCAAGTCTAATTTCGTCGCCTTGGCCGGCCATACCAAGCTCCTTCTTATAGAGCTTGGGGAAATCAGCCTTGCTGATTTGCCCGTTACCAGTCGACTGGTCCATGCACCAGTCGACTGGTGCCAGCCCAACGGCACTCCAACGGCTATCTATCAGTCGACTGGTCCCATGACCAGTCGACTGATCCCAGCCATTTCTCACCACCCGTCGACTGGTCCCAGTACCAGTCGACTGGTACAACCCTAAACTTAGGGTTTCCCATCCCGAGTACATTTCACTCGCACTCGGACCCTCACGACTCACTTGACTCTTCTTTGCAGCTTTGACCTCTTGCCTTCAAGCCTACTTCCTTTGGCTCTCGTCCCTCGGATGCATCCAAGCTCGCGGCTTGTCTCCAATGCCATCCTTCGCGTATGCTTCCCTCGGCCCTTGTCCTTGCTGCCTTGTCCACGATCCCTCAGATGCATTCAAGCCCGCGGCTTGTCCTCAATGTCATCCTTCATCGGACCCGAAGCCGTCAACCTGAGTCAAATGTGTCACCTGCAGTCCTGCACAACTCAAGTACACATATCAAATAACGAGGGTAAACCTAACTTAAACCCTTTGCCCAAACACCAAAACACATGGTCCCACGAACCATTGGGATTGCTCCAACAATCTCCCCCTTTTTGGTGTTTGGCAATACGTTTAAGTTAGGGAAAACAAATAGCAAAACAAACATGCTAAAAACAAATGGACTTACGATGCCAAGGCTACACACTTGGACTTACACCACCGAATGGACTTACATTGCCAAGGCTACACACTTGGCAATCGCCGAATGGACTTACGTTGCCAAGGCTACACACTTGGCAACCGCCGAATGGACTTACGTTGCCAAGGCTACACACTTGGCAACCGCCGAAACAATGCACCAAGCATTGGAACCTATCACAAGGCTCCCCCTACACCTAAGCTCCCCATTGAGCTAGGATTTTATCACAGGGATTTTTAAGAACCTATCCCAAGGCTCCCCCTACGCAAAGGCACTAAAGGTTTTCCCAACTAAACCTTAATTCTCCCCCTTTGCCTAACATCCAAAAAGTTCTCCAACAATATCCCAATTGTTGAAAATTTCTCATCTAAACTGACCCTAAACTCATGTATTAATCCCCCTTGGATCCCATACATCTAAGTGAGTTGACATGGTCACAAACCAATGCTGAAAACAGTTTCAGACTGGTATCAGTCGACTGCCCCAAGTGCCAGTCGACTGCCCCCCTTCGAAAGAACCTTACAGAAACATTCTGTGGTCGAAAAACACTGTTACCAGTCGACTGGTATCTGTATCAGTCGACTGGTACCCTATTTCTGAAAAAATCAGCCTTTTCAGGCCAACTTCAGAAATGCACCAATAATTCCCTAGACCTCCAAAAATTCCCAAATTTTGTGGAGAGGTCTATTGTACCAGTGTCTACTTGGGAAAAATACATTACAAAATGTATCTATCACCAATCCCAAGATTGACACAAAATCCAAAACTAGCTAAATGGTTCAATTGAACCTTGACCTAAAGTCCTAGTTTTGGCTTCCTCTTGATGTATTTGCCCATACCAACCCACAATGCATCCCTAGCATTGGTTTATATGGCATCTATACATCCAAAACCATTTATCATGCAATATGACCCCAATGCCATATTTCCTTGCATGAACCACAACCTAATTGTGCCAATTCCCTAAGGTTGAGACTCAAATCCGTCTCCAAACCTTTTGGCACATTCCATGGCTTTTCTAGACCCCTAAGTAGAACCCACCTGAGATCCATTTGCCATGGGTCCCAACTTGACTCTTGGAGCTCCCCCTAGAGCTCTTAACATTAGTCACCTCCCTAGGTGACTCATCCACAAAGGCTAGGCCGCATCGGTCCACCCCCGGTGACACTTGGCCTACAAACCTAACTTTCTTAACCTTGGACACCTTGTCCTTGGTTAATTTCTCCTTACCTTTAAATGACTTTCCCTTGCCATTTATTGACTTCTCCTTGCTATAGTCATATGCAACCCTAGCATAAGACTTTCCCTTAGCCTTGGAGGTCTCTCCCTTGCCATGATCATTTGCCACCCTAGCATATGATCTCTCCTTGGCCATGGAGGGACTAGATCGGTATCCCAAACCCGATCTATCATTGTTGGGTTTTTGACTACCCAACACCATGTTTAATCCCTTAGATCCAATAGTGAATCTCTTAAGGAATTGTTCCAAACCATCAAGCTTTGCCTTCAAAGCTTGGTTCTCCCTTTCTAGGTTCCTAAACCTAGAGTCAACATGTCCACCTTGGACATTCCTAGACCTACCCTTTCTAGGCATATGTCTCCCCTTCTTGGGATTAATGCCTTGGTTCTCCTTAGGTCTACCATTTCTATATTTATCATGAATTGGTCTCCTAGGGTTATGATCTACAATTACCCTATTCATATCATGATATTTAAATCCGAAATTATGCATGGGTAAATAATTGTAATTATTTCTAGCATGCATGGGAGTATAAGAATTTGAATTAACCTTCAAGTTAGGGTATACCTCCCTTACCCTTGAAGCTCCCCCTTTATTTGAGCTCTTCTTCTTCTTCTTCTCCCACTTCTTTAGATGCGCAAGCTTCTTGATTTCCCCCTTCTTGGGGCATTTGGTGTGGAAGTGACCCTTCATTCCACATGTGAAGCACACAATGCGCATCCTCCTCCTTTGGGCTTCTTCATTCCTACAACCCACATTAGTGTTTAAAATAACTTGATTGGGTTTAGGATTTACCTTTTTCTTACCCAAAGGACACCTACTCTTGTAGTGTCCCTTTTCATTGCAACCGAAGCAAATGATGTGGTCCTTTGACTTTGCTTCGGTGGATGTGCTTGCTAGGTTGACCTCCAAGACCGCTTCTTCATCCTCTTCACTTGTCTTGGACTTTTCTTCAACCCTTGAGGATGTAGATGATGTCTCATCTTCCTTCTCCTCCTCGGATGTTGAGCATGACTCAACTTCCGTTTGCTCCACATCCTCTTCTTGAGCTACTAAGCCCATCTCCTTGGGCTCCACATCCGATTGGTCCTTCTTCTCCTCTTGGACCACTTCATCACTTTCTTCAGATTTTTCTTCTTCTTCTTGTGTAGGCAAAAATTCCTCCCATGGTAATTTCTTTACTTTGCTCCACAATTCATGGGCGTTCTCATATTTACCTACACCACTTATCACATTAGGAGGCAATAAATCAATTAAAATTGCTATTACCTTTGAGTTTGCCTCCGATCGTGTGGTTTGCTCTTCCGTCCAACGTCGTGGTCGAAGTCTTTTTCCCTTCTTATCTCTTGGGACTTCGAATGGGTCCTTGATAATCATCATGATGTCCCAATCCGTATTGAAGAAGACCTCCATCCTCATCATCCAATACGTGATGTCCCCAAGGCTTCCTCCTTCAAATTTTGGAGGGACAATCAACCCAGCCATCTTCTTATATGCGTTGATCTTCTCGGCGGTTAGTCCGGTGAAGAGCGTCCTCGCTCTGATACCACTTGTTGGAGGATCGGTGGCCGGCTAGAAGGGGGGTTGAATGGACGGCGCCCCCAATAACTCGCTTCCTACGTATTCGTTAGTGCGCAAGCGGAAATACAAATACTAATTACGAATACGAAAGCTAAAGACAAAGAAAAGAACAAGCAAACCAATACACGTCGATGTAACGTGGTTCGGAGATGATGCTCCTACTCCACGGCTGTCCGTAAGGTGGACGATCCCTCAATCCTTCGGTGGATTAGTCCCCGGAAACTCCGGCTAGCACAATCCTCCTTGTCGGTGGAGAAACCTCGCCACAACTCGATCAAGAACACTTGGATTGCTAGAGCACTAGATGACTACTAATTAGGCTTTAACCAAGTCTAATTTCGTCGCCTTGGTCGGCCATACCAAGCTCCTTCTTATAGAGCTTGGGGAAATCAGCCTTGCTGATTTGCCCGTTACCAGTCGACTGGTCCATGCACCAGTCGACTGGTGCCAGCCAAACGGCACTCCAACGGTTGTCTATCAGTCGACTGGTCACATGACCAGTCGACTGATCCCATGACCAGTCGACTGATCCCAGCCATTTCGGGCACAGAATGCTTCTGTGCTCACCACCAGTCGACTGGTCCCAGTACCAGTCGACTGGTACAACCCTAAACTTAGGGTTTCCCATCCCGAGTACATTTCACTCGCACTCGGACCCTCACGACTCACTTGACTCTTCTTTGCAGCTTTGACCTCTTGCCTTCAAGCCTACTTCCTTTGGCTCTCGTCCCTCGGATGCATCCAAGCTCGCGGCTTGTCTCCAATGCCATCCTTCGCGTATGCCTCGAAGTCGCTTCCCTCGGCCCTTGTCCTTGCTGCCTTGTCCACGATCCCTCAGATGCATTCAAGCCCGCGGCTTGTCCTCAATGCCATCCTTCATCGGACCCGAAGCCGTCAACCTGAGTCAAATGTGTCACCTGCACAACTCAAGTACACATATCAAATAACGAGGGTAAACCTAACTTAAACCCTTTGCCCAAACACCAAAACACATGGTCCCACGAACCATTGGGATTGCTCCAACAGATTGTACTGATAATTAGGTTTTAATATATGACAAATAGGTTAAAGTTAGATGTGTTATTTGTCTAAACTCTTTACCAAGTGTACAGGATGTGATGGGTCTAGAAGACTAGAACACCAGGTGAAAGTCTAGTTAGGTTGATAGCTAGCACGAAGTCCATATTGGTTGAGATCTGGCAGGAGGAAGTCCAGCTATGTTGATAACTAGCAAGAACTTTAGATCAGTTAAAATCTGGCAGGAGAAAGTCTAGATTGGCTGAAATCTGATAAAAAGTACTAGTGGGTCAAGGGACCTGAAGTTTACAGTTGGTGAGTGTAGGTAAGCAACTGGAGGAGAGATCCAGTGAGGGTGCATTCCCATGTTGAAGGAACTGTAAGCATCGGTCCAGTATAGGTCTATTTGGGAAACCTAAGTTGAGACCTTAACTAGATCCTAGTCTCAAAGAGACAAGATCTAATTACTACTATTATCCTACTGAATTGTGCTAACTTTGTTTTACAGAATAAACATATTTTTATTACCCAGGACTAACTCTTTTTTGCAGGGAAGTGAAGGCTGAAAAAGAGGGTCCGGGTGCTCGGACCAGCTTAGCCTGCAGGTGCTTGGCCAAGTACTCGGGCGGTCTGGGGGCCCGGAGTTGGTCCAGGTGCCCGGATCATAAAACTTACCCAGAAGTTGAGTTGACCCACGACAACTGGCTGAACCCATGTCAACAGTCCAGGCGCCTGGAGGGGGTCTGGGTGCCCGAAAGTGGATTAACTTGATGAATCAAGTTTTGATGAGAGCTCGCCATGTCAGCACGGTACATGCACCGGGGAGGGACTCCAGGCGCCTGGAATGAGCCTATATAAAGGCCTTCGACCAATAACTTCAGAATATCAATTGCTACAATTTTCGTACTCACGCGTTGCTCCGAAAAGGTATCTAGGATACCTAAAAGCTGAACCGACAACCTGCGCTCAAGTTTTCAAGGTTGTATTATCGTTATAATTTAATTCCTGTAATTGTACTTAAATTTTGTAATTACTTCGTGATTATAGTGATTGCCCAACGAAAGCACTCAGCGAGTGTGGGTCTTGGAGTAGGAGTTGTCGAAGACTCCGAACTAAGTAAAATCACTTGTGTTAGCATTTACTTTTCGTCTTTATTCTTTTCTGCTACATACTCTTGATTTCCGAAAAAATGAAAAAAGCTATTCCCCCCCCCCCCCCCCTTTAGCGTATTTATGGTCCGACACTCTTTTTAAAGATAAACTCTCTTTCCAAGAAAGTAGCATATCGAGCAACAATAATTTTGTGCTCGCTTGTGAGTTAAAAATAATATCCCATTGTAGATTTGGGATAGCCTACAAACCTATATTTTATGGATTTTACTGCAAGCTTATTAGAATTTTCATTCTTCACGTAAGCATCACAACCCCATATCTTAAGGTAAGACAAATTTAGTTTCTTTCCAAACCATAATTCATAAAGAATCTTATCTACTGTCTTGGAACTTAAGTGTGTATGATGATGTTTCTAAGGCATTGCCCCAGAACGATATTCGAAGACTTGCATGACTCATCATTGATATAACCATATTCATAAGTGTGTGATTTCTCCTTTCTGAAACACCATTCCACTCCGGCATTCTAGGAGGTGAAAGTTGGAAAATTATCCCATACTTTTTTAAGTAATCAATGAACTCTTGGCTTAGATACTCGCTACCTCGATTACTCCGAAGGGCCTCAATCTTCTTGTCACGTTGATTTTCTATCTCATTCTTAAACTCTTTAACTTGTCTCATTAGGTAGATATATTCATATCTACTTAAATCGTCAGTGAAAGTTAGGAAGTAGGTATACGCTCCTATAGCTTGAACTTGTAATGACCCACAAATATCACTATGTATGAGTTCTAGTGGTTCCTTTGCCCGTTCACCTATCTTGGTGAAAGGCTTCTTGGCCATTTTACCTTGTAAATATGCTTCACATGTATCTATAAGCTCTAATTCAAAAAAGTCCAAATACTCATTATTGAGTAATCTAGCGATGCATTTCTCAGTTATATGACCAAGTCTATAGTGCCAGAGATATGTCAAGTTTGAGTCATAAAATTTTTGTTTCTTACTTTTAAGATAATAAATCAGTTCATCTAAGTTAAGAACATAAAAAATTATTATTCAATGAACTATTCCCATAGAACATATTATTCAAATAAAAGGAACATATCTTGTCCTTGAATTGAAATGCAAATCTCTTGGTGTCTAAACTCAACATCGAAATGATATTCTTTGAGAAATTAGGAACAAAATAACAGTTTTTTAATTTAAAACAAGTCCACTAGGTAAATTTATTGAATAAGTTCCTATAACTAATGCAACAACTCTCGCTCCATTAGCTACTCGTAGGTCTATTTCGCCCTTAGACAACTGTCTTCAGTCATTTAGACCCTGCATGTTTGCACAAATATGAGAACTACTTCCAAAATCTATGACCCATGATGAAGAAATAGAAAAATTACACTCTATCATAAAGATACCTGAAGCATCTGCTCCACTAGCATTCTTCTTCATGAAAATGTGGCAGCTTTTCTTCTAGTGACGTTTGTTGCCACAATAGAAGCACATGACCTCCTTCTCATTAGATTGGGGTACTTGCATCCCTCTCTTAAGTTTCTTCTGAGCTTGATATATGGGATTCTTCACTGCATTAGCCTTGGGATTAAACTTCCTAGTGTTAGGGTGTTTGTTGGTCATTCTGACCACCATTACATGTAGTGACCTTTCTTGTCACAATGGAAGCACATGGCCTTATTCTCATCAGATTGGGTACCTGTATCCCTCTCTTAAGCTTCTTCTGAGCTTGATATCTGGGATTTTTCACTGCATTAGCCTTGAGGTTAAACTTCCCAGTGCTAGGGCATTTATTGATCTTTCTAACCATCATTGCATGCAGTGAAGGATTTACCTTCATATCCTTCTCAACATTTTTCAATATTGCCATTAGATTAGTCAAACTCTTGTTTATGTTGTTCATATTGAAGTTCAACACGAACTGGGAAAATGATAGAGGTAGTGATGATAAGACCAGGTCAATAGTTAAGTCCTGGTTCAATTTGAAACCTAAGCTCTCGTGTTCTTATGTTGTCTCTATAACTTGGGAGACATATAAGACAACATGATACATTGCGCATCCAGTGCATCTTCCATATATTGAGAATAATATGACTGATCTTCGTCCGAAGCGTCAGGCATAAGCTCCTTTATTAGTTCGTCTTCGTGCACATAAAATTTTCTTTTGTGTCTCAGGACGATTTTTGGTTTCCTATACCAATCCAAGTAGTTAGAACTGAGGAGGGTATTATTATCTTCCTCGAGAATGCTTTACATTGATAAGGTACTCGTGTTTACCATCTAAAATTTAAAGCAGAGTTTTAGTATTTATGGAATATATTTACTAAAGGATTTTTATAACTCCTATTATTTTATCCAAGTCCAACAGTCCCCACTATTATAACGGGAGTTGGTTGGTAACAATTTCTAATAGGGCCGAAATCCTGAATCATATAGTATGCACACAGCTGAGTTGTATCTACATGCTACATTCATCAAGTAGGCCTTAACTTGCCAATCACAAATCTATGTGACTTTCGGTATATTCTTGTCGAGTCTTATATTCTCAACACTTGCCCCTCAAATCAATTGACCTTAGCTAAGCTAAACAAATCAACGAATTCGAGTAAATTATAGATGTTTTGACACAAGCTCACATGTGAACTGTAGCGACTTATGTAAAAACTCTAACTATCATCATTATTATTAGTGGGGGACTTGTAACAAATTTTGACTTTAATATATTTAAGAAATTTTATAATTATTAAAATGTCTCACCATAATTAATTTCTTATGCATTTGCACAATCTCATTACGAGATATATCTTCATTAATCCTCATAGTCTTTTAAGACAAATATGCCTCGAAGATTTTAACATGTTAATATAATTATGTCATAAGGAATTTATATCTAAATTATAACATGTATTACTTTACATATTTTTAGACAAAATTCATTTCTATCATGAAATAATAAGACATATCACTTGAAATAAAGAAATCTTAATTTCTTTGAAATCTCTTGAAACACTGATTTCTCAAATAAATTTTGAAGAAGAGGCTTCGGACTATATGATCCAACCACAAATTAGCTTTGATGCCACTGTTAGAATCAGAGCGCAGCGGAATGTATATATTAAAATCAATTTTTCCCTTAAATCATGGATCTCTTCGTGGTACATATAATTTTAAATAAAATAATATAAAAATACTTGAGTCCTTGATAGGCATGAATGATATCACAAATAAATAAGAGTCTCACGTGTGACACCTCTAGTAGTATTCACCCACACTAGATCACGAACTTGATACAATCTGTTAGATGCTAACCTCTTGAATCAACAAACTTTTGGAAAAACTATAGATCTCTTTCGATGGAAGAAAGAGAGAAGTGAAAAGAGCTTATCACAACATTTCTAAAGGTGGTTATTTATAGCCTCCAAGGAAGATAAAAAGTTAAGATCTCCATTAATTCTTCATTTATGATCTCCATCTATTAGGAAGATGAAGAGTTATGACCTTCATTAATTAAGAAGATGAAGAATTATGACCTTCATCAATTCTTTATTTAAATAGAATTATAACCTCCAATAATTCTTCAAGGAAGATAAAGAGTTATTGACCCTTAGAATTTTTAATAATCACCATAATTATAGATATTCAAATTCTTTATTCTCTCTTCTTTGAATCAAATAAAATCATAGATCTTGACCTATATTAACTTTTAATAATTTAAAATTAATTAATAATCTAATTAACACTTATTCTAAAATAATCAATTAATTAGTTTATTGAGCGTGCTGCTTTCAGTCTGACGTAGGATTCTTTTCGATGTCACTAGAATTATTTATCCTACTTGGGACAACAGAAAGCAACCAGAGGTTCGCAATCTTGGGGGCCTGAACTGCATGCGTAATACGCCAAGGAATCAATTATTGCTCCATTTTCATGTTGGGAGTATTTTAATGAATTTATAAATAATTGACCACAGCTCAGTGAATCTATTTATTTATGTATTTAATTTTTTAGAGCTATTTTAGTCAATCCTGAGTCTTTGAACGATAATTTTATGTGAAATTTTGGCATGTTTTGGGCCCTACAACAAACTGTATCTAGTCATCATATGACCTGGCACGCAGTAGCACATACTGCATAAAGCCTTCGGGCCCTTTCGGTCTAGGTCTCGCAGTCTGACCCAGTTGCAATCTGTGATTGAATTCAAGTTTTATTATCATTAATTATATTTTTAAAAAATTGATTAGGCAATATTGCGTTGAGGTTTCTTGTTCATAACATACCTCTCGTTCAAGTTCTCATTACTTAATTGAATATTAACATATAAATAACAATAAGTAAATTTACAGCAGAAAACGATGAAGCAATAATTAACGTGGTCATGACAATGCCTAATAACATTACGTAGAAAATAAAATGATCGATTTCATCATAGATCATAGATCTTGTAACACTCCATTGAGCCCCCGGATTATGATGTAACGGTAGAACATTTAAGTTGTCACTTAAGTACCCATGTTTCGAGCCCCAGCTATAGCGAATTTGCAGAAATTTTTCCTCTAAATGCGGCACGCAACTAAAAGATACTGGGCTCCTAGGCTACCCGCTGCGAGCGCTTCCCGATTTATCCTAGTGGCTGGTAGAAAATTTCCGTGGGACCGGGCCGGTCACCCCAGGCTCGACATCGAGTCCCTGGGATTATCGTGTCACGGTAGAATATTCAGGTTGTAATCCAAATATTTATAGTTCGAATCTCAGTTATGATATATTTACAGGAATTTTTCTTCCAAATGAAGGGCGCAATCAAATGATACTGGGCTTCTGGGTTGGCCGTCTCATGCGCTTCCCGATTTATCCTGATGGTCAGTAGAAAATTTTTGTGGGACCGGGCTAGTCACTCCCAAGGATGTCAATGATGTTGACTAGGATTATCATTTTACCTTCGGGGCTATGGTGTCGCGGTAGGACATCCAGGTTGTCATCTAGGCATCCGCGGTTCGAACCCTAGCTATGCATATTTGTAGAATTTTTTTTTCCAAATGAGAGCGCAACCAAAGGATACTGTGCTTCTGAGCTGGTCATCACGTGCACTTCTCGATTTACTCTGGTGGTCAATGGGAAACTTTCGTGAGACCAAGCCGGTCACCCTAGGGATAATCAATGAGGTAAATGGAGATCGCAATCAAATGATGTTGGGTACTTGGGTTGTCCGCCGCACGTGCTTCCTAATTTATCCTGATGATCGGTAGAAAATTTGTATAAGACTAAATTGATCACCCTAGGAATAATTAATTAGACTAACTGAGATTATCAACTTTTGAAACTGTCCGTCGTACGTATTTTTTAATTTACTTTGATGACCAATAAAAATTTTTTATGAGATCAGATCAATTATCTTAAACATAACGAATGGAAACTGAAATTATCAACTTCCTTGACATGATCTGAGATGAGTTGTGAGGTACACGACATATCATCCAATCAACGCGCTCCAAGTTGGCGCCTAGATTGATTTTGGGCATTCCGGACGCTCGGACCATTTCTGGGCACCCGGACCACTCCGGGTGCCCGGATCCCTTCCGAGCGCCCGGATCAACTTTTCCAGCAGTCTTTATTTCCTACAAAATAAAGTTAGTCCGATGCAATAAAACTTATATTACCCTGCAAAATAAGTGATAACATAATTATAGTCAAGAGTAGTAATTAGATTCTATCTCCTCGAGACTAGAATCTAGTCAAAATCTCAACTTAGATTTCCCAAATGGATCTAAGTTGGATCAATGTCTATTGTTCCCTCAAACGGGGAATGCGTCCTCACCAAATCACTCTCCTCTAGTGACTTACCTTAATCTACCACTTTACCAGACATCCGGTCAGCCCGTCGATCTGTCTGGACTTCATGCCAGCTATCCGGTCGGCCCGTTGACCAAGCTGGACTTCGTGCCAGATACTGATCAGCCCGTCGACCTATATGAACTTCATACCAGCTATCCGGTCAGTCCATCGACCTAGCTGGATTTCTTGCCAGATATTTGATCAGCCCGTCGACCTATCTGGACTTCTCCTGCACACTTAGTTAAATCGTTAGATCACATTAAACTTAACTTAACTTATTTTGTCATTCATTAAAATTTGAGTTAGACCGTTAGTGCAACCTGCACCAAACAAGATCAACTAGTTTTGGTGCCATGAAATATCTAGTAAGTAAGAATTAAAACATAACTTTCAATTGCTTCCTTTCAATAATTCATAGAAATTATATGCACTAATTATGTGTCTGTGCGTAGTTTCCATTGGATTCTCGCATCATTGAATCTTACAAGAATGTTATTTATTTGTTGGATTCCCTAAGTCATCGTATTCGCAATGAGAATTTGAAATGTGAGTTCATATTTCTTTTATTAATCATTTATTTTACTCAATAAAAAACTCATATATCAAATATTAGTAACATATAAAGGGTCTTAAGATTATTTAATTCAAACAAGGGAAGGAAAGGTAGAAAAAATCCCAAGTGGGAAGTTGTAAAGGTATGTGTAATTATGCTTAACATATATTTTAATGTATATATTTGTCATTAACAATTTGTCTCTAATTATCATAGGCTCCTCAACAACAAGATGTGAAAGAATGTGATTATTATGTGATAAAATTTATGAGACAAATTATTGAAGAAGTTGAAACTATCGAGAGAAATTCACTACGATCAATGGTAATATTATCTTAATTATCTCAAATTATCTCAAATTATTTGAAGTAAATTATTTAAAATTTACAAATTGAGTGTTGATTGTTTTTTTCATTAACATAATCTATGTGTGTTTACAGTTCACAATAGCGGAGTACTCTTAGGAAGAAATTGATGAGATGTGGTCCGAATTGGTAGAATGTATATAAGATCATATTTATGAGTAGGTATGGAATGATTCTTGCCATAATTCTATTTATATTTAAGTTTATGGAATGATGATCATCTTTTTCCATTTAGTTAAAGCGAACATATGAATTGATTAAATTTCTTTTTTTAGACACTCTCCTTTTACTTTAACTACATGTGTGTAGGTATAATGGTAGTTTGTCAAAAACTGGCACATCAATATTTCATATGTTTGCCATAATCAACACAAGAGCTTTAGCTAATACAGGAGAATAGTAGTTTTTGATTTACGTAGCTGCCATAATCAATATGAATATGATGTGTTCAACATAGGAGAATACTAGTTGTCACATTACAATTGTCACACATCTCCTTTTGATGTGCCAATTTTTTATTACCAGTTTTAGTTAACATAGGAGAATGGTAGTTTTTGATTGAATTTCAACAACTACATGTGCAGGTTTTTGATTTCTAATTTGTACGTGTGCCCATTTTTGGATTTCTGATTTGTTTGCCTTGTTTGTGCAGCCTTATCAAACATGGGGTCGCTAATGAAGTATAGGAGCATAAGTCAGTTTAAAATGATATGCACAAAATCTACTTTCTTGCTTTTTAAATTAGTGAATGATATGCACAGAATCTGATTTCTAATATGCTTTCTTGCACATAATCAATTTAGAATGATTTGTTTGCCTTGTTTGTGTAGCCTTATTTGTGCCTATTCATCTTCTTTCTTGCTCTTTTAAATTAGTGAATTTTTATAGATATAGATCATGTTCTCTATTCAAGATCGCAAAGGTTACAACAATAACTTTTAACATTTCTTTGTCTACTTATACAAATTTTTGTTTTGATGCAGTGTTAAAGAGCTTGAGAAGTTGAGCCCAAAGAAAGGTGTCATAAATCAGCCAGTGGAGGATATTTTGCAGAAAGGTACTTCTATAAGTTTATTTCCCTTCATACAATCTAAGAAGGGTTTTGCTTTTGTATAAACTTAACATATATGGATACAAAGTAAATTTATGGATTATGTGGACATATTTTTTTTTGGATTGTATGAAATTATATCTTTTCCTAAATAGTTGAATTTTTAAAAAATTATGGGTATTCATATTTCCTGTTTGTGAATATTGTTTGTAAAGTTTGTGGATATTTTCTATATCTTTTGCTAAAAAATTATTTTAAAAAAGACAACACTTCTCTATTCATTTAAAAAATGTTGTGTTTGCTAAAAAAGACAATGTTTTTTAAGCGTTGTAAAAGCATTATTTTTTGTAAAAAAAGATAATATTTTTTAAGTATTATCTTTGTAAAACTGACAACGCTTTTAAAGTGTTGCAAAAGTCTTTTCAAAAATAATAATATGTTTTAATCGTTGTCTTTGAGAAAATCGACAACGCTTTTTAAGCGTTGTAAAAACGTTGTCTTTGCAAAAAATAACAATACTTTTTAAGCATTGTCTTTGAGCATACTTTTAACAACAATGCTTTTAATAACACTTTTTCAGCCACATAGATAACGCATAAAAAAACATTGTCTTTTAACTTTTTTTCTTGTAATTTGTCTATCGAAATTCTCTACTCTCTCTTCTTTGAATTAATTAAAATCATATTTGATCTTGATTCGTATTAGCTTCCCATATTTCAAAATTAATTAATAATATAATTGGGATTATCAATTTTTTTTCCAGTGATAGTCAATGAGGTTAACTGAGATTTTTATTTTTTTTCAAGTTGTCACACAGGCACCCGCGGTTTGAACCCCAGCGATCCGTGCGACCCTCTAGGTTTTATATACGAAGGCAGTGTAAATTCATACACATACTAAGTTAACCGTCTAGCAATAGTTTTTAGCCACCCAACGTGATAAAATTAATATTAGTTATAAACTATAAACCACCATGAACTGATTACTATAATTCAATCTCTTTATCTAATTCCTACATCCCAATTAATTCAGTACATTATGCATCATTACTAAATTAATTATTTTACTTAATTTCTAAGATATAATATACTCCTCTTGAATGATTAAACATTCCTCCCGTGACCATGGATTTCAAGTTACTAATATCTCTATCAAGCGGTCAGGATTTAACTCCTAATCTAAGAGAGCGATGTATCTTCTATTGACTCAACACTATTCTCTTTATGCTTTGTCATACACCCAACTACCATATTAATCATAATTCGATTAAAGACTGCTTTTAACGACGTCAAAGTACATAACTCCATACATAAAATAAATGAAGGTCTCAAGTCAAATGATCAGTTACACTCATTCATAAAAGGAATGACCAATAATACTTAATATGTGGTTTCCTCTTAAGCAGATCGTGCTTAGTGTACCTCTAAGCTCAAGGCACCCCCAAGTATAACTTAAATATTTATCTCTCGATTTATCTAGATTTAGTTATACTCAGCGTTGATCTAGATATCTATGTTCTCTCTAGATATTTATCCGATTAAGAACTGTTTTTAGATTAATATACCCATTAATTTATGGAACTTTATTATTAATCATATACGTATATACGTATAGAAAAATAATTAATTAATGATAAATACTTATCTTTATGAAATAATTATCTATAAAGTAAATAAAGAGGGGTTTGACATATAAGTGCACACACTAACAGTTTTAAACCGATCGAACTATTTAAACCTTAAACTTGGTTTAGCTATAACTTGACCAAATCAACTCCGAATCAATCCTGATTTAAATCAATATAATTTTTATTTTGACGTATCCGTTGGATATACTTTCAACCCGAATTAATTTTAATTTAGCGCTCTTATCTCATCTTCTACAATTTAATCCAATTATTTATATTATATATTTTATTTTTAAAATTTAATACTTAATCTCGGAATAACCTCGTAAGTCGCTATATTTTTTTATATATAAAATTGTATCAATGGATAGCTTTAGGTGAGGATTTTTAAAATATATTGTCAATTTCAATTTGTTAGCAACAGATGAAACAGTCGGTCTTTCCATCGAAGTTCATGGTCCATAATTTGTAGTAGCAAAAGGTGAATATGTTCACCTTTAGCGCTCTCGTCAATCCATTCCAAGATCAATACGAATAAAATAATCAATCTTTCCACCGAAGTTCATGGTCCATAATTTGTTGGTGTTCATGATCTAGTGTTTAATACATAAATTGATTTGCATCCGCGATTCAGGTGTTTGACCGTGCTGCTTTCAGTCTGACGTAGGATTCTTTTCGATGTCACTTGAATTATTGATCCTTGTTAGGATAGCAGTAAGCAACTAGAGGTTCGCAGTCTTGGGGGCCTGAACTGCATGCATAATACGCCAAGGATCAATTTGCTCCATTTCCTTGTTGGGAGTATTTTAATGAATTTATAAATAATTGACCACAGCTCAGTGAATCTATTTATTTATGTATTTAATTTTTTAGAGCTATTTTAGTCAATCCTGAGAGTCTTTGAACGATAGAAATTTTGGCATGTTTTGGGCCCGGCGACACACTGTATCTAGTCACCATATGACCTGGCACGCAGTAGCACATATTGCATAAAGCCTTCGGGCCCTTTCGGTCTAGGTCTCGCAGTCTGACCCACTTGCAATCTGTGATTGAATCCAAGTTTTATTATCATTAATTATATTTTTAAAAAATTGATTAGGCAATATTACGTTGAGGTTTCTTGATCATAACATACCTCTCATTCAAGTTCTCATTACTTAATTGAATATCAACATATGGATAACAATAAGTAAATTTACAGCAGAAAACTATGAAGCAATAATTAACGTGGTCATAACAATGCCTAATAACATTACGTAGAAAATAAAATGATCAATAATTTCATCATAGATCTTGTAACACTACATAGATCTTGTGCCACAATTGTAATACTCCATCGAGCCTAACTGGTGACTTCTCGATTTATCTTGATGAATGATGACCGGTAAAAAATTTTCGTGAGGCCGGATTGATTATCCCAGGGATAGTCAATGAGGCTAACTGGGATTATCATTTTTTTTTGTAACACTCCATCGAGCCCCCGAGACTATGGTGCAGCGGCAAAGCATTCAGGTTGTCACTCAGACACCCACAGACCACAGTTCAAGTCTCAGTTACAACAAATTTGCAGGAATTTTTCCTCCAAATGAGACAAGCAACTAAAGAATGTTGGGATCTTGGGCTGCCCGCTATGAGCGCTTCCCGATTTATCCTGATGGTCGGTGGAAAATTTTCGTGGGACAGGACCGGTCACCCCAAGCTCGACGTTACCCAGCCTGGTTAATTATTTTTTTTTATAACACTCCATCGAGTCCCTGGGATTATCGTGTCACGGTAGAATATTCAGGTTGTCATCCAAATATTTATAGTTCGAATCTCAGTTATGGTATATTTACAGGAAGTTTTCCTCCAAATGAGGGACGCAATCAAATGATACTAGGTTCCTTGGCTGGTCATCGCATGCGCTTCCCGATTTATTCTGATGGTCAATGGAAAATTTTCATGGGATCGGGCTAGTCACTCCCGGAGATAGTCAATGAGGCTAACTAGAATTATCATTTTATCTTCGGGGCTATGATGCCACGGTAGGACATTCAGATTGTCATCTAGGCATCCGCGATTCGAATCCTAGCTATGACTAGGATATTGTGCTTCTGAGCTGACCGTCATGTGCACTTCTCGATTTACCCTGATGTCTAGGATAGTCAATGAGGTAAATGAAGATCACAACCAAAGGATGCTCTTGAGCTGTCCACCACAAGTGCTTCTTAATTTACCCTGATGACTGATAAAAAAAATTCTCTAAGACTAAAGATTATCAACTTCCGAAATTATCCGTCGTGCATATTTTTTTAACTTACTTTAATGATCAATAAAAAAAATTCCTATGAGATCAGATCAATTATCTTAAACATACATAACGAATGAAAACTGAAATTATCAACTTCCTTGACACGATCTGAGATGACCTGTGAGGTACACGGCATATCACTAACAATTGTAACACTCCATTTAACAAGAAAATATTGTTGGATTGTGCTTAGCTATCGCCTCTAGTTCCTCATTCAAATCAGTTAACCGTCGCGCACGCGCACACGGATTAGTATTTTTATTCTAGATTCACCTCAATCTTCACTCACACATGGGCTTGTTGCGTCAGTAAATATAATATAAACCCTATAAGAGATTGCTGTCTGCTTTACCAATTAACTCACCCTTTATGCTTTTCTTCTTCCTCGAAGTTCAAACAGTTGAGATTTGAGGGAGACTACAAATAGATCGGACTGCCTGTTGCTGCTTCTAGGTCTCGCTGTTCACCTCCACCTCCTGCTGCTGCTGATGGAGAAGCGGCATCTTCTTCTCCTCATCTTTGCGCTCTTCCATACCTTCCCTTCTGCACGTAAGCCCCTTTACCTTTTGTCGCCTGTAGATTAATAATTTCGTTGATTGATCATCAATCTGTTCTTATGCATTCCCTGATTTAATACCACGGAGTTCAGAGATGTCATGATTTGTCTCCTAATTTCATATCTACAGTTCGAATTCCTTCTCTTCTTAGATGTAGCAAAAGGGAAAGTAGTTCTAAATTTCGTAGAGGCCGAAAGCATTGCAGAGATTTTTGGGGGGGAAAGGCAAAAAGGAAGGATTTATTTTACTGATAAATCTTTTGCAGTATCCCAGTCGTTCATTGGGGTTAACTACGGGCAGGTGGCCGACAACCTCCCGCCGCCGTCGGTTACGGCCGCTCTCCTGCAATCCACGACAATCTCCAAGCTCCGTCTATACGGCGTTGATCCCGCAGTCATCCAGTCCTTCGCGGGCACTAATATCTCTCTTGTCATAGGCGTCGCCAACGCCGATGTCGCCTCCCTCGCCTCCGACCCAGCCGCCGCCGCCAGCTGGGTATCAGCCAACGTGTTCCCCTACGTCGGCGCGTCCTCCATCTCCATCGTCTCGGTCGGCAACGAGGCGCTCGACTCCGGCGACTCATCCCTCGCGTCTAATCTTCTCCCGGCCATGCAGAACCTACTATACGCCCTCTCTGCCTCGACCGCCGCCTCCGCCGTGAAGGTCTCTACCGTCCACTCTATGACGGTGCTGTCCCAATCGGACCCGCCTTCGTCGGGCGCATTCCGCCCCGAATTCGTCGACACTCTCAAAGGCATACTGAGCTTCCTGCGGGACTCCGGTGCGCCCTTCATGATCAACCCGTACCCCTACTTCGCCTACGCCAGCGATCCGCGGCCGGAGACGCTGGCCTTCTGTCTCTTCCAGTCCAACCCCGGCCGGGTCGACGGCGGGTCGAAGCTCGCCTACACCAACATGTTCGACGCGCAGGTTGACGCCGTGCGATCGGCGATCAACGCGCTGGGGTTCCCGGAGGTGGAGATAGTGGTGGCGGAGACAGGGTGGCCATACAAGGGGGACCCTGACGAGGTGGGGGCGTCGGTGGACAACGCCAAGGCATTCGTCGGGAACCTAGTGGCCCACCTGCGGTCGCTGACCGGGACGCCGCTGATGCCGGGGCGGTCTGTGGACACCTACCTCTTCTCGCTCTACGACGAGGGCCTGAAGCCGGGACCCACCTCCGAGCGCTCCTTCGGCCTCTACCGCGCCGACCAGACCATGAACTACGACGCCGGCCTCGCCAAGTCCGTCTCCACCTCCAACGCCGCCGCAAGTCCGCCACAGGTTAACAGAGCCAAAGCCGGCCCTGTTCTTACAGATTTTTACGAGTCAGCGTTGGATTGAATTGAATTGGTGGATTTTTTTTTTTTCATGTATCCATGCAGTCGAACGCGACGTCGGATCCAACGCTGCAGTCGCCGACTGCTCCGCCGGTGGGAATGACGACGGGCCTGACCCAGCCGGTGGGGTGGTGCGGGCCGGGGGCGACGCTGCAATCGGCGGCGGAAGGCGGGTCGTTGCAGCCCGCGGTGCAGTGTTTCTCCGCCGTTGGATCGCGTGTGGCAATCCGACTCGGCCATCTCTTTTCTTGCGTGGCGCTGACGCTGCTGATGCTAACGCAGTAGATCGAGACAAGGCCCAGGGGGATCGTGTGGATATTCATTCTAATAGAAAATATAATATATTACAGGCGAACGGTGAAGATATTGGACGCGTGGATCGCAAGGTTTCGAAAAGAGATAAAGTTCGCATAGATGCAGCTGTACATTCACGTGGCTACGACTTTTGGAGGGGTTGGCAGGCCAATTGATAGTGGCGTTATTGTTCTCTTTTTGTCTTCTTTCGTTATATTGCTGCAATCTATTTTGTTGAATTTAAGTCGATTAATTGTCTGATGGATCGTGCCGCCAGCCAGGATCCTCTCTCGATCACAAATTATGATATAGAGGATAGATTGTATAAGTTGATTTAAAGAATTTGTATTCTCGTGTCGGTTCTATGCAGTTAGGATCTTTTGTATTATAATTTACGATTCGAAGGATACATCATATAAGAGGATAGATTATATAAGTTGATTCAATGGATGTAATGATTCATCTTTTGGATCGTAAATAACAATCCAAAGAATTTATGCTCTCGGGCCGATCTCATGCAGTCAAGATCTTCTGAGCGGTAAATTGGGATCTAAGGATCTTGACTTGTGTGGGAGAATTGAATTTTCGTATTTAGGTTTATCAGTCCCGTCTGTGTATGGTCATTGGACACGTGTCTTCGTAGGAAAATCTCTTCTACGACGGTTAACTATAAATTAAACTAATGATTTATCTCTTTTTGCACAGTACGAGGGACGTGGCTTTAATTATCTTTACTTAAAAACGGTCGGGACAAATGCAATGAAATGCAATGGTTCACAGTCATCCGTGAGATGACGCGTATTGCTTTTTTTTAAGTTTAATGCAAAAAAGTAAAAGCACGATTAAATTATACAAATAATTTTAAAAGTGTTTTTTTTTTAAAAATTAAGGACGTTCTATCAATATTATTATTATTATTATTATTATTATTATTATTATTATTATAATAGTAGTTATTGATAGCTGTTGTGACTTATAACATTTATTGAATACCTGTTATGAAAAAATTACTCTATACTTTAAAAAAAAAATACGAACAAGATAACACTGAATTTAGGTTGGGCCTCGTAGAAGTTTTATATTTTGATGGTCAGAGTAAATCGAAAAGGATTTACGATAAGTGATTTAAAAATTCAGCATCTCATGATTTCACATATTATTTGGGAAAAAAAAATATCTGTAAATATATTGTAATTGGGGATCGAATAATAAATATTTGCTCTCAGGGCTATGATATAGTGGTAGAATATTTAAATTGTCATCCAAATATTAATTATAGTATATTTGTAGGATTTTTTTTCGAAATATAAAAAATCAATTATCCTAAGATTAGTAAATAAAATTAATTAAATTTATCATAGTCCTGAGGATAACTCTATACTTAATGGCAAGTATACAAAGTGATTTTGATGAAAATTTTAATAATTTTGAAATAGTAAGATTGAGAGTTTAGTATTTAATTTAAAATTTTAAGATTTATAATTTAGTTATAAATGTGTAAAGGTTATCAATAGTTATTATAACATGTAAAAAACTTATGGGTAGCTACTGTAATATATAGTCTCTTGGTAGTTGTTACCATGTAAAAAAAATAATTATTTCACTTTAATCAAAATTACTATGCATAAATTACTATTATATCAAAAATAATCTTTATCAACTTAATTAAAATTATTTAAATTTTATCAAAATCATTTTACATTAATTAAAATTATTTTAAAACAATTATAACTAAATTTTTAATCTTAAATTCTAAAATTTTAATTTAAATCATAAATTTTGAATATTATTATATCAAAAATACTCTTTACCAACTTAGTTAAAATTATTTAAATTTTATCAAAAAATATTTTAAATTAATTAAAATTATTTTAAAATAAATGTAAACAACTACTTAATAATGTTACAAGTATAGAAATTTTTATACGTGGTAGCAGTTATGATATCAAAAATAAAGATATTTTTAAGGTAAAATATCTAATGAGATCTCCTTTTTATTTATTTATTTTTAAAGAAAGGTACCTTCTAATGATTTATTTAATTTGGGTGGTCTTTATTATTCAATTTTGAGATCGGTGGGCTGACTAACTCTAAGGCTGTGTTTGGTAGGGGATAATCTGTATGTAATCCAGATTATATTACAAGGTTGATTAATTTGTTTGGTTTTATTTTTAACTTGTAATGTAATGTAATCTGGATTACAAAATGTAATGAAGTTTTGTAATCTGGATTACAAAACAAGCACATTGTAATCCGATTACATTAAAAGGTCATCGTTTAACAAAAATTTAAATGTCAAATATACCCCTAATCTGTCGTCGCCCGCTGCCGCTCGACATCGACGACTGGCGGTCGGCAACCAGCGGCGGCGGCCAGCGATCGCACAGCGACGGCCGACGACAAGCGGTAGCAGCGGCGGCCGGCAACGACGGCGATCACAAACTCCGACAAAGATGTAGCGCCCACCGGTAGAGGTCGTAGGATATTTTTATCATTTTATAATAATACGAATTACATTCCTTATAAAAAATAATAGACATCAAACAAAAGAATGTAATAACTCTTGTAATCAAAGATTACATACATTACATTACCAAATATAGTAATGTAATCAGGATTACATTACATTATAAATTTAATTATATTACAAACTCAATTATATTACACCCAACCAAATATAACTTAAGACATAAGCGATCACGACAAACCCTACAAAGCTATGGTGTAAAGGAAAAACTTAGGAGTGCGTGCTGACGGAAGATGGTCCTAAAAAGTAACTCGAGTGGACATTGAGTTCACGGTCGACCTCGTCTACTTGGTAAGCACGAGCAGCGTATCAGTGCGCTGAGTCATGTTTCACGATCCACATTTTATAAGTCAGAAATTGGACGCATACTTTAGCTTTGTTTACCCTAACAGAGAGAGATAAGGGGGAGAGGCTTTGTTTACATTTTGATTACTGTCTTTGCCTGAACCCCTGCGCGACTTCTGGCCAAAGTTCACCGACACTTTTGCTGCCGACCTCTACAGCCAACACTGTCCTTTGGAAAAAGCCGCTGGTTTTCATGTGATTTCGGCAGAAGTATTTGAGCCAAAAATGCTTCCATAGAACCTTCCGAGGGTCACAAAATTTGTTTCAAAACAAGTCAGAATAATCGGAGTGGATCAGGTAAAATTTCTTTCAAAATTCAAATTTAAGTTTAGCACAAGTGGCACATAGATTATGTACAAAAACATTCGAAATAGTAGTTCTCTTTCAGACTAACTATTATGATGGCACAGCTTTACCAACAGTACATCAGCTATATTTACACAATTCTAGTTACAAGACAGAATCCACAAGCACGGAAGGTTACAGTTTGGAACTGTAAGCAAAGATCTTTACAAGTTGACATGTGCATTGGCAAAGATGATGAAAGGTACCTAAAATTATTGACAGAGGCTTTCAAAACCCATATGCTCTTTCCTTGCAATCTTCTCCACTAGGTCTTCTATGCCGAGCCAACCTGCACAAAATATGCATTAGCACCTTGTTTAATAAGCTGCAACGATAGATGCGCACAAATTTCGGTAATCATTACCTATACCGATTGCGCTGACAAAGATGGTCCACGCCAGAATGAAAATGATCAAAGATGCTCTTCCTATCAAAATGATAAGCCTCCTTACAAGGTACTGTCCAGCTACAGCTGCAAGTGTGGCCACACAAAACAGGTACGTGGCTGCAGCATTGCAAGTAGTTTTTGTTTTCTGAAGATTCTAGTGCAGGAAGATGATTTTTAATTAACTAAAAAAGGGCCCCTGCACAGATATGTCTTTTATACTTACAATAAGGAACAGGAAATCGACCAAGTAGGTAGTATTGTATGACAGACATGGAGGACGAAAATGTCATAACAAAGTTAGATGTTGCACTTGCAACCTGCATGAGAACACTAAATCAGTGAAAAGGAGAAAGCATGTTTGCACATCAACTTTGTGATTTTCTGATTCCAATTCTCATTCCATATTCCATAGAGTAATTTCGGATATGTACATGGAGTGCAGTGGGTTATAAAGTAAAAGCAATAGAGTCATTATTTAAGGGAAAATATACCTAATGGCTTATGGACTGAATTGATTTTGGAAGGGAAAGTACATTTGCACACCTATACTTAATGAAAAGAGATTCCTATTCACCATTTGCTTCATAATCTAGTTTTGAGATTGCTGCTGAAGAAAATGCAACTAAGTCCAGATGGTTTAAAAAGTTTCAAAATCAAAGTATCACAGTATCAATCCAAATAATATTAGAAGAGAGATTGTTCAGATGAATAATTCATTCACTTTTCGAAGCCTATGACATTCTTATATAGATCTCCCAGAGCAAAACTTGTAAACTAGGTCTTACATTTAAAAAAAAGAACATTATTAGAGAAATTGTTCATGTCGATTTTCAGAGAAATTACATTGTTATAGAAATCTGCACAGGAAAGAACTCCAAACAAGTATCATTTTCTCATGTTGAGTGTCTTCAATTTTATTTTATTTTTATTTTTTAACTAGCCCCAGGTATCCAACCATTCAGGCCGATTAATCCTGAGGATGACCGGTCCGACCCTATGGAAGTTTCCACCGGCCATCAAGTTAAATCCGAAGTGCTCACAACGGTGACCCAACAACCCAACATCTCAGGTTTGTCACCCACTCGTAATGACTTCAAATTTAGCACCATATTCAAGTTGGTCAATTGATTTTCACTAAATGTATGTCTAGCTTCATGTCATAGGTACACTTCATGGCCAACACTAAGAAACAAAACAAACTTTCCATTAATCCTACATAATTAAAGGGAAATACAAGAACCTGTGGAGGAACACCCATTTCAATAAATAAGGGTCCTAATATGAACCCCCCTCCCAGCCCAAGAAGGCCTCCAATAATTCCAGCTATTATTCCACAGCAACAACAAAAGACAAGGTGGTGGCATCTCCAGTTCATTTCTTGTTTGCCTGTAGAGGCAATTGTTTTCTTTCCTTTGTAAAGACAGATGGCTTCATAAAGTGTCAATGAAGTAGCAATTGGCACCTTCACAAAATAAAAAAATAAAAAAACTGCCTCAGCACTTTAGCAAAATCATTTTAAAAGAAACAAAAAACATTGTAAAATCAGCTCTTTTACTCCGAGTTCATATTTCTAGCATAAACCTCTCAAAGTTCTGAAATTTGCGTATTTATTCTATTAAAGGATTGAAAATACGAATTTCTCACAACCTATATGAATTATGCCAATGTAAAGTCCACAGCCTAGAAATGCTTGCCATTCCCCTATTTTCTTATCTTTCAAAATCTGTCTGATAGTATTCTATTTTGTTATGGAATTCTTTTTCCGTGAGAAAAGGAACAGCAAAGACTATCTAAAACCCTTTCATTTTTGCACTGTGGAATGGCTAAACATTCAATCTTTAAATTCCTCTACAAAGGATATCATGAAGCTTCTCAAACAATGTCATGAATGTCTGTTTGCCAACAAGATGCAAATGACTCTCCAAAACCAGATAAGAGATCATACTCATCTGACTAAAGATAAGGATCTTATTCTTACCTGCATAATATTAAGTATCCAATATTCAGCAGAGCAGATTTTGGTATGGTCCTGCATGGAGACACAAACCTCGTGATTATTCAAAAGTGGAAAGGGGGAAAAAAAAAGGAAAAGGGATGCTTGTAATATCAAGAGAAAAAAGAATTAACAATGATATTTTGCTCCAAATGAACATTTTCACTCTTTCTATTTGAAGTTCATTTAATTTTAATCTAAATTCCTTACCTTGATTATATGAATGATGAGAAATCCAAACCACACAACCAAAAGCATCGAATATTCTTTTAAGTATATATTTTCTCCAATTGAAATCTGGAAAATCAAAGTTAGATTGACTTTGATTGTTTTGCTACTTGAACAGCCAATAAAAATAAATAGCATGCACTTACACCTCCATTTGATGAGGTAGTTGGCTCTTCATTCTCAATCTGTACCCCAGGGAGAGGTCGATATTCCAATTCTGGTCCATCTGTTAGTGCAAAATATACTTCATGATTTCATTTTGTATTGGGCGCCTCATACCCAGTTTATAGCGTACCTGGTTTTACAATAAGACATCTATAACTGAAAACAAACATAGTGCTTTGAGAAAGTCTCACTCACCTCTTTGTTTGTTTGATGATGCCATATGCCAATCTGATTCCTGAGGAATTTGCAGGTTTCACAAATGTCCATAACAACTTCAGCAGTTAGAAAAGATAGTAAAAGTTAAATTACCTTCAATAGCACTGATTCCTTTCTCCAGGTCTCTATTCCCTTTAGAAATGCTTTGGTTGATGTCCCTCCAAGTAGAACAAACGTGGGATAGGTAAATATTGAGTTGAAGAAAATGAGTGCTTGGGGATTATGAACATCAAAACATTTCATAACGTATAAGATGAATTTTTGCAACATAGCAACTTTGATAAAAAAAAACTACAATGTGCAAATAAATATCTTATAAATAAAAATAAGACTATCTAATGGAGCCAACTCTAGTTCTTGATTAGTCTTTCTCGGGCATTTGCAATAGGAGGTTCTGGAGTATTACTACTGATCACTCTAATGTATTTGGGGGCATTAAAGCCAGTTAAATTTTGAGAATGATAAATAAAATAGTTCATGATATTGAAAAAAAAAGAACAAATAAGCAACTAATTGTAATGTGAAAAAAATATATATATAAAAAAAATCAGTTTCCAAGTTCAGCAATTCAACAAGTCATATAAATCTTTACCAAGGAATAGGACGATGAGGATGGTTGTGATCATCCATTCTGCAAAGATGACATTGAAAGCAATGCCAATGCTAATACCCAACAAAAGCATAGGCTGGAATAGCAATGCAAGGTCGAAATCAATGATTGGCATATCCAATGCGTGATGTCGAAATCTTAGGTTGTAGTAAACGGTAGCTCCGGCAGCTCCCATGATCATACCTAAAAATACCAATCGAGATGGAAGACTGTCATCAACAGTTCCATTTAAGTCAATCAACCAAGACCTGATGGAAGCCATTGGCCAATAATCGACGGGGAACTGTGATTAAAATCGCAGAAAGAGCAATTCTTATCCTTTCCTTACACTTGGAGATGGCTGCAGAAGTCTTGAGGTCGAAACCAAGGATCAAGGTGAGCATGGGCACAAAGATGCCGCCTCCCCCCACTCCCCCGACGCTCCCGAGAGCGGATCCTGCGAAGCCGATTGTGGATCCGAGCACAACCCTCCACCCTAGCTCCAGCTCCTGCCACCCCAAATTTGCAAACTTCCCATCTCAAACCAGAGCGGAAAAAAAAATGAAGAAAAAAAGAACACGATTTGGTCGAGAGAAGAAGGGAAAGGGTTTCATACTGGCCAAGCGTGCGAGTGAGAACCATTCTTGGAGAGAGAATTCACGAGGCGACCGAGGAGAGGAGGCTTGTCGTAGTCCATCCGATCACTGCCGTTGCTTCCTGCCTGCGCCGTTGACGACCCGAGAGACGTCTCTGCTGCGATCGACCGGAGTCCTAGGATCATACTCCAGCAAAGGAAGAGCACAACAACCACATACCGCCCTCTCTCCAGATCTGCGGCCATGGCTACCGCCGATTCACTGAACCAGCAATAATGGAGAACGTGGGGAAGATAAGATCATAAGAACTTTTCTTTGAATAAAGAAGCAAAGAGTGTCGTAGTGATTTTCGAATTTGGGATTGCTGTAGCAAGTCAAAGTTCTAAACCATCACCATTTTGCTTCTCCGACGCTCGTTGGCTTTAGGGAAATTAAGATATGCCGCAGGAATGAACAAGGAATAAAGGGAATGAATTTAGGATTTTTTTTTTCTAGCATGATATCATATTTTTCTCCATATTCAGAACGGCAAGTTTCAAAGGACAAACCCAATATTGAGATGGCATAAAAGACACCCCAAGTTTTGAAAATACCAAAATGGCTTTTTCCCCCCTATTTTATCTCTACTTTTGACCTCTTTCTTCCTCTCTCCTTAATTTTTGTCACTTCTTTTGCCAATTAAATTAAATTAATTTGTTCTTTCTCATATTAATGCCTACAAGGCTACAACCATAGTTATGAGTTAGTTTTATCTCCAAAGGTTATAACATGTGGTTAATATAGTGGTATTGCAAGTCTGGGATAGATATTCAGAAGATACGGAAGCCTCATAGGTTATCTTACGTCTTGCATACGTTAATGTTCCTAGACAAAGTCTCCCATGATTTATTTGACCCTATCTATTAGGGTCAGACTAAATTAAGTCATCTAAAATGAGCGTTATCATCTTTATATCACAAATTGTGATGCTAATTTTTTTAAACCAACACCGTAGTTTAATTACACCAGCACCATTGTGGTGCCTATGATGCCAGTTTCTAAAAACCAATATGTGTTAGTTTTTTAAAAATAGTAAAATAAAAAAAGAGAGGATATATTTGGACTCTTGAGTATCATAGAAATTTATAGGAGTTGGAATGAATCCAATTGAAATTTTCTAGGTCCATAGGGGATTTAGATTTTTGAAAAGTTGATATATAAAGAAGAGGATAGTGCAGTAAAGATATTTATAGTGTTCATATCTATTTTTTGACATCCCTACGATAGGTTATATGTAAGTAATAAACTTTGAAAACCTTGTGAGACTTCAAATTGATATCTCTAAGCACATATAAACTCCAAGACACTTTAAAAATCTATAGCATTTGGAATGGGTCTTAATTGAGCTCTCTAAGTTCATTAAAGGGCTTTAACCAAAACTCATTGATGGCCCATGGAGATTTAAATTTCTAAAAAATTGACTTGTAATGAAAAAGGATAGTGTAGTAAATGTATGTATGATGTCCATGCTTGGTTTTGGCATCCCTATAATAAGTTATGTATATGCATGGTTTGATTCTCTGTTTCAAGCCATAACTTTTAACCCGGGTATTAGAACAAGTCGCAATTTTTTTTTAATCGAAGATCATTTAGATATCTACATTTTTTTAGTGGGTGAAATCCATAACAACCCAATTTCAAGCCCAAAAATTATCATTTAAAGCCTTTTCGAGTCTATCAAAAAGTTTCAGTCAAAACTCATTAATAGACCTAAAGAGCTCCAATCGACCACATTCTAAGTGCTACAGATTTCTAAAGTGTCTCGAAGTCTATATGTGTCCATAAATATCGGTCTAACTCAGGTTTTGATGAATGACAAAGTAAGTTAAATTAGGTTTGTTGTGATCTAACGATCTAACTAAGTGTGCAGGAGAAATCCAGATAGGTCGACGAGCCGACCTGATATCTGGCAAGAAATCCAACTAGCTAGGTCGATGAGTTGACTGGATAGCTGGTACGAAGTCCAGCTAGGTCGACGGGCAGACCGGATATCTGGCACGAAGTCCAGCTAGGTCAACGAGTCGATCGGATAGTTGACACGAAGTCCAGACAGGTCGACGGACTGACCGGATGTCTGGTACAATGGTAAGTTAAGATAAGTCACTGGAGGGGAGTGACTTAGTGAGGACGCGTTCCCCGTTTGAGGGAACTGTAAGCGTCGATCCAACTTAGATCCATTTTAAAAATCTAAGTTGAGATCGTGATTAAATTCTGGTCTCGAGGAGACAGAATCTAATTAATACTCTATTTTTATTATATTTGTGTTAACTTTTGTTTTGCAGAGTAGTATAATATTTATTGCCTCGGACTAATCTTTTTCTTGCAAGAAAAAACTTTTATTGGAAAAAGGGGTCCGGGCATCAGGAAGGGATCCGGGCGCCCGAAATGCAAAAGTTTATCTTGTCACAACGTGGAGCGCGCTGATTGGCTGGGTCGACGTCACAGTCCAAGTACCCGGAAGGGATCGGGGCCCCCGGAGCTACCTATATAAGGAGCCCTCTACTTGGAGCAAAGAAACACAACTTCCTTCTACGATTGCTCTATTGCGCACTGTTCTTGCGACGCTGCGAAGCTCCTCCGATAACCTGCGACTTAATTTCTTCTTTCTTGTTGTACGTATTCTTTTAATAATTCTTGTACTAAATCTTGTAATACTTTTGCGAGTTATTAGTCATTGCCCAACGAAAGCACTCTCACGTATGGGCCTTGGAGTAGGAGTCGACGAAGGCTCCGAACCAAGTAAAATTGGTTTTGTTAGCATTATTATTAATTTTCTATTTCCGTTGCTTACTCGATAACGAATTTTCGACGATCGCTATTCACCCCCTCCCCTCTAGCGAACTTTACAATCCAATAAGTGGTATCAGAGTAGGTACCGCTCTAATTTAATGCAACCACCAATCAGGCAAAAGGGCTGAAATTTTTTGTTTTCTTATTTTTCGTTTTTAAGTTTTTGACATAGTCCAAATTGGTATAGTTGCCTCTTTGAAAAATTCTTTTTCGTAGCAAATTAAACTGAACTAGTGCAACACTAATTCAGTCTTAAATTCTTAATTTTTTCCCCCACTGTTAAATCCAAAACTAAGTCTTGGGATCCTCTTCCTTGTTTCTTTGTGTGTAGGAGTTATGGCCCAAATTGAGGGATTCAGCACCGTCCGTCTTCCCCTCTTCAACAACGATGACGTACTTCCCATATGGAAGAATCGAATGGAGGTCTATTTAAACACCGATTTCGACCAGTGATTCAGCGTCACCAAAGGCTATAAGGCTCCCATCAACAACTCTGGAAATCCAATGGACCCGGAACAGTGGAATCTGGAGATCGAGATGAAGAAGAAAGCCCAAATAGACTTCAAAGCTCTCAACACCCTCCAACGCGGGCTCACAAAGGAGGAACTGAACTGTGTCGGCCCACACGAAAATGCAAAAGAACTGTGGGACAAGCTCATTGAACTGCACGAGGGAACTAGCGACGCAAAGGTAACCAAATAAGATCTTTATTTAAATAAGTTATTTAATATAAAAATGCAGGAAGGAGAATCGATGAGTCAACTCCACGCGAGGATAAAGGGCATCCTCAACGGACTTCACACCATTAGCCACCAAATAGAGAACCGCGATCTAATAAGGTATGCTTTAAATGCATTTCCTCGGAATGCATTGTGGGCATCCATCGTGGATGCCTACAAAATTTCGAAGAATCTTTCAAAATTAAAGTTAGATGAGCTATTTTGTGGACTTGAGCTACACGAACAAACTAACGCCGGAATCGAAAAAGATGTTGCTCTTTTTGTAGGTTCCTCCAAGGAAAAGTCAAGAATCATGCCTAAATCTGAAGGTGAGTCTGATCAAGACTCAGAAGACGAATAACACCTGGTGAACTTGGTAAGAAAAATATTTACCAGGAGACAGAAGAACTTCAGCAGAAATGACCTACGGAAGATCAACTCCACTACCAAACCATAGAATGTGACCTGCTTCGGATGCAACAAGAAGGGTCACTACAAGAACGAGTGCCCAAAGCTGAAGAATGACAAGAACAAAACAACCAAGAAGAAAGCACTCAACGCAACGTGAGACGAATCATCAGATGAATGGAATGCTGAAGATCAGAAGCACCGAAGCTACCTCGCATTGATGGCCCGTGAATCAGAATCGGAGGATGAATCAAAAGACGGGTCCGAACTTGAATCAAGCCACGAGTTCGTACTCGTTTCCAAAAGTTCCGATGAGGTATGCTTTAATTTAAGCAAAAAGTTTTTTAAAGTCATTTCATGCTTAAATAGAAAATTAACTGAATAAACAAAATCAAAATAAGATGCTCCTTGAGGAAGAATCGATAAAAATCCTTTGGATTTCTGAGATTACAAGGAGTTCAAATATGCTATTCATTATTTATTTTGGCTTATCAGATGTGTTAAAATGTAATAAGGAAGAACCGATAAAAATCTCTATTTTGGGTCTGATATGATTCAATATCAGGCCCAACGTGGAGAGAATGAATGTACAATACCTATTAATGGGAAATTCTATTATACTTCTTTGAGGTTTTTTGAGAATTATACTAAATTACTAGCTAACCAAGGGCTTTTGACAACTACATTGGAGTATTCGAAACTTTTAGAGCCAGATGAACCTTCATGCGAGCTTACCATATTGAGAGATCGGATTTCTCTAATCACATAAGGTTTCTTTATAGATATTTTATAGCTTTTTATGCTTAAATAATTTTGGCTTATTTGCATAGTTTTGTTGTTTTATTGATATCCACATACTTTTAACAAATTGCTCTTATCTAAAATTTGTGTCATTAACCTTTAGTAGACCATGAGTAATTCTATAGTGTTTGCTTTGCATAAAATTTACAATTTCAGCACAAACCTATTAGCTTGGTATTTTAGAGCATTTCATTATCAGTTAATTGTCTTTGTTTCTCTAATGAAAAATCTTATATTTGCACTTAATCCTTTCATACTTCAAATCATCATGGGTCTTAGCTGATCCAGATGATAAACCTATTGGTACATTCAAATCTCTTTCCATTGTTGTATCCTCAAAGAAGTAAAATAGAATTTTTCATTATTAGGCATTGTACATTAATTCTCTCCACGTTAGGCCTAATATTGAATCATATCAGGCCCAATGTGGGTCTGATATGATTCCATATCAGGTCCACGTTGGGCATGATATGATACATATCGGGCCCATGTTGAACCTGATATAATACATATTGGGTCGACGTTGGGTCTAATATGATACATATCGGGGGCCACATTGGGCCTGATATAACACATATCAAGCCCAACATGAAAATTTTTATCGATTCTTTCTTATTATATTTTAACACCTTCGACAAATCAAAATAAATAATGGATAACATATTTAAACTTTTTGTAACCTTAGAACTCCATAGAACTGAAATAAGTACAATATGAGGTCTCTAGGTCCATCAGTGGGTTTTGACCGAAACTCACTGATGGACCTAGATAGCTCTGATTGTACTTATTTCAATTCCTGTGAATTTCTGATATTACAAGGAGTTCAAATTTACTATTTATAGTTTATTTTAACTTCTCTAAATGTATTAAAATATTATTAAAAATTAACTAAATCTTAAGTATCGTTGGACTGATATAATTTGTATATCAGGCCTATGCTATTGCTATGTATGCATGCAAATAAAAAAAAAAGAGAGGAAAAGAAAATAAAAGAAGTTGCATGCGAGATGAGAGAGGAAATAGGAAAGAGAAGAGGGAAAAAAGAAAAAAGACATAAAAAATTAGATTTATCGTAAAGATAAAAAAGAAAATACATTTGAAAAATATATTCTTTGATAAATAATAAAATAACATATGTCTTTTGATCAATTAAAATTTCTAAATACATCATTTGATAAATTATCCAAACATCAATAGTTCAATAAAGGAAAGAGTAACATCAACATGACAACTTAGTCAATTGAATAGGCGAGAAATATAAATAGTCATACTTCAATAAAGGAAAGAATATCATTATTTTTTTATATAAGGTATTCACGACTTATCGATAGATGACCTCATCTTAGATTTTATCCATCAAATACTTCATCAATAATTCAATTGTCTAGATGCGCCTGATGTTAAAATTAAATTCTAATTATTTGAGAAATACATCACCTCCTATCACCACTAAATTCAGGGTAAAAGTTTTATCATTTTTTTAATTAACATCATATATTCAATTTTTTAAATTAATTAATCCTAAAATAATCAATCTGATCTAGAGAAGAATTCAGATAATTAATCCATAAATTAATTAAATCAATTAAAAACTGATTTACTATTACCTAACCGAATCGAATTAAAATTTAATTAAGATTAAATTAACTGACATCAAATTAATCAAATTTATTTTTAAAAAATAATAAAAAATTTATATAAAATTAATCGATCAAATTAATCTAATGCCCACCCTTAATCTGGTCCTATAAAAATATTCTATTGGCCCCAGGACATAGTGCAGACAATGGGCGTATGATATCTTTGGCGTAATGTGGTCAAGGTACGTCGATTCTCAGGAACTGACTACCTAAGATTTATCTCACCATGCGCCTAGGGTCTGTGTACCTGTATGAATCTCGTTCCATATCCATAGGACCGACACTAAAGGAATCGCTAAGATAACGGATCTATCTTTTCTATAAAAATATTCTATTGATTACGAAGATAAATTAAAAGTACGTAAGAAAATATACACTACAAAAAAAACCAGCATTACCGACGGAAATATCCGTCGGAATTCCGTCGCTATATGTCTATACCGACAGATTTCCGACGGAATAATTTCTGTTGGTAAAATATCCGCCGGCTTCCATTCCCGACGGAAATAGAATTATGACGGTATTTTATATCGACAGAAATTAAGTTTCTGTCGGTAAACATACCGACGGAAATAAATTCCGCCGGTATAACTACAACATTCTACATCACCGATTGAGGTGACAATCTCCGACGGAACAGCATTTTCCGTCGGTAGGTACCGACGGAACAGGCTGTTCCGTCAATAATCACCGATGGAAAATGTTGTTCCGTTGGAAATCACCGACGGGAAATGCTGTTCCGTCGGTGGTCCCGACGGTGATCTATCGAACTTAAGGTTCGATAATTACCGACGGAATTGATTCCGTCGGTAATCTGCCAGAATTTCAAAAAAAAAATTGACAGATTACTTTCGTTTGCATGCTGTTCCCATATACATTTTCCAAATATATAAACAAACCATCACAATCGATGGTTTCATACAATCCACACAACAAATACAATCCACAGCAAATATAATCTACATCAAATATAATCTACACACATATATCTATCATATGATAATCACAAACTAATAAAATCCACAAAAAAAACCATATTCCATATAATCCATAGCTAACTAAATCTACAGAATATATATTCTACACATATCCATATCTAAAATCAAGTTTACATAACACATACCGAACTAAAATGTAGTCCAAATAATACAAGAACGGGAAATCATAGAGAAAATCCTGTAAAAAGGCAAATACAAAATGATGTTTAAATAAACAATTTGCATATTTATATATTAAGAATTTTATATGAAATAATACCTGAACAAAAAGTGAGCAAATGATGTAGTGAAGAGCCAATATGTAGATATGACTGAACGTGACTCCTGAAATATATAGTAATAAAACCTTTAGAAATAAACATGTTATATATCAAAACAGGCTCACGTTCTATATAATAAATAAAAAACTAAAGTATAGCCGAACAAACCTCAAAAAGCTAACGACCACCGTCTGATAGATCTTGAGTCTCCTGTGACTCAGATCCCTGTGATGCCTGGGTGAAAGAAGCCACGATTGCCCGCATTTGGGCCATGAGATCTTCATTACTCTTGTCACGTTCAGCTCTCTTATTCTCCTCATCAGCTCTCCACTGATCCATATCATCCATCCTTTGATCCATTGATTTCAGTTGAGACCGCAGTTTTTGATTTTCACGTCTTAAAGACTGCATCTCACCAGAAGAAGAGGAACTAGCACGGCCTACTGGATTCCTCAAACGATCAAATGTCACTTTGGCCTGAGAGCCAAGCCCGTACAGGGTGGAGTTTTTTGTCCTTCCACCGACAACATCATAATATATTTCATTTAGATCGTCGGTGGATAAAGACTGTGACTCTCCACCCTCTGCTGATGGCTGAGATGCCTGAGCCACCCGTTCTGTCATTTCTTGCTGCATAAAATATAATATAATATTCAATTTGATATGTATTACTAATTACTAATCAAGATAGAAATGAACAAATGTAATAAAGTTAATTATCTTACATGTAGAGTTTGAGATCGAGAATCAACAAATGACCCATCCTTCTTCTTGTGGGTCTTCAGAAAAATCTCCATACATGTAGGCTGTCGGACAAGCTCACGTTCCTACATTTATAAATTAGGGAAAAAATTAGTATGCTCAACAATACAAGGTTGGTAATAAATACAAAATTTGTTATAAAGTATAATTTTAAATTATACTCACCAGATCAATGGTATGCTCAACAATAGATCTGGATCCTGACGTATGCCGAGCGGTTCCGGTGCTCGGGCCACCTAGCTCTGTATTCCTATTTGCTTTTGCCTTTTCGACATTAGCTTGCCACCTTTTTGCAGCCCAGGTGGTCGTCCATGCACTCCATATCGTCTCCGAAACATACGCAGGCCTAGTGCCCTTCTTTCTCATGTAATACATATGATCTCTGTAGAGTTTGGCACAATAAGTATTCCATGTAGCTTTAAATTGATCTTCTTACCCGTCCACCCATGTATATATTTTCTATAATTATAAGTTAAACATTTAGTTTAAATGATATAAATGATAACTATATTATAGAATGTGAATTAAATATATTAAATTTACTTACCACAAATTCATTATAATAAAATAGCTTCATCTCCTGGTCTACATGCCTCCATGTAGTACTAGACGCGCTAACTCATTCCTTAAATTTTGCAGTGATATATGTGGCAACTCTGTGCCCATCCGAAGTGAACCTGCACAAAAATAGACCTTTAGGTTATGAGAAATATATTATAACTAATGTTATATATAAACTTGAATAATTAATAAGACAATATACTTACGAGTCCCCAACAACGGTAAGGACCTTGTGGCCACGGGGTGCTACAGCCTGCTGCTCGTCTGCCATGATAATATCCGCAAAATAACATTGCAACACATCATAAAAAGGTCTAAAAACCTGATAATATAAATACAAAACATTATGGAAACTCTACTTACTAACGGAAATAATAATGTTAATATTTAATCATCATTAACATCTGACTAGTCAACATTAACAGTTTCTATGTCCTCATTGCTAGATGAGCTTAGTTCAACTTCATCCTCACTGTTGGACATCTCCCCATCATCCATCTCTTCGTAAATGTCATTAGCATCTACAAGCAATTGAAAAGTAGATTGGTGTTGTAAATCAACTGAATATATCTCCACTTCATCATTCTGAAATGCATCATGGTTTTGAGCAGTGATTGTATTTGGCATCTCTATGGTCGAGCGAGGCTTGATTCGACAAACAGACAACCATTCACTAGATCTTCTTCTCTTCGTAGGGTATTCAAGATAGAAAACTTGACCCGCTTGTATTCCAAAAATAAAAGCCTCAAACTTGTTGAATTTTTTATTTGCATTAACCTCAACTAAATTATAATTTGGATGAATTCGAGTACCTATTCTTGGGGTCGGATAATACCATGAACATTTGAACAACACACACCTCTTTATTGGTAATGCAGGATATTCAATCTCTATGATTTCATCAAGTCTACCATAATAATCAAATTCAGTGTTATTGTTGTCCACATATCCTTTGACGCAAACACCAGAATTATAAGTTAATCTCCGTGAATCTCGTTGTGCCACGTGGAATTTAAGACCATTAACATAGTAACCAGAATACACCTTTATTTTACGAAGGGGTCTTGATGCAATATTCATTATCCTATCATCTTGCACATTTGATACTCTACGGTCTTTCACCTATAAAAATAAGTAACATATATCTTAGTACACTTCTTAATAAACATGAACTTAAAATTTTCACAAATTTTCTAACTTACATATATTTGAAACCACAATGCAAATTCGGTCTCTAACTTTGTAGCTACCTTACTTACACCAATTGATGGGTTTTGTAGATATAATTGTTGTTCGTATAAGCTGAGAAAATAAGTAATTATATTAAAATTGGGATATCAAGCAAAATAATTAAACAAAGGATAATTGTTTGATTTAAGAAGTTTACTTACTTTATGTATGGTTTGACCTCTTCACAATTTAAAAGTATATATGTTCTTGCAGCATGATATTCTTCCTCGGTTAACCATCTAGCAAACGATGCACCCATTAACTTACCAGGAAACTTAAAAATAGAAAGCATAGATGGATCTATCGGCTGACAAGCATTATCAGAATTTCTAGGACACCTGCGATGTCTTGTTTGCACACTATCAACAAAATAATATGAGCAGAAAGAAGATGCTTCTTCTACTAGATAAGCATTGCGTATTGACCCTTCAACTCTTGCTTTGTTACGAACATTATTTTTTAATTTCCTCAAAAACCGTTCAAATGGATACATTCATCTGTACTGCACAGGACCTGCTATTTGTGCCTCGTATGGTAAACGTACTGGTAGATGTTCCATTAAATCAAAAAAACTTGGTGGAAATATGCGCTCCAGTTTACATAATATGAGTGGAATGTCTGTTTCTAGACGAAGCATATCATCCATCGTAATACACCTTGATGTCAAATCTCTAAAAAATAGACTCAATTCAGTGAGTGCTTGCCAAACAATTTGAGGAAGTAAGTCATGGAAAGCTACTGGAATAAGTCTTTGCATAAATACATGACAGTCATGACTTTTCATTCCAAACATCTTTAATCTATTCATATCCACGCATCGACCCATATTTGATGCATAACCATCTGGAAATTTGATTTCTTTCAACCAATTACATAAAGCTTGCTTGTCATCTTTGTCCAATGTATTACAAGCCTTTGGAAATCTATTAGTTATTTCATCTTGATACAACTCTGGTCTATTGACTAGGTCTTTTAATTCCTCGCATGATTTTGCAGTGTCTTTAGTTCTTCCAGGCACATTCATCACAGTGTTAAAGATATTATTGAAGAATTTTTTCTCAATATGCATAACATCTAAATTATGTCGAATAAGCAGATACTTTCAATACGGTAACTTCCAAAAAATACTCCTTTTCTTCCAACCACACTTGCACATCCTAACAATATATTTATTTATCTCATCATAACCAGATTGTGATACTGGTAGAAATCCATAACTATCAATTTGCTCAATGATTTGTTCACCTGAAGCATGGAGTGGCGGGGATTTTCTGACTACAACATTTTTTAAGAAATTTTTCTTATTTCGCCTAAAAGAGTGATCAAGTGGTAAAAATTTACGGTGATTATCAAACCAAGACACCTTCCCACTGTAAGGTAATGAAAATACATCAGAATCAGTCATGCAGTGTGGACATGCTAATTTACCAGCTGTGCTCCAACCCGATAACATTGAGTATGCTGGAAAATCACTGATCGTCCATAATAATGCAGCATGCAATCTAAAATTAGTTTTGCTTGCAACATCATAAATCACCGACCCTACATTCCATAATTTATTTAACTCTGCAATCAGAGGTTGTAAGAAAACATCTATCTTCTCTTTGGGACTGGTTGGACCAGGAATAAGTACTGTAAGGAATATAAATTCATCTTTCATACACATCCATGGCGGTAAATTGTACTGTGTTAATATAACCGGCCAAGATGAATATTGTTGTCCTGACTGTCCAAATGGTTGAAATCCATCTGCAGAAAGTCTCAATCTCACATTACGTTGTTCCATTGCAAATGAAGGAAATACAGCATCTAGATGTTTCCATGCAGGTGAATCAGAAGGATGACACATTATACCTCCATCGTGCTCATGCTCATGATGCCACGTCATATGGCAAGCTGTAGCAGCAGATGCATACAAACGTTAAAGTCTAGCAGTTAACGGAAAATAATACATCACTTTCCAAGCTATTTTTTTCTTCTTCTGCCCAGGTATGCGAGTACCATGCTTATAACGAGGGTGTGTACAGATTTTGCATTCACGCAGATCATTGTCTTCATTCCAAAATATCATGCAGTTATTTATACAAGAATCAATCTTCTCCACAGGCAAACCTAAACCTCTGATCAATTTTTTTGTACTGTAAAAACTATCAGTCATTATGTTATCAGCAGGAAGCAATTCTGACATCAACTGACAAATGTCGTCGTAACATCTTTCTGAAAAATGATGTTCTGCTTTCATATTTAATAACCTTGCAGTAGCTGATAATTGAGAATGACCAAAGGGAATGCCTTTCCACACTTCTCTTTCACTAGCCTTTAACATTTCATATAGTTGCTGATATTCAGGTGTTGGTGTTTCATCTATATTAGAATAATCAACTGTAGCATTCATCGTATCATGAACCATTGTTTGCATTGCGATATCAATATTAATTGATGCTTCAGGAGTGGTAACTGTTGCCCTAGATGACGAACCACCAGAAGGTCTAATTGGTTCATATAAATAAGGTTCTCCGTGACAGTACCAATTGTAGTAATTTGGCACAAAACTATTTCTACATATATGCATTTTTACAGTATCCTCATCACGGAAAGTTCTATTTTGACATTTTTTATGATTGCATGGACACCGTAACTCAGCACCATTCATACATTCAGGGTGACTTTTAGCAAAGTTCACAAACTGTTCAACTTCAGCAATAAAATCATCTCTGATAAATCCTTTTTCTAATCGATTGTACATCCAAGCTTTGTTTATAGACATTTTCACCTAAAACTAATATATTGAGAACTAAAAATTAACATACATTAAGATACTAACACAAAACAAACAAACGGACTATATTATGCTATAAATTAACATACTAACATAACATATTTCTAACTTTAATCATGTTAAATGACATACAGTATAATTTAGTAAATTTTACCTGAATATGTGTAGGTCAACTGGAGAAGAGCAGCAAATGCTACTTGTTTACAAAATAAAAATAATTTAGCTAAAAAATTAAGATAAAATATTTTTCAAATTTCTCGTGGCACTAGCAGTCAGCTGCCGGCCGACACAGCAACCAGCTGCCGACTTGCACAGCCGCCAGCAGCCAGCTGGCATCCGACAACAGTCGGCACACCCGCAGGCAGCCGCAGGCGGCCGCTGGCCGGCGCAGAAGGCCGCAGCCGGCCGCTGGCGGGCGCAGAAGCCCGCAGGCGGCTGGCGCAGATGGCCGCTGGCGGTCGAAGCCGAACGCCGCCAGCCGATGGCGGGTGCAGAAACCCACTGTGGGCACGCGCCGCCGCTTGTGGGCGAAGGCCGGTGGCAACTGCCGCTCGCCGGAAAAAAAGGAAAAAAAAAAACTAACCTGCGATCGGTAACGGGAGAACGAAGTCGTCGACCGCGCGCGCGTGAGGGTGAGGGAAACAAGAGGTTAGGGTTTTTTTAGGGGAACTTGTCGACGGAATATGAATTCCGTCGGTACACTTTAGGTTTTACCGACGGAATTACTAATTCCGTCGGTAAAACCATTAATTTACCGACGGGATGACTTATTCCGTCGGTAATATCGTTAGTTCACCGACGGAATTAATATTCCGTCGGTACCACACGGTTATACCGACGGAATGATTTATTCCGTCGGTAAAAAGTAGAGTTTACCGACGGCATATTAATTCCGTCGGTAGTCCCGTCGAAAACGCTGGTTTTTTTGTGGTGATATATAGACTGCCAATATTTTTAGGCAGACTTCTTACTAGTGTTTACTTAATTTAGAATTAAACTACCGTCTAAAATTTAGATTTTATTTTTTAAAAGATATTTATTTGAGCTTTATTCTGGAGAAATTGGTTTGTCCGGGCTATTGCGTTGGTGGTAAAAGACGAATACGTTCGCCCCTAACACTTCTCCTCGTCAACTTATCCCAAGATCAATACGAAGATAAATCACATATGACTACTAATCTTTGAAATAATAATTAATACATAATCATTAGCACAATAGTGTCCGGGCTATTGCGTGCACTCTGATGAGAAGTGTGATGAGTCGTGATGACGAAGGCGGTCCGATGAAAGAGACTCTCTATGGACGTGTCATGTGTTATTATATTACCATATCAAACAAATTGAATATCGAGCAGTAGTCAAGGGATTGGGCCCTCTACTTTTCGACATCCTCCGGCAATGTGCAGTAGTAGTTCCCTCTTTCCTGATGCACTTTTAAAAAGAAATTAAGTAGTCGACTCCCAAAGTCTCCATTCTTGGAGTTATTCGACATACGGACATTTTCACACCGTCAAAAAACTCACAGAAAAATCCCTGAAAACAGGATGTCCTTCTTCATGGATCTTTGAGTTGCACAAGCGATGGGTTCAAGTTCCCTGGCTCGGGATGGGTGATCATAGTCGTAAAAGATAAAATTGCTCGCTCCTAATATTTTCGTCACATCCAATCTAAGTTCATCACAAGGGAGATAAATTATGATAATCGAGAGGGCAACTGATAGATGGAGTGAGGTAGGGATGGGTGATGATAGTGATTTAGGTTATGATAGTCGATTATTATGATAGCAACATGTCATCAATCCAAAACGACAGTAGTTCATGAGTTATATATAAGGGTTCATGAACAAATTCAGTATTCGATTTAATAAGAATTTGTTTATGTTCTTTCAATATGCATAAAATTAATTAAATAAATAAGTTTAAACGGTTCGTTAAACTAAACAAATAAATTTGAACACATGTGTTCAGCTCGTTCACATTCATGAACAACGTCCGTGAACAACGTTCCTAAACAATGTTGATGAACAACATTCATAAATTATATTAATTAATAAAACTCTTTTTAATATATTAAATAAATAATAAAATAAAATCAATTTAAATTAACAAACTCAATAAAATAACTAAAAATTTCAAACAATCAAACAACTTTAAATTGAAAGTTTAATAACATCAAAATGAACCAATCTCGAAGCAAACTTAAATTGAAAACTCGATAACATCTAAACGAATCAAACTTCAAACAAACTCAAGCTCATAAAAATTAAACCAAATCAAGCTTGAATAATTATTTCAAAAACTTAATTTATTTTAAATAAGACTCAGCTCGATTACTTTATCAAACAAGTTTAAACATCTCCAAATTTGACTCAGCATATTTACCGCCCTAATTATATTAGTTTGATCGATGAAGCTTACTGAATTAACAATCCTTAATTGATATGGAGGAACAAATATAATTTAACTGATCCTAATCCTCCGAATTTAACCTTCATTTAACTTTGAGCAGTGCTATGGCAGCGACTGATATTTAAACCTCCATGTCCCTACTGTCTGGGAAAAAAAAATGGAAGATACGAACCATTTAAGCCAATATATTCATCAGTTCAACTGCTCCTGAAGGATCATACAAGTACATGTATGTACATTCAAATGTGCAGTAGCAATTACCTCCTTTGGTGAGAAAAATCAATCAACTTGCGGAAAAATAATAATAATTCTGTCATTGAGTCAATTAACCGTTAGTATCTTATGAGCATGGCAGGTATCAGATTCGCACCTTGTCCAGAAAACAAACTTAATCCACCCACACGACATCCAGCAATACCTGAAAGCTCTAAAATAACGAACAAAAAGAAAAAAGGGGGAAAAAAATACTGGACTCCCTGATAATTAAGATGATTAGGAATGTTCAAGCTTGTAAAAGTGTCCAACCAAAAACATATTCTGAGCTCGTTTTTTCACATGCGTTTTTTATACAACAATGAGAATAAAAACCAAAAGTAATAGGCCTACCAGAGAATGGAAAAACAAATGCATTCCCATCTTCATTGCCGACTTAGAGGTGGTGGTTGCTTCTGGGTTGCCATGTTAAAAGGTCTTGGGCCAGAGGTACCATATCCCATGGCCAAACGATTCGCTGGTAGGGAAGCCTGGTTTGCTCTGAGAGAGGAAGGGGGCACACCAAGTCTAGCCGCAATAATTTGAGAACGCTCAAACATTAGTCTGTGTCTTGCCTTCTCTGTTTGTTCTCTCATCCGTAACACCACACTTTCAATGTCAGAGAAAAGTGACAATTTTGTCTCCAACTTGTGCAGCTGCAGAGGAGAAAATGCTGATAACTGACGGCAATATATAACTTCAAATTGGCAAATGGAATATTTTTTAACTTTTAAATGATATCCATATTTTGGACATGTTGATCCACAAATTAGCATGAGAGAGACTCGGATAAGATGTATATTTCCTTGAGTACCTGCTTATCAATGATTAATGAGATAAGTCTCCGCACTTCATCTTCTTCCAGCTTGGCAAGAAGCTTAGCCTTAACAGAAGCAGCTGAGAGTGCAGTAAGTGCAGCACGTTTTAATCTATCTAAGTTGTGGCCATCTTCAATTTCAGTTGGGTTGAAATTTTTCTCCACATTGCTTGCCTCATTCCTTTCGCAATCATCTGCAAAAGACATGGATTATCATTTCAATAATCCTGACAGCCATCATGATCACTATCTATCATCATGCATGCAAGTACAAGGTCAGCTAGTCTGATGTCCATGAATCATGTAAACAATCTGGCTATGCAACAGTGCATCGCAATTTCAAGCAAATAAAAAAGAAGCCTAGGTAAACAATCTGGCTACGTATACTTATTTAAATAAATAAGATCGTCCAATCATGTTATCTTATATATTAAAAGAGACCTCTAAAGATTTACCATAATGTTTTCCTTGATCAATCACCGTGTTATTTAATCAAGCATATTCTTTTCATCCAGTAATTTGATGATGTCAAAAAAGTTTTATTGCCAATTCTCAAAAGAGAAAAAAGAAATACACAATGGTGCAGGCCTAACGAACACCATATATTAGAGTGGGCTTCACAGATTTTCCAGCTAGGCATTTTTTCACATTGATCAGGTTACTAAAGGGAACCTAGGAGAGTTGCACACTGGGTGTTTGAGTGACTTGGTAAATTTTTCAGATGACAAAAAGTCCGCTCAGGTGGACTGCATAAAAAGAGTGGAAAACATAGTTCCAATGTTCATACTAGAAAATCAATATAATCAATCCACATGAGGGTATAAGATTAACAATCCAAAATGTAGTAAATTCACCTGCTTTTTCTTTGGTTCCATTAGTTGAAACCCCTGTTTGCATCTGCTCATGTCCTTCCAATACAATTGAAGTATCTGGATTTTCTGCGCCTTTGGATGAATCTGTTTGCTGAGGTATCATGTCGGTTGAAGCTAAATCATTTGAATTGTCAACACTATTTAGTTTCTCATCCACTAACATAGAATCACTACTCTCCTGACCTTTTGCAATTTGTTCTTTAGAAGCCAAATCTTCAGTTTCTTTGGAAGCACTTGGCATTGAGGTTACAGTCAAAGCAGTATCTGCTACATCATTCACATTAGCAGATAAAGATTTCTCTGTAGACAAAGACTGGTCAACAGAGTTCTGGACAGGGCTTGGTGCTTTCTTTGAAGGAGAAGCCTCCTGTGCTGCTTTTTCATCAGTTTGTGTTGTTGAGGAATCTTGCAACAAAAGGGATTTCTCATTCTCTATGGAAACTGAAGCTACATCCTCATCTTTGGATTTGTTAGTGGCATCTAAACTTTGCATTTTCCTTTCATCCGTGTTAGACTCCTTGTTGATGGCTTCGGCAACAGAACTGTAATTTTGTTTGATAAGTCTCAAGTTTATTTTATCATGTCAAGTTAATCTTTAATCATATTTGATCAGGCTGAATACCTCACAGTGGTAAGTGGGTCCTTGCAGTCTTTTGGTGGATCTTCAAGGATAAAACAATGCCTAGTAGCAAGCTGAACACCAGGCATGTCTTCTGACATGGCTCCAAGAGAACTGCGGCAAGAGGTTAGAACAGCATCAGGTTCAACAATGCTAGATAAGAATGCTGCCTGCAAAGAGAACATTTGATGATCAAAATCTAAAAGAACTTGAAGCAATCATATTACATCCAGCAGGTCAATTTACACATGGACTTACAAGTGCCATCACTGGGTTTCCAGCTTCTGCAAATGAACCCAATCCTTGTTCAGGAAAATATCCTACAGCCTGAAATGCAGCCTTCAGTGCATCAATGGCAAAGTTGGTCTCACCTTCATGGAAATTTTTAGCATTACAAGTATTTCCATCCACCAGAGAATCTGGTTTGGAAGTCATAGGTTCATCTGCTGTCTCAAAAGCATCTAGTTTACTGGTTTCAACTCCAACAGTATCTTCACGAGAGGATTCATTTGTTTCTTTCTTGTCTGCTTCCACCACCTCAGAAGTACTTTTGGCTGTTGGTTCTTTATTTTCTGTAATGTGATCGTTGCTATCTAGGTAATTATCATCAGCAACATCATCATTTTCTATGAAGGAATCTTCAATGGGCATTTGAAGAAAATGTAAGATGCATTGGGATTTGGTTTTGGTAGCAACATGTTCCGCAATCTCATTCCAGTTCTCCCCGAAAAGCTCTAAGGCTTCTAATAGAAGTAATGTTTCTTGATCTGTCCAACTTCCACCATTCAACCCAGGAAACTCTGCTGATTCCATCAGAATAAAATCAGCTCGTGCCATGCCAGATCCAAACTTACCATCATTAAAGCAATCAGTGCACAAATCAAAATCTGCCTGTGAAAATACAAACACATTAGGAATGTGACTACAGTAAATGTATTGGTGCAATTCTTTGCAGAATAGAAGACAGGATGAGGCCAAGCAGCAAGAACTCATACTTGTATTCTTCATTAGTAATATATTGCCTTAAAATAACAAACTAGTTTACGAGTAGCAAGTCTATCAAATGCATTTTTTCAACTCTTTGCAGAATAACAGATGGGATGATGCCAAATAGAAAGAACATATACTTGCATTCTTCATTAATAATGCATTGACTTGAAGAATTAAACAATTTTAAGAGTAGCAAATCCATCACTTATATGTTAAGATTTTTATTGCAAGATGAAGCATTTTTGGGTGGTCAATGGGAAGACCTTTGGAAGGAAGCTAATGCCTCATACTGAGTAAGATGGGAATTTAATTTTTATTTAAATAACATAATCATTGATTAACCAAAACCTGATACTTTATCTACCCTCCCTAGGTAATATTGTCTAAGAAACTCATGACAGAGTTCTTAATGTTCCAGTGTAACTCAACAAAATCATTGACAAAAGAAGAGGATTGGAATTATAAAAATCTTGTCACTCAATCACTCACTTTAGATGGGGAAGCACTCTTATGAGGTTCCAAAAAAGAGGGAACTCGGAGAGTCAGTATACCACCTTACTTTTGTATGTGAACAGCCCAAACCTTCTAAAGGGCAACCTACCTTATTACACTGTCACAAGAACATATAGCCCATTTCAGTCTTGACACATAAAACCCAACATAGTCTGCATATAAAAAGTTTCAGTGATACCTAGGACAATGATGGTTCCATGCCAAAGGTAACCCTTTCTACGTGGGCCTAAAGAGTTCAACATGCAGCCAAAAAATCTCTCATTCCAAGTTATAATATTGACCTTATCTACCCTCCATTTCAGATGTGGGATTAGTCGAGGAGTGACACCAACCAACAAAAGCAATCTAGCTATTTTGATGCTAATAATCCTCAAATGGAAATTAGTCAATTACTATACATGAGTTGGTTATTACAAACCAACTGAGTTGCATCTTCCATCAATTGTGGAAGCCAAAAGGAGTAGACAAATAACTAGATGGTGGTCGACACTGGAGATCTGCACAAGGCATTTATTGCTTAAAATCATTATAAGCAATTGAAGCTTCTATATGTAATGTAAAACAGCAGGCTATTAGTGAAAAGGCATACTGGAGACAATATGTCTTAGGCATGGTCATTCCATAATTACTGCTTTCAATCCTAATGTTTCACTAATACAAAGAATATCCATTAGCAGTTGAAGTCTGCCAGCCAAAAGCTTTACAACCCTCATATTTTTATTCATCTCCTCTAGTAACTTGGAACTTACAGCTTTATCGATGTTCTGGAAAAATTGAACAAAATGCAGTCTATGCAGATCAGATAATTTAAAAGTCTTTTTTTTTATCTTACACTCTAACACATGAAATTGATTAATGCATAATCACAAGAATTTAAAATCTTGAATGTTGATCTAAATTTATCAAGTTACAGAGTTACAGATTTATTCAATGAAGAAAGTTGACATTTAAATGAGCCTATCAGCATCTCAAGTTACTACTTAGCAAATTGATGTCATCCCTGGTGGCAAGAGACACTCATTTATATGGTCATGCTTTCTCCCTTGCTGCAAGGATGACTTCTATTTGCATTTTAATTTTCTTATATATAGTTTTGACGATTGGCATCTCCACCAGAGAGACACAGAATGTTCTTTTCTAAATGATGACTTCCAAGAGAACGTTAGAAACAGCCACCAACTTTTCTTGTTCCAGGGTGAATGGAAAAGCAAGCAAACTGAAAAGAAGTCTATGATTTCAAACAATTTCCTCAGGCATCGGTTTGGCAATACAGCTCTGCTCATAAAATTTAGCATGAGATTAACATTGTGTAATCACAGCCTTTACATAAAAAACACTTTTTAGTGGACTACGTAAATGATATTGACATTGGAATGATATTTGAATATACTGCAAGAATTCAATCTTGCATGCAATATCTGACTAGGGAAGTCTGGATTAAAGATCTAGATAGGTTGTGATGTTCACTTAAGTTGAGGCCACACAAAACAATGAGGAATTTCCATTTATATCTCCAAAGTATAATCTAGATATATTAGGATACACCAAGCAATCACAATGCCAAGGTGTTACCAGATGCAAGAGAGCTTTTAGCTACTGCAAGAACCAAGAAGTTATAGGAAAATTAATTTACATGATTTAGACAAAACCAAGCATCTCCTTTGTAGTAAGCCTTGTAAGTCAGTCCGTAAGTGCATGTTTACATGGAAATAAGAGAAAACCAGAAAAGGAAAGAGATGAATTTGTCAATTTCTTGATCAGGTAGAGGAGAGGGAGAAGGGATTTAATTTACTGCAATTTACATTTTATTTCCACTCAAATTGACAAAAGTGAAAGAGATGAATTTTGAGTCTCCAATAGATATAAGTAGTATCACTTTCTTCATTCAGGGTCCATCCAAGTTCAAACAGGGCGATTGAAAATGGACAGAAGTAAAATAGTACGATCTTGTTCTCTTTCCCTCACCTAAGCTACTCCCTTTATCTCCTGCTTCCTCCTCTTCAAGTAAACCTGACACATCTGGGAGACTCATTGAAAACAAAACACATGATGCATGCTAATTGTTGCATCCACAGATTCTCAATATCATTGACGATGGAAATCAAAATGTAATAGTAATCACTAAGCACTACAGTAAAAGCACTCACTAACCTGCGTTTGACAATGGTAACGCTTTCTAGAGCAATCAGCTGAGCAAGAGTTGCAATGGTAATCAACACCAACTCGCCTAACCAAATCATCACCTAGGCTAGATTCTGGAAGCAAAGATTGTGGCTTAGGTAGCAAGGATTCATATTTAGAAGCAATCTGGGGCAATGACTGAATTGTTTCAAATTGATACAACTTATCAACCAAAGACGATGTTTTATCTTCATCATAGGCATCAGCTATGATAGCTTCAGATTTAGCTGGTGGGAAAGGATGGAAATTTATCAGACCCCAGTGGTCCAAGAACTTGAAGACCTCTTGCCTCGCATCAATATCTCCGACAGAGAGCTCAGAAAAATCTTTGAGTTCAATCTGTGTTTCTGGATCAGAATGAAATTTCTTCATGATAGAATTCCTAATCTCCATGTAAACTTCAGGCGTTCTGTTCTCAGACTTCCCATCGAAAAAAGAAGGCAGGGTATGCTTCTCCACAGGATGAACCATCTTCCATGAGAACCATCCTACAAAAAGTAGACAATGCTCCTATCAGTCCAGTGCACAATGCGATTTCCAGTCGTGGTAAACGCATTTCATTGGCAGAAACCAGCACTTCACGAGACTTTATAGAATATATACAGCCTCGGAAAGCAGAAATCACAAAAAAATCTCGAGGATGCGGTTTGAAAAGCTGAAACATTTTCAAGTAAAATCTTTATAAAACTACAAAAAAAACAAGTAAAAAAATAAAATAGATGAACAAAAAAACAAAGAAATTTAAGAACCAAACATCAATTACGTAGGTTTACCGACAAGAGGTTTGCCAAGCATAAAATCCGCGATTACACTAATGGTCAGAGACCTCACCAGCAGGAGTAGGAACAGCATGAACCTTGGCACCTCTTGATCGAACGGCTTCGAACTCCTTATCCACGAGTTGCTCATGAACTACCTCCTCCTCCGCTTTAATCGAACCAGCAGCAGATAAAGCGCCCTTACCCCCAGCATCCGACGCCAACGAGGACTTCGAGGCAAGCTGTTGAGGCCTATTTCCGGCGGCGGTCGAGTGCTTGAGGGGTGATTGCCGGGCTCTAGTACAAGGGCCGTTATGCACGGGCAAGACGTGATGGAGGAGACTCCTCTCCTTGGCCGGGCGCTTCGTGGGTGCGGAGGAGGAGGAGGCTGAACCCGAGGCTTTTCTCTTGTTTCCGCCAGTCCTCCTCCGTGGAGCTTCGGTTAGGGTTTCCGGAGGGGGTGGCCGAGCAGGCGCCGGCGCAGCTGTTGAGTTGGGTGCAGATGCCTCTGCGCTGGCCGGGGCTGCACGGTCGTTGCCGCCTTTCGTCTCCATCGCATCCTCGCCGTCCTTCGATGCTCGATCCAGCCGTGTGAAGTGCGTCCCAAAGTAGAGCAGACACAGACACCATTCCCTTCTCGCCTTTTATTTTCCCAAACTACAAATCTATAAATTGTTATATTGTTTGTAACAGTGACCAAGTGAATTTTATGCATTATGTTAAATAAATTTATTTATTTTACAAAAATGGTAAGAAAAAAAATTAAAATTGCAAACAAATATTAAAAAAAAAAAACTAGATTTATCGGTTTAAATTAAGGATAAATTGCCTAAACTGCATGACACCCAACTAACTAACTTCCTATTAAAAATTATTCCCACTCCTACAAGTAAATTTTCTTTTACTTTAACTTTATTTATCTAATTATCCTAATTTTTTTATAGATATAAAAAGTAGATATAATTTTTCCTAAATTTAATATATTTAAATTAAAATTTAATATATTTTCTATTAAATTAAATACGTCTCTTTTTTTCATTCTTGAAAAAATTCAAAAGGAAATATAATTTCTTTTAAATTCAATAATATTTAATTAGAGTCGAATATATTTTCTATCTAATTAAGTATTATTTTTTCTTTTAATCAATCAATTCGATTCTAATTAAATGATGTTGTGTTTAGAATAAATTATATCTTATTTTATTTTACTTTTTTTAGCTAAAAATAAGGTAATTAGATAAAAAGCTGAAGCAAAGAAAATTTTATATAAAGAGAATGAGAATAAATTTTTTCTTCACAGGACTAAGGAGGAAGTTAAATTTGATGTTAGAGATCATAGGACAATTTATAGTTAAATTAACCAAGAATAAATTAGAGAAAGCACAAATTAACCATTTCAATTACAATTATATGGCAAAGCCTCATAATATCTATTATAAAAAATATGTGTCTCATCATTAGCTCAACGAGTGGGTGCATGGATAATAACGGTAGAGGTCGACTGTTAAATTTTCATGAAGAATTTCATCACCCTTTGTTAGATCGTCATCCATATATTTATCGGTTGGATTTTAGAATCCCTCTATATCTATAATCCTTTGTTAGACCGCCATCCATACATTTATCGGTTGGATTTTAAAATTCCTTTATATCTATAGGACCGGCTCTAGATGTTGTTAATGTGATAGTTTCATTTTTTTTTTATTATAAAAAATGTTTAGGAGCTATAATCTATGTTTAATATCAATAACATTTCTTATATTACTTATTATCCTATTAGAGTATTCAATTATGTTTAGCTTAGAGTATTCAATTATGTTTAGCAAAATATTTTTGCTTTCGTCTATTAATAAAATAGATAAAAATATCATCTTAAAGTTGGGAAAAGAACTATACAACCATTTTAAACTCTTGATCTCCATTATTTTGTTTATAAAAAGTATATCAGATTTGTTCCAATTTGAAGTCCAAAATAAATATCTCGATAAAAAAATGCATGCGAGCATTTACAGAAGATCAATTGCGTCAGTATCACAAGATGATTAGAAGAGAGGATCCATAGTATTTATTATGTTTAGTACAATTCACCAAATGTAAATTATTTTCAGAGTTTAATATCAAATATCAAATATTGTTGTGCAATAATGAAAGACAAGAGTCCTTGATGAGCAGCATAATTCACATCTGATTTGCATTTAATAAGCTGCAATTCCCAATCATGATGGATGAAGCGCAACCGTCGGTCAGCTGGAGGCCACGGGAGTCACGCGAGGGACGGTGCCGATGTAGGACACGTAATCCTCTTCCTGACTCGGAGTCGGACCGTCGAACCGGAGCTGCCGCACCCGGCGGGTCTCCAGGTCGACCGCCAAAACGCGGCCATCCACCCAAAGCACGACCTCCAGATTCGTGCTCTCGAATCTCAACGGCCGAGGCGTCTCCTTGCACGCGATCGGATCGCCGTTGTCCCACTCCACCGCGTCATCGCCGCCGACGATCGCCAGCGGGAAGGAGCCCAGGACGGTCCACTCGTCGGATTCCCGGAGGCAGTATACCAACACCTCCGCCCTCGTCACGCAAGTGCAGCACAGGCCTCCCTCGCCGCCGGCCTCCCCAAGCTGCCAGAGTGCACCGGCCTCCACGCACCCCGGCGGTGGCCGAATAACCCTCGCCTTCTCGGTCGCTGGGTCGTAGGCGAGAACGGAGGGTGCGGAGGTCCGCCAGTAGGCCACGCCAGCGGCCGAGACGCCGGAGCCAGGGACGATAGCATCCACGGAAGAGGCGACGATGGACGCCTTCCAGACACCGGAGGCGGAAGAGAAGGTCTCGAAGCGGTACCCGTTGTCACCGACGGCGAGGCCGCAGACGACATAAAACTGCGCCGGGTCGTCGGGGCGGACCACGAGGGCGAGGGCAGGGACGGCGTTGAATTGATGGGGCCGCGGGGGGAGGGGGATGCGGCGGCACTCGGCGGTGGCCGGATTGCAGACATAGTAGGTAGACCAAGGACCGCGGAGGAGGAGTAGGCCGCGGGAGGAGGAGCGGGCGTAGGCGGCGGGGGGAAGGAAGGAGAGGGAGGGGTCGGGTAGTGCGGGGAGGAGGCGGCCGAAGGGAGCATAAGAGAGGCAGATTCGGCGACGCCCGGCGGTGGAGGGATGGAAGAAGACCCCGGAGACGGCGCCCTCATCGCCGTCGGTGACCACCCAGTCGACATCGAGGTCCTTGGCGAAGGGAGCGTCGGCGAGGACCCACTCTGTTTCATCGAACGCCATCGCCGCGGAGGTTTCCATCGCTTTCTTGCACGTCAAGCAGGAGCACCAAAAAGATCGATTTCCAGCCAAGTTATTGCGTTTTTCGCTTCCCTCTACCTTTTTAACATTTGCGGTCCACCGCCCCTCGACCACATATAGAGAACACGGATCGACGGCCTCCGTCACGGCCCGGCACCGAGAATGGATTAAAAAAAACTACTACTTTTAGAATTCCTACCCGCCATCCTATTATTCACGAATTGGCTCTCTTGGCCATGGAGCCCACAGATACACGCTGTCAGACAACCAATCGACAAATCACATCGAGGGTAGGATCGTGAATGAAATTTACAGGTATTACAGCATTTTTCCAAAAGATACCCGGAATAAACTTTATCACGCCACGTTTCCAAGCATGAGCAGAAGGAGTAATGCAAAACTAAACGTTGTGGTGCAGAATATGTCGCCAATAATAAAAAGTCAGCCTCACCAAAAATCACTACCAAATTTCTCACCCTCCGACTTGGCTTCCCAGAGAGCGCCCTCCGTAACCGGGACCCGCAACGAGTAACGATAAGTCTGTTGCAAAAGAACAGTGTTGGCACACGGGTGGTCGAGGCGTCTGCGTCTGTAGCCTTCGCCACAAATAAAATTAGGCCTGCGCTCAATCTTCGTGGCGGAGGAGCCACGCCGCATCAGCGTGGGCGGTGATTCTAACGGCGGTTACGATATCGTGAACATAAAAGAAACAGAAAGGAAACAAAAACAACAGGTAGCACATGCCCGTGAAAATTACAGATAATTTCATGGATGCAAGTGTGTAACACGTGAATGGCTTGAATTTAATTCAATTTTCTATATTTATTTGGCTTTATTAAATCACAGTTTATTTTGGAGAATGATGGTAGAAGTAATCAAGTTGTGGACTTTACCATATCCTCTATGCAATTGTGATTGGAAGACGATGTAGTCACGCAATCCAGAATCCACATGGACCCGGACAAAATATCTTCAAATATTTTGCTTTTGGAAAAAAGTATAATTAAAATTTTGTTGTTTATTTTGGAAAGACTAGTTTATAGATATAATAATATTGTAGAATTAAAAAAAAAAATAAAGTGGAATTGAGAAGACAGGTGGGCTTTCCCCCGTTTTGAATAAAAAATTGACGTTTGAATTATAAAAACCTTCCTTTGACATCCTGAAATTTCTTTGAAAGAGTCGTGCTGAAATTTTTAAATGAAGTTGATTGATCTTTTAGGCTGAAAACTTCACCTTCAACTAAGTCATGTACTTTTTTTTTTCCTTGGCAAATTATACGTCTCTTTCATAAAGCAGTCGATATTAAACACAACCATCCATTAGTCGATATTAAACACAACCATCCATTCAAGATTCTGCACCTCCAAGATTAATAGAAGAATAATGATTAAGGGAATGCTTTGTTTTTAGACTTTCATGGGTTGGTTGGTTGGTTGTTGGGCAAGAGTAATGTGTCTAAAATATTTTCATATATTTTCATAATAGTATGATATTATTCATTTTGAATTTAGGTTCTCATGATTTTATTCTTGGGTTCTCCCCAAAAGACTTCATGTTGATGGAGATATCATCCATACTTTTAACCCTATGATATTTACCAAATATTTTCAATGTGAAAATTTGATTGAATCCCAACAATCATCCTCTCAAACTAAATAACCATAATTACTCTTATGTTCCGGGTCTCTCTGTGAGCATCTGATCACCTTGACCTGTTATGGGCCTCCCCGTAAGCATCCGCACCCAGTCACCTTAACTTACTACGGGTCTCCCCGTGAACATTCGGTTACCTTGACTTGCTACGGGCCTCCCTACGAGCATCCGGTCACCATAACCTACTTGCCTCCCCGCGAGCATCTGGTCATCCTGACCTGCTCTAGGCCTCCCTGCGAGCATCCAGTCAACATGACCTGCTCCGGGCCTCCCCATGAGTATCTAGTCATCCTGACCTATTTCATGCCTCCCCGTAAGCAGCTGGATGCGGTCAATCTTGATCTGCTTCAGGTCTATCGCGAGCATCCGGTCATCCTGACCTGCTTCAGGCCATCCGCGAGCATCTGGTTACCCTGATCTACTTGCCTCCTCGTAAGTATCTGATCACTCTGACTTGCTCCAGACCTCCCCGCAAACATCTGGTCACCTTGACCTACTCCGGACTCCCCGCGAACATCCGGTCACCCTGATCTACTTCGAGCCTTTTTGCAAACATTCAATCACTCTAACCTACTCTGGGTCTCCTCGTAAGCATGCGATCATCCTGATCTACTCCGGATCCACCCTCAACTTCGTTCAAGGTCATCTCATATGACATCTGGTTTGAATCATAGTTCTGATATCATTTATTGGAACTGAAAGGATACCCACATATCTCCACAATAATATAATATTATTCACTTAATGTTTAGACCCTCATATCTTTACTCTTGGCTCTCTCTAAAAAAACCTCATCTAGGGATGTAAACGAGCCGAACCGAGCCGAACAGTATCAGGCTCGAGCTCGGCTCATTTAAGTTATATTCGGGCTCGAACTCGAATCGAGCTTTTATCACAAGGCTCGAGTTCGGCTCGTTTTAGAATTATCAGGCTCGCGAACAGTTCGAGCTTGGCTCGTTATTAGCTTGATTATCAAAGTTAACGGGCCTAACTCGTTAAGCGAGCTCGGACTCATTTTCGGGCTCGTTTAGAACTCGTTTTTGGCTCGTTTTAGAGCTCGTTTTTTGGCTCATTTTAAGGTTCGTTTTAGAGCTCGTTTTTTTGGCTCGTTTTAGAACTCGTTTTTTGACTCGTTTAAGGCTCGTTTTAAGGCTCGATTAAAGGCTTGTTTTAAGACTCGTTTTTCTTTCTCGCGAGCCTATAAATAAACATGTTCACAAGCTCACGAGTCGAATATCCTTAAGCTCTAGTTCAGCTCGATAAGATAAACGAACGAACTCGAACGAATTTTTTACCGAATCAAGCTCCGAATAACTCACGAACCATTTGGTTCATTTACATCGCTAACCTCATCCATCCTTTTAAATGAAGTTGATTGTTCTTTTACGCTGAAAACTTCACCTTCAACTGAGTCATGTACTTTTTTTTTTCCCATTGGCAATTTATACGTCTCTTTCATAAAGCAGTCGATATTAAACACAACCATCCGTTCAAGATTGTGCACCTCCAAGATTAATAGGAGAATAATGAATAAGGGAATCCTTTGTTTTTAGGCTTCCATGGGTTGGTGGTTGTTGGGCAAGAGGAGGAAGAGGACCACAAAGATGGATCCATCATTAATAGATAGACTATAGAAATAATAAATGAAACGAGGTAAAAGGAACTCTCCGACGAACTAATTGCGATATTTGCATTGAGATTCCAGCTTAGTCGTCTGACTATTCCTCGGCATGTTTTCAACGCGACGACGCGTCGAATTAAGCAATTGCAGAATGTGTATGAAAGAACAGAGAGCGTTGAAATTGGAATCAGAGATCGAAACTACGTTCCACCATGCATCATCGATCTTTCACTGACGACGATGATGGTTTGGATTTCGGCAGGCCATCTCCGTCCTTGTGTTTAATCTCCAGTTCAGGATTCTGAGATGCGTGGATTCGGTTAGGAGTTGACGTCAGAGGTTACGTGCGAGGAGATCGATGAAGAATTTCAAACCTTGGTGGGCTGTGGAGGGGGATGGATGTCGGCAATCCGCATGGACATCCTGGCGATTTCTGCGACGGCTGCGTCCCTGGAGTCATCGCCGGCGAGCTCCTGGTAGGCCGCCTCGAAGGCCCGCTGCCAGAACTTTGGGAGGCGGCTGGAGGTGCGGTAAACGTCCCACATGCGGCGCACCACCTTCTGTCTCTCTTCCATCTCCTGAATCATTAATTCAGCGACGAATTGGTTTGTTACTAAGGGGCGGCGAGGGGATGATTAAGCAAAAAGCAGAGTGGGCGAGGGCGAACCAGGACGTCGAGGTCGTCGAAATCGGGGCCGCCGAGGTCGTCGTCGGAGGGGCGGCGGGAGAAGCGTTTGATGGTGACGGTGCCGGTGAGCACAGACCAGAGGGCTAGGAGGAGGATGGCAGCGAGGGCCCAGAGTTTGTAACGGCCTGCGGCGGCTGCGACGGCGGCGGGTTGCTTCATGGTGCGGTGGGAGAATTGGAGAACGAGGGAGAGGAGATGCGGTTTGGCTTTGCCGTCCCCCTCTGGTTAATAAACGTGGAGTGGAGTGGGAGGAAGAAGACGAAGAGAGCTCGTGAGTGGAGTGGGGGAATTCGCGTTCGGATATTTTTTTGTTGCCATTAATAAATATCTTTTTTGTACGGTCCATTCATTCTTTTCTGGAGAAAATTCATCTCGTTGGAAAATTTTCTGCAGAACAAGCATTTTTTTCCGGTAATTGATGAATTCTGCTGGTAATTGATGAAACAGACCGTCGATGTGAATCATGAATGGAACTGTAACTAACAAATGCGTGATGAATTTCCTGAAAAGTAATTGCATTGGCACGGAAGTAGTCGGAGTCTACGGCGACGGTGGCGGAATTGTATGTTCCGACTTGTTGGCCGTTGAAATACTTGTAATGTAAGGCTTTGTGAATGGGACAAGAAACTTCTCCCTGTCAGATTCCAAGAAAGAAACGTTCTTGTGCGATTCCAATCCAATAACAGAGCATTCACTGACAAGGATCTGTCACTTGTAAAAGATAGCCAGGATTTATTAGAATCTTGACCCTATTGTTATTGCCGACGGGAACCCGGTCGACCGCCGCCTGAACCGTCGTTGTGTAGCCGGAGCCATCCTGGGAGACCAAGATGATACCGGATGCGGCCCTTTTTGTACAACGAACAAGAAGAAGAGCAACCAACCGAAACCTCTCCTCCTCCTCCTTCATGTCCTGAAGCAGAGATGGGATCCTCTGTCGACAAAATCTTCTATCCTCGTGATTCACTCGTCGTCCCAACCCATCGCTGTTAACCTCCAGTTGTTGACCTTATCAGAATTATATCTTAGGAGAAGGTGAACCTAGGGGAATCACTATAGACATGATCGATGTCAGAATCCCACCAGATTTGAACAGGATTTCCTCTGCCATCAATCTAAGTTCCTGATCAAATCCGGCATAATCCGACACCAATCGTGCCGACAGCAATCCCTTAAGTTCACCTTCCCTTAAGTATTGGACTGGTGGCCAAAGGTCGAAGGCTGGAGGCCAGACATCGTCGTATTTAACCTGGTTACAAGCCCACTACTATTGTTCATATTTCTTGAAATAATCCAATAAATTATTTTTAAAATAGGGGGGAAATAAATTGTATGGGAAATAATCCATTTTATGTTATCTTCTTTCCTAATATATTTTTGTTAGATTTAAATGATTTTTTTTTTTGGCAAAAGTAAAGATAAACCATGTGATTTATTTTACTATCCGATTAATTTTAAAGGTTGATGGCTTGATCTCATAGATTGATCATCAGGTAAATTTGAAAAGTGTATATGATCCCGACGAATAATTTAACATCACAAGTAATTCCATAGATATTTAATATGTCCTGTGAGAGATTTGAACTCTTATTGCATGAGAGGTTAGGCTTAACTCATCTCATAGATAGGTAACCTTATATGAATGAGCAAGCACTTTCATGCCTAACCGTCAACATCTTGACATTGGACTAGATAACAATTGAGAAAAATACATTGTTTACTAAAAAGGAAATTTTATTATTATTTGAGGGATGAATTCTCGTACAACTAGACATATAGACCCTAAGACAAAAAAAAAATACTAATATATGAGCCTCAATTCCAATATTGTAAAAAAACATGTTTACAAAAAATAGAAATAACTCGACAAAAATTTTAGATTAAATATGATCCATAATTATCAAAAATATTAAAAATACCTTAAATATCATAAAAATAAAAATTACTAAAAATAATAATAAAATATTTAAAGATTTAGATAAAAGTCTAAATGATGAAATTTAAGTATGAAAATTGATGGTTATACGTATTCTTATAATAAATATAAATTTTCAAATTCTGTATGTATGTATGATCATAGATAGAATTTGATTCTAAGTCCTAAGTTAAAAATTATAATCTTTTAATTTGAAGCTCAAGTAACCACGTTGAATTGAACCCAAGTATAAACGGTTTATGTGGCAAAAGGTGATTCGCTCGCCCCCAGCGCCCCTGCCAACCCGTCCCTAGGTCAACACGGAGGAGGTAAATCACGGATGACTACTAGCCATTAGCGCAAATGGTCAAGACATGGAGGAGGTTATGCTCGGTCACGCTGAGTTTCGATCCCAAGATCTTATGTGGCAACCAAGTATAAACGGTTTATGTTTGATGGAAAAGTTGCTTAATTAATTAATTTCACTTCTACAATCCAATATAATCCAATCAAGCAGTTGGTACAGCAACCCAGATTCCCATCTATGTTTAAGAAACTCAATTGTCAAAATCAGCTTCATACTTAAATTTCCATGAACCAACCAATATTTATCTAATATAAAATGAAAAATCCGACGTAATTAAGCTCTATTATGCTCTCACAAAATCCGGCTGGCCTTCCAAGATTTTCATTTAGTAGTAAATTAACTTAATCATTAATTAAGCAAAAGATGTCCAACTAATTGCTTCATAGACACACATTCGAAGGCACCGGCGAGCTAACTTTTGACTTTAGCCTGATGTTCTGGAAGCCATAAAATCTAAAGGTGCTCGATTAGTCTTCGAATTAAACAGCAACTTACTAATTGATTATGACCGTAATAGTCAACTCCTAATGAAACTTTTGTGACCTGTATAACCTCAAGTTTGGTGGAAGACTCAACTAATTTATATATCAGTCACCTTCTTCCTTGCATTTCCCTTCCCTTCCTCCATTGTATCTCCAGATAAACCAGAGGTAGCAGCATCTCAATCCACTCACGCAATGTCAGGGAAGGTCAGCGTTTCTTCTCCTGCTTTCAGATGCTTATCTTTTTGTTTGTATCGTTCTTATTGAATCAGAGTCTGTAAAGATTTCATTAGATCTGGTCTCTGCAGGAATCAGCTAGCTCCTCTGTTCTTCATTTTACTGTTAAATTTCTTCAGTGTAATTCGGTGCGGCTTCTCTTCTAATTAATGATCTTCCTATTTATGAACGATCCAATTTGCAGATCTCGACGTTAATTCTGAAAGTTGACCTCGAATGCTGCCGCTGCTACAAAAAGATCAGGAAGGTTTTGTGCAATCTCCAAGGTTTTCAATCAGATTAATAAATTGGAAAATTTGTAATTCCTTTGTGTTTCGTTTGTGGAACTGATCAAATTCGATGTTTTCATAATGATTAATGTAGAGAAGGTGCACATCACGTCCATTTCCTACGACGAGAAGAACGGGACGGTGACGGTCGCCGGCGTCTTTGACCCCGACAAGCTCTCGAAGAAGCTCCGCCGCAGGGCCGGTAACGTGATCAAGAAGATTGAGGAGAAACCGGAGGAGAAGAAGGAAGCGAAGCAAGAGGAGAAGAAGGAAGAGAAGAAAGAGGAGAAGAAGGAAGCGAAGAAAGAAGAGGAGAAAAAGGGAGAGGAGGAGAAGGCGGCGCCGGAGCCAGGGATCAAGTTCGAGCCGGTGGTCGTGACGCCCTACTTCTGGCCGCCGGGGGTGGCAATCTGCTGCCCCCGGCCGTACCTGGAGAGTTTCCACGGTGGGTGCAGGTGCTGCGCCTGCGGCAGGGTGACGGAGAACCAACCGGCGCCGGAGCCTACCCCGCCGGCTGCGCCGTATTACTACCCGACGCCTTACAAGACTTGCCAATTCGTGTGCGAGGAGGAATCACCAGCCGTCTGCTCCATCATGTAAGGCAGCGCATGCAGTCGATCGCAAACGATATCTGACCTTTGGCTCTCATTTTTTACGTTCAACTTTATATCTGCAAATAAATTATGAAACAGAAACACCTTAATTATGAGACTGAAATTAAACGAAAATACATTCAAATTTAATAGCTTACGATATATTTATTTTTTTAATCTTAAAAAGATGCTGCTTTCAATAATATATGACTTGTCCTATAATTCAATGCTCTTGAAAGTAGATTACATGCTAGTTTCTATAATAGATAGATATGTTATTTTTTATTATGCTAGTTTCTATAATAGATAGATATGTTATTTTTTATTGGATCGTGATTAGATAATATTCATTTAAAATATAATAAGCTAAGCATTATAGTATCTCCATCAATTGCTTATTGAAATATCATTTTAATTAAATTATCACTAAGGAAAACAAAATTAAAATGATATAAAATTACTATGGTAAAAACTAGCAATTATCAAGTAGCATCTACATGCTACGGCTACCTTATGTAGAAGCTGATAATTAGTTTTATGCCCCCGCGGGTTGGATCAACCGGTTAAGGCGTGGCATCCTTGCACAATGAGTCGTAGGGTCGAAGGTCCACGGACGCGCACTGGATGAATAATCTGGACCGGCTGTGTTAAATTCCGGAGACACCACGCTTTATCCGGGCCAGCATTCACCGCTGATTTACCTCCTCCTAGGATCCCTGTGGGGCCAGGCCTAGGGGGCCGCTGGGCGGCGGGACCCACCTTTTTACACAATGATAATTAGTTTTTACACTATATGCTACATTTGACACGGTCGAGTAATCAAATAATATAAGAGTATTTTAGATGGTCCAATTCTAATAAGCTACTTGATCCGGTGGTAAGAAAGGGGGGCCCGCCCGGATGATAGTCAACGGCCCCGTGGCGATTGTAGTCAAAGTCAACCTACCTGAGCGATCGACTCGGACAACGCCCGAGCCGGCGCTTTGACAGCTCGGTCGTTATGCCGAACTTCCGACACTCACAAGCTAAGCAGGACTTCTTTTTGTTCAGAGGACTGTGCCAGTCGCCCTTGGTCGAGCGGACGACCCGATCGGCTCAGCCGTGATGCCCATCGAACGACCGGGTGACTGACGGGCCGAGTGTCCCTTTCGCTCGACCCGATATCGAAAAAATAACATCTGGCTATATCTTCCTCGAGACAAGTGCCACCGACAGACGGCATGGGCGACGGTCGAACCAGACAGAGAAACGTAAGATGGAAGCTTTCACTGTCACGTCGTCAGGGATATACTCGGACAATTGAGGTATGACGTCAGGTACATTTTTCTGACACGACCATTTCTAGGTATGCTTTGAGGAGCGTGCATGCCTCGGAAAGCGTGCACGTGCGCCCCGGGGAGCCCTATATAAGGGCCCCAAGCTTCGATGGGGGTATGCATTCTCATCTACTGTAACTACAGTCTTCATTCTCGTTACTCTGCCTTGATCTTTTCTCACCGGAGCTGACTTGAGCGTCGGAGGGTCGTCGCCGGGAACCCCTTCCCGACTCGGTTTTATGCTTGCAGGTTCTCACCGGAGGCTCACGCCAGTCGGAGGTTCATACGCCGTCAACGAGATGGCCACGTCCCCAGCGTCTGTCGACTCAGCACCCGGACATGATCAGTACCCATTTGCCCATTATTTTTTTATGGTATCATTAAACTCTTATTTTGGAAATGACCTCTTGCAAAAAATAATGTAAAACTGTGTACAATTAATCTTTCCTTGGGACTCCGCGTAGAGGGAGCTTTATGCACCAAGCTGCCTTTTATCATTAAACTCTTATTAAGGAAAAAAATACACTAACTATCTCTTCCTTTATTATTTGACAATTTATTCCCGAGGCCATGGTGATGCCGTAAGATATTTAAGTTGTCACTCAGGCACCTACGATTTGATCCCAGTTATAACGTATTTGTAGGAATTTTTCCTCCAAATATAAGGACGCAACTAAAAATACTGAATTTTTAGGTTTTTCGATTTATTCTAATGATCAATAGAGACTAATTGCTTGAGGAGTCCATAACACTAATTAAATTATTATTATTTTTTCTTTATTATTTGACAATTTGCTTGTCCTCCTGTTACATCAATCTAGTTTCATATTCCATTTAAAACCCCATTTTCGAATACGTACTTTTATCCAAACATAATTAATTAATTGTGTGTATCAGTCACACAGAATTTATCAAATCTTAACAAAGCTCTCCTTCATAATTAATCTCTATTAGTAGTTCATATGGCATTAAGTTTGACATTCTGTTTTCATACAAAATCATTAGGACATGACGTAGGATTAATATAATTAAAAAATAATTAGATTCCATCATTCACCTATATATTTTGATTATATTAAACTAATGATCTTCTGCTTCAAATTAAGAGAGAGATTGATAATTAGCTGATATCATAATCTGAATCATCAAAGCTTAACATTTATTAAAACAACTAAAACTTCATGAGAAATAATGTGGATGAGGATCCTCATCATTTCCACGTCCTTTTGAAGAAGGAAGCCAACTACTAAACGATAATGCACATCCATGTTCATACCTAAAAGCTAGTGCATTAATTGCACTTTTTTTTCAAAAAAAAAAACCAAATAGTTTAAATAAAAGTACATATTTTGATAGTTTTAGAATTTATTTTACAAAATGAAATAACGTTCTTTTATCCATCCTAAAATTTAGACGTGCAAGACATCGAAGTGTAATTGTTAACAAAAAGATAATCATTGATAAATGGATATATAGCAAGAGAGTAATCAAAGTTTATTGGGCATCTAACCGACTACCACCAATGAACATTTTAAGTAGCAAATGTGCATTAACTTAACGCAAATCTTAAATTGATGACTAATTTTATCGATTAGAGTCCATAAGTTTCATTGTCTTTTGTGCATAAAAACATCAATTTAGACGTGACTTTATTTCTTAATTTCTAAACATAACATAAAGGTTAAACTTCTTCAATATATATATATATATATAATTAAATTGTAAATAAGCGCTTACGTTGGCTTTTCCGCTAATTAGTAATTAAGTAGCCTTAAGCCGTATATTAATGACTCGGGTAGTGGATTTAATTTGTATATATGATTTATACGTATATTTATACGCCTAAGCCGAAAGAGCTCATTTTAGCACGCACCGCCTCACTCAGATTATAACAGACAGAGAGAGATAGAGGGGGAAGGAGAGAGAGGGAGGAGAGAGAGTCGCTTCCCAATTCCCAATTGTTTGGAATCCGCGCGGGGTTGCGCACCCTTCACTTCGCCGTGGAGATGGGTTTGTGTAATCTTTGTCTCCCCAGGATTCCTATTTTGTTCTGTGGATTATCTATCTCTTTCGTCTATGTTTTCTCGTTTTCTCCATCTGTTTTTTTTTTTTTGGAATTAGATGTGTTGGTGGTAGTCTTTGATTGGTTCCGCCTGTTAGGTTTGGAGTAGATTCAAGCATTGGCCCGGTGCCGGATTTCCTTTCTGTGATTCAATGTCCTGGATGGATTCCTGCGTTTCTTCGCCCTTTTCATCCGCTTAAAAACTCGTGTTTTATTGCGATTTTGCTTTCTTTGATGGAAAAGAGTGGACTTTAGGGCTCATGTAGCAGTACTAATTTCTCGAAATACCTACTTGTTCTGCAGGTGGAGATTTGAGCTCTTCTTGGGACAGTGACGATGAATATGAGAAATTCATCCGAAAAATGAACCCTCCGCGGTATGCAAATCTTTCAAATCGTTGAATGGCCGCTTTTGAGTCGGGAATTTTTCTGATCTTTTTACTCTCTTCCTCCTTTTAGGGTTGTTGTCGATAACAGTTCTTGTCCAAATGCTACGGTTATTAAGGTAATATTTGATTTGCTGATGCTGTAAGGATTGCTCCTTAAAAGTCCTCGGCGTTGTGGTTAAACCTTGGCTTGGTATTGTTCTTCTTTGCAATCACATAGGTCGATAGCATAAATAAATATGGAATCCTTCTGGAAGTTGTTCAGGTCCTTATGGACCTTAATCTCATTGTCATCAAAGCTTATATATCATCTGATGGAGGATGGTTCATGGATGGTATGTTTTGAGCTTGATATCTACTCTATGTTTCAGATACTTTTCTCAAATTTTCTTCTAATTGGAGTTCTGCTGCTTCGATCTCTGCAGTTTTCAATGTGACTGATCCAGATGGAAAGAAAATTGAGAGGCAAAAGGACCTTGATAATATAAAGGAGTGCATTCAAAAGGTATTTTATTTCAATTCCATCTTCCTGCTTTCTCTTATTTCGTTATGTACCGCAGCGTCTGAAATGGCCAAGAGTTGTTTTATAGTCCATAGGGGAAGGTTCTTCTGCTGTACCTTCGCGAAGGAGATCTGTAGATCTCAAACCTTCTTCCGATCACACATCCATCGAGCTGACAGGGACCGATCGGCCTGGCCTCCTCTCTGAAGTTAGTGCTGTTCTTACTGATCTTAAATGCAATGTGGTGAGTGCTGAGGTCTGGACACACAACACTAGAGTCGCAGCAGTTATGCAGGTGACCGACGAGATGAATTCAGCTATAACTGATCCTCAAAGACTCTCTAGAATCAAACAGCTACTTTGCAATGTGCTAAAAGGGAACAACAGGCATAGGGGAGCCAAGACTGCGGTTTCCGTGGGTATCACTAACACAGAGAGAAGGCTTCACCAGTTGATGCTCGATGATAGGGATTACGAGAGGTCTGAAGAAGATAGTGGGAATGAGAATTGCTGGACAAAGGTTACTGTTGTCAATTGGTTTGACAAGGATTATTCTGTGGTCACAATACGGTGTAAGGATAGGCCGAAGCTTCTTTTCGATACAGTTTGCACTTTAACAGATATGCAATATGTGGTTTTCCATGGAAGTGTGGATGCAGAGGGCCCTGAAGCTTATCAGGTAGGTTCCTTCTTCCAATCATTGATTTGCATCTTGTACATGAAAATAAGACACATATGACAATTCATATGATTCTGATGAACAATTGTTGTTATCGTCCTGTAGGAGTACTACATCAGGCACATAGATGGTTCTCCAGTGAACTCGGAAGCTGAGAGACAACGAGTTGTTCAGTGCCTTGAAGCAGCTATCGAGAGGAGAGTCTCCGAGGTAATGATCGGCTTACATGTTCTAATATGAATTTTAAGTTTCTAATTGCATCCCTAGTTCAATCACCTTTGATACCTTATGTACCTGAAGCATTGCTCATTTCTGGACATCCAATCAATCCTCACAGGGTCTCAAGTTGGAATTGTGTACGAGTGATCGAATGGGTCTGTTATCCGATGTCACAAGAATATTCCGTGAGCATGGCCTGACTGTGACAAGAGCTGAAGTGGCTACAAGAGATTGCAAAGCCGTCAACACGTTCTATGTCCGCGATGCTACCGGTAACTCAGTCGACCCAAAGACCTTAGACGACATACGAGCCAAGATAGGCCGGACAGTACTACAAGTAAAAGGCATTTCCGATCACCTCAAATCCCCCAGTGATGCTCCTAGCAGATTTCTGTTTAGCGGTCTATTCAAGGCTAGATCACTTTACAATCTTGGATTAATCAGGCCTCCCACTTAAGTTTGTTCATTGTGTACATAGTTACCCGACCATTCAAAAGGAGCAACACAAAGGAAGTGAATGCAGAAGCTTTGCTTCCTTTACCACGCACATCTAGAAGGGGCGTATCTCAGATCATAGCAAGGAAACAAACCTGTCAGTGTAAAAACATGCTAAGGTGAATGTACCATGTTCATTTGAATGTGAATATCATTTTAATTCTACAACCTTTCGCTTTCTCTTCAAATTAACATTCTTCCTCGTGCCGTTAAAAAATTGTGGCCGAGGTGAAGGATTTGCATTTATTTGATTGATCTTGACTGGCACAATCTGTTGGGAGACAAACGTCCACTGAACTGACTTCACACTGGTGAAGAGGAATGGGTGGGGCCATGGATCATGGCACTGTGAACAAATGGAAGCCAACCGAGTGGGAGCCAATCAAAAGAGGAGAAGGTGATGGCTTTTGGGACTCCCTCGGGCCAACTGACGACATTATTCGTTGCCTTTTCGGTAAAGTGGATGGCCTTCTCTTGTTCTTTTCCCTCGGTTCTCATAAAGGTAGCTCTAAAATAAATAATTTATTGCTTAGAGGTCCAAAAATGGTGTAAAAGTTCATTTTTTTTGTGTAAAATATTTTTTAAGAGTTCCACAGGTATACAATCTTGTCTTCTATAGATTTAATGCGTACCTTCGTTGGAGATAAGGAGCATAAAGTCCCCCACTCATTCAAGCGACAAAGACACTGAACGGGACGATGACAAACAGAGGTCCCCATGGGAGCCATCTCTTCTTGTCTCCTCTACGATCTCTCTTAAAAATTCAACTGCAAGAGAGAGAGGGTGGAGAATAGAGTGGCACTACTCCTCGTTTGGTTAAAGTCAGATTTGGGATTCCGAGCATGCGTACATAACATGCTCATATTATTCTTCTATATATAGCAGAGTAAAACAAAAATAAATATGCAATCCGACATCTCTATGTTCCAATATAGTAATATTAAGAAGTAAGAAATATGTTCAAATCCATCCTGGGATGAAGGCATTACTCACAGGAGGCCCTCTGCATGAAAGGAATAAAAGGAAGAATCGTCAAAATAAAAAAGTTAAATCAGTTCTTCCCATGGAAGATTTTGCAAAACACTGTTTGAGAGATGGACATTACCCGATTTGTAAAGATCGGTCGTTTATTGCTGGTTGAGAAGGTTCAGCCTCAACAGTGATAAGAGCTTCTTGCGCCTTTCATATATTAATAAAATGGAAATTACTTCTAATTTGTATAGGAAAAAAAATGTCCACAAATTCCTTATACTATATATAGTGGTACCTTCTTTCTAAGATTTCGATTAGCATCCTGCAAAATTTGTTCCTGCACAAAGATAATTATTGCACAGTAAAGTAAATCTATTTCGATCAGTGTATTGTTGCTTAGAAGTCCCGCAGTACCTTGCTGTTAAGATCGCATTGCTGGTCGATCATTACTTGCATCTGTAGTAGAGATGCATGGTTATCAATTTTTTATGGAAGGAGTCCCGAAAATATAACAAGAAAAATATGAGATTACAATTTTAGGTGGATAAACAGAATACACGGATTAGTAATTTCGCACTCAATTACCTTTGTTGATCTGATCTGCTTCACGGACATTTCTACTTGGTTCTCTAGTTGTTCTAGCTCATTGATACTCAGTGGTTGTAGGTCCTCACCTAGAAGATTGCTACAGTAAATAGTTGAAGGAATTAGTTAACAGAAACAAAAGCAAATGCATATTAAAATTCAGTCAGTTGAAATTGATTACTTTCGAGAATGCTCCAAATAGTCAACTCTCGCTTTTAGTTTCAGATACTCTTGATAATTGTTCTGCTTAGACAGTGCAATAAGAGATCATCTGTTTAAGCATATAGTTGCAGCTCTAACCCACATGTGAAATATTTAAAATTCATCAGGTGAAACAGAAAGATCTTTTGCAGAAATAGAGATTTGTTATAACAACTTTAGAATATATATATATATATATATTTCATTATAGATTTTGTCATCTATACCTGCGTCTCATTTGCTGAAGTTGTAGCTTTAGACTCATCATTTTTTAAGCTTCGGTACCTCGCGATCATCTTCAGCATGCTGAGATCAAATTAGAAAATAAATGATAGATCACCATACTTATGAAGCAAAGCATGTAAAGGTAGAGCCAAATAAATAAAATCAGATGTCAAAATCATAGCAAAATATATCATGAAATCAAGTTTTATCAATTCCATTCGCACAAAGATGATGTTTATTCATAGACCTCTGGAAATCCAACCAAGCCCCTCCTCGCTACTTTTGGCGGCATTAGGCCACAACATGAAACCATGAACGTTTAGTTGTTGAATCTTTCTATAACTAATTGATGTATGTTTCACCAACATCTTTAACCAAGTAATTAAAATCCTCAATTATAATTGATGCAGTAGCCGAGTATATTTCACCATGTTGTTAGCCAATATATACATTTCACCAACATCTTTAGTTGATATAGTATGCAATCTCAGGTAGGTAGTTGCTACCGACAATCTCTAGTATTCACAAAAGATCAACATAGGAACACTTTCACTCAAATTTTTTTGTCATTATAATGATTTTCAACTACCAATGAGATCCCACCATCACAACGCAGACATGTTGTTTAGAGTTGATTTACACCTGTAATTAAAGATTTTAATACTTGATTACATACACAACATACTTATATAAAGATTGATGATTTTAAAGCTAAAGTGTCACTGATTTTTCCAGAATATTGATATAGTAATCAAAATGATATCTGATCATTATCATCTAAGCATATTAGCTCCAACCACTTAAAAAAGCTGTAGTGTCAATGATTTATCACAGTATTATAGCAATCATAATGATATCTCATTATTATCATTAAAACATATTAGCTCCAACTACTTATTGATTTTATTTTATCCTCTATTGAACGCTTGCAAGAGGAATCATATAATCTACTTAATTAAAAAAGTTGATTTTTATTATCAACAAAAAATTAATATGTATAGCTAAGTTATCAAATGCTGCTCATCCTTGGCTTAGAGTCCTCTCCTCCACCCTAAGCGCTTGATCTAACGGGATTAATTTATATTCTGTTAACTTAGTTAAATTGTAGAATAATGCTGTTTGTTAAATTCACAAATAACATTATTTATTAAGCTAAACAATATTCTAATTAATAATTATGTAGACATCGTATAACCTCTAATTAAGTAAAAATATTTATATAACAGTTTATGTTTAATTTAAGTGATAGTATCATTCTTATTGGCTGCACATCCTAAATTGTTGAACATGTTAGATAGTATAAGAATTAGAGATTTCGTGTGGCATTTATGTTCTTAGTAATTAGAGATGACATATATATATTGCTGAAAATTTTAGCTTTAAGTACTAAAAGAAAATAAAAAAGTAGTATAAAATTCATGATTTCTGATTTGTATTAAATCATCTAGTGCGTTTGATTTAAGATTATCATAATTATATGATTATGAGAAATAAAACATAATCTTGGTTCAATTTAGTTAATACAATAAAATTTTATATTTGAAAGTTTTAGTAATATTTTCTGTATTATGCTTCAGTCATAATATATTAATATTGTATGCTTGTCCACACCATCTATTTGCATTTATTTTATTTTTTGAAAATTAAAATCTCAAAATATATATAATAATAATGATACTATTATTATTAATAGTGATATATATAAATAAATAAGATTGGATAATATTTTATTTTTTTATTATTTTAGATTTTTTTTAGGTAATTATTTTAGGCCTAGATTAATTCAATTTAATTTATTCTAAATATAACTAGTAGTTAATTGATTTAATTTACTAAAGTTTTAATCAAAATACAAAAGTTTAAAAAAAAATCGTTCTTCTTCTTTCTCCCGCTGTTGGTTATACAAGGTGTATAAGATAAAATAAAAACAAAAAAATCTAGCTCTGCCTCTGCCGACCGTAGTTAAATTGCTTGTAATAGAATCGCGTAGAAAATGGAAGATCAAAGTTAAATATTCCATAAACTTTACTTGGGAAAATTTTAGGGGAACGAGGCACGCTATGCCTTTGTTTAGAGAAAGTAAGGGAATTAGCACGTACAAGGAGGAAAAAGAGTTGAATTAGCACCTAGAAAAAATAGGTCAGTGTACTATATCAGCATGTATCGTCGCAGCAAAAGGAAAAAAAAAAAATCCCGCAACCATAAAAAATCCCTTGGAGAGTTAAGTGACTGATATACTAATGGAACAGTATAGAAGCCAAACAAATTAAGTTCCAAGTAATCTTCAAGACCTAAAAAAGTGTTTTTGTTGGTTATTGCTCACAGAGAAACTAAAAAAAAGAAACCCATCAAGTTGTACTCTATCATAATTTGTTTCGAACTTCCTAATCGATGACAAAAGTAGACCGACGGAATCAATCGACATAATCTACTGAATTCCTCAGAAACAAACGTTGGAAACCAGTGAATTGCTAAACAGAAAAACACAAGATCCGAGGAAAAAAAAAGAGGGGAAAACGTAATAAATACCTGGATGGAGTGCTGCAGAACTCGAAGAGACGGCCGGAAGAGGAGAAGACGATTGCCGCCACCTCGACGTCGCACAGCACCGACAGCTCGTGCGCCTTCTTGAGCAACCCACCGCGGCGCTTGGAGAAGGTAACCTGCCGATTTATCTTGTTCTCGATCCTCTTCAGCACCACCTTCCCCCTTCCCATGAGTGCACCGAAAGATCAAGAACAAACCCTAGCTTGACGGGTATCGTTAGGTCGATCTCTCCCTACTCTTACCGTCCCCGAGACGATCGTCGCACCGTCTGGCGAGATCGGAGAGGTAGCTAGTGATATGATCCGGAAAAGAAATGGAGAATCTAAAATGAGCAAGGATGGATGGGACAAAGCGTCGTCCGGGCGACGAATGGGAAGAAGCACGTCCGCAACAACACTAACCCACTGACCGCTGTACAATTCTCGGAGGCTACGTGTCGACGCAGCAGAGGGTGGCTTTTTCCGGGTCCGTGAGTTTGCCATCGGTTCTTCCGTAAAATTACGACGATGTGTAAATTGGAAATTTCCGTTGGCTCGCTTAAAAATTTCTTCAATCAATTTTACTCTGAGATTTCTATATAAATTATTTGTTTATTAAAAACAACATTTTAAGATAGTAAAAGTCATACGCTAATAATGACAGATCTCGTACTATCTCCATAAATTGAAATTAGTTAAAAATGTTTTTCTTTGATAAGAATCGATACTTATCTATATAACAATCAAAGCTATAATTAAAGTCATTTATAGAGAATAAATTAAAAAAATTATTCCCGTGGAGAAAAATATAATATATACTAGTGTGATCGTGCACACGCGTTGCGTGTATAATATAATAATATATAAATTATTTGGGCCTTTGAAAATCCGAATTGTTTAGATTTTCTAGTGTCACTCTTATAAACCAAGAATAATTATTTGGGTAAGATTCGTCAAACTCATGCAATAATGACTATTGTAACAGGTAGGGGTGTCAAAAATGAACCCGACCCGACGACCCAACCCGAGTCGACCCGAAAAAAATCAGGTTCGGGTTGGGCATTTTCGGGTTCGGGTCGGGTTCGGGTTGGAGGGTTGGAGAGTAAAAAATTTTCGGGTTGGGTCAGGTCGGGTTCGGGTTGACCCGGGTTGACCTGAGTTGACTTAAATATAGGGTTTTGTGAATTTTTTTGGGGTTAAATCAAATTTTATTTTAAAAATTTAGATGTTTTTATGTATATTTGTATGATAATGATGGAGTATTGAGATAAAAGTGAAGAATTATAGGGAAAATAGCCCAAAAAAGTCGTTTTGAATCGGATTTTCGGGTTATATGGGTCGGGTTCGGGTTGATCGAGTTGGTCGGGTTCGGGTTGGGTTAAAAAAAAAAAAAAAAAACTCAACCCGACCTAACCCGACCCACCCGAATTGACACCCCTAGTAACGGGCTTCCCTATGTAAAAAATTATTTTAATTTAATATTATATTTGTCTTAGTAAAAAAAACTAAAAAAAGTATATTTTTTAACATTGTCGGCCTAAAATATTTATAAAAGCTTTTTTGATCATAGTGTTGTCAATTCTAAGATATGAGACTAAAGAGAACTATATTTTTTTTATATAAAACAACCAGAGAAAATTAATGATGAAAAAAATTCATAATAATACGCTGTAACTGAGTCTCGAACTCTAGATCACTGATTGTTTCACTTGTGAAATTACTAATAAACCTTGGAATTATTTTTAGTGTAAATAGAAAAAAGGACATTAACGTAAATGTATTTTAGGCTTCACCAAAATTAGTTAGTAAAGGGGAGAGATTTTTAATAAAATAGTAATATATATATATATATATATATATAAAAGCACAATTATTCATAATATAGAAAAAAATATAAAATTGTCATCTTAACCACTCTTCTAGAATAGTTCGATACTCTCTTAGAAAGAGTAAATCATGAAAAGTATTTATTTTAACGTAATAACCCTTTGTATAGAAAAGATCAGATATTTAACTAGACCATTTTACACTCGGAAAAATTGACCCTAAAATCTATTAAAATGGCCATCCATGCAGCCCCGGCCCAGAGGCCGGGCCACCCTGGGCGATTGCCCAGGGCCCAAGTTTGGGAGGGGCCCATAATTTTGAAACATTTATATAATTTATATATGCATATATTAATTGAGAATTAACCTTGTAAACTTTCACTGTTGCACATCCTCTGCCTCCGCACCTGTTGCGATTTCTGCCTCTCCTTTCTCATATTCTCTTTATTTTTCAATTTTATCTTGAATTTATTTATAATTACATCATTTTTTTCTCTTCATTTTTCTTTTTTATTTCCTCGATATATATGATCCAAAGAATTGAGATAATCTTGATAATAATACATATAATATTTTAGTTGAAAAGTTCCCTTTGAACATTACTATAGACATTTTTCAAATACTCATTATTTTGAAAAATTATAGATAAAGTTTCTCAAAATTATTCAAAATTAAAATTATTAAAAAGGAGATCAACAATGTCACAAGAGAAATTAAATGGATTAACAATTTTATTTATTGAAAAGATATTTTAGAAAATCTTGAAATTAATAATATTATAGATGATTTTACATCTAGAAAAGCTAGAAGAAATCATTATAAATAATCTTTACTTTATGAAAATAAAAAATTAAGGACCTATTTTGATCGTTTCGCCCCGGGCCTCCCAAATGTTAGGACCGGGGCTGCATCCATGTAGCTCCAACTATGCCAACTTAAGATGCACAATTATCCATATGAACATTGTAAAAAAATGCATAAACTTAGAGAAAGATTATGATTGTCTTAATTAGGGTTTCATTAGTAAAACTTTTTTATGGTGTTGTATTAATTTCTTCGCCTTTTTTCAAATGCAAGTTCGTTATATTAACGACTCTCCTAATATCGGCTCCATGGATGTGGAGGAAAGTACATGCAGGTATATAGACGTCAGACGTATGATGGGATGAATTCCAGATTGTCAGTTTCTGAGAATCGACTCCTGATCATTACGCTAGATATATCATGCGCCCACCATTTGTGCTATGCCTGAGGACTTTTTCGCCTTTTTTAATGTTCTATAGAACATGGAGGTTTCAAGAAGATTAATTTCAGACGTATAGAGGAATTAGTAGTACTCAAGATTTTCTACTAGTCATTATTAGAGTAATAAGACAAGATTTAATAAATTAGTCATCCTTATCTCTAACCATGTTCTTCCCTGTACTACAAGAAAAACAACATTAACTGAAAATCACAAGATTTTTGGTCGCTAATACATTTAGCAATAGAATTTTAATTCTGTTGTTAAAATAGTGCTAATTCGATCGTTAATAAACAGAAACTAGCTAATTTCTCATAGTGTTGTGAGATTGGAGCAGTGAATATAGGCAAATACTCAGGGGCTGACTTACTATCTGGGAGGAAATATAAAGACATATTCACAGCTGGTTATTAGCAAGATGAAGAGGAAATTATCGAGTTGGGTGGAACAATCTTTATGCATGGCAGGGAGCACTATTCTTGCATAAGTAGTGCTTTCCTCTATCCCATCATGTTTTACGCAAGCTTTCACCATCCAAATATCCCTACATAATGAACTTATAATTATAGGGTGTGCCATGAACTACATTTGGGGCCATGATGCTTAATTACCTCAAATTAAGAAGAATGATATGATCAGTTGACATCTTGATATGCTTAAGGTGTCAAAATATAAGTCTCCATGATCAAAATGACTTATATATCTCAAGTTAAAAGGAAATTTGCACTCGAGCTGCAGTAAAAGTTTTACAAACATATCTATATATATAAATAACCGTATGAAGTCATACAGCGAGTCACTCCAATGAACTAGTTACCATAACTAGCATCTACATTTAACTCTCGACATCCCAATGTCTCCAGCCAATGAGAAAACAGTTGCTTGGCGAAATAAGAAGTATAACACATGCTAGTCTTACAGAATTGATTGTCTCCAGCCAGGGAGCACTATTCTTGCATAAGTATAAACATAACCAAGAATTGTTATGTTTATACTTGTGTTGCTATTTATTTATATTTTTGCTATTATGATTATATATGCCATGTTTATGTTATTGTACCAATTTTAATAGTGGTTTCATTGATGTTCTTATGCAGACAATACTCGATGGGTCGTAAAAAACAAGTAGCAGCAGTTGAGAAGATACATGGAGTAGTTGATGCTGAGCTACATGGTGTAGCTTATACAGAGGTACATGAAGTTACTGATAGAGAAGAACGTTCTGTCGATGTGCAGAAGAACAAACGAGGTCCTACATTAATGTGTAAACTTACTGCAGCTGCAAGATGGGGGAAAAAAGCGAAGATTGATTATGATGACTTGGGCCGACCATTATACAATGCAAATGGAAAGACATTGCAATCGTACATTGGCTCTATTGCTAGAACCATGGTGTTAATCAACATAAAGTCTTGGCCTACTGTCCCAAAAAATATAAAACAAAAATTGTGGGAAGAGATTTCGGTAAGATTAATAAATACATACAATCTCAGATCAAGTTAGTTTTCAACTCTCTACTACCATTATTTTATTTAATCCATTCTTGTCATATACCTATCATTGTTTTATTTAATCAATTCTTGTCATATTAGTTGTATAATTATCCAGCTTGTATGTCTATTATTTTCTTATTCCTATTCAACTTCTCTATTAATTGTATTAACTAATTTTTTGTGTTGCAGAATGTGTTCGAATTAACACCACAAAATGAGACTGTTGTGATGAATTCAACATATCAAAAATGGCAAGATTTAAAAAAAAACTCACTAGCAGATTTGTTTGGCCAAATGAAGATAATCCTGAAAAATTGAGTTCTCCACCTAGTCAATATCAGATCCCAAAAGCAGTTTGGAAAGCATTTGTAGATGAGAGACTTTATCCATCATGGAAGGTACACACTCATATGGTGTTAGCTGAAAATCTTTGAAATATCTTATAGGCAAATTTTGATTATAAAACTTGTTGTCTTTTAAAGTATGATGTTGTTTGTACTTTTACATTTGTAATTTCCTACATATTACACGTTGAATTATACAGTATGGTGTTTTCAATTGCTTACCAAGTATTACTTTACATGTATTACCAAATAATATTATAGTTAGGCAAAATGCAATTTATAGTTAGGATTATGGTTAGGAAATTTTACAGTATGACAAATTTTGCTTATAAATTTTGCATTTTGTAGTTTTTCAAGTGCAAATTTTGCTTTTAAATTTTGCATTTTACATTTATAGAGTTCTCCTCTGTTGTTGAATTATACAGTATGGCAAATTTTGCTTATAAATTGTATTTTGCAGTTTTTCAAGTGCTTACACTATGTAATGCAATACTACTTACACTTATAATGCAATATTGCTTACACTTATAGTGCTTACATTAAATTGTATTATATTATATATTATGTAATGCAATACTGCTTTAGGAAGCAACGTGAAAATGCATACGGGTGCTTACACGTACAATTGTTTGCATGTCTGCTATATATATAATGCATACGGGTGTTTAATTACGAATGTATCTTCTATGTAGGTTATTCATGAAAAGCAAAAAGAACGAACGATGCATTATAAATATCATCACAGATTATCTCGCAAAGGTTACATCGGCTTAGAAACAGAATTGGTGAGCTACCATGTAATTATACTTATCATTTTCATCAAACAAGTATTTAATATTATGTAGCTGATCATTTTTGGAATTGTAGAGGGAGAAAAAAATAATTGCTGAAAATGAGGAAGTTGATAGATCGATGCTTTGGCGTAAAGCCCGTGAGGATAAATTTGGCAACATAACAAATATGGAGATAGCAGAAGTCGTTGCAAAAATTGTAATTATTTTTTTTATCTACTTTTCATATTGCTTAGCTAAATAATATTGGAATTTTTGGATCGATTTGTTACATCTCATATTGTAGGATGACTTAATGGAAAAGAAAGTCAAAGGAGAGTTCAAATCTTCTGGGATGAATGATGTGTTAACCACTGATTTAGGAAATCAAGAACACTATGGACGGGTTAGAGGTGTGGGAGGATGTGTAAAACCCCAACTCTACTTTAAAACTGCAAGAAAGAGTAGGGAATCAATCCCAAAGGATTTGATCGATAATTTCAAAGAACAATCGGAGGAGAATAAGAGCTTGAAGGCTGACGTAGAGAAATTGAAGGCTCAACTTACTCAGGTCATTGATAATCAGACTTGTGAGGTTGTTATATCGAACAAGTCCTCAAACATGAACAACCCAAAATGGAGAGATGATGTGGAGATTTATGAATGTGGCACTTCAAGCTTGGAGGTTTTATATTTCTCAATTTTATGTCAAATTGATTTTTCTTTCAAATTAAGGTTTATATACAATTTATTTTTTTATTAAAGGGAAAAAATGTAACCTGACTGTGAAGCAACGTGAACATGTGGTGGCGTACGACACAATACTATCAGAAGGAGGCCCAAATATACTGATTCATCATGTTCCACTTGGGGAAGGGAATTTCAAGGTATCTATTGATGTTGTGTTAGATGAAGGAGCAAAGCTTCCAATTCCAATTCCGTCTGGACCAACAATCATCAATGATGCTATTAGAACAATTGTTGCTTGGCCTAAAGAGTTGATAATTTTACCAACAAAGAAGGTACTTTAATTTCAATTTACTTGAAAAGTTGGTATTTGAAAAAGCCTCAATCAATTGAATACTCATATGAATATTTTAAAATTTTGTAGAAGAATGTGCAACATCAATCATTTGCTCCTTCGGATATTCATGATCATCAGGATAAGTACAAGGAAATTGAAAAAACATTGTCGATGACATGCAAATATATCTACTCGTATGTTATCAGATTGATGCCTGAAGATGAGAGCATACATATAGAATTTGATAAGCAATGTTTCGACGTCCTAAAAGTGTATGGTTGCTAAGAGAAGATATCTTACGCTTTATGGAGATGAGAGAGATAGGTGCTAGACAAATAGTGATTTACATGGGGTATGTTATGCGTTAAATACAATATTTGTTCATATGCTTTGCTTTGATCGCAATATTTGTTCACATGCTTTGCTTTGGTTTACATGGGGTATATTGCCTTGCAGTTACCTTTACAAATACTTGAAGAAAGAAAAAAGAGCTAAGTATGTGTCATTTGTGGATCTTGGTCACATACTTACATGCGGTGTGGGTGAAGAAGACAGTAAATTGTCACAACATATTTCTGCTCAGTTGGGAGTATCTAACAGAGATAGCATATGCCTCATCTCGTATAACACTGGATAAGTTTTTTATTATTTATCAATTCTTATTACATGTTATTCAATGTTATATTTTCATTTGTGCAGGTACCATTAGATCCTGATTATAATTAATGAAGATAAGAATATGATATATTTATTGGACTCTTTGAGTAACAGGAATCGAGACCATGCTTGGCAAATTATTGTGACCAAGTAAGTAGTAGATTATGCTAATTTTGAATGCATTGAATTCATTATAGGTTAAAAAAAAAAATTTCTATTGTTTACAATGTAGCGGGGTCAAGATATACAATGCATCAAGGGGTATTTTAAAAGGACCAGGTTTTAAACAATTGACAGTATGTATTGTGACTATGTATTTAGACATCAATTAATAATTTTTATTATTTGGATTGTGACTTCTTGCATGACATTTTCAATTTCATTAGGGTAATCTTAAACAAAATGGTGGTGTTGAATGTGGATATTGTGTGATGCGATACATGAAAGAGATAGTCTTGGATGAAGACCCACAATTGAAGAGGAAGGTAAATTTCTTCTTTATGAAATATTTTCTTTATAAAATATTGAGTTATTTTGCATTGATACTCAAACTTCTGTTAATGTTTCAGTTTGCAGCATCAAAAAACAAACAGTATTACAATCAATCTCAGTATGATGAAGTCAGAAGTGAATGGAGCGAATTCATCTATTTCTATGTGGGTGCCTAAGTGTAGGCTATGATATAAATTTTAGATTATATTTAGAGATTTATGGATACAAAAGTTTTTGGGTTATGGTTAAACATGTCTTTTATGAATACACTTTTGGATTGTATATGATACATGTTTGTGATATATTGGTTCAATTTTGGGGTGAAAAATATTATATTAGAGTTAAATATTATAGTATATATTTTTATCAATTAAAATTGTATTATGGTAAAATATAGTCAATTACTTCGACATTATAAATGACTGATGAAGTAATACAACACAAACGAGTTCGATAAATTTAAATAATGGCATAGTTAAAGAAACTATTTACTTCACTTCTGATCAAATTTATGAAAGTATTTCGTATAAATTACTTCACTAGATTAATTTTTTTTGTTGTAGTAAAATATGTTCTATTACTTCTATACTACGATGAAGTAATACAATAATAAATACTTCGACCAAGCCAAATTATTCAGAAGTAAAATTAAACAATTACTGCACCAAAATGCAAAATTTGTGAAGTTGTATACATATTTTACTTCGTCAAACAACGTAACCTATGAAATAATAATCATCAACTACTTTGGTATTATTACTGATCTCGATGAAGTAGTATAGCTTTTTTACTTCAAAAACGGTCCGATTTTGAACCGGTTTTGTACCAGTGATAGACTTCGGTAATCGTGTGGCGAAGTAAAAAATTTATCCTTTTACTTCACATGCGTCTACTTTGGTAATTAATTATCTACTTATTACTTCGTATAATATCCAAAGTATATTGCCGATTTTCACATAGTGAGGCACGCTGCCGAACCACGGTAACTCTTCTTCTTTCTCTTCTTCTTCTCCTTCCTCGTGTTTGCTCTCCTTTTGTGTGTCTTTGTCTTGTTACTCCGCGCGATCTTTTTTCTCTCTTCCTCTTCTTCCGCGGTTTAGAGGTTGAAAGGTGTACCCCTCTCTTTGCGCAACAGCATGCAACCTGTGCGCCTTCGTCTTCCTCTATTCATCGCGAAAACCCAAAATCTTATGTCAGAAATCTTTCCTCTTCGTCTATTCAACTTTGAAACTAAATCTTACATCGTAAACGTTTTTTTTCCTCTATTCAACTCTAAAACCCTAAATCTCACTTAGGAAAATCTCTCTTCTTTTGTTAGATTCTATCCCTCTTTCAACTTTTCACTATTAGAATATCCTATTGATATTTTTAATAAATATTTTATAATAATATTTATTAAAAATTATTTATTTAAATAAAAAAATCATATTAGATTATTTATGATAAGAATATTAATAAATACTATTATTAATCATTGAGAACAATTATTTTTAAAACATATTAATCATATTAATTTTTTCTCTTAACTTTTTATCTTTATTAACCTCTACTAGCAAGTGAATCTAAAGATAAACCCTAACGCTAACCTAATTTTTTTTTGCCTTTCTTCTTTTCAACAACAATCGGAACCAGAGTCCTTTCCATAAGTAACTCTAATCTCATATTCTCATAGGTAATCAAAATTATTTATCAGAATCGATATTGTTGGACTTATTAATAATAAATATATAGTAAAAGAAAACTATTAATTAGTGATTAAATTATTAACTAATATATGAAACTATTTATCAGCAAATGATTATGAATTAATAAATATATGAATAAATATCTCTATACTCTTCTCCCGATTATTTAGAATAACAAGAAGCTATTGATTAGTTATTAAATAATTAACTAACACATAAAACCATTAATAGTTGCAATTTAATTGGTTAGGATATTATGTTCTAATTTAGGAATTTGGGTTCAAGTTCTAGTACCAACAAATTTCTTTTAATATTTATACATCTATATAAAAAAAACTGAGTTCTATTACCAATACATTTCTTTTAATATCTATACATCTATAAAAAACCTTGATTTCAACGTTTAAAAGAAAAAATAAAATAAAAAATTGAACCGATGGTCGGTTAACTTGGGATGAAATTTGGTCAACGGGTACCTGACCCGGTTATGACCGGGTCAGGCCTGGGGTCGGGTCTACCTGTAGGAGGGGTGGTGATCCTATACTCACAACATTTACGATTTTTGAAATCGTTCTTATATCCATGACATGTAGGAGCGGTTCAAAACCATTAACACTTGGTTTTAAAGTGATTTGAACTGCTCCTGAATTTATAGATATAGAAGTAGTTTTAAACCGTTATTATATGCATAATGTATAAGATCAGTTTCAAATGTAGGGGTGGTTGAAAACCACTCTTAAAAGTAAAAAAAACTACTCCTATATGAGTATTTTTTTGTAGTGAATTGATTATATCGAGATATTTTCTTCTGTATCTAAGAAATATTCTCTTTGTATAATTTTGTCTTTGGTTGCCCAATTTGATTTGGATTTGCACCAAATGGATGTGAAAACGACATTTCTCAAAAGATTACCCAAGTGTTGGGGTGTTAGGGAGATATCAGAGTGTTGACCACTGGAGAGCCGCGAAGAAGGTAATGAGATACCTTCAAAGGACAAAGGATTACATTCTTATGTATAGACGAACCAAAACTCTGGAGATGATTGGCTACTCTAATGCAAATTTCATTGATTATGTTGATTCACGTAAATCAACATCTGGTTATATTTTTAGGTTAGCTAATGGAACTGTATCATGGAGAAGTGTAAAACATACTCTAACTGCTACCTCCACTATGGATGTCGAGTTCATATCCTGTTTTGAAGTTACCTCACATGGTGTATAGTTGAAGAGTTTCATATTTAGGCTTATAATTGTTGATTCTATTACTAGGCCATTGAGATTGCACTGTGACAATTCAGTTATTGTGTTTATGACTAAGAACAACAAGAGTCAAAGTCGAAGTAAGCACATCGACATTAAATACTTAGCCATAAAAGAACATGTCCAGAGAAGAAAGTGGTCATTGGTACCGAATTGATGATAGTCAATCCTTTGACTAAAGGCATGCCACCAAATAATTTTGAGGATCATGTAGTACAGATGAGACTTAGTTCTATAATTTTTATTGTACCTACATTTTAATATTTTCAATGAAACTCTTATTCAGTTTGATATTATTGTACACACATTTTAATATTTTCAATGAAATTCTTATTCAGTTTGATATTTATTTTTCTCATTTAGTTCTGTGCACATATTTGTATACTCATTTTGAGAAGTATCATTAATGTTTGGACCTTGAATAAACATAGATTCATTCATTCATAAGAAGTGTATAAGAAATAATATGCATTATAATACATGGAAGATAATACTCTTATTTTTAGAGGACCTATCACCATGATTCTTGTATTTTGTTTCTGTTGTTGTAAGTGATTGATACATGAACCAAATGGGAGAATATTGGTTATTCCTCATAAAGTTAAGTGATCCACATGATCTCCACTTTATGATCCAAGTTGTGGACCATGATTTCCACAAATCATGAGATATGGTGGTTTCTTTCAACCAACTTAGTGATGGTACAAGTTTATATATATTCATGTTCATTTTCATAGGTCCCTAAGCCTATTCTGTTTAGGGAAATATACATCATGATATTGAGTGAGACAAGATTTAGAAGCATCAAAAATTTCAAAACCAAACACAATTTAGTGTGAATCGCAATGACGGGAGGTACACTATTACATTCAATTTCGTTTCCGCTTTTCGATATAAATATGTTATTAATGATACTAAACATGTTCAAATCTATTTAATTTATTTACAGTTCGTTGGGGGAACACGGCTGGTGGGAATAGATGACCTCATCCAGCGTCCATATCACCGCGCCCATCTTGAGACAAGCAAGGACGCTCTGGGTTTAATCGATCCTGTTCTGTTTTTTTTTTTTTTTTTTTTGATTTAATAAAGGATGCTTTTGTCAATTAGATTTATATAAACTAATCGCATGCCTCTTCATCAGCACACTGAATCAGAATTGAACCACTTAGAGATTTTTGTTTGAGCTTTGACAGATTAATTCATCCACTAGAAACAATATGACCACCTTATACTGTCAATTTGCACATGAAAACACAACCTAATTAACTAATTCTCCCGGAAAAATGCCAGTCTCCCTCCCTCAGATGTATTCATAAACACAACTATCGAAGCCTGCAACAGACATGATGATGACTCAGAGCAATTAGTTAGGAGACAAAAACCATGGCATTCGTCAATTTAATTAATTAATACATCAAAAAGCGACTCGACTCACTGGGGTCAGTCGTCGTCACCAGCGCGGAGTTGTTGAAGAAGCAATTCCAGTAGTGCCGGCCGGCGGCCTGGTAGTAGAGGTTCATGGCGACGGAGGCGTGGGAGATGAGGCTGTCCGGGCGAGCGCAAGCGCAGCCGATCCGCAGCACTCTGCAGTCCACCTGCAGCTGCGAGCAGGCGTAGTTCAAGTTCGCCATCAGCGTTGCAGCGTCCGACGAAGGCTTCGCGACGCACCAGGTTTTCTGCCAACAGATTAAAATTAAGCAATTGTACAAACTTCTGCTTTATATGCACATTCGAGATGAATCAAAACTATCTTTTTCATCATCCTACGGAAGACGAGGAAAATTGTTTACATCTGCTTTTGCGGCCGGCACGAGATTCGCAGCTCCTGCAATGGAGTAATTACGGGTGAGTGATTCGAGAAAAAGTGAAAGATGTTAAATGAGTGATTTTGGATTACCAGAGAAGAGAGAAAGGAGTAACAAGGTAGAACAGAGAGATGAGAAGAAGATCTCAGCTCCGAGTTTGCTCGCCATTGCTAGATCCTCCGCCGAGTATGTACTCTGGGGTGTGGAGTTGACAGAGGATTTATATGGGAGAGGAAGGAAGAGGATGGATTACTTAGGCGGCGTGGATTAATGGCTGATTAGGGCTGTAAGGAGGAATGATAATAACTCGATTTATTGCCATAATTATTATTAAATATAATCATCATGGATCAGTTTTGGAGTGCAAATAGGGAAACTGAAATTGGAGTTAATTTCCTGGTGGTAAGTGACAAGGATAATTTCTATGTAGGTTTGAATTTTACGTTGGATGTTTTTTAAGGTAATTTTATATTTAGTAGTCTTTTTAAATTTTATTATGTATATTTGTAAAGATTTAATTTATTAAAATTATTATTTTAAATTTATTTAATATATTTTAATTATAATTACATTTATAAATTATTTTTAAATATAATAAATATCATATAAAAATATTAATAAATTTAGATGTACGTAGATTGATAATTAAATTATGAACAAGAAGAATAGAATATTCTAAAGATTTTTTTTTTAATGTGATATGATATGGATGAGTTGGAGTTGAAATATTATTTGATATTGAAATTATATTATTTTAATATAAAAATTACACGATATTATGAGTTAGAGATTGTCTAACTGTCACTGAGTTCGAGCTATGGGTGATGCTTGGTGTCATTTCATAACTCACTTATACTTTGTTAATTTATTTACTTCACTTCCAGGATTAATTGAATCTAAGTCCATCGAATTTAGAAAGATAAAAAAATTAAGACTTAACTAGTAAAATCTCAGTTAAATTGAATTAATTTATCCAATTGATTTATACTTCTCTCTTCTTCTAGCCCCGGCGACTTTGAGATGGAGGAGAAAGGAAGAATGTGAGCGTGAGGATCGGAAGAAAAAAACTTAATTAAGTAGATGGCAGCTTGGAGACTTTTATTTTCGACCAACTGGATTAGGACTGTAATTGAGCCGAATCAAGTTGGAGCTCATGCCAACTCGAGCTCGAGAAAATTATATAGGCTCGACTTGAGCTTGACCTCAATTACATTCTTGTGAGTTTGAGCTCGGGATCGAGTCGAGCTCAAGTCAAGCTCAAGCCTGACTTAGAAAAATAAATTAAAAACTTATTCAAATAGGGATTCAAATCGTAAATCTCAAATATACCAAATGACATGCTCTAGCCACAAACTCCTCCTGACTTATCTTTCATTTTAAAAGTAATAATAATTTTAATAATTAAAATATTAAATTAACTTGTCTTGACAAGACTCGACGAACCCTCGAGTCAGTATTAAATGAGCTCAAGCTCGGTTTGAATGTTAAACGAGCCGGCTCAAGTTAAACTCAATCAAATTCGAGCTCGAGTCGAGTTTTGACTTAGCTGCTCGCGAGCGACTCACGAACGACTCGGCATATTTGCACCCCTAACCCGGATAGGTCAGCCCGAGCCATTGGCTATTTCAAAGGTATTTTAATAATAAATTATATAGAAACTGATATCAATTGTTTATTGAACATGTTAATGTCGTTCTCTCGGAAAGGTCTAGTAGCTAGCTCATGAAGTGTTGTCATCGTAAGGTCTAAGGTTTGAATCTCAGTAAAGTCGAGGTAAATGTCTTCTTTATATGCTAGTCATGTTGGATCGAGAAGCGCTAGAAGAGAAGGGGGGTGTGAATAGCTTTCGAATTCGAAAATAGACAAGAGTAAAGCAACGGAATAGAAAATAAAAGCAAGACACAAGGACACCAAGATTTACTTGGTTGGGAGCCTTGGACGACTCCTACTCCAAGGCCCACGCTCATTGAGCATTTACGTTGGACAACAACTATAATTTCGAAAAAGGTTTACAAATTAAGTACAACTAAAAGTTGTAATAAAACTTATACCGACAACAAAAACACTAAGTTTGAGGCTCCTGGTCGTCAGGGACTTGCTACAGTTTTTCTGGATCTTCTATTGAGCAGCACGAAGAAGATTGATCGCTTAAGGGTTGATACTCTGAGGTGTTGGTCGAGATATTCTTAAATAGGCTGTTGGAGGCGCCTCAAACCCCTCATGGAGGTGCCTCAAACATGAAAGCTTATCTCGCTTTCTGTGTTGCGATGAGCTTCGGGTCACTGCCGCTTATCCACCTGAGGGTGCCTCCATTGTCACTCCAAGGCGCCTCCAAGCCAGCGTCCAGGGTGCCTTCAAATCCTATGGAGGCGCCTCCAACTCCTCTGCGCAGCCAACTTTGCCTTGCACCCGAGGCGCCTCCAAGTTCCATGGAGGGCACCTTGGGTACTGTTCATCCAAGGCAAACTTTGTTCTTTTGACCTTGCAAAACATGTTAGTATCAAAAACAAACACATATCCTGCAAGACAAAGTTAGCACATAATGATAGCATAATTATAAATGTTTGACAGTCACCGGACTGCCCAGTTCTGACTTCAGATTTCCGACCGTAAACCCTAGGTCGAACCAATGCCTACTGTTCCCTCTTCCAGGGAACGCGTCCTCACCTACTCCACTCAAGAGAACATATCTGATGCTAGTCCGGTTCTCCAGACCGACTGGACTTTTCGCCTAGGGTTACCACCCCCTAGGGTTTTTCGCCACCTAGGGTTACCCCCCTAGGACCTAAGGTTACCCCCTTAGGATTTCCACCACCTAGGGTTACCACCCCTATGACCTAAGATTACCACCCCTTAGGGTTTTCCACCTACCTAACCGTAGTTAGAACTTTCCTGCCAACTCATTCAGCATATCAGATAACAAGTAACCTTAACTTTGAATCTCTTTGTCATCATCAAAACTAGGGTTCGATCGTCGGATGCTTCCCGCACCAACAATCTCCCCTTTTTGATTATGACAACTGAAATTCAAAGTTAAGTAAAGAGATACAATAAAAAAATGTTATAAAGCATCTCTAGCATAAGCGTAAATTTGATAAGCATAAATTTACCAAAAAGCTCCCCCTTAATAAAAGCTTCCCTGAATTCCCTTGAATTTAAATTTTCGAATTTTTCTTTGAATTTGAATTTTCCTTCTACTCTCCCCCTTTGTCATATATCAAAACAAGCAAGAGAGTAAAGAAAGAACAATGATCAATGGCCTTATTCAGGTTTGAGAAGTCTTATCTTTTTAGAAATAATTTTTATCTTTTTAAAAAAGAAAAATAGAGATAAACACTTAGCTTTCATAGAGATAAGCACTTAGCTTTTAAAGAAAGGAATTTTTTTTTGAAAAATAGAGGGTTAACCACACTTTAAAAATTTTGACAAATTTCTTAGGTAAACGTTGAAAAGTTTAAAAACTGCTTAACTAATTTGAAAAACTTTTTGAAAGATACTTAGTGAAATTTAAAAAGACTTTACAAAACATTTAGCATAAAAACACTTAACTAACTAACTCTTTTTACATAGTTAACTTTGAAACGCTTTTTAATTAGATTTGAAAAGTTTTTTTTTTAAAAAAAAACATAACTAAAGTTGAAAACTTTTGAAAAAATACTTAACTAAATTTAACTAAATTTTCATAAGTCTTTGAAAAATACTTAAGATGATTTTAAAAAGTACTTAATTTGAAAAACTTGTAAAATTTTAACTAAGGTCATTTTTACAAAAAATTGTTCCTTTACATAAATTCCTAATGTTCAAGCATGAGTAACAAAAAGATGAAATTAATTACTTAATTTCCTTGGCCAAATGTCTAACCATTAGTTACTAATTGTTTACCTAGAAGACAATCATTTTTACTTGGTTAGTCAAGTTAAGTTAGTGATCCAGCTATATTTGACTAAGTCTGGATAACTTAACTTGATTACTGTTATTTGATATTTAATGCCCAGACTTATGTCGATGCATAGACATAAGCATTCTTAAGTTCAGGCAGTACCTTATGTATCTCACACCATTCTAAGTATTTTTCAAACACAAACAAGTTAATCCTAGGGTGCTTGTGAGATGCTCTAGTTGAAACTAGGGGTACATGATTTCTAGGAGATAAGTTCCTAGGCTAAGCCAGATTTTTGAAAGTCTAACAAAACTTGAAATTTTGAAAAATATTTTTCCTAGAATTAAAAACCAAAACTAGTCAACAGACTAATTTAAGTAGAAATAAGTGCTAATCACCTAAACATAACAAAAGCAAAAAAGTCATCCATACATGAAGTGAGTATATGTATAATAAGTACAATGCATGTATGAAAGAGTATCAAATCGGAGGGTTGTCAACTGGAGGAGGTGATGGAGGCCGCTCGTGGATATGCAACGCCCGACGAATCTCCTCTCGGAGAGAAGTGACCTCAGTCTATAGTGTACGGAAGCCGCCCACGACCAGCTAATGTGTCAGCGCGGAGGACCGCTCAAGACGAGCGAGTCTATCCTCAATGGATAAGGAAGTGGAAGACTGAGTTGACGTCGAAGGTTGGGATGGATCGAGAGGCTCTCCAAATATCTGATCTTGAGTAAACTCAAATAGCTCCTCTCGACCCTCAGGTGGTTGAAAGAACTCATCTGGGGTTAGGCCACCTCCCTCGGCTGGAGCAATGGGCTCATCCTCAACTGGATCGACTGGCGGAGGCCCACCTCTCCATGCTAGGACCCCTGAGCAGTGATATCTACATGTGCTAATCTAAGATGACGCTGATCAAACTCATCATAAGGGGTAAGGGGAATAATCGCCTCCCGAGTCACATCTATGCCCTCTATCGTCGAGAAGATGTAAGTCAGCACATGACAATAGGGCATGTGGACTACTCGAGAAGTGAAGAGACTAGCCGCATGAATAACGTTATAAAATATATGCAATGCAATGTCTATATCTTGATGATGACATAATGCATATAAAAAGAAAGAATGAGATGGACACATTTTCGGGACGTCTCGAGATGTGATGGGTAGAATGCATGCAGTCAGAACTCTATACATGATGTAGTCTTGTACCCTAAGAGACATCGACCTGAAGTCAGAGACTCCAAGTGGTCTCTCCCCTCCAAAAAAAATACTCATAGAGTGTATCTAAAGTAATGTGGGAGTAGGGCTCGCCAAATGGTCGATACCTACTAGGGTAGCACAGAAAAGGGCATGTTGACTATCTAAGCTCTAAACTGGAACGTAATAAGGAAGGAGTGAACTGGATGTCCTTTCCACCAACTTTGGTGGAATAGATCAAATCATCAACCCTCTCAAGGTTGTTGTAAAACTGGGCACATAAATCATGGTTTACCGCATTACTACAATAAACTAGTCTATCCAGTCAATAGTGTGCAATCATCTGAATGATAGGCTGGCAATAACTAGTGAAAAAAGGTCTACTTAAGTATCTACATTTAATCACAGAGTATGAATGCTCAATGAAACTAAGCCTATGCTGCTCAGTAGGGAATCTAGCATCGGCAGAAGGGATAGTGCCCGATGTGGACGCAACATTGCGTCATTTCCTAATTTTACTCATATAAGCATAAAATAGTAAAACAAACACAACAAATACATGTAAGATGATTTAAAATGGATTCGGGTATACCTAGGAGGCATTGTCGGTCTTAGATGAAGAAAACTTGGGTTGAAGGCGCCTTTAGAGGATTGATTTGATGAGAAATCGGTGAAGAAATGGCGAGAGAATACAAACAGAAACTCCTATGTTCACTGTAAATTTTTCGGTTGAAGGCGCCTTTAACATCTTTGAAGGCGCCTTTAGAGGATTGATTTGATGAGAAATCGGTGAAGAAATGGCGAGAGAATACAAATAGAAACTCCTATATTCACTGTAAATTTTTCGGTTGAAGGTGCCTTCAACATCTTTGAAGGCGCCTTGGAGGTGTTGTTTGAGGCGCCTCGGAGATGATCCGAGGCGCCCTAAAATGGATAGGCGGGAGTTTTCCCGCCTTTCTCGAGGGTGCCTCCCTTGTGTGGGAGTTTTTAAAAGATTTTTAAATAAGTTTTTTTTTAAAACAAATTTTATTATACTAAATTAATTAATTGGATTAAATTGAGAAGTTAATTAAGTTAAATTAAGTTCAGCCTAGATTCATCTCACCCGATTCGAAGTTATCAATCAGGGAACCTTAAGTAGTTTTGTGAGATGGTTATCTTTGATTTAAATTATTTCTAAGGATTAATTTACATTTGAGTTAAATTTAGGTTTTCCAATTGGATAATTAAATATACATTTTGAAGATCGGCTCCTAGGCTGTGGCGAAGCACTAGGCTTTCTTGGGTATGAGATCATCCACCACTTCTAGACAGAGCCTTTCAAAGAAAATATATATTTAATTTTCCTTTTGAAACTTCTAGGTTTAACTAAACAAGTGTAAATTACGCCTAGTCCTTAAACTATCCTAGTCTAATCATGCTTATTACCAAGAAAAAATAAACAGGTATCAAACAATTCTAGAGATAATTTTCCTATTGGCTCCCCCTGGATCATAACCTCGATGTGGTCTATCAAGGAAATGGACTTGATCCTTAGGGACCCAATATTGACCAAGTCCAACTTAATTAACCAAGTTGGACTTAGGTACCCATGCTTGGACTATTTTTCTGTTTGATCTGTTAATAAGCGATAAATAAGACTGGTATCTCTTTTTAGCTTTAAACCCTAGTTCGGATCAATTGTATACGACTTTTTGTTTTCCAAGAATCAAGTCAAGATTCTTGGAACCCAATGTAAACCGTTTCAAGGTAACTTTCAAATCCTTGATTTGAATTTTCAGGTTGGAATTCTCTTCCTCAAGCTTTTGGACTTGAGTTGAGGTTTCAGTCTGAACCGATTCAGTCAAGGATTCAGAATTAGTCACTTCTTTAAGGGAGGTTACCTCCTTTAGAAGCGACTTGATCCGAATGTTGGACTTAGCTAATTTATGTATTAAATAATTGATTAAATTGTATAAACGATGCGTACTTATAGAGGGGTTTGACTCTTCGGAAACGGATACGGATCCGTGGCTTCTCTCGGACTCAACTTCCGATTTGTCCTCGCTTCCGGATTGGCTTATTTGATCCCGGGCCGTCATTGCGAGATAACTCGTTTGTTCGAGTTCTTCGTCATCGGACTCTTCTGAGGATGACTCGTCCCATGTCGCCTTTAGGGCCTTCTTCATTCTTGCCTTTTTTTTGTATCTTTCTGATTCGGGCAATTGACTTTGATGTGTCCCTTCTGGTTGCATCCGTAGCACGTCACCTCAAACTTTACCTTTGAGTTTGGTTGGGCCTCCTTGGACTGGATGACCTTTTTGACATCCTTCTTGTTGAAGCCCTTCTTCTTCTTATAGAGCTTCCTCACCAGGTTGACGAGTTCCGCCGTGAGCTCGTCATTGTCATCGTCCAAATCCGGTTCTTCTTCTGACTCCGGTTTGGTTCTGCGCTTTGTTTTAGCTTCCCGGGTTCTTCCTGTGCCTGTAACCAAAGTTACACCTTTCTCGACCGGACGTGAGTTAATCTGTTCATGTAATTCGAATTCCGCAAATAGCTCATTTAATTTTATTGAGGAAAGGTCCTTAGAAACCTTGTAAGCATCTACCATGGATGTCACAAGGTATTTCTCGGAAAAGCGTTTAGAGAATACCTGATTACATCTCTATTTTCTACCTTCTGTCTGATTGCATGTAAACCATTGAGTAGGTCTTGTATTCGGGCGTGGAGTTAGCTAGCCGTCTCATTTTCCTGCATTTTAATATTATATAGTTTATTGAATATTAAATCTCTCTTACTTACCTTGGTGTCGGATCTTCCTTCATGAAGCTCGATCAGCTTCTCCCAAAGTTCCTTTGCACTCGAGAACGGGCTGATGTGGTTCAACTCCTCCTTTGATAGGTCACACTGGAGGGTTCAGGTCGTCTTGCATTCGCTTCTACCTTTTTGATAAGAGTCGTGTCCCAACCCTCATATGATATTGGCTTGCCGGTGTTGTCAGTTGGTAGTTGAAACCCGGTTTTGACGATCATCCAGACTTCAAAGTGAGTCTGGAGATATGCCTCCATCCGGCCCTTCCAGTAACCGAAGTCGTCTCCGATGAAGAGCAGTGGGCGAGCAGTGTTATACCCTTCTTGAAGAGCCATGTAAAAAATCTTGCATAGAAAAGAGAACAGAAAATGAGTCCCAGGACTTGATCCTGGATTAGCAGTGTGGTATAAAGTAAAAAATAAATTACGATCTCGAGTGGTGTTGCACTAGCTTCAAGACAAATCCGATTACGAAGGAAAATTAGATCGGAAGACGGAAAGAATACTGATTCCGATCGACTCCGAAAAACTGAAATCACCACGAAAAGAATGCTTGATTGGTGGTTGCACCAAATCAAAGCGACCATACTTTGATACCAATTGTTGGATCGAGACGAGCTAGAGGGGGGGGTGAATAATGCTTGTGGCTTTCACGCGTTTCGGATTCAAAAATCGACAAGAGTAAAGCAACGGAATAGAAAATAAAAGCAAGATACAAGGACACCAAGATTTACTTGGTTCGGAGCCTTGGGTGACTCCTACTCCAAGGCCCACGTTCGTTGAGCTCTTACGTTGGGCAACAACTATAATTTCGAAAAATGTTTACAAATTAAGTATAATTAAAAGCTGTAATAAAACTTATACCAACAACAAAAACACTAAGTTTAAGGCTCCTAGTCATCAGGGACTTACTACAACTTTTCTAGATCGTCTATTGAGCAGCACGAAGAAGATTGATCGCTTAAGTGTTGATACTCTGAGGTGTTGGTCGAGATCTTCTTAAATAGGCTGTTGGAGGCGCCTCAAACCCCTCATGGAGGTGCCTCAAACATGAAAGCTTATCCCGCTTTCTGTGCTACGATGAACTTCAGGTTGCTACCGCTTATCCACCCACTCCAAGGCACCTCCAAGCCAGCGTCCAGGGTGCCTTCAAGTCCCATGGAGGCGCCTCCAGCTCCTCTGCGCAGCCAACTTTGCCTTGCACCCGAGGCGCCTCCAAGCTCCACGGAGGGCACCTTGGGTATTGTTCATCCAAGGCAAACTTTGTTCTTTTGACTTTGCAAAACATGTTAGTATAAAAAACAAACACATATCCTGCAAGACAAAGTTAACACATAATGATAGCATAATTATAAATGTTTGACAGTCACCGAACTACCCGGTTCTGACTTCGGATTTCTGACCGGAAACCCTAGGTCGAACCAACGCCTACTGTTCCCTCTTCTAAGGAATGCACCCTCACCTACTCCACTCAAGAGAACATCCCTGATGCCAGTCCGGTCCTCCAGACTGACTGGACTTTTCGCCTAGGGTTACCACCCCCTAGTGTTTTTCGCCACCTAGGGTTACCCCCCTAGGACCTAAGGTTATCCCCTTAGGATTTCCACCACCTAGGGTTACCACTCCTATGACCTAAGATTACCACCCCTTAGGGTTTTCCACCTGCCTAACCGTAGTTAGAACTTTCCTGCCAACTCATTCAGCATATCAGATAACAAGTAACCTTAACTTTGAATCTCTTTGTCATCATCAAAATTAAGGTTCGATCGTCGGATGCTTCTCGCACCAATAAATCACTATTTCAACATATTGATCTTGGGACAAATTGATAGAGTGTTGAGACGAATGTATTCGATTTTTTTATGTTTTTTTGCCATCGTGACCGTAGGATACTGCAAACATGTGAGTAAATATAAAAAATAGTAATGAATTTGACTTAGTTTAAAATTTTATTTATTATTATTAAAAATCTTGATTATTTTAATTTATTCAATTAGATTTAGGTTATAAAATTAATTAAATTATTAGTACTGGATTATAACATATTAATGGACTATTAATCCACAACTTAAATACGGGAACATTATATAATGGTAAATTTTTTTTTTTTTTTTTTTGAATATGTTCGTCCCTAGTGTCTCGTCAATCTATCTCATGGTCAACACGAAGAAGGTAAATCATGGACGACTATTAACTTTTGAAATAATGACTAACAATTAAGAGAGACACTTATCTCGACTTTGTCGAGATTCGAACTCATACCTGATGATTATAACATCTCATGCGCTAGCTACTAAACTATTCGAGGGGACAAATACGGAACATTATATAGATTTAATAGACAGTTGATAATTTTTATTTATTAATTTGATAATTAATTGAATTAATTAATATTACATCAATTGAGCAAGTTCTATTTTTATGATAAAATTCTATCTGTTTGATTTGTAAAATAAAAATAATAATAATAAAAAATCGATTTATTTTAATTAATTCTACTCGGTCTTAACCTCCTTCATCCTCCTCTCGTGTGGATTTCCGTGTTTTGCCCAAACCCATTCCTGGGATGCGGTGGGAGGTGGTGCACGCGGACGCGGGAGAGGTTGCCGACGGGCGGACATCAGAGGCGGAAGGGATTTGTGGCCCCGGCGTCCGGTGGGGTCACAGCTGCAACACCGTCCAGGGAGGAAGGTACCTGTACGTTTTCGGTGGATACGGCCACAACAAACGCCAGACCAACGATGTCCACGTCTTCGACACCGGTAGGTCGTGGTTACTATAGCGCGGGAAGGCCCCGCTGATCTCTTCGTTCTCTGCTTATCATTCCTTATTGCACGCTTTTGATGTCGCATGGCGCTCTGTTTCGAATGCTCTGCAGAGAGAGCGCTAGCCCTCTTTGCTTTCTTTTTGTCCCGTGTCGAGTTTGTGCAAGACATTAACGTGGCCGTAAATTTGAGTTGATGTCTCAATGACGGCGCTTGATGGATTTTATCTTCTTTTTCATTTTAGATTTGCATTCCTGATGTGTTTCGATGCATTTTAGATATATATGCCTGCAACGTTTTGCTTATGTGGAAAGGGTAATCTATTTGGTTGAATTTGCTGGGCAGTTGCCAAATTGCATTGTCATTCTGCCCACATGGTGGATCCCAGGTAGGTTAAACATGCATGATTACTTCTCTAGGATTGTACTTCATCTGAACGCATCATATGTCATTTATCCTTCATCTAAGCCTATCTTCTTGTAATAAATTTGAACTTTTGGAAAAGGTAGTTTTCACGACTTGTAAATGATTGATTAGGGAATTGGTATTTGGAAATACACTAGTTTGATAATGTAATAATGGATAAATTCATGATATGGTAGCTAGATAATGGATAGAATATTTCCACCAAATTGGAGATGCTGCAACATCTTCAGTTTGTTTCAAGCACGGGCAATGATGGTTAGAAACCAAAATTTCCTGCAGATTACCAAAGCAAGATCAGATTGACACCCGTGGCTTATGATGACTTGTTGCAACTTTGAAATGAGATATTTGAAGCATGCCCATAAATCTAGATTATTATAACACAAAATTAGACGACCTACATGGTTCTGGGATGATCTGCGTGTTTTACAGGATGACAAGGCAACTTTCAAGGAAAAGCTAAAGGTAGGAGTGGCTAGTGGGGTTGGATCTGACTGTAGTATCAGATGATTGCTGACGGTGCATGGTGGAGCAGGAAACCACGGCAGGAGACATGAGGTGTTATGGCAGAGCATGAAGCCATAGAGCGACTCAATGTGTCACGGTGGAGAAGGAAGTCACGTCAGGCAACATAAGGTGTCGAGCAGGAAGTCACAATGAACAACTAGAGGTGCTGTGGCCTAGTTGCAAATTTGCAATAGGGAAGGGAAAGACAAGGTTGCAATCACCCTAGAGCTTCCCCTCCAACCAAAAACACAAGGGAAGCTGGTTTGCTCATTGATGTTTCAAACACAGAAACAATAGTTGCATAAGGTGACGTGGTTAGAACAAAGGGATTTAGATGATAGTTGTATAATGAGGACAACAAAGTGGCTCTCAGATACCATGTAAACTTTTGGAAAAAGGTTCTCACACTCTATTCCTTTGAGCAACAACTCAATACACACAGATTTGTACATGATTGATTAGGGATTTGATATTTGGAAATACACAAATTTAGTAATGAAATAATGGAGTATTTCATGATATGATAACTAAATAATGGAGAGAATATTCCAAAATTTTGTTGTACAACCATTAACAAAATGTTTTCTGCATTTTGTCATTGTTGTACTCCATGTAAACATATTATTCGCATATGAAAATGTAGACACTAATCTTTGTGTCACTTACAAAGGAGTGCTTTTGTAAGTTTTGGATTTTATTCCTGATATTTTGCTAATTATGTATGAATTTCTTAATGCCTATAGTTCTAAACAGTTGGAAAGCATCTGAAGTTTGATTTATGTAACAGAGAACTAAATCAATCATATCTCCCCATAGTCCACCAGTAGTCATATTTTTTCAGTGAAATATGAATACCAGGAGTGAGAAGGTTTCTATACATTGTTTTGCCAAGTCATGTAGGGAGGCAGACTTTTAGTTAATAGCTATATGTTTAGTAATATTTTGTTTGTTCGCCTTTTTTAATTTGTTGTATCTACATCTACATCTTTTGAGTTCATTAGGTTTTCAGTGTATAGAATGTAGTAACCAAATTAATCACGAAGATTTGAATTGATAACTTAGTGCTATTTGTCAAATTGATGTTCTAGAGTCTAGACAAAACCCAAGCATTTCAGTTAACTTTCATGGATGTTTAAGTTCTGTAATGCTGAATCTTTTCTTTTCATTATTATTGCTCTTTCATTAACATATACCACCTTTGTAACTGAGGTGCAAGGGGCCAAATCTATCTCATGAATTTGCAATAACATGTTTTTCACTTTTCCAATCATTGTCATTTAAATGTCTTTTCCTATGTTCTCATCTACATACATACTGTTTTGTTTCTTTATCTAATTGAAAGGGAAAAAAACTTCTTTCAAGAACTATAAATTAAATGACTTTTGTACTTTTATTAACTTCACAGCTATGAAGTCATGGAGTAAACCAACATTGAAGGGTACTCCGCCCTCACCTAGGGATAGCCATAGTTGCACCACTTTAGGTGATAAACTATTTGTTTTTGGTGGCACAGATGGAAAAAATCCACTCAAGGACACATATATTCTAGATACATGTGAGTATATTAATTTATACAATTTGAATTCTGTATGAATTTATACATTTGAGTATCATATTATTTTCTTTGTTTTTTGTTGGTGCTATATTTTCAGAAAATGCCATTGAAATTCTTGATATTCAATTGCAAAGCTATGCAGTTCAACTTAGTTTGACCAATTTCTCCACTTATTCAACTGAAAATGATGTTGCATAAGCATCACTTCTCCTTCAAAATAGTTTACATGCTAAGATTATTCCTGCTCCATTAAAATTAAGTTTTTCACTGATATTATTTCATCCCTTTGGCTATGTCTGCAGTATCAAATACTTGGATTGCACCAAATTTATTTGGTGAGGGACCAAATGCACGTGAAGGGCATGGCGCTGCACTTGTTGATAAGAGGATTTTCATCTTTGGTGGTTGTGGGAAATCTGAGACTCAAGAAGAGAAGTATTATAATGATCTTTACATATTGGATACAGGTAGTTTTCCTCATTTATTTTTTCTTCAAATTTGTATGGAAGTCAAGTTTGCCCTTGTCATGGTATATGGAGGAATCATCATCATCATCATCATCATCATCATCTTTATAGTATATATACTTGTTTATCATTGATTTAACTATACATCTCTATACATATTCATTTCTTGAACCTTTGATGAACTCATTATTCCCTTTAATTCCTTATGGAAATAATGTAGAAGAATCACTTTGCCTGTGGTCATGCCTGTTAGATAGCTAATTGCAACTGCCTTTATTTTAAAGGACATTTCTTATTTTGTTCATTTCAAATGCTCTACATATTGTGCCTTTCCATATTACTATTGTTAACAATGTAATATTATGCACTTTAAAAACTCAAGGACTCTACTGTAATAATTTCCATTGTATTAAAACTCATCTGTGATTTTAGATCAAGCACAAATATCATAATGTTACTTCATGTGCTATGTAGGTTAATGATCATTGTCTTTCATGTTATGACTCATTATCTGTCACATAGAGAAACTAACTTGGGAACGTGCTGTAACTTCTGGCTCTCCACCTTCTGCACGTGATTGTCATAGTTGCTCAGCATGGAAAAACCAGATCATAGTCCTTGGTGGTGAAGATTCTTCGGGTTTCTATTTGTCTGATGCTTACATCCTAAATGCAGGTATATTTCTTGTAATATTGTCAATGAAGCCCAAAGTAATCCCAGAGCTAAGTCCATATTTAACAATTGTACTGAAAACTAATGCGAGTATGATCTCCCCATCCATGCATTTCCCTAATTAATATTATGACTACGGGTCATAATCTCAAAAGTAAAACATGTTTTTTAAGGTATTTTGGGATCTATAAGTTGGCTGGTATCAAAATCATAGTTTGAAGAATCATTTTGTGTCAGTTGTCACATGTAAAGCATTTTGTTCTATCTAGACATTGGCACATTGAATAAGTATGATACTGCAACACTACCCTAATCGATAGACTGTTCCATGAGAGGCTTCATGCCACCTTCCAACACGCAATGAGTATGCAATGTGATCTGACAGTGTTTCATGAGCCTTCACAAGGCTTTGTTGAGGATTCACCACTCTTTCTGATGTACTTTGATATGGCGCCCTTCATCATTGTGGCCAAGGCTTTGCAAAGTTTCATGACACACGATGAGGTAGGCATTGCAACCAAGGCTTTGCAAGATTTCATGACGCATGACGAGGTAGGCGTTGTCCTCCTCCACCTAATTCTCCATCTGAGGTAGCCTTCCCAAGATGTTCTTGCAAGTGTTCCTAACGACACCAACGCTTCCCAACTTCTTTGTAACACACAAAAAGCTATGCGGCATTCTCCTCCTCTTTTTAGGGTTTTTGCTAGATATCGGCACTAGGCACGAGTGACACATCTTGTTCTGGTCGAGTAAGAAACCTCAACTCGGAATGAGATTTTAATTCCTGTCAAAATAACAATATTTGGTGATAATTTATCCTTCAAACATAGGGTTTTTTTTTTTTGACAATTTGTTGAAAATTACATCACCCTACAGACCTTGAATAAAAGGGTCATATCTCTTTGTAGAAGTTCAAGTTATGTCATATCCAGTATTATTTATAACTTTATTTTTATTCTTTTGTATGTCAAAGCGACGCCCTGTATTCTGTAGGCAACTAATATTCAGCACATAAAACAGACACACTTGGGTGGGAGCCACTGAAGACTTTCGGAAAGATCTTTCCTCCGCGCGCTGGGCATACAACTGTGGCACTTGGGAGTAATTTATTTGTATTTGGTGGTTTCTTTGATGCTAAGAGCCTTTATGATGACCTTTATGTCCTCAATGTAGGTAAGTACATTGTGAATATATTCCTGTGATTGTACTTTATCCATTTTGGCTTGGTTAATCCATGAAGGTTTCATCTTCTGCAATATAACTATGAAAGTTTTGCATCCTTTGTAAAATGATATTGCTAGTTCATTATAGCTTGTTAAACCATCAATTATTTATGAATGAACATCAAATTTGTCATTGTTTTTTTTAAAATACTTCTCAAAAAGCTACTACTTGAGATTCCTTGTTGCCTATGGGCATTGTACCATAAAGGGCAGCCCGATGTACGAAGCTCCCACCAATGCAAGATTCCAGAGAATGGTCTATTGTACGCCGCCTTACCTTGCTTTGCAAGAGGCTGTTTTTGATACTCGAACTCGTGGCCTTTAGGTCACACGTTTTTTTTTGGTTGCACCAAAGCTCCTCTTCAATGTACTCTAATAGGTTGATGGAACTAGCTGTGGTTAAAATGTTTCATTTTGTGAGTCTATGATTTTGGCCCATGTGATTTTGCTTTAAGCACGTGTTTTTATTTCCTCTCCATTTGCTGACTATCAATTTCATTGGCATACTACTGATCTTTGATCCTCTAAGAAATTCTTAGTGTTTGACACAGTTGATGTACAAAAAGGATTTTTTTCTCCCCTTCAAATGTTCTATTTTCAGTCACATAACCAATTCCGCTTTGTAAAGTATAAACCCTTTGCCTACATTCAGTTATTTCTTTGTTTACAAATCCTCTTATCTACATGGTCTATGGAAAAGGTGTCTAGCACTACAAAGTCTGCCATGTGACTTTTATTAGTACATTCTGTATATATAAAAATATGTTTCTACTCCTACTGTTAAATATTATTTTGCATAATTTAACATACGAAGACCTTAAAAGTGTCAAAGTGTTAGAATGTATACTTGATTCTTGTTGTGATTCAAGTCGTGCTTTGGATTGAAAAATATTGTTTTTTGATTTGATTTAAACTTTTTGTTGGGGGTTCTAGAGAGCCGGATTTGGAGCAAAGTTATACCAGAAAACCAAGGTCCCTGTGCTCGTTTCGCAGTAGCTGGTGACTGCTTGGACCAATGGAAAGGAGATCTTGTCTTTCTAGGAGGATGTAGTGAATCTCTTTACGCCCTTGATGACATGTACTATTTACATACAGGTATGATACAGTGATTATATATTTTTGGTCTTTTCCCCTCCTGTCACAAACATACTGCTTGGAGTTCTTTCTGTAATGTATTCTAACCAATTAGTTAACATCTAGGGCTAGTGGATAGGATTTGATTGCAGAAATATTTCATAGTATTTGCATTTTTTTTCTTTGTTTCTATTTGGTGTGTATAATGCCAGATATCCCCATTGTGAATGGGATATGTGATAGAAGACCAGAGAAGCTCTGTATAAGAAGGGATTTGAAGAAAATGTATCAGCAAGAGGATCTTCTCTATCCAGGAAACATAAAGGATAACATTTTTTTGAAGCATTCTTATCGACTGCATGAAATTAACCAGGCAGGTATGAATTTTTATGTGAATATCCTAGTTTGTTGTTTTGCCTCGGTACATTAAATTTTAAGAAAAATCTCAAGCAAAGCAATTTGTTGTGTTGTTCAACTGGCTGGTGTGAGGAAAAAATAACTCTGCAGTGAGATTTTTTGGAACCATTGATTAGCCTCATTTATCTTCCTTTCTCTATCGGACTTCATATTTGTCTCTGTTTTAATGCCTGTTAGCAGTTGGCAACATAAAATGTCTTCTCTTTGTGCACTCTTTTAGGTACTTTTTGAAGTTAACACCAAAATATTTTGATCAAATTTAAACTTTAGGCTCTCATAGGTACAGTTCCATGATTGGGATTTTTGTCTAATTTCCCTTGGTCAAAGAATAAAGTAGAGGATATGGCATTTACCACTACCCAAATTCAGATACTGTGCTGATATTTATAGTTAAAGACCTATAGTAGCTTTTGCAAATATCAGTTATCTACGTACCTTGCTGTAAGGTTGTCATAAGTAACTTTGCTTTCTGGTTATTCAGCTTGTAATGCTGTTTCTTTAATATCCTTAACTCAAATTAAACCATGTAAGGAGGGCAAAGTTTCATACAGTTGCATATTAATGTGCTTGAATTTAATTAAAACTATTGCTCATATTTATTGTTGTACAGACTCAAAATTATCTTATCACAAGTCTTCTGGAAAGGTCAAGTTTGAGGCTAGGGTGATAAATTTAAACAAATTCGGGTATGTAATTGAAACAATCATCGACGGAAAATTGCTCCATGGCATGTTGTTTTCTTCCACATCAAATATTAGCAAAGATAATCATGTCCATTGCAGGTAATGAAATTTCTTTTGTTTTGCCCCAATTGTAAAGCTTCAAATGATCTGATTTTCTTTGTTGGTCAATTTGTTCTGATGCTAACAGAATGGCTGATGACAATAGTAATAAGGAAAACACCGACCTTCCTACTTATGTGACCAGTACACCTGTTGAGAGAGGGAAAATATCAGATCAGGAGCAACTTGATAGTCCTGGTGCAAAAAAACCAAGAAATTCCAACCCCTTTATTGATATTCTTGGTTCAAATTTGACCAATTTAACGCCTAGTGTTAAGGTAAGAAAGTTGATCTTGCCGTGATTTGACAACTATTTAATTTAAATTTATCTGAATTAGTTTGAATTATTTCTATCTTTGCTTAAACAAACTCTTCTTTATCATTGATGCTCTTAGTTGATTCTATATTAGCCATGTATTCACAGTTACAAGCTTTCCTGGTGGCATAATCTCAAAAGTTTGAAATATTTCTCACTTCAATAGTTTGAAATTCATAAACTTCTTATTCTCTATTACCCTTTGACGCCTCCAAGTTATTGTTTTCCATTTCATTTAGCCACGACAGTTTCCTATTCTTCTTTCAGAATTTGTTCTTTGTCCTTACTCCCCACAATGTGTTTGGGAATAAAGAATTGATGCTCATAATAATTCTATTAAACTGCAGAAGTAATATTCAAACTTCTTCCATTGGAGAGATTCAGGAATCTGACATCAAATTGGTGTTCCTATCACTAAAACCTCTCTCCTATACACCTATACCACAAGCATTCCACTTTACACACAAATATGCATCTGTTTTAGATTCTTCATTGGTGTAATACAAAGATTTTTCTTCAAGGATTTGCTGGGCAGTTGATGCTTTCTAGCAGCTAGAGCAGTTCATAATGGACTGGCTTCTGATTAATGAACTAGCGTTTGTCTTGAAGTTGATCTTCAGCTTCTTTGAGAAGGATTATATGATTGATTTAAGATGCACTAATTATAATTTAATGTTAGATTGATGTTCTACTTTGTGGCATTGATAGGTGACTTTTATGGGTTGCCTATTTTTCAATTTTTTTTTACAGAAAGTCTCAGTCTATATATGTTCCATTTTGGTTATGTTATATATTGTCGATATCTGTCTCATTGTGAATGTGATCTTTTCTTTATTAAGTTTTCTCAAATGTTTGACCCCCTCCTTTTTGTGTTTGTATTTCATATTTTACACTGCACTTTTTATTTGAATATTCTTAGTGATATAACCTCTAAAAATCCGTTTATGGTGGATAAGATCCATGTTGGTACCTGGCAGTCAATCCCAAATAATTGTGAAAAACCAAACTACTTGATGAGGATGATGATTACGTTTTCATGGCATGCCAAGAAAGATTCTTTATCTTTTCACTAATCTTTTGTTTCATTTTATGCATATTGTAGAGTTTTACTTATACAATGTCATGATGTTCTTCAAATTATTGATTTTACCTAACAGAATTTCCATTTGATTTTTAGTGTTCGCAATTGGCTTTTAGCTGATAAGATGTTTGACCGAATATGATCATTAGTTCACTAGATTATCGGCAGAGTTTAGTTTTCTAAGATGAAGTTGTTTTTACTGTGATCCACAGGCATCGTGGAATGTAGAACCGGTGTCTAGAGTATTTTTAGACGTGGAGTATGATGATTCTTCCGATGCCCCAAAAGTTCCAATCGATCAGACCCTATCTGGGAATTTCTCTGCTTCAGCCCCAGAATCCTCATTTCTGAATCAAGGTATGATATTCCTTGTTTCTTTCAGTTTTCTAATAATTCTCAGATTTTTCTGCACAATTTATCTACTTTACTAGCTGCAAAATCCATTGGCATTTGAAGTTGCAGTAATCTTATTTTCACCATGCACCAGGAGTTGAACAATGGAATTCAAGCGGCAGGCAAATGAGATAAAAATGGCATTTGAAGATGTGCAAAATGGTGCGGCATCCTCCTGGTCGATTGTTGGATCTCCATAACCATATAAAGCATGGCAAGCATGATGGACTACTTAACAAACTGAAGATTAACACCCAACTTTGAATGGGCAGTACGATACACTTGGGCAGGCTGACAGTGGATCTAACCAGGAATTAATAACCTTCGTCCTTCGCCGTCATCAGTTGTGTTCAAGTTTCCCATTAGTTAGCAAAAGCTCTGTGTCTAAGCATAAGGCTGGATCTATCTCATTTCACTTGTCAAGGACAATAAAGAACTGTGTAACATAGTCATGGGAGAAAGCTCATTTATTAGACTGAGTATTCTGTTAAAATTAAATTAATTAATTTTTTCAACTAATAACTTTTTTTAAAAAAAAATCAAATAAATTAAATCTATAAAATTTTTATTAATCAGTCAAAAATTAAATTAATTGTTTTTTTAATACTGGTAGTATTATTGGATATTTATCTAGTTAGGAATTTATAGATTCATTTAAGAATTTACTAATTAGTTTTTTTTTATTTCTATTTATTTAATTTAATCAAATAAGATTTTTTTAAAATTAAAATTAAATCCGAATCGAATTAGTCGATATAATTATTTTATTTTTATTTTTTTTAGCAAAAGTTCTATCATCACGTGTCTGACGGCTGGATGTGCAGTCTTGTTTTATCTCACTTGTCAAGGACAATAAAGATCCAAGCCAGATAACATAGTCAACTCTGCTGAACATCTATACTTCCTTAGCAAATTCACAATTGAATTTGTTATATATATATATATATATAATTTTTTTAATTTATAGGTATTTAACGCATTTAATTCTTGGAACACGTTAATATTATAGTGCATTCACTTATTACCGTTGAAATATTAACATCGATGTGAATGCTCTTAACCATGTGTAACAATGTCTATGAGATTTAATTGAACCTGACCTTCATAAAGTACTATAGAGAATGTCATAGTGCATTCACTTATTATCGTTGAAATATTAACATCGATGTGAATGCTCTTAACCATGTGGAACAGTGTCTATGAGATTTAATTGAACCTGACCTTCATAAAGTACTATAGAGAATGTCATAGTGCATTCACTTATTACCGTTGAAATATTAACATCGATGTGAATGCTCTTAACCATGTGTAACAGTGTCTATGAGATTTAATTGAACCTGACCTTCATAAAGTACTATAGAGAATGTCTGGTCTCTAATATGCGGTAAACAAATTGCCTGAATTTAGTTATGTATCAAGTAATAAACTTAATCCAATTGTCTCCAAGGTTTATCTGTAAGTACCTTATGTCTTACGTTCTTATTGCCACATTTTAAAGTAACTGAGAATTTTGAATTCCATTCATTGTGTATTAGATAGTGAATTGAATAATCTGGTAGGTATCTGAACAATGTCATTTTATCATCAAATTCCTTTTGATATATGATATGGGTCAATATTTAGCTATTATATTTTGTGATTCCATTTATATGAGAAACACTGAGCATTCAGTTAAAATTAAATTAATTGAAACTTAATAAATTAATTTTTTCAAACTAATCAAATCAATCAAATTTTGTTAATAAAAATTGAACAAATTTAAATGATAAAATATTTATTAATTGATAAAAAATCAAATTAATTGAATTTTTTTTTTAACAATGATGGTGTCATAAGAGTTTACTGGTTAATTGTAGATTTATAAATTCAATTAAAAATTTACAAATTAATTTTTTTAATTTTGATTTATTCAATTTATTTAGTTTAATCAAATAAGAGAATTTAAAATTTGAATCAAAACTGAATTAACTAGTATTTTATTTTTTAAAAAAAATAAATTCTAAAATAACCAAATCAAAATTTTAAATAAATGAGTTAGATCCATCAACCAAATCTTGACTCATCCCGACTCGTTACTTATTTTCTTACATTGATTTGTTCCATACATCATCTGATTTTGTCAAGGAGGGATAGGTTTGTTTTAATAATAATAATAAAAAAAACTTTTTTTGACATCTTGATAAATTTATTACGTATATTACTCATAAAAAAACTATATATTTTTGAAACTTAAATTACATAAAGCCCTTCAATAGTCAATACAACTGCTCGGATAGATTTTGCTTTATATCTTTAGCTCAAAATAAAATTTATCTCAAATCCTAATACATATATAACCTCTCTCATATGTGCTCACGTACCCAAATTGATTAATCATTTTTTTTCTTTATCTGTGCTCACACCACAAAGCAACTAGTTAGTGCTTACGTAAATTACTAGATTATCCTTTAGATGGTGCCATGATTATAACATAAAATATTATCATATTAAATTATAAGAGTGGAATTTAGTGCGCCTGATTATATTTTTCTCATACTTTAACCACTGTATTAATTATAACTAATAATAATCATCCATAATTTACTTTCCCTATATTAATCTAGGGATTGATAGATGTACTGAGAGTGAGCAAATTATTTTTTTTTTTACTACATTACATAATCTAATAAATTGGTACTATAATGAGATGCTAATAGATGTGATCGATTTATTTGATGATCAATAAAAAAATTTTATTAAACTTATATATGGACCTTCAAAATTAATCAGATCATAACAATTAAATACCTAAATTAGGTCGTACGTAAACTGCGAGATTGTAAACATTTATTTTATATGCAAATGTTGCTTGTGTGCCTGCGGCAAGTAGGCAAAGAGTAGGAATTAATCAGGGCAATTTAAGTCGACAATGCTCGAATTATTACTGTGGGCTGCCCGTATCAGAAACTACTGTGCTTTGGAATTTAAGCGGTAGCGAACGTAAGGCCGCCTATCTCTCGAATTAGTGGGCCAGATCTCGATACCTGAATTATTTTTTTTTAAAAAAAGACTTTTTTTTTCTTTTACTGGTGTGATTTAGTATGGATTTTGGTAATTAAGTGGCAGAGAGCCTTCCGTGATGATTTCCAAGGACCAAATGTTGCTGATCGCTATGCGAGACTTGGTGGACTATGACAATGTTAGAGCTTCAAAGCTATCAATGACCGATCGCTCAATAGTTTGGCCACTACTTCCCTTAGGGTTGTAAACTAGTTGACCCAAGTTTGAATCAGTTTAGGTTCGAACTCAGCTCAACTCAATTTATACTGATTTAACTGAAGCTCGAGCTCAATATTTAATTATGGGTGTTGGCTTGAACTTGAATTTTTATTATTTTTAAAATAAATAAATTAATATATTATATTATAAAAAAATATATTATTATTAGTTCATTTGACTCGACGAGTTACCGAGCCAATAATAATTAAACTTGAGCTCAAATGGATTTCTAATCAAGTCGATTCGACGAGCTTGGCACAAAGCTTAACTTTGATCTCAAGTTAAATTTTGACAGAATCGTTTGCGAGTGACTCATGAGCTCATTTGCACCCTATTCTCATCTACACTTCCCAACAGAGTTCCACAATGGAGGCCGTTCCAAGGACATAGGAGTCTCTCCTGCCTAGTTTTTTTCTCTCTCTACAAGTCACACAGAACAGTATTGGTGTATTGTTATTCTTTTGCCCGGGCTTGAATTATTTTTAGGCCGAACTTCCATCACGAACTATACGAAAAACGACGGTATCCGACTGAACCATACCATTTTTTTTTTTCCAATTCCTAGACTCAAATGTTTTAGAACAAGTAGACCTGAGATAACCAATAGCTTTGTGTGGTTTAAATCAAGCGGATACAGATTTGGGCAAACTTGCAAACTTCCGGAGCTGTGATAACTGATAAACAATAGGAGATGAAATAAATGGTGCGCTTAATTTCCACAAAAATTAGAATACAGAAACACAGGGAAGATGGAAGTCCCAACTTCGTTTACTTTTGTGCTCATTTTGTATCATTGAACACGATTGGAACCAACAAATCCTGGGTGCAACAAAATAGTGCTTCTTCTTACAGGGAAATGGTAGAAGAAAGATTAGGAAATTGAAATGTTAAATTTCCCTTCTTTTCAGGTTAACTCGGAAAATTTTCCAAGGATCGACCTTTTCTCTGGTTCTAAAAGAAAAAGCATAAAACTTTTGGGGGGAATTCAGTGCTATTTAAGATGTAGGTAATTGCTATATACAGTGTTAAAGTAAAGTCACAATTAGGCACCCTTCAAGGACTTCTTCACAATTAACTGCGACCCAATCTCCTATGGAAGGAACCGGTAACATTGAAAGATAAGGATGAAACAACGTATGTATTTCTGGCTCTCAAGGAATCAACAGACCAATCAGTGTCCTCGGCATTCAAATAGGCAAGCACAAGAGCTAATCAATAAGCAAAGAACCATAAAATAAGTCATCAAGGTATTAAACAGGAATCATATTTTTCATGCATCTAGATGAAATGAAAGCTAACATTGTAGCAAATTAAACGAAGTTAGCAGGAAAGTATAACTTACCATGAATATTTTCTTGGGCGGATATGGAATCTTGGCTCCTTTGGGATTGTTTGTGGTTTCATTGACCTTTCATAATATTAAAATACAATGTGAAGTTAAGCTAGTATCATCAACAATTAAGAAAATTAAAGCTAAAGAAACCAACGATTTAGGTAGGATTATTGTCCATTAACTTGTTACTGGTATGAACATGTTAATTGTTCAAATATAATCAATGAATTTATAACAAGTAAAATCATTGAACATGTTAGACTAGTTTGGAACTATCATGGCTTTGACACCAACAATAGGGATGATAACAACATTTATCAATTTCTATCAACTTTACAAGAGTGGGCCCATAGTTGTGGTGGGCCTTGTAGTATCACCAAATCAACGAAAACTTGAAACAGCTATAGATTAGGTATAATCGATAGAGAGACCAAAAAGATTTCAGTTTTATTGTAAGAAAAAGTAATTTAAGATTTCCTAGCATAAACTTCAATGGGGGATAAATAGCCGATCCCAAATTCCACAAAGGAAGTCCTTTCGGAGAAAAATTTATTTCATATTATTTGTCATTCTCATATACCAAGACAAGTAAAACTATTCCACTTCTACCTTCCATTAATTACTTTTTATTTTAATTGCATTTCCTATTGTTGTTTCTCTATGTGGCTTTTAAATTCTTTCTAATTCTCAATACACTTGGATTTGGATACGGATAATTTAGGTATTAGCTCTATTCTGTGTCAAAGAGTAGGCATATTTTTTCTTTTTCTTAAGAAGTGAAAAATTGTAAAAAGCACTCTCTTTGTGAAATAGTTGGGAATAAATTGTTTGAAGTTGTGGTCGATGATGATATAGCATTCATTAACTTCAGACTAGTTATTTGACCCATGATTGTGGATCTGGTACCCCAGATCTGGGAGAGACCACATAATTCCTTCTAGATTTTTTTCATCACTTCATCGATCAAATTACAAAAGAAATGAGAGCAAGTGTTGCAGAGTTCAGTAAAGTGTGGAAATAATAATTTAATTGGATGAAACTTGGCAACAAACAACAAAATTAAAATGCATACTACTAGATTCAACAAGCCAATGTCTAAATATAAGAGGGATGTTGGTTGGGAAACATGCCTTACAAAGTGCATACGCTGTTAGTAAAAGGAATGGATAGGTTCTGCAGCATACCTTTTAGGGACAAAGGGCCGATCAAAGTATGGCATTGGCTGAGCTTTAGGCACAAGTTCTCTTCTGAGCCTCCGTATTTCTTCTTCTTCCTCCAACTGCAAGAATAATTTAAGTGTATTAACAAAACATGAATTGACTTGAATATTAGAAAGCAAGTCACAGAGGAGACAGATAAACATTCCTTCTGCTGCATCTCCCTTTTTAATCTTAGCTGTTCAGCAAAGTTCATCCGTTTGGCTACCTGGCAAAAGTGTAAAAAGTTACTCAGAGGCAAAATGATGCAGGTTTCTAATATAGATTGACTTTATCACTATATTGTAGTTGTGCTAAAGAGTTTTCTAAATAATAAAGTCTACGAAACTTACAAAATTATCAAACTCAACCCTTTCTACCGCACGAACATCACTGTGCAAAACAATGTCTAAAGGTTTAGTGCTTTCTTTGGCGGGAGGCTTCTGCAAGTGCTAATAATATATCAATAATACCAAGGTTAGCAAAAGGAGAGACCCATGGAAGCAACACAGATTTGAAGACTACTTACTAACTTAGAGATTAACAAAAACAAATTATTCAAATGGTTAATGATCAAACCAATAATGTAGTTAAGTATTATATCAGTACATATGTTTTAAGAATTATTCAACTTTAGCACAAGTTAGTCAAAAGAAAAAAAAAAAAGAAAAAATGAAACTAATTACTCTGCTCCCTCTCATCTTAACTTTTTTCTTATCATTAACTCTAGAATTTGAACATGCTTATTTTCCCATAAAATTTTATCAAGAGTAGCAGATGGTAGATACTTACGATTTTAGTTATTATCTTAGCTAATAGTTTAAATAGAGCATGACATGTGCTGAGAAAGAATATATTAGGCATGCCTTCAATGAACTTGGCCAATTTTTTATTGAAGTATTAGCTATATATATGATATCCTCGCGTTTATCATGTTAAGGCTTTGGGTAAGATGTTTCCAAGAGTATATAAATATTCTTTATTATGATTTGTGATTTCATTTTTTTAAGAAAAATGTTAAGATGAGAGGGAAATATTTTATTTAGCAGAGTAATTAGTTTTATTTTTTCATTTGTTTTTCCTTTTGACTAACTTGTGATAAAGTTGAACAATTCTTGAAAAATATGCACTGATATGATCCTTAACTACATTTGAATAATTTGCTTTTGGTAATCACCAAGTCTTAGTAGTCTTCAATTCTGTGCTGCTTCCATAGGGTCTCTCCTTTTGCTAACCTATGATATTATTGATATATTATTAGCACTTGCTGAAGCCTCCAACCAAAGAAAGCACTGAGCCTCTAGACATTGTTTTGCACAACGATGTTTGTGCAATAAAAAGAACTGAATTTGATAATCTTCTAACCTTCATAGACTTTATCATCTAAAAAACTCTTTAGCAATTGTGCAATAGAGTTTCCTAGATGATAAAGTCTATGAAGCTTACAAGATTATCAAATTCAGCGCTCTCTACTACATGAACATCGCTGTGCAAAATAATGTTTAGAGGCTTAGTGTTTTATTGGTAGAAGGCTTCAACACGTGCTAACAATATATCATTAATACCATAGATTAGTAAAAGGAGATACCCCATGGTAGAAGCACAGAATTGAAGACTACTTACTGACTTGGAAATTAACAAAAGTAAACTATCCAAATAGTTAATGATCAAACCAATAATGTAGTTGATACGGATATAGGTGAAGCACCCAGGAGGAATTAAGAGGGGAAGGAGGGGTATTTTTGTCTTTTCACTATGCAAGGCTTTAAGGAGGAGGAGGAGGCACTGTTGAGGGGGGCTGGTTCGTGGTTTTCTTCCGCCGCCACCACAAACACGCAAGGACCTTCTCTACGATGCCGGCCACCTCCGACGCCAGCCACCTCCCTCTCTCCTCGGAGCCCTAGCGAGGGGGCGCGTTTTAGGTCGGGGGGATTCCGCCACCATGGGAAAGATACACGAGGAGGCCACCTTCGACGCCTCCGCTGCTCACCGGGCCGCCGCTGGATCCTCCTTCCCCTTTCTCTCGCGAGGGGGCTTCTATGTGTCTTCTCCGCCGCCTCACGCAGGGGGCCTTCTTCTTCTCTTACGCCGTCGCGAAAGGGGCACACACGCCTCCGCTCCTCTGCCTCCCTTCCTCTAGACTTCTTGGCGCGGATGCTGCCGAGCGACACCGTCGCCACTCACTGGGCCAGCCACGCCACCCCGTCGTAAACTAGTTGCTGTCGACGCCCCCTCCGGCGTCCGCTTCAGCGACCACCTCCTCTTCTTTCTAAGGCCATCACCACCTCATGAAAACACCACCTGACTCGTGCCATCATCGCCGCCCAGCATGCGGAGTCGCTTTCTCCCTCTCCACGCCGATGTCGGCACCGCCTTCGGCATAGGCCACACCTCCTTCCTCTCCCCTCTCGCTATTTCAATCAGGGGGCTTCCTTTCTGAGCTCGCAGGGGGCCTCGAGGGGTTTCGCTACTGCCATATCCTCTCACATTCGCATCCTTGTCCACGCCGGCAACCCTATCTCTCTCTCCTCTGGTCGACAACCCACGTACCGGCAGCCCTCTCTCCCACTCCACAGCATACCCACCAGCTGTTGATGCCACCGTTGAGAGCCCACGTGTCGGTAGCCCTCTCCTCCCACTCCGCACAACCACCAGCCGTCGATGCCGCTGTCGACATTACTGCTTGCGCCCTTGCCGTTGAATCCACCAATGGGCACCCTTGTCAGCGGATCTGACTTGTCGGCGCCCTTGCCTTCAGATTCGACATTGATCCGTGTTTAATGTTGCATATGTTCTGACCATCTAGCATTCTGCTTGGCCTTTCTGATCTAGCCCACCGTAGTTTTCTGACCTTCGTGCCGATATCATATTTCAGCCTACGTGCCGATGTCATATTCCGGCCTGCATGTCGTTGTCATATTCCGGCCTGTGTGCCGATGTCATATCCCGGCTTGCATATCGCTGCTAGGTCCTGGTCTACACGTCGTCTTCTGAATCCAGGTCGCGCTCGATTAGGTGTCGTCAGATCTAGCTCTTCATCCTGCTCAGAGTCATCTACTCTTCCGGATCACGATAACTCGAGCAGCATCCCAACCAGCTCATCGACACCCTCAGGCTAGGGTGCATTATTGTACTCACTCTACATTCCTTTCATTACTCTACTATTTGTTCTGTTATTTATATATTTGTTGGATCTGCCTCGAGCATCGGGGTCCTGGGACTGGGGCAACCCGGTCGCTGGCTGTAGGTAGCGTTGACTAGAGGACTTTGGACGACTTGGTCAACATAGAAGTCATCTCAGCATACCCCCTCCAGGTCATAGCGATTCAGTCAACATTCCATCCACTTTACCCGGCGGTTCGTCTGACTCAGATTCTGGATAGGATCAATTTGGCGCTGTCTCTGAGAATCTTTTCCACCTATTTTGGAATGTGAAGATGGACGACGTCGGAAGGTTCTCTGCCATTATCACAGTCTCGGAGGATCCTGATGAACATATTATCTTCTCCCCTCGCTCTTACGGGTATTCAGGAGTCGGGGGATTGACTTGGAGCTTCACCTGACCGACAGGTTAGTTTTTCCATTATATTTTTTCCCCGACTCCATGGGTATTCGAGAGTTGAGGGACCAAGATAGATCCTCAGCCGGTTGGCATGGTTCCTAGATCAGACACTACTACAGTCTTCGCATTCGCTGATATCAGGGCTCCACCTCCCCCGTTCGGGGTCAAGTAATCTCCACTGGTCTCGGACTAGAGTATCATAACTGGTCTCGGACCGGATTATCGCTATTGGTCTTGGATCAAAGTATCGCCATCGATCTCGGACCGGACTATCACCACTGGTCTCGGACCAGAGTATCGCCAGCGGTCTCGGACCAAATTATCGCCATTGGTCTCGGACCAGAGTATTGCCACTGGTCTAGGACTGGACTATTGCCACTGGTCTCGGACTAGAGTATGGCCACCGGTCTCGGACCGGACTATCGCCACTAGTCTCGGACCAGAGTATCGCCACCAGTCTCAGATCGAAGTATCGCCAACGACTTCTCGGTCGGGTTCTAGACTCTCATCCCAGTGCGAGTTATAAGTGAGCATGTTCTCGCGACCAACGACCTCCTGGTCGGAATCCAAACTCTCGCCCCAATGCGAGTTATAAGCAAGCATGCTCTAGCGACCAACGACCTCTTGTTCGGCGTTTCAAACTCTTGCCCCAAGTTATAAGAGAGCATGCTCTTGTGACCAATGACCTCTTGGTTAGTGTTTAGACTCTCGTCCCAGTGCAAGTTATAAGCGAGCATGTTCTCGCGACCAATGACCTCCCGATCAGCATTCCAGACTCTCGCCCCAGTGCGAGTTATAAGCGAGTATGCTCTCGCGACCAACGACCTCCCGGTCGGTGTTCCAGACTCTCGCCCCAGTGCGAGCTACAAGCGAGCATGCTCTCGCGACCAACGACTTCCGTGTCGGCATTCCAGACTCTCGCCCAAGTGCGAGTTATAAGCGAGGATGCTCTCGCGACCAATGACCTCCCGGTCGACATTCGAGACTCTCGCCCAGTGCGAGTTATAAGCAAGCATACTCTCGCGACCAACAACCTCCCGATCGGCGTTCCAGACTCTCGCCCTAGTGCGAGTTATAAGCAAGCATGCTCTCGTGACCAACGACTTCCGTGTCGGCATTCCAGACTCTCGCCCTAGTACGAGCTATAAGCGAGCATACTCTCACGACCAACGACCTCCTGATTGGCGTTCCAGACTCTCGCTCCAGTGCGAGTTATAAGCGAGTATGCTCTCGCGACCAACGACTTCCGTGTCGGCATTCTAGGCATTCACCCTAGTGCGAGTTATAAGCGAGGATGCTCTCGCGACCAACAACCTCCCGGTCGGTGTTCCAGACTCTCGCCCCAGTGCGAGTTATAAGCTAACATACTCTCGTGACCAACGACCTCCTGGTCGGCATTCTAGACTCTCGCCCGAGTGTGAGTTATAAACGAGCATGCTCTCGCGACCAGCAACCTCCCGGTCAGACTCTCGCCCTAGTGCAAGTTATAAGCGAGCATGCTCTCGCGGCCAACGACTTCCATGTCGGCATTCTAGACTCTCGACCCAGTGCGAGTTATAAGCGAGGATGCTCTCGCGACCAACGACCTCCCGGTCGACGTTCCAGACTCTCGTCCCAGTGCGAGTTATAAGCGAGCATACTCTCGTGACCACCTCCCGGTCGGCGTTCCAGACTCTCGCCCGAGTGCAAGTTATAAGCGAGCATGTTCTTGCGACCAACGACCTCCTGGTCGGTGTTCCAGACTCTCGTCCCAGTGTGAGTTATAAGCAAGCCTGCTCTCGCGACCAACGACCTCCCGGTTGGCGTTCCAGACTCTCACCCCAGTGCGAGTTATAAGCGAGCATGCTCTCGCAACCAATGACCTCCCGATCGGTGTTCCAGACTCTACCCCCAGTGCGAGTTATAAGCGAGCATGCTCTCGCGACCAACGGCCTACCGGTCGGTGTTCCAGACTCTAGCCCAATATGAGTTATAAGCAAACATGCTTTTACGTCCAACGACCTCCCGATCGACGTTCCAAACTCTTATCCTAGTGCGAGTTATAAGCGAGCATGCTCTCCCAACCAATGACCTCCCAGTCGGCGTTCTAGACTCTCGCCCTAGTGCGAGTTATAAGCAAGCCCGCTCTCGCGACCAATGACCTCCCGGTCGGCGTTCTAGACTCTTGCCCCAATGTAAGTTATAAGTGAGTATGTTCTCGCGACCAACGACCTCCCGGTCGACGTTCTAGACTCTTGCCCTAGTGTGAATTATAAGCGTGCGCTGCCCACGCGCACATCGACTAGCCGATCAGGTTTCCTCCCTGGCCGGGTACTCTTCTCACTCGCTGCTCTGCCCGGCACTCGCCGCTCTGTCAGCACTCATCCCACTCGCTACTAGGCTCATGAGCTTCGCGCCCACTCGGATCTCCGACTTTGTCCCCTTTTGCATTTTCCTTCGATGGGCTTCACGCTCGCTCGGTGCATCGATGTTGTGCCTTTCAATCTCTCGAGATCCGCTCTCGGCTCACGAGCTCTGCTCCTGCTGGGCTCAGGGGCTCTGCTCCCGTTCGCCTTCGATCTTACGGGCTCCACGCTCACAGGATTCGCTCCCACGCAACTCACAGGTTTTGCTCTCATGCGCCATCGACCTCTAGGTTTCACTCGGCATTGTCTCTATTGCCCACTAGGCATTATCTCGGTCGCCCGTTTAACATTCTTTCGATCACTCGGTCAGCATCTTCGTAGCCGCTCGATCAGTATCGTCTGGTCGTTCGCTCGGCCGCTCACTGGTACCACTCGACTGCCCGCCCAATATTCTCTCGGACGCTTGATCGACATTCTCTCAGATGCTTGGTCGGCATTCTTTTGGTCATCCGATCGGGATCTTCGTAGCCGCCCGATTAGCATCGCCCGGTCGTTCGCTCGGCTACTTGCTTTATTTCGATTGGCCTATCGCTCAATGTTTCTCTCGGTCGCGCATTCGACACCGCTCGCCCATCGTCTTTCCACCTGCTCGGCATTCTCCCGATTACTCGATCGACATTTCTTCGATCTCCTGCTCGACACTACTCGGTCTTTCACTTTGTTCCATTTATACGCACGCTTGACATTCCTTACATCGCTCAACTCGACATTCCTTCGCCGCCCGGTCGACACCTGTTTTTACTTTTTGCTTGACATTTGCATAATCGCCCGATCGCTCTGCTCAGTATCACCCGACCATCTTCTCGATATTGCTTGGTCTCCCGCTCGGCATCCAATCAATCACTTGCTCGGCACTATTTTTCATCGCTTGCTCGATATTATTTTAGTCACTTGCTCGACATCGTCACAGCTAATCATATGACATTATATGACAGACACAACGATCTGACTCTGCATTCAGGAGTGATTCTGCTTTACGTTAGGCTTGGTCTAGTTAGTCTGACTTAAGTCTCCTTCGACTAAACTTAAAGGGGAGGCTTGTGATATGGATATAAGTGAAGGGCCCAGGAGGAATTAATAGGGGAAGAAGGGGTATTTTTATCTTTTCACCGTGTAGGGCTTTAAGGAAGAGGAGGAGGCACTGTTGAAGGGGGCTGGTTTGTGGTTTTCTTCCGCCGCCACCACGAACACGCGAGGACCTTCTCTTCGACGACGACCACCTCTAATGCTGGCCACCTCCGATGCCGGCCACCTCCCTCTCTCCTCGGAGCCCTAGCGAGGGGGGCGCGTTTTCGGCCTAGGGGGATTCCGTCGCCATGGGAAAGATACACGAGGAGGCCACCTTCGACGCCTCCGCCGCTCACCACCGGGCCGCCGCTGGATCCTCCCTCCCCTTTCTCTCGCGAGAGGGCTTCTTCGTGTCTTCTCCGTTGCCTCACACAGGGGGGCATTCTTCTCTTCTTACGCTGTCGTGAAAGGGCCACACACGCCTCTACTCCTCTGCCTCCTTCCTCTAGCCTTCTTGACGCGGATGCCACCGAGCAACACCGCTGCCACTCACTGGGCCAGACACGCCACCCGTCGTAAACCAATCGCCACCGACGCCCCCTCAGGTGTCCACTTCAGCGGCCGCCTCCTCTTCCTTCTAAGGCAATCACCGCCTCACGGAAACACGGCCGGACTTGTGTTGTCATCACCGCCCAGCACGCGGAGTCACTTTCTCCCTCTCCACGCTAATGTTGGCACCGCCTTCGGTGTCGGCCACACCTCCTTCCTCTCCCCTCTCGCTGTTTCAATCGGGGGGCCTCCTTTCTGAGTTTGCAGGGGGCCTCGAGGGGTTTCGCTACTACCACATCCTCTCAAATTCGCATCCTTGTGCACGCCGGCAACCCCATCTCCCTCTCCTCTTGTCGACAGCCCACGTGTCGGCAGCCCTCTCTCCCACTCCACAACACAACCACCAGTAATTCATGCCGTCATCGATAGCCTACATGCCGGCAGCCCTCTCTCCCACTCCACAGCATGACGACCAGTCATCGATACCGTTATCAGCGTTACTACTCGCGCCCTTGCCGTTGAATCCAACCAATGGGCACCCTTGCCTTCAGATTTGACTCTGATCTATGTTTAATGTTGCCTATGTTCTGACCATCCAGCATTCTGCTTGGCCTTTTTGAACTAGCCCACTGTAGTTTTCCGGCCTTGTGCCGATATCATATCCCGGCCAACGTGCCGATGTCATATTCCGGCCAGGGAGGAAACCTGACCGGTAAGTCGATGTGCGTGTGGGCAGTGCACGCTTATAACTTGCACTGGGTGAGAGTCTGGAACCCCGACCGGGAGGTTGTTGGTCGCAAGAGCATGCTCGCTTATAACTCGCATTGGGGCGAGAGTCTGGAACGCCGATCAGGAGGTCGTTGGCCGTGAGAGCAAACTCGCTTATAACTCGCACTGGGACGAGAGTCTAGAATACCGATTGGACGTGAGAGCATGCTCACTTATAACTTGCACTGGGGCAAGAGTTTGGAATGTTGACCGGGAGGTGGTTGGTTGTAAAAGCATGCTCGCCTATAACTTGCACTGGGGCGAGAGTCTGAAGGAGGTCGTTGGTTGTGAGAACATGTTCGTTTATAACTCGTACTGGGGCGAGAGTCTGGAGGAGGTCGTTGGTTACGAGAACATGTTCGTTTATAACTCGCACTAGGGCGAGAGTCTGGAACACCGACCGGGAGGTCATTGGTCGCGAGAGCATGCTTATTTATAACTCGCACTGGGGCGAGAGTCTGGAACGCCGACTGGGAGGTCGTTGGTCGTGAGAGCAGGATAGCTTATAACTCGCACTTGGACGAGAGTCTGGAACACCGACCGAGAGGTCATTGGTCGCAAGAGTATGCTCGCTTATAACTTGCACTAGGGCGGTCGCAAGAATATGCTCGCTTATAACTTACACTCGGACAAGAGTCTGGAACGTCGACTGGGAGATCGTTGATTGCGAGAGCATGCTTGCTTATAACTCGCATTGGGGCGAGAGTCTGGAATGCCGACCTGGAGGTCGTTAGTCGCGAGAGCATACTCGCTTATAAATTGCACCGGGGAGAGAGTCTGGAATGCCGACTGGGAGGTCGTTGGAACATGCTCGCTTATAACTCACATTGGGACAAGAGTCTGGAACGCCGACCGGGAGGTCTTTGGTCACGAGAGCATGTTCGCTTATAACTCGCACTCGGGCGAGAGTCTGGAATGCCGACGATCGCGAGAGCATGCTCGCTTATAACTCGCACTGGGGCGAGAGTTTGGAACGCCGACCGAGAGGTTGTTGGTCGCGAGAGCATGCTCTCTTATAACTTGCACTGGGCGAGAGTCTGGAATGTTGATCGGGAGGTCATTGGTCACGAGAGTATGCTCACTTATAACTCACAATGGGATGAGAGTCTAGAATACCGACTGGGAGATCATTGGTCGTGAGAGGATGCTTGTTTATAACTCGCATTGGGATGAGTCTGGAACGTCGACCAGGAGGTCGTTGGTCGCGAAAGCATGCTCTCTTATAACTCACATTGGGGCGAGAGTTTGGAACGCCGACCGAGAGGTCATTGGTGGCGAAAGGATGCTTGTTTATAACTCGCACTGGGGCGAGGGTCTCGAACTCGACTGAGAGATCGTTGGCAATACTCTAATCCGAGACCGGTGACGATACTTTGGTCCAAGACCAATGGTAATAGTCCGGTCCGAGACCGGTGGCAATACTCTGGTTCGAGAACAGTGGCGATAGTTCGGTCCGAGACCGGTGGCGATACTCTAGTCTAAGACCAGTGGTGATACTGTGGTCCAAGACTAGTGGCGATACTCCGGTCCGAGACCGGTGGCGATACTCCGGTCCGAGACCGGTGGCGATACTCTGGTCCGAGATTAGTGGCGATACTCTAGTCCGAGAACAGTGACGATAGTTTAGTCCGAGACCGGTGGCGATAGTCCGGTCCGAGACCGATGGCGATAGTCCGGTCCGAGACCGATGACGATACTATGGTCCGAGACCAGTGGCAATAATCTGATATGAGACCGTTGATGATACTCTGGTCCGAGATCACTGGTGATAGTCCGTTCCAAGACCGGTGGCGATACTCTGGTCCGAGACTAGTGGCGATAGTCTGGTCCGAGACCGGTGGCGATACTTTGGTTCGAGACTAGTGGTGATAATTCGGTTCGAGACCTGTGGCGATACTCTGGTCCGATACCAGTGGAGATAGCTCGACCATGAACGGGAGAGGTGGAACCCTGATATTAGCGAATCCAAAGACCCTAGCAGTGTCTGATCAAGGAGCCGTGCCAACTGGCTGAGGATCTGTCTCGGTCCCTCAACTCCCGAATACCCGTGGAGTCCGGGAAAAAATATAATGGAAAACTAACTTGTTGGCAAGCTCCAAGTCAATCCCTTGACTCCCAAATACCTGTGTAGCGAGGGGAGAAGATAATATGTTCGTCAGGATCCTCCGGGTCTGTGATAATGGCAGAGAACCTTCCGACATCGTCCATCTTCACATTCCAGAACAAGTAGAGAAGATTCTCACAGACAGCGCCAAATTGATCCTGTCCGAAATCTGAGTCAGATGGACCATTGGGTGAGGTGGATGGAATGCTGATCAAATCGCTATGGCCCGGAGGGGGGAGGGGCATGCTGAGATGACTTCTATGTTGACCAAGTCGTTCGAAGTCCTCTGGTCAACGCTACCTGCAGCCAGCAACCGAGTTGCCCTGGTCCTTGGTACCTCGATGCTCGAGGCAGATCTAAGAAATATATAAGTAATAGAACAAATAGTAGAGTAATCAAAGGAATGTAGAGTGAGTACAATAACGTCCTAGCCTAGGGGGGTGCCTCTCTTGTAGACGGTGAGCTGGTCAGGACACTATCGAATTGTCGTGATCCGAAAGAGTAGATGACTCTTAACAAGATGAAGAGCTGGATTTGATGGCACCTAGTCGAGCGCGACCTGGATTCAGAAGACGACACGTAGGTCAGGACCTAGTAGCGACACGTAAGCCGAGATATGACATCGGCACACAGGCTGGAATATGACAACAGCATGTAGGCCGGAATATGACACGGCACGCAGGCGTCAGCACGAAGACCGGAAAACGGTGGGCTAGATAAGAAAGGCCGAGTGGAATGTTGGATGGTCAGAACATATGCAACATTAAACACAGATCAACGTTGAATCCGAAGGCAAGGGCGCAGGCAAGTCAGATCCATTGATAGGGAGGGGTGCCCATTGGTCGGATTCAACGGCAAGGGTGCGAGCAGTAACGCCAACAGCGGCATCGACGGCTCGTGGCTGTGTTGTGGAGCAGGAGAGAGGAATGTCGACACGTGGGCTGTCGATGGCGGCATTGACGGCTAGTGGTTGTGCTATGGAGCGGGAGAGAGGGCTGCCAGCACGTGGCCTATCGATGAGAGGAGAGGAAGACGGGCTACCAGCATGGGCAAGGATGTGAATGTGAGGATGTGGCAATAGCGAAACCCCTCGAGGCCCCCTGCGAGCTCAGAAAGGAGGCCCCCCGATTGAAACAGTGAGAGGGGAGAGGAAGGAGGTGTGGTTGACACCAAAGGCAATGTCGACATCGGCGTGGAGAGGGAGAAAGCGATGTTGGAGCAGTCTGGGTACCCTAGATTTTGATGTTTGGGTAAAGGTTTAAGTTAGGTTTATTGTTGTATTTGATATGCATTGTGAGTGTGCAGGATACATGTACAACAAGGAAAGTCCAAGGGTGATCTTGGCAAAGGAGGAAAGTCCATGGATGAGTCTTGGCGGTGTAAGTCCAAGCATGTAGTCTTGGCAACGTAAGTCCAAGTGTGACTTGGCAATGGATGAAGTTCCGAAGGCGCGACTTCTTGGCAAAGGAAGACCCGGCAACAATGACAAGGCCGATGGAAGCTCCAGAAGGCAAGACGTGAAGGATGGGGAGGCATCCGAGGGAGGCAAGGCTGATGGAGGAGGCTAGAAGGCTAGGTCTAGGTTGGTCGGGCGAGAGCGAGTGCTGAGTGAATGTACTCGGGGGGTTAAATCCTATGATTAGGGTTTTACTGTAGTGCCACTGTAGCAGCACTGTAGCGTTACTTTAGTAGTATAGTAGCGTCACTTTAGCAGTACAATAGCGTCACTGTAGCAGTCGACTAATGTTTTCATCAGTCGACTGGTGCGGTCGACCGGACAGTCGACTGGGAGCGAACAGAATGCTTCTATTCGTTCGGTTAGTATGGAGCAGTCGACTGATGGTTTTGGCAGTCGACTGGCAGGCAGGGTTTTCCAACTCGTGGCCTATATAACTAAGCATCGGAAGCTTGGTTAAGGTTGACGAAATAGACTTGGTTAAAGCCTATTAGAGTCTCCCAAACCCTCGTGTGATCGGTGTGCTTGTATTCAAGTGTTTGTGGCTAGGTTTCTCCACTGACAAGGAACTTGAGCTAGCCGGAGGTTTTCCGGGGAGTCATCCACCAATAGATCGGGATCGTCTACCTTACGTACAGTCGTGGAGTAGGAATAAGTGATATCCGAACCACGTTACATAAACGTATTAGAGGTTTGATTGTCTTAGTTATTATCTCTAGGTTTAGCATTCTATTTGTTAGATTTGTTTTTGTATTTCCGCTGTGCACTAACATTATAGGAAGCGATCGATTTGGGTGACACGCTATTCACCCTAGGTTTAACATTCTATTTGTTAGATTTGTTTTTGTATTTCCGCTGTGCACTAACATTATAGGAAGCGATCGATTTGGGTGACACGCTATTCACCCCTCCCCCCCCCCCCCTCTCCCCCCCTCCTCTTGCGTACGTCAAGGTCCTAACAAGTGGTATCAGAGCTAGGTGAGCTCTTGTTGGACTAATCGCCAAGAGAGCGGCTAGAGGAAGAAGATGGAGTCGGAGGGACCTCTCGGATGGGACATCCGAATCCCACCTCTATACGAGCGCGAGGACTTCGACTATTGGAGGAACCGCATGGAGATGTGGTTCCAAATGAATTGGAACAAATGGATTGCGTTGGAGGAACCATTTAAAGCTCCAACGGATAAGAAGGGAAAGCGTCTCCGACCTCGATATTGGACCAAGGAGCAAAGGGAGCAATCGGAGACGGACAAGGAGGTAACTAGAATTTTAATTAATTTATTCCCTCCTAATGCGATATTGAATGTAGGTGAATACGAGAACACAAGTGACCTTTGGAAAAGGTAATTGCGCTTCATGGGAGTCCTATACAAATCCAAGAAGAGAAGGAGCCCAAGGGGAAGGGCTCATTGGTCCAAGAAGAGAAGAACCAATCAAATGTTGACACGGGTTCAACATCCGAGGAGGAGAAGGAAGATGAGGAGGTATCATCCACATCTTTAAGAGAGGAAGAAGTGGAACCGTCCACATCTTCAAGTAAAGAGGAAGAAGAGCAATCCAAGGAAGAGGAGATCTTGGAAGCTCAACCCTCCACCTCAACTACCAAGAAGAGCACAAATGACCACATCAAATGCTTTGAGTGTGATAAGATGGGACACTACAAGAGTAGGTGTCCAATGCTCCAAAAGGTAAGGGAGGTAAAGCCTAAACTCAACAAGGTTGATTTAACTAATATGAGTTGTAGGAAGGAGAAGAAGCACATTAGGTGTTTCACGTGTGGTGAGTGGGGACACTACCACACAAAGTGCCCAAGGAGAAGAGAGCTCAAGAAATTGGCACACTTGAAGAAGTGGGAGAAGAAGTGAGCTTCAAGGGTACGGGAGGTAAACCCTAATTTGAATTCAAGTTCAAATTTAAATTCTTCCATGCATGCTAGAAATAATTTTCATTATTTACCCAAGCATAATCATGGATTTAGATATAATGATAGGAATAACGTTAATATAGGAGATAACCCTAGGAGACCTATTCATGCTAAATCTAGTAAGAGTAGACCTAATAAGACCCAAACCACTTTGCCAAAGGGAAGGAAAGTAGGTGAAAACCTAAGCATTAATCCCAAGAAAGGGAGACATATGCCTAGGAAGGTGGGTAGGTCTAGGGATGCCCAAAGTGGATATGTTGACTCTAGGGTTAGAACCCTAGAGTTGGAAAATTAAGCCTTGAAGGCAAAGTTTGAGGAAATGAAGAAAGTCCTAGAGAGGTTCATTATTGGACCTAAAGGACTTGACATGTATTTGGGTGGTCAAAGAACCAAAAATATCAAATTAGGTCCCTCCAAGACCAAAAGGAGGTCAAGTGCTAAGGTAGCACATGACATTGGTAAGGGAGGTGTGACCAAGGACAAGGGAGAGTTATCCAAGGCCAATAAGAAGGAATATGCGAGGGTGACATATAATTATGACAAGGACGAGGTGTCTAAAGTGAATGAAAAGAAGAAACTAACCAAAGACAAGGTGTGACCAAGGACAAGGGAGAGTCATCCAAGGCCAATAAGAAGGAATATGCGAGAGTGACTTATAATTATGACAATGATGAGGTGTCAAAAGTGAAGGAAAAGAAGAAACTAACCAAAGACAAGGTGTTTAAGGTTAGGAAGGTGAGTTTTGTAGGCCAAGTGTCACCCGAGGTGCACCGAAGTGGCCTAGCCATAGTGGGTGAGTCACCAAGGGAGGTGACTAAGGTTAAGATTTCTAAGGTTAGGAAGAGCCTTTGGGACCCATGATAGATGGGTTATCAAATGTGCCAAGTGGTTAGGAGACGGACTTAAGTCTCTAACCTAGTGGGTTGACACAATTGGGATGTATTTCATGCATTGAAATGTAAATTCGGTTCATATTGCATGAAAATTAGTTTTTGATGTATAGATGTCATATAAACCAATGCTAGGGATGCATTATGGTTTAGTATGAGCATAATTAAGATGTATTTCATGCATTGAAATGTGAATTCAGTTCATATTGCATGAAAATTAGTTTTTGATGTATAGATGTCATATAAACCAATGCTAGGGATGCATTATGATTTAGTATGGGTAAATACATCAAGAGGAAGCCAAAACTAGGATTTTAGGTCAAGGTTCAATTGAACTATTTAGATAATTTTGAATTTTATGTCAATCTTGGGATCTGTGATAAATATATTTTTATATATAGTTTTCCCAAGTAGACAAGGTTAAAATAGACTTCTCCACAAAATTTGAGAATTTTTGGAGGTTTGTAGAATTTCTGGTGCATTTCTGAAGTTGGTTAGAAAATGCTTATCTTTTCATAAATAGAGTACCAGTCCGCTGGTACAGTTACCAGTCGACTAGTAACAGTGTTTTTGAGCACAGAAGGTCTCTGTGAGCTCATTTTGATGAGGACAGTCGACTGAGACTTATACCAGTCGACTGGTTCATGAGCACAGAATGTCTCTGTAAGCTCGTTTTGATGATGCCAGTCGACTGGGACTTATGTCAGTCGACTGATACAATCTGAAAATATTTTTCAACATTATAAAATGACCAAAAGTGTAGTGAACATGTATGTAATCTTATGGGAGATTAATACATGATGTTTATGGTCATTAGAGGTTAAAAAATCTAATAATTGGGATATTGATGGAGCTCTTTTTAATGTATGACAAAGGGGGAGAAGTTTAGGTTTAAGTGGGAAACCTACACACCTTTCCAAGAAATCCTAACTTAAGGGGAAGCTTAGGTAAAGGGGGAGCGATTGCTCATTTATTAGCAAAGGGCGAGAAGTTTACCTTTGCAAGAAATCCTAACTCAAGGGGGGCTTAGATAAGTGGGAGCCTAGGGATTTAGGTTTCATTATTTATGCATGAGTTGATTTGCATATTTATTTGCACATGTATTGCTATATTGTTTCCCTGACTTAAATGGGTTACCAAACTTCAAAAAGGGGGAGATTGTTGGAGCAATTTGGGTACCCTAGGTTTTGATGTTTGGGCAAAGGTTTAAGTTAGGTTTATTGTTGTATTTAATATGCATTGTGAGTGTGCAGGATATAGGTACAACAAGGAAAGTCCAAGGGTGATCTTGGCAAAGGAGGAAAGTCCAAGGATGAGTCTTGGCAGTGTAAGTCCAAGCATGTAGTCTTGGCAACGTAAGTCCAAGTGTGACTTGACAATGGATGAAGTCCCGGAGGCGTGATTTCTTGGCAAAGGAAGACCCAACAATAATGACAAGGTCGATAGAAGCTCCAGAAGGCAAGACGTGAAGGATGGGGAGACATCTGAGGGACGCAAGGCTGATGGAGGAGGCTAGAAGGCTAGGTTTAGGTTGGTCGGGTGAGGACGAGTGCTGAGTGAATGTACTTGGGGGGTTAAATCCTATGATCAGGGTTTCACCGCAGCGGCATCAGAAAGCGTGATTGTAGAGGCCACTCAGTGTGTCACCGTAGGTCCGACCGGTGTTTTCATGCCCGATCGCGCGGTCGATCAAGGCTGATCGAGCGAATGTAATGCTTTTGCCTTCGGTTAATATGGGAGTACGTGCGTATCGGGCCGCGGTTGTAACGGTCGAATCTCTATAGAGTAGTCGATTGATGGTTTTGGCAATGAATATGGTTTTCCAACCAGGCCTATATAACCAAGTATTGGAAGCTTGGTTAAGGTTGACGAAATAGACTTGGTAGTTTAGAGTCTGCCCTCGTGTGATCGAGTGTGCATGGATGTGGCGAGGTTTCTTCACCGACAAGGTGCTTGAGCTAGCCGGAGGTTTTCCGGGGAGTCATCCACCGACAAATTGAGATCATCCAGCTTACGAACAGCCGTGGAGTAGGAGTAAGCGATCTCCGAACCACGTTACATAAACGTGTTAGAGGTTTGATTGTCTTGGCTATTACCTCTAGGTTTAGCATTCTATTTGTTAGATTTATTTTTGTATTTCCGCTGTGCACTAACATTATAGGAAGCAATCGATTTGGGTGAGACACTATTCACTCCTCCCCTCTAGTGGACGTCAAGGTCCCAACAAGTGGCTCCGCATGTTGGGCGGTGATGACGGCACGAGTCTGGTGGTGTTTTCGTGAGGAGATGATGACCTTAGAAGGAAGAGGAGGTGACCGCTGAAGCGGATGCCGGAGGGGGCGTCGGCGGCGACTGGTTTACGACGAGTGGCGTGGCTGGCCCAGAGTGGTGGCGGTGTTGCTCAGCGGCGTCCGCGTCAAGAAGGCTAGTGGAAGGGAGGCAGAGGAGCGGAGGCGTGTGTGCCCCTTTCGCGACGGCGTAAGAAGAGAAGAAGAAGGCCCCTTGCGTGAGGCGGCGGAGAAGACACGAAGAAGCCCCCTCGTGAGAGAAAGGGGAAGGAGCATCCAGCGGCAGCCCGATGAGTGGCGGAGGCGTCGAAGGTGGCCTCCTCATGTGTCTTTCTCGTGGCGGCGGAATCCCCCCAAGCCGAAAACGCGCCCCCCTCGCTAGGGCTCCGAGGAGAGAGGGAGGTGGCCGACGTTGGACGTGATCGGCGTCACAGAGAAGGTCCTCGTGTGTTTGTGGTGGCAGCGGAAGAAAACCACGAACCAACCCCCCTCAACAATGCCGCCTCCTCCCCCTTAAAGCCCTACACAATGAAAAGATAAAAATACCCCTCCTTCCCCTCTTAATTCCTTCCAAGCCCTTCACCTATATCCGTATCAGCAGTTAAGTATCATATCAATGCATAATTTTCAAGAATTATTCAACTTTAGCATAAGTTAGTTAAAAGGAAAAAAAGAAAAGAAAAAAATGAAATTTATTACTCTGCTCCCTCCCATCTTAACTTTTTTTCTTATCATTAACTCTGAAATTTAAACATGCTTATCGTCTTACAACTTTTTAGCAAGATTAGTAGATGTAGATACTTGAGATTTTAGTATTATCTTAGCTAATAGTTTGAATAGAGCATGACATGTGTCGAGAAAGAAGATTTTAGGCATGCCTCCAATGAACTTGATCAATTTTTTATTGAAGTATTAGCTATATATATGATATCCTTGCGTTTATCATGTTAAGGCTTTGGATAAGATGTTTCTGAGAGTATATAAATATTCTTCATTATGATTTATGGTATTTTTAAGAAAAATGTTAAGATAAGAGGGAAATATTTTATTTAGCAAAGTAATCAACTGCATTTTTTTTTCCTTTTGACTAACTTGTGCTAAAGTTGAATAATTCATGAAAAATATGTATTGATATGATACTTAACTGCATTATTGGGTTGATCATTAACCATTTGAATAATTTACTTTTGTTAATCTTAAGTAGTCTTCAATTCTGTGCTATTACCATAGGGTCTTTCCTTTTGCTAACCTATGGTATTATGATATATTCTTAGCACTTGCTGAAGCCTCCTGCCAAAGAAAACATCGAACCTCTAGAAATTGTTTTGCACAACGATATTCGTATAGTAAAAAGGGTTGAATTTGATAATCTTGTAAGCTTCGTAGACTTTATAATCTAGAAAACTCTTTAGCATAACTGCAGTAAAGTTTTTTAGATGATAAAAGTCTACAAAACTTACAAGATTATCAAATTCAACCCTTTCTACTGCACGAACATCGTTGTGCAAAACAATGTCTAGAGGCTTTCTTTGGCAGGAGGCTTCAACAAGGGCTAACAATATATCAATAATATCATAGATTAGCAAAAGGAGAGACCCAATCACACTAACAAAGAATTGAAGACTACTTATTGAATTGGATATTAACAAAAGTAAATTATCTAAATGGTTAATGATCAAACCAATAATGTAGTTAAGTATCATATCAATGCATATTTTTCAAGAATTGTTCAACTTTAGCACAAGTTAGTCACAAGGAAAAAAGAAAAGAAAAAATGAAACTGATTATTCTACTCCCTCTCATCTTAACTTTTTTCTTATCATTAACTGTGCAATTTGAACATGCTTATCTTCCTACAACTGTTTATTAAGCTTAGTCAATGGTAAAATTTTAGTTATTATCTTAGCCAATAGTTTGAATAGAGCATGACATGTGCCAAAAAAGAAGATATTAGACATGCCTTCAATGAACTTGATTAATTTTTTATTGAATTATTATATATATACACACACACCTTGCGTTTATCATGTTTAAGGCTTTGGGAAGATGTTTCCGAGAGTATATAAATATTCTTCATTATGATTTCTGATTTTTTTAAGAAAAATGTTAAGATGAGAGGGAAATATTTTATTTAGCAAAGTAATTAGTTTCATTTTTTTCCTTTTGACTAACTTGTGCTAAAGTTGAATAATTTTTGAAAAATATGTACTGATATGATACTTAACTGTATTATTGGTTTGATTATTAACCATTTGAATAATTTATTTTTGTTAATCTCCAAGTCAATAAGTTGACTTCAATTCTGTGCTACTGCCATCGGGGCTCTCCTTTTGCTAACCTATGGTATTATTAATATATTGTTAGCACTTGTTGTGAAGTCTCCTGCCAAAGAAAGCACCAAACCTCTAGAAATTGTTTTGCACAACGATATTCGTGTAGTAAAAAGGACTGAATTTGATAATCTTGTAAGCTTCATTGACTTTATCATCTAGAAAACTCTTTAGCACAACTGCAGTAGAGTTTTCTAGATGATAAAGTCTACAAAGCTTACAAGATTATCAAATTCAGTTCTTTCTACTGCACGAACATCGCTGTGCAAAACAATGTCTAGAGGCTTAATGCTTTCTTTGGTAGGATGCTTCAACAAGGGCTAACAATATATCAACAATACCATAGATTAGCAAAAGGAGAGACCCCATGGCAATAGCACATAATTGAAGACAATTTGGAGATTAACAAAAGCAAATTATCCAAATGGTTAATGATCAAACCAATAATGCAGTTAGGTATGATATCAGTACATATTTTTCAAGAATTGTTCAACTTATATCACAGGTTAATTAAAAGAAAAAAAAAATGAAACTAATTAGTTTGCTAAATAGAATATTTCCCTCTCATCTTAACATTTTTCTTAAAAAATATCACAAATCATAATAAAAAATATTTATATATTCTCTGAAACATCTTACCAAAAGCTATAACACGATAAATGCGAGGATATCATATATATAACTAATACTTCAATAAAAAATTGACCAAGTTCATTGAAGACATGCCTAATATCTTCTTTCTCGGTACATGTCATGCTCTATTCAAACTATTAGCTAAGATAATAACTAAAATCGCAAGTATCTACCATCTGCTAATCTTGATAAAAGATTATAGGAAATTAAGCATGTTCAGATTGGGCCAATGTGCATATATAACAGCTTGTTAACAGTGAGCATGTTATAATTTTATTTCATTTCTATTGCATTATATAACCGACCTCACCTAAAGGGATAAGGCTTGGTTGTTGTTGTTCTATTGCACTATATGATTGCCCTTGCCAAGTATAAAACATCACTCACTCAGATTTCAGCTATTTAAAAGTTTTGGTAAAAGGGACTTTTTTTTTTAGTGAGATGAGGGAGAAGTGGGTGCTTATAAATTGCGAAGTAGTGGAATACAAACTTATTGATTTTTTATAACTGTTTTGTAAATTTTCTTTTTTAAGCTAGAACAGTATAAACGAATATAACAGAATACAAGCTAGTTTGGTGTTGAGTTACTAGTATGATTTTGGTAAAGATAACAAAGAAATTTTGTGTTACCCTAGGAAGATTGTGGTTAGCAACTAACTTTAACAAGATTACAAGAAGGCTATAATCAACTGCAATGGACAGTTGTTAGAATAGGTAGACTTCAGGAAATGAAAATTAAAATGTTATCATTTTAACAGTTCATATGTTCTTTGACCTACCCCTTGGTCTAGTATGAGGTTTGTCAAGTTTATACATGCAAATTATTCTTGATGAACTTCAGTTTGAGAAAGTAACAATGAACACTAAGTGCTGGAGATCTCCCAGCATAGTTACCTATGTTTTTCTCAAGCTTCTTCATGCCAGACAATAACAACAAGGGCACTTAATAAGGGAAATGTTCTAAGAATAAACTCATACATCGAATTTATTTGCATCACATATAATAATATTCAACTTTGAACAAATATCTTCAGTTGGAGATGCAGCAACTTTAAACTATCAAGTATATGATAATCTGGGTTATCATAAATTGCATGCCACAAAGTAATTTGACTGATGAAATCTCAAATCAAATCATAGTCATGGATTTTTGAAAGAGAATCTTCTAATTTATGTAATAAGATTTATCCGAAAAACCATCAGTTTGTGTTATTAAAGAATAATAAATAGTAAGAAACAAAATTAGTATTTATACAAGGATCACTTCAAAGAAACATATATACTTTTTCATGAAACTTGAAGATCATCACCTCTGGTTCATCTGTGGTCCATGGAAGACCTTGGGCAATAGGTATGCGCTGTTTCTCTTCTTTCATCAACATTTCTTTCACATTCTTGATAAATTGTTCTTCCTTAATCCTTCCTCTTTGCTAGAAATATCAAAATAGATAATTCAATATGAAGCTTAACTGAACTAATATCACCAAAAATCAAAGAAATAAAATTATCTACTAGATGGTGCTGTATTAAATGGGATATTAAAATTAAGAACAGCCATCTTAAAATGCTTCTATTTCTATCTCTTATCTTTAAATATGTAGTACAAAATTAAATTCCTAGACAGAGCCTAATAGATGAGTGAAGACTGTGTGCTTGGTTCCAAGCATAACAAACTTAACTGCATTTCCTTGATCAGTAAAATATCTATTCCTTACTAATTAAATAGATTAACAATGTACCTCCGTCCTAAGCTTGAAAGGATGTTGGCTTGTCACTTTTAACATCTTATTCCAGCTCCTAAGAGAATCAGAACTCTGTCAAGGAGATATCATTCTCATTATAAAACTCCTAAAACAAAATTCCAAGAACAGTTCTCTAATATTACTGTCACACAGAGTCCAAAATCTTACAATACGTTTTTTTCTTCCTTCATTGCAAGTCCTTCTCCCCAAGCTCAACCTAGCATCGTTATGTGAATAGTGTTCAATGAATGTTGACCGAGATATTATATAAATGATATTATAATAAGGGGGGAAACACCAAGTTTCGACAGTGTAAGAGTTCTAACCTTTGATCGCTGCTATCTATCAAAGAGCACAATTTTGAGTCTCTTGGAAGTTCTCTAGGAGGTAAAAACTCTGCAGAAGAGAAAACATAAGCAGAAGAACTTTCAGCAGCCACAGTCTTGGATGATTGCTGCAATCCTAACAATGGACAATCCAACGGATTCAGGTTCCTATACACGCATTTCTCAGCTTCATCGTCATTTGAAATTGAAAGGAAGCTCTCGAATGCTTTGACCAAATTCTTCACGCGGCCAGACTCAGGTTCCGGTATTATGTTCATAGCCTCCTCCATCACCAAGTTTCTCGTATTTTTATCCTCTGCTCCGTACAATGGATTTTCAATATCAGTATCCAAGATCTCCCTCATCCCGTCCATTCCACCCTTCTCAGTTCTATCTATAGATCCGTCAACATCGCCGATTGCAGGTTTTGCGACAGCGACGACTATGGAAGGACAACCTTTCCTGAAAAACTCCTCCTGCGACGCTCGAAGGGCCTCATAGGCTTCTTTTCGGCATCTCTCGGAATCCAACCCGTTCCCTACCCTCCTCGAGTCCTTCTTGGCGACGATGAACTTCCTTGCTGGCTCCGGCCGAGGAGGCGGAGCGACGATCCGGCCGGAGGTTCTGGAGGCGGATTTATTCGATTGGGCTGACCTAATCGCCGTTGATGTCACCGATTTCTGAGAAGAAAGAGGAGATGAAAAGGGGACGTTAGGATCAGAATTCTCGGAAACCTTCAGGACATCAGACACCCGAGATCCGGAACGCTGCAGTTTCTTCAAAGGAGTCGCCATTGCAGGATCAACAGTGGAGGAAGGAAGGAGGGAGGTCGAGAAAAGGAAGACGACGATGATCTTTTGATTGGGCGAGTTCTTGAAGAAGTTAGAGGAAGGCACCGAGCGATGTTTCGGTAACGGCTAGTCCTCAGGTGGGCCCCGGTGACCGAAATGAGCCATCGGATTCGCTACTGGAAGTAACGCCTTACAATGGTTCTTGTACCGCATCAATTGTTAGATCATGGCCAGGTTGAACCGGCTTGGATTCCTAATTAAACCGCTTGAACCAGTGGACCCGGTCTAAATTTTCTAAATAATTTAACTCACCAAAAGTGATCACTCGTTGCCACATTCTTGTCGTCTCTCCGGCGAAGAACCCCAGTTGCTTCGATCCGACGGGCTTCGCGATTCCGCCTCCTAGTTAAGCGCGTTGTTTGCTTCGGCTTTATTTTGATTTCTTAAGAGGATATCCTGGTGCGATCTGCTTTTCCTGGGGTTTGGTTCTTCTCCCCCTCTTCTGTTGAGTCAATTCGATGAGTTCTTGTCTTGGACTAGGGTTGGGTGCGTCGTATGTTCCTTCTCTTGTGTTTTAGACATCCATGATGTCGGTTTTCCTTTTTCGGTTTGGTCCAAGCGTTGGTTGAAGTGTTTGCCGCTAGGGCTTAGCTTTCGTGTTAGAAGGAAGTCTGTTCCATTTGACGCGCTTGAATTTCTGCTAATCCGGTGGATGTGAAATGATTGCAGAAATTATTGTTTATAGCGTTAGCAGAACTAGCGAGTTTTATGTCATCTTATGTATTTATTATTTCTAGACGATATTGGTGTTTTTGGTTTTTTTTTATATAAAAAAAACTCTTCGTGTTTTACATCTTGCTAGTTAAATTACGTCTTTTGAATAGTTGTGCTCTATTTTGTGACAATTTTAGTAATTAAATGCCATTTGAGTCTATGTTTCAGTAGAAATCTTCCCATTTCCTTTGCCATCTGTTCGTATTTAATAGATCATTCATGCTAAAGCACAATTAGAAGTGTATGTGTATGTATGTATGATTAACTTGTTTGGCATTCTATTTGTTCAGTAACAGGATTATTAAATTGGCATTCTATGATATTGAGTTTTCTCAAAAGTTAACTCTTCTTCATTTTTAGCTTTTCTCTTTCGCTCCAAGTTTTTTTTTCTAATGTTTAAGCCAAAACTTCTATCTAGGTATATCAATATCACAAGTGTTTTTTTTTTTAATGTTCTCTATTGTATGCAGTATATTCCAGATGGTCCTTGAACTTCTAAGACAAGTATAGTGAGCAGATTGAAGAAATTTAAAGAAAGAGTGGTGGTACTGCAGCCAGAGTTGGATGAAATTGGAGTGTCTGCCTGTAGCTAGGATAGGATGCGTATCGAGGAAGTGGAGAGGGAGTTGAGGAATTGCTATCAAGAGATAGGTAGATAATTGCCATTTATCAATTTTTTAAACTATCAATCATCATATTGTTTTACGCTAGGAGGTCATCTTGATTATGGGTAGGTGTGCTCAAAATACCATTTACTTTAAGCTACTTATTATAATTCAATCTACCTTTTGGTAGTAGTTTATACACAATTGTGTGCCTGATTTTGCCTAATAGCACTTCAATACTCACTCATAACATCAACTAAAAACCACACAGAATATTTGCAGGATCAATTGAATTTGCAGAATGTTGAAGCAAATTTTATGGCTGAGCAAGTTCAGAGTCTTGAACTAAAACTTGCGGGAGCTGAAAAGTTAAATGATAAGCTAAAGATAGTTAGCAATGAATTAGTGCAAGCAGATTCTCAGTGTTTGAGATTAATGAGGGAGTTGAAAAATACAAAGGAGGAGCTGATAAAGTCTGACCTGCAAAGAGAGAATCATGAGGCAGTGATTTTGGATTTACAATGTGAAATTGAGAGTTTGAAACTTGAGATTACTGCCTTAGAGCAGAGATATGTTGAAGATGAAAGACTAGGGCAACAACTAGCTGAAGAGAAAACAAGAACAGATGAATGTTTTGTGACATTACAAATTCAACTCAAGGAGAAGCAACACGTAATTAGTTGTCTGGAAGATGAGAACACAGTTCTACGAGAGAGGATGATATTATTTCATGAACATGCTAACCAGTCTCCCAATGATGTTAAACTTGACAAGTATTTGAGGTATTACAGTAAGGTTATTATATCAATGCTTCTGCTTCGTTAGTTAGCAATTTCTCCTATATGTTTTTCATGGAACTTCTAAACCTTGTATTTTGCATATGGAATTATTACTAAGGTTTCTAAACTTCATGCAAGAGATTGTTGAATTTCTGTATTGTATCACTAGATCATGGTACATGCTTAAAAATGACAACCTAGAAGATTGATCTGTACCCTTGAAGACTCTAAGACATTTATGCGACACGCTGTGATTTTAAACATCTAAATAGAAGATGTTTGCTGCTCTGTCATCACTATATTTCTAATTAATAGATGTTACACTTGGAAACATATGCAATTTTTTCTGTTCCTTACAGAGATGTTTTCAAGGAACAGATCTAGATCTCATTAAGAGTCAATTTATTTATATCACAGCCTTGTCAGTTTATAAGTCTAATAAAATATTCTTTTCCTGATCCGTTGTCATTTGTTCTGGCTAGTGGATATTTCCTTTTTATTATTTTTTTCTTGCTTTTTATGCTTTCCCTTTTATATAAGTTCAGTTGATTTATATTGTGCAAAATCTCTGCAGCTCCTACACCTAACAACTTCACTTTAATTAACGATAAATCAATATGTCATCAAATGAACTCCTGAGTTAGATAGTTTTATAGCTAGGTTTGCTTGTGGAAGTTGAGATTGTACTGTTTCCTAGTCATTTCCTCCATTTTTGGTTCAAAGCAATTGCAATTTTAACTTTATTGTCCACTCTCGACTACACTTTTGTTTAGACACAAATGTTGTTACCTGGTGACTTGGATGAAGCATTGGTGCAATCCACATGGAAGCATGTCAGAGGTGTATGCATGATAGGCTAATTTTTTGGCCTCATAACATGATCTTGGCATGCCTGTCATATGATAAGGAGATTGTATAGCTTTACGAACTGTAGGTTGTTGCATGCACTGCTTACTATGCATCCGTATGTGCCATGCATGTACTGAGGCGATTGGGGATGGGAATATTCCAGCATTGCCTGTAGACTGTAATCTTTTGTGGTCACTTGAGGGACAGTTTTGAATACTATTTTACATTTTGTTATATTCTGTTTAGTTTATCTTCTTTTTTTTTCACAATACTACCCTTTGCTAGATTTTGTAAATGTCAGTCAGAAACATGCTAGATTTCCAATTTTTCCAATCCTTGAGCTTTAGTAACAAAAATGCTATTATGAAGTCCTTCCTCAGGGAATGTAGCGCCATCCATTGCTAAGCAAACTGCAACATCTCAAGATGAAATTGTGAAAGATGAGATAGAGATGATGGCTAAACAGATCCATGAATCTGGGCTTCTAGTCAAGCAGCTCAAGGTCTGATGGTCAGTTAATTGCCCTTTTTGACACCTTGCAAATTCTTTCTTGATGCATTTTGGTTTGATTTCTAGGAAGAGCTAAAGGAAGTCAAGCTCAAGGCCAATGAAGAAGCAGAAGATCTTACTCAAGAAATGGCTGAATTGAGATATCAGTTCACAGTCATGCTTGAAGAAGAATCCAAACGTCGAGCTTTTGTTGAAGAAGCATCTATTAGGAGAGTTGAAGATTTAGAGTTGCAGGTATACTTCAGACTGAGAAAGAACAATTTTTTTGTATGTTTAGTTTTGTGTTACTCCTACTTACAAATTATTCTAATTTTTCCTCTTTTCTTATTATATGAGTATGTAGGTGCAGAATGAGCAAGAAAGATCGGCCACAGCCATGAGGCGTTTCCAGGAAGTAAATGAACTTGCTAAGAAGCAGTCCACTGAAATTAGCAAATTACAGAGAGCACTGGAGGTCTAGCAATTTTGTTTATATAATGTTAATTTAATCAACTGCCTTTGATTTTTTTTTTTCTGCTTAAATTACTATTTTCATAAACAAAAATGATTTACATTTATTTTCCAAATTCATTGAAAGCTCTATTGTGGTTATCATCACTATGAACTGAGAAAGTTTGGTTTGGAAAGAAAGTACAAAACCCAATGAAAGAGTATTAGCTCACATGGTATCTTTGACCTTCCATGTAGGCAGCTTTCCTATTAGAAGCAAAGATTTTTTCTGATCTGATCCGGTAGTCATCAAAATCACAATTGAATTATCTACTCAAACCTAATACTTTAAGTTCTCTTGGTTATATGCTTAAATCCTTGAAGGATATTTATCTCGAAATTAGATTTGAATTATTAACTTCTTCCTTTTAAGAGCTGTAATTTAAAATAAGCAAAGTTAATTTGTAAATATGATCCAAACTTCAAGATTTTTAACTAACAGGTTGGTGCAAAAGATATATATGGAGGCAAACCTATTGTCTTTTAAGATTGTTTGTGAGCCAAGTTTATTAATGTTGGTGGTGGGGAAATATGAACATGAACAAATCTAATGCTATTTCTCAGATGTCCTCAATAATCTCCAGTTAGGTGAATAAAGGAAATGACGAGAAAAAGGAAGTCTATGGAATAGGAGCAATGGGGCAAAGGGGAAATGATGAGAACATAGAAATGCAAGGAAAATAGGAGCAGAATGAGATCATGTGAAGCAAGGAGAATGTCTCTCAAGGAAATTGGGAAGTGAGGAGTATATAAAAGAGGAGAGTAGGAAGTAGTAGATGTTTATCATGAGCATCCTTGTGATTGCTGCTATATACAAGGTTTTGCTCTGAAATGATTTTTCTTGTTTGCAAAATATTGAATCCCTCTGTTTTTGTAAACCAAGGCCTTAGAGTAACACTAACTTGAATCGCTTAATGACTATGCTGCTGCTGCACAAGCCATTGCTGTAACATCAAATTCTAGCTAAACATCACATAAGCCTCGAACCTTGTATCCACCTAGGAAATAATGCACTGTTCAGTTGGAGAATCTCTCCATTGCTCTTTAGACCAAAATTTTAAGGATTGTGCTCTTTTAATAATTCCAATTTCATGCCTTTCTATTACTTAATCTTAACCAATTATTTTTAATATGATGTTAGCTCATGAATGTTTAGTATACTGATTGGTTGCTATCTAATCTTCTATCAGAAGCTTCACCTGCTCCCTAAACCATGTCAAGGGAATAAACCTTGCTTTTGTGGTTATTGCAAAATAGACCCAATTGTTTCTGGCATAGAAACATCTAATAATGTTGGAGATTTAGATGTGGTCTGTGCCAAAAAGGTGCATCATGAAATTTCTACTGAAGCTGAGAAAATTTCTAGCGGGCAATACTGAATCTGGTAAAGGGCCTACTAATTTGTTAGGTTGTCTTTGAAGCAGTTTTATTCAATGCGATAATGATGATCACCTTATTCTTCAGATAATTGAAGCAACAATATTCAAGTGCTTGGCTTGTTACTCCTCCGAATAAACTGCTGGCTAGTAATTATGATTTTGCTAAAAGCATCTGAATTGCAAATCCTAAGGGTGATGTGGAGATATCGGCCAAACTCTTTGATTGAAAAAGAAGTCTTTTTTTTTCAATCATGAATCATTCTGATGTGGAAATTTCTGGAAACTCTTAGTCAAATTTACTGTAGTGTAAAATATTGTGAGAAATTTTATTGACTCGGGCAGTAAACGTTCTAATAATGGTTTTTTCTTTGTAATTAATGTGTGTCTTGTTATGTCATGATTTTCAGTTGAAAATTGTATCAGCTGCAGTTAAGCATCGGTGTACTCGGCGGTGGAATGACTGTACAGTTTCAGCATATGAAAAACTGCTGCTGTTGCGTGAAGGAAACAACTATCTGAATGGTCTAGTAACTTGTTATTTGTTAGTGTTTTGACTTGAAGGAAACATGGAGGAAAATGTATAATTTCTCAAGTACTTGTAAGGAAAAAGATAAAGTTGTTAAAGGAGTAAATCCAGGCCATAAAACTCCTAAAAATGAATGCTAAATCCAAACATGAACTCTCAGGCAACAGTGTATATAAAATAATATCAATTATCCATGTCAATTTACATTAAGCTGGCAGTAAACTGGCTAGCAGATTACACCTTTAAGGCCAAGCTGCACCTTAGCTAAACTTACCAACTTAATGTACTCTTGACTTTATAAGAGCTCGTGTACATGTTTCCTAGTTATTAGGCTTCCGAAAGCACTAATTCACCTATAGTTAAAAGCTACTTCTGTTGATTCTTGCCATTGGCATTAGCAATTCAACAAAGGATGAGACACCAGCAAGTGAATTAAATTGCACATGCTATTTTCTTATCTCGGAGAATGGAGAGAGATGACCGTCTCAAATGCCCTCACCAATGCTTGCACTTTTGTGTTTGTGTTCTGATCAAGTTGGCTTGCAGTTTCTTCGATCACATTATTGGACAGACCAAGCGGGTCTCTCTTTTGCTGAACATCTTGATGCCTCAGCACAACTGCTGCTGCTTCAGGATCAAGATTGCTTGGAACTTCCACCGTAGGCATTTGTCGGAAGCCTTTCCTAACAACTTGACCACAATGACCGCTCTCAATCATATGCAGAATGCTTCTTCTGAACATCGACATGTAAGGTACAGAAAGATGTTCTTCAGGATGAACACTGGCAGTTTCTGTCAACCTCCTTTCTCTGATCATTGAAGTTTTGGTATCGCTGCCACTTTTGATTCCCTCCACTTCACTGAATTCGCTGATTGCAGAATCTGATTCGTCGATTATGGTGTCACTGCTAGTTTCCACTTCCTCAGTTTCATCCTCTGGTTCAGTTAATTCAGTAATTGCAGAATGTGATTCCTCAGTTTCTTCATCATATGCCAATGAATGGGATGACCAGTCATTGTTAGATTCCTTCTCTATGCAGTTTGAATAATTCTCCTCATCCATTGGGGAACTTAGCTCAGCTAAAGAGAAGTCAACACATTCTGGTTCTGGGGATTCAGCCTGTGAAGAATCTTGAATGCCCTCCAACTTCCATGATATCTGAGTTAGAGAAACAAAATCATAATTCTCCTTTTTTGATACTGGTTTAAGATCATCAGAGTCACAACTGAATTTTGGCTGAATAGCAGAAGTTGTTTTACTCTCCTTGTTTTCTTCATCAGGTTTCACCATTCCAAATTTTTGGTTCTTGATCATTGCCTCCAAACATGACTCGTTATTAGCATGTTTGTATGAATGAGAAGGCATTTGCAATTTCACTGATTCCTTTTCTACCATTCTTGGCATACCACTAATATCCCTTCTCACATGTGCTTCATTGCTAGAACTATTTGAGCTCTTAATAGCAGGTTGAGATTCAATCCTTACCGTAGTTGTGTTCGCCTGTGCAAGATAAGCGACAGTATCAATCCTATTGAATGGCAATGAAGCCCTTAGCTTAAATCTGCAATTTTCATAAGATTTAGTGCTGCCCTTTGCAGGTGTCTTCTTAAGCATGTTGCGTTTTCCAGGAGAATATGTTTTCTTTAGGAGGGAAGCAGGTTCTTTTGGTTGATATTCAGACTTACATCCACTCTCACATTTCAAATTTTCATTGTCCATTTCTCTACCTTGATTACCTTTACCTTTGGAAGATACAGACGCAATTGCATGCTTCACAGTTGAAATTCTTTTGAAGTTGACAGATTCTTTCATCCATGTAGACTCCTCAAATATTGGAGTAGTTTTCTTCTTAATGGCATTCAGTTTATCTACGTTAAGCAATGGCTTCGTACCAGCATGTCTATTTCTTGTCTCTTTTAAATTCAAGTTATTCACTCGATTTGGATCTTTATGCTGCACTTCTTCACCCAAACTGTTAATAGAGGAGCCTTTACTATCATCTTCAGTGACATACCTGATTCCAAACTTGCAATAATCATGACAAGAGCCTTTAGGAGTTCTTAAGTAGGCAGGAAGAGACTTTCTATGACTGTCCGAAGTAAACAGTGGACCTCCAGCAATTGTTGGACCAGTTAATTGTCTTCCTGTTCCTTTCTTTGATTCTGCAGTCACTCTATTTGTTGAGTTCAAAAACTTCTCCATCCCTGTAAGTATAGGAATAGGTGTTTGGAATCTTTAGCAGACAGCTATCACCAAATGCCTACTATGAAGCATATAAGAAAGATGAACATCTCATTCAAAAGAGAATTGAAGAATTTTGATCCAGATGAGGGAACTACTGATACAAATCCATTACAAAGCTTTTTAAAACCATGTCACATTTTCTTATTACTTTCTCAATCTATAAAGCACATAAACAGAAAATGAACCTATCATATAGAATCTAAGCAAGAAATAAGAGTGACCAGCACACGCACACACAACAAGACCACACCTTGCATGGACGACGACGACCGAGAGGCATAAATCGAAAGAGAAGACGAACATCTATCTATATGCATCAATAAACTCAAGATCGCATCTTAGAAAAGGGTACCTTACCATCCCCATCTAATTCGAACCAGAAGGAAAAAAAACACAAGAACAATCAATAACGAATTCTGATGCTTAAAGAAGTCACCTTTAGGGAACCCGAGCATCCAGAGAAGAAGTGGATGTGGACGTCGACAAGGAAGACCCTTGCCAAGTAAGTGAGGGTTGCGATCCTTTTAAAGACCCGCGGGTTGGAGGAGGAGGAGGAGGAGGAGGAGCAGCAGAGCGCAAACTGACAACGGCGTGAAGGGAGGGTTGCGCCATGAATGAAACGGTCCGATTCGGCCGTCCAAAAATAATAACCGAATTTGGTATCAGTTACGCTGACGACCCACCACCCATGGGCCCCACAGAAACGGCCATGCTTATCCGCTCAAATTTAAATTTTCTTAAATTGAAGATATTCATATTTTATACAACAATTTACCAAAAGACGTTGCTTGAATATTGTATTTATCAAAAAAAAAAATGTATCTTAGGTTGATATTTATCAAATGATGCAGTTTAACAAATTCAATTCCTAGATTATCTCTCTGACTACCTGGTAATCACATTTTCTAATCATCATTTTCCAAGCATCCAAGGCACAAATCGAATTGAAAAATAATTTGTGGTTCGGATGCACATCATCTCACCGTCTCTCTCCCTCCATCCCTCTGCGTGGTGTTATAAACACGAAAGAAATATGAACCCTGCGCTTGCCATTACTGCTCGTGCAATAGACCAGTTAGGTTTTCGGGATATTGGCGTAAGAGTTTCAAGAGGAGACCAACGGACAACTGCAGTTAAGAGCGTCAACAACTTCTTGCAAGAGGGAAATTATTAGAAGAATACATTTAAAGATTTAGACATGTATGTATAGATTTATTACTGTAAATTAGGGTAGTGATGGTAAATAAAAATTATAGTATTGTAGCAAAGGGTGGTGGAAAATATGGTTGTTATGGTTTATTTTGGTTGTGTGGGGAATAAAATATTCAACAACACCTGCAATATGATGTAATAGAATACTTAATCAATTTAAGTCTTGTTAGTTTCTGCGATTGATAGTTAAGTTTGGCTAACCATTTTTTATTTAGGGTTAAGGGTTTAGTCAGTGGTGGTCCTAGTTTATAAGAAGTGTCTACTTCAGTAGGGGCCTGATATCGATGATATCAGGGCCACGTTGAGCCTGATATTATCGATATCAGGCCCAACGTGATCTTTGGTTAAAAGTTGGATTTTACATCATATAGATATTTTCCTTGCTCAACCCTTCCTAGTGGTTTCAATTGAGCAAAATTATAAATTAACGACAACACTTGATTATATAGTTCCAAATTTACTAAATTAGTTTGGAATTTATTTATCAGGGATGATCATATAACTGAAGAAATTCTCTCTGAAATATGGAATACACTTGATACAAATTCTAGCATTGGACATGGAGCTAATGTAGGAGAAGTATCCAGAACAAATATTCCATCATCTTCGCAGTATAATTGTGTGCCTAACACAAATAGAAATAGAAACAGTAATTTCACATTTGATCTAAATGAAGAAGCTAGTATTCAAGAAGATGAAGTTCTGAATCCTTGTACAACACTTGATGTTTACTTTGAGCTTACTTGGAGGGAGGAGGAAGGGTATTATAACCGAATTGGAGAGGAATTGCAATGTAATACAGATGTACAAGAATTCTTAGCTGATGATATACAGATTGAACAATATGAAATATCTCCAGAGCAGTATAGTGACTTAGAGGAGGAGTTCCCAATAGCTGATGATCCATATATTCTAAATTCTCAATTGCTCCAAAGGCCAGTTGAAGATGCAACAGATGAGCATGAATTTTTTGTTGGACAGTTTTTTCCGTCTCGACAAGAGTTCAAGAATGCACTTGTGAAACATGTCATGGTTAAACATATGAGATATAACTCAGTCGACACTCAGAAAAATAAAGTAAAAGTCGTCTGCTTCAATCAACCGTGTAAATGGAGAGTAGTTGCTCGGGGGATGTAGAGTTCATTGTTACGAAATATATAAAGGAACACTAATGTGGAGTCATTAGGGAAAGTGCTGATCATCAAGCATGCTCTTCATCCTTTGTAGCTTCTTTTGTTGAAGAGCAATTTCTTGCTAATGAACAATACAAGCCAAGTATGATTATAGCAGATATAAAAGTTAGGTTTGGAGTGACCATATCATACAGAAAAGCATACATAGCTCGAGAGAAAGCGATGAAGAAAGTTGTTGAAGATTATGACTAAGCATATAGAGATCTTCCACTATATATGCGTGAGTTAAGAGTAAGGGGTTCTAAAACCTATGTGGCACTACACAGGAATGAGGATAATCAGTTCCAACGCTGTTTTTGGGGTTTTGGAGCTTGTAGAAGAATATTCAGGTCTTATCTTCGCAAATTGATTGGAATTGATGCGACACACCTAAAAGGCAAATATCCGGATGTGTTGTTGATGGCTACATCAATTGATGTTAATGACAATGTCCTCCCAATAACCTTTGGAATCGCTGAAGTTGAATGTAGGTCTGCATGGGAGCGGTTTTTGGATCATACGAAGAGATTCTTTGATGTTGATCCAAAGTCAATAACTATAGTATCAGATAGACATCGCGACATTAGTTAGGAAAGTCTATCCTACCGCCCATCATGCTTTTTGTTGCCACCACATGCCTTGCAATAGGTTTAAGCTTGTTTTGGGCAGCAGCTCGAGCAAACACAACACTCCAATATGATCTCATAATGCAGTCCATGCTTGAAAACATTCAGATGCTCATAAGTGACTTCAGAACATTGACCCTAAAAGATGGGCTAATGCACACTTTAGTGGCAGAAGGTACATAATGCTAACAACCAATTATGTAGAGAGTTTAAATGCTTTGTTCAAGGAGATGCATGAACTTCCCATAAACAGGTTAATTGATAATACCAGAAGAAAGGTTGCTCAATGGTTCTTTAACTGTAGGGAGGAAGTGTCGAAATGGTATGTTGCGTTGACACCTCATGCTACCAAAGAAATAGAATCAAGGAGGGAGAAAGCTAGACGATATAAAGTTCACCCCTACTCTCAATCTGAAATGGAAGTAGAGACATGGGGTGCTTCCTACATTGTTAATTTGGAGAGAAAATATTGTAACTGCAGGGAGTTTCAAATTTTAGGATTGCCTTGCTCCATGCAATTGTCGTCATCATTCACCGGAACATGAATACACTCCCATATTGTGAACATTATTTTCATTCACATAATTGGAATGCGACATACATGGATCGTATTTACCCCTGTCGAAGCAAGGAATTTTGGCCTAGGGGAGTAAACAACATTATAGTTCTATGTTCCCGTAGCCTTGTGCAGCCGGGTAGGCGAAAGAAGGCAAGGATCGAGTCGAAACATAATGGGAATGTAAAAGTCAAATGCAGCAGATGCAAATAACTGGGCCATAATCGGAGGACCTGTAGAATGCCGCTAGCCCCTGGTTCTTGAATTAATTATAAATTGGAGGAGTTGATCCATATGTTTTGTATGCAGTACATACATAGGATTGTAAGAAAAACAGTTTAGAAAGTGATGTTTCTGTTATATCGTTTTATGTAGTATTTATTTTATGATGCAGTGGTATTGTAGGTATGAGAAGTGTCAACCATCACCTGCAAGGCATAATTAATACTTCACACCATCTAGGTTTAGTATATCTCCGTATTTCAATTCAACAGAAAGTGGTTTGAAATTTCAAAGTAATGTAAATATGTTTTGAAATATAAATGAGTTAAAACTCAGACAAAGGGATTGTAGTCATCCTTGAAAAATAAGATTGGAGTCATTGAAGAAAATAGGTCACTGTTCCGTGCTAACTGGCACGGAGCAATAACTTCTAATCTAGGGGGTATAAATAAGTTTTGACACCATTTATACCATCTCCCCACCCAGACCATCACAGGGGACGTGATTTCAGGTAAATTCAAGTAGGGGAGGGCCATCAGTGGGTTTTGGTGAAAACCCACTGATGGACCTAGACACCTCTGATTTGACCCATTTCAGTTCAAGTGGGAATATGGAATTGCAAGGACTCCAACGGTGCTAGCAACTCATGTTTTAAAGCTCCATAGGTGTGGTAGCAAGTGTTGAAAAAAAAATCAGCCACTGTTGGGCCTGATACGAGAGCATATCAGGCCCACGTTGGGCCTGATATGAGAGCATATTAGGCCCAACGTGGGTCTGGTATGGTATCGTTTCTTAAAACTTGATTCTATCTCCCCCTTCTATAAATTCAACATGTGTTACCATGCTCCTTATCAAAAAAATAAAATAAAATAAAATTTGAAGGTGCTACCATAGGGTTTAAGTCTACAGCATGGCCATCAGTGCACTGTTCTGTGCCAACTGGCACGGAGCAATAACTTAGTTTCCAGGGTGTATAAATACGTTTTGACACCTTATTGTTGGTTGCTATGCTGAATATCATACCAATTCCCCTGTACAAAAATTTTGTACAAGTCCTGAACATTTACTAACAACCTATTGTGTTCTTTAGAAATTAAATTAGGAATCACAAACGGAACTTAACATTATTGATTCCAAATTTAACTTATCTGTTCTTAGTGGTTTAGACTTGGATCGCAAACGATGCTTAACATTATTGATCCAAATCCACCCATATTACAAATTCAATTAAATATTAATTTTAGAAATTGGCTTCCAGGTTAAACATAGCGAGGCACTAGGCCTTCTTGGGTATGGGAGCATCCACCATTTCCTAGACAAAGCCTTTCAATGAAATCTAATATTTAATTTCCTTATATAACCATTGGTTTAACCAAAAGGAACAATCGAATCACAAATTCGAAAAATAAAAAAAAACACATACTCGAATCACAAATTCGAAACCTAGAATCATATGCCTCTTGTGTTTGGTATTTCAAAAACTATACAAAGAAAACTAGTATGATGCGGAATAGAAATTACTAGTTATACATTTCTTTGTAAACAACAACCTCTTGATCTTCTATCATATTTCTCTACTTATCTCGGACGTCGTGTAGGCGACGATCTATCGAGATGAGAACCACCCAAGCTACCTTCTTCTTCTTGTGAGTTTCGGCCACCACAAGTATTCCAAGAATAGATGAGGTTCGGCCACACCACCAAACTCCAAGGGATGCTAGAAACAAAACCTCCTTTCTCTCCTTCTCCAAGCAAAATCTGGCCACCAACAAGCTCCTTGAGAGTTGATGTCGCCGGCCACCAATGAAGAAGAAAAGGAGGAGAGGAAGAAGATGAGAAGGGCCGGCCATCAACCAAAGAAATAGAAGAGAGGAAAACTAGAACATAAGTTATGAGGTGAGACACCTCTACCCTCTCTTTTATATTCCTTGGTCTTGGCAAATAAGAAAAATTTTATAAAAAACTTCTTTATTCTCTTAGCCAATGAAAGGAAAGTTTAATAAAAAATTTCCCTTTCAAACACAATGTGGTCGGCCACCTCTTAATCATCCAAGCAAGGAAAGTTTTAAACACAAAATTAAAACTTCCTAATTTGTTTTCAGAAATTTTTAAAATAAAAAATTTCTCTATTAATTTTCCCTTCATGGTTGGTTATAAAAGGAAATTTTATAAATTAAAATTTCTCTATTAAAACATGTGGATGATTTCCAAAAAGGAAAGTTATCTTTAAAATTAAAATCTTCCTCTCAATCTACAAATAAGGAAAGATATTAAATCTTTTCTTAATCTTTTGTAGAAACTATAAAAGGAAAATTTTAATTTTAAAACTCTCTTTTAAATCATGAGGATGATTACAAAAAAGGAAAGTTTTTTCAAAAATTAAAATCTTCCTTTTAACTACAAATAAGGAAAGATATCAAACCTTTCACTTAATCTTTTGTAGAATGCTATAAAAGGAAAGATTTAAATTTTAAACTCTCTTTTAAAACCATGGCTTCCACATAAGAAAATTTTAAAAAAATAAAATCCTTTTAATTTTATTATGGCTGGCCACCTAAGCTTGGACTCAAGCTAGGGCCGACCACACTTCATCCCATCCAAGCCATGTCTTGGTCGGCCCTTGCTTGGGCTCCAAGCTTGGCTTGGACGACCACATAAGGATGGGTAAGAAGGTAGGTATGAGTGAGTATAATACTTTATAAATAAGAGGCTACGATAGGGACCAAGAGGAGGAATGAGTTTTGGTCTCCCGATGAAATTAAGCTTCCCGTGTTCGCCCCGAACACCCAACTTAATTTCATCAATAATAATACATACCACTAAAGAATTATTATTGAACTACCGCACCAATCCCAAATTATATTTTGGGCTCCTTCTTATCATGAGTGTGTTAGTCTCCCTGTGTTTAAGATATAGAATGTCCACTAATTAAATGAGTTACTGACAACTTAATTAATATCTAGCTCCAAGAGTAGTACCACTCAACCTTATCGTCATGTCGGACTAAGTCTACCTGCAGTGTTTACATGACAATCTTTATGAGCTCCTCTTGGGGGCATCATCAACCTAGATTACTAGGACATAGTTTCCTTCTATAATCAACAACACACACTATAAATAATATCATTTCCCAACTTATCGGGCCTATTGATTTATCGAACTAAATCGCACCCTTTGATAAGTCAAAGAAATAAATACTAGATATATGTGCTTGTTATTATATCAGGATTAAGAGCACACACTACCATTATACTAAAGGTTTTGTTCTTTTATGTAGTCAGTACAAAAAGAACTTACCTTAAATGGTCCTGCTCAATACACTCAGAGTGTACTAGTGTAATTTTATAGTTAAGACAAACTAATACCAAATTACACTACGACTGTTCCAATGGTTTGTTCCTTTACATCTTAGTCGTAAGCTACTATTCATAATTTATAAAGAATTGATAACATGATCTTCTGTGTGTGACACCACACACCATGTTATCTACAATATAAATTAATTGAACAACTACACTTAGCATATAAATGTAAACATTTGACCAATGTGATTCTTATTTCTAAATAAATGTTTATACAAAAGCTAGGCTTTTAGTATACACTCTAACACTTATATACCATCTCCCCACTCAGACCTTCACAGGGAACTTGAATTCAACTAAATCCAAGTAGGGGAGGGCCATTAGTGGGTTTTGGTCAAAACCCACTGATGGACCTAGACACCTCTGATTTGACCCATTTCAGTTCAAGTGAGATTATGGAAATGCAAGGACTCCAACAGTGCTAGAAAATAATGATTTAAAGCTATATATGTGTGGTAGCAAGTGTTAAAAAAAAAAATCAGCCACCGTTAGGCCTGATATGAGTATTTGTGTCTGTTCCATCATATTTGGATTGTGCTTATTTTATGATGGATTATGCTTTTGTTTTGTAGGTTGGATTGTGTTTTTTTATGATGTGATCTGCAGAGAGTTTGATGTTTCAGAGATTTACAGACTTTAAACAAGCTGATATGAGAGCTTATAGATTTAGACTTGGACATAAAATCATGTCTGACAAAAACTTTAAACTGTAGATACTGAAAAATTGTAATGGACTATTCTTGTAATGATTTACTGTTTGTGTAAATTAAAATTATGGTGAATCAAATTATTTTATTTTATTTTTTGATAAGGGGGATATAGAATCAAGTTTTTTGATACGAGATAAGAAACCATACCAGGCCCACGTTGGGCTTGATATGCTCTCACATATTTTATTTTACTGATTGTGGCTGATTTAATTTTTTTTTCAACACTTTCTACCACACATATCAGCTTTAAATCATGATTTGCTAGCACCGTTGGAATCCTTGCAATTTCAGAATCTCACTCGAACTGAAATGGGTCAAATCAGAGGTGTCTAGGTCCATCAGTGGGTTTTGACCAAAATCCACTGATGACCCTCCCCTACTTGGATTTACGTGAAATCAAGTTCCTTGTGAAGGTCAGGGTGGGTAGATGGTATATATGGTGTCAAAACGAATTTATACACCGTGGAAACTGAGTTATGGCTCCGTGCCAGTTGCCACAAAACCCACTAATGGCCATGCTGAAGACTTAAACCCTATGGTAGCACCTTCAAATTTTATTTTATTTTATTTTTTTATAAGGAGCATGGTAGCACGTTTTGAGTTTATATAAGGGGGAGATAGAATCAAGTTTTAAGAAACTATACCATACCAAGCCCACGTTGGGCCTGATATGCTCTCATATCAGGCCCAACGGTGGCTGCTTTTTTTTTTCAACACTTGCTACCACACATATATAACTTTAAATCATGATTTGCTAGCACCGTTGGAATCCTTGCAATTCCATAATCCCACTCGAACTGAAATGAGTCAAATCAGATGTGTCTAGGTCCATCAGTGGATTTTGACTAAAACTCACTGATGGCCCTCCCCTACTTAGATTTACGTGAAATCAAGTTCCATGTGAAGGTCAGGGTGGGTAGATGGTATATATGGTGTCAAAATAAATTTATACACCCTAGAAACTAAGTTATGGCTCCGTGTTAGTTACCACAGAACCCACTAATGGCCATGCTGAAGACTTAAACCCTATGGTAGCACCTTAAAATTTTATTTTATTTTAATTTTTTGATAAGGATCATGGTAGCACATGTTGAGTTTATAGAAGGAGGAGATAGAATGAAGTTTTAAGAAACGATACCATACCAGGCCCACGTTGGGCCTGATATGCGCTCATATCAGGCCCACGTTGGGCCTGATATGCGCTCATATCAAGTCCACGTTGGGTCTAATATGTACTCACATCAGGCCCAACGATGGCTGATTTTTTATTTTCAACACTTGCTACCACAAATATATAGTTTCAAATCATGATTTGCTAGCACCGTTGGAGTCCTTGCATTTCCATAATCCCACTCGAACTGAAATGGGTCAAATCAGAGGTGTCTAGGTCCATCAGTGAATTTTGACCAAAACTCACTGATGGCCCTCCCCTACTTGGATTTAGTTGAATTCAAGTTCCCTGTGAAGGTCTGAGTGGGGAGATGGTATATAAGGTGTCAAAATGTATTTATACACCCTAGAAACTAAGTTATTGCTCCGTGCCAGTTGGCACGGAACAATGCACTAATGGTCATACTGTAGACTTAAACCTTATGATAGCACCTTCAAATTTTATTTTATTTTATTTTTTTGATAAGGAGCATGGTAACACGTGTTGAATTTATAGAAGAGGGAGATAGAATCAAGTTTTAAAAAATGATACCATACCAGGCCAACATTGGCCCTAATATGCGCTCATATCAGGCGTCGCACGTCGCCTTCTTCCTTACCGGTGGTCGTCGCCCATTGTTTTCTTCCTTACCAGCAGGTTCATCTGTCGCTTTCTTCCTTGCCAGTTGCCACTTAACAGTAGGAAGCTTTCATCCGTCACTTTCTTCCTTGCCAGTTGCCACTTACTAGTAGGAAGCTAGGAGTTCTCCACTTCTCCATTCTCTGCTCGAGGCCCACAAGTTCTCCACTTCTCCATTCTTTGCTTGAGGCCCACAAGTTCTCCACTTCTCCATTCTCTACTCGAGGCCCACATCTGTCCACGTACTTTAAATTTCAATAATTAGCACTTTGTTTTTTTTTTGTTAACTTGATATTTTGTTTCATTCTATTGTTTTTTTTTTCTTTTGATTTATACCAAAAAAATTCTTAATTTTTAATAGATGACAAAAAAAGAGGGTATGATCGATGAAAGCAAGGGTTCAAATGATAACACACTTAATTCTTCATCTGTGGATTCGATTGATGTTGGGAAAAAACGAAAATCTGTAAGAACTAGATCTTCGGTCTGGGAACATTTTGAGAAATTTAATGATTCTAATGGGGCACCTAGAGCAAAATGTAATTATTGTGGTGCAAGTTATGCTGCTGATTCCAATTTAAATGGTACTTCATCTTTGGGTGCTCATTTGAAACGGTGTAAAAAATATCTATGTGATGTGGAAACTAAACAAGGTAAAATAGCCTTTCAAAACATTTCAAAAGATCAGATAACAACCAACACTTGGAGATTTGATCAAGAAGCTAGCAGGAAAGCTTTGGCCAAGATGATAATTGTTGATGAATTACCTTTTAGATTTGTGGAAATGGAAGGGTTTAGACACTTTATAAATGTGACACAACCATTATTTAGAATTCCGTTTCGTAGGACAACTACAAGAGATTGCTTTGAACTTTTTTTGGAAGAAAAGAAAAATCTTAAGCTTTTCTTCAAGGAGACATGTCAAAGAGTTTGTCTCACAATGGATACATGGACTTCAATACAGAGAATTAATTATATGTGTCTTACTGCTCATTTTATTGGCAAAAATTGGAAATTGCAAAAGAGAATATTGAATTTTTCTCCAATACACAGCCATAAAGGTGACGATATGGCAATTATGATCACTAAATGTTTGCTTGATTGGGGTTTGGATAAAGTGTTCACTATCATAGTCGATAATGCTAGTTCTAATGATATTACATTGAAAGAGATGTCAAAGCAATTTAGTAAATGGGGAACTAATTTAATGGATGGTCAACACCTTCATGTGAGGTGTATGGCTCATATAGTCAATCTCATTATCCAAGATGGCTTGAAAGAAGTTGGAGATTCTGTGAGACGAGTTAGACAAGCTATAAGATATATTAGACAATCTCCTGCAAGGCTAAAAAAATTCAAAGACTGTTGTGAAATTGAAAAGATAACAAGTAAAAAGTCTTTGTGTTTGGATGTTGTTACTAGGTGGAATTCTACCTACTTGATGTTAAGAACTACTTTGGAGTTTGAAAATGCTTTTCTAAGTTATGGTATTCATGATCCTGGACTGTTGGAACATCTTCTTACCCATGTTTGTGAAGATGGAAAGGATGTAGGTGCATTGACAAGTGGTGATTGGGAAAATGTGAGAAAAATGGAGAAGTTTCTTGAATCTTTTTATAATCTTACCTTGAGAGTTTCAGGTTCACTATATGTCACTTCAAATGTTCACTTTCATGAAATAGGTGAGCTTGCTTGTATTTTAAAGTTGTTGGCAGATAACGATGACATTTCTTTAGCTATGATGGCAAAAAGGATGAAAGCTAAATTTGATAAATATTGGGGTGCTCCGGAAAAAATGAATAAGATGATTTTTATTGCTTGTGTGCTTGATCCTCATTTCAAATTTGATTATGTGGCTTTTGTGCTTTTGAGAATGTATGGACAAGAGAAAGGAGAGAAAATACGAGATGAAGTAAAGTTGTATATGACTACTTTATTTGAAGAATATAGGAAGGTCACTTCAAAAATCTCTCAAGGATCATCCACTAGCAGAGTTGAGCCATCAGTTATAAACATTGAAAGTCTTCACAAAAGAACACTAATACAACAAGAATACTTAAGGCATAAGGCTGAAAGTGGAAATATGGATGCTAAGACTGAGCTAGATAGGTATCTTGATGATGATGTTAAGGTTGCAAATGAACATTTTGATATTTTGCTTTGGTGGAAAGTTAACTCTTCCAAATTTCCTACTTTAGCTGAGATGGCTCATGATGTGTTAGCGATTCCTATTTCTACTGTGGCATCGGAAAGTGTTTTTAGCACAGGGGGACGTATTCTTGATTCATTTAGAAGTTCATTAACTCCTCGATTAGTGCAAGCTCTCATTTGTCTTCAAGATTGGTTCCGAAAAGACACTTCACCCATTAAAGTAGAAGAAGACTTGGATTATCTTGAAGAGATTGAATCTGGTAAGAATTTTGTGTATGTTTTTCTGTTTTATTTATGTTACAATTATTTTGTTATTTAATGTTTTGTGATAATTTTCTTATTTTTTTAGATTTGAATAGTGTTTGATTGGGTTCTTACATAACTAAAAAGTCTGAAATATAATCATTCCAATGAAATGTTGTAAGTTAAATTTACATATTTACTTATTTTTACAAGATTGTGACTTATCTTTGGTAGTTGTAAACTTATAATGAATTTATTATTTTTCTTCAATAGGATTTTTGAAGATGAGGATGAGAAAGATATTATCAATTAGTTACAGTAAGTTTACATATTTAATTTATTATATTCATAATCACTTTCTAATTGCAATGTTTTTATTTTTTTCTTGCCAAATAGGATTTTGGAGCTGAAAACTTTCAAGTTTCAGCTAATTTTGAAGTTTAGACTTTAGACATGTGTATAATTGTATATTGAAAGATTATCAGGATTGTATTGACCGAGTAAAAATCAAAACTTGAGGTTTGAAGTTTCTAATGCTATTTTGATATTTGTGGACTGTGGTGGTGACATGGATTCATTGGATTGGATAGTTCACAAGTCACAATTTCATGCTGTAGATGGTAAAAGGTGGCTTATCTAATGTTTGTTACTTGTATCTGCTAGTTATCAATCGGGTTTATGTTCAATCAGATAATTATTTTATAAATTATTATTTTCCTTTATCTTTAAACTAATATTTATAGTTCCACAAAACTAATTTAATTCATTATATAAACCGTATATAACCGGCCGTATAAATTGAACCGTATTATACCAAAAATCGGACCGAACCGTAATAAAATGGTTTGGTTTTGGATTAGAAAATTTTAAAACCGAAACCGAAAAAATTAAACCGCAGTAGAGTAAAACCGAACCAAACCGGCCGATGCCCACCCCTACTGGAAACTAAGTTATTGCTCCGTGCCAATTGGCACGGAACAATGCACTTATGGCCATGCTGTAGACTTAAACCCTCTGGTAGCACATTCTAATTTTATTTTATTTTATTTTATTTTTAGGTAATTTATAGTTTGAAAAAATAGCAGACTTTGAAATCCACAACAAAAGAGAGATGTTCAATTGAAATGCAAAGTTACACACGTTGGGCCTGATATTGTACCATATCAGGCCCATGTTGGGCCTGATATGGATACGATATTATGTTGGAACCCCAAGGTTGTTTTGGTGTGATCAACAAGTTAAGTTAGGTCCTGTGTGTATTTAACCTTGTGTCTAAGTGTGCAGGGGCTTAGGAGCACAGGTAGTTGAGTGGAAGACGCAGCTAGCGTGAAGGACGGCAGTCCGAGAGACGAGGTGCTGCGGAAGAGTACACCGGCGGACGAGAAGGAAGCGTGCGGTGGTTCCGAGGGACGAAAGCCGGAGCGGAAGATTGCTCGTGGAGCAAGAGACGCAGCTAGCGAGAAGGACGGCACACGGTGCGTCTGAGGTGTTGGTTGCTACTCGGAAAACCTAAAGGTTCCACTGTACAAAAATTTTGTACAAAGGTCTGAACCTTTTCCTAGCTACCATGTGTTCTTTTAAATTAAATTTTGGATCGCCTGCGGAACTTAACACGTTTGATCCAAAACTTAATCTATTCGTTCTTTTAGGTTTTGACTTGGGTCTCCTGCGGAACTTAACACGTTCGACCCAAATCACCTTAAGTTATTAATTCCATTAAATATTAATTTCCATAATTGGTTCCCAGTACTGACGTGGCGAGGCACATGACCTTCTTGGATATGGGAGCAACCACCACCGACTAGACAAAACCTTTTATAGAAATCTAATATTTAATTTCCTAAAATAACTTTAGGTTAACCAAAAAGAACAATCAAATCACAAGGGAAAAAAAACAAAAGAACACAACTTCATATCCGAAATACTAGAACGTAAGCCTCTTGTATTTGGTATTATTTCCATAAATAACTAGCATGATGCGGAAAGGAAAAATTACTAGTTATACCTTCTAGAAAGACCTCTTGATCTTCTACCGTATTCCTCTTCTAACCTCGGACGTTGTGTGGGCAACGATCTTCCGAGATGAGAAACCACCAACCACCTTCTTCTCCTCCTAGCTAGGTTCGGCCAACAATAAGGAAGCTTCACCAAGGAAGAAGATCAAAACACCAACCAAGCTCCAAGAGATGCTAGCTTTCTCTCCTTCTTCTTCTTATTCTCCAAGTAGTATCCGGCCACCACAAGAGCTCCAAGGGGAGAGAGAGGTTCGGCCACCACAAGAGAAAGAGAGGGAGAGGATGATGGCCGGCCACACCAAGGAACAAAAGAGGGAAGGAAATAATAGAGGTCGTGTCTCATGAAGGCACCCTCACCCCTTCTTTTATATTCCTTAGCCTAAGCAAATTAGGAAATTTAATTACAATAAAATTTCCTTAATTTCCTTGACATGATTTAATTGAGAAAAATAAAATAAAATTTTCCCAATTAAATTCTAATGACCAGCCATATCATGAAATCAAATTAGACAAGTTTCAATCAACAATTAAAATTTCCTAATTTGTTTCCGGAAATTTTAAAATTAAAATTTCTCTTCAAAATCTCTTTATGGTTGATAAAAAGAAATTTCTATAATTTTAATTTTACAATATGTGAATAATTTTTAAAGAGAAAATAAAATATCTCACCAATCTACAAATAAGGAAAGAGATCTAATCTCTTTCTTTAATCTTTTGTAGATATTTTACAAGAGAGATAATTTAATTTTAATTCTCTTTAATAAATTATATCTTCCACATAATAAAAATTAAAATTAAAATTCTTTTTTAATTTAATTTGGCCGGCCCCTCTAGCTTGGGTTCAAGCTAGGGCCGACCACCTAGGCCGACCCTAGCTTGGTTCCCAAGCTAGCTTGGCCGGCCCCCTTTAGGTGGGTATAGAAGGTGGGTATAGGTGGGTATAGTACTCTATAAATAAGAGGCTACGATAGGGACCAAGAGGAGGAATTGGTTTTGGTCTCCCGATAAAATTAAGCATCCCGTGTTCGCCCCGAACACACAACTTAATTTTATCAATAATAATTCATTCCACTAGAGAACTATTATTGAACTACCGCACCAATCCCAAATTACATTTTTGGGCTCCTTCTTATTATGAGTGTGTTAGTCTCCCTGTGTTTAAGATATCAAATGTCCACTAATTAAGTGAGTTACTGACAACTCATTTAATTAATATCTTAGTCCCAGAGTAGTACCACTCAACCTTATCATCATGTCGGACTAGGTCCACCTGCAGGGTTTAACATGACAATCCTTATGAGCTCCTCTTGAGGACATTATCAACCTAGTATTTCTAGGACACAGTTTCCTTCTATAATCAACAACACACACTATAAGTGATATCATTTCCCAACTTATCGGGCTTATTGATTCATCGAACTAAATCTCACCCATTGATAAATTAAAGAAATAAATATCAAATATATGTACTTGTTATTATATTAGGATTAAGAGTACACACTTCCATAATAACCGAGGTTTTTGTTTCTTTATAAAGTCAGTATAAAAGAAACGACCTCAAATAGTCCTACTCAATACACTCTAAGTGTACTAGTGTAATTATACAGTCAAGATAAACTAATACCTAATTACACTACGACCTTCTAATGGTTTGTTCCTTTCCATTTTGGTCGTGAGCTATTGTTTATAATTTATAAGGTACTGATAACATCATCTTCTGCATGTGGCACCACATACTATGTTATCTACAGTATAAATTAATTGAACAACTACAACTAAATGTAGACAATTTGACCAAATGTGATTCTTTATTCATAATGAATGTTTACAAAGCTTAGACTTTCAGTATACACTCCAACACGAGGGACGAAGACTGCGGATGAGTACGCCGACGGACGAGAAGGAAACACGCAGTAATTCCGAGAGACGAGAAGCCGGAGGGAAGCCCGCTCGAGAAGACCGGAACTTGGGTTCGGGTGAGCCCTATTCCGGATAGCAGAGATCACCCAAGCAAGCAGATCCGGAGTAGAAGACTATAAACAAAGACACGTGGAGGGTCAACCCCAAGTTCGCCCAGGGGGACCCTCATGGGCGGAGGGTCAAAGACACGTGGAGGTCAACCCCAAGTTCGCGCCGAACGGAAGCATGCCAGGCCGAACGGAAGGTTGCCGCGCCGAACGGAAGCATGCCGGACCGAACGGAAGCATGTCGGGCCGAACAGAAGCATGCCGGGCCGAACGGAAGGATGCCTCGCCGAACGGAAGCATGCCGGGCCGAACGGAAGCATGTCGGGCCGAACGGAAGCATGCCTCGCCGAATGGAAGCATGCCGGGCCGAATGGAAGGATGCCTCGCCGAATGGAAGGAAACCCGACCATAGCCGGGGTTCCGACGCTCAGGTTGAACAGAGTCGTATGGTCGAGTGGGTAGCCCGCTCGGCCAAAGGCACAAAGTAGCAACACTGCGAACAGTCCACACAACATAAGACCGGTCGGACGTAAGGGGATTGCCGACTGGACGGACACTCGAGACGTAGTAAGAATAGACAACAGGACAAGGAAACATCCTCTGACAACGAGGTGTTCTGTTGTCCCATCGAAGACGTACTTGGACTGTAGCAGTATGGCGTCAGGTAAGCTTTCTGACAGACACATACCGAGGTATGGGTTGCAGACACGTACGCGCCTCGGTGGACGTGCAGGAGCTCTTTCACCGCTCTATATAAAGAGCCTCATACTTCGCAGGAGGTAAAAAAGATACATCTTGGGAGTCACTTGTTTTACTGCTAGCTTGCCTGACTTGAGCGTCGGAGGGTCGCCGCCGGGAACCCCTTCCCGGCACGACTTCTGTGCAGGTTCGCCGGAGCTTCGTACGATTAGCCGGGGATCTCCATCAGTGACTTGGAGAGCGCCACGTGCCCAGCGTCCGTTGATTCAGCATTCGGACAGGATCACATCTGATTCCCATTCCCTCCACATGCCGATCGAAAGCTTTCGCCGGAAGGGCCTTAGTGAAAGGATCTGCAAGGTTATCCGCTGATGCAATCTTGGCGATGACAACTTCTCCTCGCTTCATGATATCTCGTATCAGGTGGTACTTGCGCTCTATATGTTTACTTGCCTTATGAGCTCGTGGTTCCTTCGAGTTTGCAACTGCACCGCTATTATCACAATAAATTGTGATGATTTTGGGCAAACCAGGAATCACATCTAAGTCCATTAGAAAGTTCCTGAGCCATACTGCTTCTTTAGCTGCATCAGAGGCTGCTACATATTTAGCTTCCATGGTTGAGTCTGAAACGCATTTCTGCTTAACACTCCTCCATGAAATGGCTCCACCTCCTAAAGTAAACACATAGCCTGATGTAGACTTACTGTTGTCCCTATCTAATTGGAAATCTGAATCCGTGTAACCCACAGGGAGCAAATCGTCTGCTTGGTAAACTAGCATATAATCTCTAGTCCTTCTCAGGTACTTTAATATATGCTTTACTTGTTGGTTGCTACTTGGAAAACCTAGAGGTTCCACTGTACAAAAATTTTGTACAAAGGTCTGAACCTTTTCCTAGCTACCATGTGTTCTTTAAATCATGATTTGCTAGCACCGTTGGAATCCTAAAAATCATGATTTTCAACACTTTCTAAAAATCGGTCATTGATGTTAACAATGATCTTCTGATTTTTAAGACTATAAACCTACTTTCATTTCTCTAGGATAACCCACAAACAAGTGAATTCCTGTCCAACTTATCATTGTCTCTCTTCAGCATATGTGCTGGACTACCCGTATCCGAATATGCTTCGAAATAGGCTTACGCCTATTCAGCAATTCTATATGAGTAGAGAGTTCTGACTTTGGAAGGTACTATATTCACTTCCGTTTCCAGAGTATATCCTAAAAATGATTTTGGTAATATTCTAAATAACTCATCAATCTACTTATTTCCATAAGAGTCCTATACCTTCCTTTTTCTACACCATTCTGTTGGGGTGTACCAGGTGCAGTTAGTTGGGATTGAATCCCTACTTCTGATAAGTGACTCCTAAATTCTCCCAAGAGGTACTTGCCACTATGTTCTTACCATAGTGACTTTTACTTTAACATTTCTCCGCATCAACCTTGTACTATTTGAACTAATTAAAGTACTTAGTCTTGCGGTACATTAAGTAAATTTATTTGTATCTTGAATAGTTGTCTATAAAATAGACGAAATATTCAATACTACCTCTTGTCTGGATAGTCATAGGATCACACAAATCAGAATGAACCAATTTCAACATATCTTTGACTCCATACCCCTTAGACTTAAAAGCTTCTTGGTTATTTTTTCCTTCCAAGTAAGACTCGCAGGTTGGAAAAATTTCCACTACTAATGAACCCAAAAGTTCATCAGCTACCAATGAATCCTACTCAAGTTAATATAACTGTAACACCCCAAATTTCATGATTTGGAGTTCTAAAAGACCTTATTAAAATCTAGAAATGTTTTAGAAAATTTCTAGAGATTTTTAGGAATTTATAGAGTATTTTTATGTAATTTTTGGAGTTCGTTTGGTATTTTTACCAAACGGAAGAAGTTAAAAAAAAAAGAAAAGAAAAAGAAAATATTGCAGCCGGGTTTTGAATGCAAGACCTCAGACTTAGCCCGTGTCTTAACCGAACCCAACCAACCAGCTGGTCTGCAAAGGTTTTGTTAATTATATGTGGAATAAAATGTATATAAGGTATAGTTAGGAACATTGGAAATAAATCAAAACAGAAAGTGCGCGGCTAAGGAATCGAAGCCGTGACCTTAGAATTGGTTAAAATCCGGCTGACCAAGTGATCCAACCATATGTTTTGTTTAAAAAAGGTAAGAAAATTTATTAACAAGTTAACAGAATATGAGGTTATAAGAGAGGGGAACTTAGGGCCTTAATTTTCCGTAACCAAAACCTAATTCTTTTCCCTCCTCCCGATTCCGTCTGCGTGCGGCGTTTCTGCTCGGGCGACAGCGAAGGAGCTGGGTTTTTGGTCTCCGGCAGCCAGCATAGGATCAAAGCCGAGAGTCTTCTACACCATTGTGATCTTCTCGTCGAGGAGAGCTTGTGGGCGCGAGGAGGAACCGGGAACTCAAGTATCTCGGGAACCCTAGAGCCGCCTTTTTCTTTCGGTAGTAAGCTCAAGAACAGCAAGGTAAGTCGCTCCTCACCTGCGGTAAGATAGTTCCGAGCCTTTGGTTTTGAGTATCTCTTGTTTTGCGAATGTGCCGTGAGAAATTTCGGATTTCCAAGAGTTTGGTTTTGTTTTGTTTCCGAATTTTATTATGGAGATCATTGTTTAAGGAATTGCTGCCGTGGGTTGCAAAGAAAGAACAGGAGGGGGTTTAGTATGTGGAGCATGTAGGTTTTGCTAGATTAGTTTCCTTTGCTCCTTGCCGTGGTACTAAACCTGAAGCAGGATTGTTACTTTTTTTTCTGTTGGTTATTCCAGTAAGCACGAATGTTTCATTTTTCCCTTAGCTGCAGTTTGGTGTCATTCCTGTTTTCTAGTGTACAGATTTGAAGTTACCATTCCCTTGATGAGCAAGAATAGCCCTTGTTTGAAATATGTAGTATTAGTTCCCTTGCGTATCATAGTATGAACAACCTTAAATTCCAGCATGTAAACATTAGCATTTCTGTCACTTTCATTGGGTTTCGGTTTTGGTAATGTATGTGGTTTCCTGGACAGATTCGTAGTAGTTTTTCCTTTGGACCTTTGTCTCTTAACGTTGCATAGGAACTTATATGAAGCATGTTGTATTCAGCAAGTTTAAATTCCAGTTAGTAGATCTTGCTGTTTCATTATTACCTCATTTAGCATGGACAGATTTATTTCGGCTTTAGTTGTGGTTTCCTACTAAAGTACCAAAAGATAAGAGTAAAAAGGAGATAAAGAAAAGAAAAGAAAAGGCCGAGGCCTTAAGTAAATGCCAAAAGTCAAGACTTTAGGGATTTTGGCACACAAGGTGCCTATTAAAATGTCAAGGCATTTAAAGAAGAAGTAATTAAGATTATAAGTATTTTACTTTTAAGAAGAGGCTAGTACCCGACTTCCGAGGTTGTCGTTAAACAAATCCAGGTGTTCAATTCCGAGGTCTTGGCCCTGGTAGACCGAGGTCTGCTCTTTTAGGATTGGTGGCTCGCTACCCCAACCTATTAGGGAACGCGCATAAGATGGTACTATGCCTGGGCCCAAGAAGAAGTTGATTACTATTTTGAAGTATTATAAGTATAAGCTTTTGAACTAATAAAACAAGGTGTTTACAAAAGTTTACAAGTATTAAAGAATAAGTTTTAAATAAGTAAAATAAAAGAATAAGTTATTAAGTAAGTTTAATAAGAATCAGAAAGTGTTTAGAATTCAGTAAGTTAAATTCTTTATGCTAGCATGATAGTATAGACTTGTCTTATATGTTTAGCCTTTCAGTATGTTTCTTTACTATTAGGAGAGCATGAGTTAGCTTACTGTTATTTGCTATTAATGAGCATGAGTAGCTTTGCATGTTAGCATTCAGTTTTATCATGTTTCTATTTATATACATGCATATCTAGTTTTTGTGAGTTAGATAGCGCTTACTAAGCAAATTTTGCTTATAGACTACACTTCCTCTTACTGCAGATACAGGAAAGGAAAAGATATAGAAAGGAAGGCGACAAGGAGGTGTTCGAGGGATGTGTGATGCCAGGACTATGGAAGCCTTGGGACTTAGTTTAAGAATTTATTAAGAATGTATTAGATGAGTCATTTAGTCTTCCGCTGTTAGTTAACTGTATGTTTTTATTTTGTTTCCGCTATCTATTACTTGCATGCTTTGATTTCATTAAACTGCGTGGTGATGTTATTCCTTTTGGTTGTGAAAATATATGTTCCAGCCTCCTGTGGCTGAGTATAGTTTGTTTGTATTATTGATTTGGTCACCGGTACAGGGGAGATTCTGCCGAAATTTTTCGGTAGGGATTCCTCGTAGTTAAGTAGCATACCGGTTAAGTAGAGTTAGTGGTCAAGTAACGGTCATCCTTAGAGAGTAGTAGTAGTAAGAAGGGTGGTCGTTACAATAACCTAGCATTAGATGCCAAAGATATTAATGGTTCATTTCCGAAGGTTGCTTTCTCTTAAAATTAGAAGATGTGTTACTAATTTGTTGTATCGTGAGAGTTATTGGATTTATAAATTGCCAACCAACGTATCAGAACAGATAACTTCCCTCTTTTTCTTAATAACATCTTTGTTATCAAAATAGACACAATATCTATAATAGTTTAGAAACTGAAATCAGGTTCTTTCTAAACTTGGTACGTAAAGATAATTACTTAAAATCCATATTTTATTCTTATCAAAGGATAAACATCTCCCACTGCAATAGCTACCACTTTTACAGTAGTGCCCATGTGGACGGTGATTTACCTTTCATTTAGTTGTCGGGTTTCCTGGAACCCTGCAATGAATTACAGACATGATTAATGGCATCTTGTATCTACACTCCAGGTTCTAGTAGATAACACCACTAGACATGTTTCAACTAATGAATTAAATACACCTAAATTGTTCTTAGTTCTAAGAAGACAGTCTACCTTAATGTCCAAGTCCTATTTCCAATCATTACAATTGGGACTACTAAGTCTTTTTCTATAGTATGACTACTAGGGATTGACAAACATCCTAAGAATCACAAAAATATTTGGTCAAGATCAACTCCTTAAAATCTCCATAAATTTTGCATATACAAAATCGAAGAGGAGATTTTATTCATTAATTTTATTATCTCGTCAACTTTACTTTATGACGAATAAAATTAATAGTTGATCTGTCTTTGATCAAATATTTGGTCAAAACTCTTTGAATTTAAAATAACATTGATTCCTCAAACAATATTATTTAAATTCACCAACACCTCAAACACCGTGAATTTTGCATGCCACGTTAGTGTGGACGTATACAAATTCATCATTTGTAAGAGGAGGGTTTTACCCATTGACTATCTTGTCAATATAACTTTTTGACAAATAAAATTACCTCAAACACCATGAATCTTGTATGCCACGTTAGTGTGGACGTATACAAATTCAAACATTTGTAAGAGGGGTTTATTAATTTTATTATATTGTCAATCTAGTTTTATGACAAATCAATAGTTGGTTTCCCTTTGATCACACAAGTGATAGTAGTGACTCCGTTGGGGAGGATACTATTAAATGTGTCTAAGTGTATACCATTACTTGACACTAAGTCCATTAATAAGATTATGCCCCTTCCGTTGGGGAAGATCACACGCTCTTAATTAACTTCCTATAGTCATCAAAAAATGGAAGTCTGTTCTAGTGATCCACAAACAAGCTCATCCGTTATGGAGGAAGACATTCAGAGCCAACGCGCAAGCTTGTTTGCATCACTTACAAACCAGTGATGGAGACCATGGGATTTACTTAAAAATCTCTCTCTCACTTAGTTATTTATAAATGAGGAATTTTAATTATGCTAGCCTACTAAACTTGTAAACTAACATGCACACACAGCATAATATAAAAGCAATAAATAGAAAATCTAATTTTCAACTATTATGACTTTTATCTCTAGTTGTCCTCCGTGTGTTGTCATCCCAAGCTGCTGCCATATTTGGCCACCGCCACCGGGTCTAGCTGTCGCATCCATCTTGCTCCTAGTTCTGCTGCGCCTCTGGTCCTCAGAAGGTTCCACGCTTTGCAAGATTCGATCCGCGACAAAAATAGAATTTTACATTTTTGATCCTATATTCCATAAAAGGAATGTACATGTATCTAGATCAAAAATAAAATCCTAATAAAACGAAATACAGCTCCTGCTGTATTTTTAATACAATCATGCACACACATATAAATGCCCTTGACATGTCCAAGGGTCCAATCTCACACATAATAACTAAAAGCCATAATAGTTGGATCCTACATCCACAAAGTTAGCACATCCTACTATTATCCTGCATAAATTATGTATGACATGTGCATAATTAAACTAATACCAAATACACAGAGGCAAAACCCTAGCTCTGATACCAATTGTTGGTTGCTACTCGAAAAACCTAAAGGTTCCACTGTACAAAAATTTTGTACAAAGGTCTGAACCTTTTCCTAGCTACCATGTGTTCTTTTAAATTAAATTTTGGATCACCTGCGGAACTTAACACGTTTGATCCAAAACTTAATCTATTCATTCTTTTAGGTTTTGACTTGGGTCTCCTGCGGAACTTAACACGTTCGACCCAAATCACCTTAAGTTATTAATTCCATTAAATATTAATTTTCATAATTGGTTCCCAGTACTGATGTGGCGAGGCACATGACCTTCTTGGATATGGGAGCAACCACCACCGACTAGACAAAACCTTTTATAGAAATCTAATATTTAATTTCCTAAAATAACTTTAGGTTAACCAAAAAGAACAATCAAATCACAAGGGAAAAAAAACAAAAGAACATAACTTCTAAAAACATATTCGAAATACTAGAACGTAAGCCTCTTGTATTTGGTATTATTTCCATAAATAACTAGCATGATGCGGAAAGGAAAAATTACTAGTTATACCTTCTAGAAAGACCTCTTGATCTTCTACCGTATTCCTCTTCTAACCTCGGACGTTGTGTGGGCAACGATCTTCCGAGATGAGAAACCACCAACCACCTTCTTCTCCTCTTAGCTAGGTTCGGCCAACAATAAGGAAGCTTCACCAAGGAAGAAGATCAAAACACCAACCAAGCTCCAAGAGATGCTAGCTTTCTCTCCTTCTTCTTCTTATTCTCCAAGTAGTATCCGGCCACCACAAGAGCTCCAAGGGGAGAGAGAGGTTCGGCCACCACAAGAGAAAGAGAGGGAGAGGATGATGGCCGGCCACACCAAGGAACAAAAGAGGGAGAGAAATAATAGAGGTTGTGTCTCATGAATGCACCCTCACCCCTTCTTTTATATTCCTTAGCCTAAGCAAATTAGGAAATTTAATTACAATAAAATTTCCTTAATTTCCTTGACATGATTTAATTGAGAAAAATAAAATAAAATTTCCCCAATTAAATTCTAATGGTCGGCCACATCATGAAATCAAATTAGACAAGTTTCAATCAATAATTAAAACTTCCTAATTTGTTTCCGGAAATTTTAAAATTAAAATTTCTCTTCAAAATCTCTTTATGGTTGATAAAAAGAAATTTCTATAATTTTAATTTTACAATATGTGAATAATTTTTAAAGAGAAAATAAAATATCTCACCAATCTACAAATAAGGAAAGAGATCTAATCTCTTTCTTTAATCTTTTGTAGATCTTTTACAAGAGAGATAATTTAATTTTAATTCTCTTTAATAAATTATATCTTCCACATAATAAAAATTAAAATTAAAATTCTTTTTTAATTTAATTTGGCCGGCCCCTCTAGCTTGGGTTCAAGCTAGGGCCGGCCACCCCAATTTATACCTAGGTCGACCCTAGCTTGGTTCCCAAGCTACCTTGGCCGGCCCCCTTTAGGTGGGTATAGAAGGTGGGTATAGGTGGGTATAGTACTCTATAAATAAGAGGCTACGATAGGGACCAAGAGGAGGAATTGGTTTTGGTCTCCCGATAAAATTAAGCATCCCGTGTTCGCCCCGAACACACAACTTAATTTTATCAATAATAATTCATTCCACTAGAGAACTATTATTGAACTACCGCACCAATCCCAAATTACATTTTTGAGCTCCTTCTTATTATGAGTGTGTTAGTCTCCCTGTGTTTAAGATATCAAATGTCCACTAATTAAGTGAGTTACTGACAACTCATTTAATTAATATCTTAGTCCAAGAGTAGTACCACTCAACCTTATCATCATGTCGGACTAGGTCCACCTGCTGGGTTTAACATGACAATCCTTATGAGCTCCTCTTGAGGACATTATCAACCTAGTATCTCTAGGACACAGTTTCCTTCTATAATCAACAACACACACTATAAGTGATATCATTTCCCAACTTATCGGGCTTATTGATTCATCGAACTAAATCTCACCCATTGATAAATTAAAGAAATAAATATCAAATATATGTGCTTGTTATTATATTAGGATTAAGAGCACACACTTCCATAATAACCGAGGTCTTTGTTTCTTTATAAAGTCAGTATAAAAGAAACAACCTCAAATGATCCTATTCAATACACTCTAAGTGTACTAGTGTAATTATACAGTCAAGATAAACTGATACCTAATTACACTACGATCTTCTAATGGTTTGTTCCTTTCCATTTTGGTCGTGAGCTACTGTTTATAATTTATAAGGTACTGATAACATCATCTTCTGCATGTGGCACCACATACTATGTTATCTACAGTATAAATTAATTGAACAACTACAACTAAATGTAGACAATTTGACCAAATGTGATTCTTTATTCATAATGAATGTTTACAAAGCTTAGACTTTCAGTATACACTCCAACACGAGGGACGAAGACTGCGGATGAGTACGCCGACGGACGAGAAGGAAACACGCAGTAATTCCGAGAGACGAGAAGCCGGAGGGAAGCCCGCTCGAGAAGACCGGAACTTGGGTTCGGGTGAGCCCTATTCCGGATAGCAGAGATCACCCAAGCAAGCAGATCCGGAGTAGAAGACCCGGACCGAGCCGAACCAAACCGGAGCAGTGGTCCCCGGATAAAAAAGTCAACATTGGTTGACTTTGGGCTCCGGGGCGCCCGGAACAGTCCGGGGTGCCCGGAGCAGCCCGGGGCGCCCGAAGCAGCCCGGGGCACCCGGACCTTGTATTTTGACCAGATCGAGTCAAAACTCGATCTGAACGTTGGGGGATAAAATTTATCCCCCCAGGGCACCCGGAACCCTTCCAGGCGCCCCGACCAAGGCTATAAATATAGCCTTGGTCCAGAAGCTTTGAAATAAACTCATTACTTGTAATTCCAACGCTTGTGCGCTTTAGTTTAGAGTTAAACTTCTATTTTCTGCGCTTCATTGCTGTACGAGGCTTCTCTGCCTGAAGGAGATTTTTAGTGAGCTTAATCTTCCTTGGATTAACAACCACATCGGTTGTAACCAAGTAAACCTTTTGTGCCTCGCTTTTTCTTTATGCTTTTAATTTATTTGCTTACTTTATATATGCAAGTGTTAGTTTAAAGAGTTAGAGGAGGGTTTGTCTTTTTGTGTTTGCAGGATATCCAACAACCCCCTCCTAGCCGGCCGCAACGGTCCTACAAGTGGTATCAGAGCCAAGGCGCTTCAGGAGGACTAACCGTCGAACGAAGCAACGAGATGACCGGACCAAGCATTCACCCGCCGAAATTCGAAGGGGATTTTGCCACTTGGAAAAAACATATGCAGGTATTTCTTACAACAGATATTGAATTATTTTTAACAATGAAACTTGGCTTTCAAGCTCCAGAGGACAAGGAAATAGATAAATGGACAAAAATGGAGCAGGCCGACTTCGTGGAGAACGGCAAAGCAGAGTACCATCTGCTAAGCGTTCTTCCGCCTCAAGAAGTCAACAGGATTGGTAAATACAACTCTGCAAAGGAACTTTGGGAGAAGTTCCTCGAGCTGCACGAAGGAACGTCCGAAGCCAAGCTCGCCAGAAGAGATCTGCTTCGCAATCAGCTCACCAGCCTGCAACTTGGGGAAGATGAGTCAGTCGCGCATCTGCACTCGAGAAAAAAAGAAATTATCATCGAACTTTCGAATCTTGGAGAAAAGGTAAGTAACCGAGATTCGCTCAGGTACGCTTTAAATTCCTTTCCTAGAAATACCAAATGGGCATCATTAGTAGATGCATTTTACATTTCTAAAGATTTAGAAAAGATTTCATTAGAAGAATTCTTTTCAACATTTGAAGTGCATGAGTTAAGATGTGCAGGAATGAAGGAGCCTAAAAACATCGTCACCCTCAAAGCCTCGAGAGACGAACCAGAATCGGAATCCTCTCTCGACGACGAGGAAATGGTGATGATGGTAAGAAGATTCAAGAAACTTTGTAAATCCAGATCTACTAACCATCCGCAGGGAAAGAGGAAAAGAACGATCCGCTGCTACCACTGCGACGAAGAAGGGCACGTCAAGGACAACTGCCCCAAGCTGAAGAACAAGGACAAGAAGAAGGGTAAGAAGCCTATCCAAAAGCGAAAGACCCTAAAGGCGACGTGGGACGATCCATCGTCCGAATCGGAAGTCGAAGCTTTCTCCGGACTCGCACTGATGGCGAGTCATCAAGACGACGACTGCGATTCAAGCTCTTCCGAAATGAGCATCGAGAGCATCGATGAAGGGGGAGACGCGTCGGAAGAAAGCAGTAGCTCAGGGGGAGAAACGGACAACGAGATCGATAAGGTAAGTCAAGTACGATCTCTTCCTCCCGATAAAATGTTTAAGTTCGTTAAACTTTTAACAAAAGATTGCTGCAAATTAGAAAGTGAAAATAAAAATTTAAAAATAATTCTAGCTAAGTCTTGTCCCTTAGAAGAATTAGATAAATTAAAACTAGCAAATGAAAAATTGAAACTTGAAAACGATGATTTGAAAATTCAAGTAGATAACTTGAGAAACCATGCATGTTCATCTAAAACCAATGTTAGAAGATTTAATAATTTAAATTGGCACTTTAAATATCACCCTGGACAAATTAGGAATATTTCAAGAAAATATGTTCCTAAAAACTTTTTAATTAATCTAGTAGGTTGGAACCTATATTGGGTTCCTAAATCATGCTTAAACTAAATTTTAAAATTAAAATTAGCGCTTTAAGTGAGAAAATTAAACAAAGAATTTCTTTATGAGGCTTTGTCAAGGAAGTGGTTGTTGCTCCAATAACCAAGAAGGCCTAGTGCCTCGCCACGACCTGGAAGCCAAAATATTGAAATAAATGTTTAATTAACTTACTAATGAAGCATTAATACAAGAATTAATTAGTGCTTTAAAAAGGGTTATTCAAAACATTTTATTTCAATTTAGAAATTTACTTACTTAGAAATTTTTAATTGACTAAGTCATTTATGTGCTTAAAAATTCTCAAAAATCATTCTTTCTTAAGTTAAAAGATTTTCTGAAATTAGAAATTTATGCTCAAACTACTTAGAAATTTTTTTCCTAAGTCAGATTTTTTTTCAACTTAGAAATTTTTTTTAAGTTAGAAATTTTTTTAAGTTGGAACCCCATTTTTTTGTGATCAAAGGGGGAGAAGGGAAAGTATAAGTTTAGGGGGAGGTAGATAGATTTAATTTTTTCTATCTTTTTGTACTTAAATTGCAAATTAAGTTAATTTACTTAACTTTATTTTATGTCTATTTTATCCCTAGCTTAACTTAGGTTGATCACACCAAAAAGGGGGAGATTGTTGGAACCCCAAGGTTGTTTTGGTGTGATCAACAAGTTAAGTTAGGTCCTGTGTGTATTTAACCTTGTGTCTAAGTGTGCAGGAGCTTAGGAGCACAGGTAGTTGAGTGGAAGACGCAGCTAGCGTGAAGGACGGCAGTCCGAGAGACGAGGTGCTGTGGAAGAGTACACCGACGGACGAGAAGGAAGCGTGTGGTGGTTCTGAGGGACGAAAGCCGGAGCGGAAGATTGCTCGTGGAGCAAGAGACACAGCTAGCGAGAAGGACGACACACGGTGCGTTCGAGGGACGAAGACTGCGGATGAGTACGCCGGCGGACGAGAAGGAAACACGCAGCAATTCCGAGAGACGAGAAGCCGGAGGGAAGCCCGCTCGAGAAGACCGGAACTTGGGTTCGGGTGAGCCCTATTCCGGATAGCAGAGATCACCCAAGCAAGAAGATCCGGAGTAGAAGACCCGGACCGAGCCGAACCAAACCGGAGCAGTGGTCCCCGGATGAAAAAGTCAACGTTGGTTGACTTTGGGCTCCGGGGCGCCCGGAACCCTTCTGGGCGCCCGGACCCAGTATTTTGACCAGATCGAGTCAAAACTCGATCTGAACATTGGGGGATAAAATTTATCCCCCCCAGGGCGCCCGGTGTTGGAGTGTATACTGAAAGCCTAAGCTTTGTAAACTTTCATTATGAATATAAAATCACATTTGGTCAAATTGTCTACTTTTAGTTGTAGTTGTTCACTTAATTTATATTGTAGATAATATAGTATGTGGTGTCACATACAGAAGATGATATTATCAGTACCTTATAAATTATAAACAGTAGCTCACGACCAAAATGGAAAGGAACAAACCATTAGAAGGTCATAGTGTAATTAGGTATCAGTTTATCTTGACTGTATAATTACACTAGTACACTCAGAGTGTATTGAGTAGGACCATTTGAGGTCGTTTCTTTTATACTGACTTATAAAGAAACAAAGACCTCAGTTATTATGGAAGTATGTGCTATTAATCCTAATATAATAACAAGCACATATATTTGATATTTATTTCTTTAATTTATCAATGGGTGAGATTTAGTTCGATAAATCAATAAGCCTGATAAGTTGGGAAATGGTATCACTTATAGTGTGTGTTGTTGATTATAGAAGGAAACTGTGTCCTAGAGATACTAGGTTGATAATGTCCTCAAGAGGAGCTCATAAGGATTGTCATGTTAAACCCTGCAGGTGGACTTAGTCCGACATGACGATAAGGTTGAGTGGTACTACTCTTGGACTAAGATATTAATTAAATGAGTTGTCAGTAACTCACTTAATTAGTGGACATTCGATATCTTAAACACAGGGAGACTAACACACTCATAATAAGAAGGAGCCCAAAAATATAATTTGGGATTGGTGCGGTAGTTCAATAATAGTTCTCTAGTGGAATGAATTATTATTGATAAAATTAAGTTGTATGTTCGGGGCGAACACGGGATGCTTAATTTTATCGGGAGACCAAAACCAATTCCTCCTCTCGGTCCCTATCGTAGCCTCTTATTTATAGAGTACTATACCCACCTATACCCACCTTCTATACCCACCAATAGGGGGTCGGCCAAGCTAGCTTGGGAACCAAGCTAGGGCCGGGTGGCCGGCCCTAGCTGGAACCCAAGCTAGTGGGGGCCGACCAAATTAATTTAAAAAGGGATTTTAATTTTAATTTTTATTATGTGGGAGATATAATTTATTAAAGAGAATTAAAATTAAAATATCTCTCTTGTAAAAGATCTACAAAAGATTAAAGAAAGAGATTAGATCTCTTTCCTTATTTGTAGATTGGTGAGGTATTTTATTTTCTCTTTAAAAATTATTCACATGTTGTAAAATTAAAATTATAGAAATTTTCTTTTATCAACCATGAAGAGATTTTGAAGAGAAATTTTATTTTTTAAAATTTCCGGAAACAAATTAGGAAGGTTTAATTGTTGATTGAAACTTGTCCAATTTGATTTCATTGATGTGGCCGGCCATAAGATTTCAATTGGGGAAATTTTATTTTTCTCAATTAAATCATGTCAAGGAAATTGAGGAAATTTTATTGTAATTAAATTTCCTAATTTGCCTAGGCCAAGGAATATAAAAGAAGGGGTGAGGGTGCCTTCAAGAGACACAACCTCTATTATTTCTCTCCCTCTTTTGTTCCTTGGTGTGGCCGGCCATCATCATCATCCTCTCCCTCTCTTCCTCTTGTGGTGGCCGAATACTTCATCCCTCTTGGAGTTCTTGTGGTGGCCGGATACTACTTGGAGAAGAAGAAGAAGAAGGAGAGAAAGCTTGCATCTCTTGGAGCTTGGTTGGTGTTTTGTTCTTCATCCTTGGTAAAGCTTTCTTGTGGCCGAACCTAGCTAGGAGGAGAAGAAGGTGGTTGGTGGTTTCTCATCTCGGAAGATCGTTGCCCACACAACGTCCGAGGTTAGAAGAGGAATACGGTAGAAGATCAAGAAGTCTTTCTAGAAGGTATAACTAGTAGTTTTTCCTTTTCCGCATCATGCTAGTTATTTATGGAAATAATACCAAATACAAGAGGCTTACGTTCTAGTATTTCAAATATGTTTTTCGATATTGTGTTCTTTTGTTTTATTTATCCTTGTGATTTGATTGTTCTTTTCGGTTAACCTAAAGTTATTTTAGGAAATTAAATATTAGCTTTCTATAAAAGGTTTTGTCTAGTCGGTGGTGGTTGCTCCCATATCCAAGAAGGCCATGTGCCTCGCCACATCAGTACTGGGAACCAATTATGGAAATTAATATTTAATTGAATTAATAACTTAAGGTGATTTGGGTCGAACGTGTTAAGTTCCGCAGGAGACCCAAGTCAAAACCTAAAAGAACGAATAGATTAAGTTTTGGATCAAACGTGTTAAGTTCCGCAGGCGATCCAAAATTTAATTTAAAAGAACACATGGTAGCTAGGAAAAAGTTCAGACCTTTGTACAAAATTTTTGTACAGTGGAACCTCTAGGTTTTCCGAGTAGCAACCAACACCCGGAATCCTTCCAGGCGCCCCGACCAAGGCTATAAATATAGCCTTGGTCCGGAAGCTTTGAAACGAACTCATTACTTGTAATTCCAACGCTTGTGCGATTTAGTTTAGAGTTAAGCTTCTGTTTTCTGCGCTTCATTGCTGTACGAGGCTTCTCTGCCTGAAGGAGATTTTTAGTGAGCTTAATCTTCCTTGGATTAACAATCACATCGGTTGTAACCAAGTAAACCTTTTGTGCCTCGCTTTTTTTTATGCTTTTAATTTATTTACTTACTTTATATATGCAAGTGTTAGTTTAAAGAGTTAGAGGAGGGTTTGTCTTTTTGTGTTTGTAGGATATCCAACAACCCCCTCCTAGCCGGCCGCAACAGTCCTACATATTAGGCCCAAAGGGAGGCTGGATTTTTTCTCCACCTGTTATCACCCATAGAGAGCTTTGTGTATTGGATAGCACCGTTGGAGTCCTTGCAATACCCTAATCACACGAGACTTGAAATGGGTTGAATCATATGTGTCTAGGTCCATCAGTGGGTTTTGGCCAAAACCCACTGATAGGTCTACCCTACTTGGATTTACTTGATCTCACCCTCCCTATGAAGGTTTGAGAGGGGGGAACGTATATATGGTCTCAAAACATAGTTATAAACCCTAGGTAAGAAGTTCTTTGTCTGTGCCATTTGGAACACAACATGTGTTTCTTGCAGTTTCAGGAATAAGAACCAATATTTTTTTTTCTCGTAACTTAGTTACTTTGGTGTTCTATAATTACATGTCTAATTCAAATTTCAAAGCCTACCTTGTGCTTTTCAAACCGAGTGTTGGTCCGAGCCTATTTGATTTAAGAAACAATCCTAACCGTTACCATTTTTTTTAGTTTTGAGAAGATAGAAATGGTGTGCAGTATAACTTATATACATTATCTCTATTTTCACTGATAAGCACCAGCATCGCAATTTGGATATTGTGACTAATTACTATGCAATATTATTAATATTCCAGTGACAGTTTATACTCTTCTCATATAATATATACCACTGTATTAAACAACAAAGACTACATACAAAGATATAAATACACTATGTAAGTTCATTTACATTCTCTACAAGTTTTTGCCTTACAAGACTATGGATATTTAATCTAATGTTTTAAAAAACTTATCCCTCAAAATTGATACCATTACATTAATTCTAATCTTTTTCATGTCTCCTTGTTTGAAGTCCATCTTCATATCGTATAGGAGACATCGAATGTATTGTATCACAAAGAAGCCACAGTCAACGCTGTAAATAATAACACCATTTTAGTGGTCAATATTTTTTATCAATATGTTCTATTCACATTCTGTGCTCAACTTACCTGGTTTGTTGTTGTGGACATTCTATTGTACGAGAGACCCATTTATCGAACGGATAATGCCTTTCAAATTTTGGGTCAATAGCAACAACGTGCTCACGACTATAGAGTTTAAAATATGATACCTGTAAGATTGAAGAGGAAATTTATATTTTCCATCAACTAGCATTTATATTAGAATACAAACATACACATGAATATTGGATGCTCACCGCTGCTTCAAATTCATATTTATATTTACTTCCACTTGCTAGAGAATTGTACTAATTAAACATCATTGATTTGGTGTCCACCATCAGCAAGTGGAAGTGTGCATTATCACTGCACAAAGGTATAAAAATATACCTAACCTCTTCATCTCCTCTATCTGTCTTTATCAGGTGTTGGAAGGCAAACTTACTTGACGATTTCATTAATGACTACAAATATGCAAAGTCATACATACATAACCAAATAATAAAATGAATTCTAATTTGTACTATTCTCAAATAAATTCCTTACAGTGAATAATGTTGAGCAATATATAGACTTGTTGTATGTCCTTCCAGATGAGAATGCCCCCCTAAATAGAATTTTACAATACGTGTCAATTACGTCCCCTCTTGTCGACATCTCTCCATTCACACCAGATAACAGAGAATACACATCTAAACAAAAGGGTGGTTCCTCCCAAACTAAATCATTTGTATACCTACAAAGTTAACAAATTAATGATTTTTTTTACAAATTTAAATATGAGAACCATAGATCAACTATGCAATTAGAGAAGCATATCATTGTCTTGACTGATCAACTATGTATTCCACACACTTTAGTTTCTCCAACGCTTTTAACAAGTACGCCACCTCTTCGTCTTGTTTTTTTCTTAGAAGTCTTAAATTGCTTCTTCACATACTATGCGCATAAACATAAAAGACATTTAGATAATATATTAAATCAAACAAATTACAATGAAATTTTCAGATATCGTCTTACAGCAATGGCTTGTTTCCTCATTTTGTCATATTTGCCAAACATATTTACATCCTTCTCTGCCTCTTCATCAAATTTATCTTCCATCAATTCTACAATATCTCTTTCTTCTTCCATTTCATCCACAACAATTTTTCCTTTCCCCTTCCCCACAACATCAGGTTCTTTTACAACTTTTTTTCCATCTCTTGGACTTGAAATTTTCTCCGTAGGCTCACTTATATGTATATTTCTACGCTACCTCTTAGGTAAAGTTTTGAGCCACAATGAACTATCAATTGGAGTATCCCTGTAATCATAGCGACTTCTGTCACGCCCTCTCTTACTTCTTGTTGTAACACCTACAGGTTCAAATTGAGGATCGTCTACAGACTCGCTATATTGAGATTCCATGCCTTTATTTTCAACTATTTTAAGTAATTCTTTCACCCTCTCATTCAATTGCATGTTCTCCATTGTTAGCTCTTTAATTCTATTTGCTTGAATAATGCAATTACAACACTCATTAATTTGGCTTCCTCCTTCAGTGACTTCAATTTGTGATGTCTCCATTGCATGTGGACTGTCATCAAAGCCAACAAGGTTCTCAAACAATGAATTTTCATATTAGGTAGGGATTAGGTCAATCAAAACCTGTAACAATATTAAAACACATGTTAAAACAAGATTTTTTTAACCAAACTATAGTCAAAGTATTCAAAATTTACCTCTTCAGAGGAGACTTGATCAAACAATTCCCTCACCTTACTAATATGTGAAGCAATATTCCTCCACTTATTTATTCTTGCTCCTTTTATTTTGTATGATTTTTCGATTGGAACATGCTCCCAAAACCATGCCTGATTCACCATCACAAGGGTTACTTATTCATAAATGTCCGTAAAATATTAATAAATTTCACATAAATTATAAACTTACTGCCAAAAGACCAGCAAATCCCTTTAGGTAAGGGAGGATGGTGTTAGATTGTTTTGTCCCAGTTGATGAAAATATGTCCCCAATCGTAGATAATTATGGAGTCATAAATTCATGGATGGCTTCAACCCAGTTGAATCTAGCAAGATTCTCAAAATCATCTACTATATCTATAAGACATAAATGGACCTTATATGTACTAGAAGAAAATAAGACACAAACAAATATATACAAAATATAAAATTTGCAAAATAATAAAACATCATCTTCTTCTTCATAACAATTGCCATAAAATTTAAGCAACTCCTCAATTCTTGATATAGTAGCTTCTTTTTTATTTAAGAAGTATGTTAGAAAGAGGTCACCGGATGCTTTAGTTGAATTCATCGGAATTGAAGCTCCTCGATCTGCAATACCAAGCAGAAATGAAACATCTCTTCTTGTGAAGCCAACCGGAACACCTGACCAAGTTAAATGATTATTAGACTTCTACCAACAAATACAAAAGTATCAGGCCCAACTTGGGCCTGATACGCTGTCATATGAAGCACATGTTAGACCTGCTATTGTATCGTATCAGGCTCACGTTGGGCCTGATATGACATCGTATCAGGCGCACGTTGGGTCTGATATGATATCGTATCAGGCCCACGTTGGGCCTGATATGACATCGTATCAGGCCCACTATGACTCTGATGTGATATCGTATCAAGCCCACGTTTAGCCAAAGATTTAATTTTACCATACACTTTATGATTAAAATATACGAAATTATATATTGTACCTGAGAATCTAAAAGTTTGATTACTTGAATCCTAATTTTAAAATATATTGATCAAAATCTCACGGATGTGCTGCATATCTTATATGTCCACAAAAAATACTAAAGGGGGGTTGTTTGATCAGCGCTATGTGTTGGTCATGTAAAATAACAGACCCTTGATGCGTTCCTTTCTTCATGGATGCTTTAAAAAAATTTTTAAAGTGACTTAAGACACTGTTCCAATGCAATTTCTGTCCAACGTCAATTGAACCCTACACTTTATAAAAATTAAAACATTATAATCATACTAGTTGAGCTTCTCAAAATCACAGAATTTGTAAAATGATACATTTATAGCTAATTGATGTTGAGAGAATGATGATACACTCGATCGACTTCTTTGGGTCATTATGAGACGAGATGATTGACGTAAACCCTAGAACCCTTCACTGGCGCCTCGCGATCAGTCCTGGTTTTTGCCACCGAAATGCTTGATGTCGTTTGAGAAACACTCAAGGTCACTAAACTAGGGTTTCACAAGAGGGAAGATTTCTCCACAGAATTGGATCTGCACTCGCATGTTACGAAGGAGGGAGGTAGACAATTGATCGAAGTTATTTTTTTAAAATCAAAGTTATTCAAAAAATGATTCGAATGCCTCGGTACTTGACTACTGAATAGAGAAGATTGGCGGAAGGGTTATATTGGGTATTACACATCACTTACCTGTGTCTTTTGGTATATACAAAATGATGATGCGTTTTTTGAAAAATACATTATGTCACGTACACCTTTTGATAAATTACCATATTTTATAAATTATGCACTCATTATTAATGTATTTCACAATAATCAAATTCCAAAACAACGAGCAATTAGTTTCCGACCGGCACTCCAATTAGCGGCTCCCCTCAATTTCAGTTTAAATTAAACACAATTTGTTATTCCAGCTAATCCTTTTTCCCCCCTTAAATCCAAATCATGTGTCAGTTTAGTGTTTTAATCGCAGTGTTTGCTAATTTTAATTAAAAAAAAATGGAATACGATCACCGGCCCTGCATCTCGCCGCCGCCTACGGCGGCCTGCCCAAAACGCAAGCACCACCACGGCCATAGCCTCGCCTCCTGCTTTCGCTCCGCCGCGGGCGACGACGGCCAAGAGCGGGCGGAATCCCCTCGCCGTCCACCGCGACTATTCCATTCCAAGGCGCGTTTCTGCTTCGGCGGGGGAAAGCACCGCCGCCGCCACTCGACCGAGTTCACGTACGATGCCCTCAGCTACGCGCTCAATTTCGATGAGGGCTCCGACGCCGATTCCCCCACCGGCGCTGAATTGCTGCGGCTCCGCTGCGACACGTCCAGGCCCCGGACATTCTCGCCGCGCGACGACGGCGCCGACGGGTTCGCTGACTGAATTCACCGGGATTGATGGAAATACGGAGACTGGATGATTCCCTCCAATTCTCCTGATCGATGCTTGTATAGTTGTGTTCTCTCGATCTGATTCAGCCATAAACATTAAGGATCTGCCTTCTACTCTCCTCCATTTCTCTTTGTTTCCATAAGAAATTACTGAAGATGATTTTTATATATACATATATAATGATTACCCATGAGAATATTATTTCGGAAGTAATTTGGGATGAAATTTGCTCTCTTGCATTATGCGATCAACAAACTCCTATTTCAAAATCACATCACTGTCATCGTTATTTGAATTTCAAGTAGGTCTTCAAGTTACTTTACTTAAATATGATCAACAAACGCCTTTAAAATGAATTCTTTAAAAGTTCAAAATGCATTCTTTAAAATGATTCATGCACTTCTCTGATCAACAACATAATTAGGATTCAAAATGCTCAACTTCGTCCGAATGCATTCAATATGATCAACAACATTCCAACGTTTGTGGTTAAGCAAATTAATTAAACTGATGAATCTAATGGAACTTCTCTGAAAATTCAGCGGTCAAGTTGAGCAGAAAGGTTTAAGAAATGCGTTGAACGTTTTGCTTACAAGAATACGTAATTAGGAATATCAAAACGTGCACTTAAGATTATGATATTTTTTAAAAAAACATGTAGCTAACTTTTAGATTTTTAAAAGATATATTTATTTCTCATTTTATCCCTTCCTATCAATCATTTTGATCTTGCATTCAAAAAATAATACTTATTGATTTTCAAAATACAACACTAAAATATAGTTGATTTGAATATTATTTTTTGAAACTCAATATTGGTATTGTTTTTTAAAATTTAAAATTTAATATTACAGTACTATTATCCTTGAATGTAACATATAGTGTTGATGGGAAAGATAAAATGAAAAATAAATGCGTTTTCTTTTGAAAATTCAATATTTTAAGTTCGGGCATTTGTCAATTGTTGATTAGAAATAAATAAAATAATTATGGTCAGTCATATTTCTAAGATAAATAATAAAAGAATAACGAAATTTACTAAAAATATACATTTAGATTTTTATTTCTATTCTACTATTCTAACCTTCTAACAAATTTGACTATTTCTTTATTTTCTATGTCATTTCTCTCTCTTTTCTTTCCTCCTCTTTTGCACGCAGATTTTTCTAAAAATATTATAATACCCTTGAGAAGTCAAAATAAGCAATAGATAACATCATTTAACTCCTTATAACCCTAGAAATTCACAGGAACTAAAATGGATGTAATCGAAACTCCTAGGTCCATCAATGGATTTCGACCGAAATCCACTGATGGACCTAAAAAGTTCTGATTGCACCTATTTCAGTTCCTGTAGATTTATGGAATTGCAAGGAGTTCAAATATACTATCTATTATTTATTTCGGTTTCTCAAAGATGTTAAAATGTAATACGAAAGAATCTCCAAAATTCTCCATATTGACCTAATATGGATCATATCAGACTTAATGTGGGCATGATATAATACACATATAAGGCCAAACATGGAGAATTTTGATGATTCTTCCTTATTATATTTTAATAATTCTAAGAAGTCGAAATAAATAATGGATAGTATATTTGAACTCCTTACAACTTCAGAAATCTATAAGAACTTAAATGGGTATAATCGGAGTTTTTTAGGTCCATCAGTAGATTTTGGTCGGCATTCACTGATGGACTTAGAGAGTTTCGATTGTACCTATTTCAGCTCTTATAAAGAGTTAAACGGTGTTATCCATTACTTATTTTATCTTCTCAGGGATGTTAAAATGTCTTTAGAAGAATCGACTTTTTAGGAGGTATTTTAAGTTCATGTTATTATACATGTATACATAAGTGTAAAAAGAGGAAAGAAAAAAAAAAGAGAAAAGATGTTGTCTGTATATAAGAAAAGAGAAGAGAAAGAGAAATGATAAAAAAAATAAAAAAAACAGTTAAATTCGTGGATACATACTTTGATAAATAATAATGTAACATATATCTTTTAATAAATTTAAAATTTAAAATTACCCTTTAGTAAATTGTCGAAAGAATAACCAGATATAATTGATAAATATGTGCAGTTGCGCCATCGTCATCGCCGCCATCAATCATTCGTTGTTTTGATACTTAGATGACGTACACGCGAATCTAAGCGAATCAAACCGGCAGAGACTATTGTGGCGGCGGTGGCACTCCGCCTAAGTAGAGGCAAACTGCTTGAGATATCCAATCAATGATTCCAAGCCCTAGGCTTTGACTTAATTATGAATAACTATTATTTTTTTAATCATGACTGACGCGTAAAAGAAGTATTTATCTCAATTATACTAAAATTTAAATCTAGTTCCTAAATCGACTCATTAATTCGATAACTCAAGTTCCGCACCCAATCTGATTTGGCTGAGCGCGACAGGGGTGGACTGATCATCTTCCTAGGTTTCCATCCTTTTCAATCGTTCTCATACTCTTCCATTGCGAGGTCCTACGAATCGCCCCATCCACCGCTAATCTCGCCAGCAAGGAGAAACCCTAAAGATTGCATACCAAAGGTGTCGTTTTTTTTTCCTATTTCAAGGGTGCTTCCAGCGCTTCCGGATCTCCGGGCCACCCGATTTGTCTCATCTACTGCTTTGGGTTGCCTCCTCCCCCTAATCTTCAACTCCGTGGGCTCCTTCGCCTTCCCAAGTTTTCCTTGATTCGAGGCATTTTCCTTTTTTCTTTTTATCTCCGACGGCCTCGCTAATGCTGTAGGACCCGGCGGCCATGGGCTGCGTTGCGTCAAAGAATGCGGTCTCGGCTACGCCGGTCGCTGATTCCTCCGGCATTCTAAAGAACCACCGAAAGCGGGCGGGGCCGATCGCAGCGTCCTTACGGCGGCACCGGACAGGAGAGGGAACAGAGAACGGCCAGCCGGAGAGGGAGGAAGAAAAGAGTCGCCTTGAATCTGGGGAAAATGGGAAGGTGAGCTCGGATAATACTAACTTACAGAGCCTACGGTTGCGGAACCTTCACAAATACATAGAAGGGGAGCAGGTCGCCGCAGGGTGGCCCTCTTGGCTCAGTGCCGTGGCCGGGGAAGCTATTCAGGGTTGGGTGCCTCTTAAAGCTGACTCCTTTGAGAAACTGGAGAAGGTAATGCTGAGATCATGACCATTTATCCATCTGCCTATCATTTTTTTAAACAACTCGTATGTACAATTGAAAAAGCCCCAACTTTGGCTTTTTGTAATAGTTTGTATTCTTGTTGCTTCATTAGTAGGATCAAGATGTTTCCTTAATTTTGCTAGACCAACTGTAATAGTTTAATTGCAAAATTATCGGTTGGAATTCAGGTTCACCAGGCTTTCCTTTTTTGCCGCTGAATTAATTGTGATTTGATGTCATTGTAGCTGAATTTTTGCATATGTAGGTTGGACAAGGTACTTATAGCAGTGTGTTCAGAGCGCGTGATCTTGACACTGGAAAGATGGTTGCGTTGAAGAAGGTTCGCTTTGACAATTTTGAACCGGAGAGTGTTAGGTTTATGGCCAGAGAGATAAAGATACTGCGCACGCTTGACCATCCAAATATTATGAAGTTGGAAGGGTTGATTGCTTCTCGATTATCATGCAGCCTTTATCTTGTATTTGAATATATGGAGCATGATCTCGCGGGACTTTCCACTTCGCCTGATATCGTACTCTCTGAATCACAGGTTTGATTATATTCTTTGAATGCTCAACAGAAAGTTTTTCCATAAATTTCCTAGTGGTTACATGCTGAAGTACGGACTTTAACTATCTGTCCATGATTTGCAGGTTAAGTGTTACATGTATCAGTTGCTATCTGCACTTGAGCATTGCCATTCGCATGGTGTTATACACCGGGACATAAAAGGAGCAAATCTTCTGGTTGATAATAATGGAATTCTGAAAATGGCTGATTTTGGCCTTGCAAATTTCTGTCGCCCAGGGCGTAAGTATCCACTAACCAGCCGCGTCGTGACTCTATGGTATAGGCCGCCTGAACTACTGTTGGGTTCGACTGACTATGAAGCCACTGTAGACTTGTGGAGTGTTGGTTGTGTCTTTGCAGAAATGTTTGTGGGAAAACCTGTTTTGCAAGGCAGAACTGAGGTAATAATCTCTAGAACTCAAGGTTTTCCAGCCAAACTCTTGTGTGTTATTAGATCTCCAAAACAAGCAAAAAGGAAATGGATTACCTAGACCAAAAGAACAATTACCAAAATCCATAATGGCCTCTTAGTATTTGGGTTGGATTTGTATCTTTTGTTGTCATTGAGCTCTATTTAGAGAAATAATAATAAACTATTTTCAACTTTGGTAACCGTTAATGGTGTAGTTGTCATCATCCCAACTAGATTTTGCTTGTTAAAAGTACTTTTTCATTAGTGTTTTTGGACTTGGAAACTTGTTTTCTTTGTTTTCTAACTCTTTATCCCTTTTTGTTCTATTTGAAGATGCAAGTTTATTGTTCTTTGTCAGGTTGAACAATTACATAAAATATTCAGGCTATGCGGTTCACCACCAGAAGAATATTGGAAGAAGTCCAAGTTGCCTCATGCTACAATTTTCAAACCACATCGTCCCTATCAAAGCAGCCTCTATGGGACATTCCAAAATCTACCAAGAACTGCTGTTAGTTTGTTAGAGACTTTTCTATCTGTCGAACCTTATAAGCGTGGTAGTGCGTCAAGTGCCCTTGGATCCGAGGTGAGTATGATTCTGGTATATGTCCCTATGAAACTGAGACAATGCTATCGTTTTCTCTGAGCCCCTCAAAATGATTATTTTGTTTATCTAACAAACATTCAATTAACAATACCATTCTTGCCTTACCTTTTATGATTTCTTTCATATGTTTCCTTTCAGTATTTTAGAACAATGCCTCTTGCTTGTGAACCCTCAAGTTTGCCAAAGTACTCACCCACTAAAGAGATAGATATAAAGAATCGAGAAGAATCACGCAGGTAAATTCTATTCGTAGTGGAGGTCAATAAATCAATTTCGTTAGGAAAAAAAATTAGAAAGATATGTTGCAATCTCATGTTTCTATTTTGATGAGTTATTGTCAATAAAGGACCTCCTAACATTGTAAATGCAACTCAAATGTTGGATGTGCTTAACTTAGTATACTTGTATGTCTTTTAGAAGAAGAGTTGCTGGAAGACAAGAAGCCACAAGAAGACCATTAAAAGCAGATAGAACTTTGCAACAATCAGGTGGCCTCAGCAAATTAGTAGATAGCAAAACGGTAACTCACCTTGTTTTGGCATGAAGTCTTTTAGCTAGTGGAGGACAAGTTATAATGGTGGAAGATTTGTGGATAACAATAATAATACCGTCTAATTTCAGGATAAACAGCAAAATGCTGAAGCCACTGAACACAATGAACAAAAAGATCCCCCAAGAGTAGATGGTGAAAGCAGACTGTTTGTAGATCTCCAGTCAATTCCATCAATTAAAAAACCAGATGAAGGTCGTCACATGAAGCACAACTCTGAGCAGGATATTGTCTTTTCAGGACCATTACAAGTTTCTGCTTCCAATGGTTTTTCATGGGCAAGGAGGCAGAGAGAAGATGATGCACATAAAAAATCTCACAGTAGACGCAATTCAAAAAGAAATTTGTCTACTGCAAGAGATCCATCCGGTATTGAAAATGTCAAAAGTAAGATAGAGTGCAAGGGTCTGCAAAATGGTGATCATCATGCTGGTTTCAAACTCCATGAGTCACAGGAGTTGGTTAAAGTTGCAATGCTGAAAAGGTGGGCGCAACTTGAACATCCAGGATCATTTGATGCATCTGAAGCATTCCCTTCTCAGGACTTCTCTGAAGCCTGCTACAATGGAGATCCATCTTCACTGCGACATAATTTTTTGGTATGCAGCTAGTCTGGCTTTGTCAGATGTGTCTGACGTTTAACACTTTGCCTTGATGACTAACTAAACTCATTTTGATAAATCTTAGGGCTTCCACAACCAAGACAGAGTTGAGTTTTCAGGGCCTTTGCTGTCTCAGTCTCACAAGGTCGATGAACTCCTGCAGAAGCACGAACGACAGATTCGGCAAGCAGTTAGAAGATCATGGTTCCAAAGAGGTATGCCAAGACATTTTTACAAATGTTGTCCAAATCTTTAGATAATCCTTAAAATAGGAAACAACTTAGCATTAAACCTGAAGCTAATTAGCCGAAGTTTACTTGTTTCTTAAAGGAAAGCAGTTGTTATGTGCCTTATCACGGCATTTATTTGAGTTACAGAACTGTGTGCATTGCACGGCATTTATTAATATAATTTTCTCCTAAATATTTCAAGTTAATTTTGGATAGAGTAGTGCGTTGAGGCATGACACTCAATTTAAAATTTTTTTATCAGTTTTAATGTTGTCTGCTGACATTCAGTGACAGGGAGAAGAATGAGGAAGTAAACGTTTGTTTGTCAGGATGAGAAGCATACAGAAGTAAAAAACAGTTAATCAACAGAGTTTCCCAAGGTGAAAGGAACCGCTAATCCAGCAATGGCATCTGAATTAACTGATTAGCTGCTATAGATGTTTATAATTTTTTCTACAAGTCTACTACTTCCTGTATATAACATTGTCAGGAGCAGATGCATTTATAGCGGTGTCTAACTCATTCATCTATTTCTGGTGGCGATCAAAGATCTAAGCTCTTCGTTGAAGAAGTTCAAAAGGTGACATCAAATAAATTCCTAACAATTTAGTTTGGGTACGCTGCAAAAGCCTTGAATTGGAGCTATTCCCTTGTAAAGATGTAGAGCCATGAATCCCTTGTAAACAAATTATTTTGCATGCATTTTCTGATGTAAAAGATACATGTATGCTGAAATCCAATAGTAACATAAAACATTCTTTTCACTATCAAGAACTATCATGTGTTGTGGTTTCATTGAACCCTAATCCTTCCACGATTATCAATCTCAATAGAAATGAAAACAAAACATGATGGCCAACGTCAAAGCTTTGATTTGTCTGGTAAAAACAATTTTGTTCTAACTTTGGGAGGAAAAGACATCAAACCTGTGGTCAGAGAAGGTTTTTTTGCTTAAGCTGTTGTCCAAGAAAATAGATGCGATGGGATAAAAAAAAAGTAGACCTTGGAATGGATTCCTAGAATGCTTTGCAACCTTTTTTTTCTCTCTCTACATGAGTGTCAAATTTACAGTTCCTCAGCAGGCACTCTTCAAATTAAAGAAGACATTGAGTTTGCCCTGCTCTGGTACAATCAGTTCTATGCTCTTTAGCATAAGGTCTCTTCAAGGGGACGAATGAATCAATCATCTTCACGTGTGACGATGGTTGGTATCTGTCCATGATTAATGAAATCAATCTTGTGCAATCTCAAGCAGCAGAGGACATGCTCTGGCAGCTCATCCTGCTTTTGCACCTGCATTTTTTGAAGTACTTAAAACTACAGGAAAGTTGAGTTGGATTGTTGTCTCAAGATGGCAATTAAGAACTTTGTTCAGCATGGAAGAACTGCATTGCATACACAACAAATAGGAATTTCTAACCAAATCAGAGAAAAACTCTGCTCTAACCTGGATGGTGAGGCCCAAATCAAGGATTCCATGTTTTAGACGTTCCCGAAATGCTTCAAGACCCTTTCTTGATATGTAGCTAAACCGATGTATATCAAGATCAATCTCAAAGTAGTTCGTACCCTGCAACAATAGCCATACTGTTAAATACTTACAAAAGAAATATACACACTAGCTTTGGGTAAATTTTAGCATGTCAAATTGTGCTTTGAGAATATGCAGAATAGCAAAATTGTGAACATCAAAATGAGGCAATCATGACCATTTTGATAGCTTTCTCACTTCATCACATCGGAGGCAGAAAGAGTAACCCTTTATTTACCAAGTAAAAATTGTGCTGAGGGCGTGAGAGCACTGGTTTTTCGTTATAAGCTTGAACAAGCTTCCTTTCTGCTGCACTTAGGCAAAGATCCTCAGGATTAACCACACCAGACACTATTTTCAATCTCTCTCGAAAAGGAATGCTTGAATCCATCGCAAATCCTTTAACCTTTTCAGTTTCATCATCAATAAACCTCTGCACAGAAGGTAAGAATAGTTCAGCATTGTGGCAAATATTGAAGTGCATTCAGAAACATTGTGGCAAATAACCTTTATCAAATCCTGGAAACTAGAAGGAATTTCTTTGTCAAAACATTCAGAAATCTTAAAGTACATTACAAGGCTCATTCCTTCCCCATCACTATCACCGAGAAACATTGCAGCCGGGTAAGTAGGCATCTGCAGGAAAGTGCAAATTTTCATGGCATGTAGAGCTGAAACAGAAAAATCATGCAACCTCATGATGAACTAGTGAAAAAAAGTTCATTGTAGTACCTGAATATTGACAATCAAGAGTGAGGGAATTTGGTCATGTAACTTAACAGATGGAAGATCAATATATTGAGCGATATGATGTATCTTTCGCGGACATAAAAACAAATCTACACCGATTGGATAATATGGTGCATAGTTTGGTGCAGGAAGCTTCCTCTTATCTCTGCACATTCAAAATGCAGCTCAAATTAGTGAAGTAGAAAATTGTTGTTAGCAACTAGCAGTGACAAAGTTTTGCATAGTACAAAACCAAACAAAACTGAGCAGTTCATGCCTGAAATAATTTTGCCCACGAAGTTTAAAGGTAGATGGTTCAAGGTAGGACCAGCATCCGAGCATTGATTTTTCCCTTGAAGAACATGGAATAACCGCTCCTCCTTTTGGGCGATAAACAAATTTGTTTGATGCACCTAATACATTAAATAGCATCAGTTTGCAGCATCACTAAGGAGACCCCAAAAAACAACAAAATTGAAATGTGTTGCTTACAGAACTCAGTAATGTCTTCTCCATCATATGACTTTCTTTTATACGAAAGCTTGATAACTGAGGATCTTTTATTTTGACTTGGCGGGCTACCATTTGGCATCTGCTGAATTCTGTTATTAAAACAAACAGAAGGAACCAATTTGCAGATATGCGACGATGCTTTGTTGACATGAGATTTGTCATCCATCTCATGCACTTCCTTGGAACCTTTGAAACTACCATGTGAATCACTTAAATTTGTTTTATTTTTGGTGTAAATGTCTGTTCCTTGTGTTCTATGTGAACCACCATGTGGATCACAGTTGCACAGAACCCTATCATTTGGACTTTCTATTTTGAAATGTTTTTCAGGTGGCATTGTCAATGGAGTGCTAGGATTAGCATCCTCCAACTTAGCCAAGGCATCCATAAAGCATGAAGCAGTTTCATACTGCAATGTCTGAGTCCCTACTGCATTTGCCGAGGGAATGCAGTCTGCAAGAAAATGAAAATAAAATCAACCCTATATGAAAGGTCTGCTACGTGATCGTGATGAACAATTAAAGTGTAAACTAATACTACCTCCATAGACACTTAAGAAATCATCATCAGAATCAGATTCCAAGATACTGACAGAATCAAACCATGCATCTTCCTGGCACATCACTGCAAACACAAAGGAAGATGAAATCGAGAAATAAAAAATGCAGCATTTTTCACCTCTCTGAATGTCACTAGAAAAACAATAAAAACTAAATAAGATATTTGGGTGCTAGAGATGAAAAATATACCATTACCATTCAACTGAGTGAGATGGACTATCATATTAGAGACCTCAGATTTTCCATAGGTTGCAGAAGAGTTCTCAAGTTCCACAGAGTGTTGCTCATCACCCCGAATCTGAGCTTTAGTGGCATCAGGAATCGAAGCCGAAATCATTCCTTGGGATCTTCTGTACCAGTGAGAACCCCACCTCCTTCTGGATCTATAATTTGGTTTTGATGCACATGCCCCCATGACACTAAGTAGTTTCCTACAAAGATTGTTTGAGCAAAATCAATTCATTGTGAATTAAGCTCAAGTCTACTTTTGAAGTCTTGAAACCAATCATATATGTAATTTTAATATGCTCAGCATGATTAGACGTAAAATTAGATCTAGTCAAAACTTTGAAGCCAATAGGATTAATATGTTCGGCAGGAGTTCAACCACCCTAGAAAGGAAATAAAAGTGAGAGAAGGAAAGAAGAAGAAGAAGATTACAATATCTTCACCCTTTAGGAAAAGAAAGATTTACTCGCATACTTTAACTAGTTTAATCAACTAAATGCATCATGGAGCTGCCTGCTGCATCCTACGTTATGGAGCTGCCTGTCTGATACCCAAACAAATCACAGCCAAACTTATCCAACATCAATGATTAAAGTAGTGGAAAAGAAAAGGGGAAGCTTTAGGAAAAAAAATTGAATATATGGCGGTATGGCTATAGCACTATGTTTCAAAGGTGGTTACAACAAGAGAAATTGCCTAAAATACAAAACCAGAAAGAGAGGGAGAAGAAGAAAAAAGAAGCTAAGCAGCAGTTTAACTCTTTAAAGCAAGATGATCTTGCAAGAACTAGTAGGCTAAGTACATTATAATTGCACCAACCTGAAGCAAAAGCCAAAGACTTTGACCTCAAAAAGAAAACATGGAGTAGGACAAAGGTAAAGAGAAAAACGACCTGTCTAAAAACTAGCTAATAGCTCCTTAACTCACAGAACCAGATATTTGCAGGAAAGGAGATAGTGTAAATGCCCCAAATCCATCAGTGATCTTCCAAACATTTAATTAGATAGACAGCAGAATGAGACTCAACAGGCAGAGAACAGCTCGCCATTATTATGAAGACCAACCGACGAAGACCATGCATTGATTAGGTATCTTTTGCCCAGAAAAAAAAAGATTTTGATGAACTTTATCTTCAAAAATTCACGATTTTAGCTTCCTCGCTTGATTAATCGAATAAAAAAACAAAGTTCGAACAATAAGACCAATTACTAGCTATTTATCAAAGCCTAAAAACTGGGACAATACATCCTATAAACTCCAAGAATACAAACGGAGGAAGAGAAAACAAACCTGCCAAAAGCTGGTTTCCATCGTTAGATAAGAGAAAGACGAGCTATACGAGCCAGGAACAGACGAAGAATGGCACTCGCATGTAATAGAAGAAACTAGAGTAAATATTTTACCTAAAAGATCCCTCCTTTCCCTAGGAGAAGGGAGGCGAGTGATAGAAAGAGAGACAGTGGTAGCAGCGTTCTTCGCGTATTTATAGTTGGCGAGCCAGCTGAAATGGCAATGCGGCCTCCCTGATGATTGATGGAGACTGAGAAGAGTCGAAGTCGGGACACGGTCGCTCTCCTCACGTGAAGGAAGCAGAAGATGTGGAAAGGCGAAGGCCAAGAAAGAACAAAGCTGACGGTCCATCTTCCTGTTTACCCTCGGAAAATGATATTGCCCTCCGTATTATTTTTCCCGGGCAATCTTCTCCCTAACCCCATCATCAATTAAATTTCATTCAAAATTTAATTAAATATTAATCAGATAGTACTATTTTTAAATGTATATATCTCGACGAATATCTAAGATCAAACTCATCTTCCTAATTTGTCTCAATTTCTTCTTCTGTTCCTCCACGTTGTTCCTCCATGACTTATCTTGTCAATATCATTACAACATTTATTAGAGGTCTTTTGGCCGTTCATTCATTTCCCAATTCCTTCAATGAGATATCTGTAGCTCCACGACACATCTGATAATAAAACCATGGTCAAAAGATCCTAATTGAAGCAGCAGAATTCAAGTCGTCAGCAAGAAAAATACATGAGCAGAGCAGAGCGGAGCAGAGAAGAACAGAGCAGGTACGATCGCTTTCATCCTCCTTCCCCGGACTACGATTACGTGTATGCAGTCATCGGTCCTCTGTCGGCTCTCCTTGTATTCTAGCTCAGCTACTGCCACTAGGCTTTTCCAGTGGGTGGACATGCACGCCAGGGTGCGCTCTCAATTTGTTGTCGCTTTTGGGCGATCCAACGCTTGTTGCTCTGCCATGGTTTCTTCTCCTCATCTACTAACTCGTCCCTGTAGCTGGTCCACGGAAATGAATACTTCTGTTGGCGATTTGCTGGATCCCATGATGAATTAGAATTAGGAGGAGATGCATGAGGTGACTCGACTCGGCGCTTGCAGTTGCAGGTGTAGAACAATGATGTGATGCTCTTTGGTACTTCTTTTTGCATAAAAAAAACACAAAGAAGAAGTGAACGTGGTGACCTGCATGGCTGTGTTTACGTAAAATTATGATATTCTAGAGAAAAATTATTATGATTGATTCTCTTCTCGCTAATGTTTCATCAAAAAGGCAAAAGGCTTAAACCAGAGTTTTTAATCGATTCAAATCATGATGTTTTAATGTGTATTTGATTTAAATTATCATGTATAATTTTGATTATATGATTAATTGATAATCATATAATTAAAATTATAGAAAATAAAATATAATCAAATGTTATTTGGTTCAACAAAAATTTATTTGTTTAAAGATTTTAATGAATAATCTACTTTAACTTATTTGTTTAAAAATTTAATGAATAACCTACTTTAATATTTTATTATATTATCCGAATTTACAAAACCAACTATACATAATAATAATAATAATAATAATAATAATAATAATAATATTATTATTATTATTATTTAAACTCTATTTTTTTTACTTTTTCCTCTTTTTCTTCATTTTTATGTGTTTTTTTATTTTTATTTTTTTTTCTTTTTTTACATTTTAAAATTTAAATTTTTATATTATTTACCTTTTTTATTTTTATTTTAAATTTTTTTACATTTTTTCTATTTTTTATGTTTTTTATTTTTAATTTTTTTTATTTTTTCTATTATTTTAATTTTTTCCCTATTTTTTATGTTTTTAAAATTTTTTAAAACCTTTTTAAATTATTTTTTACATTTTAAATTTTTTTACATTTATTCAAATTTTTTTTTATTATTTATGTTTTTTTTAGTTTTTACATTTTTATTATTTTTTAAATTTTTTTATGTTTTTTTATGTTTTTTATTTTTTACATTTTATTATTATTATTTTTTATGTTTATTCTATTTTTTTACTTTTTAAAATATTTTTTGTCTTTTTCTTTTTTTTAAGTTTTAATATTTTATTTTTTATATTTTCCTATTTTTTTATATTTTTCTTTTATCTGAGAATATTTTGGGTAAAAAAATTCATAATCTCGAAATAAAAAAAAATTTCAGTTATTCGAGGTTTTCAGATTTCGGGTTGCATGCTCCTTTTACTGATATATCGGACATGGAACATTACTCAGGAATTATTGATTACTTAAATCAAATAGGGTATTCGTTGATAACCTTAAATGGATAATCAAAGTTATCAAAAATAACTCTCAACCAAATGGACCTTTATAGTTAATGAATTCAATGGCTTAGGGGCAACTTACCCTTTGATGGTAGTTACGTTGTTCCAGAAACTCAGTTTAATTAGAATGCTTGCTTTATGCTTAATTAATGATTAGAGGTTGGAGCCTTCTTTCAGCAGCAATGATGGACGGGAACCTAAAGAATTCAATCGACCTAAAAATTTGTCCCCCACCAGACGTGCATTTGTCTGATCCATGTCTAAATTAATATATTAATGGACAAAGTTATAGACCGCTTTTAGAGTTGTTTGGTAGATCTCACTATTTTAAATCATCAATTCAAATTTAATACCTCTGAAACAAAATAGTTTTATCATAAATTCACATGAACAATTGTTCACCTCCCTTGATATAACAATACAAATATAAAAAGGATAATGGTTATTTATCATTTGTCCTTGGTTAGATTCACAAGTCTAACCGGCTGAAGGAGATCACTTTGAATCAAGGAACTGCGAGAGGTAATTCCAGTTTTAATGTACATCGAACCTAAATTAGTTTCTCATGTAATTAATGATCATGTTGTTTGGGGGCACTTCATATTCAACTAGCATGGGAACGCCACCGGCCGGAAACATCCTCGATACATTGTCCAGGCTACGAGAACACCCTCGACTAGGAATATCTCTCTTGGACTTCTATCCCTCCGCTTACTTTACTTCATCATTCTTGCTAATGTCTTTATAACTAGTAGTCTAACAGGTGGTGTCGTCATCCCAGCTACGAGAACATTTTTGCCTGTGGAAGTCTCCCCTAGACTCATACTATCTCAGGCTTCAAAACTTTCCCTGCCTGTGGAGATTTCCTTTGAACAGGAAGAGCTCTATCGATGCAGAACCAATTTAAGTGGGTGAGGAGAAGGTCCGGAGCCTTGGAAAGGGAGAATCTAATTAATTGCATCATTTTGGAAAGGGAGAACCTATGGAAAGATGAGTAAAAGACGTTGAGAAATTCAAAGACTAAGGACTTCGAAGTAAAGGCATCAGCTAACTAATTCTAATGGCCTCTACATCCATACGTTCAAACGATCGTCTGCAGCACCACAGTATCAGGATCGTTTGTTACACTGTACAAAGCCTACCCAAGTCAATATGAAGTACATTTGCAGCAACTGTGAAGCAGGTGGCAACAACCTTGACAGTGAACCATCTGCATCAACTATTGATAGAGTGATCAAATCTCTATTCTTATGCATAGAAAGGGCCCAAACAGAAGTTCGACAACATCGAAGTCTTTGCTCTGTGTACAGCTGGAGATGAACTTGAATCAAAGAGAAAGTCAAGAAGGTTAACCCACCTAGGGGAATCCACCTGAGTCAATCATCTCACAACCAGCCCCGATTCTTCGACACAAGAGGCCTAGGGCGAAAAAAAATCTTGATCCGGCGGTTAGAACAGGGGACCCTCATTCTGAGATGTCAATGCCATGCGGGAGTCAAAAGGCCAGGTGGCCGACCGGAGAAGGATGAGCCAACCTCCCGACCGGTCGACCGGTGAACAGCCGATGGCAAAAGTCGCCCCGACAGGAGTCGGGGTTCCGGCGCTCAATATAACAGTAGCAAAGAGCCGAGCGGAAGAATTAAGAGAAGGTGATATACTGCTAAACAGTCCCTACATAGCACCCTACCAAAAATGTCCCCAGCATATTGAGGCCAAGGGCTGGCCGGACGGACGCGATGTGAGCGCCGTCCGGCCGGCGCATAAGTTGAGGGCTGGTCGGACAAACTCCCCGTCCGGTCGGCCTGCCGGATGCCTCGGCCTGTGGTAGGTAGAGAAGGACAAGAACATCTTATGACAGCTGTCCAGTCCTATGGCTAGGCCATATTCCAAGTCTGACAACGGGGTGTTCTGTTGTCCCATCGAAGACATGCGCGGACTGCAGTAGTATGGCGTCAGGTAAGCTTTCTGACAGACACATACCGAGGTATGTGCTACGGACACGTAGGCGCCTTGGTGGGCATGTAGGAGCTCTTTCACCGCTATATATAAAGAGCCTCATACTTCGCCGGAGGTACGCGATATACAACCTTGGAGCCACTTTTTTCACCACTTGCTTGCCTGACTTGAGCGTCGGAGGGTCGCCGCCGGGAACCCCTTCCCGGCCCGACTTCTGTGCAGGTTCGCCGGAGTTTCGTACGACTAGCCGGAGATCTATATCAGCAAATCGGAGAGCGCCACATGCCCAGCGTCCGTTGAGTCAGCATTCGAACAGGATCAAATCTAAAATAAATTTTTAATAATATATAATTCATTTAAACGATTTCTTCTTACATTTCTATTTATAAAATTGTCTATAACATTATTAGTTTCAAGATTTTTCAAAATATTTTTCTCAATACATTTTTTATTTATTTACTGATCCTGTCCAAAAGTTGAATCAACGGACGCTGGGCACGTGGCGCTCTCCGGTTGCTGACGTAGATCTTCGACTGGTCGTGTGGAGCTCCGGCGAACCTGCAAAGAAGTCGGGCCGGGAAAGGGTTCCCGGCGACGACCCTCCGATGCTCAAGTCAGAAAGATGAACAGTAAGAAAGTGGCTCTAGGGATTCTTGATTGCATACCTCCGGTGAAGTCTAATGGCCTTTATATAGAGCCACGAGAACTTGGTGAACACAAACCGAGGTGTACTCGTGTCATATCCCATACCGCAGCATGGGCTTGTCAGAAGAGCATGTCTGACTCCATACCGCTACAGTCTGAGCGTCTCCTTGATGGGACAGTAGAACATTCGATCGTACCATACTGAGTATGGTATGGTCTTCGAACATGCCTGTTGTCAGCAACAGGGGTCACTGAAATGGCGTTCACACTGTACTCTACTCTTTGACTTCCTCTTCTCAGATCGACCATCAAGCCACTCGCCCAGAGCATTCGTCTCTGGTCCGGCATAGGTGGTCGTCCGTCCGGGCAGGTTGAGGGTCGTTCGCCTGCTCGGCTCGTGTCGCCTGAAACCCTGGCCGAGCGGAAAACCGCTCGGCCTTCACTCTTGATTCGCAATGCGGCTGAGCGGACTATCCGCTCGATCATATGATCCGAGCGGACTATCCGCTCGGCCATATGATCTTTTTCCCTTAGAAATTTGAGCTCACGGCCAGCTGGTTACTCTCTCGGGTGAAAATCATTGCTTAGTGCTCGGCCTGTCCCGCCCGCTCACCGAACCCATGGGATTGACCCCCCCCTTTGACTGTTGATCTCCACGCGTCGTTGACATTTCCCTCATGAGGGTCCTCCGGCCTTACCACCGGATCAGGTGTAGTTGAGTAGGTTATTTGAAATGATTATCTTATCGTTGCTTAGGTTAATGTTTTACTATTAAACTACGTGGGTGTTTGATTATTTTCATTGTTATTATACATATGTTCCAGCCGTGTTGGCTGAGGTATCTGGATTAATGTAGTCAAGTTTCATATTGTCACCCGTACAAGGGAGATACTGTCGAAATTTCTTCTAACAGGGACTACTTGGGGCGTGACAGTTTTTGTCTATTTCCTATGTCCGGGTGTCCTTTTATAGCCCCTAAAAAATCTTATCCATGGTTGGAAGACGCCTTCCATAGAGCTGGAAGGCACCTCCAGTGAGGCGCCAGTGGATAAAAGTTTATCCACTGCCAATGGCAAAATTTGCCTGGTTGAAGGTGTCTTCCATGGGGCTGGAAGGCGCCTTTCATGTGCCTTCCATGCACATTGAAGGTGCCTTCCATGAAGGCTTGAAGGTGCCTTCAAGTGCTTGAAGGCGCCTTCCAATAGAAGGCTTCAGCAGCTACGGAGCTTCACTCTCTTTCTCTGTGGAACCGCCACATCAGCGGCCCCCCTAGAGCCGGTCCCACGGATATGGAGGGAGGTAAATGCAGGTACACAGCTGAAAGCGCATAGCCGGGACGCTAACCCCAGGCAATGACACCCCGAGGATCGAACCCTGGACCTTTCGACCACGAAACCATGTGTCCCCAGCTGTGCTTCACTCTCTTTCTCTGGCTCTTATGCTTGGGTGATTTTGGCCAGCCGAAATAGAGTTCACCCAAACTCATTTTCTGGCCTTCTCCTTGAGCAAACTTCCGCTCCGGCTTCTCGTCGCTTGGAATGTCGCACATGTCATTCTCCTCCGTCGATGTACTTTTCTGTAGCATCTCGTTGCTCGGATGCACCGAGTTCGTCGGCTCCCTTCCCGTGCCATTCTTCTCGCTAGCTACGTCTTCCGCTTGACTTCTTGTATCCTAAACTCCTGCACACTTAGACACAAGGTTCAAATACAACAGGACCTAACTGTAACTTGGTTGACCACATCAAAATTATCACGGGGTTCTAATAGTAAATACCTTAGTGAGTCTTGATTTATTATCATTTCTTTGAGATTCATGAGTCCAGTGATCAACTTCTTGATCCTTGTGTGTAGATGAGCTATTGATTCTTCTTTTTCCATTCTGAGGTTGCTAAGTTGGTTCTAGAGTAGGTCCTATCTTGCAAGTTTGGTATCTGAGGTCCCTTCATGCAACTTCAGGAATTTCTCTCAGAGTTCTTTGGCTGATCCGTAGGTGCCAATTCTGTTAACTTCTTGAGGTAACACACTTAATAGGTGGAATTCTAATCTGTCCACACGACTATTGGCGATGACAACTTTGATTATGAGGGCATCATCATGGGAGAGCTCCACTCCCTCCAAGTCTTGCGGTCCGAAGCTGATTGAGGGACCTGCAGCTTGTTCCTAGGTGCAACTTATCGTGTGTATCTCTAAGCGGCATTCATGAGACTTCTAGGCTCTAGCGGAGTCTCCATCCGTGGGCCCCCAGAGATCATGTCGATTTCTCGGATGACGATATTTCCCCTATTCTCCTCCTCAGGGGATTCCATCGGCTCCTTACCTCGGCCGACCTGCTGACTACCCTGACTTCCACTCTCAGGCAGGGGCTTTCTTGGTTGTCTTGCGGCGGTAAGCGGATTGTCCAACATCCTCTGGAGTTTAGGCGCGATCTCGGGTGGAGGCATGCTATGTTCGGCTGCCCACCGAGAATCACGGGCGAACCGGACATAATATCCCGTGTACTGGGTGTGGAACCTATGATAGGTATAATAATAAGGCCCCCCACTGGCCGGGTTTAGGAGCTTGGACTGCTTCGACTCGTTGCGCCACCCTAGATTCATGACCGGGCGAAAATCCCGATTGGGAATCCTTGGATCGGGCCAAGGGTTGAGCGGGAGGTTGTGGCGGCCTTTTCTCTGACTTGTTGACAGGAGTAGGTGCTCTGTCTACCTTCCTCCTAGCTGCTTGGGCTTCCTCTACATTAGTGTAACTTGCTGCTTTCCCTAACATTTCATCAAAATTCTTCATAGGCTCTTGAATGAGAGCTCGGAAGAACTCCCCTTCTACCAGACCATGAGAGAAGGCACTCATCAAGATATCCGAGGTAGTGGAGGGGACGTCCTGGGTTACATTGTTGAAGCATTTTATATAGGCCCTGAGGGGCTCTACAGACCCTTGCCTGAGCGCGAATAGATAATGGTTAGTCTTCTGATATTTCCTGCTACTGGTGAAATGGTGTAGACAGGCATTCTTGAAATCCTGAAAATAGGTGATGTATCCAATAGACAATCCGTTGAACCACTTTTGTACCGAGCCAGATAGAGTGTTTAAAAACACTCAGCACTTAATGGTGTTGCTGTACTGGTATAATAGCACAACATTCTGAAATTTGCGAAGGTGATCCTCTAGATCCTTGCTATCGTTATACTCTCCAATAGCTAGGGGCTTATACCCCTTCGGCAGTTTCTCCTCGAACACCCTCAAAGAGAAAGGTACTTACAATTCCTCAAGCAACTCCTTCAGCTCCTCCCTGACAACTATGGTTTTCCCCTTTTTTGAATCTTTGGGTGGGGAACTCTCGGCCGAGAAGGCCTGGTGCTGCTCCTTCTTGTTGTAATAATCTAGTCATGGGTCACGATAGAAGGCTCGAGGGAAATCCTTAGGCTGTTTCCTCTTAGACCCCCTGTCTGAAGGGTGGGTCTGGTCCTTTGAAACTGCATGCAGCCTATGTGGTTGTGAAGCGGTGGTGTGCTTTTTGGAAGCCACTCGCCTCTTGGCTTCTTTGAACAATTCATACTCTCCGACTGTCACAGTGACATTGATTTTACCACTATTCTCCATTATCACATTCCAAAACAGGTGGAGAAAATTCCCACAAACGGCGCCAAATTGATCCTGTCCGAAATCTGAATCAGACGGAGGCCGACATAGATGCCTTTGGTGTTGATGGAGAGGCAACTTTGACGCACCTTGGGTATGTACGTCTCAAAAGCTAACTCTCACATGGAACCCCAAGGTCTATAGTATGAGGACTGGTGGTACTTAAACTCTGCACGAACTCAGACAAGCATTCGGAGCATTAGAGACCAGAAACCAGGGAAAAAATCCCTGGCGCAGGCCCTCTGACGCTCAAGTCAGGTCCCTTTTCCGCGGAATAACAGTATACTATGGAAAAAGAACCGTTTAAGATGAGTGTGTATGTGTGCGTACCTGGCCAAGGAAGATGACCTCCCTTTTTATATGACACTACATACCACTAGAGTCTGACTATTGTCAGAGAATGTTAGGTGTCAGGATCTGTCGAGTAAGAGAGGATATATGGCGGCCTCCTATTGATGGAAGGAAGGTTCTACTTTCAAGTAATAGTAGACCAATGAAATATTCCTTGACGTATGATAGTTATTCTCTGTCAGCAGGTTACGATTCCCTAACATTGTTGTTGTCGTCCAGGTTTAGCTACAGATAGTTCGGAATGACCGCTTAGAGGCACCACCAAGATTGAGCCTTGATGAAGTAACGATGTGACCGTTGAAAAGCCAGTCGGGAGTTGTCTTAGCAAAAGCAACAAAACCATCTACAAAGCCCAAGCTGGGGAAACCCAATCAGTCGGGGCCAAGCCAAGAACTAGTCTAGACTGCGTGTTATGTCTAAGATCTCGAGACCTGCCCCTGCTTGTGCTTAACCAGGAATTATACGGCTGATGATGCGAGGTGGTTTGACTCCCGCATTCCTTTGATTGTTGACTGCTACGTCCTTTTGACTTTTGACTACCACGTCACTTTGATTATTAGTTGTCACGTCTCCTTGACTATTGATTATATGATTTTATTGGACTCTATCTTTATACATCATATCAAATATGATTTAAGATAAAAGTTTCTTAAAATTTGTAGGTGGGATAACATTTACCAGCAACTTAACCATTTATTTTCAGCAAAAGAAGGGATAAATCTTGATTGCATCAGGGAGACTGGTAATTGCAACTCAGGCGGCGACGAAGGCCAATTCCACCTCCTCCCTCCATTCCACGCTCCTGGTGTCATAGTAGCCGGTCTTCATCTCGTTTGCGAAGTAGCTCACCCACACTCTTCCTCCCACCCGCCACCGTACCACGCGCCCCTCCATCTCCCGCCCCACCCTCCACTCGACCGCCTCCGCCAACTCATCGCCAGCAACCACCACTCCTCCCCCCTTGCTGAACGCCCTCCCCCATCCGCTGTACCTCCTCCGCATCCCTCCCCTCGGATCCCCTCCCCCGCCGCCCGGTCTCCACTCCGCCACCTCAGCCCCCGTCGCCCCGTCGCACAGGACTCCCTCGAACACTCCCACCCCGCCCTCCGCCTCCTGTTCCCACCGCCAGCTTCGCCCCCGCGCCCTTGTGGCCGTCCGCGCCGTGGCCTTTACCCCCGCCGCCTTCCCGCCCCCGAACCGCCCCTTCAGCGTCCGGGCAGCCTCCAGCTCCCGCTCTGGGTTCCCGCTCGACCGCCCCAGGCTGGGCCCCGTCGCGTAGCTCGCCCCCAGCTCCGGCCCCACCCACACCCGAGCCCGCGACGGGAAGTGCAGCTCCGCATCCACCTCCTGCTCCTCTTTCCCCACCTCATCCTTGCGCCGCCCGAACCGGAGCCGGACCACGTGGAGGCGCACGTTGTCGACCCGGACGCTCACTCGGATGAACCGCGGGTCCCGCAGACACACCGTGTACTCCAACTGGACCACCGCTTCCAGCTGCTGGTGAGCCAGCGCGTAGCGCAGCACCGAGTCCTTCGCCTCCAGGCTCTGGCCGCCGGTGGACGTGGATCCCCCGTACCGGGCCATGGCCGGCACCGGCGCGAACCCCTTCAACACCCATAGCCCGTGCCTCTCGGCCGCGTACGAAGGGCAGCACCCGGCTGGGCCGCCGCCGCCCTGCAGCTCGCGGAGGATGCACCACTTGCACAGCATGTAGCCGAGCGAGCGCATGAGCCGACCCTCGGCATCTGGCCCGAGCGCGAGGAGGACTCTGCCCAGGGCGAGTCGGATTCCGGCGAGGGTCCGCTCCAGTGGGCCGTCGAGCGAGCGGAAGAAGAGGAAGCCGGCGTCAGCAGGGGCCTCGGTGGCGCAGAGCCAGAAGAGGCGGATAAGCAGAACGAGGCAGAGGAAAGACGCAGCCTGCTCGTCGTCCTCATCGCCGCCAAGGGCGACGAGTTCCTCCTCGAGTTTCGTCGCGGGGAGTGGGAACGACGACGTCGACGTGGAGATGGACTCGGCGAGGAGCTGGAGGAGGAGAGAGATGTGAGGGGAGGAGGGAGTGACAGGGTCGGAAAGCCAGAGGGTGCGGGAGAGGCCGATGGGGTGGAAGCCGTGGAGGGTGAGGGAGAAAGTGAGAAGCGCCTCGGAGTCGGAGCCGGCGGTGCGGTCGGCAGAGAGGCAGATAGACCTGCCGTCGGCGGACGAGGCGAGGGTGAGCGAGGGGGGAGTCGAAGGCCATTGAGAAGGATCAGGGAGAGAGGAGATCCACGACCACACGTCGTCCATCGATCGCTGCTGGTGTAGTGGACAATTGTGCTCGTCGTCTAAGGTTCTCTTTGGCGGACATGATCTATAATTCTATATACCTTAGCCATAGCCACAGCCACCAGGAGATAGATAGATTGGTGTGGATCAGAGGTAGCCGCCAGGCGCATCCGTACGTCGTTTGGTTTTGGATCACATAAATCGCGCGATTAATTAAAAATTCTTCCGGTGGTTGATGTGGCGGCTGTGTGACCCGCGGAATGTAACCGTCACAGTCTGTGGCCAATTGGCCATGAAGCGTTGGCGGATGAAGCTGAGCCACGTGGAGTCGCTCCTCCTCTCCTACGTGACTACGTCCAAACAACACAGACATGGGCGGCCTTGGGTTTATATTTGTTTCTATTATTATTATTATTATTATTATTATTTTGGGTTAATAATCTAGATTAGTAATGCATAATTCAAGTAATTTTGTGTCTGCTAATTTATAATTCATCCTCTCTCAATTTTAAATAATACTCAAATATGAGTCTAAGTTTGTTACTTAAAGCGTTGAATTGATTTTGACTTATTTGAATATTTCATCAAACACTTTAGCATATATTTTGATCTTATCCGGAGTTTAAGTCAGACGAAAATTGGATGAAGTATCGTTGACATTGACGGAGAGGAGACTGTGATGTGGCGGTCACACGGGTTTCAAATAACGAACCACCACGTGGCCTTGGAGAACTGTTGGGCCTACGTCGGCGGTACCAGACCCCTGCACACACTCAGACAAGCACACAGAGAGTTAGAGACCAAGAATCAGAGAAAAAGTCCCCGGAACAGGTCCTCCAACGCTTAAGTCAGGTACTTTTTCCCCGAAAGAACAGTGTACGAAGGAAGAAGAAAAGTATATAAGTGTGCGAGTGAGCGTATCTGCGCAAGAGAAAGGACGCCCCTTTTGTATGATAATACTTACCTTTTGGAGACTGACCCTTGTCAAAGGATGTCGGATGTCATGACTTGTCGAATGATGGATGACACATGACCTTCTCCTATAGACGGGAGGAAGGTTTCGCTTGCAGATGATCCTAACCGCTAGAATATTCCCAGACACATAGCAGATATTTCCTGACAAGTAGTTACGATTCCCTGATCTATTGTCACGTAGTGCCTTCTATCTTGTCAGGGTGCGATTGAAACAACTCCGATTGGTTGGTTGGGTGTTGGTGAACAGTCGAGCCCCTTCTGCCAGCCTTTATGATTCTGATCCCACCGAGGGTGATAAGTTTACTCACGTGGCCAGCTTGACAACCCTTGATCGATAAAGTCAGGTCGGGTTTGGTCCTGACCGCGCTTCCTTCCATAGCCCTGGTTTCCCGACCGATAGACTCCTCTCTGGCTTCATATACCGAATGGCTTCGGGTGGGTTCACTCCATATATCGACTACCACATCTTCTTATCTTTTGACAGTCACATCCCCTTGAGTTCTAACTTCCACGTCTCATTGATTTCTAACTGTCACGTCTCTTTGACTGCTGACTGCCGCACCCCCTTTACTACTGACTATCATGTCCCTTTGACTATTGATTATCGCATCCCCTTGATCAGATTCTATTACTATATATCGTATCATATCTAAAAGTGTTCATTGATCTGAAATATTTTAAATTTATATTACTCTCTTAGTGATCCATTGAAGTTATCTATATTTTTTATTTTTATTTTAAAGATTTAAGTCTTTTAAACTATCTAATATGTTTTGTCCAAATTTTAATAATTCAGAAAGTTATTTTAAATAAATATTGTAGCACTCTTAAGGATTATTGAGTCTATCCGTTTTCATTATGTATTTATTATAAAATATAGTCCTATAAAATATTGTAGCACTAAATTTGATCCATTTTAGAAGATCTGATAAAATAGATTTTAGATATATCACACTCTCATTTAGTATTATTTATAATATTTTGAGAGCCAATGAAATTATTTTAATAAAATTCAACTATCTCAATTTTCATCTTTTGGTACGAAAGAAGTATATTAGTACATGACTAAGATAAGAGAGAAGCCATATTCAAACATATGAAATTTTGACTTCAAAATCTAATATGAAAACATATCATATCTCAATCAATCATTGTACTACCCCAAGGAAACCAAACAATAATCATTTGAGAAGCATATGTCAATGTTGATTGGGTAAGATTTACTAATGATAGAAGATCTATTTTGTAATAAGTGCATTGGTTAGTGAAAATTTGGTAACTTTAAAGTAAAAAAAAAAAAAATTTACAATGCAGATGTTAGGTCAAGTGCTAAAGAAAAATTACAATGAGTTTATGAATTTCCGCGGCTTAAAATGTTTATACAATATATATTCATCTTTTTCCGGGAGTTTATATGTACTATTCTTCAGATTTACTAGTAGACGAATTAGGAGAAAAATTGTCTATTTTCAGAATTAATCGAGTGAAATTTGAATATTTAAATTATATATATATATATATATATAATCCATTAGTAAATGTATTTATTAAGGATTTATGTAGTATATTATTTTATTTTTTTTGGATGTGATGATGAGGAGGGGCCTCATTCCTCGGAGGATAGTTACCACATGAAGGTCAAAGTCAAGACGGTCAACACTTAGAAGTCATTTGTCGATCGGACGAGCATGCCCCGATCGAGAAGAGAAAAGACCCGATCCGATATCACCTTTGACTCGGCTATGAGCCGAGCACCCGACGCTCATCAAATAAGAGGACGACAAAGGGAGTGGTATGCAGAAATCGGACCGAGTGGCTCTTTTGCTCGGCCAAGCAGCAAACTCGACATCAGCCGAGCACGCGGACGGTGGACTTCCGATCGAGCGGCTATCGTGCTAGGCCCAGCAACAGAGCAAGCGGACAGTGGACTACCGACCGAGCAGCTATCCCGCTCGACCCAACAACTGACACAGTAAGCTATCTTTTGACATCCTTTTGGGAGCTAGTGTCGCTGACAGGCGACATGGTCAGACAAAGGATCGTATGGCGGAAGCTTCAATTATCACTTCAGAGATATGCTCGGCCTGTTAAAGTACTGTGTTAGGGACACTTTACCGACGAGTCTTTTCAGTGAAACTTGGGGAAGCGTGCCCATCTTGGGAAGCGTGCCCATCTTGGGAAGCGTGCATGCGCACTATAGGAGCTATATATAAAGGGAGGTCCAAGCATCGGTGGAGGTATGCGATATTCATTGTTTGTGTTACAATTCTTGTTGCTCCGCTTCATTCCTCATCGCCGGTGACTGACTTGAGCGTCAGAGGGCCAATGTCAGAGACTCCTTCCCTGGTTCGACACTGACGTAGCCACACCACCTCACCGGAGGCTCTCATTGCCATGAGGAAGAGGAGAGGAAGGCCTCCTTCTCCTCCCTTCTCCCCACTGAGGCCTCCCGCGACCGTCGCTGCCGCCTAATGCAAGCAGACGCTACCTCACAAGTTGGCGTTACCTTCGCAGCGACTTCTGTCGTCCCTTTCAGCGGCAGCCGCCTCACTAGCAGATGACATCGCTGTTGCTGCCTCTTCCCCCTAGCCAGCAAGCGCCGCACGCCGCAGCTCCTCTTCCAGACAACGCCAGTGCCCGTCAAGGAGGCACCGCCTCCCCCTTCACACTGACAGCCTTGTTGGTTGTCCTCATGGCCGGACTTACACCCTTGCTGCTAGATTCACCGAAAAACCCATACCCTGACAACCGCCGCCACCTCCTCCAGCGGGCGCTGCCTCCTCCTCCCGCGGCCACCACCGCTATCTCCAGCGGGCGCTGCCACCTCCCGCGATCGCTGCCTCCTCCCGCGGCCGAAGCCGCCATCTCCAGCAACAGTTGCCGCCTCCTCTAGCGGCCGCCATCGCCTCCTCCTGCAGTCGTCGCCTCCCGCGAGTGTCGGTGCCACTGTCGCCCCCAGCGACCGCCATCACCATCCGGGCAGCCACCGCTTAAGTACTTAGGCTTCGTACTATTTGTTTGCTCGGGTCTTCGAGTCGAGATGGTGTTCGACTTGCTAGCCGATGTAGTTCAGACCTTCGAGCCGCTAATATGTTCCTACTCCTTGGCTCCGTAGGACCTCCGGCCTTGTATTACCCCCAGTTCTGCGTCGACTCAGTTCTTCATCCAGTCCGATCCCTCAAGCTATATAAAAAGTCCCATCCCCGCAGGCTAAGGTACTGGGAGATTATCGCTCCCCCTTTTACATATGATATTCCTATTCATCATTATATTTTATATCAAAGAAGGCTAACCTGAGACAACTTATCATCTCTGCCCGCTACTATGGGCCAAGCGTTACGACCCGTTCATCGATCTACCATAGGGTGTCCCCCCCCTCCCGCGTCGGGCCAGGGTATGTCACCGTACTCATCCTTTATTTACTTTATCGTTCCACTATTCATTTGGCATGTTTCTTATATATTATTGGGACCTGCCTCGAGCATCAGGCTGTCAAGGATCGGGATAACCTGGTCGCTGTCTACAGGTAGCGTTGACCAGAGAACTTTTGATAAGTTGGTCAACACATAAGACAGCTCACCCTTCGGGTCATGACAACTCGGTCAGTATTCCAGCCACGTCATTGGTAGTTCTATCTTCTCATATTCCCGATAGGATCATATTGGCGTCGTCTGTGGGAACGTAACCTGCATCCGAACCGAGAAGATGGAGGACGCTGGACGACTAACCACCGTGACACTCACCCAAGAAGAGCTCAACATGCTCGTGCAAGCCCGAACGGTAAAAATGATCAAGCAACAACAACAAGTGTTAACCGATCGACTAACCTCGCAGCCCGTGACATCGGTAGCAGGACAAGCGGGGCATGAAGACCGAGCAGAACAGCTCTCTGTATGGGGACAGAATAGAAGGCCGACCGGCACGCCAGGGGAAGCGCCACCCGTGCCAATCCCCTTCCATCGTGACCTATTCCAAACCCCCTCAAAGATAGCCCAGGTGAATCAAGAGAGGGGATCATTCTCAGATGACGCTCTCATTCGGGACGTACGAAAAGGCAAGGCGCCTCGAGGCACCGCGTCGCTCGAACGGATCAACTGACAGTTCTCCGAGGGAAGCTTGCAAGACCCCCTGCCAAGGCATTATACTCCATTGGCGATCGGAGAGTACAATGGGTCGACTGATCTAGACGATCATCTGGATAAGTTTGACAATGCGGACACACTTCACCAGTACACAGATGGGGTGAAGTGTCGAGTCTTCCTCACAACCCTTTCCGGGTCGACGCAAAGATGGTTCCGAAGACTATTAGACGGATATATACGCAGCTTCAAAGACTTCCGGGCTACCTTCTTACATCAGTTCACCAGCAGCCGACGCTATCAGAAGATGAGCGTCAGCCTCTTCTTCATGATGCAAGGATAGAAGGAAACACTCTAAGCCTACATCCAACGTTTCAATAAGGTGGCAATGGACATCCCATCGGTCTTATCCGAGACCATAATGAATGCCTTCATTTAAGGGCTCATCGAGGGAGAATTCTTCCGGTCAGTCATCAGGAAGCCGTCCATGGACTTTAACCACCTGCTCAGAAAGACCAACGAGTACATAAATATAGAAGAAGTCCAAGCGGCAAGGAAGAAGAAAGCATCGGCCGAGCCTCCACTAGCACCCGAGCGGTGTCAGACGAATAACCACCAACTGCCTAGGGGGCCAAAAGTGGAGGCAGCATGGCCACACCAGGAGGCTCGGACGCATGCTATGCAACATGTGCCTGCCGCTCGGCAGAAGGCGTCAAGAGGTAAGGTATGGACGTCAATGTTTTGCTCCTTTCATCAGTCGACGACACACAATACACGAGACTACTACGGTCTGACGCCGATAGTGAGCTGACCGACACCCAGAGGATATCGCTGTCGTTAGGGGTGATCACGGATCAGGTTGGTTCGGTTATTAGGATAAAAAATTATCCGGCCCTATTAGATCAGATAATAAAATATCATGACCTACATCCGACCCTATATCCGGCGGTTATTATGTATCAGATATCCGACGGGTTGTTAGTTATTTAGATATCCGACCCGAAATCCAATGAAATATAAAATATAAATATAAAATAATAAAAAATAAAATATTTTAAAATGATAATAGACATTACTCATTACACGTTATAGTAGCTAATCGTCATTAGCTACTACAACGTGTAGCGTAGCAGCTTATCGGCAGTAGCTACTACAATGTGTAGTAGTTTATCCGCAGTAGTTACTACAACGTGTAACAACTTATCGACAGTAGTTGCTACAAGTAGGGGTGATCGTGGATCGGATTGGTTCGGTTATTGGGATAAAAAACTATCCGACTCTACTAGATCGGATAATGTAATATTAGGACCCTACATCCGACCCTATATCCGGTGGATTTTTTTCGATTCGGTTCGGGTCAGTATAAGCGGGTTGGTCGGTTTGGCGGGTTAACTGCTCACCCCTAGCTATTGTTCTCCATCTCCTGATCGGCGAGATCGACACCGATCCATCGGGCGGCAAGAGGATGAAAGAGAGTTGGTCGAGCGACACCATCAACAACATCGGAGGGAAAACGTTGATCCCTCCAGGATCTCGGCTGAGCGAAACAGGTCTTCCGCCTGGGAGGAAGAAAATAGAAGCAATGCTGCTCGAGGAGAAATTGGCATGATCACTGGTGGCCCGACCGACGGTGATTCCAATCGAGCCAGAAAATCAAATGCTCGACGACTCGAGATCCACGCTGTTGGATGCAACAGGGAAAGGGCCGAGGGACCGGAGATCAACTTCGATCCTAGAGACTTGGAGGGAGTAGAGATCCCTCATGATGATGCTCTGATCATCCGAGCGGTGATAGCCAACTACACCATTCACCATACTTTTGTCGACATGGGAAGTTCGGTAAACATCATCTTCAAAAAGGCATTCGATCAACTGTAGATTGATCAAAGCGAGCTGCTGCCCATGATGACCCTGCTTTACGGATTCACAGGCAATGAGTTTTGCTGATCGGCCAAGTAAGGTTGGCCATCTCGCTGGGAGAAGAGCTATTGAGGAGGACCCAGACCACCAACTTCATAGTGGTAGACGCATCGTCGGCCTACAACGTCATCTTGGGCCGACCGACCCTTAACGAGTTCCGGGCGGTAGTGTCCACCTACTATCAGAAAATCAAGTTTCCAGTGGACGACCGGGTGGGAGAAGTCAAGGGCGATCAGCTGGCCGCTTGGCGATGTTACGTCAAGATGGTCAAGTCCGATGCTAGGAGCGCTCGGAAGACTCCGCGACTGGAGGTAAACGCGATCACTAAAAAGCCCCTACCTTGGTATACGAAGAAAAGGAGGAGGTCCAGATGCACCCCAGTCGAGCGGAGGCAACAACCTTCATCGCTATGGATTTGGAGAATGAAAAGGGAAGGCATCTTGAGAGGACATGGAGCGCGAATCATCTCCAGCCCTACAGGACCGGATGAGAGGTGCGCGAGTGAATAGTAATGTACTTATGCGTCCTCTTTGAATATAGGATAAAAATAAAAATAAGGTTTCTATACTTTGAGCTGAACGACACATCAAATCATCCAGCGACGACGTTAAACTCTTGTCTCCACCAACGGTCGAGCGGCGACCTTAAACCCAAGACTCCATCAATGGTCGAGTGGCGACCTTAAATGTGTGTATCCACCAACGGTCGAGCGACGACCTTAAACCTGGGCCTACGACAAATCGTCGAGCAGTGATGTTAAACTCTTGTCTCCACCAATGGTCGAGCGGCGACCTTAAACCCGAGACTCCATCAACGGTCGATTGGCGACCTTAAACGCGTGTCTTCACCAACGGTCGAGCGACGACCTTAAACCCGAGTCTACGATAAATCGTCGAGCAGTGATGTTAAACTCTTGTCTCCACCAATGATCAAACGACGACCTTAAACCCGAGACTCCATCAACGGTTGAGCGGTGACCTTAAACGCGTGTCTCCACCAACGGTCGAGCAGTGACCTTAAATCCGAGTCTACGACAAATCATCGAGAGGTGACGTTAAACTCTTGTCTCCACCAACGGTTGAGTGGCGACCTTAAACTCGAGACTCCATCAACGGTCAAGCGACAACCTTAAACGTGTGTTTTCACCAACAGTCGAGCAGCAACCTTAAACCCGAGTCTACGATAAACCGTCGAGCGACGACGTTAAATGTGAGTCCACATCAAATCGTCGAGTGGTGACGTTAAACTCTTGTCTCCACCAATGGTCGAGCGACGACCTTAAATCCGAGAATCCATCAACGGTCGACCGGAGACCTTAAATCCGAGTCTACGACAAATCGTCGAGCGGTAACGTTAAACATGAGTCCACATCAAATCGTCGAGCGGCGACGTTAAACTCTTGCCTCCACCAATGGTCGAGCGGCGACCTTAAATCTGAGATTTCATCAACGATCATGTGGTGACCTTAAACGTGTGTCCACATCAATGGTCGAGCGGCGACTTTAAACGCGTGTCTCCATCAACGGTCGAGCAGCGACCTTAAACCTAAGTCTATGACAAACCGTCGAGCGGCGACGTTAAACCCGAGTCCACATCAAATCGTCGAGCGACGATGTTAAACTCTTGTCTCCACTAATGGTTGAGCGGCGACCTTAAACCCGAGACTTCACCAACGATCGAGCGGCGACCTTAAACGCGTGCCCACATCAACGGTCGAGCGGCGACCTTAAACGTGTGTCTACAATGGTTAATGTCTACATCAACGATCGAGCGACGATCTTAAATGCGTGTCTACAATGGTCGATGTCTATATCAACGGTCGAGCGACGACCTTAAACGCGAGTCGACATCCATAGTTGAGCGGCGACCTTAAACCTGGGATCACAGAAACGGTCGAGCAACGACCTTAAACCTTTGGCTCAGTAAGAAGACAAGTGTCGGCTGCTCAAAAACCAAGTCTTTAAAATATAGTGACCGTTCGGCATGGTTCTTCAAAGCATCCCCTGAGCCAATTGGAGATTTGCAAAATCATAATGAAGCTCTGAATACAAAAGGGATCGGTCGGTTGGATAGATTAATCATGGATGAATGGAGTGACAAGGCCACTAGTTGCAATGATAAAAAAAAAGAAGTTGAAAAACATACAGGAAGATAAAGTTTGCCCGAACGGACAAGAATTCATTAAGACTTCAAAACTTTACAAAGCTTTAGAATTACATGAGCTCTCGGCCTCACTCAAGATAGTCCAGTGTAAGGAAATAGGTTGCTAAACACGCAAACGCCCAGCGGAAAAACCTATTTCCTCCAGAAGATCTATGCAAAGGGAGAAGAAAAATATACTAAGTTTACATAGGAACATGAGAGATTATACCTTTGTAGCATGCTCACGGACTCCCGACAGCTCGAATCCTAGCACGATCTCGCGTTCGCGCCTCTATGGTATCCACACGAACAAGCATTTGTTTGTCTCACAAACTCACAAGATGGAGAAAGGTTGTGCTAGCAACCTATGGAGTGGATTTCGGCCAAGAGGAGAGGAGCAATGAGAATGAAGAGCATTAAGCCAAAATGAAGAGAAAAACACTTAAGTATTTTTATCTAATGAAAATACTTAATTAGCATTAATAGCCTTAATGAGCATTTACACTCTATTAAGGATCACACACTTATAACTCCTCATTTCAAATAACTCCTCATTTCAATTTTGAAAATTGAATCAAATGTATCATTGAATTTCGAAATTCAATGAATGTCTCATTAATCCTCACTTGAGTTTAACTCAAGTCTCCTCACTTGAGTCTAACTCAAGTCTAATTCAATTGAGTCTTACTCAATTAATCTCATACAATTCAAATTCAATGAATCACATTTCATAATTTGAATTAACTCCTTGAGTCTAGTTTGAATTGGACTTAATCCAACAATTAGATCCAATTGAGTCTAACTCAATAAGTCCAGTTCGGATAAGACTTAATCCAATGATTTATCATATGAACCAATCTCCAAATCTACTTGTTCTTTGTGTTTGACCCAATAGGTTCTCGTAACGTTGGTAATGTACCTAAATCAATATTTAGATACATAAGCAATGAGTGACATCTAGCAAGGCATTATTGCTACCCAAGTGACGAGAAGGTCAAGATCCGACCTAACCGGCCCGTGGCTATTATCTTGTATGACTTTGTCCCTATATCCTTGATATCTAGATTGATCAATGAGGCATAGACCGTGTCATCCTCTTATCAACCTTTGTGTTTCTTGATCTCTAAGTAGACACACTCAATCAAATAAGTTCAATAACTCATATTGACTCATTTGAGCATGATCATGCTTTCTTTGTGTCCTACTAATCAAGGGGCCCACAGATATCGCTTCCATCATATGGAAGGGATAGATCTCATTTACATCACTCATATCCCTCCACATAATTTATTGCATACCAGTGATCGACTTTATTATCCACCTTGTTACAGGTGACGTTTGCCGATACCAAAGTACACAACTCCTTATGTAGGGAACCGTAGTGACTTCAGGTCTAAGGACTACCAATAGTCACATGAGAATGTTTATGACACTCATATAACGATCCATGAAACATTCTCATGGCGGGTCATTCAGTATATATTCTCTAATATATACCCATGTGTCAACCTGATATCTCATATCCATGACTTGTGAGATCAAGTCATCCGTCGACCTACATGCTAGTCTCAACGTATTAATATTGTTCTTGTATATTAATACTCGACTAGGAATAGTTAAGAGTAGTGTTCTCTACAATATCTGTAACACCCCACCCTCCTCACTACTGGTCTGTGAGGGCGGAGCGCTACTGGACTACTAACTTATCTTAACTAACCTTGTTCACATGTTGATAGAAATTCCTAAAACTCTCGGAGAACTCAAAACATATAATTAACTAGCAGCGGAAGACTAAATGACTCATCTAATATATTCTTAATAAATGATAATCTTAATAAATTCTTATGCTAGGTCCCAAGGTTTCTATAGTCCAGGCATCACACATCCATCCGCACCTCCTTGTCGCCTTCCTTTGCTATAACTTTTCCTTTCCTTTATCTGTAGTAAGAGGAAATGCAACTATAAGCAAAATTGCTTAGTAAGCGCTATCTAACTCACAAAATACTGCATGCTTCGAATTAAAAGAAGCTAAACTTGCTAACTCTAAACATAAGTGAAGTTTGTTTCATTTGTTTCAAAACTTATACTTTAATACTTCAAAATAATAATCAACTTTCTTCTTGGGCCCGACAACTGTACTTGCTATGCGTGCATCCCTAACTAGACCCGAGATAGTTGGTCCTGAATCTAGTAGGGTTTACTATTGTAACGACCCGACCCATTTGGCGACCCTCGGGTCGTCGACCGTCGACCGTCGGTCGTGCCGTTACTACTAGGTTATCTAAACCTAGGGACGACTATGGGAGCCCAACCCAAGGACAACTGAGAGTCCAGCACAGTGCCACTGATAAAAGTAAAATACTTGTTGTCTTTTAATACTTCTAATATATAATGCCTCGGCATTTTAACGAGCACCTTGTGTGCCAAAATCCCTAAAGTCTTGACTTTGGGATCTACTTAAGGCCTTGACCTTTTTCTTTCTTTTCTTTATCTTTCTTATACTTGTTAATACTTCTAATAAAAGAATGCTTCTTTAAAAACTGAAATGTTTAAACAAATTCTAACTTTGAAATACATAAACAAAAATCTGCATACTATGCTAATTAAAATTCTGCATAATATACTAATCAAGATTCTGCATTCTATGCTACACTATTTCTGCATACTATGCAAACATAAATTCTGCACTATAATACTTAACCAAACTGCACTATAATCTTGTTCTTTAAAAACTGCACTATAAGTTACACCAAAACTCTACACTACAAGTTCCACCAAAAATCTGCACTATAAATTCCACCAAAAATCTGCACTACAAGTTCCACCAAAAATCTGCATTATAAACTTTAAAGAAATCTGCACCATAAGCTCTTTAAGAAATCTGTACTACAAGCTCTAAAGAAATCTGCTCTAAAGAAATATGCATTTTAAGCTCTAAGAAATCTGCACTACAAGCTTAATTAAAATCTACACTATAGGCTTAATTAAAATCTGCACTATAAGCTTAAATAAAAATCTACACTATAAGCTTAATTAAAATCTGCACTATATGCTTAATTAAAATCTGCACTATAAGCTTAAATAAAAATCTATACTATAAGCTTAATTAAAATCTGCACTATAGGCTTAATTAAAATCTGCACTATAAGCTTAATTAAAATCTGCACTATAAACTTAATTAAAATCTGCACTATAGGCTTACATAAAAATCTGTATTATAAGCTTAATTAAAATCTGCACTATAAGTCTACATAAAAATCTGCACTATAAGCGCTTCTCATGCTTCGAATTCAAGAAGAACATGTAGGACCGTTTAGATTCGATAGAGGGGGGTGAATATCGATTCGAAAATACAAAGTATAAGCGCAGCGAAAAAGTAAATGAACACAGTTGTTTTTACTTCGTTCGGAGCCTGTGACGACTCCTACTCGAAGGCCCGTGGTCCTTGACCACTTTCGTTGGGCAATCACTAGCAATTCGAATATAATTACAGGATGAATACAGGAAATGCTAATGAAACAAAGTAATACCGACAAGGAATTTAACTAAAAACCGAAGGAGCACTTTGTCGGAGCTTCGTTGGCATCGCAGCAGAGCACCAGGACCAGCAGTAGAAGAGTTCTCAGATTAATGATTGATTCCTTGAAGCTCCTGCCTGGGGCTTCTTTTATATGTTGTTCCGGGCGCTTGGATTCCTTCCGGGCGCCTGGAATGTGACGTAGCTGCTCAAACCGTGATGCTCCACGTGGCGACGACTTGGCTGGATATAATTTGCCTTCCGGGCGCCCGGGCCACTTTGTTCCAGAAAACTCCCTTTTCCTGCAAAACAAAGTTAGTCCGAGGCAATATATAACCTGCAACATAGATTGTTAGCACATTTTATAATAGTATGAATTAGCACAAATAGTATGACTTAGATTCCGTCTTTCCGAGACCGGAATCTAGTCACGATCTCAACTTAGATATCCAAAATGGATCTAAGTCGGATCGACGCCTAATATTCCCTTCCCGGGAACGCGTCCTCGCAGTTACTCCCCTCCAGTGACTTACCTTACTTACCTGCCAGACGTCCGGTCAGCCCGTCGACCCGTCTGAACTTCTCGCCAGCTATATGGTCAGCCCGTCGACCTAGCTGGACTTCTCGCCAAGCATCCGGTCAGCCCGTCGACCCGCTTGGACTTCTCACCAGCTATCCGGTCAGCCCGTCGACCTAACTGGACTTTGTGCCAGACATCCGGTCAGCCCGTCGACCTGTCTGGACTTCTCCTGCACACTCGATCAAAGTGTCAGATAACAACAAAACTAACTTAACCTATTTGTCATTCATCAAAACCTAGGTTAGACCGTTAGTGCTACCCGCACCAACAATCTCCCCCTTTTTGATGGAATGACAACCTGGTTAAGTTAGTGAAAGAACGTAAAAAAACAGGTACATCGGTTTTAAAGTTAGTTTTAGTGTTTTCAATTTGGTTTATCTAACTTAACCGCCTAACCCTCCCCCTTTGGCATTCATCAAAAAAACAAGGGTAAACAAAGTGTAGAGTTACTATAAAACAGCTGATCTTGAAAAATATCTGAGTTTGGTTCAACATTCAAAGTAAAAAATCAAAGTAAAAAAAAAAAATCAAGTTGACTTGGGGGAGATAAGTTGAATTTTGAAAAGTATAAATTTAAAGTTGATCAAGTTTTAACTTTTCAAGCGTGTAAAATTTTAAATCAGGTTTTTCAACTTTTCAAAATTTTTTTTTTTGGTTTAAGTAACATTTACTTTTCAAAAGGTAAATTTTCAACTTCAATTTTTCAAAACAAAGCAAAAATTAAGTAAGATTAAATTTGCCAAAATAAATTTTTAAGGCTAATTTGATAAAAGCTAAATTTGGAAAGTTTAATTTTCAATAGTCAACTTTTTAAATCAGGTTTGAAAATTAGGTGGAATTAAACTTCCATGTTTTTCAAACACTTAGTTAAATTTAACTTTTTGTAAACTAATGTTCAAACATAGATTAATTTTAAAAAGTATTTTTTAAACACACAAAGTTTTAATTAATTTCTCCCCCTGAACTTGATACTTAAATTTAACCAGCTGTCTAACCAATTAGGTACTAACTAACTATCAGAAGATAGTAGTTTTCACTTGGTTAGTCAGATTAAGTTGATTACGATCAGTCAGTGTTTGACTTGACTGATGAACTTAATCTGATTAATATCTGAGTTGTATTTAACTTCCAGACTTATGCTGATGCACTGAAATAAGCATCTTAAGTCCAGACAATTTGCCTATGCATCTCACCCTTTTCTATGTTTGTCAAACATAAGCAAGGTAAACCTAAGGTGTTGGTGAGATGCTCAAAAACTAGTCCTATGGGTACATGTTTTCTAAGGATTCAAAACTAGTCTAAGGCCAAAAACTGTTTTTGAAAATCTAAAAATGGAAAGTTTTGAAAACAAACAAGTTTAACTTATAATTTGATAAAACCATTTTTGAAAGTATTTTTGAAAAATCCCAGTCTATCAAGATAGAACATAAACAATGTAAGTCTGAAATATCACTAGATGGATCCAAAATATTTTACAGGTAGTGTAGCTACAGAAATGAGTCATAACTAGATCTACTGAGATGATGAAGGGGGTGGTCCAGATCCCAAGGATCGGAGAAGGGCCATCAGCTCAGTGTGTCGGGTATCCCCGGCAGCTCGTAACTCGGCCACCTCTCGCCGAATGTCCCGATGAAAATCAGAGTTCTCCTGCTGGAGACTCGCCATAGCTCTCTCTAGTCCGGTCATACGGTCGGCTAGAGTGTGGGGAGCGTGACGTGGTGCACGAGCTCGGGGCGGTGGTGGAGCCGGTGCGGCTTCCTCTGGAAATAGTGCGAGCATGAACTCGTCCACCTGTGCGTCTGGATCAGGCTGGTGCTGTGCCCCCCTCCGCCAAGACATAGTCCCGTCATCTCTATCTATCTGGACACCAGCTAGGGAGAAGTTCTGAGCTGCTATAACATCGAACTCGGTCATATGGGCAATGTCTCCTCTAGTGACATCAATGTGCAACGAGGACATATAGGCTGTGAGAATGTGACCAAATGGTATATGGACTAGTCTATCAGTCACGAATCCAGCCGAGTAGATAATGGTGGAGAAGATATGTAGGCTGATGTCAATATCTAACCTATGACTCAGGGCATAGAGTAAGAACGAATGGAATGGGTGCATCACAGCGATGTCCCGAGTAGTCAGTGGTAAAATGCAAAGGACTAAAACCCTATAAAGAGCGTAGTCCTGGACCCGAAGTTCTACCGACCTAAACTGTGTCACAGTGGGATCTCGCTCTCCCCCAAAAAAATACGAATAAATCGTATCAAGAGTAATATGTGAGTAGGGATCTCCGAATGGTAGATCCCTGGGAGGATAGCACAAAAAGGAACAAGTAGATGGACGCAACTCTAAAAACTCTCGGATAGTCGTAGGGGAAAATGTGATATCAGTGCCTGCTGCCCTAGTGGTATAGGTGAGATCGTCTACTTTCACTAGGTTATTGCAAAATTCAGCACACAGACTTATGTTTATTGGACTGGTACATTCGACAAGGTTCCTTAAGTTATAGTGTTCTATAACCTCTAAAACGGAGGGACATGACTCTAGAAAGAATGATCTATCTATGCAGGTAGTCCTAATGGCTTTATAAATGGTTGACTCAAACTTAATCCTTAGTTCATCTGTGGGAAACCTAGGGTCAGAGCTAGCATTAGAGGGTCCAGCACCAGTATTTGTTCGTTTCCTACTGTATATATAAGAAAATATTCTAAGAAAAATAAGAGGACAAAAAATAAAGTTTTAGAGAGGGGAAGAATTTTTACCGAGGAGCCATCGACAAATATAGATCTGACGACCTCGGTTGAATCGCAACAGCGTCTTCACCGCAAGAAAATTTGATTTAAAATACTTTCGCACTGAGGTTCGGAGTGAACCTTGGCAAAAATAAGAATTGGTGGGGCAAAGGTTGGAGGCGCCTGCTACCCTCAGGGCGCCCGGATCCCCTTCCGGGCGCCCCGGAGGGGAATACCAGGGGCGCCCGCCCCTGGTTTTTAACTTTTTTTTTTTTTGAGATTAGGTTTGAAGTTAAGTTTTTAAAATTAAAATTTTGAATTTAATTTTTAAGTTTAAAATTAAAATTTTGAAATTAATTTTTAAGTTTAAAATTAAAATTTTGAAATTAATTTTTTTTAAGTTTAAAATTTTGAAATTAAATTTTAAGTTTAAAATTAAAATTTTGAAATTAACTTTTAAGTTTAAAATTAAAATTTTGAAATTAATTTTTAAGTTTAAAATTAAAATTTTGAAATTAATTTTTTAAGTTTAAAATTAAAATTTTGAAATTAATTTTTTAAGTTTAAAATTTTGAAATTAAATTTTAAGTTTAAAATTAACTTTTAAGTTTAAAATTAAAATTTTGAAATTAATTTTTAAGTTTAAAATTAAAATTTTAAAATTAATTTTTTAAGTTTAAAATTTTGAAATTAAATTTTAAGTTTAAAATTTTGAAATTAAATTTTAAGTTTAAAATTAAAATTTTGAAATTAACTTTTTTAAGTTTAAAATTAAAATTTTGAAATTAATTTTTTAAGTTTAAAATTTTGAAATTAAATTTTAAGTTTAAAATTAACTTTTAAGTTTAACATTAAAATTTTGAAATTAACTTTTAAGTTTAAAATTTTGAAATTAATTTTTAAGTTTAAAATTAAAATTTTGAAATTAATTTTTTAAGTTTAAAATTTTGAAATTAAATTTTAAGTTTAAAATTAAAATTTTGAAATTAACTTTTAAGTTTAAAATTAAAATTTTGAAATTAATTTTTAAGTTTAAAATTAAAATTTTGAAATTAATTTTTAAGTTTAAAATTTTGAAATTAATTTTTAAGTTTTAAAATTAAAATTTTGAACCTTATTCATCTCACCCGATCTATATTATCAATCAGGGAATCCTATGATTTTGTGAGATGAAATTAGATTTTTTTTTTTTTTTTACTTATGGAGTTTTGGTTTAACTTATGTTAGATTCAGATTTAGCTTTGGTCTCCACAAATAGGCATTCTTCAGATAAATTTCTAAGCTTGGTGAGTCACATGGACGTCATTAGAAGTAACCAACCTTTCGAGATTTTCCGAATAGTCCTATCCATGGAGCTTAGTACTAAATCTTGGTCTAACTGATTAGGATCCATTTGAGGATAGCTTCGGTCAGTTCCACTTGGCCAAATGCACCAGATCGAAGCCATATCTTTCTAGACATGCGATGCCCAAGCTTCCCTAACGTACTATTATCCAAAAATTTCACCAGTACCATGATTCAAGTTAAACTTGGTCTCTAATCCTAATTACCCTGCCAGGTTAGTTTGTTTTGGGTTACCCTGTCGGGTAAGTTAGTTTTGGAGGTGCCAGCTATTCTGGAGCCTCCCCCTGAATTATTGGCCATTAATTTAAATTTTGGTTTTAGGTTTGTGTCGATTCTTTTTATAGTTATGGTTAACTTGGTGATAATTTTGTTGATTTTTAAAGTGTTTAGATTTTGAATTTGATTTAGGTTTGTATTTTGGATTTTGGTTTGGTTTATTCGATTTTATATAATGTATTTTTTCTTTAGGTATATAATATTGATTAAGTCCTACTTGCGTGGTCAGACACGCTTTTGGAACCCAAGCTTGATTAGTTGATTTGTATTGAGTTATTAATGACTTAAAAGTTTTATTTGAGTTTGACTTGTATCCGAGTCCGGTTTTATTATAACATGCTTTTTGATTGTTCAGGATTAAGTCAAGATTTTTTGATCTTGTTGTGAATTTTTCTAACATTTCTTTTAAATTGTTAATCTCCATTTTTAGTGATAAATTCTCCTCCCCAAGTGTTAGATCTTGAGTTGGATTTGAAATTTTGATTTGTTCCTTGAGGTTTTGATTTTCCTCAAGAAGTGATTTGTTTTCATTTTCTATTTTAGTTAATTTACTATTTAAACAGGAAATAATTCTAAAAAAATTTTTGTTTAAATTAAAATTTACCTCATTCGGGCCTTCGGAAACGAGTGCGGACTCATGGCTTGTTTCGGGTTCAGACCCGTCTTCATCTTCCGACTCGTCTTCTGTTCGTCTTCGCGGGCCATCATTACGAGGTGGCTCTGATGTTTCTGCTCTTCTTCCTCCGATTCGTCCGACGAGTCGTCCCACGTTGCTTTGAGTGCCTTCTTTTTGGTTGGCTTTGATTTGTCGAACTTCAGTTTTGGGCATTCGTTCTTGTAGTGTCCCTTTTTATTGCAGCCGTAGCAAGTCACGTTCTTTTGTTCTGAGGGAGAACTGATCTTTTGAAGATCCTTTTTGCTGAAGCTCCTTTTTCTCCTGGTGAACATTTTTCTTACCAAGTTCACCAGGTGTTCTTCGTCTTCAGAATCTTGGTCGGAATCTTCTTCAAATTCAGGCTTTCTTTTCTTTTCTTTGGTGGAACCTGCAAATAAGGCTATACCTTTCTCGGCTCCAGCATTAGTTTGTTCATGTAATTCTAATTCACAGAAAAGCTCATCTAACTTTAACTTGGAAAGATTTTTAGAAATTTTGTAGGCATCTACTATTGATGCCCACAAACTATTACGTGGAAAAACATTTAATGCGTACCTTATTAAGTCTCTATTTTCCATCTGGTGGCCTATCGCATGAAGCCCGTTGAGGATATCCTTGATCCTCGCGTGGAGCTGATTCGCCGTTTCACCTTCCTGCATTTTTATATTAAAAATTTTATTTAAGAGCAAGTCTCGTTTGGTTACCTTGGCGTCGCTCGTTCCCTCATGCAGCTCGATCAATTTGTCCCACAACTCTTTAGCGTTTTTGTGTGGACCGACTCTGTTTAGTTCTTCTCTTGTTAATCCGCACCGTAGAGTGTTGATTGTTTTATTTTCTGTTGACGCTTTCTTTTTCAAATCAGCTGTCCAGTCTTCAGGATCCAGTATATTCCCGGAAGTGTCTGCTGGAATTTTGTAGGGTCTCGTAACGCTCATCCACTGGTCGAAGTCTGTTTTGAGGTAGACCTCCATGCGCTTCTTCCAGTACGGAAAATCGTCCCCGTTGAAGAGTGAAGGTTGTACTGTGCTGAAGCCTTCTTGTTGGGACATCCTGTACACAGATAAATAACCGAAAAAGAATCCCAAGACTTGGTCTTGGATTAGTAGTGCGGGAAGAGAGAATAGAAGAAAAATCTAGATTGGTGTTGCACCAATTTAGATTTAATTGCAACAAAAAATATTAAAAAAAATGATAAACCAGTTTTGAGTTTAAGTGTAAAACTGAAGACTGAGAAAAAAAAAAAGGAAACAAAAAATTTCACCCCCAGTCTGATTGGTGGTTGCACCAAATCAGAGCGGTACCTGCTCTGATACCACTTGTAGGACCGTTTAGATTCGATAGAGGGGGGGGTGAATATCGATTCGAAAATACAAAGTATAAGCGCAACGGAAAAGTAAATGAACACAGTTGTTTTTACTTCGTTAGGAGCCTGTGACGACTCCTACTCGAAGGCCCGTGGTCCTTGACCACTTTCGTTGGGCAATCACTAGCAATTCGAATATAATTACAGGATGAATACAGGAAATGCTAATGAAACAAAGTAATACCGTCAAGGAATTTAACTAAAAACTGAAGGAGCACTTTGTCGGAGCTTTGTTGGCGTCGCAGCAGAGCAGCAGGACCAGCAATAGAAGAGTTCTCAGATTGATGATTGATTCCTTGAAGCTCCTGCCTGGGGCTTCTTTTATATGTTGTTCCGGGCGCCTGGATTCCTTCCGGGCGCCTGGAATGTGACGTAGCTGCTCAAACCGTGATGCTCCACGTGGCGACGACTTGGCTGGATATAATTTGCCTTCCGGGCGCCCGGATCCCTTTCGGGCGCCCGGATCCCCTCCGGGCGCCCGAACCACTTTGTTCCAGAAAACTCCCTTTTCCTGCAAAACAAAGTTAGTCCGAGGCAATATATAACCTGCAACATAGATTGTTAGCACATTTTATAATAGTATGAATTAGCACAAATAGTATGACTTAGATTCCGTCTTTCCGAGACCGAAATCTAGTCACGATCTCGACTTAGATATCCGAAATGGATCTAAGTCGGATCGACGCCTAATATTCCCTTCCCGGGAACGCGTCCTCGCAGTCACTCCCCTCCAGTGACTTACCTTACTTACCTGGCAGACGTCCGGTCAGCCCGTCGACCCGTCTGGACTTTTCGCCAGCTATCCGGTCAGCCCGTCGACCTAGCTGGACTTCTTGCCAAGCATCCGGTCAGTCCGTCGACCCGCTTGGACTTCTCGCCAGCTATCCGGTCAGCCCGTCGACCTAGCTGGACTTCGTGCCAGACATCCGGTCAGCCCGTCGACCTGTCTGGACTTCTCCTGCACACTCGATCAAAGTGTCAGATAACAACAAAACTAACTTAACCTATTTGTCATTCATCAAAACCTAGGTTAGACCGTTAGTGCTACCCGCACCAACAGAACAAAGGTCCGAAACTACTCCTACTGCAGGTGAGAAGCACTTACCTTGCTTCTTGGACTCACAACCGAACAAGAAGGGCTTCTAGGACCTTGGTCGGCCGCCAGAGACGATGCCCTAACTCCCTTTTGTTTTCTGCCCGAGCTCTGCCGTCGCACGCAGAAGAGAAGGAGAGAATGGTTTAGGTCACCGGAATAAAACCCTCTCTTAACTTATCCCTTTTATAACCTAGTATTTCTCTTAACTCCTTAATTAAATTTTTTATTTTTTTCTAAACAGAATTGTTGCTTGGATTCTTAGTTAGCCAAATCTTTGACTGGGTCAGAGGTCATGGGTTCGATTCCTTAGCCAAACCCTTTTTTCCTATTTATTTCTTATTTATTAATTACTGCTTAAATAAATTTCGTTCCTATTTTTAATTAGCATCGTTCGTTGGAACACTTGGTCAGTTGTGTTTTTGTTAAATCAGAGGTTGCGGGTTTGATTCCTTAGTTGAACCCTTTTTCTCCTATTTATTTCCTATTTATTAACTACTGCTTAAATAAATTTGTTCCTTCTTTTATTTAGCATTGCTCGCTAGAACACTTGGTCAGTCGCGCTTTGCTAAAATCAGAGGTCGCGGGTTGGATTCCTTAGTCGAACCTTTTTTATTCCAATTTATCTCTTATTCTTTAACTACTGCTTAAATAGAATTTTCTCCTTCATTAAATTGTAATGCTCATTGGAACAGTTGGTCAGTCGCGTGTTGCCTTAAGGCTTCGCTCATGGGTTCAAATCTCGGTTGCAATCTTTTTCTTCCTATTATTTCCTGTTATCAACTTCTACTACTTAAATATATTTCATGCTTCTTTTAAATAGCAACAATTGCTTGCACACTTGGTCAGCCGGACTCATCTAAAGTTTGGTTCTTTCGGAGGTCTCGGGTTCGAATCTTTGCTTGGACATTTTTTGTCAAAACTTCTTTCATTTAGTAAAAATACCAAACGACCTCCAAAAATTACATTAAAATACTCTAAAAATTTCTAAAAATCTCTAGAATATTTCTAAAGTATTTCTAAATATTTTTAACCACTATTAGAACTCCAAATGAGGAAATTTGGGTCATTACAATATCTCACTATCAATTCAACCAATTGATATACTGTAGATAAGAACCTACTACCCAAGTACATTATTATACTTATTCAATTGACACTGAACTGAAATAAATATAATAACCAACTTTGCCTTTTATTAATAATGATATATGATACAAAATGAGCCCTTTACAATCATCTCATAATTGGTACTAGGACTAATACTAACATCTAGGACATCATCAGGCAGCACGACAGTGAGCTTGTCCTAGCTTATGTCATTACTGGTTAGAGCGGCCGACAAATGGCCTCCCACGTGAAGCTGGTCAATCGTCCCATCAATGGCCAGGCCGAACAGGCGGAGGGCTCGGTCAGCGACTCTATCATTAAAAGTGTTTGAGCAAACATAGACTTGCTTCCTGACCTCAAACCTACTCGACTCAACCTCTTGATAGGTCTCCAGGGCCGCTCGGGAGGCCTCCAGTTCATCATTCGTGGTTTTTAGCTCATCGTCTTTGGCGGATAGCTAGCCCTGAAGCACCGTTTCTTCGGTCGACTGGCTGTACCGCTCGGCAACCAGGAAGTCCTCAGCTTCCTTAAGCTTTTAGGCGAGGGCTTGAGCCTCCTTATTCTTCTCGTCGAGGTCTGTGATTGATGGTTCTTCCGTGCATTCGCCAACTCGATCTTATTATCAAAAGTGACGACCTGTTTATTGAGCCGCTCTAGCATCGTGGCCTGCCCGGCTCTCTTGGCCCGTTCAGCCTCAAGCAGTTTGTCGCTCTTCTCCAGAGCGGCCCGCAGCTTGGCCACCTCGACGTCTGTCTTTCCCCGAGCGACGGAGGATTGGCCACTCGACGCCTTTAATTGCTTCACCTCCTCTTCCAAAAATGTGAGCCTGTGACACATGGCTAGACTCTCTACCTAGTACTGTGGAGGAGCAAGAGAAGGTCAGCGCCGATCGGAGGTAATATAAGAAGGTACAATAAAGGGAACACTTGCCCCAGTGGACATCTGGGTGTAGTTGTTCGCGAGCGCGCCCGGAGGCATCATCGCGCACGAGCTTGTGCGCCCTCCCAAATCTTAGCAAGCACCCCTAGATGATGATCTGGTGCTCGGGGGCTCGAGACCCAGTGCTCGGCTCACTATGTTCTTCGGTGGGCAGATGTAGGATTGCTGTTATGTGGCGTTGGCCTCTCGGAGCCAATTGCGCTGAGGTCGCCCGACCCAATGGGCGAGACACAAACGCCGGACGAATGCTGGACTTCTGAACCTTCAAAGGCTTCGAAGGTGGTGGCATGAAGGCCACTAGCAGAGCGGTGAGAGTCCCCTATGGCAGATCAGCCAAGGAGGGTGTCCGATCAGACGACACAGAAGTCGTCTTGAATTGGAGTCAGGGTCGAAGTTTTGACCCGCTCGGCAGACCGCGCCCCAGAAGGAGCGGAGCATGGTGAAGGCTCTGCTCGGTGCCTCTTGCGCCTGTTCAGTGGTACACCGGAGGAGGTCGAGCTTGAAGGCTCGTCAAAGGGTTCAAAGTTAAGTTGTTTTGTTATCTAATGTGTGTTAATGAGTTTGCAGGAAAGTCCTAAGTGTACTTAGGCAAAAGTCCTAGCTACAATTAAGCAGGTAGAAAACCTTAGGGGTGGTAACCCTAGGCGGCTCGAGGGCTTCGGGCAAAAGTCCTAGAGTCAAGGACTCTAGGTGGAAAGTCCTGGTGTTGCGAACTAGGTGAAAGACTAGGCAGGTCGTGGAGAGGATGTCCAGCGGAAAGTCCTGGAGTCTCGGGCGCTGAGCAAAAGTTCAGTTGATCTGGAGGATCAACTAGCAACAGGTAAACTCTCCTGAGTGGAATAGGTGAGGACGCGTTCTCCGATGAAGGGATAGTAGGCGTTGGTTCGACTTAGAATTTTTGAACGGGAATCCGAAGTCAGAATCGGACAGTCGATGGCTACCAAATAATTATATTTATTGTGTTTGATTGTGCTAACTCTATTTTACAGGATATGTTTTTGTATTCTAGACTAACATATTTTGCAAGGACGAAAAAGACGATTTTGCCTCGGATGAACAATACCCGAGGCACCCTCTAAGGAGCTTGGAGGCGCCTCAGGTAATCTGCGGAGAAAACCTCACAGTAAGGTGCGAGGGCGCCTCCATGGAACTTGGAGGTGCCCTGGACACTGGGCCGAGGGCGCCCTCCATGGGTTTTTTTGGCGCCCTCAGGCAGATAAGAGGCGACTTCTTCAGATCTCATCCTCGCTGCGAAGTCGGCGGGGTTAAGGGCGCCCTCCAGGATGTTGGAGGCACCCTCAACGGGCTTTATAAGCCTGTCTCAAGCAGGAGCTGAGTACAACACATTCTAAGTGATCTTTCAGCTGCGCACTGCCAACGAGACGTTCCGACAAAGACAGAACTTGACCTCGACAACCAGAAGCTTTGAATTTGAGATTATATTATTGTTGGTATAATTTATTACTGCATTTATTGTACTTGTTTGTAATATTTCTAAAGCTATAGTGTTTTCCCATCGAAAGCACTCTTACGTGCGGGCCTTAGAATAGGAGTCACCACAGGCTCCGAACCAAGTAAATCCTTAGTGTCTTTTCTGTGTTTGTGTTATTATTCCGCTGTGTTTACTCGTTAAGTTTTTTAAAACGAAAGTGAAAGCCATGAGCGCTATTAACCCCTCCCCTCTAGCGCTTTCAATCCAATAATTGATATTAGAGTGGGGTCATTCTGAATCGATACAACTACCGTTCGAGCATTCTTATTTGTCGCTTTCTCATCCGTTTTTGCTAAAAATAAAATCTTACACCTTTCATTTTTTTTCCCTCCAAAACTATTTTCAAAATTTTATTTTCATCTTTTCACTATTGGTCGGCATTAGCAAATTATCGCATTTTCAAAGTTTGAAATAATATTTTTTTTAATATTTTATTATTTTTTCTCAAAATTAGTGAATTGTTATTTTTATCTTTCTCCCGCACTACTAATCCAAGACCAAGTCTTGGAACATTTGTTTTTATTTTTATTTGTGTGTGAGATTCCTTTTTAATGGCCTACCAAGATGGGAAAAGAACAGATCACCCATCGCACTTCTCTGGAGAAGATTTCAGATATTGGAAAGATCAGATGGAGCACCAACTGAAAACCTAAGTGGAGATATGGACCATAGTTCAGATCGGATTTATACCCCCCCCCCCGGAAGGAGGTGTGCCCATCGTCTATGGCAAGTGGGATGCGCAAGCAAGAAGAAAATTTGAGGTAAATGCAAAAGCAACATATACTCTCCTATGCGGACTAACAAATTCAGAGCTTGATCGAGTTAGAAAGTTCAACACTGCTAAGGAGCTTTGGGAGAAGGTAATCAAGCTTCATGAGTTTCCTTCAAAACTAGAAGACCAAGTCAAACCTGAGTTCAAATCAGAGTATGAATCTCCAGAGTTAACCTCCGAACCAGAATTGGAAGAATCCGACGAGGAAGAACACAAGCAAGCAAGTTACCTCGCTCTACCAGTACAAGCATATGTGGCCAAAACTGAGCCCGAGTCTGAGTCAGATATCGAGAGCGAATCGGAAACTGAGTCCGAGCGAAGCCACAGATCTGTATCCGTTTCTGAAGGGCCTAACCCCACTGTAAGCTCTCTAATTCTGGTACTAACGTAGATGAATTACAAAATCTAGTTTCATACTTATTAAAAGAGTTGGCCAAATCCAACGTCCGGGTTAAGTCACTCCAAAAAGAGGTAACAACCCTTAAGGAAGTGACTAACTCGAGTTCTTTGACTGAGCAAGAGAATTCTAATTTAAAAACTCAAGTTAAAGAACTCAAGGACTCATTAGAACGGTTCACCTTGGGTTCCAAGAACCTTGACCTAATTCTTGGAAAACAAAGGGTTGTATACAACCGAACTGGACTTGGATTTAAGGCAAAACAAAAATATAGATCTTATTTGTCTATATTTAAATGCTCAAATAGAAATTTAGTCTAAGCACGTGCCCCCAAGTCAAACTTGATTAATCAAGTTAGACTTGGTCAATATTGGATCCCCAAGGATCAGGTTTATTACCTTGATAGACCTTATCGAGGCTATGATCCAGGAGGAGCCAATAGAAAGACCATTTTTATCAATAGATAGATTTGTTTGATTTACTATTTTTTAAATTATGCATACTTAGACTAGGATAGATAAGGACCTAGGCGTGATTTACACTTGACTAGTTAGACCTAGGAGTTACTGTAAGGAAATTAAGAGGGTGTTTGGTTGATGGGTTTGGGAATGAGGGAATGAAATGATAGTAAAAGATAGTGTTTGGATTGTGGGTTTGAGAATGACATTTTGGGAATGATTACTAGATTTATGGGAATCAACCAAACCCATATAACTTGATGAGTTTCATTTCCATTCCTATTCCCATTCCACCCTACTATCAAACTCATACTCATAGTCATTCCCATCATATTTAACCAAACACCCCCTAAATATCTAATTTCTTTGAAAGACTTTATCTAGAAGTAGTGGATGATCCCATAACCAAAAAGGTCTAATGTCTCGCCACAGCCTGGAAGTCAATCATTGAAGTAGTTATTTAATTAACTAACTGTAAAACTTAAGTCTAACATAAATGTAAATCAATCCTTCGATGATAATTTAAATTGAAGATTAAGTTAACCATCTCACAAATCTATTAAGGCTCCTTGATTGAAAATCTAGAAAATGGTGAGATGGACCTAGACTTAAAGTAGTTCCAAATTAATTCAATTTAATTAACTTAATTAATTTCAAAAAAATTAATTTCAAAATGTTAATCTTAATTTCAAAATGTTTAAATCATAATTAAATTATATTTTTAATTAATTTCAAAAATCATAATTAATTTCAAAAAGTTAATTATTATTAAGTTTCAAAAGGCTAATTAATTTCTAAAGTAAATTATAATTATTTTTTATAATTCCAAAATTCAAAATCATTATTTACAAAATTATAATTAAATTTCAAATTATATTTAATTTTTGAAAATCTTAATGATAATTAATTTTCAAATTATATTTAATTTTTCAAAATCTTAATGATAATTAATTTTCAAATCATATTTAATTTTTCAAAATCTTAATGATAGTTAATAGGTAAGATTATAATTTCAAACTTAATTAATATATTTTCAAAATCTTTAAAAATTTTAAATGTTTACTTATTTGTAATTCAAACTCACTGAAAATATAAATTTATATTTCAATATTTTTTTAAATGAGTTAACTTCATCTCACACACACTAATAAGTTGAACATGCTTGATAACCTAGAATGTGTGAGATGAAAAATCAGGAAAATAATAACATTTATTTTTGTTATTTATTTATATGCTTGGATTCTAGGATTTTTAAAATTTGTAAGGTATTAATCAAGGGGGAGTGAAAGGAGTCAAGTTAAAATTTTTCTTAAGGGTTAAAGTTTTTTTTTTTAAAAAGGGGGAGTTCAATTTTTTTTAAAACTATTTTTGAAAAATAAATTGTTTTTGAAACTAAGTATTTGATAAAATATTTTAAGTTTTTTAATCATTTACTTAGCTAAATATTTTTTTCAAGAAAATATTTTTTAAAAAAAGCTAAGTTTTTTTTTCTTCATGCTAAATGTTTATTAATTTTTTTTTAAAAAAAAGCTGAAGTTTTTATCACAATATTCCTAAAAGTAAAGTATATTTTTTTTAAAATCCTTTTAAGCTAAGTACTTTTAACTAAGCCTTTATTCAAAACCTCTATAAAACTAAGTATTAAAACTAAATTCTTATCAATTTCTTTTGAAAGCTAAGTACTTGTTGGTGCAGCGGGGGCCGGCAAGAGGGGGGTGAATTGCCTGCAAGTAAAAATAACCCTCCTCAAAGCTTTTCAACTCTTAAAATAAAGCAACACTTAATACCAAAACAAAATGACAGAAAAAAAATAGAACTCAAAGTTTTAACCTGGTTACAACCAAGAGGGTTGTTAATCCAGGGCGATGAAAGGCGCAGTAAGAAAACTCCTTCTCGGAAGGCGGAGAAGCCTTTTACACTTTGAAAGCTCACTAGTTGCTTAAACAGAAATTACAGAGTTGCTTTTTCGTATGAATTCGTTGTTCTCTAAAGCTACCCGAGACCCACCTTTATATAGGGGTTCTAGAGCTTATCGGATGACCTGATCTTCGGGATCAAGTTTTGACTCAAGAGGGATCGGTCGACCGATCCCTAGGTTCGGTCAACCGAACCTGCTGTACCTGCCCAACTTTTCGTCCAGGTGCAATCTCTATGGATCGAGCTATGTTCAGTCGACCGATCCTTTTGTTCGGTCGACCGATCGGCCAACGGTCTCCAGTTGAGTTGGCCCGATCAAACTGCTCGACTTGGTCTCTGGATTAGCTTCGATTCGGTCGACTGATCAGGATGTTCGGTCGACCGATCAGCTCCACCAATAGTCAGCTTCTGATGTGACATTCGACGTGTCTGCTGCGGTTGGCTTCGGTTAATGAAGGGTTAGGTCGACCGATCAGTAGGTTCGGTCGACCGAACCGTTGACAAGTCAACTCCCAGTTGACTTGCTTCGGTTCGGCTCCTTGGGTGATTACGGCCATCCGGAATGGGGCTCACCCGAACCCAGTTCCCGGCCTTCTCCTCGAGCAGCCTTCCGTCCGGCTTCTCGTCTCTCGAACGTCGTGCACGTTCTTTTCGCTCCACCGGAGTACTCTTCCCCAGCTCTCTCGTCATTCGGACTCACCGAGTCCGTCGGCTCCCTTTCCGTGCCGTCCTTCTCGCCAGCTGGGTCTTCCGGTTGACTTCTTGTGCTCCTAAGTTCCTGCACACTCAGACACAGGGTTCAGACAAAATGCAGGACCTAACCAACTTGGTTGATCACATCAAAACTACCACGGGGTCCAACAATCTCCCCCTTTTTGATGTGCATCAACCCAAGTTCAAGTTAGAGTTAAAAATAGACAAACGTAATTTTAAGAAAATTACTAAACTAACAAGTATAGCATAAATTCACAATAAATAAATTGCAACACAGTTTAGAGAAGAAAAAAATATTAAAATTTTAATTTTTAATTTCCTAACTCCCCCAAACTTCCTAACCCCCTAAACTTGTACTTTTCTCTTCCCCTTTGATCACAGCAAAAACGGGGAAGCAAGTTCTTGAGATAGAAAAATTCCTAAGCAAAATTAATTTTTTTTGTTTTAAAAAAATGAAGAAACATTATTTGAATAATTTTTCAAAGCATTATTCAAGTGTTATGAGAATTTTTCTAAGTTAAAATATATTTTCTAAGTTAAAAATTTCCAAAAATCCAAAAAAAAAAAATTTTAAAAAAAATGTTTGTACACTTTCAAAGCATTTTAATTCTACTTTTAATGCTTTTTCAGAAAGTTAATTAAACATTTTTGTTTTAATATTTCAGCTTCCAGGTCGTGGCGAGGCACTAGACCTTCTTGGTTATTGGAGCAACAACCACTTCCTTAGACAAAGCCTTCATAAAGAAAATGTTTAATTTTCTTTCTATAAAGCTTTTAATTTTAAGAGATTAGTTTAGCACAGATTTTGGAACCCAATAGAGGTTCCTTCCTACTGAATTAATCAGGAATTTAGGTGGTACATAGTTTCTTGGTATTTTTCTAATTTGACCCTGATGATGTTTAACATACCAATTTAATTTTCCATATAACTTTATTTTTTATTTTGGAAAAATATTTACTTTTAAACCTGCATCAGATTTCAGTTCTTGAATTTCATTTTTTAACTTTGCATTTTCTAATTTCTAATTTTCCTTTTCCTTTTCAAATTTATCTAACTCTTTAGAAAGTGCTTTAATAAAGCGAAAAGACTGAGTAGGGGTAAGATTGCGTACCTGACTTACCTGATTTGGTGAGGCTCCCCCTTCACTGCAGCTTTCCTCTTCTGATGTTCCTCCCCCTTCATCGATGCTCATCTCTGAGCTTAACTCTTCTTCTGGCTGATGGTTAGCTAGTAGAGCTAATCCTGAGAATTCTTCGACTTTTGACTCAGAGGATGAAGAGTCGTCCCATGTCGCCTTCAGATTTCTGTGCTTGGGTCGGGCTGGCTTCTTGCTTCTTTCCTTATCTTTCTGTTTGTTCTTCAATTTTGGCAATCATCCTTGATGTGCCCTTCTTCGTTGCAATTGTAGCACCGGTCTGTCCTTCTTTTTTGATGACGTTTACTTGACTGCGATCTAAAATTGTTAGATTTAAAAAACTTATTAAAACGTCTTACCATTAATGCAACTTCGTTTTCGTCGATTGACGCTTCGGAGTCGAGATCGCCCTTTTCAGCTCATAGGGCAACATTGAGGTTCGACTTCTCTACTGGTTTTTCTGCAAGTCGAGACTCGTGAAGTTCGAAAGTTGAAAACAAGTTTTCTAAACTACTTACCTCAAAGTCCTTAGAGATGTAGTAAGCATCTACTAAGGACGCCCATTCTGAAGTCCTCGGGAAGGCATTGAGCGCGTATCGGATGGAATCCCGGTTGGTTACTTCTTCTCCAAGGTTCGTTAGTTGTGTTATCAACTCCTTGATTCTTGCTTGGAGTTGCGCTACCTTCTCGCTGTTGTTCATCCAGAGGTTTGTTAGTTGTGTCCGGAGGATGTCGCGCCGTGTCAGCTTCGCTTCAGAGGTACCTTCGTGAAACTCCAGAAATTTCTTCCAGAGATCTTTTGCTGAGTCGTAGCTTCCGATCCGACTTACCTCCTGAGGTGGCAGAACGATGAGGAGGTGGAATTCATCTTTTCCGTTGGCGACGAAATCGGCTTGCTCCTTCTTACTCCACGTGTTTTCTTCTTTGTCTTTAGGAGCTGCAAAACCATATTTCATAGTAATTAAAATATCAAAGTCTGTTTTAAAGAATACCTCCATTTTTCGCTTCCATGTAGCGAAATCTCCGTCGAACTTCGGGGGATGAATGTTCGCACCGACCATTGTCTTGATCTTAGTGCTTCAGACGACGGTTAGTCCTTCTGAGGCTGTCAGTCTCTGATACCACTTGTTGGTGCAGCGGGGACCGGTAAGAGAGGGGTGAATTGCCTGCAAGTAAAAAAACCCTCCTCAAAGCTTTTCAACTCTTAAAATAAAGCAACACTTAATACCAAAACAAAATGACAGAAAAGAAATAGAACTCAGAGTTTTAACTTGGTTACAACCAAGAGGGTTGTTAATCCAGGACGATGAAAGGCGCAGTAAGAAAACTCCTTCTCTGAAGGCGGAGAAGCCTTTTACACTTTGAAAGCTCACTAGTTGCTTAAACAGAAATTACAGAGTTGCTTTTTCGTATGAATTCGTTGTTCTCTAAAGCTGCCCGAGACCCACCTTTATATAGGGGTTCTAGAGCTTATCGGATGACCTGATTTTCGGGATCAGGTTTTGACTCGAGAGGGATCGGTCGACCGATCCCCAGGTTCAGTCGACCGAACCTGCTGTACCTGCCCAGCTTTCCGTCCAGGTGCAATCTCTGTGGATCGAGCTATGTTCGGTCGACCGATCCTTTTGTTCGGTCGACCGATCCTTTTGTTCGGTCGATCGATCGGTCAACGATCTCCAGCTGAGTTGGCCCGATCAAACTGCTCGACTTGGTCTCTGGATTAGCTTCAGTTCGGTCGACCGATCAGGATGTTCGGTTGACCGATCAGCTCCACCAACGGTCAGCTTCTGACGTGGCATTCGACGTGTCTGCTGCGGTTGGCTTCGGTTAATGAAGGGTTCGGTCGATCGATCAGTAGGTTCGGTCGATCGATCAGTAGGTTCGGTCGACCGAACCGTTGACAAGTCAACTCCCAGTTGACTTGCTCCGGTTCGGCTCCTTGGGTGATTGTGGCCATCCGGAATGGGGCTCACCCGAACCCAGTTCCTGGCCTTCTCCTCGAGCAGTCATTCGTCCGGCTTCTCGTCCCTCGAACGCCACTCACATTCTTCTTGCTCCACCGGAGTACTCTTCCCCAGCTCTCTCGTCCTTCGGACGCACCGAGCCCATCGGCTCCCTTCCCGTGTCGTCATTCTCGCCAGCTGCGTCTTCTGCTCGACTTCCTATGCTCCTAAGTTCCTGTACACTCAAACACAGAATTCAGACAAAACGCAGGACCTAACCAACTTGGTTGATCACATCAAAACTACCACGGGGTCCAACACTTGACAAAGCTAAAATTTAGCAAAGTTTTTTTAACTAAGTAATTTTTAAAGCTACAATTTAGCTAAATTATTTTTGGGGAAATCTAAGTGTTTTCAAAGCACTTCTAAAATTAACTTTTAAAGCACTTATTTTCAAAACTAAGTTGTTTGTTAAAAAAACAAAAACTAAGTATTCTCAAATTATTTCTAATTTAGTTAAAATGTTTTTCAAAATAGTCATTTCCAAAACTAAATTTAGCTAAGTGTTTTTTCAAAGCAATTATTTTTAAAGCTAAACTTAGCTAAGTTTTTTTAAGTGCTACCCTTCAGGGGAGCTTAAAAGTTAAACGGAGTATATTTTTTCTCTCTCCTTAGTATTATTTTTGAATATGTTAAAGGGGGAAAGAAAAGTCAAAGTTAAGAATTCAAACGAATTTAAACATAATCTTTGTGAAAGGGGGAGCATAAGGTTTTTTTTTTTCAAATTATAGTATTTATGCTCATGTTTAAATTCCTTTATTTATTGTTATATTTTACTTAACTTTGAACCACGTGGATGCCAAAGTCAAGGCGGTCAACGCTTAGAAAGTCATTTGTCGATCGGACGAGCATGTCCCGATCGAGAAGAGAAAAGGTCCGATCCGATATCACCTTTGACTCGGCTATGAGCCGAGCACCCGACGCTCAAATAAGAGGATGACAAAGGGAGCAGTATGCAGAAACCGGGCCGAGCGGCTCTTCCGCTCAGCCTAGTCGCAAACTCAACATCAGGCGAGCACGTGGACGGTGAACTTCCGACCGAGCGGCTATCTTGCTCGGCCCAGCAACGGAGCAAGCGGACAGTGGACTTTCGCCCGAGCGGCTATCCCGTTCGGCCCAGCAACAGACACAACAGGGTATCTTTTGACATCCTTTTGGGGGCTAGTACTGCTGACAGGCGACATGGTCAGACAGAGGATCGTACGACGGAAGCTTCCATTGTCACTTCAGCGATATGCTCGGCCTGTTAAGGTACCGTGTCAGAGACATTTTACCGACGAGTCTTTTCAGGAAAAACTTGAGGACGTGTGCCCACCTTGGGAAGCGTGCATGTGCGCTACAAGAGCTCTATATAAAGGGGGGGTCCAAGCATCGCGTGGAGGTATGCGATATTCACTGTTTGTGCTATAGTTCTTGTTGTTCCACTTTATTCCTCATCGCCGATGACTGACTTGAGCGTCGGAGGGCCAACATCGGGGACCCCTTCCTTGACTCGGCACTGACGTAGTCTATATTGTAGGTCCGTGCGGAGTCCACAGGAGGTCAGTGTAAGCGCCACATCTCTAACTTTTTGTCTCTTCAACTTTTGGACAGGATCATTTTTTATACAAGATGAACACTTAGCGTAGTCGACAATTGTGTTTTCTTCTTCTTATGGTTAAGTCATTTAAAATTTTACATATAAGGCTCTTAGGGATTAAATTATAACATTAAATATATAAAAAAAATGTTAAAATGAAAAAAAAATTTAGATGCTCATAAGTGTAAATGGTAAGGTATGCGAGCTAATAAATCTTTCTTTATATATATGTTTTAATATGTCGTGCATGATTGATTCAAGCATAGTTGAGTTTTAATATGTCACAGAGTGCTGGCTCATGGCTAATTGAGGCCCTAAGTGAAAAAAAATTAGGATTTGATATTTTTTAAAAAATCTTTCATCTTTTTTCATTCGGACATAACTTAGTAAAACAACAATGATTTTTTTAGTAAATATATTTATATTAAATAATAATAATAATAACAATAATTATAATATCCTACTAATTTATCAAAATAAAAATATCTAAAATTAAAGGAATAAAAATTTGATTTATATATTGTAATTTTAATATAATGATAATTTGAAATTTGACTTTTACGTTACAAATATAAGAAATATTATTTTAGACATTTGTTATAAATAAGAGGAAAAAAAAGTGATTTAATCAATATACAATCATTCTATAATAAAGAACCTTTCAATATATTTCAAAATTAAATCTATTTTTTAAAAATAATAAGAATTATCATTTCCCTTTCCCTTTCCTAAATCACTATCTTGTTCAATTTTTTTTTAGAGTAATCCTACATTCTCTAAAAGAAAATTCTACTACTAAATCTTTACATTCCTTGATTTTTTTTATCCACCAATAATACTCCCTTCTAGTAAAAAGAGTACAATGTGTTGATTGAACCATCAATTTGATAAAAAAAAATCTCATTGCATAATATTAAATTTAATTATACATTGAAAAAATAATGGGGCCGTTTGGTTCTTTCCTAGGAATAGGAATCGGAATGGGAATAATAGTATTACGGAATGAGAATGGGTATGAAAATGGATATCACTCTTAAAAGCAATGTTTGGTTAGTTGAATATTTTCTCTCGGAATAAATTAAAATTTCATTTTTTACCCTTAAAGAAAAATAAGAGAAAAAAATAGATGTGAGAGAAAAATAGGATGAGAGAGAAAATATGATGAGAGAGAAAGTGCGATGAGAAAGAATAAAAAGAAAGAAAGTGCGATGAGAGAAAATGAGGAAAGAGAATGTGATGGGAGAGTGCATGATGATAGAAGATGAGAGAGAATATAATAAGAGAAAAAAATATTGTGGCAAAGGCGAATACACTCGCCCCTAGCGCCCCCGCCAACCCGTCCCAAGGTCAACACGGAGAAGGTAAATCACGGACGGCTACTAGCCTCTGGAATAGTGACTAGCACATAAGGGAGGTATTTACCTCGGCTTTACTGAGATTCGAACCCCAGATCTTATTGTGGCAACATCTCATGCGTTAGCCACTAGACCTATCCGAGGGGACATATGATGAGAGAGGATGAAGAGAGAGAAAGTGTAATAAGAAAAAATCAAAAGAGAGAATGTGATGGGAGAGATTGAGGAGAGAGAAAGTATGATTAGAGAGAAAATATGATGAGAGAGAAAGCATGATGAGAGAGAAAGTGTGATGAGATAGAAAGCATGAAAAGAGAGAAAGTGTGATGAGATAGAAAGCATGAAGAGAGAGAAAGTGTGATGAGAAGAAAGAGAAGAGTGTGATGTGAGAGATTGAGGAGAGAGAAAGTATGATGAGAGATGAAGTGTGATGAGAAAAAAAAGAGGCAAGAGAGTGTAATGAAAGATATTAAGGAGAGAGAAAGTGTGATGAGAGAAAGTGTAATGAGAAAAAAAAAGGAAAGAAAATGTGATGAGAGAGATTAAGGAGAGAGAAAGTGGGTGATAAAATGAGAAGAGAGAAAATATGATGAGAGAGAACAAAGAGGGAGAAAGTGATATGAAAGAAAAATTAAATAAATATATTTTGATATTTGATATTAAAGATTAAAATTTTAATTTTGGTTCAAGGGTATTTTAAGAATAAGGAAATATTTTGATTGTTGAAAATAGAGTAATGACTTATTAAAGGGGGGAGACATGAGAATGAGTCATTACCCAATTATAAGGATTCATTCCCTTATTTGTATTTCTATTCCTATAATACAAACATCAACAATGATAATCAATGATTACTATTTCTATTTTCCACTCTTATTCCCCTAAACCAAACAACCCCTAAGTTGTTGTGCTTAAACTTTAAGGTAATGAAATAAAATAATAACTTTTCTCTAAAAAAAATTTAAAAGAATAGTTTTTTTACCCAAAACTAATTAATGTGCATCACAATTTCACCCCTTGTCACTTTTTCAAATGGGCTTTAAGTTGGAAAAAGGTCAAAAAGGAAGAGAGGAAAATAAAAGAGAAATCTAATGGAAGGTAAGATTTCTTATAGATAAGAGGGATAAAAAGAAAAGTAGGATTTTGATAAATTTATTGTAATATAACAAAATTTATGAGAAATCTAATAAAATCATCTAACATGCAAATTTAAAGATATTTTTATGAAATCCAATAAAATTATGTTACAAATATGATCCCAATTTTATTGGGCTTCTAGGCATAGGCCTTAGTAGGCCTATGCCTAAAGGCAGCCTTGACATGACACTCATTACACCGCACATTCTAAGCATCTCAATTTTTTTTAATTTTTTTTTTAATCTTTAATACTATAATACACTTTTTAAATTCTAAAATAAAAATTTGATTAACATAATCAGAAATTTAAAAAAAATTAAAAATTGATGTTACACTCAGGTGCACGGGAGCTCGTGGTATTATTATTATTATTATTATTATTATATTCCAAAATTTTAGCATATACATATGACATTATCAGATACCGTCTTTCCATAATATCGTTAAATTGAAACCTAATTTCTTGGGGTCCAAGGCCCCAAGATCCATCGTCGAGATCCCATAATAAGATTTTTTTTCAACTGAAAAAAAATCTACTATATAACAACCCCTCAATGCAAACTCATAATCATACACTGACTATATAACAACCCGGGATCAAAGTGAGATAAGGCGCGCGTGGCGTATGAATTGGGTTATAGAATCTGCGTGCAAGTCGAAGACCCACTTCTCGCCGTACAAAAGACCCCAAGACAGAGCGGAGAGCAACTCAGCACGTCGTCACGTTTTCGCACCGTATCGGTCTCGTCTCCAAGTCTTTGAACCGAGGAAGACGCAAAGTCCTGCACTTCCTTGGATCACTCAACGCCCCAATCACTGACGCCCTTTTCCGTTATCTTCTCCACCTCTTCTCCTGCATTGCTCCGGTTCTAGGGTTCCTCCGTTGCGTCCTGCGATTTATTGACGGTCGCTACGGGTTGCTCCTGATCCGATCAGAGAAACCTAGGGCTTTCGTTCTTGGAGAGGAGTCCGATATGGGGAGCTCGGAGGAGAGAGTGGTGGCGGTGATTATGGTCGGCGGACCCACTAAAGGTACGATTTTGAGATCCCTGCAAACTCTCTTATGCTGGATTCAATTTTCGGTGAATTGTGGGGGTATTGACTCAAAAGACACTCTTTTTCTGTAGGAACTCGCTTCCGGCCTCTTTCATTGAACATTCCGAAGCCGTTGTTCCCGTTGGCTGGCCAGCCAATGGTGCATCACCCGATATTAGCTTGCAAAAGAGTAAGTTTCTCAGCGATTCACTTTTCGATACTCATAACCTCGTATGTCATAAATGATTTATTTTACTATTGTTGGTTCTGGTTCAGATCCCTAATTTGGTACAAGTATATCTGATTGGATTTTATGAGGAGAGAGAGTTTGCGCTTTACGTGTCAGCCATCTCCAATGAGCTCAGAGTCCCTGTTCGGTACTTGTTTCTCACTAGCACACGAATTTTCAGAATGAGCGCCTTCTTGTCTATTTCTTTGATAATTAATTTGCCTGTTGTGTTTTTAGGTATCTGAAGGAAGAAAAGCCTCATGGTTCGGCAGGAGGGCTTTATAGTTTCAGAGATCATATCATGGAAGATGATCCAGTTTGGCCTCTCTCTTTTGCTTGTCTATTCATTTAGATGTCTGAACTTACCTATATAGAGAGGACTGGAAAAGTCATTGTTCCTTATGATACTCATTGGTGTCTTAGTACCATAAAATTTAGTTAGTTTTGTTTGGTTGCTCATGTTCTAAACTTGTGTCTTGTGTTGGCAGTCACATATAGTTCTTCTGAATTGCGATGTTTGCTCTAGCTTCCCTTTGCCAGATATGCTGGGTAATCCTCTGATATCACTCTTTCAGTGTCTAATCCTATCTGAAACTGACAGAAGTTTTTTGTTATTCGTAACCTCAATATCCAGTATGAAATTGCTGTTCAATGTAAATTTAGATTTGCAAATGGCTGTGCCACAATCACACATAGTATTGGTCATTTTCTGTTTCAACGCTGAAATCCTCTCTTTAATTCATCATAATTCTCTTACTATTTTGAAAGTAAAGGGCTCAAGAGAAGACACCTTTAGAATTGCCTTTCCATATGGAAGACTACTAAGTCACTAAGAATAATGAGTTTGTGAAGAGTTTGTGATTCTCTGTAGTTAACTTGCAGAATAGGCTGAAGAAAATAAATGTCTCTGTTGGATCTGTGCTATAAAAGATTGGGGGAGCTAAGGAAATTTGAATAGGAAGTTAGACCTCTTTTTTTTTGTTTGTTCATTAGGCATATGGAAGGTATAAGATCTCCAGACTGGGAAGGAAGTAATTGCAAGATCCTTTGTTGGCTCATTATTCTGGTTGCAAATAAGTTTTTAGTGGACCTTTGAAACCATGGGTTGGATACAATTCTGCTAGATACCACTTGAGCTATCTTCGCATCAAATTAATTTCATTCCATGAAACATTATGATTTTAACACTTGTCTCTTTTGGATATTAATCGGATGCTTAATTCTTTTGTGTTGCATCATGTTGTTTTCTCTTTGTTAATGCAGAAGCTCATAAAAGATATGGTGGGATGGGAACAGTATTAGTAATTAAGGTCAGACCTCTGCTAACTTTTAATTTATTTGTGCTTCTTCTTGTTTTCAATAATCAGAATTTCAAGTTTTATTTTTTAATTTTCATGTGACTATTTTTAGGTATCTGCTGAATCAGCCAATCAGTTTGGTGAGTTGGTTGCAGATCCTGTGACACATGAACTCCTACACTATACTGAGAAACCAGAAACTTTTGTGCGTATTCTCTGTCTTCTTTCTCATCGCTCAAAAATATTTGATTGATACAAATCCCATTTTAGTGCATTCAAAACTTAGTTTTAGATGTAATTTTGAACTAGTTAGGGATGGTGGCAATGATAAACTTCTATATTGTAGGTGAGTGACCTCATCAACTGTGGTGTCTATATATTTACACCCAATATCTTTACTGCAATCCAGGGTGTATTTACAGAAAGAAGAGATAGAGGTTGATATTTTCTTTTATCTTTTGTATCTTGCAGATGATTGGTTCATGGTGTTTATATCAATCTTTTGCATAATCGTCAAACCAAACCTTTTGCTAATACTTGTACAATATTGATCTTCTTAATAACTGTGTTTCTTGAAGATACATGCACTTGTTTTCTAGACTTTATGTAGCATACCGTTGTCGTTGCTTTATGAAACTGAACCCGCCAGTATTTATGATAAGATGGTTTGAGATCATTTGCTCATTTTTTTCTATGATGATCTTTCTTGAGTTCTAAAACTCTCCCTCTCTCTCTCTCTCTTGAATGTGCAGATGTGGATGAGCTTTTAGAGCCAAGACTTATGATTGGTCTTTTGCCTGCTAGATTTTAAATTAAGTTGCCCAATGTATTCCTTTTGCCATTGGTTTATGTTCTCGGACAGTTTTGGTGGTACATTAAGGAACAAGATTTTGGGATGACAATTAGTTAGAGAAACCTATGAACGTAGAAAGTAATGGTTAGGAAGTAAAACAGGTAAACACTAGAGAGACATCTTAGAACGATTCCGCATGATGAGCTCAATTTTTCAGTGTTCTACATCAAGGTGAATTTAAGTTGCAAAAGTTTTACATTCTGCTAATTGTTTGCTCAATCATTCTGTTCAGGTAATCAGAACTTCATAAGTTTTTTTTTTTTAAATGGCCCCTGCAGAATGATATAAATTTGGACTAACAGGATGGGTTTGTTTGGTAAACATAAAATCATTACTATAGAGCCTTTATGATTCTTTGATACCTTCTAATATATTTTCCATCTTTGAACCCTGTACGTGATTAGAAGACCCCCGTATTTCCGTATAATATTTAACACTTATTTAGTACTCATTATGCATTTTGAGTAACTTCTTTATATGATAAGGCTGTGTGTTGTTTCCAGCTAACTTACGGCGTATGAACAGCTTTGAAGCTCTCCAATCAGCAACAAAGTACGAACTGTTCTATTTTTCACTTATTAATGCCCTTTTACAATCTATACACCTATAATTGAGTTTGATGTGAACTTATATTCTAATTTATTAGCTGATATTTCACTTATTTTCTTTAAATTGAAAATTGTAATTGTTGTTTATTAAATGTCTGAGAGAAAAGTAAAGGGTGATTTCCCCCATTTGAGATTTATTATATTTCCTGAAGTGCAAAAATGGATGGTTAAGATGTGAAATTTAATAATGAAGACTCAGCTTATCTTCGCACATTAGTCCAACTCCTTTTTTTTCTGACAACTTTCTTTGATATTATGTATGGCAAACAGAATTAAGATTCTCATATTTAGGCGGTAGGTGTTATTTTTGTTCTTAATAATTAATTCTTGTTGTGATGTGAAATTATATATGCAACGTGGGCCATTAGGGAATTTCTTTGGCGCAACGGTAAAGTTGTTGCTTTGTGACCAAAAGGTCATGGGTTCGAATCCTGGAAACAACTTCTTGCAAAAAGTAGGATAAGACTGCATACAATGGATTCTTCCCCGGGATCCCGCATGGTGGGAGCTTCGTGCATCGGGCTGCCCTTTTTCAAACTCACCATGACACTCAAAAATATGGCAAATGAAATTAAAACAAACAAGACCATGCAATTCTAGAGATACAGCAAGATATTGCCATTTCCATTTGGTATAAATACTTGGACGATCATTTGCTTGTGATATTGTCAGTTCAACAAGATTTTCATTAACAAGAGCCATGACCATGGGAAGGGTGAAATTGTAGAAAACCTCAAGGCATCTGGTTAGAGATCAGTGTGATTAATTGTAGGTGCTCCAACGTGCCAACATCCCTTATTGCTTGAGACACAACATTCACTTAGGCACTTAGTTTTAGAAATAAAGGAAATGATATATGAAACAAAATATACCTGCTATGCAAAATACTGAAATGCCCTGTCACTTCATATCAACATGTTTGAATTCTTGATAATGACAAGCTACACTAGAAAGATGGACATGACACAATTTTCAATCTTTTTATATGGTTATGAACATTTAGGACGGCACACAATATGCATCTAGGAATTCAGTTTCTTGATAACTTGCTTCATCAGGACGTATTAGCTTTCCAGAAGGGTAATTTCCCTAATATGTTTGTTTTGAGCAGAGCACTCCCTGTAGACTATGTTAGGCTGGATCAGGATATACTGTCTCCACTTGCTGGGAAGAAGGAACTGTATACTTACGAAACACTTGACTTTTGGGAACAAATTAAGACCCCAGGGTGACTAGCTGTCAATATTAACACTACTTTTTCTTCTTGTTCAGAATTGTCTTCTACTAACTTCTTGTTGCATTCATACGATTCTATAGGATATCTTTGAAATGCTCAGCCTTGTACCTGGCCCAATATCGTTATACTTCTCCAAATCTTCTAGCTTCGGGAGATGGCACTAAAACTGCTTCTATTATTGGTGATGTTTATATACATCCATCAGCAAAAGTACATCCAAGTGCAAAGGTTCTTTTATTGACACTCCTGAATCCTGATGTTTTGCTTAGGAATTGTAGCAGCTTGAATGAACAAACTATTTGTTTTTAGAAAAAAATAATTTATCAAGTCTGGTTAATATATCAAATAATATTTGAGTATTTAAATTATTTCCATAGTTACAAATGATATTCAGTTTTGAGAGCTTATATATTAATAGGATTTTTTAAGAACTCTTTATGCTTGTAAAATGGTGATTTTATTAAATGGTTGCAAAAAAAAATAAAAACTAGCTTTCCCAAATTAAGCTTGTTTTGCCACATGCACAGATTTATTTTGGTGTGACTCCTTGGTTATTTGAAATTGTTTTTTTATTTTATCGGTGGCTCTGCATTTGTACTAGTATGAATCAAAGTGAGCTGACTGCGTTCTGCTTTTTTCTTTAGTTTTTTTAAAAAAATGAAGAACAAAAGTACGAAGTGCTATTTTGTCTCAATATTTGTTATGCTGGAATTGGGATTTGTAGACAATTTCCCTTATTTATCAGCTAATGTGGTTGCACTTACTGGAACAGATTGGTCCTAATGTCTCTATATCTGCAAATGCTCGTATTGGAGCTGGTGTGAGACTAATCAGTTGCATCATACTGGATGATGTTGAAATTAAGGTCTGTAGTAATTTATTTTGGAAGTTAAAAGAAAATTTATATACAAACAATTAATGTTGTCTGCTATTTGACAGGAAAATGCTGTTGTTATACATGCCATTGTCGGTTGGAAATGTTCTATAGGGAAATGGTCACGAGTACAGGCAAGTTTCTATCTTCCTTCTGTACATCTGCCGTTTCCTTTTCACTTAAACAAGCTGAAACTGCATGTCAGCAATCAGGTAACCCTTGGATCCATAGGCTGCCTGAGTGGATTATTCATTACACGATGTAGCTTCATGTAATGACAGTCCATATAGAAGACTACCTACAATTATGCTGCAGTGTCCAGACTAGAAAACTGCTATCCGTAACGTGTCTCATGTCAACCTAAGAAAATATGGAGAGATTCTTTATTGTAGATTAAAGTGAGAATTCATACAAATTATATATTTTTTATTTTGTAAAAAAGTTGTAGGCTACACAGAAAGATCATCTAAAAAGCCTACTACTTTGTCAGAGCTTGGTGGTAGAAGATAATTAATTAGAATCTTAATCTAAGGCCAATTTAATTCTATAATTTGCAACTACAAAGTTGAACAAATATTTATTATGGAAGAATATCATTCGAGTAGTATCTGGTCTGCTTTAGGCCATGTCTCTGCTGCTTGAACTGGGCCAACTGGTGTTATATTTGGTTCATATCAGGCTTGCTTATTGTGTTAGCTTCCTGTTTGTTATTGCAGGCTGAGGGAGACTACAATGCCAAACTTGGTATCACCATCCTCGGTAACTCCTCTAGTTCAAGTTACTAATCGTGCCACTCTTAAGCATCGTACTTACCTGTTCTTCTATTTTCTTGCCAATCCAGGAGAGGCTGTTGCAGTTGAAGATGAAGTTGTGGTGGTCAATTGTATCGTTCTGCCAAACAAGACGCTTAACGTCAGCGTTCAAGAAGAAATCATCCTATGATAGCTTATTTATATTTAAGCTCCTTGCATGCCTCATTTATTATTCTCATGCTAAATTTTAACAAACGTTATTCTTTATAAGATCTGTTGTCAACTAGTGGTTTAGCGAGAGACAGAAAAACTGAATCAGGATATACTTTTGTATTAGTGTGGTACAAGGGAAACATGCAAGGAATAAGCACTTCTTGGTAACTAGTATTTCTTCTTCCACCGAATCAGTGTTTCTCCTGAGATGTAAATGGCCAAGCATGAGATCAAGGACTCGACTTCTGTCTTATCTTGATCACCACCACGTCAAGCGCCCGAATGGAGCCAACAAGGGTGTGCCTCGTCAAGCGTCCGTGCCACACCCTCACCGTTTTTGTCAGTTCATAAGCCTTTCAACGCCATGCACAATTAGTTAAGATCCTCTGTCTCCATTTCTCTCTGTTTTCGTGTCTCATTGTCGATCGAACGGATTAGATTAAATCTCAAGGTATCATGACATCTTTAATATATGTGCAGTATCCTTGTGATGTGTAAAATATCCTTGAGATTTAATTTGATTCATCCGATCGATAATGAAACACAGGGATAGAGAGAAATGGGGACAAAGGATCTGAACTCATGCACAACCAGATTGTACTGGTTCTGAGCACTCTCTTGAATCAATTAATGTTTCTATTGGCAAATAACATTGTCAATATAAGTTATGCTTTATTTTTTCTGTCTAATAAATCTATTACTGATTCCCTATCTAATTAGTCGAAACCAGTTTTAAAAACATTAATGCCTTTTGTGAGACCATTTAAAATAATCTTAAATGCAAAAGTGGAGCTTTTCTAAGGTGTCTAGTGACTCATATGATATGACAAAAGATTAATTTTGAATCGCTTAGAATAAGAAACACTCTTTTTTTTTTTTAATTATTGGTATTGTTCGGGTTCGAGATCGGGGGATAAATCAGTTCCCACAACCTGATGTTTGTTGATGGATCCCACAACTTGATGTTTGTTGATTCAATGTCACACCACGTATTGTCGAATGTTGAGTTACTTCTCCTTTGTGGATCGTGCTGCCACCGAACCACTTCTCCTCGAATTGACTATAGATGATCGCCAACGGCAACTATAGGAAAAAAAGGCTTACATCAGAGATTAGAGAGTCGACCGAGCAGAACTCGGCTCGACCCTTCTGAAGCTCAACTCAAACACGCTGTAGAAAAAGGAGAAAACAAATTGAAAACGAAAGAGAAATGCAATGTGTTTTTTTAAAAGAGCATATCCTATCCCTTGGGGTCGTCACCTTACTTATAAGAACAGAAGAAAGAGCAGCAATTTATCAAAGACACCTGAAATACTCGGCATTTATTAAAAGACGTACTATAATTTAATATTTATTAAAGGGTGTAGTTAAATGTGTGTTATTTCTCTTCTACCCTACTTGTCAACTTCTTCTTTTCGTAAGCTATTTTTTAAGGCATTCGAAAAACATTTTAAGAAATTCTTATTCGAAAGTGATTTCTATGATTTGGATGCACGCCATTTCATTATGTGTCTTACCCTTTCTCTGTCCATACATCTTCTTGCTCTTTTAAACATGACTTCATCATGAACCTCTTCTGGCTTATCATATCTCTTCTTTCAGTTTGATGGGATTGCAAGAAAGTAGAAAGGGAGAGTATTATTGTAAGATGTTCAAGAGGTGACTTGAAGAGGCGTTGAAGGACAAATTTCAAACAAGATTGAATTTGATAGAAGAAGACATATAAAGATTTAATGATGTATGAATAAATTTGCTATTGTAAAATTATTTTGTATTGTAAAAAAAAATAGTATACAATTTTGTAGCAAAAGATGATTACAAAAATTATATTTATGTTATCCATCGATGTGTGGAGAAGATTTATGGAATAACACCAGTAATATGGTGTTCTCCATTACTTATTCAGTTTGCGAGGTGCTCCACCGTGATGCTAAATTTTAGCTAAAATTTGGTCATGGTATCTAGGATACGAGGCTCACATTTGGCTAATATGGTATGTATCAGGCCCACTTTGTTCCTTGATCAAAACTTTGGTTTGACACCATATCTAATTTCTCCTTGCTCAACCTTTCCTAATGGTTGTGAGTTTGTAGAAATCCAAGTACCCTAGGTCCATTAGTGGATATGTTTCAACTTAAATGTGGGCTTGATATGAGATCATATCAGGTACACTTTGATCGTTGATCACAACTTTAGTTTGACACAATATTTACCTTCTCCTCGCTTAACTCTTTCTAGAAGTTGCAAGTTTGCAGAAATACAAATACCCTAGGTCCATTAGTGAGTTTCGGTTAAAATCCAATTATCAATTATGAAAATCTAGTATGTACACCGTATTTATCGTTGCTTGCTCTTTGAATTACAACATCACTTGATTATAAAGTTGTAACTTTGCTAACTTAGTTTGTAATTTAGTTTTTAGGGACAATCATATTACTAAAGAAATTCTCTCTAAGATATAAAATACGCTTGATGCAAATTCTGCCATGGGGCAGGGAGCTAATATACTAGAATTATCCAGAACTAATATTCCATCTTTTTCTGAGTATAGTGGTGTGAGAAACACAAATAGAAATACAAGCAATTTGACATTTGATTTAAATGAAGATGCAAGTAACCTAGAAGATAAGGTTCTGAATCCTTATACGACATTTATTGAATACTTTGAGCCTACTTGGAGTGAGAAGGAAGAATATTATATCCGGATTGCAGAGGAATTACAACACAATACAAATGTATATAAATTTTTAACTGATGATATGGAGATTGAGAAATATGAATTTCCTCTAGAGAAGCATAGTGACTTAAAGGAGTTTTCAATAGTTGATGATTCATATATTCTAAATTCTCGATTGCTACAAATGCCAATTGAAGAGGCAACATATGAACATGAGTTTTTTGCTGGACAGGTTTTTCTGTCTCGACAAGAGTTTAAGAATGCACTTATCCAACATGTCATGATTAAACATATGAGATATAACTCAGTTAACACTTGGATAAATAGAGTTAAAGTAGTCTGCTGCAATCAACCAGGTATATGGAGAGTAGTTGGCTGGGGAATGTAGAATTTATTGTTACAAAATATGTAAAGGAACACCAATATGCCACTGTTAGGGAAAGTGCTGATCATCAAGCATCCTCTTCCTCATTTGTAGCATTTTTTGTTGAAGAATAATTTGATTCTAATTAATAATACAAGCTAAGTATGATTATATCAGATATAAAAACTAGGTTTGGAGTGACCATATCAGACATAAAAGTATATATAGCCCAGGAGAAAGTGACAAAGAAGGTCGTTGGAGATTATGATCAGGCCTATAGAGATCTTCCACTACATCTACATGAGTTAAGAGTCAGGGATCCTGAAACTTATATGACACTATACATGAATGGTAACAATCAGTTCTAACATTGTTTTTGGGATTTTAGTACTTGTCGAAGAGTATTCAGGTCTTATCTATACAAACTGATCGGAATTGATGTCACACATCTAAGAGAGAATTAATAAGGTATGTTGTTGACCGTGATCGATGGTAATGGCAATGCCCTCCCAATTGCCTTCGGAATCATTGAAGTTGAATGTGGGTCTGCATGAGAGTGATTTTTGGATCATACGAAGAGATTCTTTATTGTTGATGCATAGTCAATGACCATAGTATTAGATGGACACCGAGGCATTATATCAGCAGTTAGAAAAGTCTACCCAACCGACAATCATGCTTTATGTTGCCACCACATGTCCTGAAATATGGTAACATATACCGCAGTAGGTCAGCTTTAGGTTTGTTTTTGGCAGCACAACAAGCAAAGACAATGCTCCACTATAATCTCATAATGCAGTCCATATTTGAAAACATCTAGATGCCCATAAATGGCTTTAGAATATTGATCCTAAAAGATGGACTAATGCACACTTTCGTGGGAAAAGGTACACAATGCTAACCACTAATTGTATGGAGAGTTTAAATGCTTTGTTCAAGTATACACGTGAATTTCCCATGAACAAGTTAATTGATAATACTAGAAGAAATGTAGTTCAATGGTTCTTCAAGTGAAGGGAGGAAGTCTTAAAATGGTATATTGCTTTGACATCTCATGCTACCAAAGAAATGAATTTAAGGAGAGAGAAAACTAGACCATATAAAGTCCACCCTTAATCTAAAATGGAAATAAAGACACAGAGTGCTTCATCCATTGTTAATTTAGAAAGAAAATATTATAATTGTGGGGAATTTCAAAATTCAAGAATGCCTTACTCACATGCTATTGCCATCATTATTCAGCAGAACATGGATACACTCCCGTATTGTGAGCATTATTTTCATTCACAAAATTGGAATGTCACTTGCATGGTTCATATTTACCCTTATCGAACCAAGAAATTTTGGCTTAGGGGTGTAAACAACTTTATAATTCTATGTCCCCGTAGGAGTAGCGAAAGAAGGCACAAATCAAGTCTAAACATAATGAGAAGATAGAAATTAAATGCATCCGCTGCAAACAAATGCATCATAATCGAAGGTCTTGTAGAATGCTAGCAACCCTTGGTTCTTGACTTATTGGTATATGTATATAGGAATATTATGCTTGCTTTATATATTTTGTAAAAAGGAAGAGTGGATCCATATATTTTGTATGTAGTACATCCATAGTGTTGTAAGAAAAATAATTGTAAAGAGTGTCGTTACTTTTATATCTTTGTATGTAGTATTTATTATTTAATACACAGTGTTATCTATGATATGAGAAGTGTATACTAAATGGTCAAAGGATTAACAATATAATTGCCTAGCTAAATAGAAATCACAATGTCCAAATTTACATGTTGGTGCTGATCAGTGAAAAAAGTTAACATCAATGTAAACCAATCCCATGCAAGCCAGAACTAAAACCTCACACCATATCTATGATCTATAAACTAAAATCTTGCAAGCGGTTGTGATTTTTCATAAATTTAAATAGGCTAGGTCCAACAGTGAGTTTCAAGTCTATAGGGTGTGCTTGAAAATTTCAAATAGTCTTATAAATTGGGTTTCAACTATAAGTTCTGACTAAAAAAATGGGTGTTATTATGTTTGTAAATTTAAATTCGACAAGGTGTGTTGTTCATTGAAATTCATCAGTTGCATTATTCCTTGCCAACTGGCATGCCACAAGAACATCATCGGTAGTAGTTAAAACTAAGTTTTGATACTATATCTACTTTCTCCTCATTCAACCCTTCCCAGTGATTGCGAGTTTGCCGAAATTCAAATACCCTAGGTCTATCAGTGGATTTTAGTCAAAACCCACTTATAGACCTAGAAAGGTTTGATTGCATCAATTTCAAGTTTTGTGAGTTTCTGGTATTGCAAGGACTCTAACAGTGTCATTCATTGCTTATTTAGGGCTGTCTAGAGGTGCTCTAATGTTATGGTAAGTTTTAGCTTGAATGTGGGCTTGATATGATCTCATATTAGGCCCACATGGGCTTGATATTCCGATACCATGGTTACTTTATTCATTGATCACAACCAAGATTGTTATCTTGATATCTAAAGCTTCACACCATATCTATGATCTGTAAACGAAAACCTTGATAGCGGTTGCGATTTTTCAGAAATTCAATAGAGGGTTTCAAGTCTATAGGGTGTGCTTGGAAATTTTAAATAGTCTTGTAAATTAGATTTCAACTATAAGTTATGACTAAAAAAATAGGTGTTGTTGTGTTTGTAAATTTAAACTCAACAGGGTGTGTTGTTTATTGAAATCCATCAGTTGCACTGTTCCATACTAACTAGCATGCCATAAGAACATTATCGGTAGTAGTAAGAACTAAGTTTTGACACTATATCTATATTCTCTTCACTCAATCCTTCCTAGTGATTGCGAGTTTGTAGAAATCCAAATATCCTAGGTTATCATTGGATTTTGGTCAAAATCTACTAATGAACTTAGAAAGGTCTGATTGCACCCATTTCACATCTTTTAAGCTTCTGGTGTTACAAGGACTTCAACAACCCCATCCATTACTTATATAGGGCTCTCTAGAGGTGCTCCAACGTTACGATAATTTCTAGCTTGAATGTGGGCCTGATATGGGTTCATATCAGGCCCATGTTAGGTTTGATATGATCCCATATCAGGACCATGTTGGACTTGATATGATTCCATATCAGGTCCACATGGACTCGATATCCTGATACCATGGCCACTTTGTTAATTGATCACAACCAAATTTTTATCCTGATATCTAAAACTTCACACCATACTACGTTCTATAAACTAAAACCTTACTAGCGTTTGTGATTTTTCAGGGTGTATAGGGTGTGCTAGGAAATTTTAAATAGTCTTGTAAATTGGGTTTTAACTCTAAGTCATAACTAAAAGTTCACGCCATCAGCTTCATCCATAGGACATGTATAATTCATTTTTAGGATTCAAATATGGGAACACACAACAAGGGACTTCTGAGTGACCCTAATTTTACCAGCCTTATTTTCAGTACCATCAGCTTGAGCAGGATCTTAAGGAGCAGTTGCAATAATTTTAGCCACAATAAAAAGCACAGTTTCAATCAAGAACACATCCATCGACATAGTTACAGTTGCAATCAGATCAACTTACTACATCAATTATTGAGGGCATGGATCATAGAGCTTATGATATTTCTGACCTTAATTCCGCTACTCTACATGACTCTTCTAGTTTTTTATATCATGATATTGTAGTTGATCTAGATAATTTTGTTGTTGATGATATTGCTATTCCAAATATTCTTGATATTGCAGGTGTTATTGATGATGATGGAAGTGTAGAGACTTGTACTGCCCAAGAATCGCTTCTTTTGGTTATACTACCACCTGAGCTAGTCGAGACTGTTGTTGCACTTAGTGATGATGAAAGTGTAGGGATGATCCAAGAATCACTTCTTTCGATTGCATGACTGCCAGAGCTAGAGCCTTTAACAGTCTAAGAGAATGTCACATTCACTATTCTAGACCCTCTAGGTATCTTTTGGTGTGGTAAGATTAATATTTCTTTTATATTTTTAAAAAAATCTATGGGGGTAATTAGGTCTGATTTTATTGGATGTGACACATGCTCTGTTAATATTGATATTATTTCTAGTCCATCTTACACGACATGCATGTAGGAATTACATCCTTTTTTTAGTGCACAGGATTTCTATAGGAATCTCATTCTCAGTAAATCATGTAAGGTTGTACTTTATTATTTCAAGAAGGCCCTAATCATGTATGTAATAATGAAGCTTCTGGAGTGAACACTCCAACTTAATCGTCTTCGACCACCGGAGAAAATTTTTGAGGAGATGATGGTGGAGGGAGCAATCCTCACTTCACCTACAACCATCCCACTTCTAGATTGGCTTTTGGAACTGAATCGACTCCGACCACCAGAAATTTAAGGGAGTCTATTCCATCTTACTTTTTTTTTCTTTCTGTTTGTATATATTTCTTTGCTTTGTTTGTTTTTGGTTGGTAGTTCATTTTTATTTTGTTCGATTGGTTTTCATAATAAATTGTCTATGCATTCTTTTTATCATTTTAGAATTTGTAAAAGTTAGTTAAATTTGATTGTCGAGTTTGGAGATTTATTGTCATGATTGGATTCTTGAATTACATGTGGTTACAACTTGGTGATGGATTCTATGTGGGTAGATTGAGATGATAATTTTAATATACCTAGTGAGAATATTTTTAAGCATATTGCTCTCATTTATGTGTGATGTACTTGTGGTTAATGTTACTCTAGAACTTGTTTAATTCTTTCGAGAGTACATTATTATAGGTTTGCATGATTTTTGTGAAGGCTATTTCACTTGCTTCTATTCATTCATAGTGTTATCACTTGTTGCTTTAATAATTCCCTCATTTTGGGGCATTTCTTTCTTTTCTTTTGTACATTTATTTCACTTTATTACTCTTTTGGATGTGGATACTTTAGATGCTACATGATGAGTGTTTTACCGGGGACAGACAAAAGTTTAAATGTGAGGGAGAGGAATAGCTTAGAAGAATTTAGGAGAAGTATAGGTGAACCATACTTGATCACCATAAGTGAACCATGCTCGTTATTATTTTAGTTAAGCTATTATTGATAATGTGTAGGGAAGTGCATGATATGGTATGTTTGAAAAAAAATTAGGACGAATGACAAAAAAAAAAAGATATATAAAAAGAAAACAAAAATCAGAAATGGAAAAAAAGCAAAATAAAAATAAAAAATAGAAAAAGGAAAAGAAAAAAAAAGAAAAAAAAAAGAAAAAAAATGCTTTGACATGTCGTGCATTTCATATTCCTTTGTGATAGATTTTTTGAGAGTGACAATTTTTATTGTAGCAATATTTAGATTTTATTGTATATCATGAGTGAATTTTTTATAGTGAAAAGTTATAGTAAAAGTTGTTTCCATATTTATTGAGTTGTGAAGAACTAGCTTAGAATTTAGATGAGATATTTTTGGGGCAATATTATTTTTTTACTCATCTATTTAGCATTCCATTATGTCCATATCTTCCACCATTACTTTGCTTTATCTTCTTCATTTTTTTTCTTACACATTATCATTTACTTTGATTCATGATTCTCTTACATTATAAATAAGCTTTCATATATGGTGCATTCTTATGTATATGATAGTGGTGAAGATTAGAAGAAAAGCAAACATATGATAGTTGTATAAACCATGAGTAGCTTGAATGAGCTTCACTATTGCATGTATATGAGAGGAGAGCCACCATCACTTACTTTGTAAGGTTTATTTTGTTACCATTTTCAATTTATTCATTATGGATTGAAATCATCATATTAGTTAATGAGTGTATGAATTGAATCTATGAATGCTTGGGTCATTATGACAATTTAGGTAACTTTCTTTTACAAATTTCTAAGCATGATTGAGAATTCTATGAGAATACATCCTTAGTTATTTTCTTACTTTTGCTCACTTGCACGAGACATGCAAAAATAAATGTGGGGGATTTGATAACTAACCGTTTTATTTATTATTTTGGCTCTTATACTTGACATTTTGGCCATCTCGCATGCATCAATTGGTATTTATATCATATTTATGAGTAGGAATTTATTTGAAACTTAATTATAAATTTCCTACAATTATGTAGTTAAATCTCATGTTTTTAATGTGATTTTGTAGGGAATCCAAAGAGCAATGGATCAATGTCAAGTTGGATCAAATTTGACTTGATTTAGAGGTCAATTTGAGGAGATCAAGTTGAATTAATATGAACTATTGATCGAGATCTAGAGAGATCTTGTTCCTTCACTTAGATCTAGTTATCCAGCCCTCCATCCAGATTTGGAGCTACATGGACCGTTTGATCAAATCAGTCTTAATTTACTTTCTAATGATCTAAATCACTCATCTCATGATTTGACGGCCAAATCTTCATCCATCTCCCTCACAAGCATGGATGACTTAGATCGAAGGAGAAAATCCTTCCTTTTATTCATGTAGATGCATAGTGAATAGGGTAGCTAGGGCTCATTACTTTCACATTTTTCTCTCCTTCATCAACTCCCGACGTCCATTTTCCCTTTGCTCTCCCGATCTTCTCCAAATGACGATGGATTTCAGTGATTCTGGCGATGATTATGACATTCCGATTATGCTCGACTCGCCGGAGTGGTTCTTCGATGTTTCCCTCTTCCTTTATGGCTTCTTCGATGTCCTTGCCGAAGTGGTAGCAAGGGCTAGAGCTTCAAGGTAAGCAGCGGCAGCAGCAAGCTTCGATCTTTTGCACCTCACCGGAGTGGTTCTACGGTGTTTCCTTCACCTCCCAACATCCTTCCAACACTCCTGCACTCTGTGGTTCGGACGGGCAGGGGAAGAAGCGGCGGCGACAGTATATCCTCTACTCCGGCGGCAACATATCAGCTCCTTCACATCCCACCAGCGAGCTTCGAAGGGTTCCCTTGCTTGAGTGGTTGCAAAGGCAAGGAGGTTCTTAAAGAGTTTCAATAACCACTTCTATTCGTCGGAGATAGCTTCACGGTGTTGTATGGACTCTGGCTTCATCCAATTTGGCTAAGCTCGTCGAGATTCGCGTGGGTGGAAGAAAATTGACAAAGACAGATAGCCCTCCCCATCTTTCGATCAACTTCCATCGGAGTGGTTCTTCAGTGGAAGATTCGTATCATTGTCGTTGTCGAAGCAAGCACCACCATCAGTCCATCACCTTAATTGCTATCCACTGGAACTGATGGTTCCATCTCTGGGCCTTCGTGTGACGGTCAAAGTAGTCACTTGGAGTTGATCATGGATTGTGGTTGGATAGTTTAGTTTACTTACCTATTTAATTGTTTCATGTTTGGTTAATTTAGTTGAATTTCTTGTTTGATCTATGTGTTATTTCTTTATCATGTTTGATTGTTTAGTGTTGCATTTTGTTTCATTTATGCATGATTTTTTATCTTGTATCATAGGGTGACAATGTGATACATATTTATCATTTATGCATAGTTAGGTTTTGTTTATTTCTATTTAGGTTTGTTCAATTCACTTGCATAGTTCAATTATATGTCTTGTAATTCCATTTATTTTCCTATCATGCCTATTGATGGATTTCTTGTGTCATAGTATGACAATACGGTGCAGGGTAACCTTCGATAGTTAGCTAGGATTTTAGTTTCATTTATGCATATTTATTTTGTAGGTGGTGCTTGTAGCGTAGAATGACACTGCGCTATGGGTTCATCTTTGTTGGTTAGTTAGGATTTCATTTATTTTATTAGGTTTAAAGAACAACCCCAAACAAAACTCCTTGGTTTGATTTGGTCTAAAAACAAAGGTCTTGCCATTAGTTCCATGTGAGAGATAGCCTAGACTCTCTACTATGCTACCTTAGTGTAGGTTAAGGGGTTTCAGTTGATTATAAATTATTTAATTTGATTTGTGTAAGTGATCGTTGTGATATCATCAATGCCTTTTCTATTGATTTTTTTTAACGTTGTTTTTTTACCATTTTTTCCTACGGTTCTTTCTATTATTCTTTTTTCAAACCGTTTTTTTTCTACCATTGTTTTTTCTATCAATTTTACTAATCATTTTTTTTCCAATGGTTTGCAACGACTAATTTTAGATTATATATATCTATCATCTCTTTTAAATTTTTATCATTCATCTTACACCGAAAAATTATTCCATTCTTATTTTTTTGTAATCCATTTCATTTCATCTTTTATTCTTTCAAAAGGATCCAAATTATAGTGGAGGTTTTAAAAAAATCAATTCTAAAAATGCAATTTAGTAAAGTTCATGCAATCATCCTTATGTTTAATATTCTCAATTTTAACTTCCACATACTATCTCCAAAATTTTCCAAATGTTTTATACATTCCATAATTTTTTCTAAATTTTTAAAGTTCTTAAAACTTGTTGGCTCCTTCGAGTAATGCCCCTCAACCTCCATTTTACATCTATCCTCTAGAATATTAGCAGTCCATAGCAAGCTAATTCGTAATGTCACACCTTCTTATGGAATTTCTTCTCCACAACCCTCATTCATGCTCTCAAACGTATCAAGAAGGGTTAGCATAGACGTATCCAGAACTGACAAAGAATCAGTAACACTATCTGAGGTTCCAGAGTTGAGCAATGAAGGGAGTTTAGGTGTGTGTAACACCAAACGAGCCAAGTGGTCAATGGACGAAGAGTTGCACCTTGCAAAGGCATGAATCAATATTAGCATCAATCCAATCATTAGTATTGATGAAAAGGAACAAACTTTCTGGAAACGGATTGTGGATTACTACAAGTATTAATCTGATGGTTTTGTGGAGTAACCTTAGGTGAAGGTAAAATTACATTTCTATAGGCTTCATCTGATGGTGAATGAATTTATAGTCATATACAACAACTTTTATACATATCGTGAAAGCAAGTGGAGTGATGAGGATGTACTCATGAGAGCACATAAAATATGGCAGAAAAATCATTACAATAAGTCCTTCAACTATGAACATGTTTGATGAGTTCTTAGAGATTGTGAGAAATATGCTCCACAGGGAGTTGATCATCATGTTAACAAACAATCCAAGACCTCAGAATCAAGAGGGTACACATCCTCATTCAATCCGGATGATTGACGTAGATGATTGTGAAGTGCATACTCATCCAATAGGGCAAAAGGTAGCGAAAAGGAAAGGTAAATCCAAAACTAGAGACATTGATGACATGTAATTCGATAATAAATGGTAAAAAATGGAAGAATTACAACGAGAACTAATTGAGATGCAAAAGCACAAGATGACAATCAAGGAGTATGAAATCTTTATGAAGGATACTAGTGGAATGACAGAAGATCAGCTTAAGTTACATTTTAAATTTTATGAAAATATTAAAAAGAAATATGGTATGTATTGGATGTTTTAAAGATTATCTTTATAAAATTTGTTATTTTTATTTCATCTATGTAATTTATTTTTATTTATATTAATGTTATTTGTATTGAAATAGTTTTTCTAAAACTAAGAGAAATAATTGACTGTTATAACTAAAGAGCCCGTCTAAAAATAGTCGTTAACAAACTAGAGGTGGATAAAATTAACGGTTATAAAAATAACCGTTATAAAACTAGCCGATTTAAAAATAGCTGTTAGAATTAGTCGTTATAAATATATCTCTTATAACTAGCCAGTACAAATGCTTCTATATATTAATGTATAGAAGCTAGAATCCTCCATTCTACTAACATTGTCTTCTCAAACTACATTGATAGTATTCATTTATTTCAAATTATGTCTCATGATCTCAATCGCTCTAGGCGTTCTATTCTCTACGAACAGTGGATAAATGTTTTGATGGATTCAGATGATGACTTGGATCACATGACGCTGATGCTAGTTGAGCATAAAGAAATGAAAGTTCTAGCAGCTCAAAGTTCTTCCGGAAGAACTCACAGAAGGTATTTAAATCAAGAATGTGAAGCCAGACATGATCACCTCTTGAATAATTACTTTTCTGATCAGCTAGTATATCTTGATGAAGTATTCTGAGGTGATTTTATATACGAAGAGAGTTATTCCTTAGCATAGTCAATGCCTTGAGACATCATTCTTAATATTTTAAATGGAGGGTTAATGCAGCAGGAAGACGTGGTTTATCACCCCTTTAGAAATGCATGGTCGCTATCCTTCGATTGACGTATGGATCCCATGCCAACATTTATGATGAATACCTATGAATGAGTGAAACAACTGCTCTAAATTGCTTGGTTAACTTCTGTTAGTGTGTGATTGAAATATTTAGGACACAATACTTAAGAAGACTTAATGTTTCTGACATCTAACATTTGCTTGAATTGTATGAACAAAGACACGACTTCCTTGACATGTTGGGTAGCCTTGATTATATGCATTGAGAATAGAGAAATTGTCCCGTTGCTTAGAAACACCATTTACTCTAGGAAATCATGAGGTCCCAACAATTATGCTTGAAGCGGTTGCATATGCAAACTTATGGATACGACATTTTTTTTTTTAAATCGTAGGGTCATGTAATGATATCAATGTGCTTAACGAATCACTTTTATTCAACGAAGTTCTACAAGAAAATACACCATAGATTAATTTTACAATAAATGCATGACACACATACAAAAGGATAATATTTAGCTAATGCTATTTATTCAGAATGAGCTACTTTCGTTAAGAGCATTTCGTGCGCATGCCCACAAGATTCCAAGAAAAAAATATTCAAACAAAGACAAGAAGCTGTAAGAAAGGACATCGAGCGAGCATTTGAAGTGCTCCAATCTAGTTGGGCAATGATCAGAGGTTTAGGACGATTTTGGTAGAAGAATAACTTGAAGGATATCATGTATACATGTATTATTTTACACAAAATGATTATTAAGGATAAAGGGGATGCAGTAAGCAATCAATTGGTTGAATGATGAAGAAGATCTTTTGGCATAGATATTTCAAGGCTCTACTCAAGAGTTTGAAGAATATCTTCGGATAAACTACGAGAAATGTGATAATCAAGTACATCATTAATTTTGAATCGACTTGGTTGAGTATATTTGGACACACTACAAGTGTGATTAGTAAATGATTAATTTTTATAAATTATTTGTAATAATTCTTTATTAAATGTTGTACTATTTTTTAAAATTTTAATTTTTAATACTATTTTTTAACAAATTATGTGATATAAGAGTGATCCATCGATAAATAATTGAGGTTCTTTTAAAGATAGATTAATGGTTGAGTGTAGCTACTTAGGATCATAAAAAAAAAAATTATATGAAGATTTTTTAGAAAAAAAATAGAGTAAGAGTTTTTTTATTTTTGATATGATAATAAAATGGTACATAGAAAATGAAAAAAAAAAAAAATCTCACTTGTAAAGTTTTTCATGGGAGATGTCCTAAGCTACTAATGTGTGGTCTTCACATGCACAGTCAAGTCTCAGAGTGTCAGTGACAATCGTTTAACAACTTGTTTCATTGTTTGGCGGGTATGGAATGAATTATTAAATCCAATGCCTTTCGTCTGCGTCCATCCGCTTGGCGTTATCCAGCGCACGTAATAACTGAGATGTGCATCTACTCGTATAAAGGACAGCTATTTATTTTTGACTTTAGAAAAAAAGATGTTTCCATCCTTCATTTTTCATTTTAATAATTAAACATTCGTTTTTTTAATTATAAAAAAGAAGTTCCATCTTTCATCTTTTGTATATTTTATTTTTGACACTATTATAATTATTACATAATTTTGATTTCTTAGTTATTACAACTAAACTATAATATCTACTATTAATTAAAAATAAATTATCGATATTATAGGAGTTATAATTTGTAATTCATATTGATAAACATTCATATTATAAAGAGTTATAAATTATAACTATTACAATAATATCATTAGTATTGGCCAAAATTAAAGTACTGTTATAATATGAACATAATTAGTATACTAAAATTTATTAATTTGTATTACTCATAGTTGAAATATCCATCTTCTATCTAATAATGTTGAAAATAAAATATACTAATATAAGAGATTAAAAAAAACACATCCTTTTAGATTATCCAACTTTATTATGGGACCTATTATATTATATTATATTATATTATTATCACATTAAAAATAAAAAAAAACCATAACTTTTAGGACATATTCAATGATAAATGGTTTTTTTTTTTTTTTTTGACTTTTTAGTGTAGTCCCCACCAAAAATGAAGAAAGAAAAATAACAATAGGAAAGAGAATCATGAAAAAATTGTAAAAAACCTTCATTATCGACGGTCTTATAAACCCCTCTCTATAATCATAAATCCAAAAAATAACTTTATATTAGATCCCACTAAAACTCACACATCATTATTGATATTTTTCTATTTACTATTTTTATTTATAATATTCATTTATACACCATCATAAATATATATTTATAATATACATATTAATTAATTTATTAATAATATATATTAGTTTTATTTAATAATTTTTAACAAATTATTAATTTAATAATTAATATATAATAATTAATTCTAATTTTAATTTTTACATATGTAGATTTGTTTATGAAAAAAATAATTTCACGCCCATGCCCACATGCGCACGTGCTGTACATGCGCCAAAAGAGAGGTACACAGCTGACAGCACCCTTCTTTTGACATGCATTCTTATTCTTTTTAAATTATTCTAAACCACGCATTAAATTTTGGATCCTAAGATCTTTGATTTACGAATTCCACGTTAATTACATTGGATTTACAAAACCCAGCTAATTAGATTTTATAAATCTAGCATTGCAGCATGATACGGTTGGCAATGGAGGGGCCCCCGGAGGAAAGGATGAGAAGAGTCAAGGTCATATAGCGGTCAAAAGTTAAGAAGACGTGGCGGTCAATAGTCAAAGTGACCTGGCAGTCAATAGTCAAGGTAGCTCGGCAGTCAATAGTCAAGCTGATTAGGCAGGCAGAGGCAAGCATATGGGGTAGTCAGAGGCCCGGCAGACTTGCCGATCAAGGGAGCAAAGTAGTTGAAAGACAAAGAGAGACGGCAGACGGAACACCGGGCACAGGTCGGGATCGGCAGAGCTGGGTAGAGGCAGCTCGATCTACAGGTCTGCGATTCGAAGGCTCGGAAGTGCAAGTCACAAATCACAGATCAGAAGCGTCAGAGCTGTGTAAAGACAGCCTGATCTACAGGCTTACGGTCGAGGGCCAGCAAATACTCACGGGTCGGGATTGGAAGAGCTGGGTAGAGGCAGCTCAATCTACAAGTCTGCGATTCGAAGGCCCAGAAGTGCAAGTCACAAATCATAGGTCGGAAGCGGCAGAGCTGTGTAAAGACAGCCCGATCTACAGGCTTACGGTCGAAGGCCAGCAAATATTCACGGGTTGGGATTGGCAGAGCTGGGTAGAGGCAGCTCGATCTACAGGTCTGCGATTCGAAGGCCCGGAAGTGCAAGTCACAAATCACAGGTCGGAAGTGGCAGAGCTGTGTAAAGACAGCCCGATCTACAGGCTTACGGTCGAAGGCCAGCAAATACTCACGGGTCGGGATTGGCAGAGCTGGGTAGAGGCAGCTCGATCTACAGGTCTGCGACTCGAAGGCCCGGAAGTACAAGTCACAAATCACAGGTCGGAAGCGGCAGAGCTGGGTAGAGGCAGCTCGATCTACAGGTCTGCGATTCGAAGGCCCGGAAGTGCAAGTCACAAACCACAGGTCGGAAGCGGCAGAGCTGTGTAAAGACAGCCCGATCTACAGGCTTACGATCGAAGGCCAGCAAATACTCATGGGTCGGGATTGGCAGAGCTGGGTAGAGGCAGCTCGATCTACAGGTCTGCGACTCGAAGGCCCGGAAGTACAAGTCACAAATCACAGGTCGGAAGCGGCAGAGCTGTGTAAAGGCAGCTCGATCTACAGGTCTGCGATTCGAAGGCCCAGAAGTGCAAGTCACAAATCACAGGTCGGAAGCGGCAGAGCTGTGTAAAGATAGCTCGATCTACAGGCTTATGGCCGAGCGCCAGGAAATACAGGGTACAGGGTACAGACTGTGATCGACAGTGCTGTTTAGGGTGAGCCCGACTGACAAGTAACGCTTAGAGGCGGGATCTGGTCAAGGGGTGTGAGGTAGATGCAGACCGCGATAAATAAGATGAGCTAAGCTGTGCAGGAGTCGGAGGATCACAATTGTCCGTCAAGGGTAATCATTACATACCAGTGAGATGTGCGAAGGCGGAGGTTCCTAAACGAAAAGATGCCCTCATAACCAATAGTAGCCTGACAGATGTCCTTCACTACAAGACAAAACTCATGTGTAAAGGCGGAGGTTCCCAAACAAGAAGATGCCTTCACGACCAATAGCAGCACGACAGGTGTCTGGGATATATAACAAAGCCTAGCGTCTAACGTTTTCTGACAAGGTTGCAGGTTCTGGAAGCAAGGCGGATGCATAAAAAGGAGGAGATTCCTCGTACGCGGGTACGCACTCTCTCGTCATTTTTTCCACAACTTCTCATTTTCAGTCTCTCTATTTTTTCTGGGGAAAAAGTACTTGACTTGAGCGTCGGAGGGCCTGATCCGGGGGTTTTTTCCCTGGGTTCTGGTCTCTAACGTTAGGGAGGGGAGATCGTCTGAGCGTGTGCAGGGTCCTGTAGCATCGTCAGCCGCCCGTGGGAGCCGAATCGCCCACGACTTTCCGTCAACAACTAAGCCATCGCGACCAGCCTTGGTCCGACTCAGCTTTCGGACAGGATCAAATTTGGCGCCGTCTGTGGGAAACACAACAGCCTGATCCGAAGCGTGAAGATGGAGGACTCTGGTCGAAGCTCCAGTAGAAGGATTAATGTTACCATGACCGTGGGGGAGTACGAGCTCTTCAAGGAGGTCAGAAAGCGAGCCGCCTCTGAAAAACAAGGCACGGTTTCACGACCTCGCCTAGCACCTGAAGCATCCAAAGAACCAGCTCCTGTTTCCGACAGGAGCTCAAAGAGAAAGCAACCGGAAGAACTCCCTCATACTTCATTCCGAGAGCCTCGCCGCAACTATCATCGAGCTGGACCTCGAGAGCATAGCCCGAAGAAAGAAGAGCCGCCGGCGTCGGTGGCGGAAAGCTCTTTACATCCACCCCAGGATTCAGGAAAGGGGAAGGCTATAATCTCTGCCAGAGATCTGCCTGAAGATCCGGATGATAAGGTACCCTTCTCGGCTCAGATCTTGAGAGAAAGCCTGCCAAGGGGTTATCGAGCCCCAAACATCGGAGAATATGATGGGAGCAAGGACCCGGAGGAGCATCTGCGGAAGTTCAAGAATGCAGCTATGTTGTATCAATACAGCGATGCCGTCAAATGCCGAGTCTTCCTACATACCCTATCAGGGTCGGCGCAGAAGTGGTTCGATGGATTGCCCCCAGAGTCCATCAACCGCTTTATGGATTTCAAAATGGCCTTCCTGCGTCGTTTCGCCAGTAGTCGTAAGTATTAAAAAACCGACCATTGCCTTTTTGCTCTTAAACAGGAGCCGACTGAGCCTCTGCGAAGCTACATCAACCGGTTCAGTCAGGTGGCCAATGACGTCCCCTCCGCCACCTCAGAAATATTGATGAGCGCCTTCTCCCACGGATTGCGAGAAGGGGAATTCTTCAGGGACCTCATCAAAAACCCCGCTCGGAGTTTTGACGATATGGTGGAGAAAGCTTCTTGCTACATCAAGGTGGAGGAAGCTCAGGCCGCTAGGAGGAAGGCTGAAAAGACGGTGGCTCCTGGCAACCGACCTGAAAGGAGAGCACCCCAACCAGCTCAGCCCTTTCAGCGCGTTCAACCCAGGTCTGCCCCTCAGCCCGCTCAGGGAGTCAGACTAGCCCCACGAGTTGCTTCCATACACGCGCCCAGGCCTGGACCAAGGGGAGCACCATATTGCACATATCATCGGTCCAGGGCGCATGATCTCAGCAACTGCTTCCAATTCGCTCGTGATTCCAGGCGAGCCGCCGAGCAGGGTCTGCCCCCTTCCGGAGTTAGCGCCCCAAATACAGAGAATGGAGGAAGAACGAGCCGCGGCTGGGCGTGCTCGTCAGACCCGACTCGACCTAGCCGGTCCTTCTAACCAAGCCGGTCCCGGGGAAGATCGAAGAGATGCCGGAGAGCTGGAAAACCGGGGCAACGCTGCTGTGCGAGAAATCGGCATGATTTCAGGAGGGCCCACTGACGGGGACTCAGGCCGAGCCCGTAAGTCACATGGTCGACGGTTATATGTGGGAGCCGTGGGATGCAGCCACAAGCAGGCGTCCGACCTTGTTATTAGCTTTGGGCCCCAAGACTTGGAGGGTCTGGAACTGCCCCACGACGACGCTCTCATAATCAAGGCCGTTATTGCTAATAGCCGAGTGGCTCGGGTCTTTGTGGATACCGGGAGCTCGGTTAACATTTTGTTTAGAGCTGCGTTCGAGGAGATGCAGATTGATGCTGCTGAGCTTCAACCCGTAACCACTTCTTTGTACGGGTTCATAGGCAACGAAGTCAAGCCCATGGGTCAAATCAAGCTGGCCATCTCCATGGGCACTGAGCCACTGGTGCGCACCCGGAGGAGCACTTTTATAGTGGTGGATTCGCCTTCCTCATACAACGTCATCCTGGGAAGGCCAGCTCTGCATGAGTTCCGGGCTACTGTCTCCACTTTTCACCAGAAGATCAAGTTTCCGGTCGGCGAGCGGGTCGGGGAAGTCAAGGGAGAGCAGAAGGTGTCTCGCAGTTGCTACATTGATATGGTCCGGGTGGAGGCGCGCAAAAGCCGTAGGACGCAGGATGGTGGGGTACACGCTATCCAAGAGGAGCCTCTGCCTATTGCCGAGGAGCCTATCCCTTGGGAAGAGATCCAGTTGCACCCTGACAGAGCGGAGAGCATCACTCACATTGCCAGCGACTTACCGCCGGAGCTTAGGTCGGAGCTGATACGGTGTCTGAGCCTTAATAAGGACAATTTTGCTTGGTCACTGGAAGAGCTGCCCGGAGTCAAACCAGAGGTAGCCGAGCACAAGCTGCACTTAATGCCCGAAGCCAAGCCAGTCAAGCAGAAGAAGAGAAACTTCTCTGCCGACCAGAATAAAATTATCCGAGCCAAAGTGGACCAGCTCAGGAGGGCAGGACATGTTCGAGAGGTGCAATTCCCGTCCTGGCTATCTAACGTTGTATTGGTAAAAAAGCCTAACAACAAGTGGAGGGTGTGCATAGACTTTCGCGACCTCAACAAAGCCACCCCCAAAGACTGTTATCCTCTCCCACGGATCGATCAGGTGGTGGATTCAACTGCTGGTTGTGAGAGGATATGCATGATGGACGCTTATCAAGGATATCATCAGATACCCTTGGCTAGGGAGGATCAGGAGAAGGTTAGTTTCATAACAGCTGACGGTACTTTCTGTTGGAGTGTATACTGAAAGCCTAAGCTTTTGTAAACATTTATGTTAAATAAAGAATCACATTTGGTCAATTTATCTACATTTGTTTGTAGTTGTTCAATTAATTTATATTGTAGATAACATAGTATGTGGTGTCACATATAGAAGATGATGTTATCAGTACCTTATAAATTATAAACAGTAGCTCACGACCAAAATGGAAAGGAACAAACCATTGGAAGGTCGTAGTGTAATTAGGAATTAATTTATCTTAACTATATAATTACACTAGTACACTTAGAGTGTATTGAGTAGGACCATTTGAGGTCGTTTCTTTTATACTGACTTTATAAAGAAACAAAGTCCTCGGTTATTATGGAAGTGTGTGCTCTTAATCCTAATATAATAACAAGCATATATATTTGATATTTATTTCTTTAATTTATCAATGAGTGAGATTTAGTTCGATAAATCAATAAGCCCGATAAGTTGGGAAATGGTATCACTTATAGTGTGTGTTGTTGATTATAGAAGGAAACTGTGTCCTAGAGATACTAGGTTGATAATGTCCTCAAGAGGAGCTCATAAAGATTATCATGTTAAACCCTGCAGGTGGACTTAGTCCAACATGATGATAATGTTGAGTGGTACTACTCTTGGACTAAGATATTAATTAAATGAGTTGTCAGTAACTCACTTGATTAGTGGACATTCGATATCTTAAACACAGGGAGAATAACACACTCATAATAAGAAGGAGCCCAAAAATGTAATTTGGGATTGGTGCGGTAGTTCAATAATAGTTCTCTAGTGGAATGAATTATTATTGATAAAATTAAGTTGTGTGTTCGGGGCGATGCAATTTTATCGGGAGACCAAAACCAATTCCTCCTCTCGGTCCCTATCGTAGCCTCTAATTTATAGAGTACTATACCCACCTATACCCACCTTCTATACCCACCTAAAGGGGGTCGGCCAAGCTAGCTTGGGAACCAAGCTAGGGCCGACCTAGGTATAAATTGGGGTGGCCGGCCCTAGCTTGAACCCAAGCTAGAGAGGCTGGCCAAATTAAATTTAAAAAGAATTTTAATTTTAATTTTTATTATGTGGAAGATATAATTTATTTAAGAGAATTAAAATTAAATTATCTCTCTTGTAAAAGATCTACAAAAGATTAAAGAAAGAGATTAGAACTCTTTCCTTATTTGTAGATTGGTGAGATATTTTATTTTCTCTTTAAAAATTATTCACATGTTGTAAAATTAAAATTATGGAAATTTCTTTTTATCAACCATGAAGAGATTTTGAAGAGAAATTTTAATTTTAAAATTTCCGGAAACAAATTAGGAAGTTTTAATTGTTGATTGAAACTTGTCTAATTTGATGTGGCCGGCCATTAGAATTTAATTGGGGAAATTTTATTTTATTTTTCTCAATTAAATCATGTCAAGGAAATTAAGGAAATTTTATTGTAATTAAATTTCCTAATTTGCTTAGGCCAAGGAATATAAAAGAAGGAGTGAGGGTGCCTTCATGAGATACAACCTCTATTATTTCTCTCCCTCTTTTGTTCCTTGGTGTGGCCGGCCATCATCCTCTCCCTCTCTTCCTCTTGTGGTGGCCGAACCTCTCTCTCCCCTTGGAGCTCTTGTGGTGGCCGGATACTACTTGGAGAAGAAGAAGAAGAAGGAGAGAAAGCTAGCATCTCTTGGAGCTTGGTTGGTGTTTTGATCTTCTTCCTTGGTGAAGCTTCCTTATTGTTGGCCGAACCTAGCTAGGAGGAGAAGAAGGTGGTTGTTGGTTTCTCATCTCGGAAGATCGTTGCCCACACAACGTCCGAGGTTAGAAGAGGAATACGGTAGAAGATCAAGAGGTCTTTCTAGAAGGTATAACTATTTTCCCTTTCCGCATCATGCTAGTTATTTATGGAAATAATACCAAATACAAGAGGCTTACGTTCTAGTATTTCGAATATGTTTTTCAAAGTTGTGTTCTTTTGTTTTGTTTTTTTTCCCTTGTGATTTGATTGTTCTTTTCGGTTAACCTAAAGTTATTTTAGGAAATTAAATATTAGCTTTCTATAAAAGGTTTTGTCTAGTCGGTGGTGGTTGCTCCCATATCCAAGAAGGCCGTGTGCCTCGCCACGTCAGTACTGGGAACCAATTATGGAAATTAATATTTAATGGAATTAATAACTTAAGGTGATTTGGGTCGAACGTGTTAAGTTCCGCAGGAGACCCAAGTCAAAACCTAAAAGAACAAATAGATTAAGTTTTGGATCAAACGTGTTAAGTTCCGCAGGCGATCCAAAATTTAATTTAAAAGAACACATGGTAGCTAGGAAAAGGTTCAGACCTTTGTACAAAATTTTTGTACAGTGGAACCTCTAGGTTTTCCGAGTAGCAACCAACAATTGGTATTAGAGCTAGGGTTTTGCCTCTATGTATTTGGTATTAGTTTAATTATGCACATGTCATACATAATTTAGGCAGGATAATAGTAGGATGTGCTAACTTTGTGGATGCAGGATCCAACTATTATGGCTTTTAGTTATTATGTGTATGATTGGACCCTTGGACATGTCAAGGGCATTTATATGTGTGTGCATGATTGTATTAAAAATACAGCAGAAGCTGTATTTAGTTTTATTAGGATTTTATTTTTGATCTAGACACATGTACAATCCTTTTATGGAATATAGAATCAAAAATGTAAAATTCTATTTATGTCGCGGATCGAATCTTGCAAAGCGTGGAACCTTTTAAGGACCAGAGGCGCAGCGGAACTAGGAGCAAGATGGATGCGGCAGCTAGACCCGGTGGCGGTGGCCAAATATGGCAGCAGCTTGGGATGACAACACACGGAGGACAACTAGAGATAAAAGCCATAATAGTTGAAAATTAGATTTTCTATTTATTGCTTTTATATTGTGCTGTGTGTGTATGTTAGTTTACATGTTTAGTAGGCTAGCATAGTTAAAATTCCTCATTTATAAATAACTAAGTGGGAGAGGGATTTTTAAGTAAATCCCATGGTCTCCATTACTGGTTTGTAAGTGATGCAAACAAGCTTGCGCGTTGGCTCTGAGTGCCTTCCTCCATAACGGATGAGCTTGTTTGTGGATCACTAGAACAGACTTCCATTTTTGGATAACTATAGGAAGTTAATAAAGAGCGTGTGATCTTCCCCAATGGAAGGGGCATAATCTTATTAATGGACTTAGTGTCAAGTAATGGTATACACTTAGACACATCTAATAGTATCCTCCCCATCGGAGTCACTGCTATTATTTGTGTGACCAAAAGACACCAACTATTAATTTTATTTGTTAAAAAGTTAGGTTGACAAGATAATAAAATTAATGGGTTAAAACCCTCCTTTTACAAATGTTGAATTTGTATACGTCCACACTAACGTGGCATACAAAATTCACGGTGTTTTGAGGTGTTGGTTAATTTAAAATAGTATTGTTTGAGGAATCAATATTATTCTAAATTTAGAGTTCTGACCAAAAGTTATTTGTGATTCTTAGGATGACTTTCAACCCACTGTCCATCATACTTCAACAGAATAGACTTACTGGACCTAATTACATAGATTAGAAAAGGAACCTGGATATTGTTCTTACTGCTGAAAGCTATAAGTTTGTACTGACTGAACCTTGTCCTGATGCACCCACTGGTGAATCTACCCAAGAGGAGATTGAATATCATAAGAGATGGGTAAAGGCAGATGAGATGACGCGGTGTTACATTTTGGCTTCAATGTCAAATGTATTGCAACATCAGCATCAAGATTTACCAACAGCTTATGATATTATGAACAATCTCAAGAAACTCTTTGGTCATCAGGATCGGGCTTCTAGACAAGAAGCCATGAGAAAGATAATGGCAGCCACCATGCAAGAGGGTACTCCTGTGAGGGATCATATCATAAAAATGATGGCTTATCTGAACGAGATACATATCCTTGGAGGAGAAATTGATGGGGAAACCCAGATCGATATGATCCTCCAAACACTACCTAGAAGTTTTGAGCAATTCCGCCTGAATTACAATATGAATAAAAGGGTATATTGACAGAACTTCAGGCAGCAGAAGGATTGTTTCGTCACAACTCTCATATTCACTATGTTGAAAATGGTTCTACTTCTAAACCGAGAGGAAAGAAGAAGAAGAAACAAGTTGGTTCAGCAAAGAAAGTGAATAAATCTCAGAGTACAGGACCTAAAGCTGGAATGAAGAAGCCGAAGGGCAAGTTCTTCATCTGCAAGCAGTCAGGGCATTGGAAAGCGGACTGTCCTCGTAGGAATCAGAACAACAAAGGTATATCTCATGCTCTAGTTGTTGAAACATGTTTAGCGGTGTTATCTACTAGCACCTGGTATGTAGATACGGGAGCCACTGATCATGTCTGCAATTCCTTGCAGGGGTTCCAGGAAACCCGACGACTATCTGAAGGAGAGATTACCGTCTACATGGGCAATGCTACTAAGGTGGTGGCTGTTGCAGTGGGAGACGTCTACTTATCTTTTAGTAGAAATAGAAATTTGGTTTTAAGAAATTGTCTTTATGTACCCAGTTTTAGAAAGAATTTAATTTCAGTTTCTAAACTATTTTTAGATGGATATTCAGTTTCTTTCAGTAACGATGTAGTTATTAAAAGAAATAAAGTGATTATCTGTTCTGGTGCATTGGTTGACAATTTGTATACTTTAAACCCAATTTCTTCCAAAAAACAAAACATGGAAATTTATAACTCATCTTCTAACTCTAATAAGAGCAAAGAACCTTCGGAAATGAACCAAGCATATCTTTGGCATCTAAGGCTTGGTCATATTAACTTAAGTAGGATTCAGAGGCTTATAGCTGATGGACTTTTGAGTTCGGTAGAGTTGGAAAATTTTCCAACTTGTGAATCTTGCTTGGAAGGTAAAATGACCAAGAGGCCATTCAAGGCCAAGGGGTATAGAGCCAAAGAAGTGTTGGAATTGGTTCATTCTGATTTGTGTGGTCCTATGTCTATCTAGGCAAGAGGTGGTTTTGAATATTTTGTCTCTTTTATAGACGATTATTCAAGATACGGATATATTTACCTAATGCGCCGCAAGTCCAAGTGCTTTGATAAGTTCAAAGAATACAAGGCTGATGTGGAGAAACGATTAGGTAAAAGTATCAAGACACTACGATCTGATCGTGGTGGTGAATACCTCTTAGGAGAGTTTAGGAATTACTTATCAGAGGCCGGGATTCAATCCCAATTGTTCGCCCCAACAGAATGGTGTAGCAGAACGAAGGAATAGGACTCTTATGGAGATGGTTAGATCGATGATGAGTTATTCAGAATTGCCAAATTCGTTTTGGGGATATGCTCTGGAAACAGCAGTGTATGTTCTGAACTTAGTACCTTCTAAATCAGTTTCTTCTACTCCCATAGAATTGTGAAATGGGCGAAAACCCAGTCTAAGACATATTCGGATTTGGGGTAGTCCAGCACATGTGCTGAAACCATATGCTGATAAGTTAAAATCCCGTACAGAAGTTCGTGTGTTTGTAGGATATCCCAAAGGAACGAAAGGTGGTTTATTTTATAGTCCTAAAGACCAGAAGGTCATTGTTAGCACCAATGCCCAGTTTTTAGAAGAAGACTATATAATGGATCACAAGCCCAGTAGTAAAATTGTTTTAGAAGAACTAAGAGAGGACACGTATACTTTAGTACCAATAGTACAAGATGAAGTACTATAAGAGACTGCAACACGTGTCACACATGATACACAACCACAGACAGTGCCTCGTCGTAGTGGGAGGATTGTAAGGCAGCCTGAAAGATTCATGTTTTTGGGAGAGTCTTCGGACTTGATCCCGGCTAAACATGAACCTGATCCCCGGACATATGACGAAGCACTCCAAGATATAGATGCAGCATCTTGGCAAAAGGCGATGAATTCTGAAATATAGTCTATGTACTCTAATAAGGTCTGGGAGCTTGTAGAACCACCTGATGGTGTAAAAGCCGTTGGATGCAAGTGGATCTACAAAAGGAAAAGAGGGACAGACGGGAAGGTGGAAACCTTCAAAGCTAGGCTTGTTGCGAAAGGGTACACTCAGAAAGAGGGAATCGATTATGAGGAAACTTTCTCACCGGTAGCCATGCTTAAGTCTATCCGAATACTCTTATCCATTGCTGCTCATATGGATAATGAGATTTGGCAAATGGATGTCAAGACATCTTTCCTTAATGGAAGTCTTGAGGAAAACATCCATATGAGGCAACCAGAAGGGTTCATTGAAAAAGACAAAGAGCATCTAGTTTGCAAGCTCAATCGGTCCATTTATGGACTGAAGCAAGTTTCAAGATCTTGGAACATCCGGTTTAATGAAGTAATCCAGTCATATGGATTTATTCAAAGTCCGGATGAGTCTTGTGTATATAAGAAGTGTAACGGAAACGTGGTAGTATTTCTTGTACTATACGTAGATGATATTTTGTTAATTGGAAACAATGTCAAGGTATTATCAGACGTAAGGGTATGGTTGTCCAAACAATTTGATATGAAGGACTTAGGAGAGTGTGCACACATACTTGGGATCAAAGTAATAAGGGATCGCAAGAAAAGAATGTTGTGTCTGTCCCAAGCTTCATATATAGATACAATCCTTGCTCGTTTTAGCATGCAGGATTCCAAGAAAGGTTTCTTACCTTTTAGGCATGGAATAGCTCTATCTAAAGAGATGTCTCCTAAGACATCAAAGGAGATAGAAGACATGAAAGCAGTTCCTTATGCCTCGGCTGTAGGAAGCCTTATGTATGCAATGCTATGTATGAGACCTGATATTTGTTTTGTCGTAGGCATGGTCAGCAGATATCAGAGTAACCCTGGACAAGGACATTGAACTACGGTAAAACATATATTAAAGTACCTGAGAAGGACTAGAGATTATATGCTAGTTTACCAAGCAGACGATTTGCTCCTTGTGGGTTACACGGATTCAGATTTCCAATCAGATAGGGACAACAGTAAGTCTACATCAGGCTATGTGTTTACTTTAGGAGGTGGAGCCATTTCATGGAGGAGTGTCAAGCAGAAATGCGTTTCGGACTCAACCATGGAAGCTGAGTATGTTGCAGCCTCTGAGGCAGCTAAAGAAGCAGTATGGCTCAGGAACTTTCTAATGGACTTAGATGTGATTACTGGTTTACCCAAAATCATCACAATTTATTGTGATAATAGCGGTGCAGTTGCAAACTCGAAGGAACCACGAGCTCATAAGGCAAGTAAACATATAGAGCGCAAGTACCACCTGATACGAGATATCGTGAAGCGAGGAGAAGTTGTCATCGCCAAGATTGCATCAGCGGATAACCTGGCAGATCCTTTCACTAAGGCCCTTCCAGCGAAAGCTTTCGATCGGCATGTGGAGGGAATGAGAATCAGATGTATGGTAGAAGATATGGCAGCTTAGTCATTAGTATAAGTGGGAGATTGTTGGAGTGTATACTGAAAGCCTAAGCTTTTGTAAACATTTATGTTAAATAAAGAATCACATTTGGTCAATTTATCTACATTTGTTTGTAGTTGTTCAATTAATTTATATTGTAGATAACATAGTATGTGGTGTCACATATAGAAGATGATGTTATCAGTACCTTATAAATTATAAACAGTAGCTCACGACCAAAATGGAAAGGAACAAACCATTGGAAGGTCGTAGTGTAATTAGGAATTAGTTTATCTTAACTATATAATTACACTAGTACACTTAGAGTGTATTGAGTAGGACCATTTGAGGTCGTTTCTTTTATACTGACTTTATAAAGAAACAAAGACCTCGGTTATTATGGAAGTGTGTGCTCTTAATCCTAATATAATAACAAGCATATATATTTGATATTTATTTCTTTAATTTATCAATGGGTGAGATTTAGTTCGATAAATCAATAAGCCCGATAAGTTGGGAAATTGTATCACTTATAGTGTGTGTTGTTGATTATAAAAGGAAACTATGTCCTAGAGATACTAGGTTGATAATGTCCTCAAGAGGAGCTCATAAAGATTATCATGTTAAACCCTGCAGGTGGACTTAGTCCAACATGATGATAAGGTTGAGTGGTACTACTCTTGGACTAAGATATTAATTAAATGAGTTGTCAGTAACTCACTTGATTAGTGGACATTCGATATCTTAAACACAGGGAGAATAACACACTCATAATAAGAAGGAGCCCAAAAATGTAATTTGGGATTGGTGCGGTAGTTCAATAATAGTTCTCTAGTGGAATGAATTATTATTGATAAAATTAAGTTGTGTGTTCGGGGCGAACGCGGGATGCTTAATTTTATCGGGAGACCAAAACCAATTCCTCCTCTCGGTCCCTATCGTAGCCTCTTATTTATAAAGTACTATACCCACATATACCCACCTTCTATACCCACCTAAAGGGGGCCGGCCAAGTTAGCTTGGGAACCAAGCTAGGGCCGGCCTAGGTATAAATTGGGGTGGCCGGCCCTAGCTTGAACCCAAGCTAGAGGGGCCGGCCAAATTAAATTTAAAAAGAATTTTAATTTTAATTTTTATTATGTGGAAGATATAATTTATTTAAGAGAATTAAAATTAAATTATCTCTCTTGTAAAAGATCTACAAAAGATTAAAGAAAGAGATAAGAACTCTTTCCTTATTTGTAGATTGGTGAGATATTTTATTTTCAATTTAAAAATTATTCACATGTTGTAAAATTAAAATTATGGAAATTTCTTTTTATCAACCATGAAGAGATTTTGAAGAGAAATTTTAATTTTAAAATTTCTGGAAACAAATTAGGAAGTTTTAATTGTTGATTGAAACTTGTCTAATTTGATGTGGCCGACCATTAGAATTTAATTGGGGAAATTTTATTTTATTTTATTTTTCTCAATTAAATCATGTCAAGGAAATTAAGGAAATTTTATTGTAATTAAATTTCCTAATTTGCTTAGGCCAAGGAATATAAAAGAAGGAGTGAGGGTGCCTTCATGAGATACAACCTCTATTATTTCTCTCCCTCTTTTGTTCCTTGGTGTGGCCGACCATCATCCTCTCCCTCTCTTCCTCTTGTGGTGGCCGAACCTCTCTCTCCCCTTGGAGCTCTTGTGGTGGTCGGATACTACTTGGAGAAGAAGAAGAAGAAGAAGAAGAGAAAGCTAGCATCTCTTGGAGCTTGGTTGGTGTTTTGATCTTCTTCCTTGGTGAAGCTTCCTTATTGTTGGCCGAACCTAGCTAGGAGGAGAAGAAGGTGGTTGGTGGTTTCTCATCTCGGAAGATCGTTGCCCACACAACGTCCGAGGTTAGAAGAGGAATACGGTAGAAGATCAAGAGGTCTTTCTAGAAGGTATAACTAGTAATTTTCCCTTTCCGTATCATGCTAGTTATTTATGAAAATAATACCAAATACAAGAGGCTTACGTTCTAGTATTTTGAATATGTTTTTCAAAGTTGTGTTCTTTTGTTTTTTTTTCCCTTGTGATTTGATTGTTCTTTTCGGTTAACCTAAAGTTATTTTAGGAAATTAAATATTAGCTTTCTATAAAAGGTTTTGTCTAGTCGGTGGTGGTTGCTCCCATATCCAAGAAGGTCGTGTGCCTCGCCACGTCAGTACTGGGAACCAATTATGGAAATTAATATTTAATGGAATTAATAACTTAAGGTGATTTGGGTCGAACGTGTTAAGTTCCGCAGGAGACCCAAGTCAAAACCTAAAAGAACAAATGGATTAAGTTTTGGATCAAACGTGTTAAGTTCCGCAGGCGATCCAAAATTTAATTTAAAAGAACACATGGTAGCTAGGAAAAGGTTCAGACCTTTGTACAAAATTTTTGTACAGTGGAACCTCTAGGTTTTCCGAGTAGCAACCAACACTTTCTGCTATACGGTCATGTCATTAGGACTCAGGAATGCTGGGGCTACCTACCAAAGGATGATGGACAAAGTCTTTCGAAGTCAGATTGGGCGGAACGTCGAAGTCTATGTTGATGACATCCTAATCAAGTCCCCCCTGGCGTCCAATCTCATAAGAGATATAGAGGAAACCTGCAAGACTCTAAGGCAATATGGTGTAAAGCTGAATCCTCTGAAATGCTTGTTCGGGGCCAAAGGAGGGAAGTTTTTGGGGTATCTGGTTACTGAACGAGGGATAGAAGCCAATCCTGAGAAGGTTCAAGCACTTCGGAACATGCAGATCCCTTAGAATCTGAAGGAAACGCAGAAGCTAGTCGGCAGGATAACAGCGTTGTCCCGATTCATCTCTAGATCTGCAGATCGAGCTGCGCCCTTCTTCAAAGTGCTTAGGAAAGCAGCCAAGTTTCAGTGGACGGAAGAATGCACACAGGCCTTTGAGGAGCTAAAGCAATACCTGGAGTCTTTGCCATCGCTGTTTAAGCCTGTTGTGGGAGAGCCCCTTTGGGTCTACCTGTCAGCCACCCCCGAGGCCGTGGGGGCCGTGCTAGTTAAAGAGCAGGACAATGTACAACGGCCAGTGTATTTTTTCAGCCATCTATTGAAGGGGGCTGAGTCTCGGTACACGGCCCTGGAAAAGTTGGTTTACGGACTTGTTCTCATGGCTCGGTGCCTCCGACCGTATTTTTTGGCGCATCCCATCACCGTCCTGACAAACAGTACAATGGGTCGAGCTCTCACCAAGGTGGAGGTAGTAGGTCGACTTATCAAATGGGCAACCGAGCTAGGGGAATATGATATACAATATCAACCTCGAACCGCGATCAAAGCACAGGCTCTGGCGGATTTCTTGACAGAGGTTTATCAAGCAGACTCGGAGGAGGTCTGGAAAATTTATGTAAACGGGTCGGCTACCCATCATGGAAGTGGTGTAGGTGCACTTCTAATATCTCCGCAGGGAGACATTATGCAGCTGGCAGTACGGCTAAATTTCAGAGCTACCAACAATGAGGCAGAATATGAAGCCCTATTAACAGGTCTGCAAGCAGCTCGGCATGTAGGAGTCAGCCGAGTCATAATATATTCAGATTCCCAGCTAGTAACTCAGTAAGTGACCGGGCAGTTTGAGGTAAACAACGAGAAGATGCAAGTTTACAAGGAAGCCTATAAAAAGATGAGGGAAGAGTTTAAAGAAGTCACAGTCGCTAAGATTCCCAGGGCTGAAAATGAAAGAGCGGATGAACTAGCTAAAATGGCTAGCTCCCTAACCACTTGGACGTTTGACAGATCTATGGCACAGACCTTCCTTATAGCTCAGATAGATCTACAAAATAACCTGGGAGAAGTAATTGATTGGAGGGCGCCCATAATAAGCTTCCTCCAACAAGGAATTGTACCCACCAACTTAGAAGAGGCGCGTATGCTCAGGAGACAGACCCATTCTTATGTTATGATCGGAGATCAATTGTACAAAAAGTTTTTCTCCAGGCCTCTGCTCAGGTGCTTGAATATGGAAGAAGCGGATCAGGCCTTGCGGAAGATACATTTGGGATGTTGTGGCAACCACGCAGGTGGAAGAACGCTGGCCCGGAAAGTACTATTGGCCGGGTATTTCTGGCCTACCCTGCAGAAGGACGCATAGAAGCTGCTGAATACTTGTTTGTCATGCCAGAGGTATCAGAACCTGAGGCACCGACCCACAGAGCTGCTGAGAACTTCTATAGTGTCTTGCCCATTTGACCAATGGGGTATGGATATCGTAGGACCTTTCCCGATGGCTACGGGGCAAAGACGTTTCTTGCTGGTAGCAGTAGATTACTTCTCCAAGTGGGTGGAAGTGGAAGCCCTGGCCAAAATCACTGAAGATGCGGTGATCCAGTTCTTGTGGAAGAATATCTTTTGCAGATTTGGCTTACCTCATAAGTTAGTGTCGGACAACGGCAGACAATTTCAAGGGCGCAAGATACAGAATTGGTGCAAGGGGTTCGGCATAACTCAGGCCTTTACTTCAGTGGCACATCCTCAGAGCAATGGTCAGACATAGGTGGTCAATCGAGAAATAGTGCGAGGGCTCAAAGTCAAGCTGGATCACACGGGAGGCAGTTGGGTGGACGAGCTGCCGAGCATTTTATGGGTCTATCGTACGACACCCCGAGAAAGTACAGGTCTGACGCCCTTCCATTTAGTGTATGGTAATGAAGCAGTAGTACCTCTGGAGGTCGGGATACCGTCCGTGAGAAGAATGATGTACGGCCAAGAGAACACAGAGCGACGGCTGGCCGAACTGGATTTCATCAGCGAAATTCGCGAGCAAACAGCTGCCAGGTTGGAAGCCTATAGACAGAGGATGAGACAAAACTATAACAGAAGGGTGATCCCTCATTTCTTCGGAGAAGGAGACCTTGTCTGGAAGCAGGTGAAACCCTTAGGGGAAGTGACAAAGCTGGCGCCACAATGGGACGGACCATACAAAGCCATCAAAAAACTGGCATCAGGGGCCTATTACTTGCAGGATGCTCAAGGAAGGAAGCTAGACCGACCTTGTAGTGCTAACTACCTACGGCCCTATCGAGTTTGAAGGGTGCCGACTCTATGGGTATAAGCCAGGTCGACCGAGGGCTCCGGAGACAGTAGGATAGTCAAGTAAAAATTCGAAGATACTCATGTACATGTAAAAATCTCATCAGTTTTAAGCAGTTGGAACAAATCATTTGAAAGGAGCAAAGATCTCATCCGAAAAACCTTGGATGATCTTGTCCTGATCCAAGAAGTCTGCGGGAGGGATGGAGTTCAAGAAATTCTGCGCGTGAAGCTGTCAGATAACTCCAGCCGCCGTGAAGGGTACGGTTGCAGAAAAATGTGCCCCGGCTTGGGATAAAAACTCAGGAGAGCTCAGATATGACATTCGACTTTGAAGGCAACGATCACTCTCTCCTTCTCGATAGACCGCTAAGGCAGTGGATACTCCCGTCAGAGCCGCTCGAGACTGGGATAGTTCTGCTTTCAGAGCCCTCAGTTCAGCTGCTTGAGTTTCCAGTTGAGCTGCCTGAACCTCCAATTTCTTGTTCCTCTCCTGCGGAAGGGTATCCTTGGACTGTATTTCCTGAGCCTGATGGGCCAGTTGTTGCTGATACCCCGCCTCAGAGACAACTCTCTCCTCCTTCAAAGCTTGGAGCTCATTTTTGACCTGCACTAGGGACCTTTTTTGCCGATCGGTCTGGTTGGTCAAGGCTTGGACCTCTGCTCGCAATGCGTAACTGGCTTGGGCGGGGTCATTCAGTTGCAGCTCTAATTCGGAGACTCTCTCTCAGAGTTCTTTGCTTTCGTGATGGAGGGCGTGGAAGGATTGGTTCAGCACCAAAGATTCTGCATGAGTCTGGATGGAAGATATAACCCCCAGTTAAGGCAAACTAATACCAAGTGCAAGGTGAAGCGTACTTACTTTAGCCCAGGACTTCGAGAACCTATCCATCTGAGCTAATGGTGACGCGCTGTCCATCTGACTCATGCTCTCCGCCCACAAACTGTCGAGGCAGCCTCTCATCATCTGAATGCTCGTGGGGGCGTCGTGTCGATGAGCTAGAGCAGCTTCCAAGGGGATAGTGGTCCTGTAATGATGGCGAGAGGAGGAGGAAGGTTGAGAAGGGCCAGCGTCAGAACCAGGAGGAGCAGGAGGTGGCTCGGGAACGGGCTCAGTTGGCACGGGGTCTTGACGATCGCCTGGGCTGTCTTCCTCTGCAGGAGCGAGGGCAGAGCGGAATGCAGCTGGTCTTCCCCTGTAAGGGTTGGGAGAGGCTGCCAGATAAACGAAATAAAGATTAAGAAGGGAGTGGGGTCAGAGTCAGCCACGATGGCCACAGGGGGCAATATGGCAGTAAAAGGAACAGGATTAAGTGTTTATAAAGTCGAACCTAGTCTTCGGCGCCGCCTGTGAAGCAGGGGCTGGTTATCAGAGTTAGAGTCATCAGAGCGAGGCCGACCCTGTGAGAGGCTGCAGCACCCCTGTCTGTGGTGCCCCGACCAGATGAGCTTCGACCTGCACGATGAAGGGCTGCGCGACCACGTCTGGAGGCCCGAGGGGCTCCTCGGAAGACGTGTCTGGCCAGACGGCCGGCTGGATCACAACCCCGACCTCGGCTCGGGGCGGCAGGTGAAGGAGAAGCATTGTGTGAGGCGGGGTTGGAAGTACGCTGAGGCGCTGCCCCAAATGAGGTGGATCCAGAATGAGGGAGTAGCCTCCTCTCCAAGATCACCCGACCACGCCGCAGTATTTCCAGATCACTGAGGGGCAAAGGCAGAACCTCTGATGCGCAATGCAAAACCTCAGCTGTAGGCACCAACGCGAAGGATCAGTCTAACAGAAAATGAGCGAAAGGGGGAGCTCAGCACAAACTTACCTAAGGAGTGCGGTGTTTCAGGAGAGGGAGGGCTCAGCCTGAAATAAGAAAGTAGGTCGCCAGATAGCAGTCTTGTTAGATTCAGGCGCCAATTCTCCATCTGAGTTGCAGCCATGTTAAAGTGGAGGTTCATATGGAACTCTTCCAGCGCCGGAGTTAGAGGGAGCTCAGTCTGCCAGTGCATAGGCCAGCCTGTTTCTTCGGGAAATCGGAGAAAAAAGAATTTTTTTCCTCCAGTTAGCACTGGGAGGAGGGAGAGGAGAGAAGAAAGCAGTGTGACTGCGAGCTTGGAAGTAAAAAAGACCATCGCGTGCCGAGCAAGAGCAAAGAAGCAGTGAAAGAGGGGAGCGGACCAGGAAACCTCGCAAACTTCGCAGAGTATTACAAAGCCACATAAAATCTTTATGGAGTTGGGAGTTAGCTGACCTAAGGGGATCTTAAAGTAGCGGCACACTCCAGACAGAAAAGGATGCGGGGGTAGATGAAGGCCAGATACAAATTGCTCAGTGAAGAAAGTACAAGAACCAGGCGGAAGATTGAAGTACAAGTTCACACCAGTAGGGATGATGAGGCGAAAGCTAGTAGGGATTTCGTAAGTGTACCGTAGGTCATCCCAATCCAACTCCGCGAAAGTCGAAGCGCCTGGGAAGTGCTCCGCCAACAAGGAGATCCAAGAAGGAGAAGCCATTGCAGAAGAGATTATCTCAGAAGATAGGAAGAGCAAACGAAAAGAAGAGGTTTGGAGAAAAGGGGGGGGGTCGCGGCAAAGTCCCCGAGAAAGTCAGTCGGTGGCGGCGACGTTTGAGTATTCCGCGGTGATGGCGAATCATAGCAGAAGGGAAAGATTACGAAGATACTTATAGGTATGGCGGATGAAGGACACTTTCGTAAGTTGGCAACGGATGGTTGATGTAGGGGCGGAGATAGACAAGGAATGCCCTGTGATGGTCCTCGAGAGTATAACTAGGGGGCATTATGGGAAATGCAGGGGCTCAAGACACGAAGCGCCTCCTAAGGTGATTGCTCCAAGCAGGACAAGAGTGTACGGAGGGGCCACTAGGATGGTGGATAGATCAAATCAGCGGGCTTCAGGGACGTGCAAGGTAAAGTCTAGCCTTGGCCGGGCTAGGTATAAAGGCAACTATCGGAGGAACAACGACGTAGCCGAACAAAATAAGCAAGGGCGAGCGGATTAGCAGAGATCAACCAAAGCCACGGACGACCTACTAAGAAAAGAAGCAAGCTAAGGACACATGAAGGGGAAGCCATACGATTATCCAGACATAAAGGCAGATAAGTATAATCATCCAAAGTTCAATAGGACCACGCGAATAAGTACAATCACGGAAGATTCAGCGTTAGCACATGGAAGTTAACATTACAACACGTCGCCGATCACATAACATCCGAGGAAGAAATAGCAGGGTCACTGGAAGCCAACGGAAGGAGCCCGGGGTCGGCTGGCACTATGGCGGAAGACGCAAGATCAGCGGACGCTTCAGGAGCAGCAACAGGAAGGGCCTGGGCAGAAATATCCATGGGAGCCGGATCGGTCGCAGGGTGAAGAGCCTCCAGGAAGAAGATCCCATCATCTGCTTCGAAGGAAGGGAAAGTCTCTTGCGGCAATTCCCTGGATAGGCGAGGTGTGTCCAGAAAGGTAGCAGGAGGTGCCGAGCGTAGAAAGCCTTGCTCGAAGGCCTGTTTGACCCTGCCCGCGGCCCCGTGGCACAGCAACAAGACCATCCAATGCCCCAGCTTTTGGAGGAAAAAGGAAGAGCGGACATAGGCCAGTCTGTAGGCTTTCAGCCGCCTTGGTTCACCGGCCTGGTACACTTCCAGGCTGTTCTTGTTCTTGGCAGCCTCAGCGCGAGCTACAGATAAATCGCTCTGGCTCTGGGACACTGCTTCCTGGGCCTGCGAGAGCTCCGCTTGCAAAGATAGAAGAGTGTTTTGGCAAGCTTCCCACTGAGTCCGCACGGTCGCCTCCCGGCTAGCGGTAGCACTAGACAGGGCCTGGGCATCGGCCAACCCCATTTGCAGGAGCTCCCGACTTTGATGTAGTAGTCTCAACTCCGTTGATTGGGAGAGCAGCTCTGTCTCTTTGTCTTTCAGCTCAGAAACTGCCGCTTGATGACGCTCCACTTCAGAAGTCAAGGAAGACTCACTTGTCTTTAAAGCCGCCTCCAACTTTTGAAGTTTATCGAAGGCGGCATGGGAAATGGCTCGAGCAGAGGCCGCAGATTCCCCGGCAGCACGCAGATAAGCATCCAAGCTTCCAAGAGAAGGCTCAGGAGGAGCTGAGGAAGTCGCAGGGGGCTCTAGTTCCTGAAGACGTGCCTTGAGCACCGCGTTCTCTTGCTGAAGCTCGGCCGCTCACTGAACGACACTCAGACTCGCGGAACAGGTCTGCAGGTGGCCATAGGAAGGGAAAGGGGGTTATAGAAGCCTATGAATACCCAGTAGAGGAAGAAGAGGAGCTTACCGCTACCAAGGAACGAGCAATCTGATCAAACCCCTCTAAAGGGGAACTGCTCTCCCAGAATTGGCGGTTAGCTGATTGCCAGACGGTGGCCAAGTCCCCATAGAAATTGACCCTACCAAAGATAGAAGACAGGTCGGCAGCAAGCGCGTAAGATGGGTTGATCTCTGAAGGAAGTCTCCAGGAAGCCTCGAAAGCTAGGTCTGCGGGAGGCAGGTTCAGAGTCGGCATGGCTGAGCTCATAAGCGCAAGAAGAGGAGAGGCTGGGGGAGTCAGCAAACCCAGAGGCTGATCGCCAGAGGATGAAGGCGGGGGAAGTGATATACCCTGGATTAGTACCATAGCTGTCAGGTCCAACGACGGGTCTGCCATCTCCAGATCAGAGGCCTTCTCCCGGGCCAAGCTTGTCTCCTGGGTCGAGCTCGTATCCAAGGACCTGGAGGGGGAAGAGATACTCACTACACGTTGACGGCGAGGAGGTGGAGGAGAAGTTGCGGTGACTGGGGCCGTTCTCTTTCCCTTGCGCGTAAGGCGCAGCTTCATAGTAGGAGGGAGCGAAGGCACTTGCCCTGCTGGCGATGGCTCAGACGCAGGTTGATCCGAGATGCGGGGTAGGGCTGAGTCTGCAGAGCTGGGGGCAGGTGGCTCAATAAATGCCAAGGCGACTACCGTCTCTGAGGGTTGGGGTCCCGAAGGCTGCGGACCGACGAAAGCGGCGGCGTCAGAAGAGAGGCCTTGTGTTAGCTCCTCGTTCAGAGCTTGCAGAACGGCCACCGAGGGTGTCTCCTGACTGGCAAAAGAGCGGAGGATGGCAGCCACTACAGGAATAAGAGAAAAAAGCACCTCAATTAGCGAAGAGCGGCATATAAAAAGTAACAACTTACCAAAAGGAGCACTGATTTCTGTGGAAACAGGACTAAGACCAAAAGCGTACAGAATGCCTTCTAGCATCAGTACAGACAAGTGAACAACAACACCGCGCAGCTTGTCCACAGCTGCGGAGCAGGCAGGTTCATGAACATGTGAAGGGAAGTCTGAAGCAAGGATGGGACGCCATTGGGAAGGCCCGGCTAAGGGGACGGGGGGCTTGAGGAAGAAAAAGCGAGATCTCCAACCTTTATTGGAAGAAGGTAAATCATCAAAAAACTTATAGCCCGGCCTGGCCTAAACGTTGAATACCCCCGCCTCGGCCCGCCAGAAGGAATAGAAATGGTGGAATAAGCGAGCGGTCAAGGGAAGGTGGTAAATGCGGCACAAGATGATGGTTCTGTGGACGGCTCGGAATACGTTAGGGGCAAACTGAGAAATACTGAGTCCGCAGTACTGGCACAACTCGGAGAAGAAAGGGTGTAAAGGAAAGCGAAGGCCGCCTAAGACTTGATCCCTAAAGACGGTGATAAAACCTTCGGGAGGAGAAGAGGGGTGTTCAGTGGACAAAGGGAGACGAAGTTCATACGAGGAACCTAACTTCAAATGAGATTGCAGTAAAGACAAGTCGTAATGGTCCAGATTAAAGATATAGCATGAATACCAGAAGGTTTCCTTACCGTCCATGATTGTGAGGAGTAAGCAAAGGAGGAGGTCGAAGACAAGAGGGGTCACAGGTCGGGCGCGAGCAGGAAGACGAGAAGTTGCACTACCAGAAGCGGTCACGAACAAGAGAAAGAAGATAGCGAAGCGTCGAAGTGAAGACGACGCACGACCTTTAGGGTTTATAAAGCCCATTCGTTCCTAGGAAACATCGAGAGTCGAGCCAAGTATCTTTTTGGGTAATACGCCCCAGCGCCGTCAGATGGGAAGTAAGTGCCGGAGGGTGCAAAAAAGGGTCGAAAGCTGGCATCAGGAGGCGTGAGCAATAAAGGCGTCGGACAGGTGTCATCGCGAGAGGAAGCGCATTAAACATTGACATGGCGAGGTAATCATGAAGGGGCATGGCCACAAAAAGGAGGCATTCTTCAGGAAAGGCCCGAGGCTAGGCGGGAAGTTTCATAATGCTGCAGAAGCCAGACAATTCAAAAGGGTCGCGAATGAGACAAGGCAGGTCAGTAGAAGTGAATGTCAGATCAGAGAAGTATCAAGCGGGCCTGTGGGGGTGTTGCTTGCTTGGACCATCCGGGCAAGTAGCTCTGCATAGGCAGCCCCTGATCCGATCAGCTAACCAAGCGCATCGTGAGAACTGCGGGGTCATCATAAACTGCAAGGGCACTACGACCCAAGGGTTGAGTAAGGTTTTTACGCTTCCTCCTCTATTCTTAATTCTATACCATACATAACGCAATTGCAGGGAGAAACACGACGCGAATGAGTAAGCCCAAAGCTAGCAATAACGACCAGATCAACCAAAGCAATGAAGTCGGCATAGGCGAGACGGATGAGGGCGGAGAAAAGCAATGCATCTATGCCTTCGCCGTTTGGGGTCCAGCTGGTCTCAGACCAGCACCATCGCCACCAGTCTCGGACCGGAGTATCATTACTGGTCTCAGACCAGCGCCATCGCCACCGGTCGCGGACCGGAGTATTATTACTGGTCTCGGACCAGCGCCATCGCCACCGGTCTCGGACCAGCGCCATCGCCACCGGTCTCGGACCAGAGTATCCCAGACTCTCGCCTCAGTGCGAGTTATAAGTGAGCTCTGTTCTCACGCCCAACGACCTTTCAGGTCGGCTCCCATGCGAGAATTAAAAGTGAGCCTTGTGCTCACGCCCAACGACCTTTTAGGTCGGTAGTCCCAGACTCTCGCCCCAGTGCGAGTTATAAGTGAACTCTGTTCTCACGCCCAACACCTTTCAGGTCGGCTCCCATGCGAGAATTAAAAGTGAGCTTTGTGTTCACGCCCAACGACCTTTTAGGTCGGTAGTCCCAGACTCTCGCCCCAGTGTGAGTTATAAGTGAGCTCTGTTCTCACGCCCAACGACCTTTCAGGTCGGCTCCCATGCGAGAATTAAAAGTGAGCCTTGTGCTCACATCCAACGATCTTTTAGGTCGGTATCTCCAGACTCTCGCCCCAGTGCGAGTTATAAGTGAGCTCTGTTCTCACGCCCAACGACCTTTCAGGTCGGCTCCCATGCGAGAATTAAAAGTGAGCCTTGTGCTCACGCCCAACGACCTTTTAGGTCGGTAGTCCCAGACTCTCGCCCCAGTGCGAGTTATAAGTGAGCTCTGTTCTCACGCCCAACGACCTTTTAGGTCGGCTCCCATGCGAGAATTAAAAGTGAGCCTTGTGCTCACGCCCAACGATCTTTTAGGTCGGTAGTCCCAGACTCCCAGCGCGAGTTATAAGTGAGCTCTGTTCTCACGCCCAACGACCTTTCAGGTCGGCTCCCATGCGAGAATTAAAAGTGAGCCTTGTGCTCACGCCCAACGACCTTTTAGGTCGGTAGTCCCAGACTCTCGCCCCAGTGCGAGTTATAAGTGAGCTCTGTTCTCACGCCCAACGACCTTTCAGGTCGGCTCCCAGTGCGAGTTAAAAGTGAGCCTTGTGCTCACGCCCAACGACCTTTTAGGTCGGTAGTCCCAGACTCTCGCTCCAGTGCGAGTTATAAGTGAGCTCTGTTCTCACGCCCAACGACCTTTCAGGTCGGCTCCCATGTGAGAATTAAAAGTGAGCCTTGTGCTCACGCCCAACGATCTTTTAGGTCGGTAGTCCCAGACTCTCGCCCCAGTGCGAGTTATAAGTGAGCTCTGTTCTCACGCCCAACGACCTTTCAGGTCAGCTCCCAGGTGAGAATCAAAAGTGAGCTCTGTCCTCACGCCCAACGACCTTCTAGGTCGGCCCCCATGCGGGAATCAAAAATCATCTCCCCTGCGAAAAATCATAAGCGAACTCGGCGCCCACGCCTAACTACCTTTCAGATGGATATGCCTCACGATGAGCGGAACGTCTCCCAATAATTAGGTTAGCTACATCTGGCCTTGTTGTAGTTCCTTTATGCAAATTGCAAATATGCAAGGTACAGAGTACGGGAGGCCATCCACCCTACCCCTAAAGCATCAATATGAATTGCGGAATCAGGTTTTGCACGTTCATTGCAGTTTTAATTTTCAAGCACTATGTTGGTTTTATTATCCAAAATTCATACATAAAAAGGAGTCATGATGCAACTCTTAGCTCGTACATACGGACCAGTTTCTAAAAATGCTTGCTAGATGAAAATTGAGCAGGAAAGACTATGCCGGAAAAGGACAGATATACAAGTACAACAGCACAGTTCAATAAGCAGGCGATACAGCTAAGGCCACAAGAGGGAACGCTTTGCGGCAAAGGAGCCACTGAGACAACTATGGCTTGAACTAGTTTTAACTCGGGGAAAGGATTGGTCATGGAGAATGAGCACTGCCGTGTGAAGAAATGTCTGGGGACTCAGGAGCCTCTAGGGCGTTAAGGCTCGAGCCAGCTGCGCGTGTAGGGAGTTGATGACTGTTTGTTGCCGGGCGATTGTGTCTTGCTTGTCGTCGAGATACGCACGGAGGAGAGATAGCTCCATTTCATGCTCTTGCTGCAAACGGTCCTAAAGACTAAATTGGCGCTGCAGGCTAGCCTAGCATTCCTCTTTCCTCGCCTTCTCAGCATGCACGCAAGACTTCGCGAGACGATACTGGGCTTCCATGGAGTGCAAGGCAGCTAGCTGACGAGCTCGATCCTTGGATACGCGCTCCAGTTCACGTTCTTTCTCGGCAAGTTGTAAGGTGAGCTGATCTATCCGCATCTGGGAAGGTGGTTGATCAACCTCCTCAGAAAAAGGAGAATGCATCGCGCGGGGAAGAAGCTGGTGGAACGCGGGTTAGCAAAAGAAAGTGGGAAGGCGTGACAGAAGAAGGATAGAATAAAGAAGTGACCGTAAGGCTCTTTATAAAGAGGATGGGTAGCCAAGTCAAAGCAACTATGTGGGCACGGTACCCCAAGCGACTGGCGAAGCAATTAAGGAGGCATGGTATCCCAGGCGACGCGACACAAAGGTTGATGCGTGAGGCAGGAAACAGAGCGCGCAGAGGTGTGGTAAGACACAGAGATAGGCTGAGGTCATAGAGATATGCTGAGGTGACGGAGATATGCTGAGATCTTAGAGATATGCTGAGGTGACGGAGATATGCTGAGATCTTAGAGATGTGCTGAGGTCTAGTCAGTCAGACTGTCGTCCTCCTTCGACTAGACTTATGAGGGAGGCTTGTGATACGGTTGGCAATGGAGGGGCCTCCGGAGGAAAGGATGAGAAGAGTCAAGGCCATATAGCGGTTAAAAGTCAAGAGGGCGTGGCGGTCAATAGTCAAGGTGACCTGGCAGTCAATAGTTAAGGTAGCTTGGCAGTCAATAGTCAAGCTGACTAGGCAGGCAGAGGCAAGCATATGGGGTAGTCAGAGACCCGGCAGACTTGCCGATCAAGGGATAAAAGTAGTTGAAAGACAAAGGGAGACGGCAGGCGGAACACCGGGCACAGGTCGGGATTGGCAGAACTGGGTAGAGGCAGCTCGATCTACAGGTTTGCGATTCGAAGGCCCGGAAGTGCAAGTCACAAATCACAGATCAGAAGCGTCAGAGCTGTGTAAAGACAGCCCGATCTACAGGCTTACGGTCGAGGGCCAGCAAATACTCACGGGTCGGGATTGGCAGAGCTGGGTAGAAATCATAGGTCGGAAGCGTCAGAGCTGTGTAAAGACAGCCCGATCTACAGGCTTACGGTCGAGGGCCAGCAAATACTCACGGGTCGGGATTGGCAGAGCTGGGTAGAGGCAGCTCGATCTACAGGTCTGCGATTCGAAGGCCCGGAAGTGCAAGTCACAAATCACAGGTCGGAAGCGGCAGAGCTGTGTAAAGACAACCCGATCTACAGGCTTACGGTCGAAGGCCAACAAATACTCACGGGTCGGGATTGGCAGAGCTGGGTAGAGGCAGCTCGATCTACAGGTCTGCGACTCGAAGGCCCGGAAGTGCAAGTCACAAATCATAGGTCGGAAGCGGCAGAGCTGGGTAGAGGCAGCTCGATCTACAGGTCTGCGATTCGAAGGCCCGGAAGTGCAAGTCACAAACCACAGGTCGGAAGCGGCAGAGCTGTGTAAAGACAACCCGATCTACAGGCTTACGGTCGAAGACCAGCAAATACTCACGGGTCGGGATTGACAGAGCTGGGTAGAGGCAGCTCGATCTATAGGTCTGCGACTCGAAGGCCCGGAAGTGCAAGTCACAAATCACAGGTCGGAAGTGACAGAGCTGTGTAAAGACAGCTCGATCTACAGGTCTGCGATTCGAAGGCCCGGAAGTGCAAGTCACAAATCACAGGTCGGAAACGGCAGAGCTGTGTAAAGACAGCCCGATCTACAGGCTTATGGCCGAGCGCAAGGAAATACAGGGTACAGGGTATAGACTGTGATCGACACGGCTGTTCAGGGTGAGCCCGACTGACAAGTAACGCTTAGAGGCGTGATCTGATCAAGGGGTGTGAGGTAGATGCAGAACGCGATAAATAAGATGAGCTAAGCTGTGCAGGAGTCGGAGGATCACAATTGTCCGTCAAGGGTAATCATTACATACCAGTGAGACGTGCGAAGACAGAGGTTCCTAAACGAAAAGATGTCCTCATAACCAATAGTAGCCTGACAGATGTCCTTCACTACAAGACAAAACTCATGTGTAAAGGCGGAGGTTCCCAAACAAGAAGATGCCTTCATGACCAATAGCAGCACGACAGGTGTCCGGGATATACGACAAAGCCTAGCGTCTAACGTTTTCTGACAGGGTTGCAGGTTCTGGAAGCAAGGCGGGTGCATAAAAAGGAGGAGATTCCTTGTACGCGGGTACACGCTCTCTAGTCATTTTTTCCACAACTTCTCCTTTTCAGTCTCTCTGTTTTTTCTGGGAAAAAAGGACCTGACTTGAGCGTCGGAGGGCCTGATCTGGGGACTTTTTCCCTGGGTTCTGGTCTCTAACGTGAGGGAGGGGAGATTGTCTGAGCGTGTGCAGGGTCCTGTAGCATCTTCAGCCGCCCGTGGAAACCGAATCGCCCACGACTTTCCATCAATAACTAAGCCATCGCGACCAATCTTCGTCTGATTCAACTTTCGAACAGGATCATAGTACTCTAATAAAGCAAACCCACGAAAAAAAGGATGCTGTTGAAGAGTCGCTCTCTCCGACCCCATGCCTCCAAAATGGCATGCAAATTTTTGGTGGATCACCAAAATATGAAAAAATCGATCGATCTAGGTAAAAAAAACAAGAGGAAGAGGCTCTGTGAGATCCTCTCGGCAGATCATGGAGCTAATTAATTAATTAATATACAATCCCTCTCGGCAGATCATGGAGCTAATTAATTAATTAATTAACAAACGTGTAAAGCATGGCTTTAGCTGGCTGTCTTCTATAATAAAGTAGTCTAGTGATTGAACTCTCATGTGCTAATCCTTGAAAAACAAAAACAATGGCCAGTCTGATGGCACCTTGGGAGAAAATACGTTGCTAGATGAGAATTAATTAAATTATATAATAATTATTATTATTATCAAATAACTTACATAATAAAATAATATTTTAACAAATTAATCAAACTGATTAATTCTTCTGTTTCTCTCTGCCAATTTATGAAATAACTAAATTCCACAGGGGGGTTAACCGGCTAGCTGAAATGTTAAATATATGATGGTTCCATATCGAGCATGTGGGGTTGAATCTCGAGACTGACAGACATAAATCCTAATATTTTATGGGGTAAAAAGATGATTCATTCACCCCCAACATCTCTGTTAATCCGTCCTTAGGTCAATACGGAGGAGGTAAATCACGGGTGACTACTAACCATTAGTACAAATGACTAAGACATGGAGGAGGTTATACTCGGTCACGCCAAGTTTCAACCCCAAGACCTCATGTGACAACTCCCCAGAATACTGGGCATCTCATCCATCTGGGCAATATCATTAACTCTCTCATGATGTTACCGGATGAATTGATGGAATTGATAAAGTCATTTATGATTACATCCTCTCTATTAATCTAGGGACGAGTTAATAAGGTCCTCCCGACTATAATGTAATGGCATAGTATTCAAATTGTCACTCAGATATTTACAGTCCGAGTCTCAGCTACGACGAATTTGTAAGAATTTTTACTCTAAATGAGACACGCAACTAAAAGATGCTAAACTCCTGAACTATTTGTTACAAGTGTTTTCCGATTTATTATGATGATCAATGGGACCAATTAATGAGGATGAGCGAATAATTTTTTACCATGTAAATTGAAAGGAAAGTGAATAATCTTTTGCATAAGACATTCTGTCCAAAACCATGACCGGCAAAGTGAGTAGATATTGGCCGGAGGGTAAAGTTGGAGTATATTGTGATTCTAATCAGTCCAGGCCGTGGATCGATGGAGGATCACCGGGCGGAGATGCTTGTCAACTGGAATCATTGTGGTAAAAAGATGAAACACTTACTCCCAACGTCCCTGTTGTATCTGACTCAGGATCATCACGAGGAAGATAAATCGCAACATCCAAGCAAGCATGTAACGGATAGGGTGTAATACGAGAATAAAAAATTTATTCCTTAGCTGTTCCGAGGATCGACCCTATGATTTTATTATGACAACATCGATCATATGTCAACTGATCAACTAGGATGATCCGCAGGATCTTGTCCGACTGGAACCATGCGCAAGGGTGCCGAAGTGGACGGAGGCAGGGAATATTGGGTGGTGGGCCCCAGGTTCGAGGGACCACAGGGCCCCCTAGTGGAGACCGGATCCTCTGCGCCCGCGTCCCCTGCGCCCTCTGTGCCCGTCGCTACACGACAAAAAAAAAAAAAAAGCACGTGCTTAGCACGAAAAAAAATAAGAAAATCCTAAGCGAGACCTCCTCTTCGTCCGCCGAAAAAGCCCTCTCCGCTTCTTCTCCAGCCGACGACGCAGAGCTCCTGCAGATCTACGCGATGCCTGTGTTCGACATGATGGAGAGCTATCTGGTCAAAGAGCTTCGCTTTCCTCCTGGCCTAACTCTTCGCCTGATAACACGAAGTGCTTATGTCAGTAAGCCTCCCTGCTCCATTGATTTCCTCACTCACACTTAACGATTCCATTCAATAAATCGACGAGCAGAGCTAAATTCCTTGGTCTGTGAACTATTGCAGCATTCACCATGTTCATCGGCATGACCTTCCCCTTCTTCGGCGGCCTACTCTCTTTCTTCGGCGGATTCACATTCGCCCCGACCACATACTTCGTGAGTGCTCCACACTAGGGCTATAAACGAGCCGAGCCGAGCCGAGCTTTGGGGTGTTCAAGCTTGTTTGATAAGATAATCGAGCCGAGCCGAGCCGAGCTTAAAATAAACCAAGCTTTTGAAATGAGTGTTCAAGCTTGGCTTGGTTTATTTTTTATGAGCTTGAGCTTGGTTCGAGCTTGGTTCATTTAGATGTTATCAAACTCTCAATTCAAGCTTGGCTTGGGCTTGGTTCGAGCTTGGCTTGAGCTTGGTTTGAGCTTGGTTCGTTTAGATGTTATCAAGCTCTCAATTCAAGCTTGTTTGATTGTTTGAAACTTTTAATTTTTTGATTAGTTATTAAGATTGATAATTTAAATTTATTTATTTTATTGTATTATTTATTTGGCATATTGAAAGAGTTTTATTAATAAATATGGTTCGTGAACATTGTTCATGAACGTTGTTCATGAACGTTGTTCACGAACGTTGTTCACGAACGTTGTTCACGAATGTTAACGAGCTGAATACATATGTGTTCAAGCTTGTTTGTTTAGCTTAACGAGCTGTTCAAGCTTGTTTGTTTAATTAATCTTATGTATATTGAACGAACATAAACAAGCTCTTACCAAGCCGAACACCAAACTTATTCACGAACGCTTGGTTCATTTACAGCCCTACTCCACACACTTACCTTACAGTTCACATTGTAACAAACCATTTGATATTGCCATTAATCCTCAATCTTTCTGATCGATCGATGATTCCAGCTTCCTTGCATCATGTGGCTTGCTATTTACAAACCCAGAAGGTTTAGCTTATCTTGGATCACTAATTGGGTAAGCAAGTCAAGAACATCTTTCGTTGAATATTAGAATGGCTATCAGAATTAATAACGAAGATGAATATTATCTCTTCGTTCACATTGTTTCGCTTTTTTTACCCGCAACAGTGAAGATAGGGGATCAGTTTGTGGACCGATCAGGCTATGGCCTGATCGGTCCACAGACCGATCAGGATTTTCCTGGACCGATCAGGCTATGGCCTGATCGGTCCAGGTACTGGCCTGATCGGTCAGAACTTTCCTGGATATAGCCGTTGAGTCGACAGCCTGCTAAGCACGTGTTTTTTTTTTTTTGTCGTGTAGCGACGGGCGCAGGCGACGCGGGTGCAGAGGATCCGCGCTCCCCCTAGTGTCGCGTCCAGAGCGTAGACTTCCTGACGCGGGCCTATTGCTCCGTCAGTCCGTCCGCTGAGTCACCGCCCATCCAACGATCGCCTCCCTCTATAAATTTGCCTGCCGCTCAGGCGATGACCTCTCCATCCCTCCTCTTCCATTACTTTCTTATCCTCTTTCAGATCGCAGAGCTTGTTACCTCTGCTAGCTGCTTGACGTTGCGGTAAGCCAAAAGAATGGTGGTTGAGATGGTGGTGCTTACGGAGAGCGGGAGCGCTGTGGCCAAGCTCGGGCCCGCCACCAACGAGAAGGACTCGGAGAAGCTGAGGTTAATCGAGGAGATGACGGCAAACACGGACGAGGTGCAGAAGAAGGTACTGGCGGAGATACTGAAGCGCAACGCAGAGACAGAGTATCTGCGGAGGTACGGGCTCGACGGCGCCACCGACCGTGCCGCCTTCAAGGCCAAGGTCCCCGTGGTTACCTACGAGGACCTGCAGCCAGATATACAGAGAATAGCCAACGGAGACCGCTCCGCCATCCTCTCCGCCCACCCAATCTCCGAGTTTCTCACCAGGTACATTTCCTATATATTAATCTTTCATGTTTCCTCGAGTTGTGTTGTTTATTATGCACAAATGTGTTTGATGTAATTTGAAGCTCCGGGACGTCTGCTGGGGAGAGAAAGCTGATACCGACCATCAAAGAGGACCTCGGCCGCCGGCAACTCCTTCACAGCCTACAAATGCCCGTGATGAACTGGTAATTTTACCCTCTTCGTCTACTTCCAGAATCAATGAATAATTCTGTAAAATTTTTCAAGCTTAACTTTCGGAATTGATCAGTTACGTGCCGGGACTGGACCAAGGGAAGGGGCTCTATTTCCTTTTCGTAAAATCGGAGATGAAGACTCCCGGCGAGTTGACGGCTCAGCCCCTTTTGACGAGTTTCATCAAGAGCGAGCACTTCAAGAACCGGCCCTACGACCCCTACAATGTGTACACCAGCCCCACCGCTGCCATCCTCTGCACCGACTCCTTTCAGAGCATGTACGCTCAGATGCTCTGCGGCCTGCTTCAGCGCCTCGACGTTCTGCGCGTTGGGGCCGTCTTCGCCTCCGGACTCCTCCGGGCTATCCGCTTCCTCCAGCTCCACTGGCAGGACCTCTGCAACGACATCGCCGCCGGTTCTCTCACCATCAAAGTTACCGATCACTCGGTCCGCGCCGCCGTGGCCGAGCTCCTCAGCCAACCCGACCCGGAGCTAGCGGGGTTCTTAGCGGCCGAGTGCAGCAAGGGTGACTGGGCCGGCATCATCACCCGCATCTGGCCCAACACCAAGTACCTCGACGTTATCGTGACGGGCGCCATGGCGCAGTACATATCCACCCTGGAGTACTACAGTGGCGGCCTCCCCATGGTTTGCACCATGTACGCCTCCTCGGAGTGCTACTTCGGACTCAACCTCCGTCCTATATGTGAACCTTCGGAGGTCTCCTACACCATCATGCCTAACATGGGCTACTTCGAGTTCCTCCCACACGGCGACGACCACGTCCAGGACCAGTCCCAGCGGCTAGTGGATCTGGCGGACGTGGAGGTAGGCAAGGAATACGAGCTGGTGATCACCACCTACGCCGGTCTAAACCGCTACTGTGTGGGTGATATTCTGAGGGTGACCGGGTTCTATAACACGGCGCCGCAATTCCGATTCGTCCGCCGCAAGAACGTGCTCCTCAGCATCGACTCCGACAAGACCGACGAGGCGGAGCTACAGCGGGCAGTGGAGAGCGCGTCGGCGCTGCTGAGACCCTACGACGGCACCGTGGTGGAGTACACGAGCCACGCCTACACCAAGTCCATCCCCGGACACTACGTCATCTACTGGGAACTGCTCGCCAAGGGGGTCTACAACGGCGACGAAGCGCTGGAGGTGTTGAAGCGCGACGGAGTAATGGAGCGGTGCTGCCTGGCAATGGAGGAGACATTGAACGCGGTTTACCGGCAGTGCCGCGTGGCGGATGGGTCAATCGGGCCGCTGGAGATCCGCGTAGTGCGCGGCGGCACGTTTGACGATCTCATGGACTACGCCATCTCAAGAGGGGCGTCAATCAACCAATACAAAGTGCCGCGCTGCGTCACCTTGCCGCCGATACTGGAACTCCTGAACTCCCGAGTCGTCTCCACCCACTTCAGCCCCGCGCCGCCCACGTGGTCGCCGCTCCGCCGCCCGGCAAACTGAAACACCGCTCGTCCCCATCGAGAAGGGGAATATGAACACTGAAAATAAGTGGTTCCGCGCATGATCTTTTTTATCTGTTTTACCGTATTAAGTAACTAAAGAGTCGTCGGTTTTTTGTTTTTTTTTTCTTTTACTTCAGTGACGTATGGTGCTTATGCTTTTCGTACGGTAAAAGATGATGCGCTCATCGGGAGCCCTCCATATTCGCAAGGCACGTAGAAGGGAGGTGTATTGCAGACGATTGAGTCAATGGAGAACAACTATGAAAATCCTGTGACTTTGAGGGTGAAGAGAACTCCTATGTGTTGGTATAATCAGTTTGTAGAGTTTTGATGTTTAATAATGAGTTTAGATATGCTTAGTTTGATTAAAGATTTATGTAAATAGAATTTGATATTTAGAAGAAAAAATTTTAGTGGGTACTAGATGATTAATAAGGAAAAATTTTAACTGGAGTTTACGAAAAGAAAAATTTTAATGAGTAAAGTTAGGTGGTGGGAGTCCTGATGAGTGAAATTAGATCATAATGAGTGAAGTTAGGTGATGGAAGTTTTGGTGAGTAAAACTAAATCCTAGTGAGTGAAGATAGATGGTGAAAATCCTAGTGAGTGAAGTTAGGTAGTAGAAAACCCCAAGGGAAGTAATTCTAGGTCATGCGAAGTCTTATAGAAGTGAACTCCAAGCATGAAATCTAGTGGGTCGAGTAGACTTACAGGAGTACGACTTGATTATAAGAGATTGACCCTTAGGTGATAGACTTGGAGGAGAGACCTCCAAGTACAAGGTAAGCCTAGTAGGTAAGGTGACTTACAGAGATAGGCTAGGTTGCTTGTTTGTATTTTATATGATTATTTTATAGGAATCTGAAGCTAGAAACAAAATAGAGAGCAGACAAATGCAAATGGATGAACCAGACTCGACTCAGATCGAACCAGACTCAAACCGATTTAATAGATCGAACCAGCGGTTTGGTAGACTAGTTGGGTTTGGTCCAAATTACTGAATTATAAATTGTTGACATGGAAGATGATGTGACAAAAGATCTGAGTCATCTTTATGATTTGGATGAGGATAAGGATAAACCAGATGATATAGATAGAGATAAAGCTTGATCCATATAAGTTCCAGATATGATTTCATCCAGATATGACTTTATCCAAATAATAGTGGATCTAAATAAGGATTTGATCCAACTCTATAAAAGAAGACAAAGGCTCTACGTTCAAGATATCTATTCTTCATACCACTACCATCTCTCCGCTCAGAAAGCAATGCCTCAGAGCTCTGCAACCGGGGAAGCTCCAGAAGTAGCGCTGCACTTAGGACTTCTAGATCGGCCATCATCCTTTTTGTTTGGTTTGTTTTATATATGTGTTAAGTCTTTATATTATTTGTGATTATAAAACAAACTATAAATAGTTTCTCCTCTTTCGGAAGGTTTTCGGAAAAGAGAAAAACTAGTGGATGGGCGCTTCGGATGATTAGGCCTTGGGCGTATCGCATGATTATGCCTTGGACATACTGACCATGGGGGGTTGAGAATCAAGTAAACCGCCGGTGTTCTTTTCATGTCTTTATTGTATATTTCTGCTGCAACTAACTAACTCTGATAGAATGAACAAAAGAACAAGCGTGAAAAGATGGATCAATATTCACCCCTTTATCAATGCCATCAATTCTATAATTAGTATTAGAGTAGGAGACTCTGATCGAACCAATCGTCGAAGGAGCAAGCAGGCCAAGGATCAAGGGGGAGCAAGTTATAAATTTTAATTATGGTTTTTAAATTTTACATAATTTGTTTAAGTGTAGGGAGAGAGGACACCATAAAAATAAGTGTTCTACTCGTAAGAATTGAATAACACCACCGACGGCAAAGGAGGAACTGATACCCAGAGTTCGGAGGAGCAAAGATCACATCAAATGCTTCGAGGGTCAAGGTTCAAACACTACAAGAACCGTCACCCAACTAGGAAAATTGTGAAAAATATTAGTAATTTTATATTTCATGCAAATCACCGTAGTACATTCGAAAATAGGTGTATAAATTTACATGATGATATTATTTTCAAAAATACCCCTATGTATGATAAATTAAAATTTTCCTTCAATAAACTAGATAAAATTAATCATAATCTTATTAAATAATTTAATCAAGATAAATCTAAATTGGATAAAATAAATCTAACTAATTCAAACTCAATAGATTTAAATAAAAATTCTAATATGAAATTGATAAAATACTTGATAAAATATTTAATTCAACAAATAAAAAAAAATTAAACTTAGAAAAAATTAATAGTCAGGATAAAATTATTATAATAAATACTAATGATTCAACTAAGATAAAATTTTAATTAATAATTGATCCGGCAGTAAGGACGGGGGACCCTCTTTAAGGGAAGTCAATGTCACATGGAGGTCAAAGGTTAAACGGCCGACTGGAAAAGGGGGGACCGACCGGCCGAACGGGGTTTAAGCGGAATCAAAGAACCCGACGGGGAGTCGGGTCTCTAACGCTCATGGTGAACAGGGTAGCCGGGCCGAGCGGATAGCCCGCTCGGCCGAGGCATAAAGCAGTAATGCTGTGAACAGTTTCAGCCGAGCACACGACCTGAAATCTCCCGAGTGAATCAGTACCTACGTCCGGTCGGACGTGATGGGACTGCCGAGTGGACGGACGCTCGGCGCGGGGAAAGAAGAGACAAAAGGACAAGGGAAACATCGGGGGACATCTTCTGATAGCAAGCGTGTTCGACGACTAACCCATACGCAGAAGCCTATGACGGAAGATTCTACTGTCCCATCAGAGAGGTGCTCGGACTGTAGCAGTATGGTGTCAGGCAAGCTCTTCTGACAAGCCCATACAGAGGTATGGTTAGAGGACACATATTCGCCTCGGTATGTGTGCGTGAGCCTCTTCACAGCTCTATATAAGGGGTCTCACACTTTGCCGGAGGTACGCATTCTCTCGTATTCGAAGCCACTTCTGCATTTCCTCTTGCCTGACTTGAGCGTCGGAGGGTCATCGTCGGGAACCCCTTCTCGGCCCGACTTCTTTGTAGGTTCGCCGAAGACCCGTGCGACCGGTCGGAGATCCACATCAGCAGTTCGGAGAGCATCACGTGCCCAGCGTCCGTTGAGTCAGCGTTCGGACAGGATCAATTTGGCGCCGTCTGTGGGAACGCACCTGCATCCGAGCGGAAGCAATGGACGAAGCTGGACGACCGCACACGGTGATGCTCTCCACGGAGGAGCTCGACGCTCTAATCGAAGCAAGAGCAGCTAAGCTTGTGGAACAACAGAAACAGAAGTCGCAAGCCGAGCGGATGGAGCAACAAGCGACTTCAGCATCAGGAGGCCGAGCGGAAGCACCTCCTGCCACGGTTCCATTTCATCGGACCCTATTCTGTACGTCTCCTGAGGTCACGACAGTTAATCGTGATCGAGGATCTTCATCCGACGAAGTGCCAATGCGAGACAACAGAAAATGCAAGGCCCCCCGAGCGGAAGCCTCCCCCGAGCGGATCAACCGTCAGTTTTCGGAGGCCATCCTGCGGGACCCTCTGCCAAAGCACTATGTGCCCCCGGCGATCGGTGAATACAACGGAACCACCGACCCGGACGATCATCTGGGTAAGTTCGACAACACAGCTACCCTTCATCAATACACAGATGGAGTAAAGTGTCGGGTGTTCCTTACCACCCTCTCGGGATCGGCGCAACGGTGGTTTCGGAGGCTGCCGGACGGATCGATTACAAGTTTCAAGGAGTTCCGCACAGCCTTCCTCCACCATTTCGCAAGCAGTCGGCGCTATCAGAAGACCAGTATCAGTTTGTTTGTCATCAAGCAAGAGCCCAGAGAGCCGCTCAGAGCTTATATCCAGCGATTCAACCAGGTGGCCATGGATATTCCAACGGCCACCTCAGAAACGATGATGAATGCGTTCACGCAAGGCCTCGTGGACGGTGACTTCTTCCGCTCGCTCATCCGGAAGCCGCCCCGAGACTACGATCTTATGTTACACCGAGCCAATGAATACATCAATGTGGAGGAAGCCCAGGCGACCCGAAGAAAAGAAGTTCCAACTGAGCGGCTAGCCCTTGCCGAGCGGAAGCCCGTCACTCGCCAGGAGCCGCCCAGAGGACCGCGGACTGAAGTAGTCCGCTCTCACCATGCGAGGTCCCATGTCCAAGAAGTAGCTGCCGAGCGGCCCAAACCAAAGAAGAAGGTATGGACCCCCATGTTTTGCTCGTTCCACCGGACCGACACGCATAACACACGAGATTGCCGAAGCCTTCCCCTGATCACCCACCCCGCTCCTCGGAGCAGCCGTCGTCGGTCGCCATCATCCGACAGGCGACAGTGACACCATGAGGCCGATCGGCGGATATCCAACAGGCGACAGCGACAGACTCCCGAGCAGCATCATACTCCGAGGCGTGAGGACAATCCCCGGATGTCTAGGGAGCGACCCAGGCCGTCCGCACGGGAGGAAGAAAACAGAATCAACACTTCCCGAGGCGAAATCAACATCATCGTTGGCGGACCGACCGGAGGTGACTCCAACAGAGCAAGAAAGGCGAGCATCAGGCAGCTCCAGATCCATGCTGTCGGCTGCAGCCAAGAACGGGCGAGCGGACCCGAAATCAGTTTCGGGCCCAGGGACTTGGAGGGAGTCGAAGTGCCACATGACGACGCTCTCCTCATCAAAGCGGTAATAGCTAACTATACTATTCACCGCGTTTTCATCGATACAGGAAGCTCGGTCAATATTATATTCAAAAAGGCCTTCGACCAACTACAAATTGATCGAGCCGAGCTGGTGCCCATGACAACCCCTCTCTATGGGTTTACGGGCAATGAAGTTCTGCCGGTCGGACAAGTCCGACTGTTTCGCTGGGAGAGGAGCCACTTAGAAGGACGCGGACTGCCAACTTCGTCGTGGTCGACTCTCCTTCAGCATACAATGTTATTTTGGGGCGACCGGCGCTCAACGAGTTTCGAGCGGCCATCTCCACCTTCCACCAGAAAATCAAGTTCCAGGTGGAAGATAAAGTGGGAGAAGTACGAGGAGACCAGCTGGCGGCTCGGCGATGCTACGTCGAGATGGTCCGAGCTGAAGCTAATTTCGCTCGGAAGACGCCACGGATCGAGGTGAACGCCATAACCAAAAAACCACCATCTTTTGTTTATGAAGAAAAAGAGGAAGTGCAGATTCACCCGACCCGACCGGAGGCCACCACATTCATTGCGGCCGATCTAGAGGAAAGCTAGAAAAATGAGGTGATCAAATGTCTCCAGAGGAACTGCGATGTTTTCGTTTGGTCAACGCATGAGTTGCCGGGAATTTCTCCAAGTATAGTGCAGCATGAGCTTCACGTCCGACCGGACGCTCGGCCGGTGAAGCAAAGGAAGAGGGACTTCAGCGCCGAACAAAACACCATCATCCGAGCGGAGGTTGAGAAGCTCCTGGAGGCCGGCCATATAAGGCAGGTCCATTTCCCGAGCTGGCTAGCAAATGTAGTGCTAGTCTCCAAGCCGGGCAACAAATGGAGGGGTTGCATCGATTTTTGGGATCTCAACAAAGCGTGCCTGAAGGATTTCTACCCTTTGCCTCGATCGATCAACTGGTGGATTCCACAGCCAGGTGCGAGTTGATATGCATGCTAGACGCATATCAGGGCTATCATCAGGTGCCGCTCACCCGAGAAGATCAAGAGAAGGTCAGCTTCGTCACAGCCGACGACACATACTGCTACAATGTGATGCCGTTCGGACTGAAGAACGCGGGGGCAACCTACCAGTGATTGATGAACAAAGTGTTCAAAGAGCAGATCGGACGAAATTTGGAAGTGTACGTGGATGATATTCTCATCAAGTCTGTCCGAGCGGCCGATCTCTTTAAAGACATGGAAGAGACTTTCCGAACGCTGAGGAAGTATGGAGTTAAGCTGAACCCTCAGAAGTGTCTGTTCAGGGCAAAAGGCGGGCGTTTCTTGGGCTATATAGTGACCGAGCGGGGCATCGAAGCAAATCCTAGCAAGGTGAAAGCGTTACAAGATATGCCACCCCCAAGAAATCTGAGGGAAGTACAACGCTTGACCGGTCGGATAACAGCATTGTCCAGATTCATCTCGAAGACTGCCGATCGGAGTCTCCCTTTTTTCAAGATCCTACGCAAAGCCACTAAGTTTCATTGGGACGAGGAGTGCGATCGGGCGTTCGAAGAGCTGAAGACGTACTTGAATTCTCTGCCCGTGCTAGCCAAGCCAGCTGAGGGTGAGCCGCTCTGTATTTACTTATCTTCAACCGAGCAGGCAGTAGGCTCGGCATTAGTGAGGACGAGCGGAGAAGAACAACCCGTGTACTTCTTGAGCCATATTTTAAAAGACGCTGAATCTCGCTACACTGGGCTCGAGAAACTAGCTTTTGCCTTGGTCCTCGCCGCTCGGAGACTTCGCCCTTATTTCCTAGCACATACCATAATAGTCCGGACAAATAGCCCACTGGGAAGAGTGCAGCTGAACCCAGAAGCGTTCGGCCGGCTCATCAAATGGACAACGGAGTTGAGCCAATTTGACATTCAGTATCAATCCCGCTCGGCGATAAAGGCGCAGTCCTTGGTAGATTTTATCACCGAAGTGCAAAGGCCAGAGCCCGAAGCTATGTGGAAAATATTTGTAGACGGATCGTCCACTCGGCTCGGGAGCGGGATTGGCGTGCTATTACTCTCTCCCCAAGAAGAAAGGATGCACTTATCCGTCCGGCTGGATTACAGAGCCACAAATAACGAAGCGGAGTATGGGGCCCTTATAGCCGGCTTGTAGGTCGCCCGACATGTTGGAGCCGGTCGGGTGACGCTCCATTCAGATTCTCAGCTGGCCGCTCAGCAACTCTCGGGCACTTTTGAGATTAATAACGCTCGGCTCAAACTCTACGCTGAAGCCTTCGAAAAGCTCAAGGCCAATTTCAGAGAAGTCATTATCCAGAAGATACCCCGAGCAGAAAACCAGGCAGCAGATGAGTTAGCCAAACTCGCAAGTTTAATAACGCCGGTCGTCATACAACAGCCAATTGAACAAGTATCCTTGGTGGCGCATGTCGACCGGATGGAGGGCCTCGTATTTCCGAGCGATTGGAGGACAACCATCATAGAGTTTCTGCGCTCGGGTGCGACAATGTCCGATCAGGAGGCTGCCCAGCTATTAAGAAGGAGAGCCGGTCGGTTCACACTCATTGGAGACCAACTCTACAAGAAGGCTTTCTCCCGCCCACTTTTGAAATGTGTGAGCTCGGAAGACGCGGCGTACATCCTCCAAGAAGTGCATCAAGGATCGTGTGGAGGACATCCGGGCGGACGATCACTGGCTAGGAAGATCTTGCTGGCCGGATACTTCTGGCCAACCCTGCAAGCAGACGCCGCTCGGACCGTCGCGACGTGCCTCTCCTATCAGAAGTATCACAACGTCTCCCACCGACCGGCTGAGGAAATGAAAGCATCTACCTTATCCTGTCCGTTCGACCAGTGGGGAATGGATATTGTGGGTCCGTTTCCTATGGCGACCGGTCAGCGGAAGTTTCTAATGGTGGCGGTCGACTATTTTTCCAAATGGGTGGAGGCCGAGCCACTAGCCAAGATCACCGAGCAGATGGTCAAAAAGTTTATTTGGCAGGATATAATCTATCGGTTCGGCATCCCTCGCCGGCTAGTATCTGATAATGGACGACAGTTCGTCGGGAAGCAGCTCAAAGAATGGTGCGAAAGTTATGGCATTGAACAACACTTTACTTCCGTGGCGTATCCCCAAAGCAACGGCCAAGCGGAAGTAACCAACAGAGAGATCCTTAGAATTCTTCGGGCTCGACTTGACCACATAGGAGGAAGCTGGGTGGACGAGCTGGCAGGCGTCTTATGGGCTATCCGCACGACCCCAAAGGAAGGAACGGGCGCCACGCCATTCCATTTAGTGTATGGCGGCGAAGCAGTCATCCCAATCGAAGTCGGCGTAGAGTCCGTCCGGATCCAGAACTATGATGAGAACAATGCCGAGCGGAGGAACGTGGAATTGGACCTGATCGACGAAGAGCGAGCCAAGGCGTCCGTCCGGCTGATGGTGTACCGGCAAAGAATGAAGCAAAACTACAACCGGCGCGTGATCCCTATAGCATTCCAAGTCAGCGACCTAGTCTGGAAGAAAGTGAAGCCGGTCGGGGATGTTGGCAAGCTGGAGGCTCCTTGGGCGGGCCCCTTCAAAGTCATCGAAAAGCTCCGCTCGGGCGCTTATTATTTGGAGGATGAAGACGGACGGCGGATGGATCGACCATGGAGCGCGAATCATCTCCAGCCGTATCGAGCTGGGTGAGAGGTGCGCTGATGTAATTCATTTTGTGTATCTCTTGGTCGCCTGTGTTCTTTTAATGCAGGAAGCAAAATGATAAAAAAACATATTTGGCAATCTTCGCCGAGCGGCAGTGTTGAAATTAGCCTTAAAGGCCATCGAGCTCCGACGTTAAATATCGAGAGTCGAGTCGACGACTATAAACCCTCCGAGCAGAAGACCGTCGAGCTCCGACGTTAAATATCGAGAGTCGAGCCGGCGACTATAAACCCTCAGAGCAGAAGACCGTCGAGCTCCGACGTTAAATATTGAGAGTCGAGCCGGCGACTATAAACCCTCCGAGCGGAAGACCGTCGAGCTCCGACATTAAAAATCAAGAGTCGAGCCGGCGACTATAAACCCTCCGAGTGGAAGACCGTCGAGCTCCGACGTTAAAAATCGAGAGTCGAGCCGGCGACTATAAACCCTCCGAGCGAAGACCGTCGAGCTCCGACGTTAAATATCGAGAGTTGAGCTGGCGACTATAAACCCTCAGAGCGAAAAACCGTCGAGCTCCGACGTTAAATATCGAGAGTAGAGCCGGTGACTATAAACCCTCCGAGCGGAAGACGGTCGAGCTCCGACGTTAAAAATCGAGAATCGAGCCGGCGACTATAAACCCTCTGAGCGGAAGACCGTCGAGCTCCGACGTTAAAAATCGAGAGTCGAGCCGGCGACTATAAACCCTCCGAGCGGAAGACCGTTGAGCTCCGACGTTAAAAATCGAGAGTTGAGTCGGCGACTATAAACCCTCCGAGCGGAAGACCGTCGAGCTCCGACGTTAAAAATCGAGAGTCGAGCCGGCGACTATAAACCCTCCGAGCGAAAGACCGTCGAGCTCTGACGTTAAAAATCGAGAGTCGAGCCGGCGACTATAAACCCTCCGGCCGGACGAAGGCAATAAAGAGGTTTAATTGGTGAGTCGTTTCGTCGATCGGCCAAGTACCCAAAAGTACTTCGTCAACATCCAGCGAACAACCTCTTTTGTCGAAACATGATATATTAAGCCGAGCGGACAAGCTACGCAAAATACTTCGTAAAAAACCCCTTTCGAACACAAGAAAGGTGGGATGAGAAGCGAATAACGAGGAGAAACAAAGGAACATGAACGGTAGTTGGCTAGCCGAGCGGACAACACTCATATTGATTAGCAAAAGAAAAAGCAAGTAAAAGGATAGCATTAAAGAAATTAAGGCCGAGCAGCCGAATTACAAAAATGGATAAGTTTTTGGCCGAGCGGCCAAGTTACATAAAAACTTCCTATTCAAGGAAATCATAAATGTCTTGGGGGATGTTGCCGAGAAGCGCCGCCTGGTCTTGGGCCGGGATGAGGACTGAGTCGGCCAGATGACCCTTGGACTTCAAATAAGTGGTGGTGGCAGTCATGGCAAGCTCGAAGGCGGTGTACATCCGTTCGCAGACTTTCTCCGAGATTACTTCCGAATGGATGTAATTCGGCCTCAGGGCTGCGACTCGGCCAGGCTCAACTTCTTGATATTCCTTGAAGGCCGCTTAGGAGGCTGCGAGGGACTCCTGCAGAGTTTTCAGCTCCTCTAGAGTTTTCAGCTCCTCTTTATGCTTAATCACCTTGGCCGAGCGGCTCGCCTTCTCGCCGTCTAGCTGCTCCATCAACTCTTTAACTTTTTGCTCCAACCCCCGAGCCTCTACGTTCTTCTTCTCCAGATCGGAGATAGCCGTTTTCTTCCGCTCGGTGGCCAGGCTTATCTTGCGATCCAGTGATTTGTTCAGGCGATCAAGTTCGGCCAGAGTGTGAGCCTGGTCGGCCGTCTTCTTCCGCTCGGCCTCCAACAAGTCTTGGGTCTTTTTGAGCTCCTTCTGCAGCTCGGCATAAGATGGACCCTGGGAAGGCGCGTCGCCCGAACTCTTCAACCTTTTTAGCTCTTCGTCCACCATCGCCAGACGATTGGAGACGGCGATCTCCTCCACCCATCTCTGGCATAAGCAAGAATTGTTAGTGGTCGATCGGAAAGAATGCATAAAAAACTTCGGAAGAAAACGCACTTACCCCAGTGGCCTGCTGCATGTGGCTATTGCCCAAATTGCTGAGGGGAATCATAGCGACGCGTGCCCGAGCGTCGGCCCACATTTCGGCTAGAGGCCCCTTCATTGTGATCATGTGCTCGGGCGCGGTGGGCCGAGTGGCCTCGGGCATTAATTCCTCGGTGGGGAGATGCAAAGAGACCCGGATGGTACGGTGCCGATCGGGGGTCGTCTGGGCGGAAGCCGAGGAAGGATCGGAGGCCGGCGCCGAAAACTGGGACAAAATTGATGAACGATGGACTTGACGGGGAGCGGGCGGAAGAGAGCTGACTGGTATGGCCTCCAAGGGGTCCGCGGAGGCATCCAATTGGGAGGGGGTCCGATCGGACGAAATAGCCTCCACCGCTGGTGCTTTGCCGCGAGAATCGGCGGTGGCCCGCTCGGATGGATGGACCGCAGATGTAGCCGAGCGGAGTGGTGTCTCCGTGCGGCGCCTCTTTTGTCGAAGGGGGCGCTCTTCCTCCTGAGCCGAGCCTTCCTCCCGGGCGGAAGGCTCTCGACTAGCAGTTGCGCCAGCCGCTGGCTCCGGGAGAGAAGCCTGAGCGGCCGACTCCCCAACATTTGTCTCGCTCTCTCCTTCGTTAGAGCCGACCGGCTGAATGCCAAGCGTCTCCATCTCTTTGGCCGCCGCGGCCTCGAGCGCCGCCGCCTTCCTTTTTAAAATGCCGGCCATTACAGACTCCATGACGATGTCCGCTGCAAAGGAAAAAGGAGAAAATCAGTTAGCAATCAAAGCGAATGTACAAGTAAAATTCTTACCGAAGCCGCTCGGGAGAGGGGTCCTGATCGGACTCAGGCCGAATATATACATCACCCCTTCAGGCAGAAACTTATTGATGTCAAACCTCAGACCGGCTAGCATGTTGGCGGCATGAAGATAGTCCGGTCGGGTTTTGAACCTTTTGAGCTCTGGTGAGGTTGGTGGTCCGATTTGCCACTGCGTTCGGAAGGGGGCCCGCTCGGGCATACGAAGGTAGAAGTAGAATTCTTTCCAATGCTTATTGGAAGAGGGCAGCTTATTGAAGAAAACTAAACCGGGCCGAGCTTGGAACATGTAAGTGCCCAGCTCGGACTGTTTAGGGTAATAAAAAAAGTAGAAAACCTCCGGTCGGAGGGGCATATTGTGGATTTTAAAAAAGACGACAACGTCGCATAAAAGGCGGAAAGTGTTGGGGACTAGGCTTCTGAGCGGAATGCCGAAAAAGTTGCAAACTTCAACGATGAAGGGATGAATGGGAAATCGCAGACCGGCTGTGAACTGATCGCGGAAAACACAAAAAGCTCCGCGCGGCGGTTTGTGTGGCTGAGCGGATGGAGAGGGAAAGATAATTTCGAAGTCAGAAGGGATGTCAAAAGTATCCATCAGAATATCAGCGTCGCGCCGATCGAAGCGCGACTCCATGGTAGTATACCATGGGTCGAGGGCATGGTCTTGAGGTTGGGAGGAGCTAGCCATTGTCCGAGCGGACGAAACCAAAAAAGATGAAAGGCAGAGGATAAAAGAAAGAAGATGGCAAACGAAACAGTGCCCCGAGAACCAAAACTCGGGAAAGAAACGTAAAGAAACACGAACCACAAGAACCAAAGATAGAGAAGAGGAAGAGCCTTACAGAGAAGAATGAGGATCGAAGGAAGAATGCCGGAGATCGTCGGAGGACAGAAGAACAGGGTCGCCGGAGTGCTGAGAGCGAGAATCTATGGAGCACGCGAGAGCAGAAATGCGGTGAAGGAAGAAAGCGAAACCTTTATAGGGTGGAGCCCGAGCGTCCTCCACCGTCGGATTCAGGTCGCGAGAACCGGAGCACGCATCGCACCGTTCATTTCAAACCACCTCGATCCCGTCAGAACACCACGCCGCCGCCGTACAATGACGGCAGCATTGCCACGTGGCATTCAGCCACTGGAACGCATTTAATGAGCGCGTGCTCGACCTTAATGATGGAGATTGGCGAAAACTTCGAAAAAATACCGAGGAATGTTGGCGTTGACTGCGTTTTAGTTGCCCCTGTGGGGGCGAGAGGAGGGTAGTTGCATATGGATGCCGCTCGGCGCAACTGATGGTCCAGTCAGTCGGACTAATCGCCTACTTCGACTAGACTTGAAGGGGAGGCAAGTGATCCGACAGTAAGGACGGGGGACCCCCTTTAAGGGAAGTCAACGCCACGTGGAAGTCAAAGGTTAAACGGCTGACCGGAAAAGGGGGGACCGACCGGCCAAATGGGGTTTAAGTAGAATCAAAGAACCCGACGGGGAGTCGGGTCTCCGACGCTTATGGTGAACAGGGTAGCCGGGCCGAGCGGATAGCCCGCTCGTCCGAGGCATAAAGCAGTAATGCTGTGAACAGTTTCAGCCGAGCACACGACCTGGAATCTCCCGAGTGGATCAGTACCTACGTCCGGTCGGACGTGATGGGACTGCCGAGCGGCCAGACGCTCGGCGCGGGAAAAGAAGAGACAAAAGGACAAGGGAAACATCGGGGGACATCTTCTGACAACAAGCGTGTTCGACGACTAACCCATACGCAGAAGCCTATGACGGAAGGTTCTACTGTCCCATCAGAGAGGTGCTCGAACTGTAGCAGTATGGTGTCAGGCAAGCTCCCCTGACAAGCCCATACAGAGGTATGGTTAGAGGACACGTATTCACCTCGGTATGTGTGTGTGAGCCTCTTCACAGCTCTATATAAGGGGCCTCACACTTCGTCGGAGGTACGCATTCTCTCGTATTCGAAGCCACTTCTGCATTTCCTCTTGCCTGACTTGAGCGTCGGAGGGTCGTCGCCGGGAACCCCTTCCCGGCCCGACTTCTTTGCAGGTTCGCCGAAGACCCGTGCGACCGGTCGGAGATCCATGTCAACAGTTCGGAGAGCGCTACGTGCCCAGCGTCCGTTGAGTCAACGTTCAGACAGGATCAATAATTAAAACAAATCTAATAATTTAAATTCTAATCTTAAAATTTTTAATAATACAGAATTAAATAAATTAATTAATAATCAAAATAATCTTAAAGATAAGATAAATTTAAATTTTATAAATTTAAATCTTAAAAAAAATCTAGAAACTAAATCTAGAAATTTTTAGAATATAATTCAAATTTTAATATAAAAAATTAAATTTAATTAATTATAATAAAGTATCCTTTAATTATAAAACAATAAATAATTTAAATTTAAATCTTAAAAATTTAAAATTAAATCTTAAAAATACAAAAAATTAAATCTACAAATTTTAGGAATATTAATTCAAATTTTAATTAAAAAATTTAAATTTAGTCTAAAGTATAATTTAATTATGAAACAATGAATAGCAAATTTAAATTTAAATTTAAATACCAAAATTCAAGGAAGAAAATCTACAAATTTTAGCAAATTAAATCCACAACTTACAAAAATTAAATAAATAAAATAACATTACTACTTTGAAAAATAAAATAAAGAAATTAAAAATAATAAAACAAGTTATAATTAAGTACCATAAATTATAGAACGAATTATCAAAATTTTACCAAATAAAACAACTTAATTAATAAAAATCAAAATATGTCAAAGTGGGTTGAGATATTCATGGATTTACTAAATGTATCAAATTAAGAATTTGATACATCATTAGAAACCAACTATAAATTGTTTGACTTGTTTGACACATGTATACTTGTCATGTACATGTATTATTTTATGTTAGTAAATATCATGTTATTCATACTAGTATTTTGTTTATACTTAATCTAGAATAGTTAAGGACTTAGACTTGATTGATACTTGTCTAATCTAGTATCAGGGTGGGGTGAGATGATAGTACGTTAGGGAAGATTAGTCTAGGGAGTCAAGTGAGGTAATGTTGGTCCCTTTGGAGGCCGGCAAGAGGGGAGGGGTGAATTGTCCTATAAAAATAAACCAAAAACCTTTCTCGGATATTTAACTAATTTAAAAGAACTTGTAATTAAAAAAGCAGAGACTAAATAAACAGAAATCAGACACATAGAATTTACTTGATTTGCAATCAGGGGATTGCTAATCCAAGGAAAGTAAGCGCACTATCTGACGATCTCCTTTGGGCGGAGTAGCCTCTTTATAGCGTTGAGAGCACAGAAAGAAAAGTAGAAATGAAAGAACTGATTACAAGTTGTTGTTCTGAATGAATTGATTAGCTTCTGGACCAAGGCTATATTTATAGCCTTGGTCTTGCCGCCTGGAAGGGTTCCGGACGCCTTAGGGGGATAAATTTTATCGCCCAACGTTCAGATCGAGTCAAACCTCGATCCTGGTCAAAATCCACTTCCGAGCGTCCGGAAGGGTTCCGGGCGCCCCGGGCTATTCCGGGCGCCCCGAGCCTTAAAGTTAACAGATGTTGACTTTTTCGTCTCCGGGTCAGCTAGTCTCGGTCCGGGTCTTATTCGCTCCGGCTCCGTTAGCTTGGGTGACCTCGACCATCCGGAATAGGGCTCACCCGAACCCAAGTTCCGGCCTTTTCCTCGAGCAGCCTTCCTTCCCGATTTCTCATCCCTCGAATGTCGTGCATGCTCTTCTCGTCCACCGGTGTACTCTTCCGCGGTCACCTCGTCCCTCGGACGCACTGAGCCCGTCGGCTCTCTCCCGTGCCGTCCTTCTCGCTAGCCGCGTCTTCCGCTCGACTTCCTGTGTTCCTAAGCTCCTGCACACTTAGACACAATGGTTAGACCCGGACCTAACTTAGCTTGTTTGATCACATCAAAACACCTTGGGGTTCCAACAATCTCTCCCTTTTTGATGTGAGCAACCCAAGTTAAGTTAGTGTAAAACAGATGCAATAAAAACAGTTAATTTGCAATTAATTTGCAATTAATTTGCAAATAAGTCTAAAGATATTTCAATTAAAAAATATATTACCTCCTCCTAGACTTAATATCCTTCTCCCCCTTTGATCACATAAAAAATAGGGGTTCCTTTTAACAAGTCTAAGGTAAAAAATTTCTTCCGAAAAAAATTTAAGTTAAATATTTTTCAGAGAAAAAAAAATCGTAAGTGTAAAAAAAAATTCTTAAATTTTAAGTTTGAAATTTATTTCAACATTTCCTTAAAAAACTTGTCATAAGTAAAAAAAATTCTAAGGAAAATATATATATATATATATATAAAGAAAAAACCAATTTCTAAGGCAATATTAAAAAAAAATTCATAAGAGAAATTTCTAAGGCAATTTTAAATATTTTCTAACACAAATTGAATAACTCTTTTAAAGCATTAAGTAATTTAAATTAATACTTTTTCAGTTAGTCAATTAAAATTTTCATTTCGATACTTGGCTTCCAGGTCGTGGCGAGACACTAGGCATTCTTGGTTATTGGAGCAACAACAACTTCCTTAGACAAAGTCTCATAAAGAAATTAGTTGTTTAATTTTCTTGCTGAAAATGCTAAGTCTAATTTTAATTTTAAATTAAATAGGTTTTTGGAACCCAATAGAGGTTCCTACCTACAGGATTAACCAAGTATTTCCTAGGTACATAGACTTTTGATATATTTCTAATTTGACTTTGATGAAATCTATAATACCAATTTAAACCTCTATAATTTCTAAAAGTAGAAATATTTGAACAATTAGATTTTTTTCAATCTTTCTATTTCTTCTTTTAGTTTTTCATTTTCAATTTTCAATTTATCAAAATCCTCTATAAGACATGATTTTGTCAAAAAAAAATTTGTTTCTAAAATTTTATTTTCTAATTTGGTATTTTTATTTTCTAATTTATACATAGATTTTGTCATTACCTTAATACCAAAGTAAAGTTGATCAGGGGTAAGAGGTATACCTCACTTACCATATCAGACTTGAAGCCTGAATCTCCCCCTGCTTCACTGCATTCATTTGAGGTCGCTCCCCCTTCATCGATGCTGGGTTCTGATGTACTTTGCCCTTCATAGCTTGCCATCAGTGCTATCCCAGCATATTCTTGAATCTCGGACTCAGACGATGAAGTGCCGTCCCAAGTGGCTTTTAGGTTCTTGTGTTTCTTGTGTGTCTTCATTTTGTCCTTCTTTAGTTCTGGGCAATCCTCTCTTAAGTGTCCTTCCTTTTGACACTAGTAGCAACACACTTTTCTTCTATTTCTTCGATTCTTTTTATTTTGCATTTCTTTAAATTTATTAGATCTAAAAAACTTTTTAAAGTTTCTTACCATATATGCTTCTTGGTCTTCTTCGGAGTCTGGCTCGGGTTCATCCTTCTTGGTTGCGTTCAGCGCCATTATCTGACTTGAGTCTTTTGTTGTAGCTGCACACTTGGTTTCATGTAACTCAAGAGTAGAAAACAACTCTTCTAAAGTACTTACCTCCAGGTCTTTTGAAATATAGTAGGTGTCGACGATTGATGTCCACTCCGGAGTTCGAGGAAATGCGTTGAGTGCGTAGCGTATGGTGTCCCGGTTTGTTACCGTTTCACCGAGGTTCTCGAGACCAGTAATTAATTCTTTTACCTTCGCATGTAGACCGGCTACCTTCTCACCTTTTTTCAGACGGATGTTCATCAGTTTGTTCCGGAGGATGTCTCTTCTAGCGAGCTTCGCTTCGGACGTGCCTTCGTGGAGTTCCAGGAACTTCTCTCAAAGTTCTTTGGCCGACGAATAGCTTCCGATGTGGTTGACTTCTTGAGGCGGCAGTACGCTCAGTAGGTGATATTCCGCACGGTTGTTCGCTACAGACTCATTCTGCTCCTTCTTTGTCCAATGACTCTCTTCTTTTTCTTCTCCATCTTGATTCATCGGAGCTACAAAACCATACTTCATAATAAATCGAATTTCGAAATCAGTTTTTAGGAATACCTCCATACGATGCTTCTAGTCTGCGAAGTCCCCCTCAAATTTTGGTGGAACGATGCTTGGTCCAGCCATCTTATTGCTTCGATCGGCGGTTAGTCCTCCTGAAGCGTCCTTGCTCTGATACCACTTGTTGGTCCCTTTGGAGGCCGGCAAGAGGGGAGGGGTGAATTACCCTACAAAAAATAAACCAAAAACCTTTCTCAGATATTTAACTAATTTAAAAGAACTTGTAATTAAAAAAGTAGAGACTAAATAAATAGAAATCAAATACAGAGGATTTACTTGGTTTGCAATCAGGGGATTGCTAATCCAAGGAAAGTAAGCGCACTATCTGACGATCTCCTTTGGGCGGAGTAGCCTCTTTACAACGTTGAGAGCACAGACAGAAAAGTAGAAATGAAAGAACTGATTACAAGTTGTTGTTCTGAATGAATTGATTAGCTTATGGACCAAGGCTATAGTTATAGCCTTGGTCGGGGCGCCTTGAAGGGTTCCGGGCGCCCTGGGGGGATAAATTTTATCGCCCAATGTTCAGATCGAGTCAAACCTCGATCCTGGTCAAAATCCATTTCCGGGCGCCCCAGGCTGCTCCGGACGCTCGGAATGGTTCCGGGCGGCCCGAGCCTTAAAGTCAACAGATGTTGACTTTTTCGTCTCCGGTTCAACTCGTCTCGGTCCGGGTCTTGTTCGCTCCGGCTCCGCTAGCTTGGGTGATCTCGGCCATCCGGAATAGGGCTCACTCGAACCCAAGTTCCGGCCTTTTCCTTGAGCAGCCTTCCTTCCTGGTTTCTCGTCCCTCAAACGTCGCGCACGTTCTTCTCGTCCACTGGTGTACTCTTCTGCGGTCACCTCGTCCCTCGGACGCACCGAGCCCGTCGGCTCTCTCCCGTGCTATCCTTCTCGCTAGCCGCGTCTTCCGCTCGACTTCCTGTGTTCCTAAGCTCCTGCACACTTAGACACAAGGGTTAGACAACGCCGGACCTAACTTAGCTTGTTTGATCACATCAAAACACCTTGGGGTTCTAACAAGGTGTACCCTTCTTGGACTACTTAACTAAGTGGAACTAACTGAAACTACCTCGCCACATCCTAGACTAGTTAGACCAGGGTTTCTTAGCAAGTTGAATAAATGTAAAATTTCATTAAAAGATTTAATTTTTCTTAGAAAATGGTCATTGCTCCGATACCCAAGAAGACCTTTGTGCCTCGCTACTGCATGAAACATAATTTTTGAAATATGTATTTAATTAACTAATTATTAAACTTAAATCTAACATAAGGTTAATCAATCCTTAGATTCAAGCTTAAATTTTAAATTAAATAAAACTGATAAAACATCTCATTAAACCCATAAGGGTACCATGATTAATTGTGCTGAAACACTTAAATGGGTGAGATGACAAGGACTATTAAAATGAAAATATTTTGAAAAAGTTTTCAAAATTCATAGATAATTTTCTAAAAATTATTTTTAAAATCATGATTTAACATAATAATGTTTTAATAAATTTCATGTTTGATTAAGTGTATTTATATATATAAATTTTGAAAAATTTATATACTTGAAAAATATTGATTGTTGACTAGTACTTAGACATCCACATCCTAAGGTCAATAGTAGAACCTAGTCCTCTAGATACTTAGGCAAATTTTCTTGTGGTTAACAAGGATAACTAGGGTGTGTTACGTTAAGGGGAGGTGCTTTTGAAAATTTAGGAAAATGCTTAAAAAAAATTTCTTTGGAAATTTTATTTTTTTAAAAATAATAATAATAAATTTAGAATCCTTTTTAAATCTTTGAAAACTCCTTTAAAAATCTAGAAATGTTTTCTTACAAATATTTTTGAAAAATATATGAAAAATCTTTAAACACACTTGAAAATCTTTTAAAAATTTATTTCAAAAATTTATATTTTGAAAAATATATTTTAATTTATCTTTTGATTTGGATTAATCACTAGACATAAAGAATAGTTCTATATGTCAGATTGAGGGGGAGTTCTGATTAAAAGATGAGATATATACTTTTTAAAATTCTTTAAAAAAGTTTGAAACCATGCTTCTCAAATATTTTTTGAAAACTTTTGAAAATACTTTCCTTAAAAACTTTGTTTAGAAAATATTTTAAAATACTTTAGTTGTTTTTTAAATTTGGATCAACCCCTAAGACACGTAGGATATGTTCCTTGTGGTTAGCAAAGATTCCTAATAAAGAGTCAAATTGAGAGAGGGGGGGGGGCCTTGATTGAAAGATCAAATATAATTTTCAAAATTTCTTTGAAACTGTGTTTGAAAACTTTTTTTTTGAAAATTCTTGCATTTTTAACTGCAATTTCAAAAGTGATATTTTTAAAAATAATTTTATTTCAAAAATAATATTTTAAAATAAATATTTTAACAAAGATCCCTCAAGTATTTTCAAAATTGTTAGTGAAAAATTAAGGGAACCTTAGATAATCTTTTTGATGTGTGTCAAAGGGGGAGAGTGACCTTAAGTTAAAAATATTTTAACTCCCAACTTTGGTATAAAACCTTAAAGACCAAATGTCTAATTTAAGAAAATTATCAAATATCAAAAAGGAAGAAATTGTTGGTGCAATCAGGTTCCATGTTTTGATGTTTGACAGGGGGGTCTTGATTGAAAGATCAAATATAATTTTTAAAATTTCTTTGAAACTATGTTTGAAACTTTTTTTTTAGAAAATTCTTGCATTTTTTAACTACAATTTCAAAAGTGATATTTTCAAAAATGATTCTATTTCAAAAATAATGTTTTAAAATAAATATTTTAACAAAGCTCCCTCAAGTATTTTCAAAATTGTTAGCGTAAAACTAAGGGTGTCACACCCCTAGAGGAGTCCCTACTGACAAAATTTCAGTAGCATCTCCCCTGTACCGGTGATAATATGAAGCATAAATACATATAACCATAGGCGTACTCATTAGCAGTATACAACAACCCACACAACTGGATAAATAATACAACCACACAGTTTTAATAGCAGCCCACACGGCTGAAATATAACACAGTGGAAATCACAAAATAAGGAACATGAAACAACAGAACAATTAACTGTGAGTCGGCTCGGCTTGACACAATATTAACAAACCAAATACAAGATACCACAAATGATACTCCAAATAACAGAATACACAAGTACAAGAACAAGTACAAAACTAAATACAAATAGCGTAAGAAATACCAAAATCATAAGATCGTCCACGAATGTGATGTGGGACCGGCGGACGGATTCTCCAAGCGACTCCATAAATCCTTTACCTGCTACCTGGCGAAATAACCAGTTTACGGGGTGGTGAGTATAAAGACTCAGCAGGTAATAGACAGATAGTGCATGAGTATAGTAAAGAACTAGAGATACAAAGGTATACAGTCTCGTAGGGAACAATAGCAGATACTACAATGATTTTATAATAAATGTCCATATATGAAACTATATCCTAGGCTAGTAATAGGTCACAAGTAGCAAAGATTCGCTATAATACTGCTCATACTACAAGGGTAGCATGTGAGGTATATACATAATACCAATAAGTGAGTTAGTGTCTAAACACATACAATAGATGCATATCTCAACATATGTAAGCATAACAACATAAGCAATAGCAGCATAAATTAGCAATAACAACATAAGTAAGCAGCAGTAGCATAAGTATAATAACAACAGCGTATGCACGGATGGTCACCCCACCCACCTCTTCGCACCACGACCCTGTATGGCCGAGAGGTCGGATCAATGACAACTGTACAACACTCCAGCCGCCACTACTCTCAAGTGACCGAGTGGACAATTTATATAGTAGCTATCTAGCTATGTAGCAATAGGGTCCCTGCTGCTCACAACTCCAGCCATCACTACCCATGAGTGGCCGAGTGCGGCACGACAGGACAAGCGGCACGCTCCAGCCGCCACTACCCATGAGTGGCCGAACGTGCTGCCCTGACCAACGACCCTCTCAACCACAAGGGAGACATGGTCGTCGGCATGCATGCAATGACATGATGCGTAAAATGCAATAGTCATCATATATATATATATATATATAAACAGAAACAAGTATGCTACATGAAGCCAGCATGCTCAATAAGAAACATGAATAAATAGCAGTCAAAGCAAGTAAACATGATATCTGGTATTTATATATTCTGTAGTATCTAGTGTTCGGTATCTGCTAAATATCATAGATAACAATGAGAGACTGTATAGATACAGAAACGAGTAGCTCAAAGATTGAGTGGAAGTATCAAACGCAGGAAAAATACGAGTGGAGTCAAGATAAATACAGGAACTATCCGAATGTATAGTTTATGCACTATGAACAATGTACTAAAGAGATAAAGCAAGAAGTACCCGCCTTTATCTGTCGATCGTAACAAATAATGCCACATCGAGATGTGTCTCCAACTAGTATCCTGCAACACAGAATACATAATACTGCTAAGTAATATCATAATCCAAATAGCTAATCCTAATCCGAATCCGATTAGAAATCAACATTTTAATTCCCTTTACTGCTCCAACACTTCTTTCACACCTAATCCCCTTATGATTTAATTCAATTCAATTCAATTAGTTAACCCTTCTTGTTAACATGCTTCAATTATCCATCAAGATACAAACTAACAATCCAGCTAATATATTCAATCATGTATCAATTAATCCTCAATTAATACATTATTTAATCCTTGTCTTAAATCAACTAGGCATCATGAATCAATTCTACTTAATTCATCTAACTCAATTAACCCAAACTATAATAATCTCAACTATTCATAACCATTCCATACTCAACTCAGCTTAAGATAAATATAAATTAATTCCAACAACTCACCCTAATAGGAAGCCTCCTTTGTGGACTCACAGCTGAGGAAAGTGGCTTCCAGAAATGATGGATTGAACTGTGGATCATCGACAACTAGTGCTGGCTGAAACTACATCAATTAGCCAAACCACTAATTACAATACCCAAACAGAATATGAGATGAAATCTCTACCAACCTAACATTAAGCACGTCTTACCCCTTACCCAGATCTGAATTGGCAGTAATGCCCCTTCCAATTGTAGCGGTGGTAAACAGGAGTTGCTGACCCTTGCCGCAATCAGTAACCCTGTCCAGTGGAGAACTTAAGTAGTAATCCTTCACGCAACCTGGATCGCCACAACTAAGGATCTGCAACCCAGTACACCCATCGGTGGTCAATAGCGATCAACAATTGGACAAGAACAGAGCGAGGGAGGGTAAGGAGGCAACCATACCTTCTCGTGGCCAGACACTTCTCGTAAGGCCAAGGAATGGCTGGGACCGAGTGTTCCGACGGTCGAAGGCACAACTCGCAAATGCGGCGAAGGAAGATCCAAGCTAGGGGTCGGGTTCACCTTCTTGGTCGAGAGCCAATCTGTGCAAAGATGATCTAGGGCTAGAGCACAGCCAAAGGGCTCGACTTCCGGCGAGCTCCTGGTGTCCGCAACCAGGAGAGGGGAGGAAGAGAAGTGGTGTCGATGAGGAACCGTGAACGACGACCGACGATGGCGACGATGGCGGCAGAGAAGCTAGGGCACAAACTCAGCCGGTTGAAGGAAGGAACCGGTAGTGGAGATCGACGACGGCTGGCAGTAGAAGAGCGTTGACGTCTTAGGGTTGTGGTGGCCATCGCATTGACGGCACCGGCGCCGGCGACGTGCGTGAGAGAAAGAGAAAAAACCAGCGTGATCGGGAGAGGAGGAGGAGGCGTGCGTCGGTCCAGTGGAGGAAAAGGAAAGCTAGGTTTATATCTAGGTTAATTAATCTAACCTTAGGTTAGCTTTAATTAAGTTTATGTTTACTCCTTAATCAACTCCCATTTAAATGATATTCCAAACGGACTTCTCTACACCAGATAGCTTTATCCACTTAAATGGCTCATACGAACTCCATTTAAATCCTAGAAAATTTCTAAAAATTTCTGAAAAATCAAATAAGATTATTTCTCAAATAACCTTATTATCTCATTTATTATTTGGGTGTCATATTTTACAAAGGGAACCTTAGGTAATTTTTTTGATGTGTGTCAAAGGGGGAGAGTGACCTTAAATTAAAAATATTTTGACTCCCAACTTTGGTATAAAACCTTAAAGACCAAATACATAACTTGAGAAAATTGTTAAATATAAAAAATGAGGAGATTGTTGGTGCAATTAGCTTCCATGTTTTGATGTTTGACAATGTACCTAAGTTTGGTCAGTTTGACCAAGGGTTAATCCAAACATGACTTGATGTTTGGAAGAGAGAAATCTAGTTAGGATTAGATGACTAGCAAGGAAAAGTCCTTACTGGAGGTTAGGAAAAGGGAAGCCCTAGTGAGTGAAGTTAGGTGGTGGAAGTCCTGATGAGTGAAGTTAAACCCTAATGAGTAAATCTAGGTAATGGAAGTCTTGGTAAGTGAAGCCAGACCATAGTGAGTGAAGTTAGACGGTGAAAGTCCTAGTGAGTGAAGCTAGATAGTGGAAAACCCTAGGGGGAGGTAACCCTAGGTAATGGAAAGTCTTGGAGGAGTGAACTTCAAGCATGAAGCGTAGTAGGTTGGATAGACTTACAGGAGTATGACTTAATCCTAAGGGATTGACCCTTAGGTGGTAGACTTAGAGGAGGGACCTCCAAGCAAAAGGTAAGCTTAGTAGATCAGGTAGACTTATAGGAGTGTGACTTAATTCTAAGGGATTAAACCTTAGGTGGTAGACTTGGAGGAGGGGCCTCTAAGTAAAAGGTAAGCCTAGTAGGTCAGGTAGACTTATAGATATAGGCTAGGTTACTTGTTTGTATTTTGTATGATTTTTTTTTGCAAGAATTTATAGCTAGAAGCAAAACAGAGAACAAATAAATGTAAATAGATGAACTAGACTTGACTTGGGTCGAACCGAATCCAAATCGATTCAGTAGACTGAACCAGCAATTTGGTAGATTAAATGAGTTCAGTCCAAATTATTGAATTATGAAATGTTGACATGGAAGATGATGTGGTCTTTAGACCCTGAAGAGGATGACTTGGGATCATGGAAACATGATTGTTTTTAGACCTTGAAGAGGGAAACTCAGGCTCATGGAAACATGATTGTCTTTGGATCTTGAAGAGGACAATTCAAGCTCATGGAAACATGATTGTCTTTAGACCCTGAAGAGGGAGACTTGAACTTGTGGAAATATAATTGTCTTTGGACCCTAAAGAGGGCAACTCGAGCTTGTGGAAATATGACTGTCTTTGAACCGTGAAGAGGCAACTAGCTGATGGATGCCTTAGTCTAAGACTGAGTGAGTTTCTTTGATTATGTGAAGATACAAGAGTTAAAAAAGGATCATCTTTTATTGATTAAAAAAGTGAGATAGGTACAGAGTTAAGTACTTGCTCAAACTAAAATAAAATGAAAAATGGTATTGAGATCTCTTGGTACGGTAAGGCTGCAAATGCATAGCTTGCCATGGTCATCCAAACCCCTTTCCACATTAATCCTCTAGATAGCATGCTCTTGAGCTCAACTGTGGGCGATTCAGTACGATCCTCCCCACTGAGGCTCTAGCTTCCCCACATCCCTCACGGATTTGATCTGCTTCTTGATAAAGTTATGTACTTGAGAAGTATTGGGGAATGACCCTCTTGTTGTAGGTTTGACACATTCATTGTCCGTAGGTTAGGAGTTCTGTTGTTACCTTTTCCCAAGTTTTAGTGATCAGATTGAGCTCGAGCAAAAGCTTGTCTGAATTGTTGGAGTTGTAGGCTTATACTCGAGTGAACTCCACACTGATCTTGATAAGAACGAGTATCTCTCTCATGGAGTAGTTTTGTAAAATCATAGGAAGTTCGATAACTTTTCCAACCTGTTATTGTCGATGTGATCGAATTTGTTCTTGAGGCCTCTAATGATCTCTCAGTTGGTAACCTCTGTTTTCCCATTACTATGGGGGTAAATGAGCGAGGTGAATGTCTACTGAATGCCTATGCTTTCACACCACTCCTTGAGTTTGCGCCCCCCAAACTATCGACCATTGGCAGATACCAACTTATGAGGGAGGCCATACAGATAGATGACATTCTTGTTGGGACCAATGTGCCCGCTAGAGGGGGGGTGAATAGCGTTTCGTCATACTTGCGTCGGTTTACTTCGTCTTGATGATGATATGCAGCGGAAATAAAATGCAAGACTCATACAACGCTAACAAGTAGATTTACTTGGTATCCACCTCAAGAAGAGGTGACTAATCCAAGGATCCACACATGACACATTCCTCCACTATGAAAACCTCCTTCTCGATCGCAACCGAAGGCGGAGAAGCCTTGTACAAATTCTCACACACACAAACAACTCATACAAGAAGAAGAAATACAAATACAAGTAAAAACACTTTTTTCTTGCTTACTTGTTGCTTGTTGTTGCCTCTTGAACCTTGACAGAACACTCTCAAGTGCCTTCAAGAACTGGCAGTGAAAGTCGGAGAAGCTCGTTGAAGATCGCAAAAAAATCACAGGAAGAAGAACCCAAAGTTCTAGCGAAGAAAACGCTCCGCCTAGGCTTTAAACAGTGCTCCCAATCGATCGAATTCATCCCCAATCGATTGCCATGTCAGCACCACTCTATCGCAGCCGCCCATCACCTACATCCTGTGCAACGGTCACTTTCCAATTGATCGACCGATCGATTGGGACTTCCTGAATCGATCACCCGATCGATTCAGAACCGTTTTGTGCTCTCGCATCTGCATGAGAACTTCTGTTGCCCAATCGATCGCCCGATTGATTGGGAAAGCCTCTGTGCTCGTGATTTCACATCCCAATTGATCGGTCGATCGATTATGCCTTCCCACAATCGCAGCACAGTCCAAATCGATCGACCGATCGATTTGGATCCTGTTCAATCGATCGCCCAATCGATTGAACACTCTGAACTTGACTTAAACTCAAGTCCAAAGTCCCAAACCCAACTTCCGATCAACTGTGACCTGTTGGGTCTCCATGCCTAGCATTTGGCCACACCCGATCAACCTCGAACTAGCCTTCTAGCCTCCTCCATCAGCCTTGCGTCCCTCAGATATCTTCCCATCCTTCACGCATTGCCTTTAGGAGCTTCCTTCGGTCTCATCCTAGTTGTTGGGTCTTCCTTGCCAAGTCATATCAGGACTTACCTTACCAAGACCACATTCTTGGACTTACACCCTTTGCCAAGATCACACATGGACTTTCCAATTGCCTGACTCCTCACCAGAACTTTCTCCTTTGCCAAGATCACACTTGGACTTTCAACTGCCTGGCTCCTCACCAGGACTTTCCACTTGTCTGGCTCCCTACCAGGACTTTCCAATTGCCTGGCTTCTCACTAGGATTTTACCGTTGCCTGGCTCCTCACCAGGACTTTCCCTTGCCTAGCTCCTCACTAGGATTTTCCCGTTGCCTGGCTCCTCACCAGGACTTTCCCTTGCCTAACTCCTCACTAGGACTTTCCAAATGCCTAACATCCAGTTAGGACTTTCCCAGTCAAGTCTCCTGTCAACCTTGACCTCTTGACTTGTATTCTCATCAACCTAGTCAACCCTTTGACCATCTCCATAACCGGACGATTGCTCCAGCAATCTCCTTATATTGTCAAACATCAAAACTCAAATCCCGACTCAAGCTTGATTCAACTCAAGCTTAGTCAAACTGGTCAAACTTGACCTAGGGAAATTGCCCCAACAATTCTTCCATAAGAACTTGAGCATGGTCTTTTCCATTTTACGGGTTAAGGTCTTAACCTCCTCCCATTTAAAGAAATAATTGAACACCGCTAAGAGGAATTTCTTTTGATTGGCCCATGTCGAGAAGGTGTCGATGATATCCATCCCCCACTCGCCAAAGGGGTAGAAAGTAGTAGAGACCTTGAGCAAATCCATGGAGAATCATGATAGATTTTGATGATTCTAACAATTAAGGCAGGCACCCACGAGCTTAGCAATGTTAGTCTATAAGGTTGGCTAGAAGCTCTATGCAAGAGTTTGACCACTAGTGTGATTTCCACAACTACCTTGATGTATCTCCTTCATGACATACTCGACATCCTCGATGCTGATACATCTAAGGAGTGAGAAAAGGATTTGAAGGTCCCAAGTAGGTCAGCTGGGGGGGGGGGGGTGAATAGCCCTGTAAATCAAGTTAGAATTTTCTCTTACTATCGATCTTAGCAAGGACACACTTAATTAGTTAAAAACATTAATTAAAGGAAGAGGCAAAGATTTACTTAGTTTGCAACCAGGGAGGTTGCTAATCCAAGCCAGTGAAAGCTCCAATAAAAAGATCTCATTTAAAATAGGCGGAGTAGCCTCTTTACAGACGTTGAAAGCGTAGAACAACAAAACAGAATTACAAAATGAAAGTACAAGTTGTGTTATGCTAGACTTCAAGCATAGGGGTTCTATTTATAGCTCACTGGTTGAAGTTAGCCGTTGGATGATGTGGTATCTCCTAGGTGCCTGGACCCGATCTGGGCGCCTGAACTTGGTTGACTCAATCCACACTGCAACGACTTCTTTCTAATGGATCAAGGCTTCTTGGGTGCTTGGTCTCGATTTGGGAAGTCTGGAGCTAGCTAACATGGACTCCAGTGTTGATCTTCTTTGGCAATGGCTCGTAATGACTTGTTGACATGGTTGAAACATCCCAGGCGCTTGGACCTAGTCTGGGTGCTTGAACCTGGTCTAGATGCCTAGACTCAATTAACTCAAAAGTTGGCTTGTCCGGTTGCTTAGGTGATTCTTCATTCGTCTTGAGTTGAGCTTACCTAAACTCAATTCCAGCCTTCTCCTTGAGCAATCTTCCTCCTTGACTTCGCACTTCAGTCAAGGCATTGGCACTCCTTCAAGAGTTAGGTGCACCAATGTGAGCCTCTGCAAGATTTCTTGCACAACTTGATCGACGAGTTGCTAGAAATATCCTCTCATCATGGTGGCCTTCTCCTCCCTGGCTCTATCGTTAGCTGTTAGAACCCGTGTGGCTGGTAAGAGAGGATGAATTGCCCTTTAAAATGAAAATAGAACCTTTCTCGATCTTTTGAAATAATAATACACTTGTATAAAAAGAATTGATAAACTAATAAAAAGAAAGAGGCTACCGATTTTACTTGGTTATAATTGGGAAGGTTGTTAATCTAAGACTTTGAAGCACTGATCAAATTCTCCTTTCGTCATAGGCAGAGAAGTCTCTTACAAGCGTTGGAAGCACACAAAGTAGTAGAACACTTAAAGAAACTCGTGTATAAGTGCTTCTAGACTACTAGGATCAGGGCTGCATGTATAGCCCTGATCGAAGTACTTAGACATGGATAAAATTTTATTCGGGTCGCAACGAATCATGACACATTGAGTTTTGATAAACTTTCTATTTCAGGCTCTCGGATCGTTGCAATAAGGCCCCGCTAGGCGAGGCGCCTCAGGGGCACCCAAGTGATCCAAGCGGCAGGACCAGGTCCAGGTGCCCAGACCGTTCGAGCGCTAGGACTTGGTCCAAGCACCCGGACCAAGTCAACTTCCTAGTTGACTTTTTGGTGCAGGCTCTTGCTCCGATTCCGCTCGCTTGGGTGATGTTGACCATCCGAAATAGGATTACCAGAATCCATTTCTAGCCTTCTCAAGCAACCTTTCGCTCCGGCTTCTCATCCCTCGAAAATACCGCACGCTTCCTTCTCGTCCGCTAGCGTCCTCTTCCACAGCACCTCATCCCTAAGACGCACCAAGCCCGTCGACTCTCTTCCGTACTGTCCTTCTGGCTAGCTGCGTCTTTCACTCGACTTCTTATGCTCCTAAGTTCCTGCACACTCAGACACATGACATCAAAACATAACAAGACCTAACTCTAATTCAGTTAACCATATTAAAACTATCTTGGGGTATTAACAATCTCCTCCTTTTTGATATGCATCAACCTGAGTTAGACTTAGGGTAAAAAATATATAGAGGTAATAAAATAACAATTAAACAGTTAAAACTAGAATTTTTAATTTACATAATTAACCTTCCCCTAGACTTAAACTCTCTCATTCCCCCCCCCCCCCCCCTTTTATCACAGCAAAAATAAAGTTGGGGAAAAATAGTGTTAAAAATTTGTAACTTTTTCTAAGGGTAAAGAGAGTAGAAGTTAAAAAGCTTTTACAAAATAATTTTCTAACGTTAAAAGAAAATTAAATTTCTAAAATTAGATTTTTGCAAGTTAAATTTTAAAATTAGATTTTTATAAATTTATAAAATTTTTCTAAGTGTTGAGAACAGAATGCACAACAACTGAAAAATTAAATAATTCAAGAATAAGTTCTCAAGATTTGGTTTTGTTTTAAAAATAAGGTTTTCAGTAATTAATTCATAGAAAATTTATTATTTATCAAAGAATTTACAAAAAATAGTTGCAAACATAATTTCAAGGGATCTATCACTATAAAAAAATTAGGATAAAAATTTCAAAAAGAAGGATTGTTCGAAAAACAGATATGACAAATATTTAAAAAATAATTTTATTAATCTAAAAATCATGCTGATTTTTCTCATTATTTAAAATATAATGATAGTTCTATAAAAAAAATTTGTTGAAATGCATATCCAAAACATTTTAAGTTTTAAATCATGACTTTTTTTAATAGAAGAAAAAATTTTAAAAAACAATTAATACTTAGAGATTTTTCATTCTAGAAATAGAAAAAAAAATTCAAAGATAAATATTAGCAGTAAGCGTATGACCTTAATTTTAAAATTTAAATTCATATTTCTAAACATAAAACATGCATAATTATTTTTAGACTAAGCAAGATCTAGGGACCCAAAATAAATTTTTATCTATTAGGTTAATGATGTGCGTAAATATTATGATTGTTTATGCATATTTTAACGCACATTCACTTGCTTTATACGTATATATTCTTTGCATGATCACCTCTTTTCTCATGTACTCATTATATATACTCTTTTGTTCGGATATCTGCTCTTTGTTTGGTTTTGTGATGACAGGGATAACTTTCGGTGCAAAAATAGTGATTGTCGATGCATCGGAACGAGCTAGAGAACAAGGCCGTGCAACCTCGCACGGCTGTGTGGCCAAACAGGAGAGGAAAAGTGCATGGCCGTGTAACTCTTACACGGTCGTGTGGCTAACCCAAAGGTATATCAGAGTATGACCGTACATACTTGCACGACCGTGCCCCCCACGACCGAAGCGAAGCAAGGAACGGTCGTGCAACCCTGCACGACCATGCCTTAGGAATCGAGCCTGAAGCTCACACGACCGTGCCAATTGCACGACCATGCAGTGCGACCAGAGATAAGAAAGGGCATGACCATGCCATTCTTACACGGTCGTGCCACCGCAGGCACGACCTAGCCTATAAAAGGGTTTTAACCCTTTTCCTCATTGGGGGGAGCGGGGAAGTGAGTCGTCAGAGAGAGAATCGACTTGGTGTCATTCCACGCCATCCAGGACCTCCGTCCAGCAATCCTTCATCACCACATCAACTCCAGAAGCAAAGGATTGGATTCGAAGATCACTCGTCGTCGTTGGATAAACATCTTTTCTCCTTCTCTTTTCTTGTTTGAGAATTGTATGCTTAACATTATGTATTCGGGTTTTTCTCTGGCGTCTATGGAGTAGATTCCTTGTTCTAGGATGAGGGAGTAGTTGTGGATTGGTTTGATGTAAGACTCATACTTTTGCCTCTATTTCATTGAATGATTTCGCTTGCTTTGTTTCGACTACTCGATCTCTATATCGTGTTAATTGATTGTGTAGGAATTGCCTATCTCGTAGAGAGAATATCCTAGATCATACACTCGAGGGGCCCTAGTGACAGGGGTAACCCGTTCACGGATATATAGGGTACTTCCTTGAAAGGAGAGACAACTCCTCCACAAGGAAGTAAGAGACCAAACTAAGCTCCTTATCTCTATCCTTAGTGACACCAATTAGAGTAGTGTTCTTGTGATCTACTGAGGTGCCCTAGTGATAGGGGTTAACTGTAACAAGATTTCATAGGGATCTTCTTTATTTGGTACCTAAGAATAGATACTTCAGCTTCCGGCGAATGCATGTTGATGGACAATGAGTAAAGGATAAAATGTGATACATTAATACCACCATAATGAAACCGAACTTCTAGGACTCTTCATAAACCAAGTCTATTACTTCTTCTTTGCTAGTTATCATTTTCGTTTCCAAACCCCTTTTCTTTAGATAACTTACAACCATCAGTAGTTTAGCTAATTCTAAGTGAGCCATTGTTAGTGCTTATAACTAGTCATCGTAGGATCGATAATCTTTATTACTGACGATGAATCCGTGCACTTGTGGAATCGTAACAAGTTTTTGATGTCGTTGCCAAAGACTGTGTCTATAACATTAGTGATAATCATATTAGATGAGACTAGACTTTATTTTTTTTCTCCTTTATCTTTTCTTTTTCTAATATTTTGCACTTAGAGATTATAGTTTTATTTTTGTTTCTCTTTATTTTCTGTGTTCTTATTAAAAAGCCTTAAAAAATATATAATATAATATTATTTCACTCTCTTTTTTACTATATTTCATATTTTGTTTTTGCATGCAAAGAGCTAATCTTTCAGGACATCTTCTACCGTTCGATCCAGAGATCGATAGGACTTTCTTGAGAAGAAGAAACCTTCAAAAAGTATTTCAAGAAATACAAGAATCTTTAGAGATTGCTGATAAACTGTTGAAGGATTACGCAGCACCTTATGCACAAGGTGTTCGGTCTAGCATCACTCGACCGCCCATCGAAGCCAACAATTTTGAAATCAAGCCTGCAGTAATTCACATGGTTCAACAGAATCAATTTGAAGGAGGGTCGCATGATGATCCAAACCACCACTTAGAGCTTTTCTACAAGATTTATAGTACCATGAAAGTGAACGGAGTCCATCCAGAATCAGTGAGGTTATTGCTTTTTGGATTTTCCCTGAAAGACAGAGCCAAGCAGTGGCTAAATTCCCTTCCAGCAAACAATATTACATCTTGGGAGCAGTGTGAGCAGAAATTCCTAGACAAATTCTATCCACCAAGCAAAACTGCTCACATGAGGAATTTGATTGATAGTGTCCCCATCATAACCTTGAGAAATAGTTGGTTCTACACACCTTCTACAATGGAATCAACTATCACACGAAGGTATCCCTTGACTCTGCAGTAGGAGGAGCACTAATGAACAAGAGCCTTGATGAAGCTGAAGAGATCATAGAGAATATGACATAGAACCACCATCAGTGGGCAACTGAAAGATCTGGTGGTTCTTTCTCAGGAAATCCAATAAAGGCGTCAGGAAAATTTGACGTAGATGCAGTGACACTCATGCCTGTGAAGCTGGATGCTCTGACCAAGAAGTTTGAGGCCATGGGAAACAACACGGCTAATGCAATAGTTTGTGTTTGCAAAACTTGTGGAAGTACGGATCATGCTCAAGATACTTGCCCCCTAGGGCCAATACAAGCACAGATAAACCAACTTGAGTAATGCGATGCAATAGTCAGTTACAACCAGAAACAAAACAATCCGTACTCCAACACATACAATCCAAGATGGAGGAATTACCCAAATTTCTCATACCGGAATAACTAGGACCAAGGGCCAGCAAAACAAAGCTATCAACCTGAGCAACAGAGCTACCCATCTGGACAACAGACTTATCAACAGCAACCTTCACAGTTGTCCAGAATCGAAAAGATGCTTGAAGAAGCTCTCTCAGAGCAAAAAGAGATGAAGAATGAGATCAAACAATTGACTCAAAGAATGGAAAATTCTGAGAAACATCAAAAGATGCAAGACAGCCAGATAGCCCAGTCATTCTCAAGAGCACAGGGAACATTTCCAGGAAAGCCTGATATAAACCCAGTAGAACACTACAACCGCATCGAACTGAGGAGCGGATGAACTTTGGGAGACCCCCAAATCACTACTCAGAAAGGACATGACTCAGAGGAAGAGCCCTCTCCCCCACTGCCCAATCATATCCAGAACAGGGATGGAGAGGAGGTCACCAAGAAAGTTGAAGGAACTCTTCAAATTCCCCCCACAAAGTCAGACAATTCCTTTCCCTCAGAAACAGATAACATCCCAAAAGGATGAAGAGTTCAACCGATTTCTGAAGAAGATTAAGGAAATTTGCATAGAAGTACCATTGATAGATGCACTGCACCAAATGCCGAAGTTCGTAAAATTTTTAAAGGGAATTTTATCTAACAGGAGGCAAAAGGGCGACTTCAAGACCGTAGCATTAACAGAGAATTACAGCGCTCTACTTCTGGCAAATATTCCACCAAAACTTCAGGATCCAGGGAGTTTTTCCATACCTTGCAAAATTGGTTCTGAACTCATACAGAGAGCTTTCTATGACTTAGGAGCCAGCATTAGCCTACTTCCGTACTCCTTATGTAAGAAGCTGTGACTCCAGAACATTAAACTGACTACAATGACACTGAAATTAGCTGACCATTCATGTAAATACCCAATGAGAATAGTGGAAGACGTGCTAGTAGAAGTGGGTGGATGTATCATTCCCACATATTTCATTATCCTGGATATGGAGGAGGATCCCAAGATACCGATCATCCTTGGAAGACCATTCCTTGCCACAGCTGGAGCTCTCATTGATGTGAAAAGTCACAAGTTATCCTTGGAGATTAGCAAAGAAAGGATTGAATTTGGTTTATCTGATTCCTCTATCTGTGACCCCCCTCCTCAGGGAAATTCTAGCAAGATCAAGATACATAAAGTTGAGGAGTGCAGTTTCCATGAGAGTTCCCCTCCATCGAGCAATAAGAAATACATTTGTCCTGCACGTGCGAAACTAAAGACGCAGACTAGAGCATTTACCCTAGGCAGAGAGCCGTGCTTCCACGGGTTTAGTCCACATTAACTGAAATGGGATCGAGCTAAAGACCTAAAACAAACGCTTCTTAAGAGGCTACCCAAGGATTTTTCATTTTAGTTCATCATTCCATTCATCATTTTATTTCTCTAGTAAGTACAACTTGAGTACTTTTATTATTTCTTTATTCTTGGGTATTCGTTTTCAGGATGTGCAGAGCCTCCACGAGCTAGCCATGAGCATTTCAAGGGTTTGGAGACGTCAGAGGAACCAAAATGGCGAAAGGCGAGTCACCGTGAACTTAAAGGAGTCGGCTGTGTGACCCCACACGACCGTGCGAAGTCGATAGAGGAAAAAAGGCCACGGGCCGTGCATCCTTGCACGATCGTGTGGTCTATGCAGAGAAGAGGAGAACACGGGCCGTGTCAATTGGAACGGCCGTGCAAGACCGCCAGAGAGGAAGAAGACTCGGGTCGTGCCAATTGGCACGACCGTGTGACCTATGCATAGAAGAAGGAGGAATGGACCGTGTCAATCGGCACGGCCATACGACTTTGGCCGAAGGAAGAAAAGAGGAGGTCGTGCCAATTGGCACAGCCGTGTAGAACCCCACCTAACCCAGCCGTGTCTATAAGACATGGTCGTGCCCCTACCCGTGTGCACCGCCTACTCCTCCAAAAGCCCTAATTTCGATCTCATTCTCTCCCAAAAGCCTTCTCCTCCCCACTACACCTCATCAAACCCTAATTCCCACCTCTAGAGTTCATTTTTGCTTAGATCTACATCTAGATCTAACACTTCTTCAAGCCATAAATCCAGAAAGAGAGAAGCAACTTCCCTATTTTCCTTCCTTCTCCTCCTCTCCCATTCTCAAGACCCATCTCCATAAGAAATTCCTCAAAACCTTGTACACCATGTCGCAGATCTTGAAGAGACTTCGTCGAGGAAGCAGTGGATCTGGTGAAGGAGATGTACCGGAAGGTGACAAAGGCAAAGGGAAGGTGTCTTCTTCAAAAGGCAAAGGAAAAAGGGTGGCACGCGACGAAGGTAACGAAAACAAGTTCAATATTATTTTTAGAAATCATGAACAAAAAGCTAGATATGATATCCTTGTCGCTAGAAAAATTATATGCACTAAATATATGGATCCCATTACTATGGATATGCTAGGAATTAGGGATGACGTAGATTGGATGATTAGTTCTTTAGATTGGAATGATATTATGTATGCTCATGCACTAACTTACCCTCGCCTAGTCCTTGAATTTTTGAGCTCGATTGATGTCAAATTTTCATCTACGGATGACTATGTAGGGGTCATAACTTTTAGGATGATGAATAAAGAAGTTCGGTGGACTTTTAGTGATTTTAATAATTATTTTGGTTTACCCATTGGTGGTACCCTTGGATTTGATGATGAGATTAGATGGAATGAATTTTGGACATCAATAACCGGATCAAAGGACCCTTATGAACCTTCTAGAGCTAATGCATCCCACATGCAAAATCCGACCTTTAGATACCTTCATCAAGTGATGAGCAAAATGATCTTTGGTTGAGGAGAGAGTGATGGGGTGGTTAGAAAGGTAGAACTCTATTCTCTTTAGGCGATGTTGAATAAAGTAGATTTTGATTCCGAATTTCATTTCTTGCAAAATTTGTTGAGGGCAGCTAAGGTATCTTCGGGGATGATAGTGTTTGGTGGATTAATCACCCAAATAGCATTCAATCTGAGTTGTGAGATTGGATTAGAGGTGATTCATGGTAATGACAAGATCGATATCGATTCTTGTCTTGCTATGAAGATGATTTATCGGGATGAGAATGAGTTTACCTTCCCTAGGAACAATTGTTTTCCATTACCCCTTCCTTGCCCCGAGTGCACTTCAGGTTGCAACCCCGTGAATTGGGTGATTACTGATTTACACCCCGTGACTATTCCCTCCATTATAGAAGAAACCGAGTACCACCAAGAGCCCTCTTCATCAGGATTCCCGCACCCTTTCAGACATCTGGAACCTCCTAGGCGCTCTTTTGCCTATGGTATGGAACCCTCTAGATTTAATTTTTCTGACTTCCGTGCCTCTTTAAACTCCCTTCATGAGAAGCAAAATACCCAACAACGATTGTTGGAGGGTCGCTTCAAGTTATTTGACGACCAGTTTAGGGAGGTACAGGATCGTTTTCAGTTTACTAGGGACTTCCATAGTCAGGTGACAGGGTTCGTTCAGGACTATGAGGTTGACCAGGAAAGAATGAGGAATTTTATGGATGATATGGATATCACTGGACAATAAGTAGATGCCCTTTATCAATATCATCAACACCTTGCCATCTTCTTGGTATGCCTAGATTTCCCCCTAGCACACATCGGAGACCCCCTTATCCCCCCACCCCCGCTACCGTATTGATTTGAAAAGTCTAAGCCTGGGGGGTGTTGTGTCTGTCTGCACAACCTGAGTCGAGTCGAGTTTTCTTTTCTTTCTACATATTTTTTTTTTTCTATTTTGCATATTTTATTAGTCTGCTTTGATTATTCGTTTCATGTTTCGGCATATTTGAGAACATCAAACCTTCTACTTTTTTCTGCTACCTGTCCGATAGTAAAATGACTAGCATTTTCTTAGTTCGTGTGTTGTCAAGATAGTGTTAATATGTTTGGTGTATCTCCTTTATCTATTTTTAGTAGCATGAAATAAGCTAAGTATTGTATGGAGTTTGGTATAAGTTTTGGCCTAACCTTAAGGATCTTATTTTCATTACACTTAAGTACTTATGCTTGAATAGTAGAAATATTTTTGAAATAATTATGATTCATCCAAATTATTTAGTACTTTTGTTCCCATGATGATTTCTTATTTACATGTTGGTTACTAGATGACCTTGGATCATGGAAGCTCATTTGGAAAAATCTAAATCCCAACATATGCATCTCGCATTTGCGACATGATAATAATAAAAAATATATATAAAAACATATTGAATAAGGGATAAAAAATAGTTGTCGTGAGCGGAAGCTAACAATTCACTATTCACCCCTTTGAGATCGAATTAGGTTACTGGGGAAATGAATGTTATGTTTCTCTTGATTCCGAGTAGTATCCTTTGAGACCTTGTGTAATTTAAGGAAAACGAACCAAGTGTGTGGCAGGTAAGTGCCTATCGTCGGGAATATTAGGAACTCAATTGTATGACGACTTAACTAGGACAGAAAATTGAAACTTGAAGAGTTTGAGTTCCTCATTGCACCGAGCATAAAGAACTTTTGATTAGGCCATACTTAGGTTGCTCCACAATCGTGCTTATCAATGAAATTAGTTGATAGAGTTAAGCGAATGCACTAGGGATTATGAAACACTGCCGGGTGCTCATGAACATAGTTTGCAGAGTTTTGCTTGAGGACAAGCAAAGCTTCAAGTCTAGGGATGTGATATGCGTAAATATTATGATCGTTTATGCATGTTTTAACGCACATTTACTTGCTTTATACGTATATATTTTTTGCATGATCGCCTCTTTTCTCATGTACTCATCATATATACTCTTTTGTTCGGATATCTGCTCTTTATTTAGTTTTGTGATGACAGCAATAACTTTTGGTGCAAAAACAGCGATTGTCGATGCACCGGAACGAGCTAGAGAACACGACCGTGCAACCTCGCATGACCGTGTAGCCAAACAGGAGAGGAGAAGTGCACGACCGTGCGACCAACCCAGAGGCAGATCAGAGTATGGCCGTGCATACTTGCACGACCGTGCCCCCCACGACCAAAGCCAAGCAAGGAACGGTCATGCAACCCTGCAGGGTCGTGCCCTAGGAACCGAGCCCGAAGCTCGCACGGCCGTGCCAATTGGCACGGCCGTGCAGTGCGGCCAGAGACAAGAAAGGGCACGTCTGTGCCATTCTTACACGACTGTGCCGTCGCAGCCGCGCCCTAGCATATAAAATGGTTTTAACCCTTTTCCTCATGGGGTGGAGAGCAGGAAAGCGAGCCGTCAGAGAGAGAATCGACTTGGTGTCGTTCCACACCATCCAGGACCTCCGTCCAATGATCCTTCATCACCACATCAACTCCAGAAGCAAAGGATTGGATTCGAAGATCACTCATCGTCGTTGGATAAGAGTCTTTTCTCCTTCTCTTTTCTTGTTTGAGAATTGTATGCTTAACATTATGTCTTCGGGTTTTTCTCCGGCGTCTATGAAGTAGATTCCTTGTTCTAGGATGAGGGAGTAGTTGTGGATTGGTTTGATGTAAGACTCATACTTTTGCCTCTATTTCATTGGATGATTTCGCTTGCTTTGTTTCGACTACTCGATCTCTATATCGTGTTAATTGATTGTGTAGGAATTGCCTATCTCGTAGAGAGAATATCCTAGATCGTACACCCGAGGGGCCCTAGTGACAGGGGTAACCCGTTCACGGACATCTAGGGTACTTCCTTGAAAGGAGAGACAACTCCTCCACAACGAAGTAAGAGACCAAACTAAGCTCCTTATCTCTATCCTTAGTGACACCAATTAGAGTAGTGTTCTTGTGATCTACCGAGGCGCCCTAGTGATAGGGGTTAACCGTAACAGGATTTCATAGAAATCTTCTTTATTTGGTACCTAAGAATAGATACTTCAGCTTCCGGCGAATGCATGTTGATGGACAATAAGTAAAGGATAGAATGTGACACATCAATACCACCACAATGAAACTGAACTCCTAGGACTCTTCATAAACCAAGTCTATTACTTTTTCTTTGCTAGTTCTCATTTTTGTTTCCAAATCCCTTTTCTTTAGATAACTTACAACCATCGGTAGTTTAGCTAATTCTAAGTGAGTCATCGCTAGTGCTTATAACCAGTCCTCGTGGGATCGATAATCTTTATTACTGACGATGAATCCGTGCACTTATGGAATCGTAACAGTTAACAAGAAATTTTTTAGGTACATATCTTTGTGACACTTTTCTAATTTGGCACTTATAATATTTGATCCTGTCCGAACCAGAAGCCAACAGACGCTGGGCACGTGGCGCTTTCCGACTCGCTGATGTAGATCTCCAACTGATGGCGCGATGCTCTGGCTAACCTGCACAGAAGTCGGGCCGGGAAGGGGGTTCCCGGCGGCGACCCTCCGACGCTCAAGTCAGGTAAACTACGATAAACAAGGTGGCTCCAAAAGTGATTTCTCCCGTACCTGCGGCGAAGTAAGGGGCTCTATATATAGAGCGAGGAGAGATCCAATGCACGTTTACCGAAGTGCAGGCGTGTCAACAACCCATACCTCGGTATGTACTTGTCAGAGAGCTTACCTGACCCATATCGCTACAGTCAAAGCATGCCCTTGATGGGACAGCAGAATCCCCTGTCACAAGATTTGGAGCATGGCACACACATGAAACCTACCGGCTGTCAGAGAAAGAAGTCCCTTGTCCTTTTCCCTTGCTCCAAACTTGTTGTCCGGGCGGACAGCTCCCTCAACATCCGGCCGGACGTCCGCAGTAGTTTACTTGTGCTTTGTGGAGACTAATAAATAGGGGTGCTTTATGACTTTGGTCGGTCGAAAGGTCAACTCGGTCCATGACCTTTTCAACTGAGCGTCGGAACCCCGATTTGACAGGGTGCCTTCCAACCATAAGCGCGAGCCGGCCGGACCCTTCCGAGTATTCGATTCCATCGGCCGGCCGGCAGTCCGGTCAGACCGGCCGTCTACGGCCACCCGTCTGGTCGGACCACACTCTCCCCGGATGGGCGGCTGCTCCGGTGACCTCCACGGGGCGTTGACTCTGCTAAATGGGGTCCCCCATTCTTACTGCCGGATCACTTGCCTCCCCTTCAAGTCTAGTCGAAGGAGGCGAATAGTCCGACTGACTGGACTGTGAGTCTAGCCGAACGGCTCATCCATGCTAATACTTTCCGCCCGGTCAGCCGTAGAGATATCCTTGAATGAATCGATGATGGCCTTCACCGGATCTCCTCGCGTTTTGCGCCAATCTTCGACATCAAGGTTGATCATACCTTCATTAAATGCTCCGAATGATTGACTGCCACGTGGAGCAATGCCATCGGAGTACGGAGGCGGTGGCATGATATTTTGATGTGATCGAAGCAATTCGAAATAAACGGCTAGATACATGCTTCGATTCCTGTAACCTGGATCCAACGGTGGAGGCCGCCCGGCCCTCACCCTATAAATTCTTCGTTTCCTTCTCACCTTCACTTGCCTCCGTTACCTCTACTGTTGCCCTCTGCGCTTTGGAGTTCCGGCGATCTTGTTTCTGCCCTTTGACGCTCTTCGGCGCCTTTCTTCGATCCCTCTCCTCTCAGTAAGATTTTAGATCTTTCCTTCTTCCTTTCCGGTATCTAATTCGCATTTCTTCCCCTAGCTCCAGTCTTTGAAACTCCTTTTCTTCGTCTTTGAAACTTCTTTTTTGATTTCTTCTGTCCGGATCATGGCCAGTTCTTCTCATCCCGAAGAACAATCCCTAGGCCCATGGTATACTACCATGCGGTCCCGTTTCGAACAACGGGATTTTGATATTTTGGCTGACAATTTCGAAATTCTCGAGGATTTCGAAGTTCGCCTAGCTGGTCCCGCCGCTCGGCCACACCGACCGTCGTGCGGCGGTTTCTATATTTACCGCCGGTCTGCGGTTCCCCGTGCATCCTTTTATAGTAGACGTCTGTAATTATTTTGGCGTGCCGCTCAGAAGTTTAGTACCAAATACCTTCCGTCTCCTCTGCGGTGTTGTCGTTTTGTTTAAGATTCACAACATTCCCCTCCGACCGGAGGTCTTCTTTTATTTCTATTACCCTAAGCAAGCCGAGCCGGGCACCTTTATGTTCCAAGCTCGGCCCGGTCTGGTCTTCTTCAATAAACTACCCACTTCCAATAAACATTGGAAGGACTATTATTTCTACATCCGCATGCCCAGTCAGCCAAACTTTCCGACCCAGTGGCAGGTCAGTCTACCTCCTACTCCCGAGTTGAAGAAATTCAAGACCCGACCGGATTATCTTCACGCCGCAAATGTACTAGCCGGTCTGCGGCTCGACATCAACAAACTTCTTCACGAGGGAGTGATGTACATTTTTGGGCTGAGTCCTATACGGACTCCTCTTCCGACCAGCTTCGGTAAGAATTTTGCTTGGGCATTTGCTTTAATTGCTAACTGATTTCTTCTTCTTTTTATGCAGCTGACATCGTTATGGACTCGGTGATGGCCGGCGTTCTAAAGAGAAAAGCAGCGGCGCTGGAGGCCGCGGCGACCAAGGAAATGGAGGCGCTGGGTATTCAGCCGGTCGGTTCTCACGAAGGAGAGAGCGGCACCCAGGCCGAATCGAACGCTCGGGCCTCTCAACAGCAGGTGGCGAGCGGAGCAACCCCCTCCAGGGAACCAACGGGCCCGAGGAAGGGTCTGTTCGGGAAGAACAGCCACTGCAAAAGAGGCGCCGGGTAGAGACCCCGCTGCGATCGGCTACCTCCGCGGTCCGACCATCTGACCGGGCCGCCATGACTGCTAAAGGCAAGGCGCCTGTGCCCGAGACCATTTCGTCCGACCGGACTCCGTCTGACTGGGACGAGCTGACTGCTCCGGTTGAGGCCATTCCGGTCGACACTCTCCCCCCTGCGCACCGTTCAGCCCAACGCTCGACCATCCATTCGCGGCTTTCTGCGCCAGCTTCTGATCCCGGCCGGGCGATCCCTGGTCACGGTCGCATAATACGGGTAACTCTTCATCTTCCGACTGAAGAGTTGCTACCAGAAGCCGACCGGCCCTGGGCCGACGCTCGGGCGCGAGTAGCAATGATCCCCTCCGGAACTTAGCCAACAGCCACATGCAAGCGGCTACGGGGGTAAGCTTGTTGAAGTTTTGTCAGAATATTTCCGCTCGGCTTTTAACAACTGCGCCTTCTTGCTTCAGAGATGGGTGGAAGAGATAGCAGTTTCCAACTGCCTGGCCATGGCGGACGAGGAGATAAGGCAACTAAAGGCGGCAGGCGGTTCGAGCGACTCCCAAGGCCCTTCCTACTCCAAGCTGCAAAAAGAGTTGAAGAAAGCTCAAACTCTGCTGGCTGCTGAGCAGAAGAAGACAGCTGACCAGGCCCACGCCCTAGCCGAGTCCGAGCGACAAGTCAAGTCGCTTGACACAAAGATAACTCTGGCCACCACTCGGAAGAACACAGCCATCTCCGATCTGGAGAAGAAAAACGTGGAGGCCCGGGGCCTGGAGTTGAAGATAAAGGAGCTGACGGAGAAGCTCGACCGGGAGAAGGCAGGCCGCTCGGCCGATGTGGAGAAGATCGAACATTTGAATGAGGCTCTCACAAGCTCCCAGGCGACCTTCAAAGAATACCAGGATGCCGAGCCGAGCCGAGTTGCCGCTCTACGACAAAGCCATATCCGGTCGCCCGAGTTCTCGGAGAAAATTTGCGAGCGGATGTACTCAGCTTTCGACTTGGCCATTACAGCCACTATGACTTATCTGAAGTCGAAGGGCCTTCTTCCGGAGTCCACCAATATTCCAGCTGGCGATCAGGTGGAGCTCCTGAACAACATTCCGAGGGACCTCTACGACTACATCGAGTAGTTCTTGTAATTTCGCCGCTCGGCTGAACATGAATCTTTTTGTATTTAGGCCACTCGGCCTAAGGTTTTAATTTCAATGAAATGCTTTCCTTTCGTGCACCCCCTCTTTTTGCACTGTCCCCTCGCTAATACTTGTGCTGCCTGCTCGTCTACTATCACACCTTTGGCCTTCGAGGTGCATTCTCGCAAGTGTTTTCCCCAGCCCCTCCGTTCGGCCGAATATCATCCGGTGTTGCCAAGAATCGCTCGTTATAAGCCGATCAGAACTTTTGTACCTCGAGTCTGAGCGGAACTTAGCGCCGGTCTAACTATCGGCGGAGAATACGGATAATTGTAGTGTCGACGATATTCCGCTCGGATTATTTATAGACGCCGACGCGTCTCTCGATGTTTAACGTCGGTGCTCGACGGCGCGGTTATTTATAGCCGGTCGGCGCGGCTCTCGATGTTTAACGACGGTGCTCGTCGATCTTCCGCTCGGGGATTTATAGACGCCGGCTTGTCTCTCGATATTTAATGTCGGTGCTCGACGGCGCGGTTATTTATAGCCGGACGGCGCGGTTATTTATAGCCGGTCGGTGCGGCTCTCGATGTTTAACGACGGTGCTCGTCGAACTTCCGCTCGGGGATTTATAGACGCCGGCGCGTCTCTCGATGTTTAACGTCGGTGCTCGACGGCGCGGTTATTTATAGTCGGTCGGCGCGACTCTCGATGTTTAACGACGGTGCTCGTCGATCTTCCGCTCGGGGATTTATAGACGCCGGCTCGTCTCGATATTTTAACGGTGCCCGACGGCGCGGTTATTTATAGCCGGTCGGCGCGGCTCTCGATGTTTAACGACGGTGCTCGTCGATCTTCCGCTCGGGGATTTATAGATGCCGGCTCGTCTCTCGATATTTAACGTCGGTGCTCGACGACGCGGTTGTTTATAGCCGGTCGGCGCGGCTCTCGATGTTTAACAACGGTGCTCGTCGATCTTCCGCTCGAGGATTTATAGACGCCGGCTCGTCTCTCGATGTTCAATGCTCGACGGCGCGTTATTTATAGCCGGTCGGCGCGGCTCGATGTTTAACGACGGTGCTCGTCGATCTTCCGCTCGGGTTTATAGACGCGGCTCGTCTCTCGATATTTAACGTCGGTGCTCCGGGGCGGTTATTATAGCCGGTCGGCGGCTCTCGATGTTTAACGACGGTGCTCGTCGATCTTCCGCTGATTTATAGACGCCGGCTCGTCTCTTGATGTTTAACGCGTCGGTGCTCGACGCGGTTATTTATAGCGGTCGGTGCGGCTCGATGTTTAACGACGGTGCTCGTCGATCTTCCGCTCGGGGGATTTATAGACGTCTCTCGATATTTAACGTCGGTGCTCGACGACGCGGTTATTTATAGCCGGTCGGTAGCGCTCGATGTTTAACGACGGTGCTCGTCGATCTTCCGCCGGGATTTATAGACGCCGGCTCGTCTCTCAATGTTTAACGTCGGTGCTCGACGCGGTTATTTATAGCCGGTCAGCGGCTCTCGATGTTTAACGACGGTGCTCGTCGATCTTCCGCTCGGAGGTTTAGGCGCGGCTCTCGATATTTAACGTCGGTGCTCGACGGCGCGGTTATTTATAGCCGGTCGGCGCGGCTCTCGATGTTTAACGACGGTGCTCGTCGATCTTCCGCTCGGGGATTTATAGACGCCGGCTCGTCTCTCGATATTTAACGTCGGTGCTCGACGGCGCGGTTATTTATAGCGGCTCTCGATGTTTAACGACGGTGCTCGTCGATCTTCCGCTCGGGATTTATAGACGCCGGCTCGTCTCTCGATGTTTAACGTCGATGCTCGACGGTATTTATCGGCGCGGCTCTCGATGTTTAACGACGGTGCTCGTCGATCTTCCGCTCGGGGATTTATAGACGCCGGCTCGTCTCTCGATGTTTAAAGTCGGTGCTCGACGGCGCGGTTATTTATAGCCGGTCGGCGCAGCTCTCGATGTTTAACGACGGTGCTCGTCGATCTTCCGCTCGGGGATTTATAGACGCCGGCTCGTCTCTCAATATTTAACGTCGGTGCTCGACGGCGCGGTTATTTATAGCCGGTCGGCGCGGCTCTACGGTTTAACGTCTGGGCTAGACGGCCTTCAAGGCTAACTCCTTACCAGGTCGAGCGACCTTGGCCTTCATATCCCGCGCTCTAACAATATTTATGCCTGACCGAACAATACGGGCCATTTGCTTGCGAATCTAATCGGCTAGGAGGCCTTCGCCATTCAGGCGCTCGGCCCGGATAATCCATACGCCCTTGCCGAACAATAAACCGCTCAGCGGAGAATACTGTGTTTTCATCTTTTTGCTTCCTTTCACCCAGCTTGGAGAACGTACTCCTGGCTGAACGGCTCAGGGTCTGCTTCGTCGAGCATCTTGGCTCGGATAACTTACCTCCGGCCGAACGACGCGGGGCCTTCGTTTCTGGTTGGCAATGCCTTATATTTGTTCTCTTGATTCTTCATTTATGCATTTCCAGTATTCAGTCGAAAAAAATACACAGGATAATTTACAGTGGTACACCTTTCATCCCGCCCGGTAAGGCTGGAGGTGGTTCGTGCTCCACGGCCTATCCAACTGCCGACCGTCCTCATCCTCCAAATAATACGCACCCGAGCGGAGTTTTTCGATGATTTTAAAGGGACCTGCCCACGGAGCTTCAAGCTTGCCGACGTCGCCGACCGGTTTGACTTTCTTCCAGACAAGGTCGCCGACTTGGAATGATCGGGGAATGACGCGGCGGTTGTAGTTTTGCTTCATTCGTTGACGGTATGCCATCAACCGAACGGATGCCTTGGCTCGCTCCTCGTCAATCAAATCCAGCTCCATGTTCCTCCGATCGGCGTTGCCATCATCGTACAATTGGACCCGGACGGACTCGACGCCGACTTCAACCGGAATGACTGCTTCGCCGCCGTACACCAGATGGAAAGGTGTGACGCCCGTTGCTTCCTTAGGAGTCGTACGGATGGCCCATAAAACGCCCGGCACTTCATCCGGCCAACTTCCTCCCACGTGGTCGAGCCGAGTGCGCAGAATACGAAGAATTTCCCAGTTGGCTACTTCGGCTTGACCGTTACTTTGGGGGTAAGCCACGGACGTGAAGTGTTGCTCGATGCTGTAGCTTTTGCACCAATCTTCTACCAATCGGCGAGGGATACCGAACCTACAGATGATGTGTTGCCAGATGAATTTTTTGACCATCTGCTCGGTGATCCTGGCTAGTGGCTCGGCCTCCACCCACTTGGAAAAATAATCGACCGCTTCCAGCAAAAATTTCCTCTGCCTGGTTGCCATCGGAAATGGACCCACAATATCCATTCCCCATTGATCGAACGAACATGAAACGGTTGATGTCTTCATCTCCTCTGCCGGTCGGTGCGAGAAGTTGTGATACTTTTGGCATGAAAGGCACGTAGATACTGTCCGAGCGGCATCCATTTATAAGGTCGGCCAAAAGTATCCATCTAGCAAAATCTTCTTGGCTAGTGATCGTCCGCCCGGATGTCCTCCGCACGATCCTTGATGTACCTCTTGGAGGATGTAAGCCGAGTCTTCCGAGCTCACACACTTCAACAGCGGGCGAGAGAAAGCCTTCTTGTAGAGCTGATCGCCGATGAGTGTGAACCGACCGGCCCTCCTCCTGAGCAGCTGGGCTTCTTCCCGATCGGCAGAAGTGGTGCCCGAGCGCAAAAACTCTATGATGGGTGTCCTCCAGTCGTACGGAAATCTGAGGCCTTCCATCCGGTCAACATGTGCCACCAAAGATACTTGTTCAATTGGCTTCGGGATAATGATCGGCGTCATAGAACTTGCTAGTTTGGCCAACTCATCGGCTGCCTGGTTCTCCGTTCGGGGAATCTTTTGGATAAGAACCTCGCGGAAATTAGCTTTGAGCTTTTCAAAGGCCTCAGCATAGAGTTTAAGCCGAGCGCTGTTGATTTCAAAGGTGCCAGATAGTTGCTGAGCGGCCAACTGTGAATCTGAATAAAGCGTCACCTGACCGGCTCCCACATGCCGTGCTGCCTGTAATCCGGCTATGAGGGCCTCATACTCTGCTTCATTGTTGGTAGATTTATAATCCAGCCGGACGGATAAGTGCATCTTTTCTTCTTGAGGCGAGAGCAGCAATATTCCAATCCCACTTCCGAGCCGAGTGGAAGACCCATCCACATATATTCTCCACAGAGCTTCCGGCTTTGGCTTTTGCACTTCGGTCACAAAATCAGCCAAGGATTGCGCTTTGATCGCCGAGCGGGGCTGGTATTGGATGTCAAATTCTGTCGTCCATTTGATGAGCCGTCCAGACGCTTCTGGATTCAACAGCACCCTTCCCAGCGGGCTGTTCGTCCGGACAATGATGGTGTGAGCCAAGAAATATGGTCGAAGACGCCGAGCGGCTAGAACCAAAGCAAAGGCCAACTTCTCGAGCCCGGTTTAACGAGATTCAGCATCTTTTAAAATATGGCTCAGAAAATACACCGGCTGCTCTTCGCCGCTCGCCCTCACAAGTGCTGAGCCTACAACATGCTCAGTTGACGACAGATAAATATAAAGTGACTCACCCCCGATCGGCTTGGCAAGTATAGGCAGAGAATTAAGATATGTCTTCAATTCTTCAAATGCTCGGTCACATTCTTCATCCCACTGGAACTTAGTAGCCTTGCGCAGGATCTTGAAGAATGGTAGGCTCCGGTCGGCGGTTTTGGAGATGAATCTGGACAAAGCAGTTATCCGACCGGTCAACCGCTGCACTTCCCTTGTATTTCTTGGAGGCGGCATGTCTTGCAGAGCTTTCACCTTGCTTCGATTCCCCTTCGGTCACTATGTACCCCAAGAAACGCTCTCCTTTTGCTCGAACAGACACTTTTGGGGTTTAGCTTGACTCCATATTCGCGGCGTTCGGAAGGTTTCTTCCATGTCCTTGAAGAGATCGGCCGCGCGGACTTGATAAGAATGTCGCCCACATAAACTTCCAGATTCCGCAGATCCTCCAACACTTTATTCATCAAGCGTTGATAGGTGGCCCGGCATTCTTCAATCCGAACGGCATCACATTGTAGCAATATGTCTCATCGGCCTTAATCTTTCTTGCAAGGTGGACTTGATGATAGCCTTGGTAGGTGTCGAGCATACAAATTAATTCGCAGCAGTCTATCCGGGGCAGGGGATAAAAATCTTTGGGCATGCTTTGTTTAAGTCCCGAAAGTCGATCAGACTCTCCACTTGGCCCGGCTTGAGACTAATACTACATTAGCCACCAGACGGAACCGCACAGATATGGCGGCCTCCAAGTTTCTTCTTCCCGGATGATGGCATTCTGCTCGGCACTGAAATCCCTTTTCCTCTGCTTCACTGGCCGAGCGTCCGGTCGGACATGCAACTCATGCTGCGCTATGCTCGGGGAAATTCCGGGCAACTCATGTGTCGACCAGACGAAGACATCATGATTTCGTTGGAGGCATTGGATCAGCTCCTCCTTCTGCTCCTCCTCCAGATCAGAGGCGATAAAAGTCGTGTTCTCCGATCGGGTCGGATGGATCTGAACTTCCTCCTTTTCATCATAAATTAAAGCAGGAGGTTTCTCGGTTATGGCGTGTACCTCGATCCGGGGCGCCTTCCGAGCGGAACAGGCTTCTGCTCGGATCATCTCTATATAGCACCGCCGAGCTGCTAGCTGATCTCCACGTACTTCTCCTACTTTGTCTTCCACGGGGAACTTGATCTTCTGGTGGAAGGTGGAGACGACCGCCCGGAACTCGCTGAGCGCCGGTCGTCCCAAAATGACGTTGTATGATGAGGGAGAGTCCACCACCACGAAGTTTGCTGTTCGCGTCCTCCTGAGCGGCTCTTCTCCCAGTGAGATAGCTAGCCGTATTTGTCCGACTGGCTGTACTTCGTTACCCGTGAACCCATAGAGCGGCGTAGTCATGGGCAGCAGCTCGGCTCGATCAATTTGCAGTTGATCGAACGTCTTCTTGAATATAATGTTGACCGAGCTCCCTGTGTCAACAAATATGCGGTGAATAGTGTAATTTGCTATTATCGCTTTAATGAGCAGAGCGTCGTCGTGGGGCACTTCTATTCCTTCTAAGTCTCCGGGTCCGAAAGTGATTTCCGGTCCACTTGCCCGCTCTTGGCTACAACCAACTGCGTGGATCTGTAGCTGCCGGACGCCCGCCTTTCTGGCTCGGTTAGAGTCTCCTCCAGTCGGCCCGCCAGCAATAACGTTGATCTCGCCTCGGGCAATATTGCTTCTATTCTCCTCTTCTCGAGCGGACGGTCGGGACCGTTCTCTGGACGCCCGTCGATTCTCCTGTCTTGGAGATCGGTGTCGATCGGGCGTCTGTTGATGGCGCCTCTCGGTGCATGTCCGGTCGGCTTCATGGGTCCTTTGTCTCCTGTCGATGGGAGGATACCGCCGTTCGGCATTCCTGGGAACGGGATTAGCCACGAAGGGAAGACTTCGACAATCCCTCGTGTTGTGCGTATCCGTCCGATGGAAGGAGCAGAACATAGGGGTCCATCTCTTCTTTGGCTTGGGCCGAGCGGCAGCTACCTCTTGTACGTGTGATCTGGCATGGGGGGATCGGACTGCTTCAGCCCTCGGTCCTCTTGGCGGTTGATGAGCGGCCAAGGGTCTTCGCTCGGCAGAAGGAGCCCGTTCGGTTGGTGTTTCTTTCTTCCTGGCTGCCTGCGCTTCCTCCACGTTGATATATTCATTGGCCCGGTGCAGCATATGATCATAATCTTGGGGCGGCTTTCGGATGAGCGACCGGAAGAAGTCCCCGTCCACAAGGCCTTGCGTGAAGGCATTCATCATCGTCTCCGATGTGGCCGTTGGAATATCCATCGCCACTTGGTTGAATCGCTGGATGTAAGCTCGAAGCGATTCTCTCGGCTCTTGCTTGATGGCGAACAAGCTGACACTTGTCTTCTGATAACGCCGACTGCTGGCGAAGTGGTGGAGGAAGGCTGTTCGGAAGTCCTTGAAGCTAGTGATGGATCCGTCCGGCAGCCTCCGAAACCACCGTTGAGCCGATCCCGAGAGAGTGGTAAGAAAGACTCGGCACTTTACTCCATCTGTATATTGATGGAGCGTAGCTGTGTTATCGAACTTACCCAGATGATCATCCGGGTCTGTTGTTCCATTGTACTCGCCGATCGCCGGGGGCGCGTAATGTTTAGGCAGAGGGTCTCGTAGAATAGCCTCCGAAAATTGGCGATTGATCCGCTCGGGAGATGAGTCCGCTCGGGGGGTTTTCCCCTTTCTGGCGTCTCGCCTAGGCATTTCGTCGGAAGAAGATCCTCTATCTCTCCGAGCTGGCCCGGCTTCAGGGGTGCGGAATAAGGCCCGATGGAATGCAACGGTGGCTTGAGGTGCGTCCGCTCGACCACCCGATGCAGATGTTGCTTGTTGCTCCGGCCGCTCGGCTGATGCTTTTTGTTTTAACTCCACAAGTTTGGCGGCCCTCATCTCGACCAGAGCGTCGAGTTCTTCCGTCGAAAGCGTCACCGTGTGTTGTCGTCCAGCCTCGTCCATTGTTCCCGTTCGAATGCAGGTGCGTTCCCACAGACGGCGCCAAATTGATCCTGTCCGAACCAGAAGCCAACAGACGCTGGGCACGTGGCGCTTTCCGACTCGCTGATGTAGATCTCCAACTGATGGCGCGATGCTCCGGATAACCTGCACAGAAGTCGGGCCGGGAAGGGGGTTCCCGGCGGCGACCCTCCGACGCTCAAGTCAGGTAAACTACGATAAACAAGGTGGCTCCAAAAGTGATTTCTCCCGTACCTGCGGCGAAGTAAGGGGCTCTATATATAGAGCGAGGAGAGATCCAATGCACGTTTACCGAAGTGCAGACGTGTCAGCAACCCATACCTCGGTATGTACTTGTCAGAGAGCTTACCTGACCCATATCGCTACAGTCAAAGCATGCCCTTGATGAGACAGCAGAATCCCCTGTCACAAGATTTGGAGCATGGCACACACATGAAACCTACCGGCTGTCAGAGAAAGAAGTCCCTTGTCCTTTTCCCTTGCTCCAAACTTGTTGTCCGGGCGGACAGCTCCCTCAACATCCGGCCGGACGTCCGCAGTAGTTTACTTGTGCTTTGTGGAGACTAATAAACAGGGGTGCTTTATGACTTTGGTCGGTCGAAAGGTCAGCTCGGTCCATGACCTTTTCAACTGAGCGTCGGAACCCCGATTTGACAAGGTGCCTTCCAACCATAAGCGCGAGCCGGCCGGACCCTTCCGAGTAATCGATTCCATCGGCCGGCCGGCAGTCCGGTCAGACCGGCCGTCTACTGCCACCCGTCTGGTCGGACCACACTCTCCCCGGATGGGCGGCTGCTCCGGTGACCTCCACGGGGCATTGACTCTGCTAAATGGGGTCCCCCATTCTTACTGTCGGATCAATATTTAAGATACCAATTTAGGTTTTTATAATTTTTCCAAGTATTTTGATTGTCATATGCAAAGTTTCTTGATTTTTCAATTTGGTCATTCAATTTTTCATTTTCATCTTTTAATTTATTATACATTTCTAAGGGCATGTATTTGCTAAGATGATTTTTAATTCAAAAACTTTCTTTTTTAAATTATTATTTTTCATTTTTAGCTTACATAATGATCTGGTCATGGATTTAAAACCTGGATATGACGGGTTTGGGGTAGTAAACATACCTCACTTACTAGATCTGTTCTGAAGTTTGTTTCTTCCGCCTTACTGCAACTTTCTTCTGAGGAGCCTCCCCCTTCATCTATGCTCTCCTCCTGGTGGCTTGTAATCAGTGCAAATCCAATGTACTCCTACAGATCTGATTCTGATGACGACTCGTCCCACGTCACCTTCAAGATTTTGTGCTTTGTTGTGGTTGGTCTATTTTTGTTGTCCTTCTTTAACTTTGGGCAGTCATCTTTGATGTACCCCTCTTCATTACAGTTATAGCATCTTACCTTCCTTGCTCTTCTTTACTTTGCCTGCACTTGATTAAACTTATTAGTTTTAAAAATTTTCTTGAATTTCCTTACCATATATGTTGTTTCATCATCATCGAAGGAGGTGTCGGCGTCTGATTCATCCTTTTGGTTTTAGAGCAATATTATTTGATTTCTCTATTTCCTGAGAATCTATGCAGTGAGACTCGTGAAGTTTAAAAGTTAAAAATAAGCTTTCAAAAGTGCATACCTCAAGGTATTTAGAGATGTAGTAAGCATCTACTAAGACTGACCACTCTTGAGTTCTCGGAAAAGAGTTAAATGTGTACCTTAAGGAGTCACAATTTGTTACATTTTCTCCGAGGTTGTTGAGCTAGGTGATCAGGTCTTTGATCCTTGCATGGAGTTGGGCTACCTTCTCTCCCTTGTTCATCCGGAGGTTAGTCAGTTGGCTTTGAAGAATGTCTCACTTTGTCAGTTTGGCTTCTGAAGTATCTTCGTGGAGCTCCAAGAATTGTTCCCAGAGATCTTTGGCGGAGTCGTTGCTTCTGATCCGGCTGACCTCCTGGGGCTGAAGAATGTTGAGTAGATGGAACTCTGCTTTTCCATTAGCCACGAAGTTGGCTTGCTCCTTCTTCGTCCATGTGTACTTATCTTTTTGGCTCTATGCTAATCCGTAGGTGCTACAAAATCGTATTTTATAACTAAGAGAATTTCAAAGTCAGTTTTGAAGAATACCTCCATGTGTTTCTTCCATGTTGCGAAGTTTCCCTCAAATTTTGACGGTAGATGCTGGATCCAACCATTTTTTTTTACTTTGGATGACGGTTAGTCCTTTTGAAGCGAGTCTGACTCTAATAACACTTGTTAGGACCCATACGACCTGCAAGAGGGGGTGAATTGCCCTTCAAAAAGAAAATAGAACCTTTCTCGATCTTTTAAAATAATAAAACACTTGTATAAAAAGAATTGAAAAACTAACAAAAAGAAAGAAGCTACTGATTTTACTTGATTACAACTGAGAAGGTTGTTAATCCAAGACTTTGAAGCACTAATCAAATTCTCCTTTCGCCATAGGTGGAGAAGCCTCTTATAAGCGTTGGAAGCACACAAAGTAGTAAAACACTTAAAGAAACTTGTGTACAAGTGATTCTGGACTACTGGGATCAGAGTTATATTTATAGCCATGATCGGGATGCCTGGAAGGGTTCCAGGCACCTAGACATAGATAAAATTTTATCCGGATCACAACGGATCGCGACACGTTGAGTTTTGATAAACTTTCTGTTCTAAACGCCCAGACTATTGCGATAAGGCCCCCGCTGGGCGATGCACCCCGGGGGCGCCCAAGTGATCTCGGCGCTTGGACCAAGTCTAGGCGCCCGAACCAAGTCAGCTTCCCGATTGACTTTTTGGTTCGTGCTCTTGCTCCGGTTCCACTCGCTTGGGTGATTTCGGTCATTCGGAATAGGGTCCACCCGAACCTATTTTCCGACATTCTCAAGCAACCTTCCGCTTCTGCTTGTCGTCCCTCAGAAATGCCTCACGCTTCCTTCTCGTCCGTCATTGTACTCTTCCGCAACGCCTCGTCCCTCGAACGCACCGAGCTCGTCGACTATTTCTCGTACCGTCTTTCTCGTTAGCTACGTCTTTCGTTCGACTTCTTGTGCTCCTAAGTTCCTGCACACTCAGACGCAGTACATCAAAACATAATAGGACCTAACTCTAATTCAATTGATTACATCAAAACTACTTCAGATACTAACACTAGCAACCTTTTGGCTTTCAATAATTCTCCCAGTTTCCTCTATCTTAGCGTCTCAGATTAGACATTTCTCACAGCGAGCTTTAATTTATCCTATCTGAGGTCACAACTGGGTGAGTCAACAGATAATAACTATAGTGAATGGAAATCCCACGACTTTGAGGGCAAAGATGACTCCTAAGATTCTTGCAACACTTCAACTAGAAGTTAGAATGGGCATCGAGGTTGAACTTGGCGTGGCCAATCCAACATTCAAGTTAGCACAACGGCCAGTTGGAGGGAAAACATTAGAGATGGGTTTAGATGCATTTGTGCGTTAGTACTGGTGCTCGCTGCAATAGGCCTCCTTTAATGCCTTGACCCACATTCACATCGTGGGTGGCTATACCCCCACTTTGCTATCCACGTCTTTTATCCCTTCATGTTCTTCTCTTATCTCAGTACCCGCATTATCCTCTAAATCCCTAGGAGCTTTAGCATATGTAGGGACAGAGGGAGTTGGATGACCTGCACCTAGAAGTCAGTTGAATCAGACTATAGGGAGTCAAATGGCATGAGCTAAAGGAGTCAGGTGAACTGAACCGGAGGAACTCGTATGGCATGAGCTGAGGGAGTTGGGTGAGCTGAGCTGGGGGAGTCAAGTGAACCGAATTTGAGGAGTTGGGCTTGACCGGGACAGAGTTTTCGGACTTTGACCTAGCTCTGTCCTGACTCCATCTGATCTTTCTGACGTACACGTTAACTTGACTTTTGACCGAGCAACTTCACTTCTGACATAACCCTACCGCGTGGAGGCTCCACTATCTCAGACAGGAACATTATCTAACCTATTAGATTGTATAAGGAATTTCCAACCCTCCAAAGATATTTGGAAGTACACTTAACATGTAATGTGCTAGACATACAAGATAACCAATAATCACAAGACATCAGAGCAACATCTCTAGATTAGTGTTTAATTAAGGCTGCCTAATATATCCACCTTAATAAGAAATCAGAAACTAACACGAGAACTAGTTGAATCTCATGACATGAAAGAAACATCGACCCAATCCAGCATAGTTTGGAAGTAGCCACGTTCCCGAAGCAAACAAGAGTCGATACAAACGAGCCTACACAATGCACATCAACACGTGGATATGGCTCATATCATGTACAATATGCTGTTTACATGCACATAATTTATTCAACATTCTCTATCGACATAAGATATGCATGACCACAGGTGATGTTAGGTCAATCCATTATATTTTGCCCTAATCAGACAGCTGATAGGCCCTTAAGGGAAATCTGGTTAGGCTTAACCAGGAAAAAAAAAAGAGCTGAGGTTGGAGGCACATGAGTTGTTGAGGATGACAAAATATGCACGAAATATTTAAACTCAATTATCCAAACACAGGCAATTCAAACTCATTTTGATCGGTTGTAGAAGGAATAATTCCAAGGCCACTTAAAAAGGGCAGACTTCATGAATACTCGATTCAAATCTAATGGATTGCTAAACCTAAAAGACGATCTATGTATGTATACACGATGTAAATAGCCAAGCATGTGATCAAGGACTCGACTTGTCTGTCTTTTTTGTATGACGGAACATCATGAGCCATCTTGATCACCACCACGTCAAGCCCCCGAATGGAGCCAACAATGGTGTGGGGTGTGCCTCATCAAGCGTCCGTGCCACACCCCCACCATTTTTGTCAGTTCATAAGCCCTGAACTGAGTACATCAACGCCATGCACAACTAGACTGTACTGGTTCTGAGCACACTCTACCGACTCCCTATCTAATTAGTGGAAACCAGTTTTAAAGACATTGCCTTTTGTGTGACCACTTAATTTAATCCTAAAGGCAAAAGTGATGCTTTTCTAAGGTGTCTAGCTAGTGACTCATATGACATGACAAAAGGTTAGTTTTGGATCGCTAGCTTCTACTATTGATATGACAATAAGAAACTCTCGTGTATTACAAATAACTTACTTCTGGAGTAAGACATCATATCAAAAACTTGAAAGTCGATCTCCATTAACAAGCATGATAGATGTTTATTCGAAAACTCGCAGATTCCGTGTTCCTTCCCCAGGGAGGGTTGATCTATGAACGGCGAATCAGGAAAAGAATAAATGTCCTTGGGATATAAAACAAGGAAATCAAAAAGGTAAGATGAGATGTCGTCATGGTTTTTAGTGGTCATCACTTGAGGAGCGGACTATTGTGAACAATCACTTGAGGAGCGGAGTATTGGTAAAAATAAAATTTAAAATTTAAATGTTAATGTCATGATAGTTATAAATTCATAACTACTTCAAAAATAAAAATATATTTTAATGCGGGATGGAATATTCTTTTTATAATACATATATATATATATGCGTCTGACAAAAATTCCATGCTTCGGCTCTGTGGGATGATTGCAACGTAGATAGTGGTCGGATACATCTATTCGCCTCAGTTATGGAAGAATAACTCCATTCATGTGACGATGCATGGGACCTCCTTGGTCACATGCATGCGTAAAAATCTAATCTATGGCTTCCAGCTACGCACACAAAGCCCGCTAAATCACTAATATGTTAAACATCCAAATTATAATTACAAAATTATTGGTATAATCAGTACAATAAAATTTATTTGCATTGATTACAGTTGAGACATGTGTGTCTTAATAAGGCAGCTCTCCGATTCCACGCCCTCCAAAATCCAAATGGCATGCAAGTTATTAACATAAAATTTCGATATCCAGGAAAAAAACAAGAGGAAAAGTCTCAATGAGATACTCTCGACAGATAATAGAGCTAATTTATGTGCATTGTTTTGGCTAGTTCTCATCTGTATAATAAAGTGGTCTAGTGGTTAAACTACATAATTCATCATATACTAATTAAATTCCACGAGGGATTTTCATTTTACCAAAACCATGGCTGGCGAAGTGAGCAGAGATAGGCCGGAGCGCGTGGTAATTAAAGTTAAACATGGAGTAAATGGCGATCCCATTCAGTCCCGCCGAGGAAGTGGAGACGTCTGGAGTTGGAATTGGGGACGTATATGACGCCACGTCGCTAGGGCGATGGAAGGATAGCCGGCTGGAGATGCTTGTCCGGCTGGCGCCGTGCGTGAGGGTGTCGAAGTGGACGGAGACAGAGGGTGCCGCCCAGACAATTATCGGTGGTGGGTCCCTTGCGGTCGAGGGGCTGTCCGGGTCACGACTCGACCGTGGGGCCCGCATGTCGTGTCCATAGAGTACACTCGCTGACGCGGGACTAGTGCTCCGTCTGTGTGCAGAACCATCTCCCATCCAACGAGCGCCTTCGTCTATAAATTTGCCAGCCGCTCCGGCCACGACCTCTTCATCCCTCCTCTTCCATTACTTTCTTACCCTCTTTCAGATCGCAGAGCTTGTTCTCTCTGCTAGCTGGCTGCTTGACGTTGCGGCAAGCCAAGAGAATGGTGGTTGAGATGGTGGTGCTTACGGAGAGCGGGAACGCTGTGGCCAAGCTCGGGCCCGCCACCAACGAGAAGGACTCGGAGAAGCTGAGGTTGATCGAGGAAGTGACGGAAAACACGGACGCGGTGCAGGGGAAGGTACTGGCGGAGATACTGAGGCGCAACGCTGAGACAGAGTACTTGCGAAGGTACGGGCTCGACGGCGCCACCGACCGTACCGCCTTCAAGGCCAAGGTCCCCGTGGTTGCCTACGAGGACCTGCAGCCGGACATACAAAGAATCGCCAACGGAGACCGCTCCGCCATCCTCTCCGCCCACCCAATCTCCGAGTTTCTCACCAGGTACATTTATTATATAATAATCTTTCATGTTTCCTCCGAAATCCGAATTGAGATGTTTTGTTTATTTGACTGTAATTTGAAGCTCCGGCACGTCTGCTGGCGAGAGAAAGCTGATACCGACCATCAAAGAGGACCTCGACCGCCGGCAACTCCTTTACAGCCTTCAAATGCCCGTGTTGAACTGGTAATTTTCACCCTCTTCGTCTACTTTAAGAATCAATGAATAATTCTGTAAAATTTTTCAACCTTAACTTTTGGAATTGATCAGTTACGTGCCGGGGCTGGACCAAGGGAAGGGGCTCTATTTCCTTTTCGTAAAATCGGAGATGAAGACTCCCGGCGAGTTGACGGCTCGGCCCGTTCTGACGAGTTACTACAACAGCGAGCACTTCAAGAACCGCCCCTACGACCCCTACAATGTGTACACCAGCCCCACCGCCGCCATCCTCTGCACCGACGCCTTTCAGAGCATGTACGCTCAGATGCTTTGCGGCCTGCTTCAGCGCGTCGACGTTCTGCGCGTTGGGGCCGTCTTCGCCTCCGGACTCCTCCGTGCTATCCGCTTCCTCCAGCTCCACTGGCAGGACCTCTGCAACGACATCGCCGCCGGCTCTCTCACCACCAAAGTTACCGATCCCTCGGTCCGCGCCGCCGTTGCCGAGCTCCTCAGCCAACCGGACCGGGCGCTAGCGGGGTTCTTAGCGGCCGAGTGCAGCAAGGGCGACTGGGCCGGCATCATCACTCGCATCTGGCCCAACACCAAGTACCTCGACGTTATCGTGACGGGCGCCATGGCGCAGTACATTTCCACCCTGGAGTACTACAGTGGTGGCCTCCCCATGGTTTGCACCATGTACGCCTCCTCGGAGTGCTACTTCGGACTCAACCTCCGTCCTATATGTAAACCTTCGGAGGTCTCCTACACCATCATGCCCAACATGGGCTACTTCGAGTTCCTCCCACAAGGCGACGGCCACGTCCAGGACCAGTCCCAGCAGCTGGCGGATCTGGCGGACGTGGAGGTAGGCAAGGAATACGAGCTGGTGATCACCACCTACGCCGGTCTGAACCGCTACCGTGTGGGCGACATACTGAGGGTGACCGGGTTCTATAACGCGGCGCCGCAATTCCGATTCGTCCGCCGCAAGAACGTGCTCCTCAGCATCGAGTCCGATAAGACCGACGAGGCGGAGCTACAGCGGGCAGTGGAGATCGCGTCGGCGCTGCTGAGACCCTACGACGCCACCGTGGTGGAGTACACGAGCCACGCCTACACCAAGTCCATCCCCGGCCACTACGTCATCTACTGGGAGCTGCTCGCCATGGGGACCTCCAACGGCGAAGAAGCGCTGGAGGCGTTGCAGGTGCAGCGCGACGGAGTGATGGCACGGTGCTGCTTGGCCATGGAGGAGGCATTGAACGCGGTTTACCGGCAGAGCCGGGTGGCGGATGGGTCAATCGGGCCGCTGGAGATCCGCGTAGTGCGCGGCGGCACGTTTGAGGAGCTCATGGACTACGCCATCTCAAGGGGGGCATCAATCAACCAATACAAACTGCCGCGCTGCGTCACCTTCCCGCCGATACTGGAGCTCCTGGACTCCCGCGTCGTCTCCACCCACTTCAGCCCTGCGCCGCCCACGTGGTCGCCGCACCGCCGCCCGGCAAACTGAAACACCGCGCGTCCGCATCGAGAAGGGGAATATGAAATACCGAAAATAAGTGGTTCGAGGCATGACCTGTTTTCTCTTTTTTACCGTATGAAGTAATCTTTTTTACTCCAGTGAAGTATGCTTACCCGCCAGACATGATACATCTCTTTAGTAGGAATAAATTTTATTTCCCAAGGATTATTCTACTGGGATTCGATTGGTTATGCTTTTCATGTGGCATTGGAACTGATTAATGAGAAATAATTTGGTAAACGTGGCCTTGTGTTCTGTGCAATTACTGCGTGAATGGCCATGATTTTGCTCAGGATTAGACCTTAAATTTAATTTATTGTGATAAAAGAGTTCGCCTCCAGTGTCCCCGTCAACTCATCTCAAGATCAACACAGAGGAAATAAATCATGGATAACTATTAATTTTTAGAATAATGATTAGCACATAAGGAAGGTATTTATCTTGATTTTATTAAAATTCGAACCAAAGACCTAATTAAGATAATACCTCATGTGTTAGTCATCTTATTATAATGATAGATAAAGTAAAATTAAAGGTTTAAATCGATACACTAATTATAAAAAGGTTTAATTGCATCGTTCTCTGTGTTCTCATCCTAAATCAGATTATTTTGATTCCTATGTTTACAAAGTGTCCCCACATCTTATTAATACGAGTAGTTTGCTCTTTATTTACAGTGAGCTATAAAATTAAGTCTCTTAAATGTTATCATTTGAATTCTAAATTGATCCTGTCGGGAAGTTGAGAAGATAAATTTATCGGAACAACGTATCTAGAATGTTGACCGCATCTCCATGACCCGGATGGTGAGTTGTCTTCTGGGTAGATCGAGTCGTCCGAAGTCTTCTGGTCAACAGTACTTGTATCCAGTGACCGGATTGCCCCGGTCCCTAGCGCCCCGATGCTCGAGGCGAGTCCCACAAATATATAAGTAGCCGAACACTAATGACAGAATAGTGAAATAAATACAGGAAAGGTACGATGATATACCCTGGGCCCGGGGGGTGCCCTCGGATGGATCGGGGAGATGGTCGCGCTGCTGATCGAGTCGTCATAACCCCGAAGGATGGATGAATGTATCAGCTGAGGAGTCGGATCTGCTTGCCAAGAGTCGAGCATGACCTGAATCCGGTGAACAATCGCCCGACTGAGAGATAATAGTTGCACGTCGGTCGAGAGATGACGTTGGCATACAAGCCGGGACACAATATCGGTGCGCAGGTCGAACACATCATAGCGGCGCGTAGGCTGAAATACAACAATGACATGAAGCTGGAACCAGTAGGAAATCTGCGTGGGGACTGCCGACAATGACAGTAACACTGTACGGTTGGCCCGAGACATGGGTCCCCGTCGCGGGCTAGTGAAGACTGTGGAACCTTATGGGGCTGCCACCAGAGGTGGCGCCCCCGACGGGAGGGGAGCCGCCGTAGGGGCTGTAGCGCGAGAAAGAGGCGGGAATACGACATCGACATGGAAGGGAAGAAAGGATTGCAGACAAGGGGCTGCTCGCGGGGGTTGCCATCGAGAGGCAATGGAGGAGCTAGTGCGGGCGTTGCCGCGTTGGGAGAACAGAGAGTAGAGGAGCGGTAATAAGTTAGCCACGTGGTGGCGTCACGAAGAGAACAAAGAGCTGGCAAGCGCTGACTGCGGGTAAGAGGAAAAGAGGGGGGGCGTGGCGAGGAGTTGAGCGTGAAGTAAAGAGATGCGCCCTCCTCTCCTTCTACTGACGGTGGACCAAACCCCCTGGCGACGGCGATGGCGAGGTGTCGACGGGGATATCTGGTGAGGCTGTGCCAACTAGAAGCAGTCGCGGGCCTCCCTCGTTTCCCTCCTCCAAGCTTGAGAGGTAGTCTAGTGGCAGGAGAAAGAGAGGGAAGAAGAGCGGCGACCTCGACCTCATCGGCTCCGGCGACGAGCGTGGGAGGGAGGAAGAAGGACCTCCACTTTGCTCTTGGTGGCGCCACACCGAAACGAACCCCGGGTTCAGAACATGAACCCTTAAAACAAGAACCCTACTTCAGCCAAATGACCAAATTGCCCTCCTTCTTCCTCTTTATTCTCTCTCGACCCTCAAGCAATATCCGCATCATAAACCTTCAACGATAAAAGCAAATAATTGTTAGCAAGATGTCTCCTTTGTTTTTTAGTATATGAATTTAGCTAGGTTATAAATGAACAAGAAAGTTTTAAAACTAATAGCACATTTATTTTAATATAAAAATATATAAAGTTTGACTGCTAATCAATTTAAGTTGCTAATATTTTAATTTATAAATAAAAAATGTGAATAACTTATTAATTAAACTTATTTGTCAAGCTGTTTATGGTCTTATTTCTTCCTTTTTTTTAATTAAAACACATGAAAAATATGAAGCAGTATAATTTTAAATGATAACATGTAAACTTACCTGATGGTACTCATCTTACTAGCATCAAATGTATTTTTTTTAAAGTTTATTTAGCTTAAACTTGAAATCCTAAACTTAAAAAAAATATATACTTAGTGCCACAAGGTTAAGACGATAAACAACCTAAATCGGACCAAATTTTGTAGTATTCAAACTTTTATGATAAGATAACCGAGTCAAATTAAATCTAAAATGAATCAAGTCATTAAAATAATTGTTCAAACTTGACTTAGTTTCTTTTTTATGAGATTGAGCTTGATTTATTTAGATATTATCGAGCTTTCAATTAAAATTTATTTGATTGTTTCAAACTTTTACATTTTAAGCTTGTTTTATTATTTATTGAGATTAATAATATAAATTTATTTATTTATTTTGAAAATTTATTTATTTATTAAGCAAGTTGATAAGAGTTTTATTAATGAATATGGTTTACGAACATTATTCATGAACGTTAACGAGCTGAACACATATGTGTCCAAGTTTATTCATTTAGTTAAGTTAGTTGTTCAAACTTATTCATTTAATTGATCTTGTATATTGATTCTGTCAGAAATCGGAGAAGATGACACACTTGGTACGTGGCTCTGCTATTGACTAGGAGTAGACTTCGAACTGGAGAGAAAAGATCTCCTCCTTCCTTTCTGCGCACACAAGAAAGAGCAAAGGGAACATTAGAACGAGAATCAAGGAGCGGGTCCCTAGCACAGACACTTCGACACTTAAGTCAGTACTATGACTGAGCAAAAAGTGGAGAAGATGAATAGTAGGATGTGTGCACATGATGTAAAGTCTAAAAAATGTGTTGCATACCTTAGCAATGGAGAGAACCCCCTCTTTTTATATTACCTCTCATAACCTCCGTAATAATGAGGTGACAAAAAATATTTGATGTCAGATGAAGGAAGAATATTTGTATTCCAACCTCGCAAGACCGCCCTCACCATCCTCCACCAGGTTATGTGGCTATCTTCAAGGATCAATTTTTTGCTAGTTTACACTTTCATATTCCCACCTTCCTTGTCGAAATAAGCCATTTCTCCAGCAACTCACACATAATGTCTTCTGCTCTATGTGCAATATGACCATTTTGTTTTGCCTATATGACATCTCCTTAACCCCGCAGAACTTCAATTATTTCTCTTATCCTAAGAAATCTGAACCTAGGTCTTCTTATTCCAATCTCAATCTAAAGCAGTTTTCTTCAAGAATCTGCCCTCCTCTAATAAGGGATGGAAATCTCTTTTTTTTTTATCCAACTACCTGTTTCAGTTTCCTGGATGACTGAATGGCAGTCTGACCTCCCTCCTATTCCCGACCTAGGAAACTTTAAGCATGATCCTGCTTTTGTTTCTTTTTCAGAGAGGCCGACCAACCTACAATTCAAACCCCCCCCCCCCTATACTGCAAGAAGGCCTCTTTTATCTGTTCAGACTGAGCCTAGTCCACACAATGCTTTGCTCTTCCTTTAGTAAGCCTTGGTAACTTGCTTTCATGTTATCACTAATTGAATTATTTTTCCCTTTATGTAGTGGAGGTCTTTTTTATGGCACTAACCTCTGAATATCTGCACTTGGAGGAGGCTGAGCTAGAATCAAGAACAATCCCATTAGCCGAGTGAGAGGATCAGTCGATCGACCTTTCTATAGAAGCTTCCAATAGACAAGCAGGTGAGATCGGTGAGGCAAGGACTACGAAAGAGGAATTGTCCACTGATACTCTTCCAACACTGGGGGACCTCCCTTCCTATGAATCAGAGGCATCACCGAAGCCTAGATGCAAAAGGCATCGAATCATCCTAACTGCATAACCCCATCTAGGCAAGCGCCCCCAATTATTACACTTCCCCCTCAACTAAACTAGCCTAGGAGGACAACCTAGCTCCGTCTTCTAAGTGGACGCCCTCATCCATTCCTTTTGAGAACCCAAGGTGACGGGAAGCAATCCCTCAACCGAGCAGATCTCATACCACGCTGGATCCTCCTCCATTGGCCCTCCTTCTGCTCGCTTCGCCTGTTGAAGCTTCCACCAGCTAGCCGAAAAGCCACTATCAATTTTCGATTGTCTATGACATACCTTCGGCGCAAGCAGTAGATTCTTTGGCCTATCCACTACCAACCTATGGTCGAATGTTGCTAAAGGGTCAGTTGGCTGAGGCTGGGAGTTGGCCATGACCCGGTCTGAAGAATACACAGTTGTAGAGAGGGGTGATGGGTTCACTCATGACTTAACCATGGTAAGTTTTAGCTAGATCATCTTTCCTTATCCAACATACTTCTGATGATGTTCTTTCTATAGCTTTGGGGAGTCGGGATGAACATGACCCAAACTTTGACAAATTAGCCTAGGAGAACAAGTTTTTAAAGGGGCGTCTATCTGAATCAGAGTCATTGTCGGCTACCACCCCCACCAACCAACTGAGCGAGTTAGGAAGGCAAATTTGAGAGGTCAAGAGCTGGTGAGGACTGAGATAGAAAAAATTTAGAAATTGGTGGTCACCCTTTAGCAAGATGAAGGTAGGTTCTGGTCTGAAACGACCAAGAGGACCCAAGTGGTGGCCAATCTGGACGGAAAAATGGTTGAGGCCTAGAGCCTTTCTGCCCAGTTAGAGAAGCTACAAAAGAAACCAAACTGACATCCAAAATTTCGTTGGTGTATGATCAGCAAAAGCACATGGATGCCTAGAAAACAAAGCTAAAGTCCATGCAGACAGAGTTGGAGGCTGCGCTTACCAATTATGATGGCATGCTGGGTACGTGACTCTGCTATTGACTAGGACCAGACTTTGAAGTGGAGGATGGAACTGAGATCCCACTCGAGGACCTTTGTACGGGAGAGTAGGGGGGGCTCGGTGCTTCGGGGCAGCTGCTGGTGTAGTAATCTCCTTCTTCCGAGCAGATTGAGCTTCTTCTACATTAATGTACTTGGTTGCCCTTCCAAGCAAATGGTCGAAGTCTCTTGGACGCTTCTTTATTAGGGAGTAGAAAAACTCACTACATGTGAACCCTTGAGAGAAGGCGTTTACTAGAATTTCTGGGGTGCCCAAAGGAATGCCCATGACTACTTAGTTGAACTTTTTGATGTAGGTCCTTAGTATCTCCTTGGGCTCCTGTTTGAGTGAGAATAGGTTCAATGTGGTTTTATGGTACCGATGGTTGCTGGCGAAGTGGTGAAGGAAGGCTTTATGGAAGTCCTTGAAACAATATATGGACTCAGCAGGAAGTCGGTTAAACCAACTCTATACCGAGCCAGAGAGTGTGGTGAGAAGCACTCGACACTTTACTCCATCTGTTTACTATTGAAGGATGATTATGTTTTTAAATTTGAAAAGGTGATCCTCTGGGTCAGTTGCTCCTTCATATTCCCCTATCATCAAGGGTCAAAAATGATTCGACAATTTATCCTCTAGTATTTCTTGGGAGAATGGCATGTTGATCCGTTCTAGGGAACTGCTAAGCATCGAAGCTTTCCCCTTTCAGACATCCCGAGTAGGTATGTTCTTAGAAGATGATCCCTGATGTAGCCATTTTGCATGTCATGTGACACTTCAAAATTAATAAAGTTTGGAATCCATTGAACTAAAAAGAAGATAAGAGTTGTAGTAAGGAGTCCCAAGTTGTATTTTTTTTCCAAGAATAACTAATAAGTGTGTGTGAATTCTAGACTAAATTTATAATCAGTTTCAAGCTTTTCTTCATCTAGCACTAATACCAAATCTAGGATATCTCATGATTTTCTATCACTTCATCGAATTAACACAATAGAATTCAAAATTTAATGCATCATTGAATCAAGTTCATTAACTAACAGATTGTCCAATCTCAACCACAATCAACGTCATATAACATAAGTAAGCAATTTAAAACTCAAGCAAACATTCAATATTTAAATTAAATCACAAGCACAACAGATTAGTTGCATTGAACTTGAGTTTTCTAAATTTAAGAATTGAAACTAAGCTCAAACTTGCATTAACCAAAATTACAAATTCAGAACAGGAAGTAAATTGCAAACTAAACTATCAGATCATCAGATCTGAGCAATTGTATCAGAAATCAAAAGTAAACAAAAACAAATCACATTCCACTTCCAAACTCGAGATCAAACCTCACTCAATTTGCTGTCCAACAGATAAGTTCAAAGGAACCTCCCTTTAAGCATCCAACGAACAAGCTTCCAGCTATTACCAGGTGACGCTCATAGCTCCTGGGAACCTCCCTTTAAGCTCTGTTCATCTGGTAATCTCATCGGCTGAAGAATAGAGGATGGATTATGTGAATTGCCAAACCAGATTGATTGATCAAATCAACCTAGTTTGGCTGTGGAATGAGGATCGGAATAGGATCAGAAACTCCTACGAACCTCCCTTCAAGCTTCGTTGAATGCAAAGATCGTCGATCAAGAACCTCCCTCAATCAGGAACGTAGTGGTGAACAAAATCCAAATTGCGGACTGGGGTACCTCCCTCTACCGCTCTCTAACCTCAGAGGATGAACGCCGACAGCTTAGAGATCGTTGTTGGTGAAGAAGACTAGCTCTCGGATCTGGAATTCGGGGATGAAGGTGAACAGTGGTGAAATATCGCGAGGAGAGGAAATATGCCCGAGCTCAAAGCACTGTAGCTTCTCGCTGGTTTTTAAATCAACTCAAATCTGATCCAATGGTCTAGAACACTTCGGGTCTTAATCAACGGTGGAAAGTCACTTCAAATCTGATCCGAATATGATAATCTTCATCAAAAGTCCTGATCTACTCCTCATTAGGTTGAATGGGATGGATCTTCAACGGATAGCTTAGATCTGCTCCGGTCTTTGATGAACGACCAAGATTGTTCTAAAACATGATCTCCTTATTTAAGCTTGAATTTGAACTCAATCTAGGTTGATCAAACTAGAGTCCTTGCCCTTTGATGCCTACAAAGATCATATTCGAATATTAGCATCAAAACCCGTAAATATAAGATAATTTACAATTAAGTCCACAAATGAATACAACTCATGAAATGTGATATAAACGTAGAATTAACACATGAGAAGATCAAATAGTATGCTTATATGAATCAAAATACCATTACTAAATGATGGTTATCAATCCATGAGGTCTTTAAAATACCAAAATACCACGACAAAACGACAATGATGGTAAGGCGATTTAAAAAATTGCTTAAATCTATAAAATCTAATAATTTGTAGGGTAGAAAATGAAGAAGAATCAGATGCTACCACTTTGATGAAGAAAGACACGTAAAAGACAACTGTCCTAAATTGAAGAACAAAGACAAGGGCAAGAATAAGAAGCCTATCTAATCTAACAAGTACAAGACGCTAAAGGGTGCATGGGACGAAACGTCATCCGAGTAAGAGATTAAGGCTTTCTCCGGACTTGCGTTAATGGTAAGTCATCAAGAAAACGAATATGAAGCAAGCTCATATGAAATGAGCATCCAAAGCATCGATGAAGGGGGAGCCACATCAGATGAAAGCAGCAGCTCAGGGGGAGCTACGGATCATGGGATCGACAAGGTAAGTTAAGTACGATCTCTACTTCCCGATAAATTATTCAAGTTTGTTAAATTATTGTTAAAGGATTGTTGTAAGTTAGAAAAAGAAAACCAAGAGTTAAAATTAATTCTAGCCAAATCTTGTACATTAGAAGAATTTGATAAAATAAAATTGGAAAATGATAATTTGTAAACAGAAATAGCATACTTGAAAAATCGTGCATATTCGTTTAATCAAAACAATAAAAAAAATATAATAATTTGAACTAGTATGTTAAATACCACATGGGCCAAATTAAGAAAATTTTAAAGAAATACATACCCAAAAGTTTTTTAATTAATCCAGTAGGCTGAAACCTATATTAGGTTCCAAAATCTTGTCTAAATTAAAATTTAATTGGACTTAGAGCTTTCAAAGAGTAGATTAAATGTTTAATTTTCTTAAGTGACTTTGTCTAGAAAGTGGTTGTTGCTCCAATAACCAAGAAGGTCTAGTGTCTCACCACATTCTGGAAGCCAATTAATGAAATAAAATATTTAATTGACTAATTGATAAAGCATTTAATTGTAATTAATATTTTAAATAGTTACTCAAAAAAAAATTTACTTAGATTTTCTTTTTGCAAAACTTAAAGTTTTTAAAATTACTATAATTTTTTTTAAGTGATATCAAAATTATTTTCAAAATTTTCAAAAACTTGATAAGTTTTTCAAAATGTTGAAAAATCAGAGTTTTTTTAACTAAAAACTTTTTTTTTTGAAAAGTTACCATAGATTTTTTTGAGGTACTCCATTTTTTATGTGATCAAAGGGGGAGAAGGAAGATTAAGTCTAAGTAGAGGTACCTTAAATTTTTTCAATTTTTACACTTTTAAAATTTATTTATTTTTTACTTTATGTTAGTTTACCCTAACTTAACTTAGGTTGCTCACATCAAAAAGAGGGAGATTATTGGTACCCTAAGGTAGTTTTGATGTGATCAAATAAGTTAAGTTAGGTCCTGTTATGTTTAACCCTGTATCTAAGTGTGTAGGAACTTAGGAGCATAGGAAGTTGAGCGAAAGATGTAGCTAGCGAGAAGGACGGCACGGGAGAGAGCCGACGGACTCGGTGCGTCTGAGAGACGAGGTGCTGCGGAAGAGTACACTGACGGACAAGAAGGGAGCGTGCGGTGTTTTCGAGGGACGAGAAGCTAGAGCGAAAGATTGCTCGAGGAGAAAAAGACGCAATTGTTTGAGGGACGAAAAGCTATGGAAGAGTACGCTGGCGGATGAGAAAGAAGCAAGTAGCAATTCCGAGGGACGAGAAGTCGGAGCAGAAGTTTGCTCGAGAAGGCCAGAAGTTGGGTTCGGTTGAGCCCTATTCTGGATGGCCGAAATCACCCAAGCGAGCGGAACTAAAGAAGTAGGCCTAGACCAAAAGTCAGCAAAAGCTGACTTCTGATGCCCTGGGTGCCCGGACCAGTCCAGGGCGTCCGAACCAGGTTGGGGCACCTGGACCAGTCTGGGGTGCTTGGACCAATCCGGGGCACCCAGAGCAGGTCGGGGCGTCCAGACCAGTCTGGGGCACTCGAAACCATTCTGGGTTCTTGGATCCCGACTTTTATCCAGATCGATATGGCTTTTGACCGTTGCGTCGAGAATAGATTTCTATCCTATTCCAGGCACCTGGAACGCTTTCAGGTGTCCCGAGTAGGGCTATATAGACAACCCTACTCCCAGAAACTAAGCAAAATGAAAAATAGTGAAATGACACTTGTAGGCACTTTTTTGTTTTAGCTTTCTGTTTCTATGTTGTCATTGTTGTAAAGAGGCTTCTCCACTTAAAGGAGAAATTAGTGCGCTTTACTTCCTTGGATTGACAACCTCCTCGGTTGTAACCAAGTAAATTCTCGGTGCCCCTCTCTTTTAGTTTCTTTATTATTATGCAAGTGTTAGATTTATAAAGCTGTAAATCCGAGAAAGGTTTCTTTTTGTTTGCTTGATTTATGCAAGGGCTATTCACCCCCCTCTAGCCATCCGCCAAGGGCCCTAACAATCATGACCGATGATAATGAACTGACTAATTTAGCTAGTTCATCCGCTGCTTGATTGTCCGATCGGGGGACCTTCTGTACAGTGACCTCTTGAAAATTTGCCTTCAGCTTCTCGAAAGCTTCTGCGTATAACTTGAGTCGGGGGTTGCTAATCTTAAACGTCCCAGATAGCTGTTGGGCGGTCAATTGAGAGTCCGAGTGAATGAAGACTTTTGTGGCTTTGACATGTCGCGCTGCTTGTAAGCCGGCTATCAAGGCTTCATACTCGGCTTCGTTGTTGGTAGCCTGATAATTCAGTCGAACGAAAAGTTGCATCTGGTCTTCCTATGATGAAATGAGCAGAATGTCGATCCCATTTCCTTGTCAAGTGGACAAACTATCGACATATATTCTCCAAGTTGCTGTTGGTTCGGTGTTCTGGACCTCTATGATGAAATTAGCCAAGGCCTATGCTTTGATCGTCGTTCTGGGTTGATATTGAATATCAAACTCGCTTAGTTCGGTTGTCCATTTAATTAGCCGCCCGGACGCTTCTGGATTAAGGAGGACTCTTCCCAGGATATTGTTGGTTATGAAGATGATCGGATGGGCGAGGAAGTATGGGCGAAATCTTTGAGCGGCTAACACCAGCGCATATGCCAATTTTTCAAGACAGGTGTAGCGGAACTCTGCATCTTTCAATATATGGCTTAGAAAATATACATGCTGCTATTCAAGGTCGTTCTACTTAACTAATGCCGAGCCGACCGCATACTCGGTGGCCGGCAGATAGATCCAGAGCGGCTCCCCAGCCCTTGGCTTAGCTAACACAGGCAAGGAGTTAAGATATTCCTTAAGCTCTTCCAAAGCACGGTTGCATTCCGCGTTCCACTGGAATTTTGTCGCTCGGCACAACATCTTGAAGAATGGCAGGCTCCGGTCAGATAACTTTAATATGAATCTGGATAGTGCGATGATCCGTCCAATCAGTCGTTGGACCTCCTTCAAACTGTAGGATGGGGGCATGTCTTGTAGTGCCTTCAGTTTGCTCAGATTCGCCTCGATACCCCATTTGGTGACGATATATCCGAGGAAGCATCCACTCTTAGCGCCGAACAGACACTTGCTTGAGTTTAGCTTCATCCCGTATATCCTCAAGTTTCTGCATGTTTCTTCGATATCTGCACACATATCAGCAATTCGGATTGACTTTATTAATATATATGTCGTTGACGTATACCTCCAAGTTGCGGCTGATCTGTTTTCGAAATATCTTATTCATTAGTCTTTGGTAGGTAGCGCTAGCGTTCTTTAGTCCAATAAACATGATGTTGTAGCAGAACGTTCCATCGGTCGTGATGAAGCTAACCTTTTCCTAATTTTCTTTGGAGAGCGACACTTGGTGGTAGTCTTGAAACGCATCGAGCATGTAGATCAGCTCGTAATCCGCCGTAGGGTCCACCATCTAGTCTATCTAGGGCAGTGGATAGAAATCCTTCGGGTACACCTTATTCAAGTTACGGAAGTTGATGCACATCTGCCATTTGTTACCTGGCTTGGAGACCAGCACGACATTAGCGAGCTAGCTCGGGAACTAGACTTCCCGGATGTGGCCGACCTCTAGTAATTTCTCTATTTCTGCCCAGATGATCAGGTTCCACTCCGTGCTAAAGTCCCTTTTCCTCTACTTCACGGGTCGAGCGTCTGGTCGGATATGAAGCTCGTGCTGGGTGATGCTCGGTGAGATTCCAAGGAGCTCATGGGTTGACCAGGCGAACACGTCATGATTCTTCCTAAGGCAGGTAGACAGCTCTTCCTTTCTCTCGCTCTCCAGATTGGCGACAATGAAGGTGTCGCTTTCGACCGACTCAGGACCTAAACTTCTTTCTTTTCTTCATAAACCATCGCGCGGGGTGGGGGGGGGGGGCTTCTCAATGATGGCATTCACCTCCAAGCGTGGATTTTTCAGAGCGGTCCTTACTTTTGATATGCTCGACATAGCATCACCGAGCGGCCAATTGGTCACCTTTGACTTCTCCCATCTTGTCGCCCACCGGAAACTTAATCTTCTAGTCGTAGGTAAACACTACCGCTCGAAACTCGTTGAGGGCTGGTAGGCCTAATATAACGTTGTAGGCCGACGGTGAGTCTACCACTATGAAGTTTGTGATCCTTGTCCTCTTTAGGGGCTCCTCGCCGAGTGAGATGACCAACTTGATTTGGCCGATTGACAACACGTTGTTGCCCGTGAAACCATAGAGCAGGATCTTCGATCATCGGCAGCAGTTCGCTCTGGTCGATTTGCAACTGATTGAATGCCTTCTTGTATATGATGTTCACCGAGCTCCCTGTATCAACAAAAGTTCGATAGATTATATAATTGGCAATTACCGCTCGGATGATCAGTGCATTGTCGTGACAAATTTCTACTCCCTCTAAATCTCTAGGGACGAAATTGATCTTGGGTCCTTCAGCGCTCTCCTTGCTATAGCCAACAGTGTGGATCCCGAGTCACCGAGCATGCGACTTTCTTGCTTGGTTAGAATCTCTGCCTGTCGGCCCGCCGATGATCATTCTTATCTCTCCCCAAGTAGCGTTACTCTGGTTCTCTTCCTCCCATGCCAATGGCCCGATCCGATCGGCAGAGGCTCGGGCGGGACCCAAGGTATTCCTTTGTAGGGGTTGAGGATGGTGTGGCTCAGTTGTCCTCCTTTCCTCCTTCCTTCACCCTGTAGATCGGCTTCGGTGTCACTAATCAGGAGGTGGTGATCGACGACGGTATCCACGCGGGGCCAATCTGTTAACTATCAGCGTCAGATCGTAACAATCATGTGTGTTATGTGTTTCTGATTGATGGAAGGAGCAGAAGAGTGGCGTCCATTCCTTGCCTTTGGCGGCCTTTGAGCGACCAGCCGCCACATGCTGTACGACATACATTCTTGGCTCTTGGTGGGATTGGGCTCCTCCTGATCAAGGACCCTTGGGGGGTTGATGACTGTTTGGCTGTCGTCGTTCAAATGCTCCTGTGGGTTCGGAAGACATCTCCTTCTTCCATACCGCCTGGGCTTTTTCCACGTTGATATATTCGTTGGCCTTCTTTTGTAGGTTGCCAAAGTCCCTCGGCGACGTCCGAATGAGCGACCGAAAGAACTCTCCTTCGATGAGCCCTTGGGTGAAGGCGTTCACCAATACATCCGAGGAGACCACCAAGAGTCCATCGCCACCTGATTAAAGCACTGGATATAGGCCCTTAATATCTCTCAAGGCCCCTACTTCAGTGAGAATAGATTCACGTTTGTCTTCTAGTGGTGGTGACTGCTAACGAAGTGATGCAGGATGGCCGCTCAAAAGTCTTTGAAGCTGTGGATCGAGTTGCTCGGCAACCGTTTGAACCAACATTGTGCTGATCCAGATAGTGTGGTGAGGAAAACCCTGCACTTCACTCCATCCATGTACTGGTGAAGTGTGGCCGCATTATCAAACTTGGCTAAGTGGTCGTTCGGGTCGGTCGTTCCATTATATTCCCCAATCGTCAGCGGGTTATAATGCTTCGGCAGAGAGTCATCTAAGATCCCCTGCGTGAATTGTTGATTGACTCGTTCGGGTGAATCATCTAACCTTGGTGTTTTCCCTTTCATGCATCTCGGACGAGCGCATCATCCCAAGAAGATCTCCGGTCTCTATTCGCTCGGCCCCCTCTTCTGATAGAGCCCAGAATAGTGCTCGGTGGCATGGGATCGACGCATTAGGGGCTTCCCCATAGGTGTTGATCAACTTTTTGTTCAGTTCCTGAGTGGAGATTTATTCCGCTCAGTCTCCTTGCTCAGCCTGGAGACTTGTTGCTGAGGCTGCAGGCTCTTGTGCTTGGCGTTCGGACAATGCCTATTGTGTTCGGTGAACACCTGTTGTTGTTGTTGCTCCACTATCTTCGTCGCTCGAGCTTGTATCAGCGTGTCGAGCTCATCTTGCATCAGCATCACCATTGTGAATCGTCCAGCATCTTCCATCTTCTCGTCCGGATGTAGGTTATGTTCCCACAGACGCCGCTAAAATGATCCTCTCTGAAAGCATGAAGCTGGAAAGCTGAGGAGGTGGCGGCTCTACTAACTGGATATAGACCTCGCTCCTCTTTGCAAAACAAACCAAACCAGCGAAGGGGTCTCCGCGTTGACCCTCCGACGCTCAAGTTAAAAACAAAAGAAGAGAAGTTGAAAATAATAGGGACAGAGATGAATCTTACTTTCTTCCTACTTAGATACTTTTTTATACCTTTCTTAATGACCTTTCATCTTTCATATTAATTACCGACAGAAAGCATCTTTGTCTTAGCTTCTTACATTCATGGAACTAGTATTAATCATCGACAGAAGACTATTTTGTCTTGCCTTCATTGCATTCAATGATAGATAGAATGTTCTTTTTTATTTTCTCTTCTCTTTATTAAGTATCTTGGCATTTTCTTCTTTTATTATTTTATCAGTTCGTTATTACCACGTGCAATGTCATATCCCAAGCCAGAAGGGTGGTCCGCTCGGCCTGCTCTCCTGTCGGTCGGGCTGACAAACACTGGTTCATCCAGACGACCAATCGGACAGCGGTTCCTCCAATCGGTCGATGTAGCCACTTCTCGCTTGGGGCATACGAACGAGCTTTGCTTAAGCCTTGCTATTGGTCGCCTGGACTTTGACCTACAGTTACACTGTAGCCATTGACCCGTGCCAAGTAGGTTTCTCTTTATTGCCGCATCACCCAGAAATCCATAAGAATTGAAAGGGGTACAATCGGAGCTCTCTAGGTCCATCAGTGTGTTTCGGTCAAAATCCACTGATGGACCTAGAGATCTCAGATTATATCTATTTCAGTCCCTGTGGATTTCTGAGGTTGCAAGGAGTTCAAATATGCTATCCATGTGGACCTAATATGGAATGATATCAGGCTCAACGTGGAGAATTTTGATGATTCTTTCTTATTATGTTTTAACACCTCCAAGAAGCTAAAATAAATAATGAATAACATATTTAAACTCCTTGTAACTCCAGAAATCTATAGAAACTGAAACGGGTACAATCAGAGCTCTTAAATCCACCAGAGGATTTCAGTCAAAACTCATTGATGGACCTAGAGATCTTTGATTGTATTCTTTTCAGATATTGTGGATTTCTGGGGTTGCAAGGAGTTATCATATCAGGCTCAACGTGGAGAATTTTGGTGATTCTTTCTTATTATATGTTAACACCCCAAAAAATTGAAATAAATAATGGATAATATATTTGAACTCTTTGCAATCCGAGAAATTCATAGGAACTGGAATGAATGCAATCTGAGATCTCTAAGTCCATCAATGAGTTTTGATCGAAATCCACTAATGGACTTAGAGAGCTCCGATTGCATCTATGTCGGTTTCTATGGATTTATGAAGTTGCAAGAAGTTCAAATATGCTATTTATTATTTATTTTGACTTTTCGGAGGTGTTAAAATATAATAATAAATAATTATTAAAATTTTCCATATTGGATCTGATATATCATATATAGAGAGCTTCGATTGTATCCATTTTAGTTTCTGTGGATTTCTGAAGTTGCAAGAAGTTAAACGGTTCTATCTATTACTTATTTTGGCTTCTCAGGAGTGTTAAAATGTTTTTAGAAGAATTGACGTGTAAAAAAGAGAAAAGAAAAAAGATGAGAGGAAAGAGAAGAGAAGTTGTATGTATAGGAGGAAAGAAAAGAAAAAGAGAAAAATGACATAGTAAATAAAAAGAAAAATAATTAAATTTATCAAAAAAAAATAGAATAAGAATGTACTATAGAAAAATACATCCTTTGATAAATAATAAAGTGACATGTATCTTTTGTTAAAATTTAAAAACCTAAATAACCGTTTGATAAATTGCTCAATAAGTTTCATCATTGCTGTTGCCTATCTCTAAAAGCTGTTTCCTGGAAGCCCTCATTTGATTCCGAGGGATTTTCGCAATAAATAGCATAACTCAGAATTGAAATAACTAAATTTAACTGGAACTCTGCAGATTTCCTTGGAGGAAAAAAACAAAGATTTGGCCATAAAGCTGCACGCTTTAGTGTAACTATCGACTTGAAACGAAGTGGGCCAGTGGCATGAATTTCTTGCATCATTCTGCATCCGTTGAATTATGGGCCTTTTGGTTTTTAATCTTTCAGTGGCATCACTGCGTCACGTCACAGTACATGATAAAATTAAAGGTAATTTACTAAAAACACGTATTTAAGTTTTTGAATTTAACACAAGACGGCTGCTACATTTAGCACTTTGTTATTTACTCGGGCATATTTTTTATAATATTGTTTCCATTCTATCGGATCCCGTCCGGAAATTGTGTCGGACGGACCACCGGATGAGGTGGATGAAATGTTGACTGAGTCGCGACGTCCCGGAGGGGGGTGTGCTGAGATGACTCCCGTGTTGACCAAGTCTTCAGAAATCCTCTGGTCAACGCTACCTGTAGCCAGTGATCGGGTTGGCCCGGCCCCCGGTACCCCGAGTCTTGAGGCGGATCCAACGAATATATGAGTAATCGGCTAATGATATAATAATGGAATAAATAAGGGGTGAGTACGGAAAACGTACCCTGGCCCAGGGGGCGCCCTCGGATGGGACGCGGCTAGAGTTGTCGCGACCTGGAAGAATAGCTGACTCTGATCAGGCTGGAGAGCTGGATCTGAAGACGCGGAGCTGGACACGGCACGGACCCGGAAGACGAGCTATAGGTCAGGATATGATACTGGCACGTAGACCGGGACACAAGATCGGTACGCAGATCGGGATAAGACACCGGTACGCAGACCGGGATAAGACACCGGTACGCAGACCGGGATAAGAGACCGGTACGTAGACCGAGACATACTAACGCTAAGGAGGCTCAGCGCGACACATAGTCCGAAACACAATCGCGCCTCGAAAGCCGACACACAACAATGGATCGATGGCTAGCATAATGTCGCTCGTCAGCATGCGTCGGATACCAGATCGACATCAAAAGCGTGCGGCCATGCAAACCGGAAGCCTTCCACGGCGATGGGAGATAGCTACGGCTCAGAACCGTCTGTGACGCTTGCAAACGCGGGTCGATGACGGTGACAAGGGGCTGATCAACGCACAACTACGCCCTTGACGCGGGCGAGGGCAGACCGAGCTCGTGGCGGTAAGGGTTGGTCGCTGTGACGAGGAAGGAAACGAGGGCAGTGTCGGTCATGTGGGGGCATCGTGAGGTGTGCATGAGTAGGGAGAATCCGACTGCAATCTCGCGAGGAGAGGAGGCCGGCAGCGATGTTGCAAGGAGGAGAGGAGAGGTGGCTGTCGATCTATCCAGCGATGGCTCCGGCGAGGGGGAGACGACGAAGGGCAGCGTTCTGCCAGCGACGGCACAGCGAGGAGCACAACGAGGAGCAAAGAGAGAGAAGTGGGCTGTCGGTCTGTCTGGCGGTGGCTCAGGCGAGAAGCTGCTAGCGAGGGAGAGATCTTGGACTCGTCCTTCTCCTTTGGCGGTGAGCAGCGACGTGAGCCGAGGAATTCGGAGGTGGTATCACAGGGAGGGAGGAGAATCTGGCAGTAGTGTCGCGAGGAGAGGGGCAAGGAAGAAAAGAGGGCGGCGCTGAGGCGGCTCCGGCGAGAGGCGATCGACTCCGGCGAAAGGTATGAGGAGGAAGGAGTCCTGTGGTGGTGGCGCCTCTCCACGCACGAACCTCTTCTCCCCATTTTCTGTTGGCGGCTGCGACGAGAGGAAGAGAGAGAGAGATAGAGAGAGGAACGCGAGAGGGAGGAGGGGAGGCGGTGGTCGGCGCCGGCGAGGAGCAGTAGAAGGAGGAAGAAGGAGGCCTCCTCCTGTTGGCGATGGCGGCGCACCCACCAACCCCCCCCCCCCCCCCCCTTTGCATGCTACAGTGCATCCTCACTTAAAGCCCTAGTTAGCGAAAAGACCTAAATACCCTCCTTCTTTCCCCTTATTTCTTCTCTACCCCCTATCATATCCGTATCACAAGCCTCCCTCTCAAGTCTAGTCGAAGGAGGCGCAAGTCCGACTGACTAGACCCATCCGAACAAAAAACAGTATCGCTACTGAATGCAGAGTCATATCGCAGGTCTGTCCTATAACGTCGAACGAGTAGCTGTGACAATGTTAAGCATGTGACTCAAACAAAATCGAGCGAGCGACGAGAAATACTTCGAAACGCACGATAAGCAAACGATCGATCGGATGTTGAGGGAGACCGAGTGATATCGCGAAGACACTCGGACGAGGCCGAGCAGAGCGATCGAGCGATTGCTGAGCGAGGCGAAAGGTGATGGACGAGCGATGTTGAATGCACGACCGAGAAAATATCGTCTAAATAAATCATGACCAGGACGAGTAAAAGCCGTAAGTGCGACCGGGAGCGTGCCGATCGAGTGAGTGCCGACCTAGCGAGTGTCGACCGAGCGAGTGCCGACCGAGCGAGTGCCGACCGAGCGAGTGTCGATCGAGCGAGTGTCGACTGAGCGAGCTAAGAATGGGCGAGCGAAGTCAAGTGCATAACCGAGGAAGCCCTTAAGTGATAGGTCGATCAACGTAAACCGAGTAGCCGAGCGATACCAGTGAGTAGTCGAGCCAACGGCCAAACAACAGCGATGAGCTAGACGTGAACGAAAAGTGTCGAGCAGAGCGACGAGTGAATCACGTGGGATGGGTGTCGGGCAGAATGGCGAGTGAGCGGTGAGTGCTGACCGAGCTACAGCGGTAAGCGAAGCGTTAAGGATGAGTCCCGAGCAGAGCGGCGAAGCGTGCGTGATGAGTGCCGAGCAGGGCGGCGAAGTCTGCATGATGAGTGCCGAGCAGGGCGGCAAAGTGTGCATGATGAGTGCCGAGCAGAGTGATGAGTGAAGCGATGAATGCCGACTGAGCAACAGCGATGAGCGGAACGTGGGAGCCGAGTGTCGTGCAGAGCAGCGAGCAGAGTGAGTATAATGGGTGCCGGGCAGAGCGGCAAGTGAGCAGAGCGAGTGCGGTGAGTGTCAGGCAGAGCTGCGAGCAGAGCGATGAGTGCCGACCGAAAAGTCGTTGGGCGTGAGAGCAAAACTCACTTATAACTCGCACTGGGGCGAGAGTCTGGAGGCGTGAGAGCATAGTTCACTTATAACTCGCACCGGGGCGAGAGTCAGGGACCCCGACCGGGAGGTGCTCTGGAGGCCTGACCAGTACTCGATCTGGAGACTTGACCCAGAAATAATCTGAGGGCCTGACAAAGAAGCAGTTCGGAGGTCTGACCAGGAATTGATCTGAAGGTCTGACCAGGACTTGGTCTAGAAGCCCAACCGGGAATTTGTCTGATAGCCTGACCGGGAATTTGTCTGAAAGCCCGACCGGGAATTTGTCTGGAAGACTGACTGGGAATTTGTCTGGAAGACTGACTGGGAATTGGTCTGACCGCCTGACCGAGAGATCGTTAATGATACTCTGATCCGAGACCGGTGGTAATAGCTCAACCCCGAACGGGTGAGGATAAGCCTTGAAGCCCATAGAAACGAAACCTGTAGCAATATAAGGGGACATAACCTTTATCATACCTGATCACAAAGTGATGTCAACCGACTGAGCTCACTTATAACTCGCACTGAGGCGAGAGTCTGGGGCTACCGACCTGAATGGTCGTTGGGCGTGAGAACAGAGCTCACTTTTAATTCTCGCATGGGAGCCGACCTGAAAGGTCGTTGGGCGTGAGAGCAGAGCTCACTTATAACTCGTACTGAGGCGAGAGTCTGGGGCTACCGACCTGAAAGGTCGTTGGGCGTGAGAACAGAGCTCACTTTTAATTCTCGCATGGGAGCCGACCTGAAAAGGTCGTTGGGCGTGAGAGCAGAGCTCACTTATAACTCGCACTAAGGCGAGAGTCTGGGATACTCCGGTCCGAGACCGGTGGCGATGGCGCTGGTCCGAGACCAGTAATGATACTCCGGTCCGAGACCGGTGGTGATGGCGCTGGTCCGAGACCAGTAATAATACTCCGGTCCGAGACCGGTGGCGATGGCGCTGGTCCGAGACCAGTAATGATACTCCGGTCCGAGATCGGTGGCGATGGCGCTGGTCCGAGACCAGTAATGATACTCCGATCAGAGACCGGTGGCGATAACTCGATCCCAAACGAGGGAGATAAGAAATCCAATAAGCTGGTCTGAGACCAGTGACTATCGCTCAACCCCGAACGGGGGAAATATGAAATCCAATAAGTTGGTCTGAGACCAGTAATGATACTCCGATCCGAGACCGGTGGCGATAACTCGATCCCGAACGGGGGAGATAACAAATCCAATAAGCTGGTCTGAGACCAGTGACTATCGCTCAACCCCGAACGGGGGAAATATGAAATCCAATAAGCTGGTCTGACAGCGGTGTGGTGCCAACCGACTGCGGATCTGTCTCGATCCCTCAACTTCCGAATACCCGTGGAGCGAGGGGAGAAGATGATAATATGAGCCCCGACCGTCAAAGAGAATGAAACCCATGGTAATATAGGGGAGCAGATTTCATAAAAGTAGAGGTAAGCAGAGCACCGTGGTTGATGATATACTAATCAAGTCACTCCGAGTGACCGATCTTTGTACAGACATAGAGGAAACCTTCCGAACACTGAGGAAGTATGGAGTCAAGCTGAATCCCCAAAAGTGTCTGTTCAGAGCAAAAGGTGGGCGCTTCTTGGGATATATCGTGACCGAGCGGGGCATAGAGGCGAACCCTAGCAAGGTGAAAGCACTGCAGGACATGCCGCCTCCCAGGAATCTGAGGGAAGTGCAAGGCCTCACCGGCCGAATAACGACATTGTCAAGATTCATCTCTAAGACAGTCGACCGGACCTTGCCATTTTTAAGATCCTGCGCCGAGCCGCCAAGTTCCAGTGGGATCAGGAGTGCGACCGGGTGTTCGAAGAGCTAAAAGCCTATCTCAACTCACTACCTGTACTGGCTAAACCAAACGTGGGCGAGCCGCTCCGTATATACCTGTCATCAACCGAGCATACTGTCGGCTCGACACTGGTAAAGGCTGACGGAGAGGAGCAACCAGTGTATTTCTTGAGCCACATCTTAAAAGATGCTGAGTCCCGCTATACTGGTCTCGAGAAGCTCGCGTTCGCCCTAGTCCTGGCTGCACGGAGGCTCCGTCCTTATTTCTTGGCGCACACAATCATCGTTATGACGAACAACCCGTTAGGGAGGGTGCTCCTAAATCCGAAAGCGTCCGGGCGGCTCATTAAGTGGACGATAGAGCTCAGTGAATTCGATATCCAGTATCAGCCCCGCTCGGCGATCAAGACGCAGTCCTTGGTAGATTTTATAACTGAGGTACAGAATCCCGAGCCCGAAGCTTTGTGGAAAGTATTTGTGGGCGGATCGTCCACTCGGCTCGGGAGCGGAATAGGTATTTTACTACTTTCCCCTCAAGAAGAGCGGATGCACCTATCCGTCCGTCTGGATTATCGGGCAACAAATAACGAGGCGGAATATGAGGCCCTCATAGCCGGCCTACAGGCCGTGCGGCATGTGGGAGCCCACCGGGTGATGCTGTACTTTGACTCCCAGTTGGCCGCTCAGCAACTCTCGGGGTCCTTCGAGAAAAACAGCGCAAGGCTCCGGCTCTACTTGGAGGCCTTTGAAAATCTTAGAACTAACTTCACCGAAGTTGTCATACAGAAGATCCCCCGAGCTGAGAACCAGTCAGCGGATGAATTAGCCAAACTCGCTAGCTCAATATCGCCGATCGTCATCCAACAGCCAGTTGAGCAGGTGTCCTTGGTGGCGCTCATCGACCGGATGGAAGGCCTCATATTCCCGAGCGATTGGAGAACATCCATAATAGAATTTTTGCGTTAGGAGGCCACGCCGTCCGATCGAGAGGAAGCCCAGCTACTGAGAAGGAGAGCCGACCGATTCACACTCATTGGGGACCAACTTTACATAAAGGCGTTCTCCCGTCCGCTGCTGAAATGTGTCAGCTCGGAAGACACATAATATATTCTCCAGGAAGTACATCAAGGATCCCGCGGAGGCCATCCGGGCGGGCGATCGTTGGCTAGGAAGGTCCTGCTGGCCGGATACTTCTGGCCAACTCTACAAGAAGACGCCGCTCGGACCGTCTCTACCTGCCTTTCCTGTCAGAAGTTCCACAACTTCTCCCATAGGCCAACGGAGAAGATGAAGGCGTCTATTGTGTCCTGCCTGTTCGACCAGTGGGGCATGGATATAGTGGGGCATTTCCCTATGGCGACCGGGCAACGGAAGTTTTTATTAGTGCGGTCAACTATTTCTCCAAGTGGGTCGAAGCCGAACTGCTGGCCAAAATAATCGAGCAGATGGTCAAAAAGTTCATCTGGCAGCATATAATTTGTCGGTTCGGCATTCCTCGTCAGCTCATTTCGGATAACAGGCGGCAATTTGTTGGTCAGGAGCTAGGAGAATGGTGCAAAGAATACGACATCTAACAACACTTCACTTCCGTGGCGTATCCTCAGAGCAATAGTCAAGCCGAAGTAGCCAATCGGGAGATCCTGCGAATACTTTAGGTTCGGCTCGATCACATGGGAGGAAGCTGGGTGGACGAACTGCCCGACGTGCTATGGGTCATTCGCACAACCCCAAAAGAGGGAACGAGGGTAACACCGTTCCACTTGGTATATGGGGGCGAGGCGGTCATCCCAGTCGAGATCGAAGTTGAGTCCGATCGGATCCAGAACTACGATGGGGCCAACGCCGAGCGGAGACAGCTGTAGTTGGACCTAGTCGACGAAGCATGAGCTAAAACAGCCGTCCGGCTGATGGCGTACCGGCAAAGAATGAAGCAGAATTACAACAGGCGTGCAATTCCCAAAGCATTCCAGGTCGGCAACCTAGTATGGAAGAAGGTAAAGTCGGTCGGCGATGTGAGTAACATGGCAGCTCCCTGGGCGGGGCCCTTTAGAGTCGTCGAGAAGCTCTGGTCGGGTGCATACTATCTAAAAGATGAGGACCGACGGCGGCTAGAACGACCGTGGAGCGCAAACCATCTCCAGCCGTACCGAGCGGGGTAAAATGTGCGCCGGTGTAATTTATCTCATGTATGCCTTGTTCGTCTGTATCTTTTGGCTGCAGGAGTAAAAATTGAAAAAGACAAAGGATATGAGCATTTGTTGCAGAACGGCAAAACTCCCGGAGGACCGTCGAGCGGTGACGTTAAACTCTAGAGTCGGACCGGCGACTATAAACCCCCCCCGGCTTGAAGACCGTCGAGCGGCGACATTAAACTCTAGAGTCAGACCGGCGACTATAAACCCCCCGGCTTGAAGACCGTTGAGCGACGATGTTAAACTCTAGAGTCGGACCGGTGACTATAAACCCCCCGGCTTAAAGACTGTCAAGCGGCGACGATAAACTCTAGAGTCAAACCGACGACTATAAACCCCCCGGTCGGAAGACCGTCGAGCGGTAACGTTAAACTCTAGAGTCGGACCAGCGACTATAAATTCCCCGGCTTGAAGACCGTCGAGCAGCGACGTTAAACTCTAGAGTCGAACCGGCGACTATAAACTCCCCGGTCGGAAGACCGTCGAGCGGCGACGTTAAACTCTAGAGTTGAACCGGCGACTATAAACCCTCCGGCTCGATGACCGTCGAGCGGCGACGTTAAACTCTAGAGTCGGACCGGAGACTATAAAGCCCCCGGTCGGAAGACCGTCGAGCGGCGACGTTAAACTCTAGAGTTGAACCAGCGACTATAAACCCTCCGGCTCGAAGACCGTCGAGCGGCGAAGTTAAACTCTAGAGTCGGACCGGTGACTATAAACCCCCCGGCTTGAAGACCGTCGAGCGGCGACCTTGAACTCTAGAGTCGGACCGGCTATAAACCCCCCGGCTTAAAGACCGTCGAGCGGCGACATTAAACTCTAGAGTCGAACCGGCGACTATAAACCCCCCGGTCGGAAGACCGTCGAGCGACGACGTTAAACTCTAGAGTCGGACCGGCGACTATAAACCCCCCGGCTTGAAGACCGTCGAGCGGCGACGTTAAACTCTAGAGTCGAACCGGCGACTATAAACCCCCCGGTCGGAAGACCGTCGAGCGGCGACGTTAAACTCTAGAGTCGAACCGGCGACTATAAACCCCCCGGTCGGAAGACCGTCGAGCGGCGACGTTAAACTCTAGAGTCGAACCGGCGACTATAAACCCTCCGGCTCGAAGACCGTCGAGCGGCGACGTTAAACTCTAGAGTCGGACCAGCGACTATAAACCCCCCGATCGGAAGACCGTCAAGCGGCGACGTTAAACTCTAGAGTCGAACTGGCGACTATAAACCCTCCGGCTCGAAGACCGTCGAGCGGCGACGTTAAACTCTAGAGTCGAACCGGTGACTATAAACCCTCCAGCTCGATGACCGTTGAGCGGCGACGTTAAACTCTAGAGTCGAACCAGCGACTATAAACCCCCCGGTCGGAAGACCGTCGAGCGGCGACGTTAAACTCTAGAGTCGAACCGGCGACTATAAACCCCTCGGACGGGATAGCGTCGCGCAGATAGACTGAGGCCCAACATCTAGTGCCGATGATCAGCAAGCCTTGATCCTAAGGACAGGGAGAAAACGATGGCATGCGCTTACTAGCGCCGACCAGCGCAAAGCTAACAAAATGGAAGGTCGTTTGACCGAGTGGCGCAGTTGAGAAAAACACTTCTAACGAAAAACTTACGGAAGTTCCATGTGAAATGAAGGTCGAGCGGTGCAGTTACAAGAAACACTTCACGGAAGGCTAATAGAGCAAAACTTGGCATTCCAAAATTATAAGTTCGCCGATCAGAAGGATTACAAAAACCACTTCATTCCAGATTATTGAAAACATGCTTCGGAATGGTGGTGAGAAGCGTCGCATGCTCCGTAGCAGGGATGACCACGGATTCGGGGAGATGACCCTTGGACTTCAGATAGTCCGCCGTGGCGGTGATGGCCAACTCGAAGGCAATAACCATCCGGTCGCAGACCCTTTCAGCAAATTCCTCCGAGCGGATGTACTTCTGCCTCAAGGTGGCGACACGGCCTGGCTCTGCCTCCTGGTACTCCTTGAAGGCGGCGCGGGAAGCGTCGAGAGTTTCTTGCAGGGCCTTCAAATCGTCCCTGAGAGCCGCCGCCTCGACCGAACGACCCTTCTTCTCGCGGTCCAACAGATCCGCCAACTCTTTTACCCGCTGTTCCAGGGCGCAGGCCTCCACGTTCTTCGCTTCCAGGTCGGCGATAGAGGTATTTTTCCGAGTGGTGACGAGTTCTATCTTCCGGTCAAAGGACTTGACCTACTTCTCGTATTGGGCCAGCATGTAGGCCTGGTCGGCCGTCTTCTTCCGCTCGGCCTCCAGCAAGTCTTTGGTCTTTGCGAGCTCTTTCTGCAGCTCGGCATATGAAGGGCCTTGAGAAGAAGACAGACCGCTCGGACTCTTCAGCCTCTTCAGCTCCTCCTCCACCATAGCCAAGAGGTTGGCGACAGCGATCTCTTCCACCCATCTCTGATGTACGCAGGGGTGTTAAAATGCCGACCGAGAAGACTACATAAAAGAGCAGAAATGAGGCTTACCCCTGTGGACTGCTGCATGTGGCTATCAGCCAGTTTGTCCAGCGGTATCATGGCAACACGGGCCCGGGCGTCCGCCCACATCTCAGCAAGGGGCCCCTTGATAGTGATCATGTGTTCAGGAGCCGTCGGCTGATCTGACTCAGCCATAAACGCCTCAGTAGGGAGGTGTAGGGTGACCTTAATAGTGCGGCGCCGGCCCCGTGTCGTGTGAGCGGATGCAGAGGGATCAGAGGCCGGGCTGGACATTGTGGACAGAATGCCCGAGCGGCGGACTCGACGGGGTACAGGAGGAAGAGAGCGGACCGGCACCGCTTCGATGGGGTTCGCAGGCGGATCCAGTTGAGACGGGGTCCAGTCGGAGGAGAGCGCCTCGACCGATGGCGCTTTGCCGCGGGGAGATGCGGTGCCCGTCCGCTCGGACGCTTGCACTGCGGAGGTGGCCGAATAGAGTGGCATCTCAACACGCCGTCTCTTCTGGTTTAGAGGGAGCTCATCGTCCGGCTCAGAATCATCCTCCCGAACGGAAGGGCCCTTGCTGGACGTTGCACCACCAGTCGCTTCCACAGGTGAAGCTCGAGCGGCCGACTCCCCTGCATTTGCTTCGCTCTCACCCTCATGAGAACCGACCGGAGCAATGCCCAACTACTCCATTTCCTTGGTCGCTGCCGCCTCGAGCGCGGCCACTTTTCTCTTTAAGATCTTGAACAGTACAGACTCCATTACGATGTTCGCTGCAAGGAAAGGAGAAGAAAATCAGTTAGAACTCAAGGCAAATGCACAAGTAAATTTCTTACCAAAGCTGCTCGGGAGGGGGGTCCGGCTCGGACTCAAACCGAATATATACATCACTCCTTCAGGTAGGAGCTTGTTGATGTCGAGCTTCAGACCGGCTAGCATATTCGCTGCTTAGAGGTAGTCCGGTCGGATTTTATACTTCTTCAGCTCGGGAGAGGTGGACGGTCTGACCTGCCATTTAGTGCGGAAAGGGAGCCGCCCGGGAATACGAAGAAAGAAGAAGTTCTCTTTCCAATGTTTGTTGGAAGAGGGCATTTTATCAAAAACGACCAAATCGGCCCGAGCCTGAAACAGATAAGTGCCCGGCTCAGACTGCTTGGAATAGTAGAAATAATAGAAGACTTCCGGGCGGAGGGAAATGTTGTGTATCTTAAATAATACCACAACTCCGCACAGAAGGCGAAAAGTGTTGGGAACCAACTGGGCGAGCAGAATGCCAAAGAAGTTGCAAATTTCAACGATAAAGGGGTGGAGAGGAAACCGCAGACCGGCTGTAAACTGATCGCGGAAAAAACAGATAGTGTCGCGTGGAGGGTTGTGCGGCCGAGCGGAAGGCGAGGGTAAAATCAATTCGAAATCAGAAGGGATGTCAAAAGCGTTTATCAGGCTCTCGGCATCCCGCCGATCGAACCGCGACTCCATGGTAGTATACCATGGGCCGAGAGCAAGGCCCGCGGGCTGGGAAGAACTAGCCATCGCCGGAACAGTGGGAGAGGCAGGGATCGGAAGAAAATGCAAAGACTCAGGGAAGAACGCGGCAAGAAATGCAAAGAAAACACGAGAACCGAAGGGAGAAATACAGAGAACCTTACAGAGAAGATGAGGAGCGAAAGAAGAGGGCAAGGGGTCGCTGGAGTGCCGAGGAATGAGGTCACCGAAGCAGGGAGCGCAGGGAAGGGCTTCTGAGCACGTGACGGCGAGAGTGTGGCGGAAGAAGGCGATGAGAGCTTTATAAGGATGGGCTCGATTCGCCCGAGCCGTCGGATGCAGGTCACATAACCCGAGGCCCGCATCCAACCGTCCATTTCAAACCAGTGAACGTTGCGTCGGGCGTAAGGCGGCGGTCGTGCGATGACGTCAACAACGTCACGTGGCACTCGGTCAGAGGAAGGCATTTAATGAGCCCCATCACGAGGCAGAACCCGCGTGCTCAACCATAATAGCGGAGATTTGCACGCATTCCGAGAAGATCCCGCGGACATCATCACAGGCCAGTTGGTAGCCCTAGGCAATTAGCCGACCGACGCTATTAGACCCCATAGTGGCCGAGCGGAGGTACACTTTCGGAAGTGGCAGGATGGTCGTCGCTCGGCCAAACTCATAGTCCAGTCAGTCGGACTTAGCGCCTCCTTCGACTAGACTTGAGGGGGAGGCATGTGATCCGGTGGTAAGGACGGGGGACCCTCGTTGGCGGGAGGCCAACGACACGTGGAGGTCAATGGTCAGGAGGGTCAACCCCAAGGTCGCGCCGAGCGGACAAAACATTCGGCCGACCTAGCATCCGACCGATCGAACATCCGGCCAGGGGTTTCCCAGGCCGGACGAAAGACAGCCTGACCAGGGGTCGGGTTTCCGATGCTCAAGGTAAAAGAGTTTGTGCGTCGAGCTGACAGGCGGTGGACAGGCCGCTCGGCCGAGCCACAGGACAATAAGGCGCAATTCCATCCGAGCACATGAGCAGGGCTTCCCCGCCCGGGCCGAGGTATGTGCATTCCCTAAGGCCATGAGCGCCGAGCGGCTGGTCCACTCGGCCCAGGAACAGGCAAGAGTGCAAAGGGACATAAAGGGCAGCTGGTAACATCATCCTCGAGACACATGCCGCCGACAAACAGCATGGTCGGCGCCCGGAGCGGACAGAGTATCGTACGATGTAAGTTTCCACCGTCACATCAGGGATATGCTCGGACGATTGCAGAATGGCATTAGACATGCTTTTCTAACACAACCCTACTGAGGTATGTTTGGGGAAGCGTGCAAGCATCGAGAAGCGTGCCTGCGCCTCCCTGGAGTCCTATATAAGGACCCCCAGACTTCGACGAAGGTATGCGATTCTCATCACTGTAGCCACAGTAGCGTTGCCTTGCTTCTCTTCTTCTTCACTGTCTGACTTGAGCGTCGGAGGGTCATCGCCGGGAAACCCCTCCCGGCTCGGCTTCTTTGCAGGTTCGCCGGAGATCCACATCACCAGTCGAAGACAGCGGAGAGCGCCACGTCCCTAGTGTCCATCGACTCAGCGCTCGGACAGGATCACTATCCATTATTTATTTTGACTTCTCAAAAGTGTTAAAATATAATAAGAAAAATATCATCAAAATTTTTCACATTGAACTTGATATGTATCATATAAGGCCCAACATGGGCCTGATATCATTTTATATCAGGTCCATGTTAGGCCTAACATAATTTCATATTAGGTCCAACGTGAAGAATTTTGACGATTCTTCCTTATTATATTTTAACACCTCTACGAAGTTGAAATAAATAATATATAACATATTTGAACTTCTTGCAACTCCAGAAACCCATATGAACTAAAATGAGTGCAATTGGAGCTCTCTAGATCCATCACTAGATTTCGGTCAAAATCCACTGATGGACTAGAGATCTCATATTGCATCCATTTTAATTTCTGTGAATTTCTGAGGTTGCAAGGAATTCAAATATGCTATCCATTATTTATTTTGACTTTTCAAGAGTGTTAAAATATAATAATGAAGAATCATTAAAAATTTCCACGTTGGGTTTAATATGTATCATATCAGACCCAATGTGGGCATGATATGAAATCATATTAGACCCGACGTATGCCTGATATGAAATGATATCAGGCTCACGTTAGACCTGATATGATATATATCAAGCATAACGTGGAGATTTTTAGCAATTCTTCTTTATTATATTTTAACATATTCGAGAAGCCAAAATAAACAATGGATTGCATACTTGAACTCCTTGCAGCCCTAGAAATCTATGTTGGAGCAATCCCAATGGTCCGCGGGACCATGTGTTTTGGTGTTTGGGCAAAGGGTTTAAGTTAGGTTTACCCTTGTTATTTGATATGTGTACTTGAGTTGTGCAGGACTGCAGGTGACACATGTGACTCAGGTTGACGGCTTCGGGTCCGGTGAAGGATGGAGCATCCGAGGGACCGTGGACAAGGCAGCGAGGACAAGGGCCGAGGGAAGCGACTTCGAGGCATACGCAAAGGATGGCATTGGGGACGAGCCGCGGGCTTGGATGCATCCAGAGCCAAAGGAAGTAGGCTTGAAGGCAAGAGGTCAAGGCTGCGAAGAAAATTGAGTCGTGAGGGTACGAGTGCATGAGAGATTGTACTCGGAGTAAAATCCTAATTCTAGGGTTTCTTGTGGCGGCAATGTAGCGATTCTTGTAGCGCCATGTGATTCTTGTAGCGTCATGTGATCGGTGGTGTATGGACGGATCGTGATCTATGTATGAGCCGTTGAGATAGCCGTTGGTTTGGCACCACCGACCGTGCATGGACTAGTCGGTAGTACTGCAAATCAGGTTCGATTTGTTCCAAGCTCTATAAGAAGGAGCTTGGTATGGTCGGCCAAGGCTGAAATTAGACTTGGTTAAAGCCTAATTAGTAGTCACAAGAGTTCTCAAGTGCTTGTGTAATCCAAGAGGTCTTGGTGTGTTTGTGGTGAGGTTTCTCCACCCACAAGGAGCGACTTGAGATAGCCGGAGGTTGCCGGGGGCTAATCCACCGACGGATAGGGATCGTCCACCTTACGGACAGCCGTGGAGTAGGAGCATCATCTCCGAACCACGTTACATCGACGTGTATTGGTTTGCTTGTTCTTTTCTTTGTCTTTAGCTTTCGTATTCGTAATTAGTATTTGTATTTCCGCTTGCGCACTAACGAATACGTAGGAAGCGAGTTATTGGGGGCGCCGTCCATTCAACCCCCCTTCTAGCCGGCCACCGATCCTCCAACAAGTGGTATCAGAGCGAGGACGCTCTCCATCGGACTAACCGCCGAGAAGAGCAACACATAAGAAGATGGCCGGGTTGATTGTCCCTCCAAAGTTTGAAGGAGGAAGCCTTGAGGACATCACCTATTGGATGATGAAGATGGAGATCTTTTTCAACACGGATTGGGACACCATGATGGTGGTAAATGAACCGTTCAAAGTCCCAAAGGACAAGAAAGGAAAGAAGCTCCGAACACAACATTGGACGGAGGAGCAAACCTCACGATCGGAGGCAAACTCAAAGGTAATAGCAATTTTAATTGATTTATTGCCTCCTAATGTGATAAGTGGTGTAGGTAAATATGAGAATGCCCATGAATTGTGGAGCAAAGTGAAGAAATTTCCATGGGAGGAATTTTTGCCTACACAAGAAGAAGAAGAAAAATCTGAAGAAAGTGATGGAGTGGTCCAAGAGGAGAAGAAGGACCAATCGGATGTGGAGCCCAAGGAGATGGTTTTAATGGCTCAAGAAGAGGAGGAGGAGCAACCGGAAGTTAACTCATGCTCAACTTCCGAGGAGGAGAAGGAGGATGAAGAAGCATCGTTAACATCCTCAAGGGTTGAAGAAGAATCCAAGACGGAGGAAGAAGAGATCTTGGAGGTCAACCTAGTGAGCACCTCCACCGAAGCAAAGTCAAAGGACCACATCATTTGCTTCGGTTGCAATGAGAAGGGACACTACAAGAGTAGGTGTCCATTGGGTAAGAAGAAGGTAACTCCTAAACTCAATCAAGTTATTTTGAATACTAACATGGGTTGTAGGAATGAAGAAGCCCAAAGGGGGAGAATGTGCATTACATGCTTCACGTGTGGGGAGAAGGGACACTACCACACCAAATGCCCCAAGAAGAGAGAAATCAAGAAGCTTGCATATTTAAAGAAATGGGAGAAGAAGAAGAGGAGCTTGAGTCAAGGGGGAGCTTCAAGGGTAAGGGAGGTATACCCTAATTTGAAATGCAATGCAAATTCTTATGTTCCCATGCATGCTAGGAAAAATAATGATTATCATTATGTAGCAATGCAAAATTTTGGATTTAAGTATCATGATAGGAATATGGTTAATGTAGATCAAAACCCTAGGAGGCCAATTCATGAAAAACCTAGGAATGGTAGACCTAAGGAGGCCCAAGGCATTAATCCTAAGAAGGGAAGACACATGCCTAGAAAGGGTAGGTCTAGGAATGTCCATGGTGGACATGTTGACTCTAGGTTTAGGAACCTAGAAAGGGAAAATCAAGCTTTGAAGGCAAAGTTTGATCAATTGGAGAAATTCCTTAAGAGATTCACTATTGGATCTAAGGAATTAAATATTGTGTTGGGTAGCCAAAGACCCAACCATGATAGATCGGGCTTGGGATACCGATCTAATTCCTCCAAGGCTAATGAGAGATCATGTGCTAGGGTGGCAAATGATCATGGCAAGGGAGAGTCCTCCAAAGCTAAGGGAAAGTCTTATGCTAGGGTTGCATATGACTATAGCAAGGAGAAGCCAATAAATGGCAAGGGAAAGTCATTTAATGGTAAGGAGAAATTAACCAAGGACAAAGTGTCCAAGGTTAAGAAAGTTACGTTTGTAGGCCAAGTGTCACCGGGGGTGGACCGATGTGGCCTAGCCATTGTGGATGAGTCACCTAGGGAGGTGACTAAGGCAAAGAGCTCTAGGGGGAGCTCTAAGAGTAAATTTGGGACCCATGGCCAATGGATCTCAGGTGGGTACTACTTGGGAGTCTAGAGGAGCCATGGAGTGTGCCAAATGGTTTGGAGATGGATTTGAGTCTCAAACCTAGGGATTTGGCACACATGGATTGTGTTTCATGCAAGAAATATGACATTTGGGGTCATATAGCATGATAATTGGTTTTGGATGTATAGATGCCATATAAACCAATGCTAGGGATGCATTTTGGGTTGGTATGGGCAAATACATCAAAAGGAAGCCAAAACTAGGACTTTAGGTCAAGGTTCAATTGAACCATTTAGTTAGTTTTGGATTTTGTGTCAATCTTGGGATTGGTGATAGATACATTTTGTAATGTATTTTTCCCAAGTAGACACTGGTACAATAGACCTCTCTACAAAATTTGGGAATTTTTGGAGGTCTAAGGAATTACTGGTGCATTTCTGAAGTTGACCTGAAAAGGTTGATTTTTTCAGAAATAAGGTACCAGTCGACTGGTACAGATACCAGTCGACTGATAACAATGTTTTTGAGCACAGAATGGTTCTGTAAGCTCATTTTGACGAGGGCAGTCGACTGGTACCGACACCAGTCGACTGGTAACAGTAGATTTCGACCACAGAATACTTCTGTAAGGTTCTGTCGAAGGGGGCAGTCGACTGGCACTTGGGGCAGTCAACTGATACCAGTCTGAAGCTGTTTTCAGCATTGGTTTGTGACCATGTCAATTCACTTAGATGTATGGGATCCAAGGGGGATTAATACATGAGTTTAGGGTCAGTTTGGATGAAAAATTTTCAACAATTGGGATATTGTTGGAGAACTTTTTGGATGTTAGGCAAAGGGGGAGAAGTAAGGTTTAGTTGGGAAAACCTTAGTCCTTTTGCGTAGGGGGAGCCTTGGGATAGGTTCTTAAAAAACCCGTTGTAAAAATCCTAGCTCATTGGGGGAGCATAGGTGTAGGGGGAGCTTTGGGATAGGTTCCAATACATGATACATTGTTTCGGCGGTTGCCAAGTGTGTAGCCTTGGCAATGTAAGTCCATTCGGCGGTTGCCAAGTGTGTAGCCTTGGCAATGTAAGTCCATTCGGCGGAGTAAGTCCAAGTGTGTAGCCTTGGCATCGTAAGTCCATTGTTTTTAGCATGTTTATTTGCTATATGTTTTCCCTAACTTAAACGTATTGCCAAACACCAAAAAGGGGGAGATTGTTGGAGCAATCCCAATGGTCCGCGGGACCATGTGTTTTGGTGTTTGGGCAAAGGGTTTAAGTTAGGTTTACCCTTGTTATTTGATATGTGTACTTGAGTTGTGCAGGACTGCAGGTGACACATGTGACTCAGGTTGACGGCTTCGGGTCCGGTGAACGAGGCAGCGAGGACAAGGGCCGAGGGAAGCGACTTCGAGGCATACGCGAAGGATGACATTGGGGACGAGCCGCGGGCTTGGATGCATCCAAGGGACGAGAGCCAAAGGAAGTAGGCTTGAAGGCAAGAGGTCAAGGCTGCAAAGAAGAGTCAAATGAGTCGTGAGGGTACGAGTGCATGAGAGATTGTACTCGGAGTAAAATCCTAATTCTAGGGTTTTACTTGTCGAAGAGGATTGCGGAGCGATCTCCGTTAGCGATTCTCTGTATCTCCGGCTGCAGGTCCTCGTATGTGACCACGGAGACCTTGGCCTTGAAGGTGGCACGGTCGGTGGACCGATCGACTGGTAACGGGCAAATCAGGTTCTGATTTGTTCCAAGCTCTATAAGAAGGAGCTTGGTATGGCCGGCCAAGGCGACGAAATTAGACTTGGTTAAAGCCTAATTAGTAGTCACAAGAGTTCTCAAGTGCTTGTGTAATCCAAGAGGTCTTGGTGTGTTTGTGGTGAGGTTTCTCCACCCACAAGGAGCGACTTGAGATAGCCGGAAGTTGCCGGGGGCTAATCCACCGACGGATAGGGATCGTCCACCTTACGGACAGCCGTGGAGTAGGAGCATCATCTCCGAACCACGTTACATCGACGTGTATTGGTTTGCTTGTTCTTTTCTTTGTCTTTAGCTTTCGTATTCGTAATTAGTATTTGTATTTCCGCTTGCGCACTAACGAATACGTAGGAAGCGAGTTATTGGGGGCGCCGTCCATTCAACCCCCCTTCTAGCCGGCCACCGATCCTCCAACAATCTATAAGAACATAAATAGATGCAATCTGAGATCTCTAAATCTATCAGTGTGTTTTGACCTCAGTAGGTTTTGATCAAAATTCACTGATGGACTTAGAGAGCTTCGATTGCACCCATTTCAATTCCTGTGGATTTCTGCGGTTGCAAGAAGTTTAAATATGCTATCTATTGTTTATTTTGGCTTCGCAGAGATGTTAAAATTGTTGGAGTGTATACTGAAAGCCTAAGCTTTTGTAAACATTTGTCTTGAATAAAGAATCACATTTGGTCAAATTATCTACATTTGTTTGTAGTTGTTCAATTAATTTATATTGTAGATAACATAGCATGTGGTGTCATATGCAGAAGATAATGTTATCAGTACCTTATAAATTATAAACAGTAGCTCACGACCAAAATGGAAAGGAACAAACCATTAGAAGGTCGTAGTGTAATTAGGTATCAGTTTATCTTGACTGTATAATTACACTAGTACACTTAGAGTGTATTGAGTAGGACCATTTGAGGTCGTTTCTTTTATACTGATTTTATAAAGAAACAAAGACCTCGGTTATTATGGAAGTGTGTGCTCTTAATCCTAATATAATAACAAGCACATATATTTGATATTTATTTCTTTAGTTTATCAATGGGTGAGATTTAGTTCGATGAATCAATAAGCCCGATAAGTTGGGAAATGGTATCACTTATAGTGTGTGTTGTTGATTATAGAAGGAAACCGTGTCCTAGAGATACTAGGTTGATAATGTCCCAAGAGGAGCTCATAAGGATTGTCATGTTAAAACTGCAGGTGGACTTAGTCCGACATGATACTAAGGTTGAGTGGTACTACTCTTGGACTAAGATATTAATTAAATGAGTTGTCAGTAACTCACTTAATTAGTGGACATTCGATATCTTAAACACAGGGAGACTAACACACTCATAATAAGAAGGAGCCCAAAAATGTAATTTGGGATTGGTGCGGTAGTTCAATAATAGTTCTCTAGTGGAATGAATTATTATTGATAAAATTAAGTTGTGTGTTCGGGGCAAACACGGGATGCTTAATTTTATCGGGAGACCAAAACCAATTCCTCCTCTCGGTCCCTATCGTAGCCTCTTATTTATAGAGTACTATACCCACCTATACCCACCTTCTATACCCACCAATAAGGGGCCGGCCAAGCTAGCTTGGGAACCAAGCTAGGGCCGACCTAGGTATAAGATTGGGTGGCCGGCCCTAGCTTGAACCCAAGCTAGTGGGGGCCGGCCAAATTAAATTAAAAAGAAATTTAATTTTAATTTTTATTATGTGGAAGATATAATTTATTAAAGAGAATTAAAATTAAAATATCTCTCTTGTAAAAGATCTACAAAAGATTAAAGAAAGAGATTAGATCTCTTTCCTTATTTGTAGATTGGTGAGATATTTTATTTTCTCTTTAAAAATTATTCACATGTTGTAAAATTAAAATTATAGAAATTTCTTTTTTATCAACCATGAAGAGATTTGAAGAGAAATTTTATTTTTTTATAATTTCCGGAAACAAATTAGGAAGTTTTAATTGTTGATTGAAACTTGTCCAATTTTGTTTTCATTGATGTGGCCGGCCACTTGATTTTAATTGGAGAAATTTTATTTTATTTTTCTCAATTAAATCATGTCAAGGAAATTAAGGAAATTTTATTGTAATTAAATTTCCTAATTTGCCTAGGCCAAGGAATATAAAAGAAGGGGTGAGGGTGCCTTCAAGAGACACAACATCTATTATTTCTCTCCCTCTTTTGTTCCTTGGTGTGGCCGGCCATCCTCTCCCTCTCTTCCTCTTGTGGTGGCCGAACCTCTCTCTCTCCCTTGGAGCTCTTGTGGTGGCCGGATACTACTTGGAGAAGAAGAAGAAGAAGGAGAGAAAGCTAGCATCTCTTGGAGCTTGGTTAGTATTTTGGTTTTTCTCCTTGGTGAAGTTTTCCTTTGTGGCCGAACCTTGCTTGGAGGAGAAGAAGGTGGTTGGTGGTTTCTCATCTCGGTAGATCGTTGTCCACACAACGTCCGAGGTTAGAAGAGGAATACGGTAGAAGATCAAGAGGTTTTTCTACAAGGTATAACTAGTAATTTTTATTTCCGCATCATGCTAGTTATTTATGAAAATAATACCAAATACAAGAGGCTTACGTTCTAGAATTTCGAATATGTTTTTTCGATGCTGTGTTCTTTTATTTTTTCTTTTCCTTGTGATTTGATTGTTCTCTTTGGTTAACCTAAAGTTATTTTAGGAAATTAAATATTAGCTTTCTATAAAAGGTTTTGTCTAGTGGGTGGTGGTTGCTCCCATATCCAAGAAGGTCATGTGCCTCGCCACGTCAGTACTGGGAACCAATTATGGAAATTAATATTTAATGGAATTAATAACTTAAGGAGACTTGGGTCGAACGTGTAAAGTTCCGCAGGAGATCCAAGTCAAAACCTAAAAGAACAAATAGATTAAGTTTTGGATCAAACGTGTTAAGTTCCGCAGGCGATCCAAAAATTTAATTTAAAAGAACACATGGTAGCTAGGAAAAAGTCCAGACCTTTGTACAAAATTTTTGTACAGTGGAACCTATAGGTTTTCCGAGTAGCAACCAACAAAAATGTAATAAAAAAGAATGATCAAAATTCTCCATATTGAGCCTAATATGCAATAATATCAGGGCCAACGTAAGTCTGATATCATTCTATATCAAGTCCATATTGGGCCTGATATGATTCCATATCAGACCCTTGTTGGTCCTGATATTATTCCATATCAGGTCCACCCTGGAGAATTTTAATGATTCTTTCTTTTTATATTTTAACATACACAAGAAGTCAAAATAAACAATAGATAGCATATTTGAGCTCTTTGCAACCATAGAAATCCGTAGGAATTGAAATGGATGCAATAAGAAATCTCTAATTCTATCAGTGGATTTTGATCTTCAAAATTCTCCACGGTGGACCTGATATGAAATTATATCAGGCCCAATGTGAATCTAATATCATTTCATATCAGATCTATGTGGAAAATTTCTAGAGTTATAAGAAGTGAAAAATTTCTAGAGTTATAAGAAGTGAAAAATTTCTAGAGTTATAAGTGTTGGAACCCCGAGGTGTTTTGATGTGATCAAACAAGTTAAGTTAGGTCCTGCGTTGTTTAACCCTTGTGTCTAAGTGTGCAGGAACTTAGGAATACAGGAAGTCGAGCGGAAGACGTGGCTAGCGAGAAGGACGACACGGGAGAGAGCCGACGGGCTCGGTGCGTCCGAGGGACGAGGTGTCCGCGGAAGTGTACACCGGTGGACGAGAAGAACGTGCGCGACGTTCGAGGGACGAGAAACCGGGAAGGAAGGCTGCTTGAGGAGAAGGCCGGAACATGGGTTCGGGTGAGCCCTATTCTGGATGGCCGAGATCACCCAAGCTAGTGGAGCCGGAACAGAAAACCCGGACCGAGACGAGCTGAACCGAAGCGGAGCGACCGGACGGAAAAGTCAACCAGAGTTGACTTTTGGGGTCCGGGCGCCCGGAGATGACTTTTTGACCAGGATCGAGATTTGACTCGATCCGACCGTTGGGGGATAAAATTTATCCCAGGCGCCGGAACCCTTCCAGGCGCCCAAAGGCTATAAATATAGCCTTGGTCGAGAATCAATTGATCGGAACAACGAACTTGTAATCAACTTCTGTGTACTTTACGTTTCTTCTTGTACGTTCAACGCTGTAAGAGGCTACTCCGCCCAGAGGAGAATCGAGATAGTGCGATTAGCAATCCCTGATTGCAAACCAAGTAAAACTCGGTGTCTGCTTTTCTTTACTTAGTCTCTTTTATTTATTTATTACAAGTATTCATTATATAGTTGAAATCCGAGAAAGGTTCGTGTTTTAATTTGTAGGGCAATTCACCCCTCCCCTCTTGCCGGCCTCCAAAGGGACCTACAAGTGGTATCAGAGCAGGAGGACTAACCGCCGATCGAAGCAACAAGATGGCCGGACCAAGCATCATCCCACCAAAATTCGAGGGGAACTTCGCAGACTGGAAGCGTCGTATGGAGGTATTTCTAAAAACAGATTTTGAAATTCGGTTTATTATGAAATATGGTTTTGTAGCTCCAATAGATAAAGATGGAAAAGAAAAAGAAGAGAGCGATTGGACAAAGAAGGAGCAGAATGAGTCGGTAGCAAACAGCCGTGCGGAACATCACCTGCTGAGCGTGTTACCGCCTCAAGAGGTCAACCGCATCGGAAACTATTTATCTGCTAAAGAACTTTGGGAGAAGTTCTTGGAACTCCACGAAGGCACGTCCGAAGCAAAGCTCGCTAGAAGGGACATCCTCCGCAACAAACTGATGAACATCCATCTGGAGAAAGGTGAGAAAGTAGCCAGTCTACATGCAAAGGTAAAAGAACTAGTTACTGGTCTCGAAAATCTTGATGAAAAGGTGACAAACCGGGACACTATACGCTACGCACTCAACGCGTTTCCAAGAACTCCGGAGTGGACATCAATCGTCGATGCTTACTACATCTCAAAAGACTTGGAGGTAAGTACTTTAGAAGAGTTGTTTTCTACACTTGAATTACACGAAACTAGATATGCAGAGATATCAAAGGACACAACCCAGACTATGGCGCTGAACGCAACCAACAAAGATGAACCCGAGTCAGAATCCGAAGACGATCAAGAAGCGTACATGGTAAGAAACTTTAAAAAGTTTTTTAGATCTAATAAATTTAAAATGTAGAATCAAAAGAATCAAAAAGGTAGAAGAAAGGTATGGTGCTACCAGTGTCAGAAGGAGGGACACCTAAGAGAAGACTGCCCAGAACTCAAAAAGGCCAAAAGGAAGTCTCCCAAGAAACACAACCTAAAAGCAACTTGGGATGACACTTCTTCATCCGAATCAGAAGCTCAAGAATATGCCGGGATAGCACTAATGGCAAGCTACGATAGACAAAGTATATCAGAACTCGATGAAGGGGGAGCGACCTCGGATGAAAGCAATGAAGCAGGGGGAGATTCAGGTTTCAAGTCCGACATGGTAAGTGAGGTATGCCTCTTACCCCCTGATCAACTTTATTCTGGCATTAAGGCAATGACTAAATCCATGTATAAATTAGAAAATGAAAATATCAAATTAAAAAATGAAATTTTGGAAACAAAAAGAATTTTAGCAAAATCATGTCTTATAGAGGATTTTGATAAATTGAAAATTGAAAATGAAAAACTAAAAGAAGAAATAGAAAGATTGAAAAAATATAAAAGTTCAAATATTTCTACTTTTAGAAATTATAGAGGTTTAAATTGGTACTATAGATTTCATCAAAGTCAAATTAGAAATATATCAAAAATCTATGTACCTAGGAAATACTTGGTTAACCCTGTAGGTAGGAACCTCTACTGGGTTCCAAAAACTTGTTTAATTTAAAATTAGACTTAGCATTTTTCAGCAAGGAAATTAAACGACTAATTTCATTATGAGGCTTTGTCTAAGGAAGTGGTTGTTGCTCCAATAACCAAGAAGGCCTAGTGCCTCGCCACGACCTGGAAGTCAAGTATCGAAATGAAAAGTTTAATTGACTAACTGAAAAAGAATTAATTTAATTTACCTAATGCTTTAAAAGAGTTATTCAATTTGTGTTAGAAAATATTTAAAAAATAATAATAATAATAATTTTTTTTTGACTTAGAAAATTTCTGATAATAATTGACTTAGATATTTTTTTATTAACTTAGAAATTTTTCTATGAATATTGTCTTAGACATTTTCCTTTGAAAATTGTCTTAGAAATCTTTTATGAAATTAGATAAAAGATATTCTGAATATTGACTTAGAATTTTTTTCTAAATATTCTCTTTTGAAACATTGCCTTAGAAATTAATATTAATTGCCTTAGAAAGTTTTATGAAAATTCACTTAAATTTTCTTTACCTTAGACTTGTTTAAAAGAACCCCTATTTTTAATGTGATCAAAGGGGGAGAAGAATGTTAAGTCTAGGGGGAGGTATATAAACTTTTTTATGAAATATCTTTGGACTTAATTACAAATAAATTGTTTTTATTGCATCTGTTTTTCCCTAGCTTAACTTGGGTTGCTCACATCAAAAAGGGGGAGATTGTTGGAACCCCGAGGTGTTTTGATGTGATCAAACAAGTTAAGTTAGGTCTGTTGTTTAACTTGTGTCTCAGTGTGCAGGAACTTAGGAACACGGAAGTCGGCGGAAGGCGGCTAGCGAGAAGGACACGGGAGAGAGCCGGGCTCGGTGCGTCAGGGGCGAGGTGTCCGCGGAAGAGTACACGGTGGGCGAGAAGAACGTGCGTGACGTTTGAGGGACGAAAAGCCGGGACAGAAGAAGGGAATATGGGTTTGGGTGAGCCCTATTACGGATGGCCGAGATCACCCAAGCTAGTGGGGCCCAGAAAACCCGGACCGAGACGAGCTGAACCGAGCGGAGCGACGGACGGAAAAAGTCAACGAGTTGACTTTTTGGCGTCCGGCGCCCGAACCATCCGGGCGCCGGACCCCTCGGCGCCGGAACCCTCGGCGCCGGGCATTTTGACCGGATCGAGTCAAACTCGATCTGAACGTTGGGGATAAATTTATTCCCCAGGCGCCGGAACCCTTCCAGCGCCCAAGGCTATAAATATAGCCTTGGTCGAGAATCAATTGATCAGAACGACGAACTTGTAATCAACTTCTGTGTACTTTACGTTTCTTCTTGTACGTTCAACGCTGTAAGAGGCTACTCCGCCCAGAGGAGAATCAGATAGTGCGCTTACATTCCTTGGATTAGCAATCCCCTGATTGCAAACCAAGTAAAACTCTGGTGTCTGTTTTTCTTTACTTAGTCTCTTTTATTTATTTATTACAAGTATTCATTATATAGTTGAAATCCGAGAAAGGTTCGTATTTTAATTTGTAGGGCAATTCACTCCTCCCCCCTTGCCGGCCTCCAAAGGGACCTACAATAAGAAGTTAAATGATGTTATTTATTATTTATTTTGGAGTATTAAAGTGATTTTAGAAGAATCGATATTTTAAAAGATTTTTTAAATTCACGTTACCATACAAAGAGAAAGAAAAAAAAAACAATTAATTCTATCAGGTGAATTTCTTTGATAATGTCCTTTCATAAGTAATAAAGTAATATAGGCTTTTTGAATAAATTTAAAATTTTAAATACGTTTTTTCATAAATTATCATAAAATTAAACACACGGAATCAAGTATCTGCGCGCTGGTCACGTGCCGCTCAAGCCGTTTCCTTTCCGTCACTGCCTGGCACTCGGTCAATGCAAAACGAGGGTCCTCGTAACGGCGCCGTTCAGTGAGGCACCGCACATGTGCTGCTCACCGCCAGTGACACTCTAGGTGACTTCCACCTCTCCTCGCCTTGGACTTCAGTGAAGCAAATAATGTTAAAGGGCGGTGACCGTATCTACCAGAAAGAGAGAAGCTCGGGTCCGTACTCACCCGATCAATCACATTCCAGGTTTCGCCTCCCATGTTTTGGAAATTTACCATTTGCCCCTCGCTTTGCCTTCCGTTTATTGGGTTTGCTGCTCTAGTTACCGTCGTTCTCCTTGTCAAGCGGCTCTGTGTTGCTGCAGTGGTATGGCAGTGATCTCTTCTCGGTCATCGTGATAATAAACTTCGCACTGCCGTCCTCCCTCGATTTCTACTTTGGTTGCGAGGCTCGCTGAGGAAGTTGGTGAGTTCATGGAGAAGAAACACGGGTTCTTCTCGGCGCTTGAGGAGGTGGTGCGGGGGCTATCGCCGGTGAGATTGAGAACTAAGAGCCCCGCGGCGAAGAGGAATTCCTCTTCTGGAGCGCTTCCGATCCTCCCGCGGTGGCGGAAGGAGCAGAGCGAGGAGAGGCAGCCTCAGCAGGCGCTGGCGGAGGCGCAGATGATAGCGAGATCCTCGAGCTTCCGGCCCGTAGGGGAGGCACTGTCGCCGCTTATGGAGGGCCCCGACGGCGACTCGCCGAAAGAGGTTGGGGATCAACAGAGAGAAGGGTGGGGCCGCTGGGTTCGTGGCCAGTTCTCGCGGACGCCGTCCGTCACATCTTCTTCTGCTGCCGCCGCCGGTTGCTCGTTTCGCACTTCTGACCTTCGGCTTTTGCTCGGGGTCATGGGGGCGCCTCTCGCTCCCGTTCATGTCAGCACCGTCGATCCTCTCCCGCATCTCAGTATCAAAGGCACTTCCATTGTAATCCTCGGCCTTGCTTTTCCCATAATGCCTTTACTTTTAAGCCTTTTTTTTTTGTCATCTTCTCGCGCCGGTGCCCAAACTGCAAGTTTTCTTTGGAAAATGTAGTCTGGGATTTAATTTTCTTTGTACAGTCTCCGCCTACTGACGCAGCTTCCATATTCTTTCAGGAAACCTCATCGGCCCAGTACATACTGCAGCAGTATACAGCCGCATCGGGTGGTCTCAAGCTACAGAGGTCCATCCGCAACGCCTACGCCATGGGAAAAGTGAGGATGATGGCGTCAGAGTTCGAGACTCCAACCAAGGTTGTGAAGAACCGCGGTGGCGCAACCGCCGCCGAGTCGGGCAGTTTTGTCCTCTGGCAGATGGCCCCGGACATGTGGTACGTCGAGCTCGCCGTCGGCGGAAGCAAGGTCCACGCGGGCTCTAACGGAAAGATTGTCTGGCGGCACACTCCCTGGCTCGGTGCGCACGCTGCAAAGGGCCCCGTCCGCCCTCTTCGCCGCGCCCTCCAGGTGTAAACCTCTTCAATCCGTATCATAAACCGTCGCCTGACAAAGACTCCATCTTTTTATTAAACGCGAGGGAGTTTCTTGGAACAGGGCCTTGATCCGTTGACTACGGCAAGCATGTTTGCAAGTGCTCGTTGCATCGGGGAGAAAAAGATCAACGGGGACGATTGCTTCGTACTCAAGCTCTCCGCTGATCCACAGACGCTGAAGGCCCGTAGCGAAGGCCCCGCCGAGATCATCCGGCACGTCCTCTTCGGCTACTTCAGTCAGCGAACAGGGCTCCTGATCCACTTGGAGGATTCCCATCTTACTCGCATCCAATCCAACACCGGCGGTGACGCTGTGTACTGGGAAACCACAATCAACTCCTTCTTCGACGACTACCGCGCCATCGACGGTGTAATGATCGCCCATTCAGGGCGTTCCGTGGTGACTCTGTTCAGGTTCGGCGAGGAGGCGATGAGCCACACCAAGACGAGGATGGAAGAGGTCTGGACGATCGAAGAGGTGTCGTTCAACGTGCCCGGTCTCTCCGTCGATTGTTTCATCCCCCCAGCTGAGATCAGGCGCCACTCCGTCAGCGGCGCTTGCGAGCTGCCTCAAACAGAACGAAACAGGAGCTGCATCGTCGGCCGGTCAAAGGTCGCCGCCATGCCCGTTGAGAAGCTGCAGGATCCAAGCGACAACAAAATCGTCTGGAGAATCGAAGTGCCGCAGCGCCATGTTGTCAAACAAGGATCTGATCGATTTGTTCATAGTGCTGATTTCTACGCTAAATAATTGACCGTGAGAACTGCATTACTGCTGTGCAAGATAGTAAGTTCCTCTGTGTTGCATCCTCTGTAAACAAGAGCACAATATCGTTTCCTTCTTCAGGTTCTGCTGCCTTCAAGAAATTACTGTAATTTAATCACTATATTTGGTACCGTTTCTCCAAGATCTCAATCTTCATAATGCGAGAGCTACCCTGAATCTGGATAGAAAACATAGTTTATGACACTTAAAACAAGCTTCACCAGTTATTTAATGCTTGCATCACTTTTCCTATCTTGGCAGAGACCTGAGCTGTACATTTTGTTGCCTTCTCTGCGAATCTTGTGGGTGCTGAAATCATCTTCATCTTGTCCTCTCGTGCAACAGCTTTATCATTTTGTTCTTGTTTTCGTGACAGTTTCGGAAGCTTGGTGATCCACAAAGTAATTACACACAGCTCGTGCTAAGATGGCAGTGAGGCAGGAGCTTCCTTGGACCAAAGGAAGCCACAAGACACAAAATGGCCTCTGGGTCTGAGGGCCACCATGTGCTTCTCATCTCATTCAATACCCCCAAACTCTGAAGCACGCCATTAATTTTTCTGACGTGAGAATTGTGATATTTAACTGGATTCTGCAGATACTCCACCCTATCTCATTGCTAACGCTTGCATGCTCCTTTGTTAGTAAATACTCAGAAGCTTCTTTATGCGGATGCTCTTCTCCATGTCAAAATGCATGATGGGCACTTACACTTTCCTAAACCTGTGGAAATATTTACTACTGTAAAGATCAACAATTATCCTGATGGACAACTTCAAAGGCAAAACACTTAGCGCGTTGGGACTAAATTCAAGCGACCCCATAGCTCATAGCTCAAGGTGCCTCTGCACAATTTATCCGACAAAATTGTAGGTGACATCCAACGTGGAGCATGTAGGTGACATCCAACGTGGATGCTCTGACGTGATTCTTACTATTTTTTTTTTTATTTTTCTCTTTTATCTGTATATAATTTTCTTTTGTCTTGTGTATGCAAGTCTATCTCATGCATGCAAGATGATGTTGTTCTTAAAGATCAACACCAATACTATTTTGAAATCAGTACCATGTTGATGTTGATTTTTAAAGATCAACACGAACTCTAGTTTGAAGATAGCATTACATTGGTGTTGGTCTTTAAAGATCAGCGTTAACATAGTATTGGTATTTAAAGACTAGTTTGAAACTAACATTACTGTGGTGCTGATCGGTGCTTATCTTTAAAAATCAGCATCAACGTTGATTTGAAACCAACACCATGTTGGTGTTGGTCTTTAAAGACCAGCACCAACGACACCAACATGGTGTTGACTGGTGCTGGTTTAAAACTAGCACCAACCAGCACCATGTTGATGCTGGTCTTTAAAGACAAGCACCGACTATTTCAAACTAGTGCTAGTGTTGGTCTTTCAAGACCACCTACTGATGGTATTGAAGACCAGCATTAACATGGTGTTGGTTTGAAACATAGCGCTAGTGCTGGACTTCGCTTCGCTCTGTAAAATAAATGACGTTAGTGTCGAGCCAAGGAAGGAGTCCTAGACGTTGGTCCTCCGATACTCAAGTCAATTACTGGAATGTGGAGAAGAAGTGAAACAGTAGAATTATGTGACTCAAAATAAATCACGCGTACCTCCGTCGATGATGGACCTTCCTTTATATCAAGTCTTGGTGGGCAATATGCACGCTCCTTAAGGTATGAGCATGTTCTCCAATATATTCGTGGCCAGTTCTCCAACATGTTTGTGGCCACATCCTCCACAATGTCCTATGATATGATGTCGTGAGAACCGCAGTCCTACTGCTTGGCCGAGCGGATCAGTCGCTCGGCTAGGACTCCGCTCTATCCATGGTCAGATCTCACTGTTTGGTCGAGCGGGTATTCGCTTGGCTGGGAGTCCTTTGATCTGTCAACTTAAGTTGCTCTTCTGTGCGGTGCATGTGTAATAACCTAACTTCTGTTGGTGCGGGAAGCATCAGACGATCGAACCTAAGTTTTGATAATGGTAAAGGGTTCAAAGTTAAGGTTACTTGTTATCTAACAAGCTTCATTGAGCTTGCAGAAAAATCCTAAGTTGTCTTAGACAAAAGTCCTAATGGATTATAGGCAGGTGGAAAACCCTAGGGAGGGGTAACCCTAGGTAGTGGAAAGTCCTAACTGCGGTTACGCAAGTGGAAAACCTTAGGGGGTGGTAACCCTAGGTTATAGGGGGTGGTAACCCTAGGTCCTAGGGGATGGTAACCATAGGTTAAGGAAAATCTTAGGGGGTGGTAACCCTAGATCTTAGGGGGTGGTAACCCTAGGTCCTAGGGATGGTAACTCTAGGAAGAAAGTTCAGTTGATCTGGAGGATCAATTTGCCAACAGGTAAACGCTCCTGAGAGCAGTAGGTGATGACACGTTCCTCGGCAAGGGAACAGTAGGCATCGGTTCGACCTAGAGTTTCTGGAGGAAATCCGAAGTCAGAACCGGATAGTCCAAAGACTGTCAAATGCTTTATTTTTCATATTTATATTGTACTAATTTTATTTTGCAGGGTATGATTGGTTCCTTGGACTAACGTATGTTGCAGGAAGCGAATTAGACATTTTTCTCTTGGATGAATAGTGCTTAAGGCGCTTCCATGAGACTGGAAGGTTCCTTAAGCACGCTGGTCGAAGGATCCACGCGGCAGCGAGCGAAGGCGCCTTGGACAGCTGATGGAAGGCGCCTTCCATGGAGCTTGAAGGCGTCTTCGGGTGGATAATTAGCGACCGCAACGGAGCTTATCGAGGATTGAAATTTGAGGGGATAAGACTTTGCTGAAAGGCACCTTCAACGACCCTATATAAGTAGGTCATGAATTGATGCACAACAATACTTCCGATTGCGATCCTTCTACTGTGGACTGCTCTACAAGACGAACCTGCTACTCAGTAACGCAACTTTGGCAATCGGGCTATGTGACTCTGACGATCGAATGACGCGACTCCGGCTACCGAGCGACGCGACTCCAACGACCAAAAGCACAGCCATCCAGATCTGAAAATTCGTTGGTATACTTTAATTATTGCACTTAAAATATAAATCATTGTACTTCAATTTTTGTACTTGTAATTTCTTGGAACTGATAGTGGATTGCCCATCGAAAGCATTCTTACGTGCGGGCCTTGGAGTAGGAGTCGACATAGACTCCGAACCAAATAAAAGAAATAGTATTAGCATTGCTTCTGTGTCTTTACTTTTTCTGCTACGTGTTTTACTCAAAACAAACGAATTAGCCACCAGAGCTATTCACCCCTCCCCCATCTATCGCTTTTCGATCCTACAACTTCCTCCGTTCAAACAAACTATCCTGTCTCTCTCGACATCTCTGTAATATGACATAAGTGCCTGCCTATGATATTCTCCCGAGTCGGAAGGATTTGTTCGCCTGGACATGCCTCCCGCCGATCGAGCCCTACTTATCCCGATCGGTCGTTGCATTTATCCTCCGTTCAGCCTTTTGACACTTGGGTGTTGATCTTGACTTTAACCTCCACCCTATCGGGTGACCCTGTGCTAGGTGGGCCTTCTCCTATCGTCGTATCACAAGCTTCCCCTTCAAGTCTAGTCGAAAGAGGCTGCAAGTCCGACTGACTAGATAAGATGTCTTCGTCGACTCTAAGACCAGATCATCCCATATACTCAAGTTTCTGATCGGTGCACATATCCACGTTGTTCGGCCTTATTTTGCTAAACTAGGTATGTTACTATAGCTCAGCCCAAGCCTTCGAAGAAAAATGTGTCTCGACCGTTCGACTATGTGATAATTGCTTATCCGTGCCCGATCGGGATGACGAGCGATTATACTTGGCGATAATTTTCTCCTTGCTCCCCGCGCTCCTTGACCGAGCGTCCTGACATCATCTAAATTTCTAGAAGACAGTGCAAATCTCTGCTCATTATGGCCGAGCACGCGACCATACCTTTTAATTAAATCTCATTAATGTTGTCCGGTGACTGTGCGCCATGTGTCCACTTTCTTCCACTGCACATTTGACGTGACAGGCGGATATCCGCTGATGGCGTGACAGGTAGCCTTTCGAATTCAATGGTTGGATCTTCTTCTAGGTTTTCATAACCCTGGATCGGACCGCTGAAGTCGAGCAGTCGCGGGGTTTATAAACCTTGCATGCATCGCTGTCTTCCTCACTTCGCATCTCTTTGTCTTTGAGCTTCCCGGCGACGCTTTGCTTCCTTTTTCTCTTTGGCGATCCTTCCCATAAGCCTCCTCACCCTTTCAATCGAATCTTTTTGTTGTTCTACTTCGACCTCTTTGTTTCTGATGGCAAGCTCCTCACAACCTCCCGTCGCCGTCCCTAGGCTCTGGTGAGTCCAAGTTCGACGAAGGCGACGCTGAGAGTTTGAGGGCTGCTTACAAGATTCCATCTGACTATTAAATTGTTATTCCCTCTGCTTCCGAACAACTGCGTGAACCACCAACGGGTTGTTTATGCTTCTTTAGGGATTAATTTACCTCCGGTCTGCGGTTTCCTGTCCACCCCTTATTTTTCTACAGTCTATAAATATTTTCATATTTCTCTCTACCAATTAGTCCCGAACTCCTTTAGGTTGCTGTGTGGGGTCGTCGTCCTTTTCTGCCTACACGGCATTCCTTTGACTCCTCGGCTCTTCCACTACTTATATTATCCTATATTGTCTGAGTTAGGATCTTCCTATTCCAAGCCCGAGCGGGCTTGGTCTTTTTTGATAAGATGTCGTCCTCCAATAATAAGCATTAGAATGATTACTATTTTTTCGTTCGCTTTCCCGAGAGATCAGATTTCCCGACCGGCTGGCAGTTTGAAGTGGCAAACCCCTCGACGCTCAAAAAGTACAAGAGCCGATCGGATTATCTCCATGCAACCTTGAGTTTGGCTGGTCAGAAGTACCATATTCACAAGTTTCTGCTGGAGGGAGTCCTCTATGTGTTTGGCCTGAGCTCGATCCGCACGAAACTCCCGACCATTCTAGGTATATTCTTTCATGTCCCAACCCTTGAATGTAACTGATTTTTCTATTTCTTTTGCAGCCCGAATCATGTTGTATGCCCGTCTGGGTGACAAATGCAAGCTCACGAACGTGGAGATAAATGCTACGGGCATAGCCGAGCTGGAGAGCTGAGGCTTACAGCCAGTCGGCTCCTAAGAGGACCCACTCGGCGAAAGAGAGGGAGCGTCATTGTAGGTGAGTGAAGGAGGAGCCAGCCGGACGGCTGGCGGTGGGGCAACCGGTATATCAGATCTCCCACTAGGGCGGCTTTCGGCGCTCCCAGTCTACGCAGCCTCAGAGTCGGCCTCTTCTGGAGAACCGCTGATAAGCCGGAAGAGGCGTCGCACAGCAGTCGCCTTCCGATCCGCTACTTCTACTATGCAAACCCCCACCAGAGCTAGCTCACATCCTTCGTCTGAGCAGGACGAGACCTCTACACCTGCTCCTCCCAAACAAGCGGTGGTCATCCTCCATACTTAGATTTCATCTGATCGGATGCCATCCTTGTCCGAACTGCCACGACGAACCATCTGCATGCCGTCGGTGTCTTTCATACCGCCTCCCTCTTTACCAGTGGCCTAGAAGTCACATATCCGACCGATACCAACTTCTCAGTCGGGCGGTAGAGCTTCCTTCGCCCCGTCCAGTCCAAGCGGCCAGTGCCACATAACAGCAGTCATCCATCTGCCAACAGACGAGTGGCGCGACCCAGACAACGCCGCATCCCGAGTCCTCAACCACCAAATAATTATTAAAGGGTCGCTCGCCCAGATATGGGACGATGCTCAGGCCCGTGCGACGGTCATGTCTCCCAAGGCATTTGCCAACAGTTATACCCAGATGTCTACTGGGGGTAAGTCTTTAACGTTTATGGTTATTTGCTCTGACCCTTCTTTAAAATTTCTTCTTTCCTTGCAGTATTGGGTAGAGAGTCTGGTCATGTGCCAAAGGCTCACATTTTTGGAACATGAACTCGAGCAGCTGCGTGCCTCGAGCAGCAAGGAAACTGCTTCTCAAGAGCACCTGGAGCAGATGAACGCTGAGATCGCCCAACTAAAGGCTGATCTGAATAAGATCTCCAAGCAACTTGAGGCGAAGAAGGCCAAAAGCTCGACTAAATAAATAGGCTAGTACCTTCGAGTTTAAGATCTACTCGGCCAACACCTGGAAGTTTCGGGCCATCGAAGACTTGGAGATCAAAAACAAGGAGGCCCGGCTCCTGATGCAAAACTTGAAGAAGGCTGAAGCCGCACTGAAGGCTGAGCGAGAGGGTCAATCGGCCATGTAGATTGTCATAAAGACCCAGTTCGCTGCGAAGGATAAAGAGCAGGTGGCTTTGAAGGCAGAATTGGAGACCTCCTGAGCGACCCTAGCGACTTATCAGGGAGCCGAGTCTAATAGATTTGAGCTGATGAAGAGGGTTTACCTCCGCTCGGATGCTTTTAATGACAAGATCGCCAATCGAGCTCTCCTCCTTTTCAACCTCATGATCGACAGGACGCTCAACCAACTGAAGGACGACAACTACATTCTGACTGCGTTGATAAACAAGGTCATCTGCCGGGATAATATGACCAAGTCGTTGCCCGATGATATTTTGAATTATATTGAGTGAGCCCGTTCATGTGAGTTTTGCCTTATTTTGTACTACCTTTCTAAAGCTTGTAAGAACTTTCCCAAGTGTTAAAGGATAATTCTCCATTCAACGTTTCTTGTTCGTTCGTAGCCTTATCCCGTTCGGCATTTTTTCTCCGGGTGGACTTACATTTTCATAGTCGATCGATCAATTCAAGATTGCTGAATGACCACCTTATAGAGAAAATCATTGCTTTTGAGCAGCACATTTCTTGGTTGGCCTTTTTCTTCGGTACTATTTCTCATCGAAGTCCCGAGTTTAGGGTCACCACTCGACCATTGATGAAGACAGGGATTTAAAGTCGCTGCTCTACCATTGATGTAGACAGGGGTTTAAGGTTGCTACTCAACCATTGAATAGTGTAGACATGGGTTTTAGGTTGTCGCTCGACCGTTGAGTGACATAGACATGGGTTTAAGGTCGTCGCTCGACCGTTGAATGATGTAGACATGAGTTTAAGGTTGTCGCTCAACCGTTAAATGGCGTAGACATAGGTTTAAGTTCGTCGCTCGATCGTTGGATGGCGTGGACATGAGTTTAAGGTCACCGCTCAATCGATGATGAATACTAGTCCAATCGGCATAAGAGTCTAGAATACTCTGTATTTTTCATTCATAGTTTTCCTACATTCACAAGGCACGCTTATGCATTTACATTGGGACTCATTCACACACCTCTCACCCGGCTCTATAAGGTTGCAGGTGGTTCATGCTCCAAGGATGCTTAAGCTGTCTGCCATTTTCTTCCTACAGGTAGTATGATCCCGAGCGGAGCTTTTGCACTACTTTGAAGGGACCTCCCTAGGGAGCTTCGAGCTTGGTGACGTCTCCTACCGACTTTATTCTTTTCCAAACTAGATCACCAACCTGGAAGGACCTCAGGATCACCCTTCAGCTGTAGTTTTGCCTCATCCTCTGTCGGTATGCCATTAGCCGAATGACAGCCTTATCTCGCGCCTCATCCACCAAGTCGAGCTCTATTAGCCTCCGCTAGGCCTTCTCCCGGACTCCACTCTAACTTCAACGGGGACCACTGCTTCGCCTCCATACACCAACTGGAATGGTGTTACGTTGGTCACCTCTTTCGGAGTCGTGCGAAGTGCCCATAGGATGCTCAAGAGCTCATCAACCCAACTTCCTCCTGTGTGATCGAGCCGAGCCCGTAGACCTCTGATGATCTCCCAGTTTGTGACTTTCGCTTGGCCATTGCTTTGGGGATAGACCACTGAGGTGAAGGCCTGCTGGATGTCATAGCCTTAGCACCACTTCCTGAGCCTCCGACCAGCGAATTGCCTCCTGTTATCAGAGACGAGCCGGTGCGGGATGCTGAACTGACATAAGATGTTCTGTCAGATGAATTTGATGACCATCTGCTCACTTATCTTCACCAGCGGCTCGACCTCCACCCACTTTAAGAAGTAGTCTACCGCGACGAGCAGTAACCTCCTCTGACCGGTCGCCATGGGAAACGGTCCAACGATGCCCATGCCCCATTGGTTGAACGGGCAAGATACCGTGGACGCTTTCATCTCCTCGGTCAGTCGGTGCGAGATGTTGTCATACCTTTGGCAGGACAGAAAGTTGGCTCCTATCCGAGCGGCATCCTCTTGGAGCGTGGACCAAAAATATCCAACCAAGAAAATCTTTCGGGCTAGCGAACGACCACCTGGATGGCTTCCACAGGATCCCTAATGTACTTCTTGGAGTATATACTTCATGTGTTCCGGGCCCACACATTTGAGCAGCGGTCTTGAGAAAGATCTCTTATAAAGCTAGTGGTCGATCAGGGTGAATCGTCCGACCCTCTTTTTTTAGTAGTCGAGCTGCCTCCTGGTCGGCCGACGTGCTATCCGATTGGAGGAATTCAATTAGCGACGTTCTCCAGTCGCTCGGGAAGACCACTCCTCCTGTTCGGTCGATGTGGGCCACCAGTGAAACCTGTTCGATCGGTTGGTTTATTAAGACCGGTGATAATGAACTAGCTAACTTAGCCAGTTCATCCGCTACCTGATTGTCCGATTGGGGGATCTTCTGTACAATGACCTCTTGAAAATTTGTTTTCTGCTTCTTGAAGGCTTCTGGATATAACTTGAGTCAGGAGTTGCTAATCTCGAACGTCCTCGGTAGTTGTTGGGCGGCCAACTGAGAGTCCGAGTGAATGAGCACTTTTGTGGCTCTGGTATACCATGCTGCCTGTAAGCCGACTATTAAGGCTTCATATTCCACTTTTTTGTTGGTGGCATGATAATCCAATCGAATAGAAAGTTGCATCCGATCTTTCCGAGGTGAAATGAGCAGAATGTCAATCCCACTGTCCCGCCAAGTGGACACACCATCGACGTATATTCTCTAAACAGATTCCGGCTTGGCGTTTTGGACCTCGGTGATGAAATCAACCAAGGCCTGAGCTTTGATCACCGATTAGGGCTGATATTGAATGTCGAACTCACTCAGTTCGGTTGTCCACTTAATCAACCATCCGGATATCTCTGGGTTAAGGATGACTCTCCCCAAGGCGCTGTTCACGATGATCGGGTGTGCAAGGAAGTATAGACGGAGTCTCCGAGCGGCCAGTACCAGTGCGTAATCTAACTTTTCAAGACCAATGTAGCGGGACTCGACATCTTTCAATATATGGCTTAAAAAATACATGGGTTATTGTTCATGGTCGTTCTGCTTAACTAACGCCGAGTCGACCACATACTTGGTGGACGACAGATAGATCCAGAGTGGCTCCCCAACGCTCGGCTTAATTAACACAAGCAAGGAGTTAAGATACTCCTTGAGCTCTTCCAACACCCGGTCGCACTCCGCGCCCCACTGTAATTTTGTCCCTTGACACAACACCCTAAAGAATGGTAGGCTCCGTTCGGATGACTTGGATATGAATCTAGATAATGTTGTGATCCGTCTGGTCAACCATTGGATCTCCTTTAAGCTGCGCAGTGGAGGCATGTCTTGCAGCGCCTTCACCTTGCTCGGATTCGCCTCGATCCCCCGCTCGGTGACGATGTAACCCAAGAATCGACCGCTCCTCACACCGAACAGACACTTGTTTGCACTCAGCTTTATTCCATAGGCTCTAAGAGTTTAGCACGTCTTGTCGACGTCTACACAAAGGTAGACAGGTTGGAGGGATTTTATTAAAATATCATCAACATATGCCTCCATATTATGGCTGATCTTCCCTCGGAAAACCTTGTTCAGCAACTTCTGATAGGTGGCGCTGGCGTTCTTTGGTCTGAATGACATGACGTTGTAGCAATACGTTCTATCGGCCATAATGAAGCTAACATTTTCCTGATCTTCTTGGGCGAGAAGCACTTGGTGGTATCCCTAATACACGTCGAGTATGCAAATCAGCTCGTAGCCTGTTGTGGAATCCACCATCTGATCTATCCAGGGTAGCAGATAGAAATCCTTCGGGCACACCTTATTCAAGTAATGAAAGACGATGCAGATCCGCCATTTGTTGCCCAGCTTGGAGACCAGCACCACATTAGCGATCTAGCTTAGGAATTGGACTTCTCGTATATGACCAGCCTCCAACAGTTTTCTATCTCTACCCGGATGATCAGGTTTTGCTCTGTATTGAAGTCCCTTTCCTTTTTCTTCATCGGTTGGGCGTCCGATTGGACATGAAGCTTGTGCTGCACCATGCTCGGCGAGATTCTAGGGAGCTCATGGGTCGACCAAGCGAACACGTCATGGTTTCGCCTACGGCAGGTGACCAGCTCTACCTTCTTCTCACTCTCTAGATCTGCAACAATGAAGCTAAGGTAGTTGCTTCCGACCGATTGGGGTGGATCTGGATCTCCTCCTTTTCTTCGTAAACCAACTTAGGAGGCTTCTTAGTGATAGCATTCACCTCTAGTCACGGGTTTTTCCGAGAGGCCCTTGCTTCTGATCTGACCATCTCGAAGTAGCATCGCCGAGCGGTCAATTAGTTACCTTTGGCTTCTCCTATCTTGTTGTCTACTGGGAACTTAATCTTCTGGCAGTAGGTGAACACTACCGCTCAGAAGTCGTTGAGGGCTGATCGAACGCATTCTTGAATATGATGTTCACCAAACTCCCTGTATCAATAAAAGTTCGATGAACTGTATAATTGACGATTACTACTTGGATGATCAGTGCATTGTCGTGATGGATCTCCACTCTCTCTAGGTCTCTCGAACCGAAGCTGATCTCGGGTCCTTCAGCCTTCTCCTTGCTGCAACCCATAGCGTGGATCTCGAGTCGCCGAGCGTGCGACTTCCTCGCTTGGTTAGAATCACCGTCGGTCGGCCCACCAGTTATCATTCCTATTTCTCTCCGAGCGGCATTGCTCCAGTTCTCCTCCTCCCGTTCCGAAGATCTGATCTACTCGGCAGAGGTTCGGGTGGTCCTCTGTGGGGGTTGATGATGGCGTGGCTCAGTCGTCCTCCTTTCCTCTTCCCTTCGCACTGCAGATTGGCTTCAGTGTCGTTGATCAAGAGACGGTGATCAACGACAGTATCCACGCGGGGCTATTCTGCTAGCTATCGACGTCAAATCGTAGTAGTCCTGCGTGTTGTATGTCGCCGACTGATGGAAGGAGTAGAAGAGTGGCATCCACACCTTGCCTTTTGCGGCCTTCGGGTGACCATCCACCGCATGCTATATGGCATGTGTCCTCGAATCTTGGTGGGATTGGGTTCCACCTGATCGGAGCCCCTTTAAAGGTTGATGGTTGCTCGGCGGCCTCGGCTCAGATGTGTTTGCTAGCTCGGTGGGCATCTCCTTTTTTTCCGCTTGGGCTTCTTCCACGTTAATATACTTTGTGGCCTTCTTCTGAAGATGTTCGAAGTCCCATGGTGGCCTCAAAATGAGTGATCAGAAGAACTCTTCTGTGAGTCCCTGGGTGAAGGCGTTCACCAACACGTCCGAGGAGACCGTTGGGATGCCCATCGCCACCTGATTGAAGCGTTAGATGTAGGACCTCAATGCTTCCCTGGACCCTTGCTTCAGGGCAAATAGGTTCCAGGGAAGGGGTTCCGAGCGTTGACCCTTCGACGCTCAAGTCAATCACCGGAATGTGGAGAAGAAGTGAAACAGTAGAATTATTTGCCCCAAAATAAATCATGCATACCTCTATCGATGATGAACCCCCTTTATATAGAACCTTGGTAAGTGATGTGCACGCTCCTTGAGGCATGGGCACAATCTCTGATATGTTCGTGACCACGTTCTCCAACATGTTCATGGCCACGTCCTCCATGATGTCCTATGACAGGATGTCGTGAGAACCGCAATCCTACTGCTTGGCCGACCGGATTAGTTGCTCGACCAGGACTCCATTCTGTCCATGGTTATGTCCCACTGCTTGGCTGAGCAGGTATCCACTCGGCCGGGAGTCATCTGATCTGTCAACTTCAGTTGCTCTTCTATGCGGTGTCTGTGTAGTAACCCGACTTCCTCCATTCGGACAAACTATTTAGTCTTTCGCGGCGTCTTGGTAATATGACTTGAGCGTCTGCCTATGATATTCTCCCGAGTCGGAAGGATTGTCCGGCCGGACATGCCTCTCGCCGATCAAACCCTACCTGTCCCGACCAACCGTTGTATTGATCCTCCATTCAACCCTTTGACACTTGACCGTTGATCTTAACTTTGACCTCCACCGTGTCGGGTGACCTCGTGCTAGGTGGGCTTCCTCCTATCGCCACGTCACTATATATATATACTGCCCGACGCCTCCTGCGTGACCTTGGGCGAAATCCGATGTGAGCTATCTGACTCGGTAAAACCTAATTTTCTTAATCTCTCTTATCTACATACAACTTTTCTCTCTTTCCTCTTAAATTAAAATAAATCATTTTTCTCTCTTTATTCTTAAATTAAAATAAACTTCTCGTATCTCTCTCCTATGATTCCATGCAACAATCACTATGGTGCTGATTTTTAAAGGTGGTGTAGTTGTAGCTGCTACAACATTATAGCAGCTACTACACAATAACTGTTATATGTTGTAGCAAGTTGTTACAATGTGTAGCAGTTATTGTATAGCTACTGCGTTGTAATAGCTATTGTACCGTTGTAGCAGCTACTGTACTGTTGTAGTAACTACTGCACCATTGTAATAGTTACTACACAGTTGAAGTAGCTACTGCACTGGTGTAGAAGTTACTGTACCATTATAGTAGCTACTGCACAATTGTAACATCTACTATATAGAAGCTGCTACAACGTTGTAATACTACTATATAGTAGTTGCTACAATGTTGTAGCATCAGTACCACAACGATTGTTGTATGTAATAATATGAGAGAGAAGATAGAATTTTATTTTAATTTAAGAGTAAAGAGAGAAAAGTTGTTTCATGCAGATGAGAGAGAGGTTAAAAGTTTGAGTTTTGGCTGTGTTATATCGCCCATGTCACATGTTGCTCATGGTTGCACAGGAAGCATCAGGCAGTATATCATTTCTCTCTATATATATATTGATGCGGTGAATAAGGTAGAGCCTCTAAGTCAGGTCAAAGTCAAGGAGGCCAGCTAACATGGCAGTTAAATCCAAGGAGTGTCAGCATTCGGGGCCAGTGCATACGGCTAGTGCATATGATTGTCTCAACTGAGCGACCATCCGACCGATCCCTTAATCTGACCGGACCCTTTGGCCAGTTAGGCCAGTTCCAAACCGAGTCAGTACCCTCCACAGTAAAGCCCTCTTCATCACTCGGGCTATTATGATCAACTATTCCAGCTGAGTCATCCAGCTGAACGGACCTATGGTCCGTTTCGACAAACTAAACACTTGGTTTGATCGAATGCAGTGGCCAAGTGAAAGGTCGAGTGGAGGAGGAATCCCTGACAACATCCCCTAAATCCGACCTTATGGCTCTTAAATGCAATAGTCGATCGGGCTTTATGAATGACTCGGTCAGCTTGCTAGGTGAGCATATTGTAGGTCCCTCAACCCAACAACCTCATATTCCTTTTTGACATTTGTGCTATAGAAGATAGAGGATATTCTGCATGCAAACTATACACTAGAAACTTCCATCCTACCAAACGCAAGGATTGCGAGTCCATTTTGGGAAAGGTGTTAGAGCATATTTATGGTCTATCCTTTTTTAAGAATACTTTGAGATTCATGTATAAATAAATAGTAACACTATAAAAGGGGATCTCCATTATAGGTGCAGATATGTAATGTGATGCTACACAATTTTACATACTCATAGCCACTATTCATTCATTATTTATCGCCTTCAATCAAATCACTGACCTGAGTGTCATGCCAAACGCAAGGGTTGCGAGTCCATTTTAGGAAAGGTGTTAGAGCATATTTATGGTCTATCCTTTTTTAAAATGCTTTGAGATTCATGCATAAACAAATAATAACACTATAAAAGAGAGTCTCCATCTATAGGTGCAGATATGCGATGTGATGCTACACAACTTTACATACTCATAGCCACTGTTCATTCATTGTTTATCGCCTTCAATCGGATCACTAACCTAAGTGTCGGAGGGATTGTGCCGAATACTCCCTCCCTGGCCAGGTTGTTAATGCTCCTTTGGACACGCAAGACCGTTCGGAGTCATCTTTTCTGGCTTGAATTCTTCGCATGGTCAACACCAAGGACACCTACCCTTGTACGTAGTCTCTACCAATTTCAGACAAGATCATATTTAGCGTCGTTTGTGGGAACTTCACCTGAATTTGAAATGCAGAGATGGAAGAGGCATGAAAACTCATTGCCATTACCTTATTATAAGAAGACTTGGAGCTACTAATAGTTACTTGAGTGCAGAAGTTAGTGTAGCAACAATAGGTAGTAGTTGGATGTCCTTTATAGAACAACCTTGCTGCGTCAATAACGGGTCCTCACACTGAACGACAGACCCAAGTGGAAGCCCCAACTGGGTTCCAACAAGTTCCTCCTCGTCCAATAGGCTTTGTGCAAGTGCATGTGCAGTCGAGCAGTGTGTCGCCTATACCGCCCTCCCTGGTTGTGTATCATAGGGCACTATTCCTCACCCCATTTGACGATATGGGAAGAGTGGAAAGGCCCCAAACATCATCTTCTAGAGACGCGCCTGCTTGGGACCTTCGAAAGAAGAAAGCGTCGATGACTAGTATTTCCCCGAGCGAATAAGTGTGTCGTTCTCTCAAGAAACTTTAGAAGACAAACAGCCGAGTCACTTCCGCCCTTTGACGATCAGAGAATATGGAGAAGTGACGGACCTAGAAGACCATCTACTTAAATTTGAAAACACAGTCATCCTTCATCAATACACAGATGATATTAAGTGTTGAGTGTTCCTTACCACCCTTTCCGGCTTAGCACAAAGATGGTTCATCCAACTCTCGGCTGAGTCCATTTGTTGTTTCAAAATTTTTTGCAAAGCCTTCCTGCACCACTTTGCCAATAGAAGGAGGTATCAAAAGATTAGTCTGAGTCTATTCACACTCAAGCAAGAGGCCAAAGAATCCCTGCAAGCATACATACGGCGATTCAACTAAGTGATACTAGATGTTCCATCCGCCACTTCCAAGATATTAATAAGCGCTTTCTTCTATGGCCTTTTAGAATGAGAGTTTTTTGAGCCCTTGTCAGAAACACCCTAGAGGACTTCGACGATTTGCTGGGGAAAGCAGTTAGATATGTTAATATAGAGGAAGCTAGGCTGCCCGGAAGGAGATGACTGTCTCAACCCCAATCGGTCAAGCCAGTCGGAAATCACCACCACCTTCGAAATGCTTCAGGGATTCCTGCTATCAATCTCCTCATCATGCTAGCAGTGAATGTCATCGGTATGCCAAGAGGCTTTGTCGAATGACTGAGTTAGGAGAAGTGAATAAAGGCTCATCCTCACTTTCCTCCTAATGATCTCCTTCAAGAACATAGTAGGAAGGGCCTAGCAGACATTCAGATCAAACATCCAATCAACATTTGCACATAAAGTCTGATCGGCATCCTCAAGTAGGAGCCAATTAACAATTAAAATCTGAGTGGCAAGTTCAACGGTAGCTCGGTCATATCGAGCGGCTAATCTATCCCTGGGCAGTAGCTTGAGATTATCCATTCAGGTCATCTCGACAAATAAGTATAAAATTTAGATTTTTTATTTTAAAGTTCAAAATATATCCCTATTTTTGGCAATGTAGAAATTTCAGACTCTTGTACCCTTCAGCTGAGTTATAAGCGAGCATGACCTCATGCCCAAGCTTCAAGGCATCCGGGTCACATACCGTGCCTCCACTCTTCATGGTATTTGGGTCATACACTGTGCCTCCCAAACTCTCTTGCCGATCGGCCGAGTTATAAGTGAGCATGCCCTTACACCTATGTTTCAAGGCATTCAGGTAATATACCATGCCTCCTCAGCCCTCCAAGGCATTCAGGTTATACACCGTGCCTCCGAAACTCTCCTACTAATTGTCCGAGTTATAAGCGAACATGCCTCCTCAATTCTCCAAGTCATTTAGGTCATACACCGTGCCTTCCAGATTCTCATGCTGATCGACAGAGTTATAAGCTGGCATGCCCTCGCACCCAAATTCCAAGGTACTCGGGTCATACACTTTGCCTCAACTCTCTAAGGCATCCGGATCATACACCATGTCTCTACTCTTCAAGGAATTCGGGTCATACATTGTGCCTCTTTGACTCTCGTGCTAATTGGCCGAGTTATAAGAGAGCATGCCCTCTCGCCCATATTCTAAGGCATTTGATTCATGCACCATGCCTCCTCAGTTTTGCAAGGCATTCAGGTTATACACCATGCCTCCCAGACTCTCGTGTCGATCGACTAAGTTATAAGCGAGTATGCCCTCTCACCCAATCTTCAAGGCATCCTAGTCACACACGATGCCTCCTCAGTTCTCTAAGGTATTCGAGTCATATATCATACCTCCCAGACTCTCATGCTAATCGACCGAGTTATAAGTGAGCATGCCCCCGTGCCCAAGCTTCAAGGCATCCAGGTTATACACCTTGCCTCAGCTCTCTAAGGCATTCGAGTCATACACTGTGTCTCCCAGACTTTTGTGCTAACCGACAGAGTTATAAGTAAGTATACCCTCGTGCCCAAGCTCCAAGGCACTCGGGCCATACACCGTGCCTATGCTCTCCAAGGCATCCAAGTCATACACCATGCCTCCATCACTAAGTCCCAGACTCTCGTGTTGATCGGCTGAATTATAAGTGAGTTTGTTCTCATGACTAAGGCTTAGACTCTCGAGCCATTCGATTAAGTTATAAATGAGCTTACTCTCACGACTAAGTCCTAGACTCTCGTGTTGATCACCCGAGTTATAAGTAATTAAGCTTACTCTCACGGCTAAGTCCCCGACTCTCGAGCCATTCGACTAAGTTATACGTGAGCTTGCTCTCACGCATAAGTCTTAAGCATCATTGTACCCACAATAAGTAGTAAATTTGAACTAGCGAAGTAAGACCTTTTTTAAAAAAAAAGAGAAGGCATGGCAAAAGGCTAAGAATTAAAAGCATTTAAGACATAAAAGTAAGGACAAAAGATATACAATAAAGCAACACAAGCCTCTTTGAAATGATGTCAGGTCGAGTCGAGCAATGATATGAAGGAGGAGTGTTTGGTCGGGAGCCAAAGGACACTAGAGTCATCAATAACAAGTGTAGCATCAGCTTGAGCCAGGCGTCATAACAAAGAGCAAACGTTCGATCAAAAGACAGGGTGACACCAACAACACAAGCGTCTAGTCAATCAGACCGGTAACATCCTTCGATTAGACTTGAAAGAGAGGCTTGTGATGTGGTGAATAAGGTAGAACCTCTAAGTCGGGTCAAAGTCAAGGAGTGTCAACATTCGAAGCCAATATATATGTCCAGTGCATACGATTGTCTCAACTGAACGACCATCCGACCGGACCCTTAATCCAACTAGACCCTTTGACCGTTGGATCATGGTTGGAGTTTTGAATCGAGTCAGTACCCTCCACAGCAAAGTCCTCTTCATCACTTAGGCTACTATGATCATCTATTCCGGCTGAGTCATCTAGCCGAACGAACCTATGGTCCGATCGGACAAACTGAACAGTTGGTCTAATCGAACTCAGTGGCCAAACTGAAAGGACAAGCAGAGGAGGAATCCCCGACAACATCCCCTAAATCCAACCCCGTGGCTCTTGCATGCAATAGCCAGTTGGGCTTTATGAAGGGCTCGGTCGGCTTGCCAGGTGAGCATATTGTGAGCCGCTCAACCCCAACAATCTCATATTCCTTTTTGACATTTTGTGCTATATGGAGGACAGAGGATATTCTACATGCAAATTGTACACCAGAAGCTTCCAGCCTACCAAACGCAGGGATTGTGTATTCATTTTAGGAAAGGTGTTAGAGCATCTTTTATGGTCTGTCCTTTTTGGAAGTGCTTTGAGATTTGTGCATAAACAAACAGTAACACTATAAAATGAGGTCTCCATCTATAAGCATAGGTACACGATGCGATGTTACACAACTTTACATACTTATAGCCATTGTTTATTTACCGTTCATCTCCTTCAATCAGATGACTAACTTGAGCGTCGGAAGGTCTATGTCGATGCCCCCTCCTTGGCTCGGTTGCTAATACTCCTTTGGACACGCAGGACTATTCAAAGTCATCTTTTCTAGCTTTGAGTCTTCACACAGTCAATATCAGGGCCACCTACCCAGTACACCATCTCCATCGTATCAAACATATATATATAAGAGAAATGATACCCTGCACACTCCTGAGCGACCCTCATAGGTCCCCGGGGGCTCGGATACCCGCTTGGGCATCTAACCTGTGAGGGTCGCGTAAAAATGTACTGGGTAAGGATGTGCAAGATATATATGCTGTCCAACACTTTCTGCACGATCGTGAGAGAAATCCAACGTGGGTTATTTGGCACGACCAAAACTCAAATTTTTTAATCCATTTATCATCTGTATGCAATAACTTCTCTTTTTTATCTTAAATTAAAATAAACAACTCATTTCTCTCTCCTATGATTGCATGCAACAATCACTATGGTAATAATTTTTAAATGTGATGTAGTTGCTAAAACATTGTAGCAACTATTACACAACAACTGATACAATATTATAGCAGCTACTACAGTAGCTGCTACAACATATAACAGTTATTATGAAGCTACTAGTTGTAGAAGCTACTATACAGTTGTAGCAGTTATAACTACAGTATTGTTATAATATCTATAGCACCATTATAGCAGTTACTACACAGTTATAGCAGTTACTGCACAGTTGTAGCAGCTATAGCACTGTTGTAGTAGCTATTACACCATTGTAGTAGTTACTGTATAGTTGTAGCAAATACTGTACAGTTGTACCAACTACAATTCAGTTGCAACTATTTTACAGTTATAACAACTACTGTATAGTTATAGCAGTTACTGTACAACTCTAAAAGCTATTTCATTATTATAGCAACTACTACATAATAGCTGCTACAATGTGGTATCATCAATATCATAATGATTGTTGTATGTAATAATAGAAGAGAGAAAATAAAATTTTATTTTAAGAGAAAAAAGAGAAAAATTATTACATATATATAAGAGAGATTAAAAAAAATTAAATTTTAACCAGGTCAGATTAATCACGTCGGATGCCCTTCATGATATTGCAAAAAAACGCACAACATATCATTTTGCTCTTTATATGTATAGTTTAAGAGGATGGTAGGTCCATGTACCAGTGAACCATCATTCACAATGTCTCCTAGCTATCCTACAGCAATTCTCAAGTATGCTAATGCACGGGAGGATAATGTACGGTTGCTATGATAATGTCAGGCTTTCTGTCTTCAATCAGCAATACAACAAGTAGAGATTCAGAAACTTATACCCAAAGAATAATGATAAACATAGAAAATTAGTGGGCTGTGTAGCAAAAAGAAATCTAAACTTAGGCTAATCTTGTCTTTGTTTTTGTTCTAATCCTAATCAATGTACCTCTTACCATCTATCCCCGACCAAATTAGGTTATTATCAGCAGATATTTTTAACAGCCACCAACTGTTTCCATGTCCTTCTGAGCAAGTAAGATATCAGTCAGGAGGGTGGAAATGACAAGAGCCAGTGCCCACTTTGATCGCCTTAATAATGCATGGAGATCTCCAACCTGGAAAATGGCAGTATTCCAAGCAGTCACGTTGAGAGGTTTCTTGAACAGTTTTACAGTTTTACTGAACTGATGAAGAATACAATGATGGAACAACCAGAGTTAGAATTAACTTTACCCTTCTCTATGCTTCGATGCACGTTTCTCAATGTTTTCACGGAGGATTAATTCTGGTTAATACGAGATTAATAACCTATACCATAATTGTCATTAAAAAAAATTAAACCTCAAATAAATGATCTAATACTTTACGTATGTAGGAGGTTTAAGATGTTGAATGTAAATTCAACATAAATCTGCTAATCAGATTTTAATGATGAATGGACTTAGATCCCTACCTAATGTACCTAGTATATAAGGAGATTTTAAGAAATTTCCTTTGATTTTAAATATTTTGTATCAAAAGTATTTTTTTGATTGTCTTCTTTGAACTCTTTTCCATTGAGGCCAAGTTAAAAATTATCATCCAATTCTATAGAAGATTTTCAGAATCAATTATGATAATAAGTGAGCGATACAATGGTTGTTGCGATGAATTCAAGTTAGTTCTTTGTTAGTCATTATTTTGATTTTCAATTTTGATGTTAAGGGTTGATGATCGTTAAATTTGTTATTGATGCATCCTTTAATTTTTGTGAATAACTATTTCTTTCAAGTTACAATTTCACCCGTGACAAATCAGTCATGGTCGGTCCCAAGCTCGCATAAAGGAAGAGGGTTGCGTTAGACTGCCAACCGACGTTAAAACTATGTCAAATATTCAATGAATTGATCCATTAAACTATTGTGCTAATGCTAGGTTGTTCCTCAGAAGGAACGCATTGTAAGGTCCGACTGTAGCATTTCGGCAAGGACCACTACACCTCCAGAATTTGGGTATAGTGCTAAATATGAAAAGTTCGAGTTGCAAGGTCAAAATGTAACGTATCGACAAGGACCGCTACATCTCCATGAGAACTTGGGTGTAGTGTTAAATATGCAAGAATTCTCACATCATAGGTTTGATAAGAACAAATATCATACGAAAACTAATAATTTAACATTTGAAACATGAAACATAGGAACTCTCACTAGTAAATTAATGGAGACAATAGATACGGTGATCAGAAGAAGAATTAGTATTTTGTGTATACAAAAGACAAAATGGGTAGGTGAGAAATCAAATTTGATAAAGAACTTGCAAGTGATGGTACACAGGAAAGAGTTAAGAAAGAAATGGAGTGAGTATTGTTGTAGATAGTTTGTTAAATGATTAAGTTGTAGTAGTAGTTAGAAAAGAGGACAGAATTATAACCCTTAAGATAATAGTGGCAAAAGAAACTATGAACATAATTAGTGTCTATGTACTGCAAGTAGGATTAGATGAAGCTACCAAATCAAGGTTTTGGGATGACTTAGATGAAATATTATAAAATATTCCGTAAATGATTTTAATAGAAGGTGATCTAAATGGATATGTCAGAGTGAAAAATGAGGAATATGAGAGGGTATGTGAGGGTTATGGGTTTAGAACAAGAAATGAGGAAGGGAAAACTATATTAGATTTTGCGATAGTATATGACTTTATATTAACTAATATGTTTTTTAAGAAAAGAGAAAAACACTTAGTCATGTTCAAAAGTGAGAATAAAAAATCATAAATTGGCTCTCTTATGGTTAGAAAGAAGGATAAAAAGATTTGTAAAGATTGCAAGATCATCTATGGAGAAAGCTTAACTACCCAACATAGGTTAGTAGTGTTGGATATACACCTCAAACATAACATCAATAGAAAAAAATATATACGAGTCCTAGAATTAAGTGGTGGAAGTTAAAGGATGAGAATCAAAATATATTTAAGGAGAAGGTAGGAGTATAAGTATTAGATGAAATATACTTTGATTCTAATACGACATAGGATAAAATGGTATCAAAATTGAAAATAGTAGCTAAGAGTGTACTAAGTGAGTCAAAGGGACATGTACCACTAAGTAAAGAATTTTGATGGCAGAATCAGAAAGTACAAGAGAAAGTAAAGAAAAAAAAATAACTTATAAGGAATTATATATTTATAAGAATGAAGAAAACTTAATATATATATATATATATATATATATATATATATATATAATAAGAAAGAAGCTAAGAAAGTAGTGAATGAAGCAAATAATGAAATTTTTGAATGATTATGTTAAAAATTAGATATAAAAGAAGGGGACAGAGACATTTATAGAATAACTAAAGTGAGAGAAAGGAAGATAAGAAATCTTATTCAAATAAAATATATTAAAGATGAATGTAATAAGGTACTAGTAAATGATGGAGAAATAAAAGAATGGTGGAAGAGGTATTTTCATCAACTTTTTAATAAAGATTTAAATGATCAACTTAACTTAGGTAATTTAAGTAAGTTAAATGAGTATAGTAATTTAAATTTTTATTATAGAATTCAAACTTCAGAAGTATAACAAGCTTTAAATGAGATGCATAATGGAAAAGTTGTTGGACCAGATGATATTCCAATAGAAGTATGGAAGTGCATAGGGAAATAAGGTATTGAATGACTTACAAAATTATTTAGCATGATATTGAAAATGAAAAGAATGTCTTATCAATGTGGTTAAATAAGAACAAGGGAGATGTATAAAATTGTATAAACTATAAGGGTATTAAACTAATGAGTCATACTATGAAACTTTGGGGAAAAGTAATAAAAAAAAATATTAAGAAAGGAGACCATGGTGACTAAAAATTAATTTGGGTTCATGCCTGAAAAATCGACAATAGAAGTTATACATTTTCTTAGACAATTAATTAAAAACTATCAAAAGCAAAAATAAGATCTACACATGCTATTCATTGACTTAGAAAAAACTTATGATAGACTCCCAAGAGAAATTATATGAAGAATTCTAGAAAAGAGAGGTGTTAGCGTAATATATATTGAACTAATTAAAGATATGTGCGAGGATATAATGATTAGAGTAAAGATTTCAGGCGGAGTAACTGAAGTATTTTTAATAAATATAAGGCTACATAAAGAATCAACTCTAAATCCCTCTTTTTTATACTAATTATGGATGAACTCATTGCACACATTCAAGACACAGTACCGTGGTACATATTATTTGCAGATGATATTATTTTGGTAAATGAAACACGTAAAGGAGTAAATACTAAACTAGAATCTTGGCGGAAAACACTAGAAGGGAAAGTTTTAGGCTTAGTAGAATAAAGACAGAATATATGAAATTTAAGTTTAGTAATATTAGATGATCTTGTCCGAAAGTCGGGGAGACGGATGTTAGGGATGTGGCACTCTGTTGACCTCCTGTGGACTTTGCTCCCACCTGCAACACAAGTAACATCAGTGTCGAGCCAGGGAAGGGGCCCCCTGCGATGGCCCTCCGACGTTCAAGTCAGCCTCCAGCGAAGCAAGAAGAAACAGGAACTGTAGCTCAATAGTAGAAATCACGAGAGAAGCATACCTCCGCCGATGCCTGGACCCCCACTTTATATGGGCTTCTGTAGCGTGTGTGCACGCTTCTTAAAGTGGGCACAATATCCTAAGCTTTCCTTGAAGAGGCATGTTAGTAAAGTGTCTCTGACACAGTACCTTAACGGGTCGACCATATCTCTGAAGTGACAATGGAAGCTTCCGTCGTACGATCCTCTGTTTGACCATGCCGCCTGTCAACGACACTAACTCCCAAAAGGATGTAGAAGGATATCCTACTGTATCTATTGCTTAGCCGAACGGAATGGACGCTCGGCTGAAAGTCCCCTCTAGTGTCGCCCATTGTTGGGTCGAGCGGGATGACCGCTCGGCCTGAGTGTCCGTTGTCTCGCTGATGAATCTACTACTTGGCCGAGCGGGGTAGCCGCTCGGCCAATACTTCTACTGTCTAGCTACTGCACGTGTACCTTGACCGAACGGGATGGCCACTCGGCTATAGTAGCGTTGTCCGTGTATGGTCTGCTTGGCCATGACTCTACTTTGCTGTTTTGAGTATTGATGTAAGGCCGAGAGAGGTAGCGGCCCGGCCTGCTTCTGTAGACACTTGGCGTTCATTCTTGTATTGAGCGTCTTAGCTCAGCTGGTGCCCGAGTTAGTGATGATGTCGGATCGGGCCTTTCATATCTCGGTCGGGAGAACCACTCGCCCGCCAGGCCAGTGATAGTGGGGTGTTGACCGCTTTGACTTTGACCTCCATTGTGGCGAAGACCTTTCCCAAGGTGAGCTCCTCTTTATCACCACATCATTAGACATAATGAGACAATTGTTAAGATAGGAGATGACAATTTTTCTGAAACCGAGAGCTTTAGATATTTAGGATTATTTTTGTAAAATGATGGAAGGATTGATAGAGATGTCTGACATAGAATACAAGTAGGATGATTGAAATAGAGGTGAGCGTCAAGTGTAACTTAAAAAACTTAAAAAAAGTATCTCTAAAACTTTAAAAAAATTCTGCAAAACCTCAGTTAAACCTGCTATGTTATAGGAACTGAATGTTGAGCTATAACTCGAGCACATGAGCAAAATATGAGAGTTGTAGAGATGAGGATGCTAAGGTAGATGTGTGGACATACGAGAATAAACAGAATAAGAAATGATATCATTAGAAAGAAAGTCGGAGTTGCATCTATTGAGAAAAATTTCGAAAGACATGTTTAAGATGATACAAACATGTATTTAGATGACTAATAAATATTTCAATATGCGATGTAAAACTATGACATATACTCATATCAAACGAGGAAGAGGAAAATCAAAAAAGACTTATTTAATAATAATAAAATAAGATAAAATTTATTTAAATATAAATGATGATATAATAAAAAATAGAGATCTATAATATAAAATAATTTATATAGTTGACCTTATTTATTGGGATAAAATTTATAAATAATTGTTGTTGTATTCCTTTCAAGTCATTGTTCACAAGCGTAGATGAAAAACTTACAAAAGCGACACCTATCATTTCACAAAAAGGAAAAAAAAAAAAATTGTCCGTCGAAATTAGAAGACAAAGCCGGTCGGTTTGGCTCCACCAAAAAGCAACAAGTTGAAGACAAGTGCCATTGCAGGATTCGGTCTTGAACAGCTAACTCCGACCACTACTAACCTTTTTTTTTTTTTTATGAAATTAAATATTTTTGATGAACAACCACTACTAACTTTACTGCTTAAACATGATGTTATTGATGTCTGATGACAGCAACATGGGGAAGAAAGAGAGGATCTCAGAACACCAATCAATTTACTGTTAGATAGCATTTTCTTGGTCTTAAGAAGACTGTTGCTTGAAATGTGACTCGCTGATCTTGTATTCTTCGTACTAATTATCAGAAGAGTGATGAAATCTAAAAAGCCCTTATCTGATTCACAAATCAAATCCTTCATCAATTGGATGTTCTTTTTTTCAAAAGAAGTAGATCAGATCTCACACGGAGAGTTTTTCGGAACTTATCTAGTCTCTTGTTCTTGCATTTGGACATTTCCATCCCATTGAGGAAAAAATAGTAGGTTTTATACTGCTATAAGTGGATGGTTATGACAACTACAGTGTAGTTACCATCTACATCATCCACTATCAACATCTTCCACTCGTCCAAATCAAGTCACAAAAGCCAAATAAGAAATCACAAAGATCATATAAGATATCCATTCATACTTAAGAAAAAATAGTTCATGTAACATCAAACATACTTAACAATTAATACTTAGAAAGTTATTACATCTTACATAATCATTCTTCAAAATAAATTTGAAGCATCAACATCTTGTATTTATTCCGGATTAAATTATTTGCATTAATACGAACATTTCTAATCTCTTACAATGACTATTATGTCGAGAGCATGTTCAATATCTTCAATTATACAATTATTCGCAATCACATTTTAAGTACTTAATAAAAAAATATAATTGGTCGATCAGAATGTCAAAGATGTAAATTTTATTTTAATCTTCTTTTTTAACTAGAATCTATTTATTCTAATCAGTCACTTTACTAGTTATGTTTCATAGACCGAATTATTTATAGTTAATAGGATATATGCTAAAGTAGTAAACACTGATTTGAATTTCAAGCAGACAACTAAATAGACACTTAGGGTAAACTAAGACTCAAGAGTCTCACATGAAGAGAAGTAGGGATCTATTCACTCATTATCTTTATTGTCGCTATAGCACATATGATATGAATCACACACTATGATGTTTTTCTCTTTACTAATAAAGAGTGCATATTTTTCTCAATTTTAACATCATACAGATTTTTATTCTAGACATTCTCAATCTCTAATTCTGAATTCAACTCATGAATTCAACTAGCTTCCAGCAAGTTCAGTAAATAGTGGGTTCATTTACTCAATCATTGTCAATTCATAAATGATCCCATCTTGATACAACAATCAAGGCGACCCCCAACTTACATGTATGCCTCGATGCACAACTTCATTAGTTATCTTATAAGTAATAGTCTAACCTGTATTTGTATTTAACAAAATAGAAATGTTTGTCTATATGGATAAACCTATCTCAACCTGCCAACATACTCAATGACACTTTATCCAAATGTAACAAAGATATTTACACTGAATAGACCATGACATTTCATATATCTAATTTTCTTTACAATGTGTTATATTTTTTAAAGTCCCAAAAATTTCACATTGTTGGTGCCGTTAGCACTAACGGTCTAACTCAGGTTTTGATGAATGACAAATTAGGTTAAGTTAGGTTTGTCGTTATCTAACACTCTGATCGAGTGTGCAGGCTAAGTCCAGACAGGTCGACGGGCTGACCGGATGTCTGGCACGAAGTCCAAGCGGGTCGACGGGCTGACCAGACGCTTAGCACGAAGTCCAAATGGGTCGACAGGTTGACCGGATATTTGGCACGAAGTCCAAGCGGGTCGATGGGCCAACCGGATGCTTGGCACGAAGTCCAGCTAGGTCGAAGGGCTGACCAGATAGCTGGCGAGAAGTCCAGACGGGTCGAAGGGCTGACCAGACGTCTGGCAAGTGAGTAATGATAAGTCACTGGAAGGGAGTGACTATGAGGACGCGTTCCCGGGAAGGGAACATTAGGCGTCGATCCGGCTTAGATCCATTTCGGATATCTAAGTCGAGATCGTGACTAGATTCCGGTCTCAGAAAGACGGAATCTAAGTCATACTCTTGATATTGAATTTATAAACTGTGCTAACACTTTATTTTGTAGGATACATATTATATATTTGCCTCGGACTAACCTTGTCTTGCAGGAAAAGGAATTTCTGGAGAAAGGTGGTCCGGGTGCCCGGAAGGTAATTTCTATCCTGATCACATCGTCGCCACGTGGAGCACGCTGGTTGGACCTGCTACGTCACACCAGGGTGCCCGGAAGGGATCCGGGGCACCCCGACCGTCCCATAAAAGGAGGGTTAGAGGTGGAGCCTAAGAATAACTAACAAGAAGATCTTCTACTGCTTGCTCTGCTGCTCTGCGCTCCTGCGATGCTAATGAAGCTCCGACAACGTGCCTTTTTCCTTTTCGATTTATTCCTTTGTCGGTATTGCTTTTATTTCCATTAGCATTTCATCACTTAGTTTGTAATAATTTTCGAACTGCTAGTGATTGCCCACCGAAAGCACTCAACGAGTGTGGGCCTTGGAGTAGGAGTCGACATAGGCTCCGAACCAAGTAAAATTGGTCTGTGTGAGCATTGCTTACTTTTTCCGCTGCGCTTAACTCTTTTCGAAAGAATTTTCGTAATCGATATTCATCCCCCCTCTATCGAAACATCACGATCCAACACACATGTCCTTGAAATGATTCTTTAGTCAATGACTTAGTAAAAGGATCTATAAGCATAACACGTATAGAGATGTACTCAAGAACTATCTTTTTCTTGTCAACAATATCCTTTACAAAATTATATTTAATAGATATTTCCTTACTCTTGTTATGATATTGAGGATCCTTAGAAAAAGCTATAACAGCTTGATTGTCATAGTACATTATAACATGACTCCCACTATTCTCAGCAATGTTTAGATGTTTCAAGAACCTTCTTAACCAGACGACTTCTTATACAGCTGTTGCACAAGCCACATACTTAACTTCTATTGTCGATGGTACTACACAAGCCTGCTTGTTGTTGTTCTATAAGATGACACCACAATTCAACAAGAAGACATAGCCAGATGTGGATTTTTTATCATCATGGTCTCCTTCCCAAATATCTGTGTGGTCCTTCAAACTCATGTTAGATCTTTCAAAATAGAAACAATAATCTGCTATCCTTTTGAGATATCTGAATATCCTCTTCACTACTTTCTAATATCTCAATCTTCGGTTTGACTGAAAATGATTACTAAGCTGAATGCATAGCTGATATCAGGACGTGTACACAACATAGTGTACATTAAACTATCAATGACACTGACATATGATTTTTTCTACATCTTGGCTATTTCTTCAAGAGTATTGGGATACATACTTTTGCTCTTTTCGATACCCCTCACTATTGGTGTTTGTTCAATATTTCAATTTGAAATATTAAAGTATTGTAGCATTTTAGTGATATAAGACTCTTAAGACAAATCCAAAAGTATTTTTGATCAATCTCTAATGATCTTTACTCCTAATTAGATATACTCGGCTTCTCTCATATCTATTATATCAAATTGTGATGAAAGTCATTATTTGACTTCTATCACAAACTTTATGTCATTTTTAGCTCTTAGCATATCATCAACATATAATGATAAGATGAACAACTTTCTTTTTTCTTTTCTTAGGTAAACACAATAATCCTTATTGATCATTTTGAAACCATAAGATAAAATAATTTTATTAAATCTTATGTCTCATTATCTTAATGCTTGTTTTAATCCATATATAGACTTTTTAAGTCTGCATACTTAATTCTCTTGGCTTTCAGCAATGAAACCTTCTGGATATACCATATAAATTTCCTGATCAAGATTACCATTAAGGAATCCATTTTTACATCCATCTAATATAATTTCAAGTTAAAATGTGCTACTATAGCTAAGATGATATGTATTGATATAAATTTCATAATATGGGAAAATGTCTCTTTAAAATCAATACCCTCCATTTAGGTATATCCTTTCACAACTAGACAAGCTTTGTATCGATTAATCGACCTATATACTTTATTCTTAATTTTGAGAATCCATTTATTCCCAATAGTCCATTGGCCTGGAGGAAGATTGACTAAATCTCAAACTTGAATCTTTCTCATAAACTTCATTTCCTCATCCATTGCAATTTTCTATTTTTTTCTAACTAAGCATTTCAATGCTTCCTCAACCATTCGAGCTTCCTCATCATCAACTGGGAGAATCATTAATGTCTTATTCTCAATGTCAAACATTTTTTGAGGAATAATCTGACGACTACTTCATCATAGGTTAGACTATTGAGAAACTAATTCATTGACAAATCACATCCACTAGGTTGAATATATTCAAGCATCTCTCGTGATGCCTTGTTCATTAATAATGGAACATTAGGAATTTTCTTATCAACTCCATCTCTTATTGAGAACTCAGTTTTGAGAAAAATAACATCTCTTGACTTTATTCAGAGATGGTTCCATCTTGTTGCTCATCAATGAAAACATAACCTTTAAAAGTATCAGAACACCTTATAAAGATACACTTCTTACCCTCGAGTCCTAATTTTTCATATTTGTGAGTTTTATCATGAACATAATCAGCAAACTTCTAAGGTCTCGATTATTCAATTTTGATTTTCTATCTGTCCAACGTTCATATGGAGTAGAAGGTGTTGGTTGCTACTCGGAAAACCTAGAGGTTCCACTGTACAAAAATTTTGTACAAAGGTCTGAACCTTTTCCTAGCTACCATGTGTTCTTTTAAATTAAATTTTGGATCGCCTGCGGAACTTAACACGTTTTATCCAAAACTTAATCTATTTGTTCTTTTAGGTTTAGACTTGGATCTCCCGCGGAACTTAACACGTTCAATCCAAATCACCTTAAGTTATTAATTCCATTAAATATTAATTTCCATAATTGGTTCCCAGTACTGACGTGGCGAGGCACATGGTCTTCTTGGATATGGGAGCAACCACAACCGACTAGACAAAACCTTTTATGGAAAGCTAATATTTAATTTCCTAAAATAACTTTAGGTTAACAGAAAGGAACAATCAAATCACAAGGAAAAATAAATCAAAAGAACACAACATCAAAAAACATATTCGAAATACTAGAATCGTAAGCCTCTTGTATTTGGTATTATTTCCAAAAATAACTAGTATGATACGGAAAGAAAAATTACTAGTTATACCTTTTAGAAAGACCTCTTGATCTTCTACTGTATTCCTCTTCTAACCTCGGACGTTGTATGGGCAACGATCTTCCAAGATGAGAAACCACCAAACACCTTCTTCTCCTCCTAGCTAGGTTCGGCCAAAACAAGAAAGCTTCACCAAGGAAGAAGAAAAAAAACACCAACCAAGCTCCAAGGGATGCAAGCTTTCTCTCCTTCTTCTTCTTCTTCTCCAAGTAGTATTCGGCCACCACAAGAGCTCCAAGGGAGATGAAGAATCCGGCCACCACAAAGAGGAAGAAAGAAAGAGAGGATGGCCGGCCACAACACCAAGGAAAAGAGGGAGAGAACAATAGAAGTTGTACCCCATGAAGGCACCCCTACCCCTTCTTTTATATTCCTTGGCTTTGGCAAATAAGGAAATTTATTTATAATAAAATTTCCTTAACTTTCCTTGACAATAATTAATTAAAAAAAATTTAATAAAATTTCTTAATCAATTAATTATGGCCGGCCACCTCAAATAGAAAAATTAGGAGAGTTTCAATAAACAATTAAAACTTCCTTATTTGTCTTTGGAAATTTAAAAAATTAAAATTTCCCTTTATAATCCCTTCATGGTTGATAAAAAAGAAATTTCTATAATTTTAATTTTTCAACATGTGAATAATTTTTAAAGAGAAAAAATAAAATATCTTTCCAATCTACAAATAAGGAAAGAGATCTAATCACTTTCTTTAATCTTTTGTAGATCCTTTAAAGAGATATTTTAATTTTAGTTCTCTTTAATAAATTATATCTTCCACATAATAAAAAATAAAATTAAAATTCTTTTTAATTTAATTATGGTCGGCCCTCTCTAGCTTGGGTTCAAGCTAGGGTCGGCCACCCATAAACCAAGCTTAGGCCGGCCCTAGCTTGATTCCCAAGCTAGCTTGGCCGGCCCCCTTTAGGTGGGTATAGAAGGTGGGTATAGTACTCTATAAATAAGAGGCTACGATAGGGACCGAGAGGAGGAATTGGTTTTGGTCTCCCGATAAAATTAAGCATCCCGTGTTCGCCCCGAACACACAACTTAATTTTATCAATAATAATTCATTCCACTAGAGAACTATTATTGAACTACCGCACCAATCCCAAATTATATTTTTGGGCTCCTTCTTATTATGAGTGTATTAGTCTCCCTGTTTTTAAGATATCGAATCTCCACTAATTAAGTGAGTTACTGACAACTCATTTAATTAATATCTTAGTCCAAGAGTAGTACCACTCAACCTTATCGTCATGTCGGACTAAATCCACCTGCAGGGTTTAACATGACAATCCTTATGAGCTCCTCTTGGGGGCATTATCAACCTAGTATCTCTAGGACACAGTTTCCTTCTATAATCAACAACACACACTATAAGTGATATCATTTCCCAACTTATTGGGTTTATTGATTCATCGAACTAAATCTCACCCATTGATAAATTAAAGAAATAAACATCAAATATATGTGCTTGTTATTATATTAGGATTAAGAGCACACACTTCCATAATAACTGAGGTTTTTGTTTCTTTATAAAGTCAGTATAAAAGAAACGACCTCAAATGGTCCTACTCAATACACTCTAATTGTACTAGTGTAATTATATAGTCAAGATAAACTAATTCCTAATTACACTACGACCTTCCAATGGTTTGTTCTTTCCATTTTGGTCGTGAGCTACTGTTTATAATTTATAAGGTGCTGATAACATCATCTTCTATATATGTGACACCACATACTATGTTATCTACAATATAAATTAATTGAACAACTACAAACAAATATAGATAAATTGACCAAATGTGATTCTTTATTCAACATAAATGTTTACAAAAGCTTAGGCTTTCAGTATACACTCCAACAATCTCCCACTTATACTAATGACTAAGCTGCCATATCTACTACCATACATCTGATTCCCATTCCCTCCACATGCCGATCGAAAGCTTTCGCCGGAAGGGCCTTAGTGAAAGGATCTGCCAGGATATCTGCTGATGCAATCTTGGCGATGACAACTTCTCCTCGCTTCACGATATCTCGTATCAGGTGGTACTTGCGCTCTATATGTTTACTTGCCTTATGAGCTCGTGATTCCTTCGAGTTTGCAACTGCACCGCTATTATCACAATAAATTGTGATGATTTTGGGCAAACCAGGAATCACATCTAAGTCCATTAGAAAGTTCCTGAGCCATACTACTTCTTTAGCTGCCTCAGAGGCTGCTACATACTCAGCTTCCATGGTTGAGTCCGAAACACATTTCTACTTAACACTCCTCCATGAAATGGCTCCACCTCCTAAAGTAAACACATAGCCTGATGTAGACTTACTGTTGTCCCTATCTGAATGGAAATCTGAATCCGTGTAACCCACAGGGAGCAAATCGTCTGCTTGGTAAACTAGCATATAATCTCTAGTCCTTCTCAGGTACTTTAATATATGCTTTACCGCAGTCCAATGTCCTTGTCCAGGGTTACTCTGATATCTGCTGACCATGCCCACGGCAAAATAAATATCAGGTCTCGTACATAGCATTGCATACATAAGGCTTCCTACAGCCGAGGCATAAGGAACTACTTTTATGTCTTCTATCTCCTTTGATGTCTTAGGAGACATCTCTTTAGATAGAGCTATTCCATGCCTAAAAGGTAAGAAACCTTTCTTGGAATCCTGCATGCTAAAACGAGCAAGGATTGTATCTATATATGAAGTTTGGGACAGACACAACATTCTTTTCTTGCGATCCCTTATTACTTTGATCCCAAGAATGTGTGCACACTCTCCTAAGTCCTTCATATCAAATTATTTGGACAACCATACCCTTACGTCTGATAAACCTTGACATTGTTGCCAATTAACAAAATATCATCTACGTATAGTACAAGAAATACCACCACGTTTCCGTTACACTTCTTATATACACAAGACTCATCCGGACTTTGAATAAATCCATATGACAGGATTACTTCATTAAACCGGATGTTTCAAGATCTTGAAGCTTGCTTCAGTCCATAAATGGACCGATTGAGCTTGCACACTAGATGCTCTTTGCCTTTTTCAATGAACCCTTCTGGTTGCTTCATATGGATGTTCTCTTCAAGACTTCCATTAAGGAAAGTTGTCTTGACATCCATTTGCCAAATCTCATAATCCATATGAGCAGCAATGGATAAGAGTATCCGGATAGACTTAAGCATGGCTACCGGTGAAAAGGTTTCCTCATAATCGATTCCCTCTTTCTGAGTGTACCCTTTCGCAACAAGCCTAGCTTTGAAGGTTTCTACCTTCCCGTCTGTCCCTCTTTTCCTTTTGTAGATCCACTTGCATCCAACGGCCTTTACACCATCAAGTGGTTCTACAAGCTCCCAGACCTTATTAGAGTACATAGACTCTATTTCAGAATTCATCGCCTTTTGTCAAGATGCTGCATCTATATCTTGGAGTGCTTTGTCATATGTCCGGGGATCAGGTTCATGTTTACCCAGGATCAAGTCCGAAGACTCTCCCAAAAACATGAATCTCTCAGGCTGCCTTACAACCCTCCCACTACGACGAGACACTGTCTGTGGTTGTGTATCATGTGTGACACGTGTTGCAGTTTCTTGTGGTACTTCATCTTGTACTATTGGTACTAAAGTAGACGTGTCCTCTCTTAGTTCTTCCAAAACAACTTTACTACTGGGCTTGTGATCTATTATATAGTCTTCTTCTAAAAACTGGGCATTGGTGCTAACAATGACCTTCTGGTCTTTAGGACTATAAAATAAACCTCCTTTCGTTCCTTTGGGATATCCCACAAACACTCGAACTTCTGTACGAGATTCTAACTTATCAGCATCTGGTTTCAGCACATGTGCTGGACTACCCCAAATCCGAATATGTCTTAGACTGGGTTTTCGCCCATTCCACAATTCTGTGGGAGTAGAAGAAACTGATTTAGAAGGTACTAAGTTCAGAATATCTTTCCAGAGCATATCCCCAAAACGAATTTGGTAATTCTGAATAACTCATCATCGATCTAACTATCTCCATAAGAGTCATATTCCTTCGTTCTGCTACACCATTCTGTTGGGGTGTTCCAGGTGCAGACAATTGGGATTGAATCCCGGCCTCTGATAAGTAATTCCTAAACTCTCCTAAGAGGTATTCGCCACCACGATCAGATCGTAGTGTCTTGATACTTTTACCTAGTCGTTTCTCTACATCAGCCTTGTATTCTTTGAACTTATCAAAGCACTCGGACTTGCGGCGCATTAGGTAAATGTATCCGTATCTTGAATAATCATCTATAAAAGAGACAAAATATTCAAAACCACCTCTTGCCTGGACAGACATAGGACCACACAAATCAGAATGAACCAATTCTTACACTTCTTTGGCTCTATACCCCTTTGCCTTGAACGACCTCTTGGTCATTTTACCTTCCAAGCAAGATTCACAAGTCGGAAAATGTTCCAACTCTAATGAACCCAAAAGTCCATCGGCTATTAGCCTCTGAATTCTACTTAAGTTAATATGACCAAGCCTTAGATGCCAAAGATATGCTTGGTTCATTTCCGAAGGTTCTTTTCTCTTATTAGAGTTAGAAGATGAGTTATAAATTTCCATGTTTTTCTTTGTGGAAGAAATTGGATTTAAAGTGTACAAATTATCAACTAATGTACCAGAACAGATAATCACTTTATTTCTCTTAATAAATACATCGTTACTGAAAGAAACTGAATATCCATCTAAAAATAGTTTAGAAACTGAAATTAAATTCTTTCTAAAACTGGGTACATAAAGACAATTTCTTAAAACCAAATTTCTATTACTACTAAAAGATAAGTAGATGTCTCCCACTGCAATAGCCGCCACCTTAGTAACATTGCCCATGTAGACGGTAATCTCTCCTTCAGTTAGTCGTCGGGTTTCCTACAACCCCTGCAGGGAATTGCAGACATGATCAGTGGCTCCCGTATCTACACACCAGGTGCTGGTAGATAACACCGCTAAACATGTTTCAACAACTAGAGCATGAGATATACCTTTGTTGTTCTGATTCCTACGAGGACAGTCCGCCTTCCAATGCCCTGACTGCTTGCAGATGAAGCACTTGCCCTTCGGCTTCTTCATTCCAGCTTTAGGTCATATACTCTGAGATTTATTCACTTTCTTTGCTGAACCAACTTGTTTCTTCTTCTTCTTTCCTTTCGGCTTAGAAGTAGAACCATTTTCAACATAGTGAATATGAGAGTTGTGACGAAACAATCCTTGAAGTTCTGTCAGTAGTTCCGCCAATGAATATACCCTTTTGTTCATATTGTAATTCAGGCGGAATTGCTCAAAACTTCTAGGTAGTGTTTGGAGGATCATATCGATCTGGGTTTCCCCATCAATTTCTCCTCCAAGGATCTGTATCTCGTTCAGATAAGCCATCATCTTTAGGATATGATCCCTCATAGGAGTACCCTCTTGCATGGTGGCTGTCATTATCTTTCTCATGGCTTCTTGTCTAGAAGCCCTATCCTGATGACCAAAGAGTTCCTTGAGATTGTTCATAATATCATAGGCTGTTGGTAAATCTTGATGCTGATGTTGCAATACATTTGACATTGAAGCCAAAATGTAACACCGCGCCATCTCATCTGCTTTTACCCATTTCCTATGATATTCAATCTCCTCTTGGGTAGATTCACCAGTAGGTGCTTCAGGGCAAGGCTCAGTCAGTACAAATTTATAGCTTTCAGCAGTAAGAACAATGTCCAGGTTCCTTTTCCAATCTATGTAATTAGGTCCAGTAAGTCTATTCTGTTGAAGTATGATGGACAGTGGGTTGAAAGTCATCCTAAGAATCACAAATAACTTTTGGTCAGAACTCTAAATTTAGAATAATATTGATTCCTCAAACAATACTATTTTAAATTAACCAACACCTCAAAACACCGTGAATATTGTATGCCACGATAGTGTGGACGTATACAAATTCAGCATTTGTAAAAGGAGGGTTTAACCCATTAATTTTATTATCTTGTCAACCTAACTTTTTGACAAATAAAATTAATAGTTGGTATCTTTTGGTCACACAAATAATAGCAGTGACTCCGATGGGGAGGATACTATTAGATGTGTCTAAGTGTATACCATTACTTGACACTAAGTCCATTAATAAGATTATGCCCCTTCCGATGGGGAAGATCACACGCTCTTAATTAACTTCCTATAATCATCCGAAATGGAAGTCTGTTCTAGTGATCCACAAACAAGCTCATCCGATATGGAGGAAGGCACTCAGAGCCAACGCGCAAGCTTGTTTGCATCACTTACAAACCAGTAATGGAGACCATGGGATTTACTTAAAAATCTCTCTCCCACTTAGTTATTTATAAACGAGGAATTTTAACTATGCTAGCCTACTAAACATGTATACTAACATGCACACACAGCACAATATAAAAGCAATAAATAGAAAATCTAATTTTCAACTATTATGTGGAACCGCCACATCAGCGGCCCCCCTAGAGCCGGTCCCACGGATATGGAGGGAGGTAAATGCAGGTACACAGGTGGAAAGTGCATAGCGGAGACGTTAACCCCAGGTAGTGACACCCCGGGGATCGACCCCTGGACCTTTCAGCCATAGAACCATGCACTCCCCATCTGTGCTACGCCCTGGGGACTAATTTTCAACTATTATGGCTTTTATCTATAGTTGTCCTCCGTGTGTTGTCATCCCAAGCTGCTGCCATATTTGGCCACCGCTACTGGGTCTAGCTGTCGCATCCATCTTGCTCCTTGTTCCGCTGCGCCTCTGGTCCTCAGAAGGTTCCTCGCTTTGCAAGATTCAATCCGCGACAAAAATAGAATTTTACATTTTTGATCCTATATTCCATAAAAGGAATGTACATGTATCTAGATCAAAATTAAAATCCTAATAAAACTAAATATAGCTCATGCTGTATTTTATAATACAATCATGCACACACATATAAATGCCCTTGACATGTCCAAGGGTCCAATCACACACATAAAACTATAAGCCATAATAGTTGGATCCTGCATCCACAAAGTTAGCACATCCTACCATTATCCTGCCTAAATTATGTATGACATGTGCATAATTAAACTAATACCAAATACACAGAGACAAAACCCTAGCTCTGATACCAATTGTTGGTTGCTACTCGAAAAACCTAGAGGTTCCACTGTACAAAAATTTTGTACAAAGGTCTGAACCTTTTCCTAGCTACTATTGTGTTCTTTTGAAATTAATTTTGGAATCGCTAACAGAACTTAACACGTTTGATCCAAAACTTAATCTATTTGTTCTTTTAGGTTTAGACTTGGATCTCCTGCGGAACTTAACACGTTCAATCCAAATCACCTTAAGTTATTAATTCCATTAAATATTAATTTCCATTATTGGTTCCCAGTACTGACGTGGCGAGGCACATGGCCTTCTTGGATATGGGAGCAACCACCACCGACTAGACAAAACCTTTTATGGAAAGCTAATATTTAATTTCCTAAAATAACTTTAGGTCAACCGAAAAGAACAATCAAATCACAAGGAAAAATAAAACAAAAGAACACAACATCGAAAAATATATTCGAAATACTAGAATCGTAAACCTCTTGTATTTGGTATTATTTCCAAAAATAACTAGTATGATGCGGAAAGAAAAATTACTAGTTATACCTTTTAGAAAGACCTTTTGATCTTCTACTGTATTCCTCTTCTAACCTCGGACGTTGTGTGGGCAACGATCTTCCAAGAAGAGAAACCACCAAACACCTTCTTCTCCTCCTAGCTAGGTTCGGCCAAAACAAGAAAGCTTCACCAAGGAAGAAGTAAAAAACACAAACCAAGCTCCAAGGGATGCAAACTTTCTCTCCTTCTTCTTCTTCTTCTTCTCCAAGTAGTATCCGGCCACCACAAGAGCTCCAAGCCAAGAGAAAGGTTCGGCCACCACAAAGAAGAAGAGGGGAAGAGAGGTTGGCCGGCCACACCAAGGAATAAGAGAGGGAGAAAAATAATTAAGGTTGTATCTCATGAAGGCACCCCAACCCCCTCTTTTATATTCCTTAGTCTTGGTAAATTAGGAAATTTAATTACAATAAAATTTCCTTAATTTCCTTGACATGATTTAATTTAGAAAAATAAAATAAAATTTCCTAATTAATCTTATAATGGTCGGCCACATCATAGAGAGAAAAAATTAGACAAGTTTCAATCAACAAATTAAAACTTCCTAATTTGTTTCCGAAAATTTTAAAAATAAAATTTCTCTTCAAAAATCCCTTCATGGTTTATAAAAAGAAATTTCTATAATTTTAATTTTTCAACATGTGAATAATTTTTAGAGAGAGAAAATAAAATATCTTTCCAATCTACAAATAAGGAAAGAGATCTAATCCCAAAAATCACTTTTCCAGTTGCAAAATCACCTAAACTAGATGTTGATGATGTAAGTGTAGGGGATTGTACATTAGAAGAAATACCCCAAAAATCACCTAAACTAGAGCCTAAAGTGTTACTTGATGATGAGGAGGTCACAATCACCATTCTATAACCTCCAGGTATTTTTCAGCATGACAAGGTTAGTGTTTTATATGATCATTTAGAACATTTTGTAGAGGTGCCTATAATTGACTTTATTTGATGTGATGTATTTCTTGACACATGTTTTATAGAGACTAATATTGTTACATCTTTTTCTTACCTTATATGTGTGCGAGGGACGTCTACCTTCCATCTTTGTAGACTCTTGGAGTGATTACTCCAGCTGAACCGTCTTCAACCTCCGAGGTAAATTTTTAAAAAACATATGTTGGAAGGAGAGGTGATTACTTCAATGCATAACATTCCACTTCCAAAGTGGATTTTGCACTTTAACCGACTTCAACCACCGGGAAGAATCATTCCACTACCGGCATGGATCTTACTTTTAAATCTCCTTCAACCACCTGGAATAAAGGGGAGTTCGTTCTTTGTTTTTCTTTTTGTTTAATACTTTTCCTTAGTTTCATACTCTACATTTGCATTTTGCTTCCATACTTTACACTTTGTGTAGTCTACATAGCGTTTCATTTTGAATAAAATTCTCCATGAAATTATTCTAGTAATGCTTTTAAAATGGTAAAAGTTCTTTAAATTTGACCATCACATTTTAGGTCATTTTACATGATTGAATGCTCTACTTGCATGATATTGGTTAGTGTGGTGATGGATTCCATTTTGATTAATTGAGTTTGATTATCAATATTACCTAGAGAGGACTACCTAAAGCCTATACTCTATTATCTTTTTGTGTGATATGCACTCATGACAATTGAACTCTAGAACTTGCTTTGCTTCTTTTCAAAATCACAATATCATTGACTTGCATGAATATGATGAAGGATATTTCTTTTTCCTATTCTTTGATTTCTTTTCCTTTTAAATTCTAGTCAAACAACTCACTCAACATTTTTATTTTCCACCATATTTACTTTGTCTTCATCCTTTTTGAGAGTTTGGTTGAATTCTTGATGAGTTAGATTTTGCAAGATGGATAGAGTTTTAAGTGTGGAGGAGGATTGCTTATTGTTGGAGTCATGGAGGTTCCCTAATACAAGTTGATTGGAAATTTTGGAATTGTGAAATCATTCATTATTTCAAGAGTGTTGAATTTTGGTTTGGAGAATGATCTATAGTGTTGAATCGAAAACGCTAGGGGGGGGGGGGTGAATAGCGCTCATAGCTTTCACGTTCGTTTCAGAAAACTTCAATTAAATACGCAGCAGAATAATAAAACAAAACACAAACACCAAGAGTTTTACTTGGTTCAGAGTCTGTGGCTACTCCTACTCCTAGGCTCACGCTCATTGAACATTTACTTCGAGCAATCACTATCAATTCAGAAGTTACAATTTGAAGTACAATATAAATGAAAAACTTATACCGACGAACAAGGAATTAGTAAACATGAAGTTTCTGGTCGTCGAAGTCGAGTTACAGCTTTATGGGATCGTCCTTTGAGCAGCACACGGAGGAAGGATTGTGTTTTTCAGTTATGTGTTTGCTACTGCTCGAGACAGACTTATATAGCCCGTTGAGGGCGCCCTCAACAACATGAAAGGCGCCTCCAACCTCGTCGGATCCACAGCGTGGATAAGCTCCGGTTCACCCGCAGCCTATCTGCCCTAGAGCGCCTCCAAGCCCATGGAGGGCGCCTTCCATCCAGCATCCAGGACACCCTCGGCCTGCTTCCTGCGTTGCTTCAGCTAAGGCACCCGAGGCGCCTCCAATCTCCATGGAGGGTGCCTCGGACACTATTTATCCGGGCTTTTAGTACTTTTTCATTCCCTGCAAGATATGTTAGAACAAAATATAAAATATATCCTACAAAATAGAGTTAACACAAATAAAATAATATTAATATAATAATTTGACAACCAGCGAACTGCCCAATTCTGACTTCGGATTTCCATCTGGAAACCCTAGGTCGAATCGATGCCTACTGTTCCTTCACCGGGGAACGCGTCCTTACCTACTCAACTCATGAGAGTTTACCTGTTGCCAGACCAATCCTCCAGACTGATTGGGCTTTTTCTCAGTGGCCGAGGCTCCAGAACGTTCTGCTAGACGTTCGCTCCACGACCCATCCAGTCTTCCACCTGGTTCGTGACACCAGGACTTTCCACCTAGAGTCCCCAACTCTAGGGTTTTTGCCCCAAGCTCTCGACCCGCCAAGACTTTTCACCTAGGGTTACCACCCCCTAGGGTTTTCCACTTGTCTAACCACAGCTAAGATTTTTGCCTAAGTACGCTTAGGACTTTTCTATAAACTCATTCAAACATGTTAGACTACAAATAACCTTAACATTAAAGCCTTTGTCATTATCAAAATTCAGGTTCGATCGTCGGATGCTTTCTGCACCAACAATCTCCCGCTTTTTGATTATGACAACAAAATTCAAAGTTAAGTAAAATAATAATATAAATTCTTACATGCAATAAAGTTCCAAGATTCAAGTGCAATTAAGAAAAAAACATGTAAGTGCAAAGTGCAAAAAATATTTAGTTGCAGTTTGTTTGTATCTCCCCCTTAATCACTTATTTACTTAACTTTCACTTTCCTCTCCCCCTTTGCCATATATCAAAAATATTATTTTAAAAAAGAAAAAAAAATGGAAAGATAGGAAATATTTAACTCCCTCTGAAAGGTAATTCTTACTTAAATATAGTTTTGCAAGAAGAAGCAGCAATTTGAAAGAGACTTTAATTAAATATTGAAAATGCCTTAGCTTTAAAAGACTTTAAACATAGGTACGTACAAGCTTTAAAAGAAGTTGATTAAACACTTAGCTTTAAAAGTTTTGATAAAAGCGTTAGCTTAGTTGAAAAAACTTTAAAAGTTTCTAATTAAACATAGGTTAGACATTTTAAATCAAAATTTTGATATTAATTAAGCTCAAAAATAATTTTAATTTTGAATAAACACTAAGTTGAATAAAAAAATTTTTAAACACAAAAAATAATTTCATTTTAATACATGTTTAAAAATAATTTTAAGTAAAGTAAAAAAAATTTTGTTTGAAATTTTTTTTTTAAAACATGAACTTGGCTTAATTTAAAAAATCTTTCTTTTACTCCCCTTTGATTAATACCAGTCATTTTTTGTAAAAATTTTTTTAAAGTCCTAGAATCTAAGCATGAGTAACAGAAAAACATAACAGTTATTTTTCCTGATTTCCCTTCTCATCTATTCTAGTTTATCAAGCATGTTTAGTTTATGAGTGTGTGTGAGACGGAGTTAAGTTTATTTTTAATTAAAAATATTTGAAATATATTTAAAAATAATTTTGGATTCAAATTTTTAAAAAAAGTATTGACTTTTGAAAAGTATTTAATTTTAGATTTCAAAAATACTGAATTTGAGATTTAAAATATAAATTTAAAATTTTAAAAAAAATTAATTTAAAATTATAATATTAATTTAAACATTTGAGAATAACTGAGATTTTGAAGATCAATCTTTGAAAATTAATTAACATATTGAAAATTAATTAATTTTGAAACTTACATATGATTTAAAAATAATCAACATTTTTAAATAAATTATGATTTGAAAATTAATAAATAATTAGGATTTTTGAAATTAAGATTAAGATTTTACAATTATTTTTAAATAATTAATTAAGTTAACTTAATTGAATTAATTAATTCAGGTTTGGTTAACTACTTTAAACCTAGGTTCATCTCACCTTTTTCTAAATTATCAATTAGGGAATCTTATGGGTTATTGTAAGATGGTTAATTTTATCTTAAATTTAGATTGCAGTATAAGGATTGGTTTATATTTCATTTAGACTCAGGTTTTACAGCTAGTTAATTAAATATTTATTTCAATGATTGGCTTCCAGGCTATGGCGAGGCACTAGGCCTTCATGGGTATGAGATCATCCACCAATTCTAAACAAAGCATTTTAAAGAAATTAAATATTTAATTTTCTTACAGTAACTCCTAGGTTTAACTAGTCAAGTGTAAATCAAGCCTAGGTCCTTATCTAGCCTAATCTAAGCATGTATAATAAAAGTAGTAAAAGCAATCATCAAACAAATCTATTTATTAATAAAAAAAAAATAGTCTTTCTATTGGCTCCCCCTGGATCATAGTCTCGATAGTGTCTATCAAGATAGTGGGCTTGATCCTTGGGGACCCAATATTGTCCAAGTCTAAATTGATTAATCAAGTTTGACTTGGGGACCCATGCCTGGACTACTTTTCTATTTGTTCTATTTGTAATTGATAAATAAGACTTATATTTTCGTTTAGCCTTAAATCCAAGTCCGAATCAGTTGTAGATGACTCTCTGTTTTCCAAGAATCAAATTAAGATTCTTGGAATCCAAAGTGAACCATTCCAACATGTCTTTGAGTTCTTTAACTTGAGTTTTCAAATTAGAATTTTCTTCCTCAAGTTGTTGAACTTGAGTTGAACTTCTAATTTGAACTGACTCAGTCAAAGGACTCAATTTAGTCTCCTCCTTAAGGATTGTTACCTCCTTTTGGAGTGACTTGACTCTGAGGTTGGATTTGGCTAATTTACGCATAAGATAATTAACTAAATTATGTAGTTTACTTAATTGAAAAATACTTACAGTGGGTTTAGGCCCTTCGAAAATGGATACAGATCTGTGGCTTCGCTCGGACTCGATTTTTGATTCGCTCTCGATTTCTGATTCTTCTAGTTGTTCCCGGGTCGTCAATGCGAGGAAACTCGTCTGTTCGAATTCTTCATCGGAGTCTTCTAAAGAAGACTTATCCCATGTTGCTTGTAATGCTTTCTTCTTCCTTTGCCTTTTTGCTTCCTTTTGATTCAGACAGTTGGCTTTGATGTGTCCCTTTTGGTTGCAACCGTAGTAAGTAACTTCGAACTTTACTTTTGGACTAGCTTGTACTGTCTTAGACTGAATCGCCATCTTGATGTCCTTCTTCGTGAATCCTTTCTTCTTTTTGTAGAGTTTACATACTAGGTTGATGATCTCGGCTATGATCTCGTCGTCATCATCTTCTGAGTCTGATTCATCTTCGGACTCAGGTTTGGTTCTGCGCTTTGCTTTTGGTTCCCGGGTTCTAATTGTACCTTCAATCAAAGCAACACCTTTCTCGGCTGGACGTGCATTAGTTTGTTCGTGCAATTCAAATTCAGAAAATAACTCGTCTAATCTAATTAAAGAAAGGTATTTTGATACTTTACAAGTGTCTATCATGGATGTGTTGGTACAAGTTGCACCAGAATCAAACCTAAGTTTTGATGTTGTCAAAGGTTCAAGTTAAGTCTTGTTATGATCTAACAAGTTGACTGAATGTGCAAGATGTTTACTCAACCGGGAAAGACCTAGTTGGAAGTTAGGCAGGAGAAATCTTAGCAGATCGTGGAACCCAGGTGCAAGTCCAAGAAGGTCGAGGGGACCTGAAGCTTGGCAGTGAGATCGAGAGGTCTGGAGGACCAAAGATCAAGAGAAAAGTCCTGAGGAGTTGATCAAGGCTGAGTGAAAAGTCCAAACTAGATCTGGAGGATCAAAGTTTGGCAGGTAGGTTGAGGTAAACAAACTGGAGGAGCGACAGTGAGGTCGGGTTCCCGAAGGGAACAACTTTAGGTCGCTGATCCAACTGAAGAAACTGGAAAGGTTTCTTAGTTGAGATCAAGACAGTTTTACTGTCTTTCATATTACTCATGCATTTTTTATTACTGTGCTAATTTCGATTTTGCAGGGTGTTTTGCTTAACACTGTTTTACAGATTCTGTTCAATCGATCGGCCAAACCACTTGATCGGTCGACTGAACCAGGCAAATTCAGTCCAGTATTCAGATCAAACCTGAACAGAGTCCGAGCCTGATCAAAGCTTGATCGGTTGACCGAATAGTAAGATCGGTCGACCAAACATTGATGACTCAGCTCAGCCAATTCATCAGCACCGATTAGTAGCAAAGGAAAAGAAGTCAATCGGTCAACCGAACGCTGGGATCAGTCAACCGATCCAATCGACATTAATGGTGCAATAAATAAAGATCTCAACAGATTGCAACGAACAAGGAAAAAGCTTGTTCGGTTGACCGAAACGCATGATCGGTCGACCGAACCATTAAAGATCAGTTAATGTCAAAGATCGAGCCAGCGTCAGACTCCAGCCAGGAAGAAAGGAAGGAGTGGGTTCAGTCGACCGAACAATTGGATCGGTCAACCGAACGCCCAAGGCCTATAAAATGGGGCTCGAAGTCTGAGGCTAATACAACTTTTTGATCAACTCAAATTCTTTTCTGCAAGCAACACGCACTACAAATCTTCATCAGTTCAACAAGCTCACACCATCCGGAAATGCCGACCAAAGCTTTATCTTCAAATCATTGTCGGTATACTTTATTTTAGAATAAGCTTGCATTGTACTTAATTTATTTAAGCAAGATAGTAGGGTGTTACTATCTTGCTCATTTGTACGATTTGCTTCTTTCCGAAGGATTTCAGAAAGAAGAGTTATAGTGCTTTGCCCATTGGTGTGGTCAAAGACCGCGGGCCTTCGAGTAGGAGTCGAGCTAGGCTCCAAACGAAGTAAACAAACGTGTCTCTTTCTAATTTCCGCTGCTTAACTTTGTGTTTTAAAAGAAGCGATATTCACCCCCCCCTCTCTATCGCTCGCATCCGATCTATCAATTGGTATCAGAGTCTCGTTAGCTCTGAAATAACTTAATCGTTTTCAAAGCATTTTTAAAACTTTTTCTTTTCTTTAATTCATTCTCTTGTAGAATATTTTTTTCTTTTATCCTTTCAAGCACTGCTAATCCCAAGACAAAAGTCTTGGAAATATTTTTTCTTTTAATTTTTGTCTTGCAAGGATGTCAAATTCATATCAAGAAGGATATAGTACTGTCCAACCTCCACTGTTCAAAGAGAGAATTTTAGTTATTGGAAGAATAGAATGGAGTGTTATTTGAAGTCCGACATCGAGCTCTGGTTCACAATCTTGAAAGGCTACACTCCCCCGACGAAAGATGGAACGCCTATTGAACCTGAAGATTGGACTCCCCCAATGATCAAGAAGGCGCAACTGAACTACAAGGCGATCAGCACCATTCAGTGCGGGCTTACAATGGAAGAATTGAATCAAGTTGGCCCCTACGACAATGCTAAAGAATTGTGGATCTCTCTAGTTAAACTACACGAAGGAACCGACGACTCGAAGGTAAATAAACGGGACTTACTTTTAAATAATTTATTTAATATAAAAAAATTTCCCGGAGAGATGGCCTCGCAACTGCACGCTCGACTAAAAGATATACTTAATGGCCTCCACCTGATCGGACACAATCTGGAAAACCGTGACACAATAAGGCACGCTCTGAACGCCTTTTCGAGCAATGCTTTGTGGGCATCAATTGTAGATGCGTACAAAGTCTCCAAGGATCTTTCAATTCTTAAGTTAGACAAATTATTCTTTGAATTGGAATTACACGAACAGTTTAATATAAGCCTTGTCGAGAAAGGTGTAGCTTTGTATGCAGGTCCAAGCATTGAGACAAAATCAAAAACCAAGATCAAGTCTGAAGGTGAGACAGACTCTGACTCAACAAATGAAGAAGAGTTGGTGTACATGGTGCGGAGACTTCTGACGAATAAGAAGTTCAGAAGAAACATCAAGAAGACTCCACTCAACCAGAGACCCAAAACAAATATGAAGTGATTTGTTACGGGTGCAACAAAAAAGGACATTTCAAAATCGATTGCCCGAACCGGAAGGAAGAAAAGCCCAAATCGGCAAGACGAAAGAAGGCTCTTCAAGCGACATGGGACGAGACTTCTTCCAACGCGGAGCAAACGAAGCACTCGAGCCATCTTGCATTTATGGCAAGAAACGAAGATTCCGACTCCGAGATTGATGACGAGTACGAGTCCGAGATTGACATCGAGTCCGACAAAAGCCACGGATCAGAAGATCCAAATATGGTAACGATTTATTCCAAGTCTAATTTACTTAAAGTAGTTAAATGCTTGTTTAAAAAATTATCAAAATCTGAAAAACAAAATAACTTGTTACTTAAGGAAATAGACCACCTTAAGCAACAAGTTAACTTGAGTGACTCGACTAACCAAGTTCAAGTCGGAACTTCAACTCAAGTTGAAAAGCTTGAGGAAGAAAATTCCGGTTTGAAAGGTTAAGTCGAGTGACTCAAGAAAACGTTGGAAAGGTTTGAATTGGGATCCAAGTGTCTAAATATGGTACTTGGATCGCAACGAGCCATGTACAACAAATCAGAACTCGGTTACAAACATAAACAAACAAACAAATCAATACTTATCTCTAATCAGCCAAAATGTTAAAAGTCAAGTCCAAACATGGGTCCAAACAAAACATTTAACCAACCAAATTGAACCAAACCTCTACTTGATCCCTAAGAGTCAAATCCATTACTTAGATAGACCTTATCTAAGCTATAACTCAGGGGGAGCAAGTAGAAAAATAATACAACCAACTTGATTAACCAATCTCAACACTTAGGATTAAGTTTATTTTCTGCTTAGAATGGTTAGATGAAAAAAGTTTACCAAAACCCTACAACATAGCATTGGAATGGATTGGGATGATAGTACGTCAAGGAAACTTTGTCGAAGACATGTCTAGGCTGAATATGGAATTCTACTTGGTGCACTAAACTTAGTGGATCTGACCGAAGCTACCCCAGTCAAATATGGGATAGTTAGACCAAAATTTAGTATTAAGTTTTTTGGGCAGGAACAGTTTGGAAGTCTTCAGCAAGTGGCCCACCATTGATACACAAGAAGGTCATATGTCTTGTAACGACCCAATTTTCCCTATTTTGAGTTCTGAATATCTTTAAAAAATATTTGGAAATACTTTTAAATATTCTAGAGATTTTTAGGAATTTTTAGAGTATTTTTACGTAATTTTTGGAGGTCGTTTAGTAGGTTTACAAAAAAAGAAAGAAAATTTGACAAAAAATTGTGAAAGGTGAGGTTTGAACTCACGACCCCGGGTCGAACTGATCCAAGCAAACCGGCCCAACCAGCTGAGCTACAAGTTTTTTTGTTAACCTTATAAGGAAAGAATTAAATTTATAGCATAGTTAAGCGATATTTTAGAAACCGAAAATAAACTTTGAAAATAAAAAGGTGCGCGGATAAGGATTCGAAGCCTAGACCCTTGGTTTGGTTGAGAGCCGACTAACCAACTGGGCTGCGTGTGTTTTATTAACCTAGTATGGAGAGAAATAGATTTAAGCATAGTTGGAATCGAATTAAAACTAAGTTATAAAGGGTTAAGTGATTTTTCCGTGACCTAAACCTAAGCTTTTCCTCTCTTTTTCTCTCCCGACGGCGCGATTCTTCTCTCGGGCGAAAACCGGAGCCAAGGCTAGGGTTTCCTCCTCTCGACGTCGGCGAGGCGTTTTCCGGCCGGTCTCCACGCGTGGGTGACCATTCCGGCAAGGGGAGCTCGGGAAACACAAGAAAAAGGGAGAAATCGGAGCTCCACCGAAACCCTAGAGCGTTTCCTTCGGATTGTAAGTCCAAGAACCGGATGTAAGTGCTTCTCACCTGCGGTAGGAGTAGCTTTTGGGGTTTTTGTTTGCATTTTCTTGTTGTTGTGTAATGAACAAGAGCAGCCCTTCATTCTAGCCTAATGTTCAGATTTCAACCTTTGCTAGCATTTTGGTTTGGGTTTTGATTCAAGTCTTTTGCTGTTTTTTTTTAGCACGGACAGATTGTTAAGTGTTTTCTTGGATTGTTATAGCATGCTTATCTAGATGTATTTACTTACATTACAAGCATGTCTAAGTAGCTATGCTTCTTTCCAGTCACAGCATGATTAAAGAATGGTTAAGATTCAAAAATAATTAGTTTCACAAGCTTGTCATTTGGAACCTGTTACTGCCGTGAGCCTGATCAAACTTATTTACTAAGACCATGTAGGCTTCAAATTTCTGATTGAGTTGTTTTGAATATATCCAGATATATATTAGTGGCATATGGTTTTAGAATCCCTTGCATAATGTATATATGTAAGAAGTACAAGCAAAGTAAGACTAAGGTCACAAATTGATCTTGAATTCCAGAATTTAGAATCAAAGCACACTAAGTGCTTAAATAAATGCCAAGGCATTTTATTACAAGAAGTATTTAAAGAAGGATATAAAGAAAAGTATTTTACTTTTAAAAGGGCATGTACCGGACACAAGGTCCAAGGGATGGGCTCCAAGTTGCCCTAGACATAAGGTCTAGAAGTGTCTTAATGGTTTTGGGATTAGCTACCTCAATTCTCATTAAGAAAGGCGCGCAAAGTGGTACAATGCCGGGCCCAAGTAAAGTTTTTAAAGTATAAAAGTATTAATTTGGAAACAAACAGAACAAGTTCTTTTATCTAAGTTGCAAATTCTAGCAAGTTAAATTGTTGTTTTCCTTTAGAGATGCATGATGTAGTTCTATCTGCTATTTTCATGTTGAGCATGTAGTCCCTGTTTTCTTTAATGCTTATGCATTCCTTATCGGATTTTGTGAGTAGAAAACACTTACTAAGCTTTTAGCTTATAGATACTACTTTCCTCCTACTGCAGATACAGATAAAAATAAAGGAAAAGCTAAAGTGGTGTAGAAGAAGGCGACAAGGAGACGTTGATGGTGTGTGTGGTGGCTGTTATGGAAGCTTGGGACCTTGCTAAGAAATTGCTGCAAGTTAATTTAATTAGTTTTCTTCTTAAATAACTAGGAGAATTTAGAGAAATACAGATTCTTTTTGCTCTTTCTGTTTTGCTGTTTTGAAGTTGTTCAAATGCTTTTGTTCTGTTGAATTTCTGGAATCATTCGGATGTTAAATGCTTATGTTCATTACTTCTTTATACTTTGCTAGAATGTTAAATTTCTGGAAGGTTAAATCTGCTGGGAAGTTTGGATTTGATTGCACAGTAGTCTCTCATGTATGTTGGTATTCATGTGCTAAAGCTGGAGTTTTATTTCTGCCGTGGGAATCATATCCGCAGGAATTCTTTTGTCTATAAAAAAAAATGTGCACTGTTTCGGTTTGTTAGAAAAGCATGAGCAGTAAGAGTTTTGGTGTATGAAAGAAAAGCATGTGTATGAAAGAAAAGCATGTGGTTCGGCTTGTTAGGAAATGAATAAGTAGTATTCTATTTCACTTCCTCTTAATTACTGTTTGGTTGTAGAATGAATAACTACATTTTGTAACAAGGAATGTTAGGTAGGATTTCATGAATGCAAGTTAATAAAGGAAGTTGCAAACAGTAGAGATATTTAAGTTCATTGTCTATATGTTACACTTGCTTGTTGTTATACTTATTTGCATGTTTAAATAAGTAAGGAAAAAAAATAAACAAAAAATAATAATAATAATAATATCAGAACAGTTTAAAGCATTTTTGATATGTGATATGTTTTTAACAAATAGTTGAAAGCATTTCTAGTGTTAAGTAGGTAGTACCAGTTATGTGTAGTTAGTAGAATCAGTAGCGGTCACCCTCAGAGTAGTAGTAAGGAGGGTGGTCGTTACATGTCTTGCCACTGAACTGAAAGCTTTTTCTTATGAAGCCTGCTAGATTAACCCAAAGCTAAGTTTGAATCTAACATGGGTTCAATAACCTTTTTCAAACTTAATTAAAAGTTTTTCCAACTTAATTAAAATTATTTTAAATTTTAATTAAAATTATTTTAAAAACTTTTTAAACTTAACTTAAAAAATTATTTTAAAAATTAATTAAAATTATTAATTATTTTAAACTTAACTTAAAAAATTATTTTAAAACTTAATTATTTCAACTTAATTAAAATTATTTTAAAACTTACTTAAAATTAGTTTAAAAATTAATTAAAATTATTAATTATTTTAAACTTAACTTAAAAAATTATTTTAAAACTTAATTATTTCAACTTAATTAAAATTATTTTAAAACTTACTTAAAATTATTTTATAACTTAATTAAAATTATTTTAAAAACTTTTTAAACTTAACTTAAAAAATTATTTTAAAATTAATTAAAAACTTTTTCAACTTAATTAAAATTATTTTTAAACTTAATTAAAATTATTTTAAAAACTTAATTATTTTAAAATTAATTAATTTTTTTTAAACTTAATTAAAATTAATTAAAAATCTTTTTTCAACTTAATTAAAATTATTTTTAAAACTTAATTAAAAATATTTAAAATTAATTAAAAATCTTTTTCCAACTTAATTAAAATTATTTTAAAAACTTAATTATTTTAAAATTAATTAAAATTTTTTAAAAACTTAATTAAAATTATTTAAAAAACTTTTTCAATTTAATTAAAATTATTTTAAATTAATTAAAAACTTTTTCAATTTAATTAAAATTATTTTAAAATTAATTAAAAACTTTTTCAACTTAATTAAAATTATTTTTAAAAACTTTTTCATCTTAATTAAAATTATTTTAAAATTAATTAATTTTTTTTTCAATTTAATTAAAATTATTTTAAAATTAATTGAAAACTTTTTAACTTAATTTAAAAAAAAAAGAAAAAAAGGGATCCGTCAACCGATCAAAATACTGGTTGACCGATCACCGTGTGACCTTTTTGAACCAGTTCTTTTAATCGATGAAAATTTAATTTATTGGTCGACCGATAACTGTTTTCGGTCGACTGAAAGCTTTAATACCCTCCACCCGTTCTCAGTTAGTGCACAGAAAACCGTCCATCTTAAATTTATCAATCGACCGAACCCTAGTATCGGTCGACCGAACATCTACCCCTTTGCATCAGATGAAGACGAATTGATTGGATCGGTCGACCGATCCGCTTATCGGTCGACCGATAAAGCTCTATAAAACACCCACAGAACCTCGAGTCCTTCATACAACCTTCCCTTCCTATTCTTCACATCTCCGACGATCTGTCGAGTTTCTGCGTTCACAAACCATGCCTCGGTATGATTTAAAGTTTAGTCTTTTCTTATCGTACATTTACTTATTTTTTATTTTCCTTTTAATGAAAAACTGTGTAAACTTGCCCAAAAGGAGGCTAGTTCCTCCAATCCAAGCCAAGACCCCAGGTTCTCCACAGAGGACTTGCATCAATCCTTTTCTAACAAAACCTTTTTAGTTGTAGGTACTAGATGCCTTGATCTACCATTTTATCAAACCTACTGTCCTGAAATAGTAGATATTATACACCACTATTCCTTAGACCGTCTGGTTCTCTGTAGACATGCATATAATCCCACACTATGCACTAAATTTTATCATAATCTGTGTGAGATTGATGCCTATCATTTTAAGACTAGAGTTGCATCAAGGGATATGATATTTGATTTTAATGTATTCTCTCGATTTTTACGCATGCGTCCCTCGACGACTCTTTCCTTATCCATCATATCCTGCTACTTTGCCTGATCCGTTTTCTCATCTAACACTAGACCTCATGTATGTTGAATTCTTCCAAGGTCGTTGACCAAGGAAAATGTCTTCGGTTCCATTAAACCCGAATGACAATGCCTTATACAAAATGGTCATCTCATGCATTCATCCTCTTTCATCCAGAGATCAGGCAGTTCTACGACCTGTTCACCTTTTTCTGATGTATGTCCTTAAGCATAAACTGGATATAGATTTTGCTTATTGGGTTTTTAAATCCATAATCTACTACTCTGGCGATAGTACCTCGTTTAAGATTTACATGATTCATTGTCATATACTTACAGCTTTCATAGCCTCCTTAGGAGTAGGTGTTGGCCGTGGTGAGTTGATTGAGTTGTCCGATTTTGACCTCATTGGTGTTCGACAAATGTCTTTGGCTGGGATTAAGGATAGTTCTCAGGGTCTGGTTTACAAGCGTACTCATCCATCCTATGTTCCATCGGTTGAGGAAGCAGTCGATGCTGAGGATATCCCCATTGCTGTAGAGGAGCCCTATATACCACTGTTAGCTATTGAGTATTCCCAGACTCCAGTCTTTGATGCTGCTGTTGGTTGCTACTCGGAAAACTTATAGGTTCCACTGTACAAAAATTTTGTACAAAGGTTTGAACCTTTTCCTAGCTACCATGTGTTCTTTTAAATTAAATTTTGGATCGCCTGCGGAACTTAACACGTTTGATCCAAAACTTAATCTATTTGTTCTTTTAGGTTTTGACTTGGATCTCCTGCGGAACTTTACACGTTCGACCCAAGTCTCCTTAAGTTATTAATTCCATTAAATATTAATTTCCATAATTGGTTCCCAGTACTGACGTGGCGAGGCACATGACCTTCTTGGATATGGGAGCAACCACCACCGACTAGACAAAACCTTTTATAGAAAGCTAATATTTAATTTCCTAAAATAACTTTAGGTTAACCAAAGAGAACAATCAAATCACAAGGAAAAGAAAAAACAAAAGAACACAGCATCGAAAAAACATATTCGAAATTCTAGAACGTAAGCCTCTTGTATTTGGTATTATTTCCATAAATAACTAGCATGATGCGGAAATAAAAATTACTAGTTATACCTTGTAGAAAAACCTCTTGATCTTCTACCGTATTCCTCTTCTAACCTCGGACGTTGTGTGGGCAACGATCTACCGAGATGAGAAACCACCAACCACCTTCTTCTCCTCCAAGCAAGGTTCGGCCACAAAGGAAAACTTCACCAAGGAGAAAAACCAAAATACTAACCAAGCTCCAAGAGATGCTAGCTTTCTCTCCTTCTTCTTCTTCTTCTCCAAGTAGTATCCGGCCACCACAAGAGCTCCAAGGGAGAGAGAGAGGTTCGGCCACCACAAGAGGAAGAGAGGGAGAGGATGGCCGGCCACACCAAGGAACAAAAGAGGGAGAGAAATAATAGATGTTGTATCTCTTGAAGGCACCCTCACCCCTTCTTTTATATTCTTTGGCCTAGGCAAATTAGGAAATTTAATTACAATAAAATTTCCTTAATTTCCTTGACATGATTTAATTGAGAAAAATAAAATAAAATTTCCCCAATTAAAATCAAGTGGCCGGCCACATCAATGAAAACAAAATTGGACAAGTTTTAATCAACAATTAAAACTTCCTAATTTGTTTCCGGAAATTTTAAAAAATAAAATTTCTCTTCAAATCTCTTCATGGTTGATAAAAAGGAAATTTCTATAATTTTAATTTTACAACATGTGAATAATTTTTAAAAAGAAAATAAAATATCTCACCAATCTACAAATAAGGAAAGAGATCTAATCTCTTTCTTTAATCTTTTGTAGATCTTTTACAAGAGAGATATTTTGATTTTAATTCTCTTTAATAAATTATATCTTCCACATAATAAAAATTAAAATTAAATTTCTTTTTTAATTTAATTTGGCCGACCCTACTAGCTTGGGTTCAAGCTAGGGCAGCCACCCAATCTTATACCTAGGCCGGCCCTAGCTTGTTCCCAAGCTAGCTTGGCCGGCCCCTATTGGGTGGGTATATAAGGTGGGTATAGAACTCTATAAATAAGAGGCTACGATAGGGACCGAGAGAAGGAATTGGTTTTGGTCTCCCGATAAAATTAAGCATCCCGTGTTCGCCTCGAACACACAACTTAATTTAATCAATAATAATTCATTCCACTAGAGAACTATTATTGAACTACCGCACCAATCCCAAATTACATTTTTGGGATCCTTCTTATTATGAGTGTGTTAGTCTCCCTGTGTTTAAGATATCGAATGTCCACTAATTAAGTGAGTTACTGACAACTCATTTAATTAATATCTTAGTCCAAGAGTAGTACCACTCAACCTTATCGTCATGTCGGACTAAGTCCACCTGCAGGGTTTAACATGACAATCCTTATGAGCTACTCTTAGGGACATTCTCAACCTAGTATCTCTAGGACATAGTTTCCTTCTATAATCAACAACACACACTATAAGTGATACCATTTCCCAACTTATCGGGCTTATTGATTCATCGAACTAAATCTCACCCATTGATAAATTAAAGAAATAAATATCAAATATATGTGCTTGTTATTATATTAGGATTAAGAGCACACACTTCTATAATAACCGAGGTCTTTGTTTCTTTATAAAATCAGTATAAAAGAAACGACCTCAAATGGTCCTACTCAATACACTCTAAGTGTACTAGTGTAATTATACAGTCAAGATAAACTGATACCTAATTACACTACGACCTTCTAATGGTTTGTTCCTTTCCATTTTGGTCGTGAGCTACTGTTTATAAGGTACTGATAACATTATCTTCTGCATGTGACACCACATGCTATGTTATCTACAATATAAATTAATTGAACAACTACAAACAAATGTAGATAATTTGACCAAATGTGATTCTTTATTCAAGACAAATGTTTACAAAAGCTTAGGCTTTCAGTATACACTCCAACAATCTCCCACTTATACTAATGACTAAGCTGCCATATCTTCTACCATACATCTGATTCCCATTCCCTCCACATGCCGATCAAAAGCTTTCGCCGGAAGGGCCTTAGTGAAAGGATCTGCCAGGTTATCCGCTAATGCAATCTTGGCGATGACAACTTCTCCTCGCTTCACGATATCTCGTATCAGGTGGTACTTGCGCTCTATATGTTTACTTGCCTTATGAGCTCGTGGTTCCTTCGAGTTTGCAACTGCACCGCTATTATCACAATAAATTGTGATGATTTTGGGCAAACCAGGAATCACATCTAAGTCCATTAGAAAGTTCCTGAGCCATACTGCTTCTTTAGCTGCCTCAGAGGCTGCTACATACTCAGCTTCCATGGTTGAATCCAATTTCCGCTTAACACTCCTCCATGAAATGGCTCCACCTCCTAAAGTAAACACATAGCCTGATGTAGACTTACTATTGTCCCTATCGATTGGAAATCAATCGTGTAACCCACATGGATCAAATCGTCTTGGTAAATTAGCATATAATCTCTAGTCCTTCTCGGTACTTTAATATATGCTTTATGCGATCCAATGTCCTTGTCCAGGTTACTCGATATCTGCTAAGCCCACGCAAAACAAATATCGTGTCTCGTACATAGCATTGCATACATAAGGCTTCCTCAAGCATAAGGAACTGCTTTCATGTCTTCTATCTCCTTTGATGTCTTCGGAGACATCTCTTTAGATAGAGCTATTCCATGCCTAAAAGGTAAGAAACCTTTCTTGGAATCCTGCATACTAAAACGGGCAAGGATTGTATCTATATATGAAGTTTGGGACAGACACAACATTCTTTTCTTGCGATCCCTTATCACTTTGATCCCAAGAATGTGTGCACACTCTCCTAAGTCCTTCATATCAAATTGTTTGGACAACCATACCCTTACGTCTGATAATACCTTGACATTGTTGCCAATTAACAAAATATCATCTACGTATAGTACAAGAAATACCACCACGTTTTCGTTACACTTCTTGTATACACAAGACTCATCCGGACACTGAATAAATCCATACGACTGGATTACTTCATTAAACCGGATGTTCCAAGACCTTGAAGCTTGCTTCAGTCCATAAATGGACCGATTGAGCTTGCACACTAGATGCTCTTTGCCTTTTTCAATGAACCCTTCTGGTTGCTTCATATGGATGTTCTCTTCAAGACTTCCATTAAGGAAAGCTGTCTTGACATCCATTTGCCAAATCTCATAATCCATATGAGCAGCAATGGATAAGAGTATCCGGATAGACTTAAGCATAACTACCGGTGAAAAGGTCTCCTCATAATCGATTCCCTCTTTCTGAGTGTACCCTTTCGCAACAAGCCTAGCTTTGAAGGTCTCTACCTTCCCGTCTGTCCCTCTTTTCCTTTTGTAGATCCACTTGCATCCAACGGCTTTTACACCATCAGGTGGTTCTACAAGCTCCCAGACTTTATTAGAGTACATAGACTCTATTTCAGAATTCATTGCCTTTTGCCAAGATGCTGCATCTATATCTTGGAGTGCTTCATCGTATGTTCGTGGATCAGGTTCATACCCGGATCAAGTCCGAAGACTCTCTAAAAACATGAATCTTTCAGTGCCTTACAACCCTCCCACTCTGACGAGACACTCTGTGGTTGTGTATCATGTGACACGTGTTGCGTCTCTTGTGGTACTTCATCTTGTCTTGCTGAAGTAGTCATGTCCTCTCTAAGTTCTTCTAAAACAACTTTGCTACTAGGCTTGTGATCCATTATATAGTCTTCTTCTAAAAACTGGGCATTGGTGCTAACAATGACCTTCTGGTCTTTAGGACTATAAAATAAACCACCTTTCGTTCCTTTGGGATATCCTACAAACATGCGAACTTCTGTACGGGATTCTAACTTATCAGCATCTGGTTTCAGCACATGTGCTGGACTACCCCAAATCCGAATATGTCTTAGACTGGGCTTTCGCCCATTCCACAATTCTATGGGAGTAGAAGAAACTGATTTAGAAGGTACTAAGTTCAAAATGTATACTGCTGTTTCCAGAGCATATCCCCAAAACGAATTTGGTAATTCTGAATAACTCATCATCGATCTAACCATCTCCATAAGAGTCCTATTCCTTCGTTCTGCTACACCATTCTGTTGGGGTGTTCCAGGTGCAGACAATTGGGATTGAATCCCGGCCTCTGATAAGTAATTCCTAAACTCTAAGAGGTATTCGCCACCACGATCCGGTCGTAGTGTCTTGATACTTTTACCTAGTCGTTTCTCCACATCAGCCTTGTATTCTTTGAACTTATCAAAGCACTCGGACTTGCGGCGCATTAGGTAAATGTATCCATATCTTGAATAATCGTCTATGAAAGAGACAAAATATTCAAAACCTCCTCTTGCCTGGACAGACATAGGACCACACAAATCAGAGTGAACCAACTCTAACACTTCTTTGGCTCTATACCCCTTGGCCTTGAACGGCCTCTTGGTCATTTTACCTTCCAAGCAAGATTCACAAGTTGGAAAATTTTCCAACTCAAATGAACTCAAAAGTCCATCGGCTATAAGCCTCTGAATCCTACTTAAGTTAATATGACCAAGCCTTAGATGCCAAAGATATGCTTGGTTCATCTCCGAAGGTTCTTTTATCTTATTAGAGTTAGAAGATGAGTTATAAATTTCCATGTTTTGCTTTGTGGAAGAAATTAGATTTAAAGTATACAAATTGCCAACTAATGCACCAGAACAGATAATCACTTTATTTCTTTTAATAACTACATCGTTACTGAAAGAAACTGAATATCCATCTAAAAACAGTTTAGAAACTGAAATTAAATTCTTTCTAAAACTGGGTACATAAAGACAATTTCTTAAAATCAAATTTCTATTTCTACTAAAAGATAAATAGACGTCTCCTACTGCAACAGCTGCCACCTTAGTAGCATTGCCCATGTAGACGGTAATTTCTCCTTCAGATAGTCGTCGGGTTTCCTGGAACCCCTGCAAGGAATTGCAGACATGATCAGTGGCTCCCGTATCTACACACCAGGTGCTGGTAGATAACACCGCTAAACATGTTTCAACAACTAGAGTATGAGATATACCTTTGTTTTGGTTCCTACGAGGATCGCCTTCCAATGTCCCGCTTACGGATGAAGCACTTGCCCTTGCTTCTTCATTCCGACTTTAAATCCAGACTGAGATTTATTCACTTTCTTTCTTGAACCGACTTGTTTCTTCTTCTTCTTTCCTTCGGTTTAGAAGTAGAACCATTTTCGATAGTGAATTTGAGCATTGTGACGAAATAATCCTTCTGCTTCTTGTCAGTAGTTCCGCTAATGAATAAACCCTCTTATTCATATTAAAGTTCAGGCGAAATTGCTCAAAACTTCTAGGTAGCGTTTGGAGGATCATATCGATCTGGGTTTCCCCATCAATTTCTCCTCCAAGGATCTGTATCTCGTTCAGATAAGCCATCATCTTTAGGATATGATCCCTTACAGGAGTACCCTCTTGCATGGTGGCTGTCATTATCTTTCTCATGGCTTCTTGCCTAGAAGCCCTATCCTGATGACCAAAGAGTTCCTTGAGATTGTTCATAATATCATAGGCTGTTGGTAAATCTTGATGCTGATGTTGCAATACATTTGACATTGAAGCCAAAATGTAACACCGCGCCATCTCATCTGCTTTTACCCATTTCCTATGATATTCAATCTCCTCTTGGGTAGATTCACCAATAGGTGCATCAGGGCATTGCTCAGTCAGTACAAATTTATAGCTTTCAGCAGTAAGAACAATGTCCAGGTTTCTTTTCCAATCTATGTAGTTTGGTCCAGTAAGTCTATTCTGTTGAAGTATGATGGACAGTGGGTTGAAAGACATCCTAAGAATCACAAATAACTTTTGGTCAGAACTCTAAATTTAGAATAATATTGATTCCTCAAACAATACTATTTTAAATTAACCAACACCTCAAAACACCATGAATTTTGTATGCCACGTTAGTGTGGATGTATACAAATTCAACATTTGTAAAAGGAGGGTTTTATCCCATTAATTTTATTATCTTGTCAACCTAACTTTTTGACAAATAAAATTAATAGTTGGTGTCTTTTGGTCACACAAATAATAGCAGTGACTCCGATGGGGAGGATACTATTAGATGTGTCTAAGTGTATACCATTACTTGACACTAAGTTCATTAATAAGATTATGCCCCTTCCGTTGGGGAAGATCACACGCTCTTAATTAACTTCCTATAGTCATCCAAAAATGGAAGTCTGTTCTAGTGATCCACAAACAAGCTCATCCGTTATGGAGGAAGGCACTCAGAGCCAACGCGCAAGCTTGTTTGCATCACTTACAAACCAGTAATGGAGACCATGAGATTTATTTAAAAATCCCTCTCCCACTTAGTTATTTATAAATGAGGAATTTTAATTATGCTAGCCTACTAAAACTTGTAAACTAACATGCACACACAGCATAATATAAAAGCAATAAATAGAAAATTTAATTTTCAACTATTATGACTTTTATCACTTATTGTCCACCATGTGTTGTCATCCCAAGCTGCTGCCATATTTGGCCACCGCCACCGGATCTAGCTGTCGCATCCATCTTGCTCCTAGTTTCGCTGCGCCTCTGGTCCTTAGAAGGTTCCACGCTTTGCAAGATTCGATCCGCGACATAAATAGAATTTTACATTTTGATCCTATATTCCATAAAAGGAATGTACATGTATCTAGATCAAAAATAAAATCCTAATAAAACTAAATACAGCTCCTGCTGTATTTTAATACAATCATGCACACACAGATAAATGCCCTTGACATGTCCAAGGGTCCAATCACACACATAATAACTAAAAGCCATAATAGTTGGATCCTGCATCCACAAAGTTAGCACATCCTACTATTAACCTGCCTAAATTATGTATGACATGTGCATAATTAAATTAAATACCAAATACACAGAGGCAAACCCTAGCTCGATACCAATTGTTGGTTGCTACTCGGAAAACCTATAGGTTCCTGTACAAAATTTTGTACAAAGGTCTGAACCTTTTCCTAGCTACCATGTGTTCTTTTAAATTAAATTTTGGATCGTCTGCAGAACTTAACACGTTTGATCCAAAACTTAATCTATTTGTTCTTTTAGGTTTTGACTTGGATCTCCTGCGGAACTTTACACGTTCGACCCAAGTCTCCTTAAGTTATTAATTCCATTAAATATTAATTTCCATAAAAGGTTCCCAGTACTGACGTGGCGAGGCACATGACCTTCTTGGATATGGGAGCAACCACCACCGACTAGACAAAACCTTTTATAGAAAGCTAATATTTAATTTCCTAAAATAACTTTAGGTTAACCAAAGAGAACAATCAAATCACAAGGAAAAGAAAAAACAAAAGAACACAGTATCGAAAAAACATATTCGAAATTCTAGAACGTAAGCCTCTTGTATTTGGTATTATTTCCATAAATAACTAGCATGATGCGGAAATAAAAATTACTAGTTATACCTTGTAGAAAAACCTCTTGATCTTCTACCGTATTCCTCTTCTAACCTCGGACGTTGTGTGGGCAACGATCTACCGAGATGAGAAACCACCAACCACCTTCTTCTCCTCCAAGCAAGGTTCGGCCACAAAGGAAAACTTCACCAAGGAGAAAAACCAAAATACTAACCAAGCTCCAAGAGATGCTAGTTTTCTCTCCTTCTTCTTCTTCTTCTCCAAGTAGTATCCGGCCACCACAAGAGCTCCAAGGGAGAGAGAGAGGTTCGGCCACCACAAGAGGAAGAGAGGGAGAGGATGGCCGACCACTCCAAGGAATAAAAGAGGGAGAGAAATAATAGATGTTGTATCTCTTGAAGGCACCCTCACCCCTTCTTTTATATTCCTTGGCCTAGGCAAATTAGGAAATTTAATTACAATAAAATTTCCTTAATTTCCTTGACATGATTTAATTGAGAAAAATAAAATAAAATTTCCCCAATTAAAATCAAGTGGCCGGCCACATCAATGAAAACAAAATTGGACAAGTTTTAATCAACAATTAAAACTTCCTAATTTATTTCCGAAAATTTTAAAAAATAAAATTTCTCTTCAAATCTCTTCATGGTTGATAAAAAGGAAATTTCTATAATTTTAATTTTACAACATGTGAATAATTTTTAAAGAGAAAATAAAATATCTCACCAATCTACAAATAAGGAAAGAGATCTAATCTCTTTCTTTAATCTTTTGTAGATCTTTTACAAGAGAGATATTTTGATTTTAATTCTCTTTAATAAATTATATCTTCCACATAATAAAAATTAAAATTAAATTTCTTTTTTAATTTAATTTGGCCGGCCCTACTAGCTTGGGTTCAAGCTAGGGCCGGCCACCCAATCTTATACCTAGGCCGGCCCTAGCTTGTTCCCAAGCTAGCTTGGCCGGCCCCTATTGGGTGGGTATATAAGGTGGGTATAGGTGGGTATAGAACTCTATAAATAAGAGACTACGATAGGGACCGAGAGGAGGAATTGGTTTTGGTCTCCCGATAAAATTAAGCATCCCGTGTTCGCCCCGAACACACAACTTAATTTAATCAATAATAATTCATTCCACTAGAGAACTATTATTGAACTACCGCACCAATCCCAAATTATATTTTTGGGCTCCTTCTTATTATGAGTGTGTTAGTCTCCCTGTGTTTAAGATATCGAATGTCCACTAATTAAGTGAGTTACTGACAACTCATTTAATTAATATCTTAGTCCAAGAGTAGTACCACTCAACCTTATCGTCATGTCGGACTAAGTCCACCTGCAGGGTTTAACATGACAATCCTTATGAGCTACTCTTGGGGACATTCTCAACCTAGTATCTCTAGGACACAGTTTCCTTCTATAATCAACAACACACACTATAAGTGATACCATTTCCCAACTTATCGGGCTTATTGATTCATCGAACTAAATCTCACCCATTGATAAATTAAAGAAATAAATATCAAATATATGTGCTTGTTATTATATTAGGATTAAGAGCACACACTTCCATAATAACCGAGGTCTTTGTTTCTTTATAAAATCAGTATAAAAGAAACGACCTCAAATGGTCCTACTCAATACACTCTAAGTGTACTAGTGTAATTATACAGTCAAGATAAACTGATACCTAATTACACTACGACCTTCTAATGGTTTGTTCCTTTCCATTTTGGTCGTGAGCTACTGTTTATAATTTATAAGGTACTGATAGCATTATCTTCTGCATATGACACCACATGCTATGTTATCTACAATATAAATTAATTGAACAACTACAAACAAATGTAGATAATTTGACCAAATGTGATTCTTTATTCAAGACAAATGTTTACAAAAGCTTAGGCTTTCAGTATACACTCCAACAGCTGCTCAGGCGACTTCTTCTACAACTCCTCCTCCTCACTTTAGTGATCCATTCAATCAGCTCCGGGACGATATTTTTGGTCGTTTCGACTCTCTTCAAACGATGTTTTAGGATCAGCTGACAGATTTTCGCCAGGATATTACTCGATGAGTAGAGACGTTGAAGGCACAGCAGACTAGAATGTTTAGCTATTTTCGTGCTGCCCATGATCCTCCACCTCCTGACATCTGACTCTTTATATGTCTTTCTGGACTAGTGGGACCTATCAGACTTATGTATTTGAACCTTGTACTAAAATTTGTATTTCTGGTTACTTTTTTTTTTTTTTGCATACTTGTTAGTTGTATTTAATAGAATAGGTTTTATTATTTTTTGAAAATTTCTACTATAATTTTTCAAAAAATATTTTTGTAAAAATTCCTATTCAAATTTTGGTTTTCAAAACTCTTTTAAAATATTTTAAATTTTCTGGAGTAGCCTAGGTTCTACTGTAGAACTGCATGATCCTATAGTTCTAGGAGTCAGCATCTCACAAGCACAGTAGGATCCCTTGTTTGATAACTTAGAATGGGTGAGATGCTTATGACCTAGCCTAAGATTTCAGATTCTTATATCAGTGCATCACTATAAATCTGGGCTTTAAACAACATACATGAATCAATTTGGGTTAACTAGCCAGTAAAAACCTAGTTAGCATTAACATACTCAAATTGACCAACCTAAGTCTATTGCTACTATCTTATGGTAGTTAGCTTTGTACAAAGGTTGGACATTTCATCATAAGAATTTTTTTCCTTAATCTTTTTGCTCATGCTTGGACTTTTAGGTTGTCATCAATTCTAGGGGGAGCCTTGAACTATGCATTTTTCACAATCCTAATTTTTATTCATATTTTTTTATTTTTTTAACAATGTTTAAAATTATTCTTGAAAAATCTTTTTGTGTTTAAATTAAAAAAAAACTTTTTCCAAAATTCTTATTTTTCATATTTTTAGACTTTTAAAATTTATTATTTTTGTAAAACTCAAGTAAAATATTTTTCTGAAAACTTAGTAACAATTTAAAAAAAAATTGGTAAACTTTTCAAAATTACTATATCTTGAGAATCTTAATTATACTAGCTTATTAGTATTCTTTTTATAAACCTAGCTAAATTTTTGTAAGGTTTTAATAATTTCAAACATTTGAACCAAAACATTTTATTGAAAGTTGCTTTTAGAAATTTTTAACTTAGTAAAATTATTTTATTGGTAGAACTTTACTCTCTTCAAAATATTTTACTTAGGAATATTTTTCAAAATATGGTCTCTTCAAAATTATTTTTAACTTAGTAAAATTTTTATTTTTCAAAATATCTATTTAACTTAGGAAAATTATTATTTTCAAAATTATTTTATAACTTTTTAACTTAGTAAAAATTTACAAAATATTTTAAAATTTTAACTTAGTTAAAAATATTTTTTGAATATCAAAATTAACATTTTCATTTCAAGTAATTTTTGAGCACTTAGTTAAAATTGTTATACATTTCAACCCTTTTTTTTTTTGATAGTCTTCCCCTATTTTTGATGTCTGTCAAAAGGGGAGAGCTAGTGAATTCAGGGGGAGTTGTTTAACTCAGGGGGAGAATTAAAAGTTAAATTGCTTGTTTATTTAATTGTTGCATATTTTTAACTTAACTTTGAACCTTGGTTGCCAAACATCAAAAAGGGGGAGATTGTTGGTGCAAGTTCCACCAGAATCAAACCTAAGTTTTGATATTGTCAAAGGTTCAAATTAAGTCTTGTTATGATCTAACAAGTTGACTGAGTGTGCAGGATGTTTACTCAACTGGGAAAGACCTAGTTGGAGGCTAGGCAGGAGAAATCTTAGCAGATCGTGGAACCCAGGTGCAAGTCCAAGAAGGTCGAGGGGGCCCGAAGCTTGACAGTGAGATCGAGAGGTCTGGAGGACCGAAGATCAAGGGAAAAGTCCTCGGAAGTCGATCAAAGCTGAGTGAAAAGTCCAAACCAGATCTGGAGGATCAAAGTTTGGCAGGTAGGTTGAGGTAAACAAACTGGAAGAGCGACATTGAGGTTGGGTTCCCGAAGGGAACAACCTTAAGTCGCTAATCCAACTGAAGAAACCGGAAAGGTTTCTTAGTTGAGATCAAGACAGTTTTACTGTCTTTCATATTACTCATGCATTTTTTATTACTATGCTAATCTCGGTTTTGCAGGGTGTTTTGCTTAACACTGTTTTGCAGATTCTGTTCGATCAATCGACCGAACCAGGCAAATTCAGTCCAGTATTCAGATCAAACCTGAACAGAGTCCGAGCCCGATCAAAGCTTGATCGGTCGACCGAACAGTAAGATCGGTCGACCGAACATTGATGACTCAGCCCAGCCAGTTCATCGACACTGATTAGTAGCAAAGGAAAAGAAGCCGATCGGTCAACCGAACGCAGGGAATTGTCGACCGATCCAATCAACATTAATGATGCAATAAATAAGATCTCGGCAGATTGCAACGAACAAGGAAAAAGCTTGTTCGGTCGACCGAAAGGCATGATCGGTCGACCGAACCATTATAGATCAGTTAATGTCAGAGATCGAGCCAGTGTCAGACTCCAGCCAGGAAGGAAGGAAGGAGCCGGTTCGGTTGACCGAACAGTGGGATCCGTCGACCGAACGCCCAAGGCATATAAAATGGGGCTCGAAGTCTGAGGCCAATACAACTTTCTGATCAACTCAAATTCTTTTCTGCAAGCAACACACATTACAAATCTTCATAAGTTCAGCAAGCTCACACCATCCGGAAGTGTCGACCAAAGCTTTATATTCAAATCATTGTCGGTATGCTTTATTTTAGAATAAGCTTACATTGTACTTAATTTATTTAAGCAAGATAGTAGGGTGTTACTATCTTGCTCATTTGTACGATTTGCTTCTTTCCGAAGGATTTCGAAAAGAAGAGTTATAGTGCTTTGCCCATCGGTGCGGTCAAGAATCGCAGGGCTTTGAGTAGGAGTCGAGCTAGGCTCCGAACGAAGTAAAGAAACGTGTCTCTTTCTAATTCCCGCTGCTTAACTTTGTGTTTTAAAAGATAAAGTAAAGTTTTAAAAGAAGCGATATGCACCCCCCCCTCTATCGCTCGCATCCGATCTATCAGGATGCCCACAAAGTATTCCTCGGAAAGGCGTTGAGTGTGTACCTTATTACATCTCGATTCTCTATCTTTTGTCCGATCCCATGGAGTCCATTCAGTAGATCTTGTATCCACGCGTGAAGTTGGCTAGCTGTCTCTCATTCCTTCATTTTTTATGTTATATAACTTATTTAAAATTAGATCGCGCTTACTTACTTTCGTATCGGAGGTGCCTTTGTGCAACTTGATCAGCTTCTCCCATAGTTCTTTCGTGCTTGAGAATGGACCAACTCGGTTCAGCTTTTCCTTTTTTAGACCACATTGAAGAGTACACGTTGCTTTGGCATTGTCCTCGACCTTCTTTATTATACTTGCGTCCCAGTTCTCGCATGATATTGGTTTTCCCGTGCCGTCGAGTGGGATTGAGATGTCGTTCTGATGATCATCCACATCTCGAATTGGGTTTGGAGGTAGGACTCCATTCGGCCCTACCAGTAGCCGAAGTCTTCGCCGGTGAAGAACGGCGGGCGGGATGTGCTATAACCTTCTTGATGGGTCATTTAAGAGGAAACTCTTGCACACAAAAAGAAAAAGAACCAAATATTCCAAGACTTGGTCTTGGATTAGTAGTGCGGGAGAAAAATAAAAATAGCAAATTTTTTTTTAAAAAAATAATAAAAATATTTTAAAAAATATTATTACAAATTTTTGAAAATACGATATTTCGCTAATAACGACCAATATTGAAAAGATGAAAATAAATTTTTTTAAAAAAAGTTTTAGAGGGAAGAAACGAAAGTCGTAAGGTTTTATTTTTTGAAAAAATGGACAAAAAAGCAAAATTTGCTCGAACGGTAGTTGTACCGATTTAGGGCGACCCTGCTCTGATACTAATTGTTGGATCGAAAGCGCTAGAGGAGGGGGGCTGAATAGCGCTCGTGGCTTTCACGTTCATTTCAAAAAACTTCAATTAAATATGCAGCGGAATAATAAAACACAAACACAAATGCCAAGGGTTTTACTTGGTTCGGAGCCTGTGGTCATCGGAGCCTTCTGGTCGTCAGAGCCTTTTGGTCGTCGGAGTCGAGTTGCAGCTTTATTGGATCATCCTTTGAGCAGCACACGGAGGAAGGATTACATTTTTCAGTTATGTGTTTGCTGCTGCTCGAGTTAGGCTTATATAGCCCGTTGAGGGTGCCCTCAATAGCATGGAGGGTGCCTTCAACCCCGCCGGATTCGCAGCGTGGATAAGCTCCGCTTCACCCGTAGCCTATCCGCCCGAGGGCGCCTCCAAGCCCATGGAGGGCGCCTTCCATCCAGCGTCCAGAGCACCCTCAAGCCCCATGGAGGGCGCCCTCGGCCTGCTTCCTATGCTGCTTCAGCCAAGGCACCCGAGGCGCCTCCAATCTCCATGGAGGGCGCTTCGGACACTGTTTATCTGGGATTTTAGTACTTTTTACAAAATATATCTTGCAAAATAGAGTTAGCACAAATAAAACAAGATTAATATAAGAATTTGACAGCCACCGGATTGTCCGGTTCTGACTTCAAATTTCCATCCGAAAATCCTAGGTCGAATTGACGCCTACTGTTCTCTCACCGGGGAACGCATCCTCATCTACTCCACTCAGGAGAGTTTACCTGTTGTCAGACCAGTCCTCTAGACCATTGGGCTTTTGCTCAGTGGTCGAGACTCCAGGTCTTTCTGCTAGACGTTCTCTCCACTCTCGATTTGTTGGTTATACCTGGTTGAGCAAGTTAGTGGAGTTTTATGTTATTGGTTAGACTTTTGGTTAGTAGATAATTATATTCATGCTCTTATGTTTATGATAAGTATTTTACCTGAGACTATATTTCCTTTGATCTCCTTATACTACATTGATTATGCACTATATGTCTTATACCTGCTGAGTATATCGTACTCACTACCTCTTGCTTTCCCTTTTATTTTCAGGTTAGCAGGTAGAGGATGTGTCGTGTCATTTAGAGGTTCGACTTCTAATCCCACATCACATTCGAGATCGTGTTTTCCCTATTGTGTCTTGCTATTTGTATTTACACTTTGTTTCGTTCGTGGATTTTGGCCTTGTGGTGTCCTTTTATTCAAACTATATTTGTTGTGTAAGTCAGACCGGTAGATAGACATTTGTGTTTTATATATTGTGAGGAGATTGTGTAAATCCCTCTTTTTAAGTGATGGTTATGTTTTTATCTTTCACTATATATTTATTCTTGATCTGTGGACATATATCATGTTGCATCAAATATTGTCACAAGAGGGTACCGTCCGTTTTGTCGAATAAGTACACCTCCAGGGTATGACAATTTATTGGTATTAGAGCCCAGGTTCCGAAGCCTATTTTTGTGTTTTGGATTTCGTGATTTATTTTTTTCGACGTGACTTTTGAGTTTTGAGATCAGGCAACGACATGATATCTCCAAACTATAAAAAGTAAAATATATATCTAGTATTGTTATACTTATGGATTTATTACTATGTTTAGTTTAATGTTAGATTAATTAAATGTCTATTGGGTTCTCACTAATTTGGTTTAGCATGATGGTACTTGGTGAGTTAGCACGCTCACAATCATGGTCGAGGATGACCATGATAGTGACAAGTTGAAATTTCATGACCCGAACCTGATACAAAGAATTAATATAAATTTTTTTGTAGCACCAATTAATACTGAGGAGAATAGTCTCAGGACATCATACATATTTTTTCCTATTAATTTGTGAAAGTTTACTGCATCAACCGTGCAAAATGCTTGAAAATACTGATAGTAGTCAAGTTCTTGTCAAAATCCACTAAGTTGAGAAAAATACTATAATTATCATCACCTTATTTAGTATCATGAAACCTTTTCCTCACCTCATATAATTAATTGGGCATCATTACCTAATTGGGAGTAAGTTTGAGCATCAACATCCTAAATCTTCTATGATATATCTAGGAGAAGGTAACCTCGTTCAAGCTGTGGTTGCAATGAGTTGATCAACCAGGACATCATGAGAATTCTTTGGCTATTATTTGCTAAGTCCAAGATTAGTAGTATCTGATTTTCTTTTCCTATCATTGATATAACTCCTATCCTGAATAAATAGCAAGCATGATTACAACTAGACAAGGTAGTTTGTCCCATAAATTTAATTGGACTGATTTGGTGAGAACGATGGTCATAAGTACCTGTAATTTTGTTGTCACCATGTTCGACCATTGTAACAAAGATCCCTATTAGACAACCAAATAGGAAATAATAGCTACACATGTGCAGGCCTGCCAACAACTTTCCTTCATTGCCTAAAAGATCTAGCAACTAGATTCTAGCATGAGATGCATCTCTCTGAATTCGAGAGGAGACCACCATTCAAAGAGGAATGTTTCTAGACTTTGCAAATGAAGAACTCTTGACACACACTTTCAAATTGCTTGAGTGTCTCGATGGGTTCCCTATGGGCGGTACGATGTGTTGAAAATTGGACCAACAAACAAGTAAATAAATTACTTGTCTTACACTAACAATAACAACACTACAATACCTTTTTTGTGAATCACTCACAATTCTAAGACAAAGAAGAGAAAAAAAAACTTTGACTCACAAATTGATACTTGATTGATAATTGAAACTAAATACAAGGTAGAATATTTATAGTACTCTTCATACAATCTGGACCGTTCAATTAAATTAAATCCTAGCCATTGAAATTCTAATTCTTATCCATGAAATGAGAAAAACACTCTTGACCACACATTTAATTTTATCTTTTACCAAGTCGTCATCTTTATCTATTAGAAAAATAAATAATTAAATAGCAAATCTTATCTATAACTCTTATCTTTTATTGGATAAGTTTTATCCTTTATTTGGGTTGGAGTTGATATTTAACACTTCCCCTCAACACCAACCCTTTGTACTATGCCGAGTTGATCACGAAACCTTTTGAATTTGCTGGCGCTCAAGCCTTTTGTGAACAAATCTGCAACTTGATCATCTGTACTGATTTGTCTCATCTCAATTTCTTCTTGGAGAACTTTTTCTCTGATAAAATGATAGTGCACTTCAACATGTTTAGTTCTTGCATGAAAGATCGGATTTTCTGCCAAACGAATTGCCGATTGATTGTCACAATATATTGGAACTGCATAATCAACTGGTTGATGTAGGTTATTTAATAGTTGAATCAACCATGTGATTTCTTGAGCTGCCGTTGCTGCTGCTCGATACTCAGCTTCAGTGCTTGATAATGATACAGTTGGTTGTCTCTTGCTGCACCAAGAAATTGCTCCAGAACCAAGCTTAAATAAGTAACCAGTTGTTGACCTTCTGGTGTCATGATCTCCTGCATAGTCAGCATCACAGTAACCAACTAACTTACAGTCTCCAATTCTTTTATACACAAGACCATAATCAATTGTGCTCTTCACATATCTTAGTATTCGTCGAACTGCTTCCAAATGAGACTTCATTGGATTTTGCATGTACCGACTTATTACACTAACTGCATAAGAAATATCAGGTCGAGTTAAGGTTAAGTAGATGAGACTGCCTACCAATTTTTGATACATAGTTGTATCTTCTAAGCTTTTTCCTTCATGTGCACACATTCTGAAATTTGATTCCATAGGTGTTGAATTTGGTTTGCAGTCGAGCATTCCGAACCTTTTCAACAAGTCTTTGGAGTACTTTTATTGACAAAGGAATATTCCTTTTTGTGTGCAGTCAATCTCTAAACCAAGAAAATGCTTGAGTTGTCCAAGTTCTTTCATTTGAAATCGGACTGATAAATTCTCTTTTGTCTGAAGAATTTCTGATCCATCATCACCGGTGATGACTAAGTCATCAACATATACAAGCACGATAGCTAGTTTTCCTTCATTTGATTTGACAAATAGACTAGAATCTGCAGATGTTACTAAATAACCACTCTGAGTTAGAAATTCAGCAATCTTACCATATCATGCCCTAGGTGCTTGTTTCAATCCATAGAGCGCTTTCCGCAGTTTACACACATATTCAGGATGATGTTGGTTCTGAAAGCCTATTGGTTGGATCATATGAATTTCTCGATCCAATTCTCCATGAAAAAAAGCATTTTTCACATCCATTTGCCACAGATTCCAATCTTTGTTGGTTGCAAGTGCAAGTAGAACTCGTACAGTTGTAAGTTTCGCCACCGGACTAAACGTTTCATCATAGTCTAGTCCGTACTGTTGAGAGAAGCCACGAGCTACCAATCGTGCCTTATACCTTTCAATTGACCCATCTGGACAACGCTTTATTTTGTAAACCCATTTGCACAAAATGAGTTTCACATCTCTTGGTTTTGGTATGAGATCCCAAGTCTGATTTTGTTGCAGTGCATCAATCTCTTGTTTCATGGCTGTCATCCACTCAAAACTTTGTGATGCTTTTTCAAACGTCTCAGGCTCTACTACTTCTTCAACTATGGCTGTATTTGCATATTTTGGATTTGGCCTTCGTGTTCTTGTTGACCTTCGGAGTTGAGATTGTGGAGTTAATTCTTCCACTTCATTAAGCCTTTCTTCTTCATTTGGATGTTGATATATGCCGGTTTGCCAAGGACTCTGAGCCACTCTTTGCTCTGCATCATTATCATTTGGACCTCCTGATTCATCTGAACCTGATTGAAGTTGAATTATATGCTCCCTCATCTTTTGTTGTACTTTATCTTCAAGGTCTTTAGATTCTGGCAAGACCTCCTTCTCTATGGTCCACCAAGAAGATGCTTCATCGAACACTACATTTCGTGAAGTGTAACATCTTTCGCTTGTTGGATCGCAGCATTTCCACCCCTTTCTCTGGCTATCGTATCCCACAAAGATGCATCTAATAGCTTTCTTGTCAAACTTGCTTCGTAAGTGATCAGGAACAAATACATTACATACACATCCAAATACTCGAAAGTAACTAACTGTAGATTTTTTGTTCAATAACTTCTCAAAGGGTGAAATAAATTCTAACCTTGGTTGAGGAAGTTTATTGATGATAAAAGTTGCAGTTCTCATTGCTTCAGCCCAAAAACGTCCAGGTACATTCTTCTCATGCAGCATACTCTGACAAATTTCTGCAAGATGTCGGTTCTTTCTTTCTGCTACACCATTCTGCTGTGGTGTGTTGGCACAAATGTATTGATGATATACTCGACTTTCTCTCAAGTATTGAGAGAACTCTCTTGAGCTATATTCTCCTCCATTGTCTGTGCGCAAGCAACATATCTTTTTTCCCAATTCTCCTTCGATTGACTGCTTGAACTCTTTGAACATTGAGAAGGTATCAGATTTTTCTTTCATAAAAAAAATCCACACATACCTTGAGAAATCATCAATGAATGTCACCATATACCGCATACCACCAATTGACGACTACTTAACAGGCCTGAATACATCAGAGTGAACTAACTCCAATGGTTCCTTTGCTTTGAAGTTTGACTCCTGATATGGTAATTGGTGTGCTTTACCATACTGACATCCTACACATATTGTGTCTGTTCGTATGTCTAGTTGAGGAAGTCCCTTGAGTATTGACTTCTGTATCATCATGTTTAATTTGGAATAGTTAACATGATCTAGCCGCATGTGCCATATAACTGCTGTTTCACTTTTTCTTGTCTTGTCTATATATGCAGACTCTGCTGACATCACGTAGAGCGACTCTAATCGTTGACCCTCCATTGTTGGTGTTTCTAAAATTTTGAGGTTTCGATATACCTTTACATTTTCAGGACCAAATAGAACATAATGACCTGAAGATGTTAATTGGGCCACAGACAGTAAATTCTTCTTCATTCCTGGGACATGATAGACATCTTGAAGAGGCACTTGGTTAGAATTATATCGAGGCGTAATTACCGTCTTACCAACATGTGTTATTGGTAACCTTGAGTTGTCGGTTGTAACCACCATACGAGCTCCTTTGTATTGAGATAAGTTTTACAATTTTTCTTTATCACCCGTCATATGATTTGAGCAGCCTGAATCCACGATCCAATCATTTTTGTAGTCAATTTGTTCTGGCGTTGTTGTGAGAGCCAAGTCTTTTTCCTCTGTAGCCATCAAAGCTTCAGCATCCCAATCATCTTCGCTATTCTCTTTAGAATTGGAAGTAGCCGTGTTGCTTTGAACGAACCTTTTCTTGGACCAACAATCTTTTGTCATGTGGCCCACCTTCCCATAATTGTAGCACTCGCCAGAAAATTTTTTACGATCACCATAATTCTTCGAGGCTCCCCCTGGACGAGAGCCTCCATTCTCATGATAGATTTTTCCTTTGTCGCCATCCTTTTTAGATCCACCAGTGTGCTGTTTGAAGTTGCCTTTATTTTTGTTGGTGTAGAGCGCTTCTTCTTCATCTTTTAGTGAGAGTCCTCCCATTTGCTTAGCCATAGCTTCTTGACCTGCAAGTAAATTTTCAAATTCAAGAAGCGATGGTTGTGTTGGTCATCCTTGTATAGCAGCAATAAATCCTCGATATTCTGGCCTCAAACCATGAATAATTATTCTTTTTATCCTTGCTTCCCCAATAGGAGCTGATGGATCTAGCTCTGAAGTTTCGCGACATATCAACTTCACCTTGTGGAAGTATTGGGCAATCGTCTTGTCACATTGCGCTATTGACAATAGCTCGTTCTCCAGAAGTTGCAATCTTGTATCATTCTTCTTTGAAAAAAGTGTAGCAAAGATATCCCACACTTCCTTTGGTGTTTTGGCATCTCGGATGTGCTCCAACATTTCTTCTTCAATTGTGATCTTTAAGGCAAACATTGTTTTACCTGCCTTAATCTTCCATTTTCGCAAAATGTCATTGGCGTCTTCTGCCGGCTGCGTAGCTTCACTACCACCAACAACCTCCCAAAGATCTTGACCTTGTAGGTAAGACTCCATGCATGTTGCTCACGTGTTGTAGTTTTTGTTGTTGAGCTTCTTGATACCTCCTACTACTTGAAGGTCCCCCATCACGTCGAAAAGCTTTGATTATACCAAATAAGTTTGATTAAAAAAAACTTGTAAAGCATAAAACTCCTCACAATCTAAGATAGCTCCACCAAGAATAATCCCTGATTAACTTGGCTCTGATACCAATTGTTGAAAATTGGACCAACAAACAAGTAAATAAATTACTTGTCTTACACTAACAATAACAACACTATAACACCTTTTTTGTGGATCACTCACAATTCTAAGACAAAGAAGAGAAAAAAAAACTTTGACTCACAAATTGATACTTGATTGATGATTGAAACTAAATACAAGGTAGAGTATTTATAGTACTCTTCATACAATCTGGACCGTTCAATTAAATTAAATCCTAGCCACTGAAATTCTAATTCTTATCCATGAAATGAGAAAAACACTCTTGACCACACATTTAATTTTATCTTTTACCAAGTCGTCATCTTTATCTATTAGAAAAATAAATAATTAAATAGCAAATCTTATCTATAACTCTTATCTTTTATTGGATAAGTTTTATCCTTTATTTGGGTTGGAGTTGATATTTAACACGATGGTTAAGACATGGGGTGTTGCCACATGAGGTCTTGGGGTCGAAACTCGTCGTGACCGAGGATAACCTCCCCCATGTCTTGACCATTTGCATTAATGGTTAGTAGCCACCTGTGATTTATCTCCTCCGTGTTGGCCTAGGGACGGATTGACGGGGACGCTGAGATGAGCAAATCACCTTTTGCCACTTGAGTGTCTCGATGGGATTCTAAGATTGTCCTACATAACCGGTCCTAAGTTGACATAATTGAATAAAATCGATTGCATGAGAACTTCTGTATCAGTAAGTCCTGATTCCTTGTCCTAATCAATGGGCCGAGTATCAATGAAAAGTTCTCATCATTGGAAATATTGCCTTCTCTTGAGGATTTTTTTTTCGGTTGGCCAAGCTTTAGTTTGTAAGTTCCAATGAGTCTCCAGCGAGTCTTAGGAATAGGAACACTAATGAGATTTTCTCATTATTAAAGGGCATCACTAATGGAATTATAATAGGAAATCCTAGTTTTGATACTTAGATTTCCATTAGTATGATGTTTTTGTTGAAAATTAGTGTTGGTGTAAATGACATTGATGGTGATTAGGAGTGATTATAGTTTTGATGAGTGGAAAAAAAGTTATAGAATTTCTTTTAGTTTTGATGTGCATTTGAGCCTTATAGAACTTGGTGGAATACACTTGGAGATAGCTTGGAATGACCAAGGTGGTTGGACACTCAGTGGCTTGAGGTGCATGTAGATAGGTGAAGGATGACGTGGAGCAACTAAGGGATGATAGAACAATGATAGAGAATATTTGACTTGCTCTTTTTCGTCATTTCTATTAAGTCATAGTATTGCTTATCAACCTTAATTTCTGTCCTCATGTGATAAAAAAGTGATTCGTTCGTCCTCAGCGTCTCCGCCAACTCATCACTAGATCAACACGGAGGAGATAAATCATGGATATACTACTAGCCATTAGTGTAAAATGATCAAGACATGAAGGAGATTATGCTCGGTCACGTCGAATTTCGACCCCAAAAACTCATGTGGCTTAATCATCGCATCATCCTGAGGAGATTAATTTCTGTCCTCATGCACCCTAACATAATAGTATAGTAAAAAGAAATAATTGACATCTTAATGAGACCGCCTATATTTACACGTCCCTTTTCTTCTTTCGATGATTATTTTCATTACATGTTATTCCATCAAACATATGTCATTGTCTATTCTTGAAAAGTAAATTTCTTTCACTATTTCCTTCTCATAGGATATTACCAGGAGTCTTTAGAGCACTTTAAACTGCTAGTACCCCCTAGTTGAGAATGACGCGTAGGCAAAAGAAATCGTTTGTACGATTGCAAGGAAAGCCTTAATTGTAAAAATTTAGTTTAGCGCTTCTATAGTATGGCATGGCTGGGGGCACTACAAATTACTTTGTGTTGTATCTCATTTTATAGTATCGAAGACTCGTTCTTCTTATTGCCTGATTTTATCATTATTACGTGTGATGATTTCATTACCTCTATAAAAAAGAAATTCCAGACTAAAGACTTGAGTAATTTTAAGTGCTTCATTGGTATAAAGGATACTTGTAAAGAAGAAGATATCTATATCTAACATATATGCGTTGAATAAGTGAATGGATAAGAAATTGAAGAGGAAAGAGGTTCCATTGTGAATGAGACTTTAGTCTCATATTGGAAGTTTTAAGGTATTTTTGTTGGTTTATATTGATTCACATACATTAAGGATGTGAACAAATGCATGGGGAGAAGCTCTCTCTCACGCGTGGATACGCAGGGGTTGCAAATCTAGGGTCCGGATTGCACTGAACTAAGTTGACTCGTGTGCGAGCGCGACCTGCACACAAGAATGTCGGACCAGTCGGGGCAAAATTTATCCTAGTGGAACAACCAACATTTTGCCACGTAGATCTTTTATTGCTGTGAAACGGATGCATTAAATTCAAGATTAATGCATTTCCTCACACAGCAAGCAAAGCAAAGGCTCTCCATTTTTCTTCCTCCTCCTCTGTCGTGCATTTTCTGCTCGGCGGAGTGCCCGTGGTAGCATTCGAGTACCACTCAGCTCGTCGTGACCATCAGTGCTTGGTCGGATTCACGGTCGGTCGTTGTATTCTGGGAAACAGACGACCCTTGTAAGCCTCGAAGCACAGCCGGAGGTGGGTGAATATGTTTCAATGAAACTGCAACTCGCAGGCCTCGATCAGCTCGCCCGATCAGTCTCTTTGTCAGACTGACAGACTTCTCTGCCCGCTCGGGATCTTCGCCCGACCTGTCAGTTCGTCCAGTCGGCCAGTCTCTTTGACAGCCCGATCTGTCTGCTTCACTCGGTATGTCTGCTCGACCCGGCCGACCTCTTTGACAGCCCGACCGGTCTATCTGCTCGACCCGACCGACCTCTCTAACATCCCGACCTGTCTGCTCGACCCGGCCGACCTCTCTGACAGCTCGACCTATCTGACGCCTGGTCTGTCTGCTCGACCCGACCGGTCTCTCTTACTCGACCCGACCGGTCTCTCTTACTCGACCTATCTGCCTCGTCCGACCGACCTCTCCTGTTAGGTCTGTCTGTTTCGTCCGATCGGTCTCTTTACTCGGATGCCCTGCTCACTCAGTCACTCTGAGGTTGACACTTGGATAAAAATCAGCCCCTACTTGCAGTCTGAGATCGTCTGTTCAGGTCAAGTCAACTGTAAGTTGAATTTAAATTCTGTATAATTTTTAAATTCAACTAAATCCCTTAAAAATCTACAACAACATATTATTTATATTCCAACGATATATAGTGAATATGCTTGAGGAGCCAGACATTCTAGGACTAAACTATCTAAACCGATAAATTCTCCTATGGTTCCTAGTGTCAGATCCATCAAGAATAGGAAAATCAATAGCTGATCCAGAGTAGTACAAAAGGCTGGTTCGAAAAGTAAATTATCTTTGCTACTATGGGTGAGTAGGAGAGAGTACATGTTATGACCATTGAATAAAAAACTACGAAGATAGAGCCATGAACACAACAAGGTGCTTAACTCATTTAAGCATATGATAGCAGAGCCCTTGTAAGATCAATAAAGCTTTAGTGTGATAATTAAGCTATGAAGCATATAGCCTTGAATCTCATTTTCCATGACGAGACTAAGTATGTATAATTTGATTGCCACTTCGCCGGTGAGAAAGCTTAAATTAAGGAGATCATTAACAATGAGTTGATAGATTTGTTGACCAAATTGTTAAGAGGGGCTAGAATCAAATATATTTTTAATAATGTATATTTGAACCTATGGGGGACTATGTGTACGTCTGTGTCACATGCAAATAAAGAAAATTTATTTTTGAAAGTGGATCGATTACAATTTTATGATTTATCTAGAAAGTATATTGATCTAGATTTACGATTCATCTGGGTGGTACCCAAATATATATAGAGATCTTAAGCATTCCTTTTGGTGAAATAATATGAAAAAGACATTATGAATTTCATACACGATGTCTAGCATGTCAACATATAAAGGTTGAACATCATAGGTCAACTGGTATACTCTAGAATATACAAATACTGGAATGAAAATGAGAGTATATTACGATGAATTTTATTATGGGGCTACCTAAGATACGGAGAGGACATTATGCGATTTGGGTAATCGTTCACCAGTTAACCAAATTTGCTCACTTTCTTCCTATCCATAGAATAGATTCATTGAATCGATTAGCAGAATTATACTACAGAGAGATAACCAGACTTCTTAGTATACCTCTGAGTATCATAACAGATAGAATATCAGAGTAGGGAAAGCTGGGTGAGTACATAACCTACAGAGTCATCATTATCTGCTTGGAATCAGATCATTATGTAATGTTATAAGGGAACCTTAAATTCCTTACGTATAGAAATTTATTCATGATTATATATATAAACCTCATTTGCCGCCGCCCTTCCACAACTTCGGTTGCCATCGCCCGTCTCACTTCTTGTCCGACCACCCCGGCAAGACGCTGCTAAGCCGTGACCACCGTAGCCACTCCCGTGCCCTAGCTCCACTCTATTGCTACACTTCTGCCCATCCATCGCCTCTACCACCACCCAATGCTGGCGTTGTCGCACGCCGCCCATGGCCTCCAGTCGAGCGTCGGAAACCCCACAAAGCCCTCTTCCTCCCAATTCAAAGCCATCACCGTCATGTCGTGGGAGGCTAGCGCGGCGACATCGGCGCCACCTCACTATGTGCCGCCACCCCTTTCTCATATTCCATGCCCTAGCTCCTTATCGCTTGACGCTCCATCGGCCATCGGCTTGGCCACAATGAAGCGCTCCTCCATCACTGCTCGGATGCTTGTGCGTCACCACTGGTCACTGCACTATCCCACCCCAACAGCACGCATTCTACAACCACTGGATGTTTGGCCGCATGAGAGCAGTTGTTAGGGAAGGAACTGAATCACTGTGTGACACTACTATGAGCTGCCACCAGGAGAATAAGCCATGGGTAACGAAATCCCCTTCTCCCTAAGCTTGGTTCATTCAAATGTTATAAAAATATATAGTAGTACAAAAAGATGAATATATTATTGATTTAGAAAGGGATTAACCATTTCATTGATGATTTCGATTGAATTGAAAGGTTGATTAAATCTAGTTAGTTTCAATTAATAGTATAAATCGATGATTTATAGTTGATGATGTTAATTAGAAATTAAAGTGTAAATGAAGGTGGATTGATTCTTGTTGTTAGCTTAATCAATTAAGGTAATAAGAGATAATGGATGGAAGATTCATTCATTAGTTGGTTTCATTGGTTGGATTGATTTACAAGAAGATTAGCTATGAAGGAAGTATTAGATCATTAAATGGAATTAAAAGATGCTTTCCTAATCAGATTAGGATTGAGTTTAACTATTTGGTTTATGATAAAACTTAGCTATACTATGTATTTTGTGTTACATAATACTGATTTGAGATTTATCCCGACGCGGAGATAGTTCAAGACGATGTATATTTGAGGTGGATACTTCTTGAGTTGTTTCTTTATATCTTTGACCTTAGTGCATAATCTATTTTATTGATTTGGCAGTACTGATTTGCTTACCTTGACTTTACTCTAGATCAGTTCCTGAGTTTGATACTTTATTGCTTATCTTTATATTTTGATCTATTTGATATCTATACACTCTTATTTGTTATTCATGATTGAGTTAGTTATCTATATATATATGCATGATATTACCAGACCATAGTCTAGTTATAGACTTATATTTGTGCATTTATATTATAGTATGATTATATGCTTATGCTCATACCTACATGTTATCGATATCATAGGTAGTGTAGTTGTATACTTGTGTGAGGGCATATATGTTAGTGAGATTATATCTACCTATACTTGATGAAAATCACTCCCTAGCGGAGGGGTAGCATATCCCATTAGGATATTCTCTTCGGATCAACATCTAGGACTACTTGATCTTGATCCTATTGTTTATTATATGTATGATGATACCATGAAGTTCAAGGAGATATTATGACTAGATGGCTAGAATTCTCTTGAATTAAAATTGTTACTATTGTACTTATTGTTGTAATACTTAGACACATGTTATTAAACTTGTTACTTAATGTATGCCGATGCATTTAAATTGCCCACTAGATCATATAGTGATCTTAAGTTATTGTATGTAAACCGTAGTGAATAGCTGAATATCCTACTTGACCTCTTGTCGATTGTTTGGGCTTGTGACTATTTGCTAGTGAGACCATGCCATAGTGTAGCTAGTAAAAATTTACTCTTGGAGGTGATTGTCACAGCTTACATATCATTTTTGATTGGTACACTTATACATTCTGTCTGCTCACGGGACTATCCTTGACAGAGAGTTCTCTTGCAGATAGTGATTGTTTACAAACCCTGGGTACCCATGAGACCATCTGTTGTAGAGTGTTCTCCCGCAGACAGCGACTGCTTACATACCCTGACTACCAATGGGACCATCCGTGGTGGAGCATTCACCCGCAGTCAGTGGATGAGGAGCTAGATAGCTACCTCATCCTGTCTTCCCACGGTATCATCCATGGTAGAGCATTCTCCCATAGACAATGACTATTTATATACTTTGACCACCCACGAGATACATTTGTGATAGCATGTTGTTGCACTAATTAAGACTTGTTATATGCTTGTTAAATGTCGGTCATGTATTTATTCGTTCAGGTTTTGGATGTACTGTATGTACTCCCAATATGTTGGTTATACCTGATTGAGCAGGTTAGAGGAGTTCTTTTTAGGGTCGATTTGTAGCTAGATGAGGGAGTGAATAGCTCGTCATGCTTCATTGGCTTACTTCGTTGTTGTTGATATGCAGTGAAAATTAAAGACTCGAAATAAGACTCACAATGCTAACACGAGAATTTACTTGGTATTCACCTCAAGAAGAGGTGACTAATCCAAGGATCCACACACGACATGCTTATCCATTATGAAAACACTCCTTTACGGTAAGTACCGAAGGTGGAGAAACCTTACACAAACTCTCAATACAACAAGAAAAGAAGAAGAAGCAAATACATAAAATCTCTTACAAGATTTACACAAATGAAAACCCTAGCTCTCTTCTTCTCCTTGTGTGGAACGCCTCTTGACCTTGGAAGTATAGCAACTCTTTGCTCCAAGAAGCTTCAAGAACTGGTGAAGAGTTGTGGAGAAGCTCACGTGAAGATCAGGAAGAAGGGTTGCGAAGAACTGTCGAAAAAATCGCTCGCCAACGGCTTTAACCTGCGTAACGGTTACATTCCAATCGATTGGGGAGGCTTGAATCGATCGGCTGATCGATTAAGAGCGCCTCTGTACTCTGCTGGAGAACCCTGAATCAATTAGTCGATCGATTCAGCGTTTATCACGACTCGCGCGATAAACCCAGCCCCAATCGATCAGCTGATCGATTGGGAAGCTCTCTGTGCTCGCGACAGTTGCTCCCAATCGATCAGCCGATCAATTTGGCCACTGCTTATTGCAGCACTCTCCCAATCGATTGGTTGATTGATTGAGCTTGGGTTAATCGATCAGTCGATCAATTGCCCCAACCTTGACTTGCCTAAACTCAATTTCAAGGTTCCCAATCCCAACATCCGATCAACCGTGACCTGTTGGGACTCCTTCTGCCTAACATCTGGTCAACCTTGACCTGCTGGGACTTTTTCACTAAGTGTCTGGTCAATCCTTTAACTCACTTGGACTTTTCTCCTCATGCCAAGTGTTCGGTCAACCCTGACTCAATTGGACTTACTGTCTAATGCCAAATGTTCAGTCCTCCATGACCCACTTGGACTTCCACCAGATGTCCGGTTACCCTTGACCCATCTGGATTTCCTCGTGTCAAGTATCCAGTTAGTCCTTTGACCTACTTGAGCTTCCCAACACCAAGTGTTCGGTCAACCTTGACTTACCTAGATCTCCACGTGCCTGGCTTCACTCACCAAATCTTTCCATCTGCCTAGTTTCACTCACTAGGACTTTCCATTTGCCTGGCTTCATTCACCAAGATTTTCACCTAGCTTCACTCACTAGGGTTTTTACCTGACTTCACTCATAAGGATTTTTCCACTGCTCAGCTTCACTCACCGGGATTTTCACCTACCTAGCTTCACTCACTAGGTCTTTCACCTACCTTCACTCACCAGGATTTTCCTACTGCCTAACTTCACTCACTAGCTCTTTCACCTGGCTTCATTCACCAGGATTTTTCCTTACCTAACCTCCAGTTAGGACTTTTTCAGTCAAGTATCCGGTCAATCTTGACCTACTTGACTCTTCTTCACATCAAACTGGTCAGTCCTTGATCAGAGGGGAATTGTATCAACAATCTCCCTAATCGGACGATTACATCAGTAATCTCTATATATTGTCAAACATCGAAACTCAAACATCAAGACTCAAGCTTGAAATAACTCAAGCTTATTCAACCAGGTCAGCCTTGACCTAGGGATATTGCACCAACAATCTCCCCATTTTTGATGTTTGATAATACCTTTAAGTTAGACTAATCTCATAGTCTCAACTTCTTCTTTATGTCAATTCTTAAATGAGGGTTCCCTTCATTCTCTCCCTTTCCTAGAGGGCAAACTCCCCCTTTGGATAATAAAGGTCTAACTTAAATCCTACATTCTCCCCTATTGGTACACATTAAAAACTCTCTCCTTGAAGAGTTACTCAACGTTGTTCACAACCTCACATGTTGTTCACAACACTACAATAAAGGTCTCATACCCTTCATTATCTTTAATGTTCACCCTTGAGCATTAACAATTTCAACAATGAAGGTCTCATACCCTGCATTGTATTCAATGCTCACCCTTGAGCATTCTGCTTTCCAACAATGAAGGTCTCATACCCTTCATTGTAGTCAATACTCCTCCTAGAGCATTTTTCTTTCCAACAATGAAGATATCTGATCTACCATTGTTTCTCCATGCTCAACCTTGAGCATTTTACAAAATAAAGGTTTTACCACCTTCTATGGTTTCGAAACAATATTTCAATATTTTTTAAGAGTAGCTTCCTGTAAAATATGCTTCAAAACTATCATTGCAACAACAATGATTTGAAAATTCTAAACCTTTAGGAAACCCAAAATTAGAAGTTTTGAGATTCAAAAATCCAATATTGAAACTAAACCTCAACCTAAACTTCAACTTAGTCTTCCTTAACCAATCCAGCCTTGTTTTCATCGTGAAAACTCCCCCTAAATATATACAAATGTGTTTCAAGGGGTTAGAAATGGTTGCCTAGACTAAAAATGATATAAAGTGTTGAAATCAGACATTTACAATCGAAAACAGCCTTCTCAATCGATTGAAGTTGGGACTCAATTGATTGAAACCATTCAATCAATCGCCTGATCGATTCCGTAAGCTTCTGCTCACGGAAAAAGCCTCTGAATCGATCCACTGATCAATCCAGGAAAGGTTGAATCGATCGGATGATCGATTTAGCGAGCTTCTGCTTGTGACAATACCCGTCTCAATCGATCACTCGATCGATTGAGACACTCCAATCGATCGCCCGATCGATTGGAGGTCTGATTTCCTGAAATCCAATTTCAGTGAAATTCATAAATGCCCTAAAAATTCTAAAAAATTCTAAAAATCATGAAAATTATTGTAGGAAAAATAGTTTTCTAAGAAAATACATCTTATTTTCAAAGATTGACACAAAATTGAAAACTTATAAAAACTTCAATATTTCTTCCAAGTTTGTGTCTAACTTTTCAATAATGATTGCTATCAAAAGATAGCGTTCACCAAGGTTTTCCAAAGTATATTTAAAATATTTTTTCAAAATCAATTTTCAACCATGTTCTTTGGGCTCAATGCACATGACTTGTACATTAGCTTTCCCAATTATTGGAGTACACATAACTATATGTTTTGATGAAGTCAAAACTTAACTAGATGCACTAAATCAACATCTTGAGTCTTGTTTATCATCCTAACATCTCACTTGTATTTAATGTGTACTAAAACACATACAAGTAACCTTATAGTCTTTGTGAGATGTAAATTTTGATTTTACCCTAAACAAGGGATCATGCATATCTATCTAGGCATTTTAGGAATTATGAACATTCACCTAGGATGTTACTTATTAGTAAATGTCATTGTCCTTACTTGCAAGGAATTAAAAATAATGCATGCATGATGAGTTATGACATACATCAAAAAGAAATAATTTTCAAAAGAAAATATACTATTGCTACATGATGTGTGTATGACATGACATGATATTTTTGTTTGTTTTTCATAATAAATATGATTGCAAACTATGATGTCATGACATATGATGGGCAAACAAAGCATGACAATTTAGCATAAATAAAATATACCTAGATAACCCATCTAAGTATCGTTAATTCCTTAGCTAAATTAAAATCTAATCCTAGATTGCACATATCTTCACAAGAAAATGCCAAAACCCAACTTGACAATTCTCTTACTCTTGATTTAGTTGTGTCAATTTAAATTAAATTCAATTCCTCAAATTTTTACACCTTTTACTCTTCCAAAGAGTAATCACTTAAATTAAGACTTAAATTTACCCTTAACGTCTTAAGAAGATACCAATATCCCAATTTGACATTTCTTATATTTTTCTCAAGTGTGTCAATTTAAAGTAAGTTCAATTCCTCAAATTTTAACACATTTTACTCTTACAAAGAGTAAACAATAATCCTTTTCATTTTCAAAGGTTAATAAAAACCTTGAAAATGCCTCCAAGTGTCAACTTTATCAAGGTTGGGTTAACCACCCTACCCATTTAGAGTTGACACTCTCTAACCCTTTAGGGTGAAGAGAATATACTCCTAGAAACCCAACACCTATTGGTGCTCCTTGGATGTTCAAGGTATTCACTAGGGATAACTTCCCTAGATACCTTCCTAATGACCTTTCTAGGCTTCTTAGAATTCTTGATCACTTCCTCTAGGTCAACTCTAGGGATAGCTTCGCTTGTGACCTTCTTAGTGACTTTGTTAAACTTCTTAGAAGTCTTAGTCACTTTACTCTTTGCGAAAACACTTTTAGGGATAACTTCCCTTGTGTTTTTTGTTGGTGCAATCGACCTATGCTTGATCGGTACGATCACGGTATTGATATGTGTGTCAAAGAGTTTAAGTTAGGCTTTCATATGTGTGTGATATGTGTGTTTGAGTCTTGCAGGATTTGGTGAAACATACATGAGAAGCTTGGTGCAGCTAAGCTTAGGAAGCTCATCCTAGGGCTTGGATCCTTGAGTCGGTGAAGGATGGTGTCGAAGACATCCGAGGGACCACCGGACGAGGAGCAACGGAGTGGAGCTAAGGGAAGCGGACTTCAAGGCAACGTGAAGGATGGCACGGAGAGGAGCCGTGGGCTCGGATGCATCTGAGGGACGAAGGCCAAGGAAGAGGGCTTCAAGGGCAACTTCGGAGAGGATAAGTGTGTGTATGTAACCAGGTGTAGTCTTAGTAGTCGACTACACCAGTCGACTGCTAAAACTCAACTGCTAGTTTTAGCAGTCGACTGGCAGCGAACAGAAATATTCTGTTCGCTCAGCCAGTAGCTACCAATCGACTGGTGTAGTCGACTGCTAGTTTTAGTAGTCGACTGGTAAATGACCGTTGACAAACCGTTGATGTTGTAAAGTAGCCATTGGCTACCTCCAATGGTAACACCAGTCGACTAATGGTTTTGCCAGTTGACTGGTGCCTAGATGAGTTAATATGATGATCAACTCTCTTCTCTTATTTATAGGAAGCTTTGGGGCTTGAAGGAGGTTACTTATGCTTGTTGAATAACTCCTTAGCAATTGTCCAAAGCTTCCAAGACATTCTCTTCCTCCTAATCTAAGTCTTCATATTGTAAAAGGAAGAGAGCTTTGTGAGAGGTTGTACTCCACCGAGAAGGAGTAAGAGCTAGCCAGAGATTGTCGGGGATTGATCCACCGAAGGATCAAGGGTTCGTCCACCTCAAGGACACGTCGTGGAGTAGGAGCAAGCTATCTCCGAACCACGTAAAGGAATCATATTAGCGTTTGTGTTCTTTCTTTGCTTTCATTGTTTTAGTTTTAGTATAGTCCGCTTGGGTAAACTAACCGTGTAGAAAAGCGAGTATTTAGGGGTATCATCTATCCATCCCCCCTTCAAGTCGGCCACCGATCTCCTACAAGTAGCATCAGAGCGAGAACGCCCTTCAATGGACTAATTGTCGTGAAGAGTACTTTATAAAAATGGTCGGTTCAAGCATCCATCCACCCAAGTTCGAAGGAGAATTCTCTTGGTGGAAGAAGAAAATGGAGGTATTTTTTGAAACCAATTTTGACATTATGCTAATCATGGAAAATGGTTTCGAAATGCCTAGGGATCAAAACAATGAGATATTAGAGAAAATAAGATGGAACAAAAAGCAAAGGGAAGAGCATCTAGCAAACTCAAAGGCCTTACTGTAAGGGATCGGTGGCCAGCTAGAAGGGGGGTTGGATAGCTAGGTCACCCCCAAGTTTGATTCTTCTCTACAAGGTTAGTTACGCAAGCGGAATACGAAAACTAAAATAATGAAAATAAACAAGTAAGAGCAAACGCTAACACAAATCCTTTACGTGGTTCAGAGATTGCTTACTCCTACTCCACGGCGTGTCCTTGAGGTGGACAAACCCTTGATCCTTCGGTGGATCAATCCCCGGCAATCTCCAGCTAGCTCTTACTCCTTCTCAGTGGAGCAAACCTCTCACAAGGCTCTCTTCCTCTTACAAGATAAACTTAGGTTTAGGAGGAAGAGAACATGGCTTGGAAGCTTTGGACAAGGACTAGGAGTTATTCATAAGCATGAGTAACCTCCTTCAAGCCCCAAAGCTTCCTATAAATAAGAGGAGAGAGTTGGTCATCATATCAACTCATCTCGACACCAGTCGACTGGCAAAATCATCAGTCGACTGGTGTTACCGTTGGAGGTAGCCAACGGCTACTTCGCAGCACCAACAGTATGCCAATGGTCATTTACCAGACGACTACTAAAACATGCAGTCAACTGATCCACACTGATCGAATGAACAAAATCATTCTGTTCGCACCCAGTCGACTGCGCGGTTGACTGCACCAGTCGACTGCTAAAACATGCAGTCGACTGCTGCAGTAACGCTACAGTACTGCTACAATAAAATCCTAAAAGTAGGATTTTACTCCGAGTACAATTTCTCATGCACTCGTACCCTCACCCTTATGACTCATTTGACGCTTTCTTTGCAGCTTTAACCTCTTGCCTTCAAGCCTACTTCCTTTGGCTCTCATCCCTCGGATGCATTCAAGCCCGCAGCTCATCCCCAATGTCATCCTTCGTGTATGCCTCGAAGTCGCTTCCCTCGGCCCTTGTCCTCGTTGCCTTGTCCACGGTCCCTCGGATGCTTCATTCTTCACCGGACCCGAAGCCATCAACCTGAGTCGCATGTGTATCCTGCAAACCTGCACAACTCAAATACACATATCAAATACAAGGGTGAACCTAACTTAAACTCTTTGACACACACATCAAAACTATGATCGTACCGATCAAAACCTAGGCCGATTGCACCAATAATCTCTCCCTTTTTGATGTGTGGCAATATGTTTAAGTTAGACATAAATATCAACATGAAAATTAGAAGCAATATGTAAACATGAAGCATAATACCCAAGCTCCCCCTTAACATATGCTCTCAACCATAATTTTCAAGTTTTGCACATAGTTGCACATAGTTAGGTTTCTAACTTAAACCTTCGCATTTCTCCCCCTTGACATCATCAAAAATTGTACCAAACATGTACACATACTATGGTATCAATGTGGACTTAAAAATACCCAAAATCAGCTCTTGACAGTGCTGGAAAACAGGTACCAGTCGACTGCCATCTGTTGCAGTCAACTGGCACATTACTAGGCTAAATTTCAGCTTTCCGAAGTCAAATTCAGAAATGCATAAAAAAATTCTAGAAAATTCAAAAAATTATAAAATTTTGAACACATATTTCTTATAATGTTCTTTAATAAGTAAAAATATGCTTCCATGAAAATTCATCATATTTTTGAAGTTTTGATAAAAACTCAAACACCTTGAAAAACACTCAAGTTTGTATCAAATTAAACTCTAGTTTTGAATTCATATGTTTCAAAATAACTATCCACTGTAAATAAAACATAGAATTATTTTCAAAATATTTGAAATGCCCAACTATGATCTATGGGCAAGATGACCATTAATTAAACATTTGCTTTCCCCATAGTTGGCCTATGATCACTAAAAATGATACATCACATAACTTCATCAAAATGACATAAGCATAAGTGAATTATTAGTATCATCATATTATCTCACATTTATAGTTGGAAAATCATACAAGTGATTGTGAGATAAGGTATAATGGTAACCTCTACTTAGCCCCCCTTGATCATGACTTTCTATCAAGGCTAAGTGCTCCCCCTTAAGGTCTCAAGTCAACCATTTTTTAAGGATTTGAATTATGATTTCCATGGTTGACTTGACCTAAAATCCTATAACCCTTGAGGATTGATTTTGGCATCCAATAGAGATTCTTCTTAATTGGGTTTACCAAATACTCCTTAGGAATCCATTTCCTATCTATGGTCTTTGTCTTGAGTTGCCCCCTAGCAATTAGGCAATGATAAGGCTTTTCATTATTGGATTCCTTATACCCTAAACCTTTTTTGTTGAAACTTGCCCTTTGGCTCCCAATAATCATGTTTAGGGTATTTGTGCCTATTTCAAATTTTCTAAGGGCATTGGTAAGGTATTCTACCTTTTCCCTTAAAGCCTTATTTTCTTCTTCTAAACATGAATCATTTGAATTAGTAGAAGAAGCATGCATATCATCATCCCTAATAGACATGGATTCTAATTTTTCTTTAAGCATGCAAATGTCATTTTTCAAGGTTTTATTTTTCCTTTTTGCCTTGAACAAATCATCATTTGTACTTTTAATGATCTTAATTAAGACATGAGGAGGAAGATTGTATACCTCATTTACCAAGACGTCCGAATCCGATGTTTGACCTCCCCCTTCACTTGACCTCCCTTCTTCATCTTCACTTGAGCTCTTTCCCTCTTCATTTTTGGATGAGGTGGAAGCTACATCATAAATTTCCATTAGAGCAAAATTGACTACATGGTGCTCTTCTTCCTCCGATGATGATGATGGATCATCCCATGTTGCTTTTAGGTTTTGAGCCTTCTTCCCTTTTTCTTTTGTCTTCTTCTCCTCCTTCTTCTTCCCTTCCTTCTTCTTCAAGAGAGGACAATAATCTCTTATGTGTCCTTCTCCTTGACAATTATAACAAATGATCTTTCTTGTCCTACTTTTGCTTCTAGAACTTTTCCTAGCATGAGATTTGTTAGAAGAAAAAGATTTAAATGCCTTTCTCATCTTCCTTACCATATATGCCTCTTGATCGCTATCCATTGAGGCACTTGATTCTTCGGAGTCGAAAGATGGTGGTGATGAAGATTTCTTCTTCTTTCCCTTTCCCTTGTTTGCCACAAGGGCCACTCCTCTTGATCTATGAGCTTCTCCATCTAATCCTTCAACTCTTGTTTCGTGAAGCTCCATTGTTGAGAAGAGTTCATCTAGAGAGGATTTCTCTAGGTCCTTTGATATGTAGTATGAATCTACAATGGAGCTCCAAGTTGTGGTTCTTGGGAAAGCATTTAGGGCTTTCATCATCATGTCTCGATTTGAAAGTGTCTCACCTACACTTGTTAGTCCATTAATAATTACCTTAATTCTAGAATGTAAAATTCATACCTTTTCTCCTTTCTCAAGCTTGATATTGTTGAGTTGAGTTTAAAGGAGGTCTCTTTTTGCCAATTTTGCTTCCGATGTCCCTTCATGAAGCTCCACTAGCTTTTCCCACAAGTCTTTGGCACTTGTATAGTTTCCAATTCTTGTTACTTCTTGTTGTGGAAGAACATGTAGTAGGTGATGCATTGCCTTGGAATTTGCTAGATACTCTTCTTTTTGCCTTTTAGTCCATCTTGTTATGCCGATTGTCTCATTGTGTTCATCCTTGGGCTCTTCAAAACCACTTTTCATGATTAGCATAATGTCAAAATTGGTATTGAAAAATACCTCCATTTTCTTCTTCCACCAAGAGAAGTCTCCTTCGAATTTAGGTGGATGAATATTTGAGCCAGCCATTTTGATGAAGTGCTCTTCTTGGCGATTAGTCCGTTGAAGAGTGTCCTTGCTCTGATACCACTTGTAAGGGATTGATGGCTGGCTAGAAGGGGGGTTGGATAGCTAGGTCACCCCAAAGTTCGATTCTTCTCTACAAGATTCGTTACGCAAACGGAATATGAAAACTAAAACAATGAAAATAAACAAGTAAGAGTAAACGCTAACACAAATCCTTTACGTGGTTCGGAGATTGCTTGCTCCTACTCCACGGCGTGTCCTTGAGGTGGACGAACCCTTGATCCTTCGGTGGATCAATCCCCGGCAATCTCCAGCTAGCTCTTACTCCTTCTCGGTGGAGCAAACCTCTCACAAGGCTCTCTTCCTCTTACAAGCTAAACTTAGGTTTAGGAGGAAGAGAATATAGCTTGGAAGCTTTGGACAAGGACTAGGAGTTATTCAATAAGCATGAGTAACCTCCTTTAAGCCCCAAAGCTTCCTATAAATAAGAGGAGAGAGTTGATCATCATATCAACTCATCTCAGCACTAGTCGACTGGCAAAACCATCAGTCGACTGGTGTTACCGTTGGAGGTAGTCAATGGCTACTTCGCAGCACCAACAGTATACCAACGGTCATTTACCAATCGACTGCTAAAATATGCAGTCGACTGGTGCAGTCGACTGCTAAAACATGCAGTCGACTGATCCACACTGATCGAATAAATAAAATCATTCTGTTCGCACCCAGTCGACTGCGTGGTTGACTGCACCAGTCGACTGCTAAAACATGCAGTCGACTGTTATAGTACTGCTACAGTAACGCTACAGTACTGCTACAGTAAAACCCTAAAATTAGGATTTTACTCCGAGTATAGTTTCTCATGCACTCGTACCCTCACCCTTACGATTCATTTGGCGCTTCCTTTGCAGCTTTAACCTCTTGCCTTCAAACTTACTTCTTTTGGCTCTCGTCCCTCGGATGCATTCAAGCCCGCGGCTCGTCCCCAATGTCATCCTTCGCGTATGCCTCGAAGTCGCTTCCTCGGCCCTTGTCCTCGCTGCCTTGTCCACGGTCCCTCGGATGCTTCATCCTTCACTGGACCCGAAGCCATCAACCTGAGTCGCATGTATATCCTGCAAACCTGCACAACTCAAATACACATATCAAATACAAGGGTGAACCTAACTTAAACTCTTTGACACACACATCAAAACTATGATCGTACCGATCAAAACCTAGGTCGATTGCACCAACACTTACATCATCTACTAAATGTCCTTCCCCAACAAGAAATAACAAGGGTTGGAAACTACTCAAGTGCCAAGGAATTATGGAAAAAGCTAGTGGAGCTTTATGAAGGGGCATCGGAAGCAAAACTAGCAAGAAGGGATCTTCTCCAAACTCAACTCAACAATATCAAACTCGAAAAAGGAGAAAAGGTATCAATACTTCATGCTAGGATTAAAGAAATTTTGAATGGACTAACAAGTGTAGGTGAGAAACTTTCAAACCGAGATATCTTGATGAAAGTCATCAATGCCTTCCCAAGAACCTCGACATGGAGCTCCATTGTAGACTCATTCTACATTTCAAAGGACCTAGAGAAGAGCTCTCTAGATAAATTCTTTTCAACTATGGATCTTCATGAGACACGAGTTGAAGGGCTAGATGGAGAAAGATCAAGAGGAGTAGCCCTTGTGGCAAACAAGGGAAAGGGAAAGAAGAAGAAAGTTCCATCTCAATCATCTTCCGATTTCGAGGAGTCAAGTGCCTCAATGGATAGTGATCAAGAGACATATATGGTAAGGAAGATGAGAAAAGCATTTAAATCCTTTTCTACTAACAAATCCCATGCTAGGAAAAATTCAAGAAGCAAAAGTAGGACAAGGAAGATCATTTGCTACAATTGCCAAAGAGAAGGAGAGGAGCTCGATTTCTCAATTACAGAAACATCTATGAATATTTGAATGGTTAGAGATTCAATTAATCCAAAAGAGACATATATGAATATTTGAATAGTTAGAGCTTCAATTGATCCAAAGATAACTATAGAAATACAAAAGAAACTAGAAGACTCAACCCTTCCGGGGATATTACCACACAACATGTTACGATAAGAAAACTGCATCCATTGAGAATACTGATGGGCATATGAATAAGACGATTGTTAAACTAAGAAAACCAATTCCACATGAGATATCATAGAGCAGACTGAAAAGACTAGAAAATTGATTCCATGGGGGATATTGTTGCATTGACTAATAAGACCAGAAATCCAATCTTGCTTGGGAATATTATTGAGTGACGTTGATAGGAATAATACCGACTCTCATCTAGGGGTAATTTGAATAAATCTAAGAATACCATGAAACTAGCCCCCATTCTGATATATGGTTAAATAATTCAGTCTGAACTATGATGGAAGAGTACAATTCAGAAGATACTATAAGATAGGGGTTGCTATATTTGTGCTCGGAGGTTGTTAGTATATATATATTTGGCACATTTGACATTATTATGGCCTAGAGGCACTAGCTACCTGGCCTTTAAGCTATTATATTGATGTTCGGAGGCTGTGAAAATAGTAATATCTAGTGCATTGACCGTTATTATTAGCCTTGAAGCACTAGTTATCTAGCCTTTAAACTGTTATATTGATACCCAAAGGATGTCATAAGAGTAGCCTGAAGGCTGCCACAAGAGTAGCCCGGAGGTTGTCAGAGTTGGCCCAAAGTTTTTGAAACTCGACGTGATGAAAAACTCATAGATCTGTGGATTCTTTAGGAAGACCATCGGAGTAGTCTTTGTAGTTCTTTCCTTCAACCTTCATATCTCAACCTCAACCTCTTGACTCATTCCATAGGAGACGGTCAGAGAAGAACATCATGACTTTTTTGTTGGAATTTCCCACAGACGGTGTCATTTTAATGGTCTCTTTTTCCGGTCGCTCAAGCTCCTCTCCAGAATGAGAGATCAGTGTCCCACTTGGCGAGATCCAAGCACACTGAGATGTAACACGGATTAGAGCTAGGGTCAACTTGCCGACACAACCGACGCTAAAGTCAGTCATCGATCAAAGAAAGAAAGAACTAAAGAAGAAGATGAAGAAGAAGAAAGCTAATGGAAAGAAGTCGCCACCTTGCGAAAAGAAAAGAATCAACTTCCTTGTAGCTTACCTCTATTAGTGCTTATATAGCTATCAGAAAGGCATCTCCACGTCGAATCCTTCGCGTCCTTCCCACTTTCTCCCATACGAGTAAAGATACAACCTCTGACAATCCATTACTCACTTCTTCATTTATCGATCACCACATGTCGAGAGAAACGAATCAAGGGAACCATATCTAACATCCACTACTTGCCTATCCACTTAATAATTATCACGTATTCACAACTAGAAGCTTTGGAGACTTCGTTGCACAGCAGAACTCGACTAATTGCTCCGTGAGATCTATTTGTATTATTCTGGAGAATTTGAGTATATTGCTCGAAGGCATTTGGTGATATTGTTCGGGAAAATTGACTAATTTTGAAAAATTATATCTTTGTATGTATTGTAGATTACTGTAGCACTTACTGTAGCATCCAAAATTGGGATTACTCGAGGAGATGAGGTTGATTTTCTGGTGTACTGTAGCGTAATAACATTGTAGTATTTACTGCGATAGCACTATTACTGTAGTAAAGATACTGTACATAGCAGCTAAGCAATACATTGTCTGGAAGAATAATATGATGGTTTGTGAATTCTATAACAACGTTATTGTAGTAATGTTACTGTAGCAGCCGAGATTGCTTAGGAGAACAATATGGCTTGTGGAGTAAGACACTGCAGTAATGTTAATATAGCAAAGTTACTATAGCAACCAAGCAATGTTACTGTAGCTGATGAGCAATGAATTGGTCGAGAGAGTAATCTAGCTTATGGAGTAAAATACTGTAGCAATATTACTGTAACAAAGCTACTGTTGCAGCCGAGCAATGTTTCTGTAGTAGGCAAGCAATATTACTATATCAGCCAAGAATGGATTGCTCGGGAGAAGATTTTAATGACTTGGGATGCTCAGGGATAAATCCGGATATCATTAGGTGTCCCTCCTTCAAGTCGAACTGATGAGCGAAGTTGAATGAAGTCCGATAAAGAAGTGTTTAAAAATACTTTGCTCGGAGATAAATTTGGTTACCATTAGATATTCCTCTTTCAAGTCAGACTGAAGAGCATAGTCGAATGAAGGCCGATAAAGAAGTGTCTAAAAATACTTTGCATGAGGATAAATCTGGTTAGCATCAATTTTGACAGTGTTTGGTGTGATATGGTGATCATGAATGGCACAATGTTATCCATGATGGACAAAAGAATACTTATACCCTTCATATCAAAGAAAAGAAGATTATGTTGTGAGAAGAAATCACTCCAGTTCTAGTAGTCAAAACTGTTAATCTGCTTTCTGTATTCAAGTTTTTAGATGAAATAGAGCATAGAGATGTTGTTGATGCCTTGTTGTCTTGCTAGAACAATGTCATAGCCATAGATGCTATCATACTATCCGAAGTACATGAGCTGCTAGCAGAATTTATCTAATTGATACCAAAAGATCTTCCTACTAGGTTGTCACCTATGAGAGATATCTAACATCAGATTGATCTTGTTCCAGAGTCAAGTTTGCCTAATCGACCAACATATCATCTTAGTCCTAAGGAAGTTTAAGAATTACAACATCAGGTGGTAGACTTGCTAAAAAAGGATCACATTCATGAGAGCATGAGTTCTGTGAAGTTCCTTCCCTACTAGTGCCGAAGAAGGATGACTCATTGTATATGTGTGTTGGCAGCCGAATCATCAACAAAATTACAATAAAATACAAGTTTTCAATTCCTTGTATGAACGACATGTTGGATCAACTATCCGATTCTAGGGTATTCTCAAAAAATAACTTAAAAGTGACACCACTAGATCAGAATAAGTTCAGGAGATAAATGGAAGACAGTATTCAAGACACAACATGAGCTATATGAGTGGATGATCATACTTTTGGATTGTCCAATATGCACAACACATATATGAGGTTTATGCATCAGATCCTACAACCTTTATTTACATGTTTGTGGTGATTCACTTTAATGACATTCTCGTCAATAGTCTGACATGGGTATACGCTTCGATCAGCTCTGTACTATTTTTGAAAAGCTAAAAATGAAGTACTTATTTGTCAACAAGAAGAAGTGTTTTTTTTACAATATTGATAATTTTCTGAGGATTTATTGTATCTACTAATTGTGTGCACATAGATCAAGCAAAGATAAATGCAATCTTGGAGTGACCTTAGCCGAGGACCTTACATGATGTCAGAAGTTTCCATGGCTTGATTTCTTTCTACCGTTGGTTCATCAAAACTTTTAGCATTCTGATTGTTCCCATCATCAAGTGTCTCAAAAGATGAGATTTCAAATGGTTTGAAGAAGTATAGAGGTTAGTTTTTAATTGGTCAAGCAGAAGATGACTGAGGTATCAATTCTATGTTGGAGTGTATACTGAAAGCCTAAGCTTTGTAAACATTTATTATGAATAAAGAATCACATTTGGTCTAATTGTCTACATTTGTTTGTAGTTGTTCATTTAATTTATATTGTAGATAACATAGTATGTGGTGTCACATACAGAAGATGATGTTATCAGTACCTTATAAATTATAAACAGTAGCTCACGACCAAAATGAAAAAGAAACAAACCATTAGAAGGTCGTAGTGTAATTAGGTATTAGTTTATCTTGACTATATAATTACACTAGTACACTCAGAGTGTATTGAGTAGGACCATTTGAGGTCGTTTCTTTTATACTGACTTTATAAAGGAACAAAGACCTCAGTTATTATGGAAGTGTGTGCTCTTAATCCTAATATAATAACAAGCACATATATTTGATATTTATTTCTTTAATTTATCAATGGGTGAGATTTAGTTCGTTGAATCAATAAACCCGATAAGTTGGGAAATGGTATCACTTATAGTGTGTGTTGTTGATTATAGAAGGAAACTGTGTCCTAGAGATACTAGGTTGATAATGTCCTCAAGAGGAGCTCATAAAGATTGTCATGTTAAACCCTGCAGGTGGACTTAGTCCGACATGACAATAAGGTTGAGTGGTACTACTCTTGGACTTAGATATTAATTAAATGAGTTGTCGAACTCACTTAATTAGTGGACATTCGATATCTTAAACACAAGGAGACTAACACACTCATAATAAGAAGGAGCCCAAAAATATAATTTGGGATTGGTGCGGTAGTTCAATGAAAGTTCTCTAGTGGAATGAATTATCATTGATAAAATTAAGTTGTGTGTTCGGGGCGAACACGGGATGCTTAATTTTATCGGGAGACCAAAACCAATTCCTCCTCTCGGTCCCTATCGTAGCCTCTTATTTATAGAGTTCTATACCCACCTATACCCACCTTCTATACCCACCAATAAGGGGTCGGCCAAGCTAGCTTGGGAACCAAGCTAGGGCCGGCCTAGGTGGCCGGCCCTAGCTTGAACCCAAGCTAGTGGGGGCCGGCCAAATTAAATTAAAAAGGGATTTTAATTTTAATTTTTATTATTATGTGGAAGATATAATTTAAAGAGAATTAAAATTAAAATATCTCTCTTGTAAAAGATCTATAAAAGATTAAAGAAAGAGATTAGATCTCTTTCCTTATTTGTAGATTGGAGAGATGTTTTATTTTTTCTTTAAAATTATTCACATGTTGATAAAATTAAAATTATAGAAATTTCCTTTTATCAACCATGAAGAGATTTTAAAGAGAAATTTTATTTTTTAAAATTTCCGGAAACAAATTAGGAAGTTTTAATTGTTGATTAAAACTTGTCCAATTTGTTCTCCAATGATGTGGCCGGCCATTGAAGATTGATTTGGAAAATTTATTTTATTTTTCTAAATTAAATCATGTCAAGGAAATTGAGGAAATTTTATTGTAATTAAATTTCCTAATTTGCCTAGGCTAAGGAATATAAAAGAAGGGGTGAGGGTGCCTTCATGAGATACAACCTCTATTATTTCTCTCCCTCTTTCGTTCCTTGGTGTGGCCCGCCAACCTCTCCCTCTCTTCCTCTTGTGGTGGCCGAACCCTCTCTTCCATTGGAGCTCTTGTGGTGGCCGGATACTACTCGGAGAAGAAGAAGAAGAAGGAGAGAAAGCTAGCATCTCTTGGAGCTTGGTTAGTATTTTGATTTTCTTCCTTGGTGAAGCTTCCTCTTTGTTGGCCGAACCTAGCTAGGAGGAGAAGAAGGTGATTGGTGGTTTCTCGTCTCGGAAGATCGTTGCCCACACAACGTCCGAGGTTAGAAGAGGAATACGGTAGAAGATCAAGAGGTTTTTCTACAAGGTATAACTAGTAATTTTTATTTCCGCATCATGCTAGTTATTTATGGAAATAATACCAAATACAAGAGGCTTACGTTCTAGTATTTCGAATATATTTTTCGATGTTGTGTTCTTTTGTTTTCTTTCTTTTTCTTGTGATTTGATTGTTCTCTTTGGTTAACCTAAAGTTATTTTAGGAAATTAAATATTAGCTTTCTATTAAAGGTTTTGTCTAGTCGGTGGTGGTTGCTCCCATATCCAAGAAGGCCATGTGCCTCGCCACATTAGTACTGGGAACCTTTTATGGAAATTAATATTTAATGGAATTAATAACTTAAGGAGACTTGGGTCGAACGTGTTAAGTTCCGTAGGAGATCCAAGTTAAAATTTAAAAGAACAAATAGATTAAGTTTTGGATCAAACGTGTTAAGTTCCGCAGGCGATCCAAAATTTAATTTAAAAGAACACATGGTAGCTAGGAAAAGGTTCAGACCTTTGTACAAAATTTTTGTACAGTGGAACCTCTAGGTTTTCCGAGTAGCAACCAACAATTGGTATCAGAGCTAGGGTTTTGCCTCTGTGTATTTGGTATTTAGTTTAATTATGCACATGTCATACATAATTTAGGCAGGATAATAGTAGGATGTGCTAACTTTGTGGATGCAGGATCCAACTATTATGGCTTTTAGTTAATTATGTGTGTGATTGGACCCTTGGACATGTCAAGGGCAATTTATATGTGTGTGCATGATTGTATTAAAATACAGCAGGAGCTGTATTTAGTTTTATTATGATTTTATTTTTGATCTAGATACATGCACATTCCTTTTATGGAATATAGGATCAAAATGTAAAATTCTATTTATGTCGCGGATCGAATCTTGCAAAGCGTGGAACCTTCTGAGGACCAGAGGCGCAGCGGAACTAGGAGCAAGATGGATGCGACAGCTAGACCCGGTGGCGGTGGCCAAATATGGCAGCAGCTTGGGATGACAACACACGGAGGACAATTAAAGATAGTTGAAAATTAAATTTTCTATTTATTGCTTTTATATTGTGCTGTGTGTGCATGTTAGTTTAGTAGGCTAGCATAGTTAAAATTCCTCATTTATAAATAACTAAGTGGGAGAGGGATTTTTAAATAAATCCCATGGTCTCCATTACTGGTTTGTAAGTGATGCAAACAAGTTTGCGCGTTGGCTCTGAGTGCCTTCCTCCATAACGGATGAGCTTGTTTGTGGATCACTAGAACAAACTTCCATTTTTGGATGACTATAGAAAATTAATTAAGAGCGTGTGATCTTCCCCAACGGAAGGGGCATAATCTTATTAATGGACTTAGTGTCAAGTAATGGTATACACTTAGACACATCTAATAGTATCCTCCCCAACGGAGTCACTATTATTATTTGTGTGACCAAATAATACCAACTATTAATTTTATTTGTCAAAAAGTTAGGTTGACAAGACAATAAAATTAATGGGTTAAAACCCTCCTTTACAAATGTTGAATTTGTATACGTCCACACTAACGTGACATACAAAATTCACGGTGTTATGAGGTGTTGGTTAATTTAAAATAGTATTGTTTGAGGAATCAATATTATTCTAAATTTAGAGTTCTGACCAAAAGTTATTTGTGATTCTTAGGATGACTTTCAACCCACTGTCCATCATACTTCAACAAAATAGACTTACTGGACCTAATTACATAGATTGGAAAAGGAACCTGGACATTGTTCTGACTGCTGAAAGCTATAAATTTGTACTGACTGAACCTTGTCCTGATGCACCCACTGGTGAATCTACCCAAGAGGAGATTGAATATCATAAGAGATGGGTAAAGGCAGATGAGATGGCGCGGTGTTACATTTTGGCTTCAATGTCAAATGTATTGCAACATCAGCATCAAGATTTACCAACAGCTTATGATATTATGAACAATCTCAAGGAGCTCTTTGGTCATCAGGATAGGGCTTCTAGACAAGAAGCTATGAGAAAGATAATGACAGCCACCATGCAAGAGGGTACTCCTGTAAGGGATCATATCCTAAAGATGATGGCTTATCTGAACGAGATAGCATCCTTGGAGGAGAAATTGATGGGAAACCTAGATCGATATGATCCTCCAAACGCTACCTAGAAGTTTTGAGCGGTTCACTGAACTATAATATGAATAAAAGGATTTATTCATTAGGGAAACTACTGACTTCAAGCAGCAGAAGGATTATTTCGTCACAATTCTCAAATTCACTTTGTTGAAAATGGTTCTACTTCTAAACCGAAAGGAAAGAAGAAGAAGAAACAAGTCGGCTCAGCAAAGAAAGTGAATAAATCTCAGAGTACGGGATTTAAAGCTGGGAAGCCGAAGGGCAAGTGCTTCATCTGCAAGCAGGCAGGACATTGGAAGGCGGACTGTCCTCGTAGGAACCAAAACAAAGGTATATCTCATGCTCTGGTTGTTGAAACATGTTTAGCGGTGTTATCTACCAGCACCTGGTGTGTAGATACGGGAGCCACTGATCATGTCTGCAATTCCTTGCAGGGGTTCCAGGAAACTCGATGACTATCTGAAGGGGAGATTACCGTCTACATGGGCAGTGCTACTAAGGTGGCAGCTGTTGCAGTGGGAGACGTCTACTTGTCTTTTAGTAGAAATAGAAATTTGGTTTTAAGAAATTGTCTTTATGTACCCAGTTTTAGAAAGAATTTAATTTCAGTTTCTAAACTATTTATAGATGGATATTCAGTTTCTTTCAGTAACGATGTAGTTATTAAAAGAAATAAAGTGATTATCTGTTCTGGTGCATTAGTTGGCAATTTGTATATTTTAAATCCAATTTCTTCCACAAAGCAAAACATGGAAATTTATAACTCATCTTCTAATTCTAATAAGAGAAAAGAACCTTCAGAAATGAACCAAGCATATCTTTGGCATCTAAGACTTGGTCATATTAATTTAAGTAGGATTCAGAGGCTTATAGCCGATGGACTTTTGAGTTCATTAGAGTTGGAAAATTTTTCAACTTGTGAATCTTGCTTAAAAGGTAAAATGACCAAGAGGTCGTTCAAAGCCAAAGGGTATAGAGCCAAAGAAGTGTTAGAGTTGGTTCACTCTAATTTGTGTGGTCCTATGTCTGTCCAGGCAAGAGGAGGTTTTGAATATTTTGTCTCTTTCATAGACGATTATTCAAGATATGGATACATTTACCTAATGCGCCGCAAGTCCGAGTGCTTTGACAAGTTCAAAGAATACAAGGCTGATGTGGAGAAACGATTAGGTAAAAGTATCAAGACACTACGATCTGATCGTGGTGGCGAATACCTCTTAGGAGAGTTTAGGAATTACTTATCAGAGGCTAGGATTCAATCCCAATTGTCTGCACCTGGAACACCCCAACAGAATGGTGTAGCAGAACGAAGGAATAGGACTCTTATGGAGATGGTTAGATCGATGATGAGTTATTCAGAATTACCAAATTCATTTTGGGGATATGCTCTGGAAACAGCAGTATACGTTCTGAACTTAGTACCTTCTAAATCAGTTTCTTCTACTCCCATAGAATTGTGGAATGGGCGAAAACCCAGTCTAAGACATATTCGGATTTGGGGTAGTCCAGCACATGTGCTGAAACCAGATGCTGATAAGTTAGAATCTCGTACAGAAGTTCGCGTGTTTATATGATATCCCAAAGGAACGAAAGGTGGTTTATTTTATAGTCCTAAAGACCAGAAGGTCATTGTTAGCACCAATGCCCAGTTTTTAGAAGAAGACTATATAATGGATCACAAGCCCAGTAGTAAAGTTGTTTTAGAAGAACTTAGAGAGGACATGTCTACTTCAGTACCAACAGTACAAGATGAAGTACCACAAGAGACTGCAACACGTGTCACACATGATACACAACCACAGACAGTGCCTCGTCGTAGTGGGAGGGTTGTGAGGCAGCCTGAAAGATTCATGTTTTTGGGAGAGTCTTCGGACTTGATCCCGGCTAAACATGAACCTGATCCCAGGTCATATGACGAAGCACTCCAAGATATAGATGCAGCATCTTGGCAAAAGGCAATGAATTCTGAAATAGAGTCCATGTACTCTAATAAGGTCTGGGAGCTTGTAGAACCACCTGATGGTGTAAAAGCCGTTGGATGCAAGTGGATCTACAAAAGGAAAAGAGGGATAGACGGGAAGGTAGAAACCTTCAAAGCTAGGCTTGTTGCAAAAGGGTACACTCAAAAGAGGGAATCGATTATGAGGAGACCTTTTCACCGGTAGTCATGCTTAAGTCTATCCGGATACTCTTATCCATTGCTGCTCATATGGATTATGAGATTTGGCAAATGGATGTCAAGACAGCTTTCCTTAATGGAAGTCTTGAAGAGAACATCCATATGAAGCAACCAGAAGGGTTCATTGAAAAAGGCAAAGAGCATCTAGTGTGCAAGCTCAATCGGTCCATTTATGGACTGAAGCAAGCTTCAAGGTCTTGGAACATCCGGTTTAATGAAGTAATCCATCATATGGATTTATTCAAAGTCCGGATGAGTCTTGTGTATATAAGAAGTGTAACGAAACGTGGTGGTATTTCTTGTACTATACGTAGATGATATTTTGTTAATTGGCAACAATATCAAGGTATTATCGTAAGGGTATGGTTGTCCAAACAATTTGATATGAAGGACTTAGGAGAATGTGCACACATTCTTGGGATCAAAGTTATAAGGGATCGTAAGAAAAGAATGTTGTGTCTATCCCAAGCTTCATATATAGATACAATCCTTGCTCGTTTTAGCATGCAGGATTCCAAGAAAGGTTTCTTACCTTTTAGACATGGAGTAGCTCTATCTAAAGAGATGTCTCCAAAGACATCAAAAGAGATAGAGGACATGAAAGCAGTTCCTTATGCTTCGGCTGTAGGAAGCCTAATGTATGCTATGTTGTACTTGAGATCGGATATCTGTTTTGCCGTGGGCATGGTCAGCAGATATCGAGTAACTCGGACAAGGACATTGGACTGCAGTAAAGCATATATTAAAGTACCCGAGAAGGACTAGAGATTATATGCTAGTTTACCAGCAGACGATCCGCTCCCTGTGGGTTACACGGATTCGATTTCAATCGATAGGGATAATAGTAAGTCTACATCAGGCTATGTGTTTACTTTAGGAGGTGGAGCCATTTCATGGAGGAGTGTTAAGCGAAATGTGTTTCGGACTCAACCATGGAAAGACTCTGAGGCAGCTAAAGAAGCAGTATGGCTCAGGAACTTTCTAATGGACTTAGATGTGATTCTGGTTTGCCCAAAATCATCACAATTTATTGTGATAATAGTGGTGCGATTGCAAACTCGAAGGAACCACGAGCTCATAAGGCAAGTAAACATATAGAGCGCAAGTACCACCGATACGAGATATTGTGAAGCGAGGAGAAGTTGTTATCGCCAAGATTGCATCAGTATAACTGGCGGATCCTTTCACTAAGGCCCTTCCGAAAGCTTTCGATCGGCATGTGGAGGAATGGGAATCGGATGTATGGTAGAAGATATAGTCATTAGTATAAGTGGGAGATTGTTGGAGTGCATACTGAAAGCCTAAGCTTTGTAAACATTTATTATGAATAAAGAATCACATTTGGTCTAATTGTCTACATTTGTTTGTAGTTGTTCATTTAATTTATATTGTAGATAACATAGTATGTGGTGTCACATACAGAAGATGATGTTATCAGTACCTTATAAATTATAAACAGTAGCTCACGACCAAAATGGAAAAGGAACAAACCATTAGAAGGTCGTAGTGTAATTAGGTATTAGTTTATCTTGACTATATAATTACACTAGTACACTCAGAGTGTATTGAGTAGGACCATTTGAGGTCGTTTCTTTTATACTGACTTTATAAAGGAACAAAGACCTCGATTATTATGGAAGTGTGTGCTCTTAATCCTAATATAATAACAAGCACATATATTTGATATTTATTTCTTTAATTTATCAATGGGTGAGATTTAGTTCGTTGAATCAATAAACCCGATAAGTTGGGAAATGGTATCACTTATAGTGTGTGTTGTTGATTATAGAAGGAAACTGTGTCCTAGAGATACTAGGTTGATAATGTCCTCAAGAGGAGCTCATAAAGATTGTCATATTAAACCCTGCAGGTGGACTTAGTCCGACATGACAATAAGGTTGAGTGGTACTACTCTTGGACTTAGATATTAATTAAATGAGTTGTCAGTAACTCACTTAATTAGTGGACATTCGATATCTTAAACACAGGGAGACTAACACACTCATAATAAGAAGGAGCCCAAAATGTAATTTGGGATTGGTGCGTAGTTCAATGATAATTCTCTAGTGGAATGAATTATCATTGATAAAATTAAGTTGTGTGTTGGCGAACACGGGATGCTTAATTTTATCGGAGACCAAAACCAATTCCTCCTCTCGGTCCCTATCGTAGCCTCTTATTTATAGAGTTCTATACCCACCTATACCCACCTTCATACCCATGATAGGGGTCGGCCAAGCTAGCTTGGGAACCAAGCTAGGGCCGGCCAAATATTGGTGGGACCCTAGCTTGAACCCAAGCTAGTAGGGCCGGCCAAATTAAATTAAAAAGGGATTTAATTTTAATTTTATTATTATGTGGAAGATATAATTTAAAGAGAATTAAAATTAAAATATCTCTCTTGTAAAAGATCTATAAAAGATTAAAGAAAGAGATTAGATCTCTTTCCTTATTTGTAGATTGGAGAGATGTTTTATTTTTTCTTTAAAAATTATTCATATGTTGATAAAATTAAAATTATAGAAATTTCCTTTTATCAACCATGAAGAGATTTTAAAGAGAAATTTTATTTTTTAAAATTTCCGGAAACAAATTAGGAAGTTTTAATTGTTGATTAAAACTTGTCCAATTTGTTCTCCAATGATGTGGCCGGCCATTGAAGATTGATTTGGAAAATTTATTTTATTTTTCTAAATTAAATCATGTCAAGGAAATTGAGGAAATTTTATTGTAATTAAATTTCCTAATTTGCCTAGGCCAAGGAATATAAAAGAAGGGGTGAGGGTGCCTTCATGAGATACAACTGTTGGTGCGGTTTGCACTAACGATTTCACCCAGATTTTGATGGATGACAAATCAGGTTAAGTTAGTTGTGTTGTTGTCTGACACTTTGATCAAGTGTGCAGGAAAAGTCCAGACAGGTCGACGGGCTGACCGGATGTCTGACACGAAGTCCAGCTAGGTCGACGGGCTGACCGGATAGCTGGCAAGAAGTCCAAGCGGGTCGACGGGCTGACCGGACGCTTGGCGAGAAGTCCAGCTAGGTCGACGGGCTGACCGGATAGCTGGCGAGAAGTCCAAGCGGGTCGACGGGCTGACCGGACGCTTGGCGAGAAGTCCAGCTAGGTCGACGGGCTGACCGGATAGCTGGCGAGAAGTCCGTCTGGCAGGTAAGTGAGGTAAGTCACTGGAGGGGAGTGACTGCGAGGACGCGTTCCCGGGTAGGAACATTAGGCGTCGATCCGGCTTAGATCCATTTCGGATATCTGAGTCGAGATCGTGACTAGATTCCGGTCTCGGAAAGACGGAATCTAAGTCATACTTTGCTCATCTATAAAACTGTGCTAACATTCTTTGCTGCAGGGTACATTTGCCTCGGACTAACCTTTTCTTGCAGGAGAAGGACTTTCTGGAGAAGAGGGGTCCGGGCGCCCGGAGGGGATCCGGGCGCCCGGAGGTCCGGGCGCCCGGAGGGGATCCGGGCGCCCGGAAGGCAAATTTCATCCAGCCGAGTCGTCGCCACGTGGAGCATCATGGTTTGTGCAGCTACGTCACGTTCCAGGCGCCCGGAAGGGATCCAGGCGCCCGGGACAGCATATAAAAGAAGCCCCAGGCAGGAGCTTCAAGATCATCATTACTGAGAACTCTTCGACTGCTGGTCCTGCTGCTCCACGTTCCTGCGACGCTAACAAAGCTCCGACAAAGTGCTTCTTCGTCTTTTTGGTTAATTTCCTTGTCGGTATTACTTTGTTTCATTAGCATTCCTTGTACTCATTTTGTAATTATATTCGAATTGCTAGTGATTGCCCAACGAAAGTGGTCAAGGACCACGGGCCTTCGAGTAGGAGTCGTCACAGGCTCCGAACGAAGTAAAAACAACTGTGTCTACTTTTCTTTTCCGCTGCGCTTATACTCGATATTTTCGAATCGATATTCACCCCCCCTCTATCGAACCTATCGGTCTTACAAGTGGTATCAGAGCAGGTACCGCTCTGATTTGGTGCAACCACCAATCAGACAGGGGGTGAAATATTTTTCAATTCCAAACTGATATTATTATCTTTTTGGAAGATTTTTTTCGTTACACTTAGAGTTCTTTTTTTTTTCCGCACTGCTAATCCAAGACGAAGTCTTGGGATTTCCTTTTTTCCAGTTAATTTAGTGTGTGCAGGATAAGATGTCTCAACAAGAAGGCTTCAGCACAGTTCGTCCTCCCCTATTCAACGGGGATGACTTTTCGTACTGGAAGAGAAGAATGGAGGTCTACATGAAGACAGACTACGACCAATGGATGAGCGTCACAAAGGCTTATAAAATTCCAGTAGACAACTCCGGGAAAATAATAGACCCTGAAGAATGGACAAATGATTTAAAGAAAAAGGCATCAATTGAAAACAAAGCCATCAACACTCTACACTGCGGACTAACACGAGAAGAACTGAACCGGGTCGGACCGCATGAAAACGCTAAGGAGCTCTGGGATAAACTGATGCACGAAGGAACAAGCGATGCGAAGGTAACAAAAAGAGATTTGCTGTTAAATAAAATTTTTAATATAAAAATGCAGGAAGGAGAAACGGCAAGTCAGCTCCACGCGAGGGTCAAAGATATCCTCAACGGTCTCCACGCGATAGGACACCAAATGGAGAACCGAGACTTAATAAGGTACGCGTTAAATGCTTTTCCGCGAAATAATTTGTGGGCATCAATTGTAGATGCCTACAAAATTTCAAAAAATTTATCTAAATTAAAATTGGATGAACTCTTCTGTGAATTAGAACTTCATGAGCAAACTAACGGCGGGGTCGAGAAAGGTGTAGCTTTATTCGCAGGTTCCTCTAAAGAAAAGAAGAACAAACCCGAATCTGAAGAAGATTCCGATCAAGACTCTGAAGACGAAGAACACCTGGTGAACCTGGTAAGGAAAATGTTCACCAGGAAAAAGAGAAACTTCAGCAAACAGGATCTTCAGAAGATCAGTTCGCCAACCGACTCAAGAAATGTCACATGTTTCGGATGCAACAAAAAGGGGCACTACAAGAACGAATGCCCAAGATTGAAACTTGACAAACCAAAGTCAACAAAGAAGAAAGCCCTCAAAGCAACATGGGACGATTCCTCCTCAGACGAATCGGAGGGAGAAAGGCAAAAGCACCAAAGTCACCTCGCGCTGATGGCTCGCGAAGCTGAAACGGAAGACGAATCAGAGGAATCGGAAGACGGGTCCGAACCCGAATCAAGCCACGAGTCCGCACTCGTTTCCGAAGGTTCCGAAGAGGTATACCTAAACTTAAATCGTAAATTCTTTAGAATTATCTCGTGTTTAAATAAAAAATTAGTTAAATTGGAAAATGAAAATAAATCACTTCTTGAAGAAAATCAAAACCTCAAGGAACAATTAAAAAATTCGAATCCAACTCAAGACCGAACACTTGAGGAGGAGAATTTATCATTAAAAAGTGAAATTAATAAGTTAAAAGAATTGTTGGAAAAATTCACAACAAGATCTAAAAATTTAGATTTAATTCTAAATAACCAAAAGGCATGCTATAATAAAACCGGACTTGGATATAAGTCAAAATCAAACAAAACCTTTAAATCATTATTAACCCAACACAAAGTAACTAAACAAGCTTGGGTCCCGAAAGCGTGCTTAACCACGCAAGTAGGACCTAATCAATTCTATATACCTAAAGATAAAATACATTATATAAACTTGAATAAATCAGATCAAAAACTAAAAAATAAATTTAACTTGAAATCAAAATTCAAAACTCAACAAAATTTAGACTATCACCAAGTTGATTATAACTATAAAAAGAATCGACACAAACCCAAAATCTAAATTAATGGCCAATAATTCAGGGGGAGGCTCCAGAATAGCATCCAAAACTAACATACCCGACAGGGTAACCCAAAACAAACTAACCCGACAGGGTAATTAGGATTAGTTAAAAAGAGACCGAGGTTAACTTGACTCATGGTACTGGTGAAGTTTTTGGATGATAGTACGTTAGGGAAGCTTGGGCATCGCATGTCTAGAAAGATATGGCTTCGATCTGGTGCATTTGGCCAAGTGGAACTGACCGAAGCTACCCTTAAACGAATCCTAACCAGTTAGACCAAGATTTAGTACTAAGTTCCGTGGATAGGACTATTCGGAAAACTTCGAAAGGTTGGTTACTTCTAATGATGTCCCTGTGACTCACCAAGCTTAGAAGTTTATCCGAAGAATGCCTATTTGTGGAAACCAAAACTAAATCTGAATCTAACACAAGTCAAACCAAAAGTCTGTAATCAAACCAATTTCATCTCACAAAATCATAGGATTCCCTGATTGATAACATAGATCGGGTGAGATGAATTAGGCTTATTTTAATTTTAAAACTTAAAAATTAATTTCAAAAATTTTAATTTTAAACTTAAAAATTAATTTCAAAATTTTAATTTTAAACTTAAAAAATTAATTTCAAAATTTTAATTTTAAACTTAAAAATTAATTTCAAAAATTTTAATTTTAAACTTAAAAATTAATTTCAAAATTTTAATTTTAAACTTAAAAAATTAATTTCAAAATTTTAATTTTAAACTTAAAAATTAATTTCAAAAATTTTAATTTTAAACTTAAAAATTAATTTCAAAAATTTTAATTTAAACTTAAAAATTAATTTCAAAAATTTTTATTTTTAAACTTAAAAAATTAATTTCAAAATTTTAATTTTTAAATTAATTTCAAAAATTTTAATTTTAAACTTAAAAATTAATTTCAAAATTTTAATTTTAAAACTTAAAAATTAATTTCAAAAATTTTAATTTTAAACTTAAAAATTAATTTCAAAATTTTAATTTTAAACTTAAAAATTAATTTCAAAATTTTAATTTTAAACTTAAAAATTAATTTCAAAAATTTTAATTTTAAACTTAAAAATTAATTTCAAAAATTTTAATTTTAAACTTAAAAATTAAGTTCAAAATTTTAATTTTAAAATTAAAATTAATTTCAAAATTTTAATTTTAAACTTAAAATTAATTTCAAAATTTTAATTTTAAACTTAAAATTAATTTCAAAATTTTAATTTTAAACTTAAAATTAATTTCAAAATTTTAATTTTAAACTTAAAATTAATTTCAAAATTTTAATTTTAAACTTAAAATTAATTTCAAAATTTTAATTTTAAACTTAAAAATTAATTTCAAAATTTTAATTTTAAACTTAAAATTAATTTCAAAATTTTAATTTTAAACTTAAAATTAATTTCAAAATTTTAATTTTAAACTTAAAATTAATTTCAAAATTTTAATTTTAAACTTAAAAATTAATTTAAAAATTATTTAATTTTAAACTTAAAAATTAATTTCAAAAATTTTAATTTTAAACTTAAAAATTAATTTCAAAATTTTAATTTTAAACTTAAAAATTAATTTCAAAAATTTTAATTTTAAACTTAAAAATTAATTTCAAAAATTTTAATTTTAAACTTAAAAATTAATTTCAAAATTTTAATTTTAAACTTAAAAATTAATTTCAAAAATTTTAATTTTAAACTTAAATTAGTTAATTAAAAAAAAAAAACTTTCAAAAAATGATTTTATCAACTTGTAGGCTAAACTTGTTTGATTTCAAAATTTCCATTTTTAGACTTTCAAAAACAGTGTTGGCCTTAGACTAGTCTTACATCCTTAGAAAACATGTACCCATAGGTTTAGTTCTTGAGCATCTCACCAACACCGTAGGTTTACCTTGCTTGTGGTTGATAAACATAGAAAGGGGTGAGATGCATAGGTCATCTGTCTGGACCTAAGATGCTTATTTCAGTGCATCAGTATCAGTCTGGACGTTAAATACAATTCAAATATTAATCAGATTAAAGTTCATCAGTCAAATCAAACACTGACTGATTATAATTAACTTAATCTGACTAACCAAGTGAAAGCTACTATTTTCTAATAGTTAGTTAGTACCTAATTGGTTAGACAGCTGGTTAGATATCAAATTCAGGGGGAGAAATAAACTACTTTAGTTTTCCAAATTGAATTTTCAACTTAATTTTTAAAATCAAAGTTTAAAAATAATTTGTTTAAAATTGTGAAATTTTTAATCTCACAAACTTTTTACCTATTCTTTGAAAACTGAACTTTTCAAGTAAAGATTTAAACTTAATCTTACTTAAAAAAAAAAAAATTGTCCTGAGTCTATTTCTTAAAAATTTGATTTTACTTAATTTTGACAATTTAATTTGAAAGATAAATTTTACAAAGTTTAGTTTACAAACTAAGCTTCTCAAAATTATTTTCCTTGATTTTGAAAATTAAATCTTATACACTTAGTGTTGAAAAATAAATTTCAATCAGTTTTGAAAACTAGACTTTTCAAACTTAGTTTTGGAATTTTGGTTTTGAAAACTTATGTTTAAGTAGCATTTCAAAGTTGAAACTTGTTTTGGACCTTATAGACGTATGTTTGAAAATTAACCTATCTAAACTTAGCATTTTTTTAAAAAACTAAAAGCTAATGCTTTAAACAAAATTTCAAAACTTTATACTCCCCCAAGTCAATTTGATCTTCTCTTGGATTTAAAAACACAGTTATTGTTCAAGGTATTATTGTTTTCGGTATTTCTCACTGTGTATCTTTACCCTTGTTTTTTGATGAATGCCAAAGGGGGAGGGTTAGGTTGGTTAAGTTAGAGCAACTTAATGCAAACTTGAAAAACTAACTTAAAAACCACATTAAATGCATGTTGTTTTATGCATATGTTTACACTAACTTAACCAGGTTGTCATTCCATCAAAAAGGGGGAGATTATTGGTGCGGTTTGCACTAACGATTTCACCCAGGTTTTGATGGATGACAAATCAGGTTAAGTTAGTTGTGTTGTTGTCTGACACTTTGATCAAGTGTGCAGGAAAAGTCCAGACAGGTCGACGGGCTGACCGGATGTCTGACACGAAGTCCAGCTAGGTCGACGGGCTGACCGGATAGCTGACAAGAAGTCCAAGCGGGTCGACGGGCTGACCGGACGCTTGGCGAGAAGTCCAGCTAGGTCGACGGGCTGACCGGATAGCTGGCGAGAAGTCCAAGCGGGTCGACGGGCTGGCTTGGCGAGAAGTCCACTAGGTCGACGGGCCTGAATAGTGGCGAGAAGTCCAGACGGTCAACGACCAGACCGGACGTCCGGTAAGTGAGGTAAGTCACCGGAGGGGAGTGAATGCGAGGACGCGTTCCCGGGGAACATTAGGCGCCGATCCGGCTTAGATCCATTTCGGATATCCGAAGTCGAGATCGTGACTAGATTCCGGCCTCGGAAGACGGAATCTAAGTCATACTTTGCTCATCTATAAAACTGTGCTAACATTCTTTGCTGCAGGGTACATTTGCCTCGGACTAACCTTTTCTTGCAGGAGAAGGACTTTCGGAGAAGAGGGGTCCGGGAGGCGCCCGGAGGTCCGGCGCCCGGAAGGCAAATTTCATCCAGCCGAGTCGCCGCCACGTGGAGCATCATGGTTTGTGCAACTACGTCACGTTCCAGGCGCCGGAAGGGATCCAGCGCCCGGACAAAGATATAAAAGAAGCCCCAGACAAGATCATCATTACTGAGAACTCTTCGACTGCTGGTCCTGCTGCTCCACGTTCCTGCGACGCTAACAAAGCTCCGACAAAGTGCTTCTTCGTCTTTTTGGTTAATTCCCTTGTCGGTATTACTTTGTTTCATTAGCATTCCTTGTACTCATTTTGTAATTATATTCGAATTGCTAGTGATTGCCCAACGAAAGTGGTCAAGGACCACGGGCCTTCGAGTAGGAGTCGTCACAGGCTCCGAACGAAGTAAAAACAACTGTGTCTACTTTTCTTTTCCGCTGCGCTTATACTCGATATTTTCGAATCGATATTCACCCCCCCCCCCCTCTATCGAACCTATCGGTCTTACAACAACATCTATTATTTCTCTCCCTCTTTTGTTCCTTGGTGTGGCTGGCCAACCTCTCCCTCTCTTCCTCTTGTGGTGGCCGAACCCTACTCTTCCATTGGAGCTCTTGTGGTGGCCGGATACTACTCGGAGAAGAAGAAGAAGGAGAGAAAGCTAGCATCTCTTGGAGCTTGGTTAGTATTTTGATTTTCTTCCTTGGTGAAGCTTCCTCTTTGTTGGCCGAACCTAGCTAGGAGGAGAAGAAGGTGATTGGTGGTTTCTCGTCTCGGAAGATCGTTGCCCACACAACGTCTGAGGTTAGAAGAGGAATACGGTAGAAGATCAAGAGGTTTTTCTACAAGGTATAACTAGTAATTTTTATTTCCGCATCATGCTAGTTATTTATGGAAATAATACCAAATACAAGAGGCTTACGTTCTAGTATTTCGAATATATTTTTCGATGTTGTGTTCTTTTGTTTTCTTTCTTTTCCTTGTGATTTGATTGTTCTCTTTGGTTAACCTAAAGTTATTTTAGGAAATTAAATATTAGCTTTCTATTAAAGGTTTTGTCTAGTCGGTGGTGGTTGCTCCCATATCCAAGAAGGCCATGTGCCTCGCCACGTCAGTACTGGGAACCTTTTATGGAAATTAATATTTAATGGAATTAATAACTTAAGGAGACTTGGGTCGAACGTGTTAAGTTCCGCAGGAGATCCAAGTCAAAACCTAAAAGAACAAATAGATTAAGTTTTGGATCAAACGTGTTAAGTTCCGCAGACGATCCAAAATTTAATTTAAAAGAACACATGGTAGCTAGGAAAAGGTTCAGAACTTTGTACAAAATTTTTGTACAGTGGAACCTCTAGGTTTTCCGAGTAGCAACCAACATTCTAGCACTTCCAGATTTTGACAAAGTGTTTGAGGTTAACCGTGATGCATCCAACATTGATATAAGAGGTATTCTGAGTTAGTCTGGGCATCCAGTTGATTTCTTTAATGAGAAACTGTCTGGATCCAAATAAAATTATTTTACCTATGACTTGGAGTTCTATGTCATTGTTTAATCCTTGAAACATTATTGTCATTACCTAATACAGAAGGAGTTGATCTTGTTTACTGATCATAAAGCCTTGAATTATATCAATGGTCAACACAAGCTGAATAGATTGCATGTAAAGTGGATAGCTTATTTATAGGAGTTCACATTTATACTAAGACACTAAAAGGGGAACCTGAACTGTGTTGCAAATTCCCTGAGCTATCGCTCTTCATTACTAACCACCATGAGTACCAAAGTTGTAGGCTTTGAGGTTTTTGTAGACATGTATGCACTTGACCCTTCATTTAGAAGGATAATCTAGGAGGTACACGACGGTTGCCGTCATGATTTTATTTTGCATAATGGTTATCTATTTCGTGGATTATAGTTGTGCATTCCAAATTTTTCATTGAGACAACAAATTATCAATGAGCTTCATAAACAGTACTTCGATCATGATAAGACACTGACTCTTTCTCTACTGACTTTTATTGGTCTATGTTAACTAGTGATATAGCTCACTTTTTATTGGTCTATGTTAACTAGTGATATAGCTCACTTTAAAAATTGATACTATGTATGCCAACAACCTAAAGGTATTCTCACTATTGCGGGCTTATACACTCGTTTACGTATTTCTGAAGTTCCTTGGTTTAATGTCAGCATAAATTTTTATTGGTATTACCCCACACCCAACGAATCTCGGATTCTATTCTTGTTGTCATTGACTGACAGGTTTTCAATAATGGCACATTTTGTAGCTTGCAAGAAGACTATAGATGTTATCTAGATTGTTCATCTTTACTTCAAGGAAATCGTGCGATTGTATGACATTTCTCAATCCACGACTTTAGATCGTGATACCAAGTTCATCAACAATTTCTAGAAGAGCTTATAGAAAAAATTGAGAACACAATTGAAATTTAGCAGTGTCTATCACCCCTAAACCGATGGTTAGACTGAGATGGTGAATCAGAGTTTGGACAATCTTCTGAGATGTCTAAATGGAACTAAGCCAAAGCAGTGGGACTTAGTGTTATCTCAAGTAGAATATGCCTACAACAGATCGAGAAACAAGACTATAGGTTTGAGTCATGTTGAGATTATCTACGGGTAGAACCCATCCGGGGTTCTGGACTAAATGGAACTAAGCCAAAGTAGTGGGACTTAGTGTTATCTCAAGTAGAGTTTGTCTACAACAAATCGAGAAATAAGACTACAGTTTTGAGTCATTTTGAGATTATCTACGGGTAGAACCCATCCGGGGTTCTAGACTAAATGGAACTAAGCCGAAGTAGTGGGACTTAGAATTATCTCAAGTAGAGTTTGCCTACAACAAATCAAAAAATAAGACTACAGGTTTGAGTCATTTTGAGATTATCTACGGGCAGTATCCATTTGAGGTTCTGGACTTAGCCCCTATTCCATATATAGAATGATTTAGTCCTAAAGCAGATAAGATGATATAGCTCTTTAGAGCATTTATGATCTGGTGAAACTAGCAATTCTTGAGAGCAATACAAAGAATAAGACTTGGGTTGATAGTCTTCATTATCAGATACTTTTTAAGATAGAAGATTTTGTCTGGGTTATATTATCTTATGATCATTTTCCCATTGGCGAGTAGAATAAGCTGAAGGATTGGAAGATTATACCATGTGAGGTACTATAGAAGAATAATGGCAATGACTATAGGTTGCACTCTTTTAATGATTTGAAGACTTCTGATGTCTTTAATGTGAAACACTTGACTCCTTATTATGTGGAAACTGATGATACTATTACAAACTCGAGGACGAGTTCTTTTCAACTTGGGGTGACTGATACCATACCAACATAAGAGTACACAATCTTCAATAGGTTATAACTTTTGACTCGAGATTCAAAATCAAGCTTTGTCTTTGTACACGCATGCAAAATTTAAAAATCTACATTTCTTATAGGAAAACTCATAATCGCCAAATTTTCCGCCCAAAAAAAATACCATTTAGGACTTTTTCGAAAGAACCTAATATTTTTTTAAAATTTTTAGTAATTTATATTTTTATAGTATTTTTGGTATGTTGGATATTTATGGGTTTGGGTTTGTTTATATAAACATCTTGTTTAGGTGTCTAGGAGATTATCTTCTACTCTTAATAAAGTTTTCTTTTTTGGTAATACCTATAAAATGATAGGTTTCTTTTTATTTTCGACAATTTCTCTTCTTATTCCCTCTTCAATTTCCTTTCTTATTAGTCTGCACAATAATCATTATTCTATCCCGTATCATAATTTGAATGCACTCATTCTCAAGACAAAACGAGAATTTTATATCAATTGTTCATCAATTGAAAGTTGAAACCAGAGTAGTTGTGAGATGAGATTTATTATCAGTAAAGGCAGAATTAATATGATGTTTTAGATTGCCTCTATAATTATCTCACAAATGTTCGAATTTTGATTCTTCAATTTTCATTAAACCTTTTTTTTCACTAACAAACCATCTGAGGGAAATTGTTTGTTGCATTAAAACATATCAAAATAAAATTCTAAATGTAAGAAAAGACAAAGCTATGAAGTAAAGAAATTATTTAAACATCATATAAATAAAAAATCCGTTGAACCAATGGTCTGAAAACTGTAAACATTCCCTACATTGCAAGCAAGGGTAGGTGAAAAAAGAAATATACCAATGTTTGTAAGAGGATAGTAACAATAAAAACTTGTCACACATGAAATTTTGTGATGAAAGAATAGATAAACATTTTAATATATATGACCATCAAAGAACATAATATGGGCATTCTACTGGATTCAAACAAATCAAGAAGCCAGCTAGGACGGTAAATGAATTAAATATTCATGAATAAATTTGGTATTCGATTTAATAAGAATTTATTTATATTCGTTTAATATACATAAGATTAATTAAATAAATAAGTTTGAACATCTTGTTAAATTAAACAAATAAGTTTGAACATATATGTGTTTAGCTCATTAACGTTCGTGAACAATATTCACAAATCATATTCATTAATAAAACTCTTTTCAATATACTAAATAAATAATAAAATAAAATAAATTTAAATTATCAAGTTCAATAACCAATCAAACAACCAAAAATTTCAAACAATCAAACAAGTTTGAATTGAGTGCTCGATAATATTTAAACGAATCAAGCTCGAACCAAGCTCAAGCCAAGAGTTCGACAACATCTAAACGAACTAAACTCAAACCAACCTTTAAACAAGCTCAAGCTCTAGCTCATAAAAAATAAACCAAGTCAACCTTGAACAATTATTTTAAAAGCTTAGTTTATTTTAAGCTAGACTCGACTATCTTATCAAACAAATTTGAATATCCTAAAACTCAACTCGGTTCGACTGATTTACCGTCTTAAAGCCAACCATGTTGTTCCTTCTTTGTTATATTCCTTATAATTGAAGAGCAATGGATAGCTTTTTGTTATCCATTGAGTTGATAATTTAACTAACATCAAACTATCAAAAATCACTAAGTTGATAATTTGACTAATTTTAATATTTGTTTTAATATTTTAAAATAAAATAAATTAAATATAAAATTAAGAGGAAGGAGATTAAAAAATGAAAGTAAATAAATGTTGAATTAAAATAGATAACATGGTAAGTATAAATTGATTAATGGTAAAGAATATTAGGTTGAAATGTTTCATATTGATTTCATATTTTATTTTATTTATTGAAATCAAAAGGTGCGTTTGTTCTACGCTGGCAATCTGATCGTATTCTTCCGCTTTATTAATTGGCCTCCGTCCGGTGCAGACGCGAACAAGGAAGAAAGATCAACGAGTGGTACAGGATGCAGATATTCGTCAAGACTCTTACGGGGAAGACGATCACCCTCGAGGTCGAGAGCAGCGACACCATCGACAACGTAAAAGCCAAGATCCAGGTCTTTGCCCCCTTCTTTCTCTTCTTCAATGCAACAATATGTGTTCGCCAGGGTTTGACTAGGGTTTTAACAGGAGTGTTTCCTTCATTTTCCATCATTCCATTTATTTTCCGTCTCATATTAACAGTTGATTTGGGCATTATTTTCTCATATGTTTCGTTGTGGAATTAATTTTCTTCTGGGAATTTTAGGCTTTCGTTAACTCTTCAAAACTCACCATTTGTTAAATTTTTCTCGGTTTTACGTTGTAATGCTTATTTTTTCCAGTCATCAGGATCTGTGAATATCTCATTCTTGTAAAGACTATTGATTTGTTGCTCGATTGACAATGTCGATTGCCTTCTGCTGCAGGACAAAGAGGGAATACCCCCAGACCAGCAGAGGTTAATCTTTGCTGGGAAACAACTGGAAGATGGCCGAACCCTTGCTGATTACAACATTCAGAAAGAATCGACTCTTCACCTTGTGCTCAGGCTTAGAGGTGGGATGATGATTAAGGTGAAGACGCTAACAGGGAAGGAAATCGAGATTGACATTGAACCCACTGATACTATTGACAGGATCAAGGAGAGGGTAGAAGAGAAAGAAGGAATTCCACCTATACAACGGTTTTTGTTTATGTTTAATGTTTTAGGATTGTAGAGCATTTCAATTTTCTCTAAATCAACCATCTTTTTGTGTGTCTTGGGTAGATAATTGAATTCTCTCGTGAAGGGCAAAACTCTCTCCCTTTCCCTGCTTTAGTAGATAGAATTATATAATTCAGAAATTGTTTATGAATAACAAACATTCTGTACTAGACCGGCTAGATGATGATAACATCTGTAGATTGTCGGAAGTAGCATGTATATATGGAAAGGAAGTAATACCACTTCCTGCTATTGACCCTTTTCCTATACATTGTTACTCATCTCCTTTATATCTAAATAAAGTCTCTTTCTTTTCTTACTCTATTTAATAGTGATGTTATAGGACCTGTTTACTTGGAGAGAAATGAGTGGAAATAGGTAGATGCAAACTTGGGTTATTTCTTGTGGCCGTTAGGACATCCGATGACTCTTGCGCATTCTTTTTAACCAATAGACTCTCTCTCTCTCTCTCTCTCTCTCTCTCTCTCTCTCACACACACACACACACACACACACACACATTCAGATCTTAAGTCATTACTTATCGTGCCTAATTATATGTGCACTATCATCTGATCTTCAGCATCTATCTTATCTATGCTATATTTTTTAAAGTTGTACTTCTTCAAGATGACTTTTGTTGTATTTCTGTTGAAACAACAACAATAAAGTTCTGCACTAATCTGGCTATGACTACCACCGTGATTGTAGTCCCAAGAGTGATTAGGTATTTTATCCTCTGCATTTAGCATGTGACCTTGTCAATAGGTATGTACCCCCTTTTTCTTTGATTTGGTTATGATACATTCTTCCATACATCGTAATTGTTTTATCTACTTATATTATTGAATAGTTGATATAACTTTTCTAGAAAGTTTTTTTAGTGAGACTTAAATATATACAGCACAGCATCTCCCTTAATTAGTAATAATATTACATAATCAAACCGTATGAACTTGGAAATTCTTTTTCCTAAAACAATTGGCATATCAAGCTTCTCACTTCATCAAACTACATTCAAGAAGTAACAGAACAACATATTACTAAACGGGACAATGAAATTAATGGTTCCTACATCATAACAAATATTGTTGGTTGCTGCAAATCTGCAATGCCATTTGCATATATGATACATTAACATTACCATCAACCAATTCCACTTCTCATCAACCATTGGCTGCTGCTGCTGCTTTTTCCTTTTATCTACAAACTAATCACTACCAAAGATTTGTTACATCGGATTTTAAAGATGGTGGTATAGATATGATCAAAGATGTTCAATAGATTTCCTAGTGAATCAATTTTTGGCATAAAGGATGACTAAAGAAATTTCTACTCGTCATAGAAAGAGATTAAAGTTTGATATTACATGGAATAATCTTAGAACTTGATGGAGAAATAAAGACTTTTGCCATCGATCTCAAATAGTTGGGACAATGCTTATTGTTTTGGTGGTTGTGTATTTGATTGCGAGTTGTAGATAATAATATAATATCTGGCTTTCCACGGAAACATTTTTTAAAAACTATCAACCTTTTGTCCGTAATATTAATATATATTCCGGCTTATAATTTTCTTCTTTTCCTACTCTCCTTTGCCAGCTCATCCTTGTTGACCATTTTTTACCTTGAGCTGAACCAATGCTTTACATTTACATTTACTCTTGTTCAAAGCTGAGACCACATATCATGTCCAAATTTATATTGTACAATTTTTTGTTACCATATGTGACTTCCTCTACTGGCACATTTCTGTTTTTCGTGATATCTCTTTTCTCCATGAATGATAACTTTTTTTCTAACTCGATTGTATCCATGCTGTGACTTCCAAGTTTGTTTTCTTGATTTTTCTTATTTCTTTGCCTAAAAATGTCATGTACATGTTTGTTGAAAGAAAGAAAAAACTCTGTAGTCCCATAAAGTACAAAGAACCAAAAAAGCTTCATACTTACCTGGGGCCTGTGATTTCTATATAGAATAAATCGATTCTTATCCAGTAATAACTATATACTATCCCATCGATCTTGTAGCCAATGTTTGCCATCTGCAATCTTAAGTATATTATATTGCAGTCAATGGCTAGCTACTAAATGTTTAATGGCATGGCATGTAACTTATGTAAATTCTATTCTGGGCTAAAGTATACCTCGCATTTGACTCATATGCAGGCTTATCTATGCGGGCAAGCAACTGGCTGACGACAAGACTGCTAAGGAATACAACATTGAGGGAGGCTCTGTTCTTCATCTTGTGCTTGCTCTCAGGGGTGGCCGATACTAGATTTTGATCCCAGGAGATTCTACTGGTCCAGAAGTGTTCTACAACGCTAAATCTGCACTGAGCTTTGTTCTTCTTAGCACTAGACCATCATTGGTCTGGTTGAATTCTACAGCTGCTTTGTGTCGAGCAGTAAGAACATTCAGAAGATCTTGAAATATTGTGCAACTTTGAATTCTTGATGGTGTATTTATAAATTGAATTTGCTTTATCAGAGGATGTTAAATTATCAAAAAATTCTAGCAATTTCAATTTAGATTACGATTCTCATTATTATATATATATATATATATATATATATAATTCATCAATGTCCCAAGAGTGATACAAAGATATGAAGAAGCTAACTCTTTATCTTCTTCCCTGATGGCTATTGAAGTGTGATACACAAAGTTCATGAGAAGAATTTCTAGCTTCTGGATCTAAATTCTGTGCTAGTGCAACAAAATAACCAATTAGCGCAGCAGCTGGAACCGGTAGAACCTGTAAGGATATCGGTTGGTTAACCAGTTCTATATAAAATGTGATAAATCAAAATTAACCAGAACCGAACAGATAAATCGGTTAACCGACCAATTGAACAGGCTCAGCAGGGACGCGGTGGCGCTCATGACGTGCAACCACAGGCTGAGCCAGATGGGTTCGTCTTCCACGACTACGCGGAGGCATTCCATCTCTTGATTTTGTGGCTCCTTTATTCTTCAGAAATATGTGCTCATGTATTTATTCTTGTGGTAAATATAAATAAATGTATCCTCTTTTACTCCACCTCTCTGTGGATTATGGAACCCTACTAGCTACTTAATTATAATGCGCGCTTTCAAGTTGTTCGTATAATTTTTCTTCGAAGACATCTAGGAGTTTGTAATAATGGTATCATTATTACAATCCAAAAGAAGCTACCATGTCATGTTTCTTAGTACATGGAAAGAGCCAAGAAGATTGATTTAAGCCATCCTGTCTCAGTTGCTCAATCTCGAATCTCTCACCTCCGATCCTTATGGAGCCATTTGACATTGTCCAGTCACTGTTCTTTGCCTTCATAGACCCTGATTCACCTGAGGATGAAGAAAAGCTAGATCCTGATTCTGAAGCATTTGATGCACTCGTCTTCTTCCTTTGAGTTCTTTGGCTTCCAGTGGCGAGTGTCAGCTCCAGGTCACTCCCTTCATCAGCATCAAGCGTTAGTTCTTCCTTTGAGTTACTGAAAACTGGTTGTTTCCAGGACTCGCGATCTTGTTTGGCAGCTCTCATCAATTCCTTCTGAATTCGGTACAAACGGTGGAGTTCCTCGACCTGGATCAGACAGATGAAATGGAAAATCTCAAATTTAATGATGCTTTCTTCGTCGAACAGAGGGCTAATCAGATGAACCATGTCCTACCTGTTGTCTGAAAGTTTCTTCCTGCTTCAACATCACCATTTTCATCGACATGTTTTCTTTCTCATACTGGTCGACAAATCCCTCCATTGTCTCTCTTTGTTTATATTGGATTGAAATCAGCTACTACTGGAATTCTGCAAAATAAGATTTTTTTTTTTTTAACAACTGAAAATTTCAATAAATTAGGTGCTCAGAATTATCAATGTTGGTTGCAATCAGGCAAGTTTATGCACCTAATCAGCTAAACATTTAAAATCTTCTAAACTCCATAATATAGAATTCTGCTGTGTATGAAATTGACCAACTTCAAAAATAAAAAAGAATTTTTTAAAATCAATTTTGTTATTTTTCATTAAGATTTTGCTTTTTTTAGGTGGCTATGTCAGAGTTCGATAAAAAAAAGGTAAGATCTGAGAAACTTGAGAAAGTGACAAGTATCAAACAGACAATCTCTTGCAAAGAATTTGACCAATTGAGAACTAAAACTATCTGTCAAGTAAGGCATAAAAATTATAATCCTCAAAACAAAAGTAATTTATTTTTGAAGGATTCTTCTTTTCTTTCTAGTCCCAAACAAGCAAGAAAAGGGACAAAAGTTCACTTGGCAGAATTTAAGAAACTGACAGTTTTAAAAGCTAACTTCCTCAGAGAAAAGGAAGAGTGATATGAAGAAGTTAAGAAAATAATTCCACAAGAAATTGGAGTAAGAAATCTTCACCTGAGTTCCTCTGTCACGTTTACTCTGAGACACAACTTCCTCAACCTGAAGCCAGAACTTGCTCAGAATAATAACCTGAACACCCCAATCTGCCAAGGCAGATGGAAGATTTAAAGATTCTCCTCACAGACTCTCACCAGAATATTTTAATGGCCACGGCTTCTCAAGTTCTCATATGAGCATGCCTAACAAATCCAAATGCCTTGGCCAAGTGCAGTTCAAGGATATATCAAAGGAAAGATGCCTCAGACAGAGTCAGGAAAGGATAAATAATAATAAAATAAACAGAGGAAAACTACAGAACTACCCCCAATAAATAAATAAATAAATATTCAAAACACCAGCTAAATCTGCCATGGCTGTTCACATGGATCCTGGAGGAGACAAAAATCATCAAATCAACAGTTGTCTCAGCGTGTATTTTAATACTCTTCTTTATTACTTGATAATCTAGGCAATTGATGGGAGTAGATAGGTTTTGTTTTTTTTAAGACCAGATTTAGCTTAGTTGTACTTGGTGATATGACATTATGCTTTGAGAAGAATCCTTGAATTCTTAATTATTTGATTATAATTACTTGATGTTTGTCAGACAATAATTTGCTTATAGGATCTGCTTCCAGTATTAGCTTCAATAACGTCAACGAACACAAAAGTCTTAGCTCATGCCTTTTGCTTAAATATATTGATCATCCAACTATCCAGGCATATATATGATTACGTGAAGAGGTGTGTTCATTGTTGGAAGGATGATCATGGAGATGTGGGGCTTTAACGGGATAATTCTTAGTTTTATCCTTATACATGGAATTATTCTTCTAGGTGGCATAATCCTAGCTAACTGGATTAGGATTTAGTTCGGAAAAAGAATTAGTTTTTATTTTCTCTAATAAATTATATAAACTAGTTTTGTTTTGTCTTTTCTGTTCTTCGAATACGAAAGGGATCAGGATGACGAAGAGATCCGAATACAGACAAGAACTAATCAATGGGAAAGACAAGTTCCCATGTCACTCTCTGCTAATTCGCCTATTTCTTTTCACATTGTCTCTTTGTCATCGTGTTTCACATGGACAGGAGGAGTTAAACCGTAGGTATTCAAATTTATTTAATAAAATAATTAAATTAAATTGATCCGAGTTTAAAATAAATCAAGTCTTTAAAATGATCGCTCAATCTTGACTTACTTTAATTTTTACGAGTTGGAGCTTGTTTGAAATTTGACTTTAACTTGGTTCGTTTAGATGTTATTAAGCTCTCAATTCAAGCTTGGCTTGAGCTTGATTCGAGTTTGGTTTGTTTATTCGATTGTTTAAAACTTTTACTTGTTTGATTGGTTATTGAGTTTGACAATTTAAACTTATTTATTTATTTTAATTTTTTATTTATTTAGTATGTTGATAAAAGTTTTATAATTAATTAATATAGTTCGTGAATATTGTTCACAAATATTGTTCATGAACATTAACGAGCTGAATTCATATGTGTTCAAGCTTGTTTGTTTAGTTTAGCGAGTTGTTAAAGATAAATTTGCTACCTTAGCGGCCCACCCTAGTGTCGGCCCCACGGATATGGAGGGAGGTACATGTAGGTACACTTTAACGAGTTGTTCAAGCTTGTTTATTTAATTGATCTTGTATATATTAAACGAACATAAACAAACTCTTATTAAGACGAACACCAAGTTTGTTCACAAACATTTGGTTCATTTATAAACCTATCTACGCAACGTCACAGCACTAGCGATAAGCCCTCTTTCTCGTCTCCGTCGATTCTCAACCACCCTCTCCCCCCAATCTTTACTCCTTCCTTCTCCTCTCCTTCATGGCTCAATGAATGACAACAACACCACTGGATTTGATTCTAGAATCGGCAAGGGAGCACTGCGCAATGCCCCTCTTCATCTCGATCTTCCTTCTACACTCAGCGATGGTTGTCACCTATGACGTGCTCATGATGTTCTACCTCAGTGAGATCTCGATGATCAACCATGTGAGGGAAATAGCACAGCGACTTCAGGGCTCCACACTACATGACAAGCTACTGATCTAGACCTTTGACTCCTTCGCTAGCCTCCTCTTTACCATCGGCCTCTTCCTCTTCATGATCGCCTTAACCATACCTTCCAAATCTTCTTTGTCAAAGGATGCATCCCCCACCATACTGCTATGGCCCTCTAGCGCCTCTACTTTGAGCACCACCTCGAAGATCTTGCTCATGACTGGCCCCTCTAAATCACCGCTCCTCATCATTCGGCCCGTCAATCATGTGCGCCACTCAACTCTAATGATCCTAATCCAACGCCTTGTTCAACCCCGTTCGGCCCCTCCAACCCGATGTCTCTTCTAAACCCAAATATCTAGCTGGTCAATAGCACGTAGACTAATATAATATATGGAACAACATGGCCAATATAGCGTGATCCAACAAAATCTCTCACATTACCAGATATAGGGGATGTAACCCTCTGATATAGTGATGGGATACCCTCTTTATCGAGATATGACATCTTGTCAGAAACACACTATCCTCTCTAACAACTCGAGATATAAAAGGAGGTCCGCCCTTGCGGGCCAAGGTACGTGCACACATGCTCAAATACAGGCGCATATGCCTCTTCTCGTATTTCCACATTTTACTATTCTTCTCCATTTCTCCCCACCGGAGATTGACGTAAATGTCGGAGTGGATGAGTCGAGCATCTCTCAACCTCCATTCTAACCCTCCTCCCTCGCTCTTCTACTCCTCACAGACTCTCCAGACAATTGGTCCCTCCTTGTAGTGCTCAGCAAAGCTCTTCTCTTCAGCTATACAGGCATCTTAACAGCCCCACCTTCCTCCTAGTCATCACGACTTCATCAATATCAATAGATAGCTCACCGATCAATCGTCTAAGGTATAATCAAATTAACGTCGTCTGTGATAACGTACACTTGAACTGAGATGGATGACACCGAAAAAACTCCTCACCATCACCATAACTTTGGAGGATTTTGACAAACACATCGGCACCATAGTGTAGAAGCAAGAAAATGGAATTACTTGGGCGTCATTTTTGTTCGAACGTTGTGCTAGAAGCTCATGAGTCTTTATTCCAGTGAGATCCATACTCTCCAAATCCTCGGTTGGTGTGGGAGATCCAAAATTCAACAAATTCCATACTTGAAGTTTTTATATATCCCGACCTATTGATCAATACAATTTTTAGTGTTCACCTTTATTATCGCATCTGGTTTCTTATTATATTCTCTCCCCTACTCCTTGGATATTCAGGAGTCGAGAGATTGAGTTATTCTCTCTCTTAGTGGGATCAAGTTTTATTGTATTCTCTCCTTGACTCCGTGGATATTCGGGAGTCGAGGAATCAAACTATTCTCTCCTTGACTTGGTGGTCATTCGGGAATCAAGGAGTCAAACTATTCTCTCCCTAAAAGGGATTGAGCATATTATTTTCTCTCTGCAATTCCGTGGACATTCAGGGATCGAGGGATTAAACTATTCTCCCTCAGTATATCGACTCATTCTCTCCCTTAGTGGGATCGAACATATTATTTTCTCTCCCCAACTTCATGGGCATTCGAGAGTTGAGGGATCGAGCTATTCTCTCCCTCAACAGGATCGAGTTATTCTCTCCCTCAGTAGGATCAAATCTTATTATTTTCTCTCCCCGACTCCACGGAGGCTTGGGAGTGGAGGGATCGAGCTATTCTATCCTTCAGTGAGATCAAGTCTTATTATATTCTCTTCCCAACTCCATGGGCATTATGGAGTCAAGGGATTGAGTTATTCTCTCCCTCAGCATGATCGAGTTATATTTTCCCTAGGTGGGATTGAGTCTTATTTGTTAGAGTATATACTAAAAGTCTAGCTTTTTGTAAACATTTATTTTAAAATAAAGAATCATATTGGTCAAATGACTACATTTATATGCTAAGTGTAGTTGTTCAATTAATTTATATTATAGATAACATGGTGTATGATGTCACATACAGAAGATCATGTTATCAATTCCTTATAAATTATAAACAGTAGCTCACGACTAAGATGAAAAGGAACAAACCATTGGAATAGTCGTAGTGTAATTTGGTATTAGTTTATCTTAACTATAAAATTATACTAGTACACTCTGAGTATATTGAGCAGGACCATTTAAGGTAAGTTTTTTTTATACTGACTGCATAAAAGAACAAGACCTTTGCTATTATAGAAGTGTGTGCTCTTAATCATGATATAATAATAAGCACATATACTTTTTAATTTATCAAAGGGTGCGACTTAGTTCGATAAATCAATAGACCCGATAAGTTGGAAAATGATATTATTTATATGGTGTGTTATTAATTATAGAATGAAACTATGTTCTAGTAATCTAGGTTGATGATGTCCCCAAGAGGAGTTCATAAGGATTGTCATGTAAACCCTGCAGGTGGACTTAGTCCAATATGACGATGAAGTTGAGTGGTACTACTTTTAGAGATAAATATTAATTAAGTAAGTTGTCAGTAACTCATTTAATTAGTGAACATTCTATATCTTAAACACAGGGAGATTAACACACTCATGATAAGAAGGAGCTCATATAGTAATATGAGATTGGTGCGATAGTTAAATAATAACTCTTTAGTGGTATGCATTATTATTGATGAACTCGAGTTGGGTGTTCGGGGCGAACACGGGAAGCTCAAGTTCATCGAGAAAAAAAAACCAATTCTTTCTCTCGGTCCCTATTGTAGCCTCTTATTTATAAAGTGTTATACCCACTCATACCCACCTTCTTACCCATCTTAAGGTGGTCGGCCAAGCCAAGCTTGGAGTCCAAGCTAGGGGCCGGCCAAGATCAAGCCTTGATGGAGCAAGTAGGTGGTCGGCCCTAGCTTGAACCCAAGCTTAGGTGGTCGGCCACAATAAATTAAAAGGATATTATTTTTAAAAAAATTTCTTATGTGGAAGTCATGGTTTTAAAAAAGAGTTTAAAATTTAAATCTTTTCTTTTATAGTTTTCTACAAAAGATTAAGAGAAAGGTTGGATATCTTTTTTTATTTGTAGTTAAAAGGAAGATTTTAATTTTTGATAAAACTTTCCTTTTTGTAACTATTCTCATGATTTTAAAAAGAGTTTTAAAATTATAAATCTTTTCTTTTATAGTTTTCTACAAAAAAAAAATAAGAGAAAGATTTAATATCTTTCCTTATTTGTAGTTAAAAGGAATATTTTAATTTTAGATAAAACTTTTCTTTTTGTAAATCATCCACATATTTTAATAGAGAGATTTTAATTTATAAAAATTTCCTTTTATGACCAACCATGAAAGTAATTTTTAAAGAAAAATTTTATTTTAAAAATTTCTGGAAACAAATTAGGAAATTTTAATTTTGTGTTTAAAACTTTCCTTATTTGGAAGAGTTGTAGGGGTTGACCACATTGATAGAGAAAAGGAATTTTTTTTTTTAATTAATTAAATTTTCCTTTTCAATGACAAGGAAAATAAGAAAACTTTTATTAAAACTTTCCTTATTTGTCAAAACCAAGGAATATAAAAGAAAGAGTAGAGGTGTCTCACCTCATAAGAACATACATCTAGTATTCCTCTCTTCTCTTCCTTGTGGTGGTCGGCCCTCTCTTCTTCCTCGGCCGGCGGCATCAACTCTCTAGGAGACCCTTGATTGTCGGATTTTGCTTGGAGAAGAAGTAGAGAAAGGAGACTTTGTTTCTTTGCATCCACTGGCGGAGCTAGGATTTGTAGCCCGCCTGGGCTGCAAATCTCCTCTAAAGGTTTCCCGGACTAAGACTCATTTTGCTCTATTTGGGAATGAAAAAAATCAATACAATCAAAGTTAAAAATTAACACAACTTTAATTGGGCCACCGGGCTATAGCCCAGGTATCCTAAAGCCTGGCTCCGCCCTTGTTTGCATCCCTTGGAGCTTGGTTGGTGGCCGAAGACCTTCATCTCTAGGAGATTCTTGGTGGCCGAAACTTACAAGGAGAAGAAGGAGGCTTGGGTGGATTCTCGTCTCAGTATATCGTCGCCTACACAACGTCCGAGATAAGAAGAGGAATACGACAGAAGATCGTGAGGTCTATAAGATATAAAAGATATAACTAGTTATTAGTTTCCACATTATAACTAGTTCACCCTTTTATTTAAATCTTGAAATATCAAACACAAGAGGTTAATGAATCTAGGTAATCGAATTTATGTTTTTGATTTTGTGTTTCTTTTATTTTTCAAACTTGTGATTCAATTGTTTTTTTTGGTTAAACCTAGGGTTACGATAGGCTCAATCGGAAGCAAGTCTAGTGATTCAGTTTACGATAGGCTCGGAACTCCTAGCCCCAGGCTAGTGATTTCACCTTACGACGGACCCAAAAACTCTCTTACTGACTCCTCAGTCAAAAACCATTTCCTCCCTCAAGCAGAGGTTTGATACTCGATATCAGATAGATAAATTCTGAAGGTATGTCAATGTCAGTAATTCATCTTATCACATCATAATAGTATAGTCATTCGGACTCACGTCTTCTTCGAATAGACTTGAAGGTAAGACTTATAGTGTGAGGATATGGGGGCTCAACATAAAACCCTCATACCCCCACATCACCAATAAAGATGAAAGTCATCCCCTGGGATAGGGTGTGGTGAGTAGACCCTCCAATGACAGATTAGGTGAGTTTGAAACTCATCTACGGTATACTATAGAGGATTTTCCTTTCAGTGGATAGCGAACTCGAGAACGTTAATTATTAAGATGTATCTCTACATGTGTTTTTCTAATTTATCTCAATGATTAATAAAAAAACTTCTATGTAATCATATTAGTATATCAAATTAGTCGAACTTAAATATCTGTATTAACTGAAAAAAAAAATCATGGATGAAAATCACTCCCGGCCACAAAGGTACTTTTGGACATTTATTTTTCTTTTTACAAATGGCAAATGTTTTCTTGTAAAAAAATTGGAACACTCGGGAATTATTTTCGGGTTGTAGTTTTATGACATAGGAAAAGTGAAAATGTGGGAAATAAAAAATAACTAATAAAATAACACGAATTGTTTAGTTGGTTATATTCACGTTTATCATTCTTTCTTTGTATTCCTTTTTTTTCTATGAGATTGAATTTAAAAATAATAATAATTTTATCTATTCTTTTCCTTTTATATTTCAATATAATATATATCCATTTTCACAGACCGGTAGATTGTCTAGAGTCTCGTGCTGCGTACTTCATTATCTCATTTTTGAACCTTAATTAATATTTTAATTGGCCATTTTTTCCAGATCCGAATATAAGCGTTGACTTTTTAAGTCATATGGGTGCATATGATTTGCTGCAAGTCGTGTGGAAACGAAAGACGTTGATAAAATTAGTGCGAATCAAAAAAAGGATTAATAACTTTCCTTGTATTTTATAGTAGAGTAGATTGGATTTTGTTCCCTTCTATTTAAAAAATTATATTTAATTTTCCTTTGACATAAGTAAGAAAAAAAAGATAAATGACTAAAATAAACTTAACCTAAATCAAATTTTTAGAAGAAAGGATGATTTAGGTTAAAAGGGTGATTTTTTTTATAAATTATTAAAGGGTCTTTATTTTGATTTTTAATGATAAATTTTATTCTATCTTTATTTAATTTTGATTCATCAATTTAAAATTACTTGGGGGAATGAGTTTTTAACTAATTATCCCTTTCAGAGTTATTATTTTTCTGTTATTTATGCTGATGCATGTGAAAATTTTATAAGGATATTTTTTCTAGGAACAAGTGAAGTTTTGGGCCTATATATAAATCAGGTTGGGTTAAAATTAAGCTTTCAACGATTTTACGATATTATTTTTATTTTTATTTTTCTTTTAAAAGGCTAATTTAGGTTAGGATTATTTTGGTCATTTATCTTTTTTTTCTCTTTTTTACTTATGTCAATGGAGGGTTAAGTGTAATTTTTCAAATAAAAGGAGGCAAAATACAACATGCTATAAAATACAAGGGGTTTAAAGTTATTAACCCACCAAAAAAAAATAAAAAGCCGTTGATAAAGTTTTAAAAAGCAATTTACCCTCTGTTTGGATGGAGTGAGGAAAGATTTATTAACGGAAGGGGAAGGGAGGGGAAGGAAGGGGAAGTGAGGGGAAGTAAAGTATTTAACTTCTCCTTATTTGGGAGGGATAGAAGGTTCATTAACGTAACATGTGTTACTTTGTTTGGGAGGAAAGAAAGGGGAATGAAGGTTAAATAGATAAAGTTATAAAAATATCCTTATTTTTTAAATTAGAAAATTTTCATAATATTAATATTTATTTTATAAATATAAATTAGATATTTTTAATAATAAAATTAATTTTTTATATTATCATTTAAATTAGCTATTTTTTTAATAAAAAATTATTTTTTTAATAAAAAATTATTTTTTTAATAAAAAATTATTTTTTATACTATTCATAATAAAACAAGGAATTACCGATAATCAAGTAATTATATGAGAAATAATGAAAATAATAATTTTAGAAATCTTAAATAAAAAAATTTGAAAGATAAAGCTGATAACGAGAATTTCTATTCTTTAAAAACTTATTAAATTTTGATGGAAAAATTAAAAAATAGTAGATTTCCTTTTAAATTTTGACGACAAAAATAGTTTATTCCTTCAATTCAGTTAAAAGATGTGTCGAATCCCCTCTTCTAATAATCTGATAGCAAGCGAGCCGTGAAGAAGGCGAGAAAATTGAACTCCGGCGACATAGTAAAATTAGAAATTGAAATATTTCTTAAACTATTAAGAACAGGGATAGAATTGGAATAAAAAATATTTTGTTTTCCCTTCCCCTTCCTTACACCCCAATTCGGGGTGTAAGAAAATCTCTTTCCATAGGTAACGAAAGTTAAAGTTTATCCTTCCTTACCTTTCCTTCTCTTTCCTCACTCTTTCCTAAATGAGGTTCAAAGTTTTCCTTCCCCTTATTTTCCCTTTCTTTCCCTTCCTTCATCTCCTCCCAAACAGATCATTTAGATGTAAAGATTAGAAATTATATACTCTGTAACTATTGAAATTAAATAAAAACTGTTAATATTAAAAAAGAAAATACACTACGGATCTACTTTTCCTTGTCGTGTTTTGCCCGGCGTGACTCCATCTATTTAGTAAAAGATGATATGTTCACACTACTCACCATCTATTTTCAAATTACGGAAATAAATCATAAATCGGTTTATAATTGACTTAAGGGGTGAGAGTATATTTTTTTTTCAAATATATACATCTAATCCGGTGATAAGGATGGGGACCCTCGTTGACGAGAGGTCAATGACACTTAGAGGTCAATGGTCAAGAGGGTCGACCCCAAGATCGTGCCAAGCGGACTGACGGGCCGACCGAACATCCGGCCAGGAGTCTCCCAGGCCGGACGAAAGACAGCCCGACCAGGGGTCGAGTTTCCGATGCTCAAGGTAAAAGAGTCTCTGGGCCGAGCGGAAAGGCCACTCGGCCGAGCCACAAGACAATAAGGTACAATCACATCCGAGGACATAAGCAGGGCTTCCCCGCCCGGTCCGAGGTATGCGCATTCCCGGAGGCCATGAGCGCCGAGCGGCCGGTCCGCTCGGCCCGAGAACAGGCAAAAGGCGTAAAGGGACAAAAGGGATAGCTGGTAACATCATCCTCGAGACACCTACCGCCAACAAACAGCATGGTCGACGGTCGAAGCGGACAGAGTATCGTACGGTGGAAGTTTCCACCGTCACAGGGACGGAGCCACCCTTGGGCTAGGGTGGGCTCCAGCCCCACCTCGTTTTTTACAAACATAATTAATAATTTTGATTTTTTTAGGCCTTAGCCCCATAAAAACTCATTAATGGATCATTTCCATGCATGGACCAATTTTAAAATATCAAATTTAAAAATAAAATTTTAAATATCAAATTAGAATGATCAATTTATAAAAATCATTATAAATATATTTATAAGTTAATAAATATATTAATTTTAACTTTTTTTTACCCTAAACATACTCGCAGTACAATTTCCTTTACTCTCCGTAGCAAACGAGAAATTCACTATTCAAAAGTAATTTAATTTTTTATTTCTTATTTAACAAAGTAAAATTCTATCGTTGAGAAAGAGCCAACGAGCATCAGCCGCTTGAGTGGTGGTCTACAAGGCAACGATCGATGATCACTCATGAGTCAACGCTACCTCGCCAAGTGACCAACAACCGTTTTGTGTGCAATCGCCCATGATGCGACCACATGTGAGGCAAACACTGGCTCATCAGGTGACGAGCAACTGCTTCATTAGTGGCCACACGGGAGGAGGTCGCTGCCTTGCCAAGTAATGTGCAACATAAGCCTAGGTTTGTAAATATAATTTTTTCATGCTCTAGAAAATCTTATTCAATGATAGTCAATTGCTCAATTTGTCCCGTTTGCTCACAATTCTTGATACTTCAACTATTAAGGTTCTTGATTTGTGTACTTTTAGCTTGATTGAAAGTCAATTGTTTGAATTATTTAAATTCTATATTTTCTAAATGTAGTTTTATAGAATATATTTTTAATCTATTCTCTTTTTAATAGATTATATATATATATAAAACTGGAGTTAGTTAAAAAAAAATTAATAATGATATAATAATGAGTTTTATTTTAAAAAGAATAGCACAATTTTAATAGTATTTTTCTCATGCTTTTAAACGTATTAAATATTAAATACTTATATTCCATATTTTAGGAAAATTAATATTCATATACTTTTTTTATTTTTTTTATATTTTTAAATTAATTAATTTATTATATCAATTATCGTCAACGATTAGCCCCACCTTAATTTAAATTCTGGCTACGCCCCTGCACCGTCATGTCAGGGATATGCTCGGACGATTGCGGAATAACGTCAGACATACTTTTCTGACACAACTCTACTGAGGTATGTTTGGGGAAGCGTGCACACATCGAGAAGTGTGCACGCGCTCCCCCGGGGTCCTATATAAGGACCCCCAGATTTTGACGAAGGCATGCGATTTTGATCACTGTAGTCACAGTAGCGTTACTCTGCTCATCTTCTTCTTCACTGCCTGACTTGAGCGTCGGAGGGTCGTCGCCGGGAAACCCCTCCCGACTCGGCTTCTTTGCAGGTTCACCGGAGGTCTACACCATCATCAGAGGATAACGGAAAATGTCACATCCCCAACATCCATCAACTCAGCGCTCAAACAAGATCAACATCCATCATAAATTAATCACATATCACGCATGACTAAAGAAAGATGTATGCCCTACCTGACGCCAATGAATTCAAGACTAAGTTGAATCTCATTTACACGCCTGTCTGCCGAATAGAACGGACAAAGGCCCAACAGAAAGATTCAGTAGCTTGTAGTGTCGCTAGGTGTAAGGCATCACATGGTGGATGCCATCAGTTATCCTGTCGGGCCAATCGAACGACATCAACAAAACTATTGGTACATTTTCGGGCCACACGCATGTTGGAATGGATTTTTCTGCGGTCCAGATGTTCGTGCTAATGCATGTTAGATTTGTTTGTTTTTCCATGTACATAAAAAAACACACTAATTGAAATAGAAATCAGATCGAATAAAAAAATAATTTTATTAATCTTATTCCAATTTGTAAAGTAGATAAATTATCAATTTCGATCGATTTATCTGTTGTCGACTATGCATTTAGGATTCAATAACAATATAAAATCTCCTAATATATAAAACAAGACCCCCTCCATTTGTGGGAGCAAATAAATAAGATGGCTTCCAAGTATTGGTGTCGTGATAAGAGAGGAAGTATATTCTCAAATAATCAGAGTTCAATTTGTGTTCTCATATAATTAGAGTTTAATTTCCACACAAGATATCCTTAGGATGATTAAATTAATAGTGAAGTTGAGATATCATGTCAAGAGCTGACATATTTTTTAAATTTTATTTTATGAGTAAAATGTAGGATCAGATTATCTATCTTAAAATTAATTAGATTGTACTACCAGGCAGGGGCGTAGGGTCGACTTTACGCATAAGCTATTAAGATCTATACCTAGGACCCTAATAAAATTGGAGCCCATTTTATATATATATATATATATATCAAAAATTATTAAAAGATTTGTAATATGATCTCATTGGATTTCATAAAAATATCTTTGGATTTGCATGTTGCATAATCTTATTAGATTTCCCATAATTTTTATTATGTTATAATGAATTTATCAAAATTCTATCTTTTTTTTATCTCTCTTATTTACAGAAATCATACTTTTCCATTGGATTTCTCTTGTTACTTTTCTCCATTTCCTTTTGGTGCTTTTCTAACTTGAAATCAATTTGAAGAAGTGACAAAGGGTGAGATTACAGTCATTAGTTTTTGATAAAAAATATCATCTTTTGAATTTTTTTAAGAAAAAAGTTGTTTTGTTTTATTAACTTAAAGCTTAAGCACAACAATTCGTTATTTTTCTAGTGTATGATTAAATTTGGTATTATATAATGAGAATTTTTTTATCGAATTGATTACTCAATCAACACATTATGCTCTTTTTGCTAGAAGTCATTCGTTGTTAATTATTGCGGGATAAAAAATTAAAGAATGTAAAAATTTGATGATAGAATTTCCTTTTATAGAGAATGCAATATTATTCTAAAAAAAATGAACAAGTTGATGATTTAAGAAAGGGAAGAGGAAAAGTAATAATTGTTATCATTTTTTTAAAATAGATTTAATTTTGAAATGCATTGAGAGCTTCTTTATTATAGAACACATTGTATACTAATTAAATAATTATTTTTTTCCTCTTGTTTATAAAAATGAGGTTAGATCCTCTGGATCGTTTTTACAGTTCAGAGAATGTTCTCTTTACATGTATTAGTGGGGATGAATGATCCCCACCTATATTATAAGTGGGGGTCATTCATTTCCATCAATGCATGCAAAAGGAACATCCTCAGAAACGTAAAAAGTGATCCAAAAAATCTTCTCTTTAAAAATATGTCTAAAAGAATATTTATTATATTTATACATGTAAGACTCAAATTTTGTATCATTATATATAAACAATGTGTTTAAAAGAATATTTATTATTTTTATACAGACTTAAATTTTGGAGTATCATTATATTGAAATTGTAAAATATAAATCAAATTTTTATTCTTTTAATTTTAAATAATTTTATTTTGATAAATTAATAGGAACTTATATTTTTTATTATTATTTGAATATAAATATGTTTATTAAAAAATTCATTATTGTCAGTCTCGAACGAAAAATGATGAGAGTTTGTTTTTTAAAATAATATCAAAGTCGTAATTTTTTTTTCACATAGTGTCTCAATTAGGCTTGAGCTAGTCCTGACAACCAAGGAAAGTATTCATTGGGCCGGGACATTGACGGCCGGTCCATTTGGACACCCATCACCACCGCCATGGCGCCATTACTGCTTCTTCGCTCAGTTGTTGCAGTGCAGCAATATAAAACCACGACGTGCTCTCAAAGCTCTGTTTCTGTCTTTCCCGAGTGCGTGCCTTTCATCACTGCCCAAAACCAGCTCGCTTCCCCATGCTCTCGCATTTAATCCCCCACGGGCTCTCCGTGCCTCTGCCAGGGTAGTAATGGAGAGGAGCATGGGAGCCAGCTCCTGACGGTGTTTTTGTTTTTTGAAATTTTGGCACCCTTCTTGCCTGCCTGCCTGCCCCATTTGTACCTCCCAAGCTCCATAGGCTCCTTGGCTAATTAAGGTTTTTTCTCAGTGCTTGGTGGAGCCATAGAGATTAGAAACGTTGCTTGAGGGGAAGAATTTGGTTGGAAGATGATGACTTCGCGCCTTCTTGCTTTGATTTTGGTCGCGGGGGCTTCATTTGCGTTCCTTTCCTTCAACACTATGGTTCTCAACGGCGCAGGTAGCTTAGTGTTCTTCAAAATCGATGAACAACTGATGGAACTGCATTGTCATTGTCGTCTTAAGAAGGTCAAAATAGTTTTCTGATGATGAACATTGTCGTCGTGGAATCTCAGGTCCCGCATTGGCTGATAGCACTGTAACAGTTATCCCTCTGCAAGGTAGAAGTGCCGTGATCATCTTCAGTAACAGGAAGCGCAAGGTAAGTGAATTGGGTATCACCATCGTTAGATTACTCACTTGCAGGGTGAGCTTTATGGATAAGACTTGGTGATTGTAATTATTAGAAAAAATTGTTGGCTTGGCTCGTGATTATGTCAGTGCATGGCCTCCCTAAAAAATTGTTAGTCATCCCCTCGTTGACTTGCCTCTTGGGCCCATTAAGAATAGAATCTTTCAAACTTGAAACCGTGATAGAACTAAATAAGATGAAGCATCCTTTCTATTTATGTGAACTGGACAAGGTACCTTGGTCCATACATGTACTCTACTGTCATCAGAGATTCTTTTCTCTTGTTTATGTGTTACTAATAAACATCCTATTTTCACAGGACAACAGATACCACACTGTCAATATAAGAAATGATAGGGATCTAACAAGCATCAACAAGGCTGATTATCCCCACTACGATCCACCTCCAAGTTCAAGAGCAATCATTGATCATGGTCCAATCGAACATGGAACTCCGCTTATGCCTTACATCCCCAGATCTACGCCGCCTCCGCCACCGTTCCACCCTAACCGTGGATCCCCATGAACCAGCCGTTGCTCTTTGCACTTGTCTAAATGTGTAATCCTAATTTGCTGAGTCTTAGCTTCTCTCTACTTGGGACAGACCCAAGTAGAAAATGCGAGCATGAGTTTATGCGATGTAGTATCCTAACTTGCAGATTCGTAATAACGTCCTGTTTTTGATGCTTATATTGGTAAACTTGCAAGTGCATATGCTGGACATTGATGGCCACTAACTACAAAGTTGGCCCGGAGATTTTTCATGAGCTATTTGGTGGGTTCATCAAGATTTCAGATGTAATGTCAGAAGTGATCTGCTGTTGCTTAATTTCTAAGACATGTTTACTATGTGAGCATTTAAGTAAACCTTCCGGTCCAAGAAATAGATAGATATATATTTCGGTCAATTCAAACATGATGAGTTCATTAATGAATGCAAGTAGCTCATTGTACTAGCAACAAACACAAATTATGCAACATTTATTTTAAAAAAAGGTTAAGAAGAAAGTGAGATTCCGTTGAGACTTAAAAGTTTTCACTTTGGTTCTTGAGACCACATGTCATAATGGCAATTGGATGTCTCCTAAGAAAAGAAGGGAGAGCAGGGAAAGTGGATGAACTGTACCAACCTGTAAAGGTGATGAGATTGGAGGCCAAAAGTTCACGGTGGTGGAATGCTCACAGAAAGTCGCAAGATCTCACTGGAACAGAGAGCTTAAAATGCAAATTCTTTTTTCTTCTGAGTTTTTCTATTATACATAGCAATCCTTTTCTTCTTAAAATAAAAGAAGAGGTTTGCTTTTGACAAAAAACTATGTTGTATGGACAATTGCCACAGTTTAGTAACAAAAGTTAACTTTGCGGTCTTTATCAAACAGATAAGAGTAATGTACTGACTTTTTATAATATTGATTGATGATTGAAAGTCCTGAAGCAACATGATGGTGAGATGCCTTTTGAGTTAGCCTTCATCTCCTTTCCATTAAGTTAAGGACATCAGCTTTAAGTGCAATTCACACTAGCTAACTAACCTTCAAGTGTAATCTCTGTGCTCTTTAATTATACGAGTGGTTGATCTAATAGGTTTTGAGATTAATTTTCAATGAATATAAAATATCTTATTGAATATCTGATTTTTCTCATATAAACGATCATTGTGATAAAATATAATGTCCCCATAATTTATCTATTTGTGTCTAACGAGAGGACTAACAATACTGAACCGTACGAGTAAACATTATCATCTTTTACTTTGACAAATATAATCTCATCAGCTATTGTCAATTATTTACAATTTTAATGAAGACAGAAATCGGTGAAATGCCCGTGGTTTTTAAGGCTCGTTTTCCAACAACGATACCGTTGAATTTTAAAAACGGGATTGTAAATGTGAATGGTCAGCGATGGTAAATGATCGAGCCTCGTGCCCCTCGTTCGCCGGAGATCTCCTCGATGAGATCAAAAGTCAACTTCTACTTATTTTTTGTTTTTTCACTCAAGCAAAAAATGGCAGCGACGTTGAAAGATGATTGGGCAAAAATTACAATACATCCCAACTTATATAAATTGTTAAAGAGCATCTTTTTAGTAAAAGTCAAAAGATCATTTTATGAGATGTTTTACCTCAAGAATATTCAATGTTGTTAGAGCAATTATCCATAGTTGCTGTAATATATAATTTTTTTTAATTATTATGATATATAAAAGTTATTTTATAATTACTATTGATCCTATTTGAAAGTTGAAAAGATGGAACCGTCAATGACACGGTGATATATGTAAGGGGATGTTGACTGTGAAGAGACTTCAAACTAGAAATCAAGAGAAGGGGGTGAGTTATCCCGTCGCTAGAAGAATATGAAAATAGACCGGGCTTACCCCGACCTTACACTTCGACATTCGAGGTCGGTCCAAAAAATATGTAAGATACCAATAAAATGTAGAAAGATGAAATATGTGAAGAATAAGTATGGGAAACGTACCTTGGTCTAGGGGGCGTCCCTGGTAGATCGGTGAGCTAATCGCAACCGCTTTAGTTAGTTTCTAGTGATGTCCTGTCTCAAGAAGATGAATAGTATAGGGGAATAAATAACAAAGTAAGTATATGCACTAAGGAGTCTCTCTCCTTCCCTCCCCCCCCCTTCTCTCTCTCTCTCTCTCTCCCCCCCATGTGGGATAAGGTTTTTTATAGGAGAGTCATGTTAAGACAAAAGATGGCAGGGGGTAATATTACCTCTGTGTTATGTTATTCTTGTCTAAGTGTCAGAGGGACATGTTACTCCTGTCTAGATGTCAATAGATGAGACAAAGGGTTGATAGATCCAAGGGTTTAACAAACCTTTAATGGATCGGTTCGGTTTTGCTCTTCCAAACAGACTGGTCAACTCGACTCGACAAGAAGATGTTAGTGTGTGTACTTATGTGCCAAGACACTCCTTATGTATTTTGTGGATAATTATTTAATAAAGGCAAAAATTTATCATTAATTAATTACTTTTCTGTACGTATATGATTAATGATAAAGTCCCACAGATTAATGAGTATATTAATATGAAAATAGTCCTTGATCAGATAGATATCTAGAGGGGAGATGGATATCTAGATCAACGCTGAGTATGACTAGGTGGAGATAGACCGGAGGGATGGATATCCAAGTTGTACTTGGGGGTGCCTTGAGTTTAGAGGTACACTGGACACGACCCGCTTAAAAGGAGACCACATATTAAGCATCATTGGTCTTTCCTTTTATGAACGAGTGTAACTGATCTTTTGACTTGAGACCTTCATTTATTCTATGTGTGGAGTTATATGCTTTGACGCCGTTAAAAGCAGTCTTTAATCGGATTGTGATTAATATGGTAGTTGGGTGTATGACAAAGCGTAGAGAGAATAGTGTTGAGTCAATAGAGGATTCATCGTTCTCTTGGATTAGGAGTTAACATCCTGACCGCTTGATAGAGATATTAGTGACTCAAAATCCATGGCCATGGGAGGAATGATTTATCATTCAAGAAGAGTCTATTATATCTTGGAAATCAAGTAAAACAATTAATTTGGTAATGATGTATAATGTATCAAATTAATTGGGATGTAGGCTTAGATGAAGAGATCAAATTACACAGTAATCGGTTCATAGTGGCTTACAGTTTATGACTGATATTAATTTTATCGCGTTGGGTGGCTAAAAACTGTTGCTAGACGGTTACTTTAGTCTGTGTATGGATTTACACTGCCTTCGTGTATAAAACCTAGAGGGTCGCACGCATAGCACGTAGACATGAACAAGAGTATCGGAAGCTAGTCGAGATCAAGATCAAATATGGATTTATTTGATACAAAGAAGAGAGAATTCAAATAGCCATAATCATGATGATTAATGGAGAATTCGAATAGTCATCATAATAATAATTAATAAAGAATTTGAAGAGTCATCATAATGAAGGTCATAAATGAAGAATTTATGGAGCCTATAACTCTTCATCTTCCTTATTAATGAAGATCATAAATGATGAATTAATTGAAAGCTTAACTCTTCGTATTCCTTGGAAGCTATAAATAGCCATCCTCGGAAAGATTCAAGAAAAGGATTTCATTCTCTCTATTTCTCCTTCGTCAACTTCGTCTTCCACCGGAAGAGATCGGTAGTGCTTCCAAGACTTTGTCGATCCAAGTGGCTAGCATCTAACGGATCGTATCAAGTTCGTGATCTAGTGCGTGTGGATACCGCTAGAGGAGTCACACGTGAGGCTCTTATCTGTCTATCTGTCTGTGATATCATTCACACCTATCGAGGACTCGAGGTATGTTTTATATTATTTTTGTGTAAAACTATATGTACCACGAAAGATCCATGTTCAATATATGTCTTCCGCTGCGCTCCGAACCCAACAGAAGACTGGTCGGGTGGACGGTTGGGTCGGTTGGTGGAGTCGGCTTCGTCCGATCAACCTTAAAAAAGTGGCCGGTTGGACTTTCTAGTGGGTCAGATTTTTGGCATGCCAGACTTTTGACGGATCGACATAAGAAGAGTGGTCAGTCAGACATTCTGGTGGGTCAGACTTTTTGACGAGTTGGCCTTTTGGGTGAGTCAGGCATTTGCTTTTGGGCGGGTTGGACTTTCTGACGAGTCAACCTTTTGGGCAGGTCAGACTTTTGGCAAGTCGGCCTTAAAGGAGTGGTCGGTCAAACTTTCTAGCAGGTCAGTCTTTTGGGGGGGACAGACTTTTGAACGGGTCGAACTTTTCGATAGGTCAGCTTTTTGGGTGGGTCGGCCTTAGAAGAGTGGTCGGTCAAACTTTCTGATAGGTTGACCTTAGAAGAGTGGTCGGTCGAACTTTTTGGTAGGTCGGCCTTTTGGACGAGTTAGACTTTTGCAGGTCAGACTTAGAATAGTGGTCGGTCGACTCAGTCGAGAAGAGATGGTCCTTGACCTCTCTTGACTTTGACCCAACTCAGTATGCCGTTTTAACCTTCTTTATCCCCCATGACAGTTTTAACATTCACCATATCAACTACAATGTGTTTATCATTTAACATTTATGATTTATTGTTTAGTTTGATTAAAGTGAAATTAATGATTTTTTACGTTGTAGAGTAGTTATTACAACACATAACATATATACTTATAGTTAAATCCTAAATCTTAGCTATAAGTTTTAAATTATTACACTACTATATAACAATATTATATTACTATAACAATATTATATTAAATGTTATATGTAATAATTAATTAAAGAATAGCTCCGACATATTATAACTACTAGTGTGATCGTGTTACGTGTGTAATATAATAATATATAAATTATTTGGGTCTTTGAAAATCCGAATTGTTTGAATTTTTTAGTGTCACGTTAGAGAATCCCAGCAATAAACTATTGTAATGAGCTTCCCTATGCAAAAAAATTATTTTAATTTAATATTATACTTATCTTAATAAAAGAAACTAAGAAAAGTATATTTTTTAACATCGTCGGCCTAAAATATTTATAGAAGCTTTTTTGATCATAGTGTTGTCAATTCTAAGATTGAGACTAAAGAGAACTATATTTTTTATATAAAACAACCAAAGGAAATTACTAATAAATCTTGGAATTATTTTTAGTGTGAATAGAAAAAAGGATAATAACGTAAATTTATTTTAGGCTTTATCAAAATTAATTAATAAAGGAGGAAATTTTTTAATAAAATAGTAAGATAACTAACTACTACAATAGTAACAAAAATAGTAGCTACTTGGTACTATGACTAATTTGTACATGTTATAATAGCTATCCCGAACTGCTCCAATAATATTAAAATAAGGAGTATTATGAGGATAAAATCTCTCATAGGTAATTACTTTTTTTTAACGTCATTCCCAAATGATCCATGCCATTCAGCGTGATTTTATATTTGCATGAAATGCTAAAAAGCTTTCTGTGATGGATATCTCACTACACCGTGAGTATTGCATTTCTCAGGCAACGAATGATGAGGCGATTGTATTCAATTAAGCCCTAATTTTATTCTCCGAGGGAACTCCAACAAAAATTGAAAGCAAGAAAAATCTACGTGGATTACTCAATCATGTCTAAGTTACTTCACATTTGGAAGAAGAATTGAGATACAGTGAGCTCTGCTCAAGTTTTAGCTGCATTTGCAAGCTAAGCAATGTTAGTTAATGCAGCTGAAAACAGCCATCCAACACACCTAATCTTCGCTACATTCTTAATGATGAAATCTTGACAGACCCGGTTTAGATTTGGTTGCAAATGACTTGGACTAATCAACTGTAATGTCCTCCTCGGATTTAATCACTGAGCTTTGCTAGAGCCCCGAGTTATGGTGCGGTAGTAAGATATTTTTATATTCTCCTAATTATTCATGATTCAATTTCTAACTATGACATATTATTATAAGGTATTTTTCGTCGGTGAAGTGAAAAAAATGGAATGTTAAGTTGTCGGACCGTCCATCACTTTGTATTTTCAAATTTATTTTAATAGTCAATAAAAAATTTTATAGACTGAACTAATCACCTTCCGAATTAATCACTAGATTACCAAAAAAAACTGACCATGCAAGAAATGTGACCACGAAGACATGCATTTATTGTTGATTTAAAGAAGAGTCCAATTTTTAGTTGAAAATCCTAAACAAAGAAGAGTGACAGGCAGGTAGCGAACTGACTCAACTACCATATAATATCTTTGACATAGGACTAATCTGTTTTTTAATTATGTTCAATTCCTAGTATAAAGTGGTCCAATAAAACTGGTCAAATGATTTGGTAGAATGTATCCCTCATAATAGTTGGTTGTTCTAGTTGGGTGTATGTTGTTGAGGTAATTCTCTCTTTTTGCAGTCGAATTTTTCTTTAATTTTCGTTTATTATTTTTGATAATTTCGGCGTTTGTACTTCGCCCAATTAAGGTATATATATGCTCATCTCTTGATTCACTAAATATGAAGCATAACTTGTATACATAGATTAATTTCTAAAATATTTATCTTTATTTAATTATATAAAAATAATAAATTATTAATGCAAGAATTCTATAACAGGAAATAATTGCAATAATGTAGAAGGATAAGTATAAAATCATAACTATCAAATAATAGTTAGGTTGAGTAGAGCCAGAATGAGTGACCCAAGGTGTCACCACACCAGAGCAAGAAGCCAAGATGGAAGTATGCGCAACGGATTTAAGACGAGAAAAACGACGAACGGACAAAAAAAAAAATAATAATAATAATAGATTTAGTTAATCTTATTGATGACCTTTTAATAAAAAATTAAAATACAGCGCTGGTGTGATTTGAAAAAGAAAAGTGTCATCTTGACTTTTACCTTAAATTCATGTTGTATACTGAAGAGGTGCTGAGGTGGCTTGTGAGAGAGTCGGAGCAAGGGAATTTGAGCCAAATATGGGGATTTCATAGGCACTATGGTTAGGTTGCCTTTCTCATATAGTTGTTGAAGAGTTGATGGGGTTTGTTCAGTCCAGGCATCCCATGGAGCTGCATGGTCTTGCATGAGAATTTGACGAAGAATAATAGTAATAATAAAAAAAAGATACATCCGTTATCTAGCGCCCCAGGATAATAGTAATAATAGATTTAAGGCTTTGGTACCATTAATAAAAACAAGGAATTGGAGAATGTATACATCTATGTTATTCACAGATGAATAATAAACATTATTTATAAACACATTTTTACAATCGAATTACCCTTTCTCTATTTTTTTTTTTTTTTTTTTAAAGACCGACATGGTGGAACCAAGCGAACCGGAGATTTACAATCCATGCAGCGTGATTGCATGAATGCCCAATATAGCGTTGATAGTTTACCATATTTGATGAAGGGTTCCAATGACTCATCCTGTTTTTCCCAATTACTATGATTTTTTTTTTCCGCTCGGGTAGTGCGATGGTTGAGACATAAAGTGTTATCATATGATATTTTTAAAATGAAACTTGACGCATCCCATACCTTGATCACTTATATTAATGACTAGTAGTCATCTGTAATTTATTTTCTTTATATTGATTTAAAAATGAGTTGATAAAAATATTAGGGACGAGTAAATCATCTTTTGTCACATTAATCTTGGCATGGAGGATACACGGGCAACATGCACTTTTACCACGTGAATGCCCATACAACAACGAATCTTTTAACTATTCCATGCCACCCCACTGCTCTTCCTTCTTCCGGTGTCACCATTTATGACATTCCATATATTACTCGAGCCTTAGAGTATAGGTATCAGTTATCCTATTTAAAAATTTTATTTTAAATTATAAATAATTAGTTAAAAAAATTTTACATCAGCTATTATATTATTTTTTAAATTTTATATTTATAAATAATATTCTTTTTTTAAATTTAGAATATTCATATCAATTATTACCCTATTTAAAAATTTTAAATTAAATTTTAAATAGGATAAATAAAATTTTTTTACATTAGCTACCCTATTTATTCTTTAAATTTTATATTTATAAATAGTACTGTTCTAAATTTAGGTATTATAGTATAGTAAAAATAGATATCTAAATTTAATAAAGTAATTTTTTACTCTAAATTATATATTTTGGAAAAAATGGTATTTATGTTCTTGGAGAATGAATTTTATTTCCAAAATATTGTAACAGAGAGAAAAAAATAAATAAGCATATATGCAATGAAAAATAGATATTTAAATTTAATAATTATTTTTATTTTAAATTATATAATTTTGGATAAGAAAACTAGTGTAAATGCTCTTGCCATATGCACCATCCGCGTGTTAATCAAGTGGTATACCATGGATGAAGATCATGAAGTGGACGAAAAATATCGCCCTAGTAGTCTATTTAATTTTAATTTATCCTTTACACATAATCATGGGACGTCCGGGATTTTTTTTTTTTTTTTTTTTGCATAAATGTATAACTGGCTCCTAAACCAACTCCCTTGTGCTGGTCATTATCTTTAGTCACGCAGCAAAAATCTTTGCATTGCTTAGCAGCAAAACCACACTTCACGGACAAATGTACTGCGTGTTTTGTGTAAAGGCAAATCTAGTCTTTGAGCTTGCAAGGCAAAGGCAAGCAAGCGCAAAGCCTCTCTCTTGCTTCACACACTCTCCTTCTCTTCCTAATTCTGCAGCTCCAGGGAGTGTGAAGCCTACGGTCTGGTGCTCCGCCTGGTGATGTGATCGCGTTCCTCCCTTGCCTGCCGTGCCGGTTGCTATAATTCGAGAAGGAAGCGGGAGATCGAGCGAGATCTGCCACTAGATCCATGGTAGCCGCTGCAGCTGCCTCCCGGAACCCTACGAACCCACGCAAGATCGGCTCTCCTTCTCCCGCTCGCGAAGATCTCCAGAACCCTTATCGCCTGCCCCTGATCCCATCTGAAAAGGACAATGCCGGTGGCGCGGTGAGACGGCCTCGTACCACGGAGATCAGTTCCCGGTATCTCTCCTCTTTTAGTTCTTCCTCTGCCTCTTCGAATTCTACTTCGTATTCTGCCACCACTACCTTCTCTTCTTCGATCTCTCGGCGTTTTCCGTCGCCCTTCCCGAGCACCCGACCGTCGACGCCACCGGCATTGCGCCAATCCGGCTCCCAGAAGCGATCCTGCTCCGCAGATCGGGCTCGACCTTCCACGCCTGCGGGCCGTAGCGTGCCGACAGAGGCAGAACCCTCCGCCGCCGCCAGCACCCTCTGCACGACGACACGAAGTCTTTCCGTCTCGTTTCAGGGTGAATCTTTCTTCTACCAGACCAGCCGCGCTAAGGCTGTCTCCCCTAGCACCCCCACTCCAGAGCGGCGGCGACCCGCTGCCATCGGCTCTGCTGCAGCGAGGACTGGTGAGCATTTGGAGAACACAAGGCCCTTTGAGAACCACCACCGGTGGCCTGCTTCCCGAGCCCAGCCATCGAATCCGATGATGAGGAGTTTGAGCTGTTCCTCTGAGAAGAAAGAACCGATCTTGGCCACCGTCAGGTTGCTCCACCAGTCGATGTTGTTTGATAGTTCGAGGAGGGCTTCTTTTGATGGGGGTGATCTCTCAGCTTCATCCGATACCGACAGTGTGTCTTCTGGCAGTAATTCTGGTACGCCAGAGTTCAGTGTTCTCTCGAGGGCAAAGGTGACTCCCCGTGGGATTAGTGTACCGGCGAGGTATAGGCAAGAGACGAACAGCCGGCTGAGTCAGTATCCGGAACCTTGTTCCCCATTGCCTTCGCCAGATTCAAGGCCTGGGGCACCGAGGTGGGGTGGGATGAAGAAATTATCTGATAGCCCCTTGTCTTCTCCAAGTTCAATTTCTTCACCACTTCGGGGCCCCACGAGACCTTCTTCACCTAGTAAGCTTGCGGCATCAAGGGGTATGTCTAGTCCTCTACGAGCAAGGACTAATGTAGCAATGTGTACCTCACCAATTACTCGTGTGGGCAATGCACCTTCCATTATAAGCTTTGCCACTGAAGTGCGCAGGGCAAAGAAAGGGGAGAATCGGATTGAGGAGGCTCACTTGTTGAGGTTGCTTGATAACCGACATTTACAGTGGCGATGTGTAAATGCCAGGGCCAATGCAGTCCTGCTACTTCAGAAGCTAACTATAGAGGTAATGAATATTCTGAAGATTAGTTTTCTGTTTATGTTTGATAGTTTTTCATGAAGTTTCTATTTGTGTCACCTAACTTGGGGAACCTGACATAGATGCCATTACTCGTTAAGAATTTTTGGCAAGTAATTTACTTTCTCTTCAAAATATTTCCTCTATTCCACGACATTATTGTTGGTCTCTGTTCCAGTTAAACAATTTCCAGAAAGAATATAAATTTCCTTTGAAATTCATGAACAAAAAACCAGATTTTACTAGTCATTTCCATTATTTGCAACCTTACATGATGATAAGAAAGCTTATCCCTGCCCCCACTGATTGTATAGTGGTAAAACACTTAGGGGAACAAGGGAATAAATAAGAGAATTGGAGTTCGAATTTCAATAGAGACGAATATTTTGGAGGTCAGTCTCTCAGTGTGCATAAGCCATGCTCTGGATTTATCCGGTAGTTGAATCAGGAGGGAAGGTCGTCTACCTCTAGAATTAGTAGGCTGGACATCTGGATTATCACAAAAAAAAAAAACTTATCCCTGCTTTTTATGTGCCCTGTTTGTGACGTTACAGAACTGATAAAAATATTATAGTATTGTGTTGCCTATATATATAACTCAATCAATCAAAATATCATATAATTAAATACCCAATATGGATCTAAACCTATCCCACATATAAATATAAATCCAATTCTAATTTTAATAATTCTAACACTTCCCATCAATTATTGTCAGCCACTAGGCGGTCAACTTAACCATATATCTCTAATTAAATATCCAATGTGGATTTAAACTTATTAACATACAATCACAAATCCAATTGTAATTCTAATAATTCTAACAGTTCCTATTAGCCACTAGAAGGCCAAGCTACCAGAAGTTTTGCTAGATGACCAACCCATTCTTTTTAGTAACTCATGGTGACTCATGGTCTCTTTCATTCTTATCCAAATTTCAAAATACAATTCTTTATCAGTGCCACTTTATAAGCCATCCAAAGTCGATGGAAACCATGATTAAATGGTATGAACTTTCTTTCTGAAAGAAGGTTAAGATAAATTGTTAGAGGTCACTATCTAATATCTTTGTATTTATGGACTGGGCAGCAACCTGGAGATGCTAAAGATGGACTATTGTTTTGTGTCATAAGATGTGAGGGTACAAGAATAGTAAGCTGGAAATTGCACAATCTTAGGAAGATGCCCCAGGTGTGTTATGGCATGCTGCAATAATCCCTTGTCAGGAAAGTTGAAATGCAAAAGTTACAGAAAGTAGCAAACATCTCCAGGACAAAAGAGACCCTGGTCAGGAGCTAAGTGGTTATGATGGTCCCTTCATTTCTAGGGCAAATCTAAAAGTGTGAACTTAAATATATAGAATCCACCAAAGTAAAAAACCATGCGGTCTAACTTCAAAAAAAGGGTGTATTTTCTAATAAGCAGTGCGAAGCAGTGTAACTCATGTACTATGCCAAACCTAGCCCCATTACAGGATGAACAAGATTGATTGGAGCATTACAATTTGCCCAACTTATGAACAGATCATCCTCATTGAGCGACATACAGCACAAATTGGATACAAGAACCTCTTTGGAGATATTTGCATTCAGAGGACCACCAAGTTGTTGTCTTGACTTAGTTCTTATCCTGGCTGAACAATATATTCACCTTGATGCACAATAGGTTCGATAATCACCAGCATAGCATAGTGATTTCTCTGACAGAATAATTGTCGTGACCAAGTTCAAACCACCTGGGACGGAATTATAAAGTTTCTAACTCAGTATGCAAAGCCTAGTCCCATAAGCAATAGATACTAATTAGATTTCCAGGGTATTACAATATCCCTATGTAATCAGCATTCTCGCAAGGCACATATCACATGCACGGTATCAAGGGTGCCCTGCAAGTGATGCAAGGTTCAGAGGCCCTGCAAGTGATGCAAGGTTCAGAGGCCTAAGGTTCACTTTGTTTCTTCCATCATAATTCTGCTGAGAGATCCTGACATAACCCCATCTTTGGTATCATACTTTTCACGACCCGTGTGCATCAACTCGCATTATCTTCAAAAAGAGTTCATGCAATATATGATTGTTGCTCACATATCCATATGCGTTGTTTCACTACTTCACATATGAATATGTAATTGAGTATTGTTAGTCAAGCTGCACTCCCTAGACCAAGGAAGTCTATTACTTCAAACCAATTTAATATATATAGGGAGAGAACAGTTGTGAATAAGTTGATTAATTTTATTTGTGATTATGTTTGTTTAACATATATAAAGAATCCAGAATGTGAGAGAGAAATATATCCAATGACTAATATAATCTGTAAAGGAATGGTGTTTCATGGATTAGGCAAGAGAAGTTACATCTGGATTGGCATGGCTTCTTATTAATCCATACCATTTACCAACCTTCCAAATTGTTATGGAGAGTCAAATCTGCATATATTGTGCTTTATTTCCTAATGCTTTCATTTGATTTTTACAGAAAAATATATATGATGCATGGACAACTACTTCAGAGTTACGTGATTCTATTACTACTAAAAGGATCAAGCTACAACTTCTGACTCAAAATTTAAAGCTGGCTTCCATCCTTAAGGAACAAGTAAATCTGCGTTAAACTTATTTTCTCTTCGATTATGAAATGTCTATTTTGACATGACGGTTTATACTTTTTTGTTCATATTTGGTGCTTTTGGTTATTCATGGCATGATCTATGATTACTTCTAGAGATTTTAATGATCTGGCAGTTAGCTTATGTATAGTTTCTTAATACATTATTGTTGTCCACTTGTCAAACTGTAGTTGGCAATCAATGTTGGCATGTTGCACATTATGGTGGAAGCCAACAAGAACTATTCTGCTCTTTGTTCATTATTGGAAAACAAGTGAGGTATATTTCAAGAGTTAACAATTGCAGTTAGATTTATTTCTAGAAAAGTTGCTAATCTATCAGTATACAATACCACTTTCATGAAAACATTCTTTCAGATGTTGAAAAAGTAGCCGACTTGAGTCACTTCAGACTATTGTGAAACAATTCCAGCTGAAATGTTCACTGGAGTTTCTTTGTTAGTTTTGATCCAAGCCACTATTTGCCAATCTCAGACAATAGAACCACATTTATCTAATTAACTAATTTGGTTAAACATAAATCATTTTTTCTGATTGAAGGCCATTGTCAGATGATTTTTCCAATGTTAGCATCTCATATGATATTTTGTTATGGAGCAATTGAGTTGATGCAAATTTGGAATTTATTGGGTATTTAATTTTATTACTTGGTGTACAAGTCGTAGATAATTTATTTTTTAAGTTGTCAAGTCAGCTAAGTGAGTATTTTTTACAATGTTTGCTTTATTTTATTTTAAGTTTAATTGGGTTTGCGACTTTAAAAGTCTTTTCAATTTATGTTTTTAGTTAATAAACTTCTTTATTTGATGAAATTTATTATGAAAGACTAACGTCTTGCTCTCCTGCAACCGCTTGACTCAATCTTTAATCTCTCCACTTGACAAAGTCAGTTCTTCTTGGTTGGGGAGAATGAAGCAAATTTGGAATTTTTTTGTGCTTAATTTTGTTATTTGGTAGTTTCTCTAATTAAGGAGAAAGAGTTTTGGTATTAGAGTTAATTGGTAGTATTTTATTTGTGCAAGTCAGACTATTTGTTTCCTAATTGTTAAATCATATTAGATAAGTGAGTATTTCATATACCGTTTGTATTATTAATTTTAAAAGTTTAACTGGATTGGAGTTTATAAAAGACCACATTTTTCTGATTATAATTTATCTCCTCAATTAATAAAATTCACTATTTGGTGAAATTCATCTTGAAAGTGTGATGTTGCCTGGTGTTGCACCATGAATCCTTATCAACTTACCCATAATCTAAGTTGGAATGTTCCTTATAAGTAGCAATTGCGAATGTTATGGTGTTGCTGCTTATTTTTGCTTCTTTATTATTTCCTAGTGTCTTTCAGCTCCAGTTATAAGCTATAATTTACGTGTTGGAGTCTTCAAAGATTGGAAAAATCATGCTATACCCTAGTATTTTTTGCTTATCTGTTTGTAACTATTTACAGAGCTCAAGAATTCTTAGAGATCTTTATTTTTCTTTTTTTTTCTATGAGACCTGCCACGAAGCCATGAATTTATGTAAATCCTTTATGCCAACTATTATTCACTTCTGTGAACTCACATCTGACTTTATTAATATTGCAGTTGTCCTATCTGGAAGAATGGTCACTCATCGACAGAGAGCATTCAAGCTTATTGTCAGGAGCAATTGAAGCATTAAAGGCTAGCACTCTCCGCCTTCCTATTGTTAGTGGGGCCAAGGTTTGTATATATCTTTCCATACCAACAAACATTATCGTTGGGATAGACAATTCCACTTTTGTCAAATTTAATTATCTTGCTTCACAGGTGGACATTCTGGAACTTAAGGATGCTGTTGGTTCAGCTGTTGATATGATGCAAGCAATGGGATCCTCAATATGCTCTCTTTTATCAAAGGTGATTGCTTCCCCTACAATATCATTATTGTCATATCGCATCTGCATTGGACTTAATTGTGATCACCTTGCATCTACATTAGGCTTAATCCTGATCTTTTCTTCTACATTAGCTTTTCATACTTTTAGTGTATAAATTGTTAGGATCGGACCGGCTAAAGGGGGGTGAATAACTTGCAATCAAAAGTTAAAGTCTTTCTCTTGCTAACTTGCTAGCAAGGACACACTAATTAATTAAATAAAAATAACATGTAAAGAAATAAGACTCGAGTATGTACTTGATTACAACTTGGATGGTTGTTAATCCAAGAAGATTGGAAGCACTATCAATCTCCTTCTGCAACAAGGGTCGAAGGTGAAGTAGCTTCTTATAGTAGTTGATTGTACAGACAGCTAAAACTGAATTTAGAAATGAATACATAGTGTGTTACTTAACCTAGAGGACAAGGCTTCTATTATAACCTAAAATGATCATTTTGCTGACATGACACTTCGGAAGTGTCTCCAACCAACTGTTCTTTATCCACACGCAACGGTTGGTTTTCTAATCTGGCAGCATTGGAGGCGCCTCGGTTCATCGGACGGGCCTTAAGACAACTAAGGTGCCTCAAGTCATAAAGGCGACCATTCTTCATTCTGCTTGCTTTGGTGATGATCCGGCAGTTTGGAATTGAGCTCACTAAACCTAACTCCGGCCTTCTCCTCGAGCATACTTCTTTCTAGCTTCTCATCCCTCGGATGCACTGCATGCGACCTTCTCGCTCCACCAGTGTACTCTTCCACTGCTCATCTTTGGGATGCATCGAGCCCGTCGGCTCTCTTCCCATGTCATCTTTCTCGTTCACTGCATTTCCGCTCGACTTTTTGTATTCCTAAATCTTTGCACACTCAAACATAAGGCATCAAATATACATGATATAATTTAACTCGGTTGATCAACATCAAAACTAATCCAGGATATTTACATAAATATGGTTGTGTTTTGGGTTGTCGTTGCAGATATTCTGTTCAGAAAAACAGAAACCATTGTATGGGATAAATTAATGTAAATGGATCCAAGGTTCAATTTACTGCTATTGATCGGAATTATGAGAAATGAAGAATTCTTCTGATTTAGCTGCTATTCTGATTCCTGGCTTTTTTATTTTTTTTTGCACATCACTGTTTTAGGGTTTTCTACCGGGGCTGACCAACCTGATGTAGCAGTACCAAATGATTTAGGCAGTGTCTCTCGACTCATATTATCCATTGCACGTGCATCTCATTGACATCAAACTCCTTGCATAATTCACTATATATAAAATTGGTGAGCCTAGTTGGGATAATCATGGCGTAATTTGTCAGCAAATGCCTATTTGCAGGTGGAAGGCACGGTTATCTTGGTGTCTGATATTACGAAATTGGCTGCACAAGAAAGAGCACTACTTGATCGATCAAGAGATTTCTTGTCCACAGCAGCAGCTTTGCATGCAAGTCTCGCTTCTTTTTTCCTTTGTCCATCATTTCAGATTTCACTTTCCTAACTTACGTAAATTTGCAAAACAGGTAAAGCAATGTAGCCTGCAAGGGCATCTCGTACAGCTTAAAAGAAAAGGCAAGCAGATGTAATAGCACAGCAGGTTCTCAGCAAACTTGTGATCACTAACATCACAGAAACTCTTCCTTTTTCTAACCAGGAGTGCCGATGAAATAAAAGAATCTAGTATTTTGCATGTCTGATTCGTGCATTTTCTTCTCCTCTTCTATTTCAATCATTCTCCCCCCTCGTCCCCCTTCCCCTGTATTTGTAACACCAGATTGATTGCCTTCTTTGGTCATGGTCATGCTCGTTTTCTTGTGATAATCAAAGAAAAGTGTGTATATATACAATGCAATATTTGGTTAGAGCTAGCAATTGCTGACAAAAGGTATTTGTGTTTTAATTTTGATGTCGAGTTGGATAGCGATTATTTTATGCATTGAATAGAAAAGGATTTGTAGTTGATGTGGATTGTAACGAGCAGACTCAGAAGATAACGTGGTTGTCAACGTCAAGGTGATGTGGTGGTCAAAGTCAAGATGATGTGGTTGTTAAAGGTAAGGGAAGAGAGCATTCTCCACTTGGCTTCATTGTTTGTCTAGTGCTAAGGCTCTTAAGTCCTGCCTAATCGGCTCTCAGGTCAACCTGATCGGATTATAAGTCGTGTGGAAGAGGGTCAATCTGCCCTTCACTCGGTCAAATATAAGGGGTTTAGTGCTTTACTTTTGAATTGTAAAGATAGCATGTTCGGTCATACAATAGTCGACCCGGTTTAAAAACAACCGACCCTATAGATCGGCCGAAATATCCGACCCACCTCATAATCAACCATCTATATGTATGGTAAAAATAAGGGTTAGCCTCCCTGATGCTTATAAATCTCTCTATGCATGTCCGACCAAATAAAAGGTTGGTCAAGCTTAAGGCACTTAGGGGGTGTTTGGTTGATAGGTTTGGGAATGAAGGAATGGAATGATAGTAAAAGATAGTGTTTGGATTGTGGGTTTGGGAATGACATTTTGGGAATGATTACTAGATTTATGAGAATCAACCAAACCCATATAACTCGATGGGTTTCATTTCCATTCCTATTCTCATTCCACCATACTATCAAACTCATACCCATAGTCATTCCCATCATTTAACCAAACGCCCCCTTAGTCTCATAAATCTCTCTATGCATGTCTGGCCAGATAAAAGGGCGGTCATGCTTAAGGTACTTAACCTCATAAATCTCTCTATGCATGCCAGGCCAGATAAAAAGTCGGTCAGACTTAAGGACTTGACTTCATATTGATTCCTAAACGGATTTCCAGTACACATAGTTTATCATATTGCTTCTTGAACGAATTTCCAATACACCCAATGCATCATATTATTCTCCGAATGAATTTCTAGCATTCAATACATAACAAAGTAGCTTAATGCAATGACAAGTATAAAGACGGTTGATCAAAATATACTCAGCCGATAACACGAGCAGAGAATTCTAACCTATCAGAATAATAACCACATATTAGAGAATATTCTGTTGGAACTTTCTTCAAGGATTATTATGTCTCTCATCAGCCAACTACTTATAACAACATATTCCTTCAATGACCTCAGCACGATGTGAGCTATAAACGACAAAAAAAGTATATATATGGGTAAATAGAAGATTTCTCGGACAATTATTGCATATTGCCTAGGTTGTACACTTTTCATTATCCAATAACCTCTTACAATCTTAGTCACCTCATAATTACGGAGGTTATGAAAGGTGGTATATAAAGGGGATCCTCTTCGTTGACAAGGTACGTTCTCTTAACATCTGAAACTTACTCTCACGCGCATGTTATCTACTGTTCTTCATTCACCCGTCCGAAATTGTATTGACTTGAGCGTCGAAGGGTCTTCGCCAAGAACTCCCCTGGTTTTTGGGTACTAATATTTTGTTTGCTCGTCTGAGTATGGGCAGGATCGAAAGAAACTTTCTCCGTGGAGTAAAAAATCTTCTTTCAGTCAACAATACAACCAATGTTTCTAGTGTGTCATCTCTTCAATTTTCAAACAAGATCAGCGGCGAAAAGAAGAGAAATCCATCATTTTTTTAGATTTTATAAAAAATTAATAATAGGGAATAATGTTAAACAAACGTTTATGTAAAAGATAAATTCTAACTCATAATAACAGGTAAAATTATTTTTAAAAAATAAATAAAAATTATTAAAAATAATAAAATAGATGTTCGAAGTATAAATTTTATCATATAATAAATTTAAATATATAAATGAACTTCGATTCAAACCTGAGAATATTTGTTATATCTGAATCAAAGATATGACTAAAGTTCAGGAGGTCTTATCTACTAATCCTATTCGAAAGGGATGAAGACAGCTAATTAGGAATGTGGTTCTACGGTTAAACGTATGAAGATTTCGCTCTGTTTTGTAAAACCAAGAACGTCAGTACCGGGCTAGAGAAGGGGTCCCCGGTGTTGACCCTCCGACGCTCAAATTAGTCATCGACAACAGTGAAGAACAAAGAGAACTGTAACAGCAATAATAGCGTAATCACAAATAATGCATACCTCCACCGGTACATGGATCCACTTTATATAGTGACTCTATAGCATACGCACACACTTCTTAAAGCACGTGCACTTTTCCTCATTTTTTCTATGAAAAGACAAGTCAGAAAAGTTGTTAGGACCAAAAGTAGCTAGAGGGGGGGGGGGGTGAATAGCTCGTCGCGTTCGCTCGGTGCTTGGCGTTGCTTGTTTCTTCAAGAATATGCAGCCGAAATACAAAGAACAATCACACAACGCTAACACGGTTGGTTTACTTGGTATCCACCTCACAAGAGGTGACTAATCCAAGGATCCACACCAACACACACACCCTCCACTAAATAAAACTCTCCTTTATGGTCACTACCAAGGGCGGAGAAGCCCTACAAGACTCAATACAAGAAGAGAGGGAAAGGATACAAGAAATACAAGCTTACAATGAGTATAAACCCTAACCCTAGCTTCTCTTCTTGGCTTTGATCCGCCTCTTGACTTGGAAAACTTCCAAGATCCTTCAAGAACTGGCGATCTGAGCTTTGGGAGTGCTGTGGGCGAGTAATCTGGAGTGAATCGGAGAAGAGATGCGAAGAAAATGCGCCGCGCCTTTATCGACGCCAACGGCCGGATCCCGATCGATTCAATGTTCCCAATCGATCGGGAGGCTTTGGATCGATCCACGGATCGATCCAGCGCCTGCGCGAAGCGCTCGATCGATCCACGGATCGATCCGGCCAAGCAGCCGCGTCCCAATCGATCCACTGATCGATTGGAACATCTGGATCGATCCACGGATCGATCCAGAGGCTCTCTGTTCGCTTAGGAGAAGCCTGGATCGATCCACTGATCGATCCAGATCCTGGATCGATCCATTGATCGATCCAACACTTGGTTTTTGCCCAAAACCAAGTTCCAAGCCTCTCAAACCAACATCCGGTCAACCTTGACCTGTTGGTTCATCATACCTAGCATCTGGTCACTCCTTTGACCTGCTAGGACTTCCCACCAAGTGTCTGGTCAATCCCTTTGACCCACTTAGACTTTTCTATTCATGCCAAGTATCTGGTCACTCCCTTGACCTACTTGGACTTCCATCAGATGTCTGGTCAATCCCTTTGACCTATCTGTATTTCCTCTTGCCAAGTATCCAGTCAATCCTTTGACCTACTTGGACTTCCATCAGATGTCTGGTCAATCCCTTTGACCTATCTGTATTTCCTCGTGCCAAGTATCCAGTCAATCCTTTGACCTACTTGGACTTCCCAACACCAGATGTCCGATCATCCTTGATCCATCTGGATTTTTCCCTTGCCTGGCTTCACTCACTAGGACTTTCACCTAGCTTCACTCACTAGGGTTTTTCATCTGCCTAGCTTCACTCACTAGGGCTTTCACCTGGCTTCACTCACCAGGACTTTCACCTAGCTTCACTCACTAGGGTTTTCCTTCTGCCTGGCTTCACTCACCAGGACTTTCACCTAGCTTCACTCACTAGGGTTTTCACCTGGTTTCACTCACCAGGACTTTCACCTAGCTTCACTCACTAGGGTTTTCACCTGGTTTCACTCACCAGGACTTTCACCTAGCTTCACTCACTAGGACTTTCACCTAGCTTCACTCACTAGAACTTTCACCTAGCTTCACTCACTAGGGTTTTCCCCTGGTTTCACTCACCAGGACTTCCTTGTCAAGTATCCGGTCAACCTTGACCTACTTGACTCTTCTTCAATCAATTTCTTATTGTCAAACATCTAAACTCAAACCAAGACTCAGCTTGGTCACCCAGGTCAACCTTGACCTGAGGGATGTTGCACCAACAATCTCCCCCTTTTTGATGTTTGACAATACCACAATAACACTTACAATACCACATGTAAGTTAGGCTAATCCTATAGCCTCAATCTTCATGCCACTAGGTAATGAACATATAAATTAAGCTCTTCATTCTCCCCCTACGAGGGCACACTCCCTCTAGGTAATGAAAGCTTAACTTACACCCATTCATAGGTCCTTTCATTCTCCCCCTATTGGCACACATCAACCCATCTTTGGGTACACATCAACCCATGCCCCAATTTTGGGTAGACATCAACAAATCCATTTGTTGAAAACTCTCCCCCTGAAGAGTTGCTCATCGTTGTTCACAACATCACTCGTTGTGATCAACACGATAATGAAGGTCCCATACCCTTCATTTATCCTTAACTTCTCCCTCAATGTAGACAAATACCCAACCTTGAGCATTATCTAACCACTTGAGTTCCCACTTGAAATAATGAGGATATCTACTCCCCATTTCAAGTTCAAAAGCTCATACATGAGCATTTTCTTTAAAGAAGGTTAACCACCTTCCAAGGTTCATGAAAAGTAATTTTTCATGTCTTTAAAGAGTCCCTCCCCCTAAAGACATGGTGGTAACTTCTGTCATTGCACCAACAATGACTTGGAATTCCTAAACCTTTAGGAAACCCAAATTTAGAAGTTTTGAGGTTCAAATACTCAAAATTTGAAACAAACCTCAACCTAAACTTCAATGAAGCCTTCCTTAACCAATCCATCCTTGTTTTCACATGAAACACCCTTTGTATGTATACAAATGTATTTTAGGGGTTTGGAATGGTTACCTAGACTCAAAGAGGTTCAAAGATGCTGAAATCAAGCCTTCCCACCAAAATCAGCAACTTGGATCGATTGGAGTTGGGTTCCAATCGATTGAACCTTCTTCAATCGATCCACCGATCGATTCGACTACCGATTGATCGGCTGATCGATCCAGCGAGCTTCTGCTCGCGACATATGTTCCAATCGATCCACGGATCGATTCGGCACTCCAATCGATCCATGGATCGATCGAGCTCCGATAGTTGCTGAAATTCCATTTCAGTCAACTTCGAAACCCTAGAAAATTCTACAAAATCCAAAATCATGAAATTTCGTGTAGACATTATTTAGGCATACTTAATCATGGAAAATAGCTTTCTATGAAAATACATCATATTTTCAAAGATTGACACAAACTTGAAAACTTGCAAAAACTTTAGTGTTTTTCTTCAAGTTTGTGTCTAACTATTCAATGGTGATTACTATCAAAAGATAGCCTTCACCAAGGTTTTTCAAAAACATTTTAAAAACATTTTCAAAACCAATATCCCATCATGTTCCTTGGGCATAATGCACATGACTTGTACATTAGCTTTCCCAATGATGGGAAAACACATAACTATGTGTTTTGATGAACCTAAAACTCAAAAGAATGCACTAAATCAACATCTTGAGTTTTGTTCATCTTCCTAACATCTCACTTGTATCTAATGTACACTAAAACACGGACAAGTCACCTTATAGTCCTTGTGAGATGTGGGATTTTGATTTTTCCCTAATCTAGGGATCATGCATATCTATCTAGGCATTCTAGAGATATTAGACATCCACCTAGGATGTCACTTGTCAATAAGTGTCGTTAAATGTCATTCGTCCTTAATTACAAGGAATTAAACTTAATGCATGATTATGCTATGGCATACATCAAAAGAAAATAATTTTCAAAAGAAAATATCCTATTACTACATGATGTATGAATGTCATGACATGGTATTTTTGGATTTTTCATAATAAAACATGAATGCAAAACTAGACATGATGTCATGGCATATGATGGGCAAACAATCATGGCAAGATTTAGCATAAATAAAATATACCTAGATTAACTATCTAAGTATCCTTAAAGTCTTAGCTAAACTTACACCTTAAACCTAGATTGCCCTAAAGTGCTACAAGAGAATGCCAAAGCCTAAATTGGCATTTCTAATTTCCTTGATTTAATGTATGCCAATTGAAAATAAACATGTCCTCAAATGTTGGCATATTCCATTTTTCCTCAAGAGTGATTACATAAATCAAGGCCCGGATTGCCTTAAATTTCCAAGAGAATACCAAAATCCCAACTTGGTATTTCTCAAGGTTTTCCCAATTTGTGCCATTTTAAGATAAAATCAATTTTTCACCATTAGACACATTTTACTCTTTCAAGGAGTAATCAATAATTCCATTTCATTTTCAAAGGTTAACTAAAACCTTGAAAATGCTCCTTGAGTGTCAATTTCCTCAAAGTTGGGTTAACTACCCTTCTAATCGGAGTTGATACTCTCTAACCCATCTATGGGGTAGAGAAGATGCTCCTAGGAACCCAACACCTATTGGTGCTCCTTGGATGCTCTAGGTACTCACTAGGGATAACTTCCCTAGATACCTTCCTAGTGACCTTGTTGGGCTTCTTAGAAGCCTTGGTCACAGTTTCTAGGTCAACTCTAGGGATAACCTCCCTTGTGACCTTGTTTGTGACTTTCTTAGACTTCTTAGAAGTTTTAGTCACATTTATTGCAAAAATACTCTTAGGGATGACTTCCCTAGTATTTTTGGCTTGACCACTAGACCTAGGGTTTGTTCCATAATTATATGGAACTCTATGGTAAGAGGGCACATCCTTCTTAGCCTTTGGTTTGTATCCCAAACCTCTATGGCCATTGGATGGCTTTTGTACCCCTAAACCTAGGTTATGCTCATTTTGCCCTAATAGGATATTTTCCATCCTTTTTAGGGTCCTTTCCATTTTATCAAGCCTTGACCTCAAGACTTGATTTTCTATCACTAAGTCCTTAGTTTTAGATTTTTCATTTGATTCATGAGCATATTTGTTCTTGGGCTTGTATCTAAAATCTTTAGAGTTATTGCCCAAGTGTCTATCTACCTTCCTAACCTTAGGTTGGGTAGTTTTGGCATGTAGGGCCACATGTTTTTCCTTAAAGCCCTCATGCTTTCTATTCTTATGGTAAATTGCATTAAAATGATAAAAGTTAGAACTATCATGCTTTTTACCATAATGTAAGGGGGTAGGCTCAATAAATGTTACCTTCTTCTTTACCTTGGAGGCTCCCCCTTGACGAATGCCTCCTTGAGCCTTGACCATCTTCTTCCCCTTGGGGCATTGACTTCGGTAATGCCCTTTTTGATTGCAAGAGAAGCACACAATGTGCTCCTTGCTCTTCTTTGTTCCGGGGATGATCTCCTTGGGCTTCGCCTTGCCCTTTTGTGCCACTTGGCCCTTCTTCTTGGCCAATTTAGGGCACTTGCTCTTGTAGTGCCCATGTTCCCTACACTCAAAGTATATAATATGATTTTTATTTTTAATTGAAATATTTATACCTTTGCTTGTAGGGGTGGCATCTTTTCCTTTGGATCCGGAGGTAGAAGCTTCCTCTTGATCCGATCTTGATTCTCCTCCATTTGATTTTTCTTGACTCGTGGAGGTAGAAGCTTCTTCAATCTCTTCATCTCTTGACCCGGATGTAGAAGCTTCTCCTTCTTCTTGATCCGGTGTCACCAAGGATTGCTCCCCCTCAATCCTAGCGGTGGAGGCTTCATCATCTTGAATATGAAACAAGGAGTATGCTCCCTCCTTGTTCCCTTCGTTGCATTCCCTTGAAGATGAAGCTTCTTCTTGAACTTCTTCTTCGGAGGTTGAGCATCTCTCAACCTCGGAGTCCTCCTCTTGGTCTTGATCCAATGAGTCGCCCTCTTTGGATTCTCCTTGATTTGGTACAGTGGAGGGGATCTCATGAATTCTTGCTAATTTGCTCCAAAGCTCCTTGGCATCTTCAAACTCTCCAATTTGTTCCAAGATGTTGCTTGGCAATAAATTGACCAAAAGCTTGGTCACTTTGTCATTGGCCTCACATCTTTGGATTTGGTCTTTGCTCCATTTGCTCCTTTTGAGTACTTTGCCCTTGGAATTTGTGGGAGCTTCAAAACCTTCCATGAGAGCAAACCATTGCTCTATCTCCATCATAAGAAAATTTTCGATTCTTGATTTCCAAGAATCGAAGCTTGTGAAAGTGTATGGAGGAGCCACCCTCGTGTCGAATCCGAGCCCATCTCGGAATTCCATTGTAGAAGTTGAGCTTTTGAATTTCTTTGACTTTGACAACTTTGCTTCAACTTCTTCATCCTCTAGCTCTTCTTGTTATGCTTGACCCTTCCGGCGATGATTCCGGTGAAGAGCGGCCTCACTCTGATACCACTTGTTATGACCAAAAGTAGCTAGAGGGGGGGGGGGGGGGGGGAATAGCTCGTCGCGTTCGCTCGGTGCTTGGCGTTGCTTGTTTCTTCAAGAATATGCAGCGGAAATACAAAGAACAATCACACAACGCTAACACGGTTGGTTTACTTGGTATCCACCTTACAAGAGGTGACTAATCCAAGGATCCACACCAACACACACACCCTCCACTAAATAAAACTCTCCTTTATGGTCACTACCAAGGGCGGAGAAGCCCTACAAGACTCAATACAAGAAGAGAGGGAAAGGATACAAGAAATACAAGCTTACAATGAGTATAAACCCTAACCCTAGCTTCTCTTCTTGGCTTTGATCCGCCTCTTGACTTGGAAAACTTCCAAGATCCTTCAAGAACTGGCGATCTGAGCTTTGTGAGTGCTGTGGAGGAGCTGGCGAGTAATCTGGAGTGAATCGGAGAAGAGATGCCGAAGGAAATGAACGCCTGCGGCCTTTATCGACGCCAACGGTCGGATCCCGATCGATTCGAATGTTCCCAATCGATCGGGGAGGCTTTGGATCGATCCACGGATCGATCCAGAGCGCCTCTGTGCTCTGGAAAAGCGCCTGGATCGATCCAGCGCTTATCGCGCGAAGCAGCCGCGTCCCAATCGATCCACTGATCGATTGGAACATCTGGATCGATCCAGAGGCTCTCTGTTCGCTTAGGAGAAGCCTGGATCGATCCAGATCCTGGATCGATCCATTGATCGATCCAACACTTGGTTTTTGCCCAAAACCAAGTTCCAAGCCTCTCAAACCAACATCCGGTCAACCTTGACCTGTTGGTTCATCATGCCTAGCATCTGGTCACTCCTTTGACCTGCTAGGACTTCCCACCAAGTGTCTGGTCAATCCCTTTGACTCACTTAGACTTTTCTATTCATGCCAAGTATCTGGTCACTCCCTTGACCTACTTGGACTTCCATCAGATGTCTGGTCAATCCCTTTGACCTATCTGTATTTCCTCTTAGCATCCAATCAATCCTTTGACCTACTTGGACTTCCATCGATGTCCGGTCAATCCCTTTGACCCATGATTTTCCTCGTGCCAAGTATCCAATCAATCCTTTGACCTACTTGGACTTCCCAACACCAGATGTCCGATCATCCTTGATCCATCTGGATTTTTCCCTTGCCTGGCTTCACTCACTAGGACTTTCACCTAGCTTCACTCACTAGGGTTTTTCATCTGCCTAGCTTCACTCACTAGGGCTTTCACCTGGCTTCACTCACCAGGACTTTCACCTAGCTTCACTCACTAGGGTTTTCCTTCTGCCTGGCTTCACTCACCAGGACTTTCACCTAGCTTCACTCACTAGGGTTTTCACCTGGTTTCACTCACCAGGACTTTCACCTAGCTTCACTCACTAGGGTTTTCACCTGATTTCACTCACCAGGACTTTCACCTAGCTTCACTCACTAGGACTTTCACCTAGCTTCACTCACTAGGGTTTTCCCCTGGTTTCACTCATCAGGACTTCCCTGTCAAGTATCCGGTCAACCTTGACCTACTTGACTCTTCTTCAATCAATTTCTTATTGTCAAACATCTAAACTCAAACCAAGACTCAGCTTGGTCACCCAGGTCAACCTTGACCTGAGGGATGTTGCACCAACAAAAGTGTCTATGACACCGTTTATTAACAAAGCATGTAAATCCCTTATATGATAGTGGAAGCTTCCGTCGTATGATTTATTTGCTAACTATGCCCTGTTATCAGCGATACTAACTCCCAGAAGGATACGATGAGCTAAGGGGTCCCACTATTTGGCCGAGCGGCTGAGCCACTCGACTGGGATTTCTCGCCCGATCGCTTGAGGCTGTTCTTCTTCAAGGTCGCTCAGCTTGGTAGGTTGTTCCTTGTACGACCAGACAGATGCTTCGGTCGAACAAACCCTTATAGGGTCGTCACAGTTGTAAACATATGTTCTCCTCTCATTAGTTATTCGGCTATTGAGGCGCTGCTTATCGCCCGGTCGGGCGAGCGATCTGGTTGGACGAGCCTTCGGGCGAGACCTTGTTCCTGGGCCCTCCTTTGGCTGAGTGGAAGGCCATATCCAATCGGTTCGTTGCCACCTGCTCGGCTAACTTTAGTGACCCGATGATTTCATATCTTTGACCACTTTAATTTTGACTTCCACATTGTTGGACACAAACAATCTGTTGCCAGAGATTTTATGGGGTATTAGCTGAATTTAAATATATCGTATTTAAATTAACTTATATGTTGAAAAGACTTGAGCGGATAATCTCAGGCTGCCAGCAGAGGCTGATTTCTGTAAAGTGCAGAGCGAAAGACCAGGTTTGCAGAGCGGAAGACCAGGTCTGTAGAGTGGAAGACCACAGAGCGGAAGACCAGGTCAGTAGAGTGGAAGACCAGGTCAGCAGAGCAGAAGACCAGTGCAAGTCTGCAGAGCGGCAAACCAGAGCAGCAGAGCAGATAAATCGGCCGGGTGGACAAAGAGACCGACCGGGCGAGCTGACCGAGGCCCGCGAGGCGTAATTTCCTTTAAACAGATTCACCCACCTCTAGTTGTGCTTCGAGTCTTACAAGGGATGTCTGTTTCTCAAGATACAATGACCGACCGTGAATCCGACCAAGCACTGGTGGTCACGGCAAGCTAAGCGGTACCCGAATGCTATCGCGACACTTTGCCGAGCAGTAGTTGGACGATAGAGGAGGGCAATGAGGAGGAGAGCTTCTGCTTTCTTCGCCATGTGCGTAACCCTTTTGCCTATAGTCACAACCTCCTTTTATAGGAGCTCAAATGAACGACAAAATTAATGATCGATTAATGATAATTACTCACCAAGCTACGAAACATGCAAAATGTTGGTTGTTCCACTTGGACAAATTTTTGTCCCGACCGGTCCGACATTCGTGTACGTAGGTCGCGCTCGCACACGAGTCAACTTGGTTTAATGCAAATACGGGCCCTGGATTTACACCCCCCCTGCGCACCCACGCGTGAGAGAGAGCCTCTCCCCATGCATTTGTTCACAACCTCAATATATGTGAATCAATATAAACCAACAAAAGTGTCTTGAAACTCCCAATGTGGGACTAAAGTCCCATTCACAATAGAGTTTCTTCTCTTCCACCTCTTTCTCCATTCACACTTATTCAACAATCCCCCACATGAATGGAGATAGGGTAAGTGATAACATTCAGCAATTGAGTCAAGTATAGGATAGGTAGGTTTTACCCTTTGAGCCTTCCCTTGTGAAGATTTGGTTGCTTACTGGCTGATAGTAGACACGATATCCTTGAACTATACTGTCGTCTGTGTAAGCAGTGACAAATCTCACCCAAGACTCTCCCTGATACAACTTAGTTCTCATGAGTGTGTTTGTTCTTGGCCATGAACACGCATGGTTCTGTGAGAAGCTCTAAGAATTGTGCCTCCAATTCTCTTCAAAGCGGCTCCACTTCTTTCTCACATAGGTGATCCCTCAAGAGTTGCCATCTACTCTTCTTGATCATTAAAAGTCCATCGACTTATCCTGGTCTAGTCATTGTTTCATTGAGTTATCCCCCTACAGTGTGTTATCCCCCTACAGTGTGTCTAGTCAGTGCAGATTAGTTGTCCCTTTGAACTAGTTCTTGGAATCTCTAGTCAGCATAGGTTGGGTGTCCTCTGCACTGATCGCTGACAACGACATCAAGCCCATTCCTTTTGATGAGCTTGCAACTAACTCTCGATTTAACCCCTTGGTTAGCGGATCCGCTAGGTTATCTTTTGACTTCACATAGTCAACAGTGATAACTCCCGTTGAGAGTAGTTGTCTAATGGTATTATGTCTACGACATATATGTCTAGACTTACCATTATACAGATGGCTTTGTACCCGACCAATTGTTGATTGACTATCGCAATGTATGCAAATCACCGGCACTGGTTTCGGCCATTGTGGAATATCTTCTAAGAATTACCGTAGTCATTCAACCTCTTCACCACATTTGTCAAGAGCTACAAACTCAGATTCCATTGTGGATCTGGTTATTACGGTTTGCTTAGAAGATTTCCAGGAAATGGCTGCACCCGCTAGAGTGAAGACATATCCACTCATAGACTTAGAGTCTTTTATATTAGATATCCAATTCGCATCGCTGTATCCTTCGATCACAGCAGGATATCTTGTATAGTGCAGTCCATATTCATGAGTATACCTCAAGTACCTCAGTACTCTTGTTATCCCTTTCTAGTACTCAACACCGGGATTACTTGTGTATCTACTCAGTTTGCTTACCGCGTAGGCCAAGTCTGGTCATGTTCAACTCATTAAGTACATCAGACTTCCAATTACTCGAGAGTACTCTATCTGAAAGATACTTTCACCTCGATTTTTCAATAGATGTTGACTCGTATCTATCGACGTTCGTGCCAACGCAGTATCACCCTTGGTGAATTTCTCAAGAATCTTGTCCACGTAATGAGACTGACTAAGATCAAGTCCTTCTGTCGTTCTAAAAATTTTGATTCCTAGAATCACATCAGCTAGGCTCATGTCTTTCATGTCAAATCTTGATTTCAACATATCTTTAGTGGATTTGATTATCTTATCATTACTCCCAATGATGAGTATGTCATCTACATAGAGGCACAAGATGACATAGTCACTCTCTGTGACTCTCATGTAGACACATTTATCATATTCATTGATCTTGAATCCACATTCCTTCATAACATTATCAAATTTCTCATGTCATTGCATTGGTGCTTATTTCAAGCCATATAATGACTTCACCAATCTACAGACCTTGTTTTCCTATCCTGGCACAGAAAACCCCTCAGGTTGGTCCATGTAGATTTCCTCTCTAAATCCCCGTTTAGAAAGGTTATTTTTACATCCATTTGATATATTTCGAGATTTCATAGAGCGGCAATAGCCAACAATACTCTAATGGAAGCTATTCTCGACACCGGAGAGTATGTATCGAAGTAATCAAGGCATTCTCATTGTCGATATCCTTTGATTACCAATCTGGCCTTGTATTTATCGATTGTGTCATCTGATTTCATTTTATTCTTGAAAATCCATTTGTAACCTAGTGGTTTACTTCCCGGAGGAAGATCCACAAGTTCCCAAGTGTGATTTTGCAAGATAGATTCTATCTCAGATGCAATTACCTCTCTCTAGTGAGGTCCACCAGACGAGCTTACTGCTTCTGAGTAACTCTGGGGCTTACTTTCCAGCATGAAAGTGATAAAATCTTATCCGTAGGATTTTTCTACCCGAGCTCTTTTACTCCGTCTAAGCTCAACCTCAAATGGTTCATCATCATCATCTTCTTCTTCGCCTTATGTTTCATTTGCCCGTTTTGAGGAGCTAGCATCCTCTCGGGTCTTATATGGAAACACATGCTCGAAGAACGAGGCATTTCTCGATTCGATTATCGAGTTCTTGTGTATCTCCAGTATGTGCGACTCATACACACAAAATCGATAAGCACTGCTATTATGTGCATATCCAATAAATATACAATCAACAGTCTTTGGTCCTATCTTAATCCTTTTTGGATTAAGCACCAACACTTTGGCAAGACACCCCCACATTCTTAAATATTTGTAGGACGGTTGTCTTCCATTCTACAACTCATAAGGGCTCTTATCTACTTTCTTCCAGGGCACCTTATTTAAAAGGTAATTAGCTGTTAACACAGCTTCCCCCCACATGGACTCTGGTAATCCAGAGCTCAGTAGAAGAGCATTCATTATCTTCTTTAGAGTTCGATTCTTTCGCTCAGCAACTCCATTTTACCGAGGAGTATAAGGAGCTGTTGTTTCGTGTCTGATCCCATGTTCAACACACAACTCAACGAACGGTGACATATATTCACCGTCTCGGTCACTTCGAACCACCTTAATTTTTCTATTAAGTTGATTTTCAACCTCATTCTTATAGAGAACAAATTTCTCTATAACTTCATCCTTACTTTTGAGAAGATACACATAACAATATTTTGTGTTATCTTCTACAAAAGTGATAAAGTATTTATTACCACCACATGTTGGTGTACCTTTTAAGTCGCACACATCAGTATGGATTAGGTCAAGTGGTTCATTACTTCTTTCAATATATTGAAAGGATGACCTTGTCATTTTCGCTTCAACACAAATCCCACATTTGTATTTTGGATCAAGGTGGAATGTAGGTATGCTTTGCATATTAATTAATCTACGCAATACATTGTAGTTAACATGTCCTAGTCTACCATGCCATAAACACGAAGACTCAAGCATATAAGTGGAAGAGCTTTCAGTTTTATTTATCTTAGGCCTAATCGCTATTACATTGAGCTTAAACAGTCCATCAGATACATAGCCCCTTCCTACAAATACTCCATTCTTGGACAATACAACTCTGTCCGACTCAAAGACAATGCGAAAGGCATACTTGCTTAACAATGATCCGGACACTAGATTCTTTTGAATATCCGGAACATACAACATATTGTTCAGAGTGAGATCCTTGCCCGAGGTCATCTTCACCACCACTTTTCCTTGGCCCATGATGTCCGAGGTTGTTGAGTTCCCCATGAACAATTTGTCTCCAGTGACTTCCTCGAAGGAAGCAGCTCCTTGTTGCAGCACACATGTCTAGTGGCTCCAGTATCGATCCACCATTGCCGCGGGTTTGAACCGATCAGGTTCAACTCAGAGACCACAGCGCAGAGGTCCTCCATTTATGGTCCCTCGTTCAGGTTGGCCTCTTGCTTCTTCTTCGGCTTTCTGCACTCTGAAGATTTGTGACCCACTTTGTCATAGTTGAAGCACTTCCCAGAGAACTTCTTGCTGATGCCTCCTCTGGGTCCCATCTTGGAAGACTTGGGGTTCTTCCGTTTCGAGCTTTGACCGTGCTCGACCACGTTGGCTTTCACAGTAGGCTGAGAGAACAGTTTCCTCTCTGAACTCTTGTTATCTTCTTCGATGCGAAGTCCAACAATGAGTTCCTCCACATTCATCTCCTTCCGCTTGTGCTTCAGGTAGTTCTTGAAGTCCTTCCAGCTGGGAGGTAGCTTCTCAATGATAGCAGTCACCTGGAAGATTTCACTCAGAACCATCCCTTCTGAGTGGATCTCGTGCAAGATCACCTGAAGCTCCTGGACTTGGCTGATCACTGTCTTGGAGTCAACCATCTTATAGTCCAGGAATCGGCCCACGATGAACTTCTTTGTCCCTGCATCCTCCGTCTTGTATTTCTTGTCCAAGGACTCCCACAACTTCTTAGTCGTTCTCTTCATGCTATACACAGCGTACAACGAGTCGGTAAGGCAGTTGAAGATGTAGTTTCGGCAAAGGAACTCAGAATGAGTCCATGCCTCCCCTGTACTGATGGTCTGAGCATCAGCATCCTCAGCTCGCTTGGAAGGGTCCTCGGTCAAGAACCGAACCAGGTTGAGCGTGGTCAGGTAGAAGAGCATCTTCTGCTGCCACCTCTTGAAGTTCAGTCCACTGAACTTCTCTAGCTTTTCCTCGTGACTGATTGGCATAGTTCCAATCGGGGTGGAGGGGGCCTTCACGTGTTGAGTCTGTTGCACCTCAACATTTCGTTCCGTGGCCATCTCAACAGAAGCGACTCTGTTTCAAGATTGTTGGACACAAACAATCTGTTGTCGGAGATTTTACGGGGTATTAGTTGAATTTAAATATATCGTATTTAAATTCACTTATATGTTGAAAAGACCTGAGCGGATAATCTCAGGCTGCCAGCAAGGGCTGGTTTCTGTAAAGTGCAGAGCGAAAGACCAAGTCTGCAGAGCGGAAGACCAGGTCAACAGAGTGGAAGACCAGGTCAGCAGAGCAGAAGATTAGGGCAAGTCTGCAGAGCGGCAGACCAGAGCGACAGGGCAGGTCTGCAGAGCGACAGACCAGAGCAGAGAAATCGGCCGGGCGGACAAAGAGACCGATCGGGCAAGCTGACCGAGGCTTGCGAGGCGCAATTTCCTTGAAACAGATTCGCCCACCTCCGGCTGTGCTTCGAGGCTTACAAGGAGCGTCTATTTCCCAGGATACAACGACCTACCATGAATCCGACCAAGCACTGGTGGTCAAGGCGAGCTAAGCGGTACCCGAATGCTATCGCGGCACTTTGCCGAGCAGTAGTTGCATGACAGAGGAGGGGAATGAGGAGGAGAGCTTTTGCTTTCTTCACTGTGTGCGCAACCCTTTTGCCTGTAGTCACAGCCTCCTTTTATAGGAGCTCAAATGAACGACAAAATTAATGATCGATTAATGATCATTACTCACCAAGCTACAAAACGTGCAAAATGTTGATTGTTCCACTTGGGCAAATTTTTGCCCCGATCAGTCTGGCATTCGTGTGCTCAAGTCGCGCTCGCACACGAGTCAACTTGGTTTAGTGCAAATCCGGGCCTTGGATTTGACCCCCCTGCGCACCCACGCGTGAGAGAGAGTCTCTCCCCATGCATTTGTTCACAACCTCAATGTATGTGAATCAATATAAACCAACAAAAGTGCCTTGAAACTCTCAATGTGGGACTAAAGTCTCATTCACAATAGAGCTTCTTCTCTTCCACCTCTTTCTCCATTCACACTTATTCAACACACATTGATTGTTTTTCCCACCTTTAATCTGTCCTTGACGGACTCTTTTACCAGGGACGGATCTAGAAATAAGAGATGAATATATATATTCAATTTTTTTGTGTTTAATATCATAACTCAACCCCTAAATTCAAAAGATAAAATTTAATTGACATAATCGAGAGCTAGAATTTTTTTTTTTAAAAAAACTAAAGATATACTCAGTACATGATATTGTTTAATGCGATTGTGCATATGAAATTTTGAATTATAAAATTATTTATAATAGAATTTACATCTATATTCTTAACTAAATCTCGTTTAATATATTGAGTCTATAAAATTGAGTCCATTACATTATGTGAAATCCTTAATATCATCGAGATATACGATGAAGAAATGTGACAGACCCAATAGTTATACATAGGCATAATCGGTTGCGTCCATTCATACATTAACACATCACATTAATGTTATATCAAATTGGACAGACATAATTAATTAATTAGAAAACTCATTATTCTGGATGACTATGCTACAAATAAATTTATTCATCCAAATTATATTTTTTTATTATTTATGTAATCAAATTGTTATATGATTTAGACGTGATAGATTTTTTTTAAGGAATGATTTTCCCCTCATAATTTATATTGTCACTTGATTTATTTCCATTTGATTAGATATCATAACAAGCTACCAGATAAGGAAATGAATCTCATTTCAACCCCTTGATCTATGAACCTTCACTATTAGTAATTAATAGTAAATTTGGGGTGTGCTACAGCCCACTACAGCCATAATATAGATAAGTCAGATTTTTACCATCAGATCATCTACCATGGCGCAGTGGGTCATCTGCTCATCTCGGCATGTCAACAAGGCTAGCAACACAATTCGTATTGATACCGTCATAAAAGGGGTTCAATGTTTTACCTGAGGGTGAAGGTAATTCCTGTTTGTCTTCTGTCTTGCTACTTGTATTGGTGCTCTCAAGCATTCCTGCTCTGAAAATAGTTTCGCTCATCACAACACCGTTGAGATAGATGAAATTGAATGTAGCCCGTTAGCTCTTGCCACCTACTTATAAACAATAGCCCGTGAACATGTACTATCCTCTTACATCTACATGGGACTTTGCATGGTCGTGCTGAATAGAGATCTATGGAATGAAATAATATTTTACTTAAATGAATTTCAACGATAAAATAATTTAATTTTTATAAAACTGTGATTTGAAATACTTATTATTATTTCATTCCACCATAAAAAAAAATATAGATTAGAAATAAAAAAGTAGTTCTAATTAAGTAAGATGGATTGATAACATTGTGTAACTTTAAGATGGATATATGTTAATTGGACGAAAGCTGTATTTATTTATTTATTGCAAAAAACAAGGACATTTAAATATATAGCTAAAGCATTTGCCCTTAACCGTATTTTATAAATTCGACAGATAAGATCATGTCGGATTTTGTCAATCCTAACCTGACTCATTTACGGGGCCACATGAACACGCGCAACTCCTCTACGCGAAGCAAACACAATATGGTGGGCGACATCATCTTCGGTCTTCACCGAGGACTCTGGAGATTATTTAAACGTCGAGTCCAATCCAATAAAAGCAAACGCCTAGTTGGAATGGAATCCGCGTCACCAAACACACAAACAAGTGATCAAATCCAGAAATCAATTTAAGAGCCAAGATACTACAATCAATTAATCCTCTAATAATTTATATTCGTCCAATTGATCTCTATCAGTAGGAGGTACTTGACCTCATCGAAACGTTGGTCGGCTGTCTCTTGCCTTTTGTTCGCATGCGATGAATATTCTTAATTTTTGGCCACACCCCCCACCCATCAGAAATTGAAGGGTCGTAATTAGGATAACTTTAAGAATTCATGGGTGGGAATAGAAACAAACAATTTTTCCGTAGGCCGGCGCATACACCAACTTGTAATTTCATATCGTTTCTGACGAGCAAGAGAAAAGATTTGTTGATTGATGACTCAGATGACGTTTTTTAAGAGATCATGGCGGTAAATATATCGATCTATTTTCATACTATCCTATAATATGTAGGGTAATACTAAATGGCCAGAATCTGGCCAGCTAGAATCAATACATGCAAGTGTACACATGGGTATTTTGGTAATATCATCTGTGTACATTAATTACATGCATGTACATGCATGCATTTTAATTGGAGCATAGGTAATTTTAGCTTGCCAGATTCTGGCCAACAAGAATTACCGTAATATGTAAACGACCAGTTTCGTTTGAATTGAATTCTGAACCATGCAATCAGTGGGAATCATGTGGGATTCCACGCTGTTTGTGTCCATCATAGACATTTCATTATATTTTTGGCATATATTCTTATCAAAAATATAGATGACATGTAGGAGAAGATAGACAATTTACAGGTGGCTGCCCCAACACACCACAGTGGCAGGCCAAGAGAGTGGCATCACATCCGAAGCCCAATCGAATAACACTACTTCGCTTTACTTTGCCTTGACGCTTCTGCGTATCGCCTGCACATTAATTACCCCCACCACGACCGTTCGCTGCTCCCTTTTGCGACCTGATTTGAGCGAAACAAAACAAGCAAAATCTCCAAGTTGCAACTCCACTCCCACCACTAGCATCGTCCCATTTCTATCGAGGGATTTTCTCGCCTGATTCTCCAAGACCGTCGATTCGCCTCGTCCTCGCGATCAAAAAAGAAAAGAAAATAAAAGAGCGAAAGGAGATAAAGATACGAAAGGAGGGAGAAGGTTCGGTGCGCAAGTAGCAGCAAGAGTGGGGCGCAGGTCCCGCCACCGAACGCGGCGGGGCGTAGCGCAAGTGATGGTGGTGTGTTGGAATCAACTGCATGCACTGCTCCGCACTGCACTTCATGCATTGGTAAAGTAAAGAAACAGAATATTGTTTTTACCTTTTTTTCGCAAAAAGGAATAACAGACAAACAATGCACCGAACCGATTGCGTCGCGCCCGCCCCCTCCCTCCGCTGCTTTCCCATCGCGGTGGGGTCGCCTACGCCCGCGACGTGGGCGTGGAAGCCAAGGGGGGACGCCGCAGCAACGCTGTCGCTGACACAGCGCCGCATCGCCCACCGCACGGGATGATTGATGGAGAGAACGGATGCCTTCTCCTTCACTGCACGCCTCCTCTCGCTTCGCCAAAAAAGCTGACCGCTCTCTCTCTCCTCTGTCTCCGCTACGCGACGGGCTTCACCTCCCTATCCATCCACGCCGACGAGCGTGGTTCCGCGCTCATTTTTGTTTGGCCTCAAAAGGATTACAGAGACGCGAGGCGTGGATAAGTACGACACATCGAAAGGCACTGCGTCTTTTTATACAAGGACGGATTCAAACGTTTATTATATTCGCCAAATCCCAAATTGGCTTGGTCGATAGAGGCCATCTAATTAAGATTATCCCGTTTAACTATATATTATTACTGATGCCGTCGATAAAAATTATGCCCGAGTGTTTGTAATGTATGTTTTTTTGGAGACGATCCGCAATTTTACACATGTTGATTGAGCCATGACAAACTCCACAATTGTAAACCTCAATTCTTCGAATGATTCCGGCACCGACAAGATTTTATTTAATAAACTGGGTTGATGCACTAATTATACATCAATTGGCTGGCTGCATCCAGCCCCCAGGTCGTTACCGTAAAAAGATAATTAAGGATTAATTCGCGTGTCTCGCCGACTTAGGGCAACAGCAAAACTTTCGCAGGGATCAAAACGGGAGAGGTCGCTAGGCGTGATCTACGGAATCGGCCGTCACACGAAGAGATCGAGAAGCTTCGGTTCGGTGGTTGTTTGGTTGCTTCCAGGACTTTCGCCGCCGCTCGTCGTTACCGATCCCTCCGAGTTCATCGAGGGAGTCCCTGGCCGCCAACTCCGTTTCTTCTCCCTCGCTCCGCTACCTGGGGATCGAGGAATCAGGCACAAGTCCAGGTCGCACGGCGGCGCGTTGTCTTCGTAGAAGGGAACAGGCGCCTTCCGTCGCTTGACCGATGAGAAGGACGAGAAGCCCATTTTCGGCGGCGAGCTTAGGCCTTCGGCCTCGGGCGATGCCTCGTCGGAGCGACCGTCAGACGCGAGTTCCGGAATCGGACAAAGCGCGCCGCCGCGAAGGACCGTTTCCACGGCCGCCTGGCAGAGATGCCAGTTCCCGGTCCCTAGCAGTCCCACGGCGCCATTCACCGGGTTGATGGTTCGCCCGCAAGCCTCGAATAGCAAGGATTGGAAAAGAGCTGCGACCAAACGAGATCAGTAGTGCCAGAAAGCCAAAAAGACGAATCGAAACCGTGGATTCGAAGGCACGGACCTGCGCGTCGTGAAGGGGGGACGGCGGATATGAAAGACATGAGGCCGGCGCGGCCGAAGAACTTAGCGACGAACACGGTGGCGTGTGCTTGGGCCTCGGCGGAGTCGATCCACTGGAGGCAAGGCCGCAGAAGGCAGGAGTCACTGCAGCCCTTGCGGAGAACACGGCACCCGTTGCAGCTCATCTCCGCCGATCACTCATCCACCGGTCAGTTCTATCCCTCTTGTGATTTCTGAAATGATTTAATTTTCTCAAAAAAACGCCGTCGGAAACTTCGGAAGCAAGAAACAGAGGGAAGCGTAGCTGGAAGAGAGGGAGGGGCAAAAGGCGAGTGGGGGAGGACGAGAAGTTATATAGTGCTCACTTGGGGTTTGGCTAACTCACCGTTAGAGTTAAATTGATGCGGGGTGGTGGGGTTGAGTTATGGGTTGGACGGCTGGATCGTTAGTGGTGTGGTTACCGCCTTTGGTGGAGTGGCGTCAAAACTGGTGATGAAAGTGGTGGTGGCGTTAGGTGTTCCAAAGTCCTGGGGTTTCGAGGGGCGGGCGGCTCCGTGTTTCCGCGGCCGGCCCCCCCTTCCCCACCTCCGTTGGATCGCTTTCCGGATGGGCGTGGCAATTGTTGCGCACCAGCCTTGTTGAGTTGAAACTGGATGGTGGTAATTCATTAATAATTATTATAATAATTTTGTTTTTTTGTACTATTAACTTTATTGATAGCGGAATGCCAACTTCAATCTGTGGCAGGAGCTGGCCCGTGCCTGAACGACCGATTTGATACCATAGATATATATGAATAAATCGGAAAGGGCGGGTAGACGTCTAAAAGTTTAGTATGTTATAATTGTTCATTTTATTTGAAAAAAAAATTATTGTAAACATATTATAGTTTAGGATTAATGTCTGATAATAACGGTACTCTCTTTCATTGCACCCTAATTTTAAAAATAATCATATTCGGTGTTGTCTGATTTATTATTTGACTTATAAACTAGCAATGAATAATTATATATAAATTTTATTTGATTGGAATTTAAAAAAAAAATAATGATAAAATTGTATATAAAGCATGAATGAGTGTTGATCCAGTGATAAAGGTTCACCCCTCAGAGGGTCGTTATCACGATGGAAGTCAAAGTCAATGATCCTGTCTGAGAGCTTGCGAGATGAAGCACTGGGCGACGATGAGTGGAGATGAATGATTATGATGTCGATAAACGGGGAAAGGTCCGAGAAAACCGCAACGGACCTTCCAAACACTTAAATGTAGAACAATAGATCCGATAAAACCAAAGTGGATCTATGAGTAATGCCTTGTAAAGAGAAATTCCGACAAGGTGGCTCCGCGGATCGACCGAAGCTCGATAATCAAATAGATGAAATGACCTCGTTCCCTTGCACACGATGAAACCAACCGACAAAGCGTTAGTGACCTAAGACCGGGGTGGGAATCCCTGACTAGACCCTTCGATACTCAAATTAATCTCCGGCGAGAAGAAGAAGAAGAAGAAGAAATATGAAAATTAGGATTTGATTTGATGTAATGTGTATGTTTGTGTACCTTGCCAGTGGAGAGGATTCCCCCTTTTATTCCACCTCATTTAACCTCCATAGTCATGAGGTGAACCCCAGTTTGTTAAAATTTGTTAAGAGATGACGTAAGTTAGAACTGCAATAATAGTTTCAGGAATCTTTTTCTTACCCCAGATGTACCTTCTTTTTCGTTTAGCATACCTGTAGAGATTTCTGGAAGCTATTTGCCGCCAAATTAATTAAGCTGTCATATGATCACATATTGTTATAGTTCACCTGCTACATACACTTGGTTAGTCACATAACTCCATTCTGTATGTACGAGGAATATCTTTTGTTATACCAGTTTCGGTCGGTATTCTATACTCGATTGGTTATTTATACTCGACTAGGACTTTACTATTATAAATATACCAGAAACCGTGTAAGGTTGAAGACATTTATGTTCAATCTACTTCTCATACTCGGTCGGTCTATTAAGCCCGGACGGTCACGCCTTGTCGATCGAGTTTAACCAGTCGGGCGTATAAAAGCACCATTGCCCTTTAACCCTTCCTTCGGTCGATCGTATGCCACTAAATACCTTTGTGCTCAACCGGTCTGTTACGCTCAGTCGGTTCTACTTTATCGATTGAGACTACCCAGTTGGGTGTATATAGGCTTTCAGGACAGCTTTGATGCTAAGTGTTTTTATGTCCGATCAGTATCCTATACTCGGCCGATTTTTTCATACCGAGCTCATATACTTGGCCGGTCTGGTATGTTCTGTTGGGATTTTCGAGCCGCAAAAACCGCTTTTTGAGTTGCGGAAACCCCGAAATCCCATGTCACCGGATCCATGCGAATATTAAATTTCATGTACGTGTTTTCTAATCCTAGATCTACTTTAGATCTACATGTTTAGGAGTTTATACCTTTGATGCGAAGCCCTTCGCTTATCCCGCTCGTCCAAGAAGATGCCGGATCTCAAGGGTATCAAGTGAACACCCCTCTATATGTATCCATACGAACAATTAGGTGGAGAAGAAACCTTAGAGTGTGCTAGCACTCTAAAGGTGTTCAGCCAAGGAGGAGGAGAGGGAGAGAAGAAGAAGCAAGGAGGAATAATAATGATCGATAATGAAAATAAGAGTAAAAAAATGGCTTAAGTATTTTCATCTAATGAAAATACTTAATGCTCATTAATACCATTAATGAGCCTCATTAATGAGCTTTAATGAGTATTTAATATTCTTCATTAAATGATCATTTTGAAACTCATTCGAAATTTGAATTTAAAATTCAAATTGAATTCCATTTATCATTGAATTCAAAATTCAATGAATATCATCATTAAGCCTCACTTGAGTCTAACTCAAGTCTAACCTCAATCGAGTCTTACTCAATTAATCTAATTTGGATTACTCTTAATCCAATTTGGTTCATCACATGAACCTAATCCTCTAGGTACATCAAATGAACCTAATCTCCATCTAATTGCCCTTTGTGTGTGACCCTATAGGTTCTTGTAACGTTGACAATGCTCCTAAACCCATTTAGAAGCATAAGTAATGAGCAGTATCTAGCAACACATCATTACTACCCAAGTTATAAGAATGTTGAGATCCAACATCACCTTGTGACTACTAATTGTGACTCTTCACAATATATGACAAGTGCCCTTCTATCCTTGACATCTAGATTGATCAATTTGAGGCATAGACGGTGTCATCCTCTGATCAATCTAAATCTTGAACTCCAAGTAGACTCACTCTAATCAAATGAGCTCAATATCTCATATTGACTCATTTGGGCATGACCATGCACTTAGTAGTCTCACTCTATCAAGAATAACGATATCACTCCCGTTATACAGGAGGGATAGATCCCATCTACATCACTCACATCCCTCCGCATAATTTGTTACATACCCAGTAATCGCCTTTATAGTCCACCCAGTTACGGGTGACGTTTGACGAAGTCAAAGTATGTAACTCCTTATGTAGGGAACCATGGTGACTTCAGGTCCAAGGACTAATAGTCATACTAATAGCCACATGAGAAAGTATATGACACTCATATAACGATCTATGATACTTTCTCATAGCGGGTCATTCAGTATACATTCTCTAATGCATACTGATCCGGCGATAAGAAGAGGCCCCCCCTGCTGAGGGAAGTCAACGCCACGTGGAAGTCAAAGGGCCGAACGGTCGACCGGAGAAGAGGGGATCGGTCGGCCGACCGGAGAAGAGGAGACCGGTCGGCCGAGTGAGGTCCCAGCGGAGTCAAAGGCACCCGGCGGGGAGTTAGGATTCCGACGCTCGTCGAACAGGATTGTAAGGCTGAGCGGATGGCACGCTCAGCCAAAGACATAAGGTAGCATATTGCTAACAGTTGTTGGATTGTGAAACGTCGATAGAGGGGGAGTGAATATCGATTCGAAACAATCGCGTTAATAAGAGTTAAGCGCAGCGGAATAATAAAAAACTTAGGCAAACTGAACAAGGTGTTTTTTACTTCGTTCGGAGCCTGTGACGACTCCTACTCGAAGGCCCGTACTCCTTGAGTACTTTTGTTGGGCAATTCACTAGCAATTCGAAATACTATTACAAATTAAGGTACAGAAATGCTAATGGAAATAAAGTGATACCGACAAGAAAATTAACCAAAGAAGAAGGAGCACTTTGTCGGGGCTTTGTTAGCGTCGCAGGAGCGTAGAGCAGCAGAGCAAGCAGTCGAAGAGTTCTCAGTTGTTTTTGAAGCTCCACCCCTAGGGCTTCTTTTATATGCTGCTCCGGGCGCCTGGATCCCTTCCGGGCGCCCTGGTGCGACGTGGCAGGTCTAATCAGCGAACTCCACGTGGCGACGACTCGGCCTGGATAAAATCACCTCCGGGCGCCCGGACCTCCTATTTCCAGAAACTTCCTTTCCTGCAAAACAGAGTTAGTCCGAGGCAAATATATATTCTGCAAAACAGATTGTTAGCACAACTAAAGTAATATGATTTAACAAGAAAAGAGTATGACTTAGATTCCGTCTTTCCGAGACCGGAATCTAGTCACGATCTCGACTTAGATATCTGAAATGGATCTAAGCCGGATCGACGCCTAATGTTCCTTCACGGGAACGCGTCCTCGCAGTCACTCCCCTCCAGTGACTTACCTCACTTACCGCCGAGGCGAGTCAGTCCGTCGACCTGGACTTCGTGCCAACTATCGGCCCGTCGACCTAGCCGGGCTTCGTGCCTAAGCGTCCGGCCACTGTCGACCGCTTGGACTTCGTGCGCCTATCTCGGTCACTGTCGACCTAGCGGGCCGTGCGGACATCCGGCCACCACAACTGTCTGGACTTATCCTGCACACTCGATCAGAGTGTTTGATCAACAATAAACCTAACTTAACCTATTTGTCATTCATCAAAACCTGGGTTAAATCGTTAGTGCTTACCGCACCAACAATCTCCCCATTTTTGATGGAATGACAACCTGGTTAAGTTAGTGAAGACATTTGCAAAAAAAACAGATAACATCATTATGTGGAGGTTTTTTTAAGTTAGTTTGTATTTTCAATTGGTTTGGCTAACTTAACCCACCTAACCCTCCCCATTTGGCATTTATCAAAAATAAGCATGTTTAAAATAATAAAAAAAATATAGACTTCAGACAAAGTAAGGAATCATGTCAAGTTAATCTGGGGGAGTTAAACTTAGTAATTTATCTTTTGTAAAAGAGCTAAGTTTTGAGACAAGTTTAAAAGATCTATTTTTCAAAACTAGGTAAAATTGATTTTCTAAAACTGAGTTGGTAAAGGATTCAACTTTCAAGACTTAAGTATATAAAAGACTTGATTTTTTAAAGCTAGTTTTCAAAAATAGGTGTATATATAAAAAATCTAGATTTAAAGGCTAAGTTTTGTGAAAAATAGCTAATTTTTCAAGTATAGCTTCTAAGGTTAAGGTTTAAGAATAAGTTCTAAATTTCAAGAAAAATAATTTTTTAAAACAGATTTCAACTCTTTTCAAACATAAGCAAAATTTCAAAACTAAGTTTTAAAATATATTTCAAGATTGATTGAAGTTTAATTTTCAACACTAAGTTTGTAAAAGATTTAAAAATTTTAAAAAACTTAGTTTATAAACTTACGCTTAGTTTACAAAAATTAATTTTTGTAGAATTAAGTAGAATTAAGTAAAGTCAAATTCTCAGAACTAGATTTTTAAATTCAATTTTCAAAACTACGTTAAATCTAATTCTGAAATTCAATAACTTAGTTTTCAAAAATAGGTTTAAGAAATTTTTAATAAAAATGTTTTGAAAAACCGAAAAAATTTTAATTGATTCCTCCCCCTGGACCTGACATTAAATCAAATGTCTAACCAATTAGTTACTGACTGACTTATCAAAAGATAGCAGCTTTCACTTGGTTAGTCAAGTTAAGGTCAATCTTAACTTGATTAATATATATTTTGTTTTTAACGCCCAGACTTATGTCGATGCACTGAAATAAGCATCTTAAGTCTTAGGCAAGTGGCCTATGCATCTCACCCCATTCTATTGTTCGACAAACACAAGCAAGGTAAGCCTAGGGTTTTGGTGAGATGCTCAAAACTAGTCCTATGGGTGCATGTTCTCTAAGGATTTTGAACTAGTCTAAGGCTAAAAGTTTATTTAAACATCTAAAAATAGGAAGGTTTTAAAAACTGACACATGTTTGAACTTATGAGTTAAAAACAATCATCTTTGAAAATATTTCTGAAATTCAAAATTCCTAGGCTACCAAGATAGAACATAATCAATGCAGGTCTGAAATATCACTAGATAGATCCAAAATATTTTACAGGTAGTGTAGCTACAGAAGTGAGTCATAACTAGAGCTACTGAGATGAAGAAGGGGGTGGTCCAGATCCCAAGGATCGGAGAAGCGCCATCAGCTCAGTGTGTCGGGTCTCCCCGGCAGCTCGTAACTCGGCAACCTCTCGCCGTATGTCCCGATGAAAATCAGAGTTCTCCTGCTAGAGACTCGCCATAGCTCTCTCTAGTCCGGTCATACGGTCGGCTAGAGTGCGGGGAGCGTGACGTGGTGCTCGAGCTGGGGGCGGTGGTGGAGCCGGTGCGGCTTCCTCTGGAAACAGTGCAAGCATGAACTCGTCCCCTTGTTCGTCTGGATCAGGCTGGTGCTGTGCCCCCCTCCGCCAAGACATAGTCCCGTCATCCCTATCTACGTGGATACCAGCTAGGGAGAAGTTCCTAGCTACTATAACATCGAACTCGGTCATATAGGCAATGTCTCCTCTAGTGACATCAATGTGCAACGAGGACATATAGGCTGTCAGAATGTGACAGAATGACATGTGGACTCGTCTATCAGTCACGTATCCAGCCGAGTAGATAATGGTGGAGAAGATATGTAGGCTGATGTCAATATCTAACATATGACTCAGGGCATAGAGTAAAAATGAATGGAATGGGCGCATCACAGTGATGTCCCGAGTAGTCAGTGGTAAAATGCAAAGGACTAAGACCCTATAAAGAGCGTAGTCCTAGACTCGAAGTTCTACCGACCTAAACTGGGTCACAGTGGGATCTCGCTCTCCCCCAAAAAAATACGAATAAATCGTATCGAGAGTAATATGTGAGTAGGGATCTCCGAATGGTAGATCCCTGGGAGGATAGCACAAGAAAGGACAAGTAGATGGACGTAACTCTAAAAGCTCTCGGATAGTCGTAGGGAAAAATGTGATATCAGTACCCACTGCCCTTGTGGTATAGGTGAGATCGTCTACTTTCACTAGGTTATTGCAAAATTCAGCACACAAACTTATGTTTACTGGACTGGTACATTCGACAAAGTTCTTTAAGTTATAGTGGTTTATAACCTCTATAACGGAGGCACATGAACTTAGAAAGAACGATCTATCTATACAGTTAGTCCTAATGGCCTTATAAACGGTTGACTCAAACTTAATCCTTAGTTCATCTGTGGGAAACCTAGGGTCAGTGCTAGCATTAGAGGGTCCAGCACCAGTATTTGTTCGTTTCCTACTGTATATAAAAAAGATATTCTAAGAAAAAAATGAGAAGACAAATTCTAATAAATTTTCAGATAGGGGAAGAAGTTTTACCGAGGAGCCATCGACAAATATAGATCTGACGACCTCGGTTGAATCGCAGCAGCGTCTTCACCGCAAGAAAAATTTGATTTAAAATACTCTCGCACTGAGGTTCGGAGTGAACCTTGGCAAAAGTGAAGATTTTGTGGGGCAAGGGTTGGGGGCGCCCGTTGCCCCTTATTTATAGGGAGCTCCGGGCGCCCGGAGTTGATTTCCCGCCTTTTTTTTTTTTTTTTTATTTTTAACATTAAGATTTAGAGATTAGGTTTAAAATTAATTTTTAAGTTTTTAAAATTAAAATTTTGAAATTAATTTTTAAGTTTAAAATTAAAATTTTGAAATTAATTTTTAAGTTTAAAATTAAGATTTTGAAATTAATTTTTAAGTTTTTTTTTTAAAATTAAAATTTTGAAATTAATTTTTAAGTTTAAAATTAAAATTTTGAAATTAATTTTTAAGTTTGAAATTGAAAATTTGAAATTAATTTTAATTAAACAAATTTAAGCCTTATTCATCTCACCCGATCTATATTGTCAATCAGGGAATCCTATGATTTTGTGAGATAAAATTGGATTTTTAATTATGGAGTTTTGGTTTAACTTGTGTTAGGTTCAGATTTAGCTTTGGTCTCCACAAATAAGCAATCTTCGGATAAACTTCTAAGCTTGGTGAGTCACATGGACGTCATTAGTAGTAACCAACCTTTCGAGGTTTTCTGAATAGTCCTATCCACGGAGCTTAGTACTAAATCTTGGTCTAACTGGTTATAATTCATTTAAGGGTAGCTTCGGTCAGTTCCACTTGGCCAAATGCACCAGATTGAAACCATATCTTTCTAGACATGCGATGCCCAAGCTTCCCTAACGTACTATCATCCAAAAACTTCACCAGTACCATGATTCAAGTTAAACTTGGTCTCTTTTTAACTAATCCTAATTACCCTGCCGGGTTAGTTAATTTTGGAGGTGCCAGCTATTCTGGAGCCTCCCCCTAAATTATTGACCTTTAATTTAAATTTTCGTTTTAGGTTTGTGTCTGTTTCTTTTATCTGGTTTAATCGAGTTTATATAATATACTTTTTCTTTAGGTATATAATATTGATTAAGTCTTACTTGCGTGGTCAGACATGCTTTTGGAACTCAAGCTTGATTAGTTGATTTGTATTAAGTTATTAATGATTTAAAAGTTTTATTTGAGTTCGACTTGTATCTGAGTCCGGTTTTATTATTGTTGGTTGCTACTCGGAAAACCTAGAGGTTCCACTGTACAAAAATTTTGTACAAAGGTCTGAACCTTTTCCTAGCTACCATGTGTTTTTTTAAATTAAATTTTGGATCGCCTGCGGAACTTAACACGTTTGATCCAAAACTTAATCTATTCATTCTTTTAGGTTTTGACTTGGGTCTCCTGCGGAACTTAACACGTTCGACCCAAATCACCTTAAGTTATTAATTCCATTAAATATTAATTTCCATAATTGGTTCCCAGTACTGACGTGGCGAGGCATATGACCTTCTTGGATATGAGAGCAACCACCACCGACTAGACAAAACCTTTTATAGAAATCTAATATTTAATTTCCTAAAATAACTTTAGGTTAACCGAAAAGAACAATCAAATCACAAGGAAAAATAAAACAAAAGAACACAACATCGAAAAACATATTCGAAATACTAGAATCGTAAGCCTCTTGTATTTGGTATTATTTCCATAAATAACTAGCATGATGCGGAAAAGGAAAAACTACTAATTATACCTTCTAGAAAAACCTCTTGATCTTCTACCGTATTCCTCTTCTAACCTCGGACGTTTTGTGGGCAACGATCTTCCGAGATGAGAAACCACCAACCACCTTCTTCTCCTCCTAGCTAGGTTCGGCCACAAAAAAGCTTTACCAAGGATGAAGAACAAAACACCAACCAAGCTCCAAGTGACGCAAGCTTTCTCTCCTTCTTCTTCTTCTTCTCCAAGTAGTATCCGACCGTCACAAGAGCTCCAAGGGGAGAGAGAGGTTCGGCCACCACAAGAGGAAGAGAGGGAGAGGATGATGATGATGGCCGACCACACCAAGGAACAAAAGAGGGAGAGAAATAATAGAGGTTGTGTCTCATGAAGGCACCCCACCCCTTCTTTTATATTCCTTGGCCTAGGCAAATTAGGAAATTTAATTACAATAAAATTTCCTTAATTTCCTTGACATGATTTAATTGAGAAAAATAAAATAAAATTTCCCAATTTAATCTATATTGGCCGGCCACATCAAGGGGAAACAATTTAGACAAGTTTTAATCAACAAATTAAAACTTCCTAATTTGTTTCCGGAAATTTTAAAAAATAAAATTTCTCTTCAAAAATCTCTTCATGGTTGATAAAAGGAAATTTCTATAATTTTAATTTTACAACATGTGAATAATTTTTAAAGAGAAAATAAAATATCTCACCAATCTACAAATAAGGAAAGAGATCTCTTTCTTTAATCTTTTGTAGATCTTTTACAAGAGAGATATTTTAATTTTAATTCTCTTTAATAAATTATATCTTCCACATAATAAAAATTAAAATTAAAATCCTTTTTTAATTTAATATGGCCGGCCCCTCTAGCTTGGGTTCAAGCTAGGGCCGGCCACCCCAACTTATGCTTAGGCCGGCCCTAGCTTGGTTCCCAAGCTAGCTTGGCCGGCCCCCTTTAGGTGGGTATAGAAGGTGGGTATAGGTGGGTATAGTACTCTATAAATAAGAGGCTACGATAGGGACCGAGAGGAGGAATTGGTTTTGGTCTCCCGATAAAATTAAGCATCCCGTGTTCGCCCCGAACACACAACTTAATTTTATCAATAATAATTCATTCCACTAGAGAATTATTATTGAACTACCGCACCAATCTCAAATTACATTTTTGGGCTCCTTCTTATTATGAGTGTGTTAGTCTCCCTGTGTTTAAGATATCGAATGTCCACTAATTAAGTGAGTTACTGACAACTCATTTAATTAATATCTTAGTCCAAGAGTAGTACCACTCAACTTTATCGTCATGTCAGACTAAGTCCACCTGCAGGGTTTAACATGACAATCCTTATGAGCTCCTCTTGAGGACATTATCAACCTAGTATTTCTAGGACACAGTTTCCTTCTATAATCAACAACACACACTATAAGTGATACCATTTCCCAATTTATCGGGCTTATTGATTCATCGAACTAAATCTCACCCATTGATAAATTAAAGAAATAAATATCAAATATATGTGCTTGTTATTATATTAGGATTAAGAGCACACATTTCCATAATAACCGAGGTCTTCGTTTCTTTATAAAGTTAGTATAAAAGAAACGACCTCAAATGATCCTACTCAATACACTCTGAGTGTACTAGTGTAATTATACAGTCAAGATAAACTGATACCTAATTACACTACGACCTTCTAATGGTTTGTTCCTTTCCATTTTGGTCGCGAGCTACTGTTTATAATTTATAAGGTATTGATAATATCATCTTCTGTATGTGGCACCGCATACTATATTATCTACAATATAAATTAATTGAACAACTACAACTAAATGTAGACAATTTGACCAAATGTGATTCTTTATTCATAATGAATGTTTACAAAGCTTAGGCTTTCAGTATACACTCTAACAATCTCCCACTTATACTAATGACTAAGCTGCCATATCTTCTACCATACATCTGATTCCCATTCCCTCCACATGCCAATCGTCTGCTTGGTAAACTAGCATATAATCTCTAGTCCTTCTCAGGTACTTTAATATATGCTTTACCGCAGTCCAATGTCCTTGTCCAGGGTTACTCTGATATCTGCTGACCATGCCCACGACAAAACAAATATCAGGTCTCGTACATAGCATTGCATACATAAGGCTTCCTACAGCCGAGGCATAAGGAACTGCTTTCATGTCTTCTATCTCCTTTGATGTCTTAGGAGACATCTCTTTAGATAGAGCTATTCCATGCCTAAAAGGTAAGAAACCTTTCTTAGAATTCTGCATGCTAAAACGAGCAAGGATTGTATCTATATATGAAGCTTGGGACAGACACAACATTCTTTTCTTGCGATCCCTTATTACTTTGATCCCAAGAATGTGTGCACACTCTCCTAAGTCCTTCATATCAAATTGTTTGGACAACCATACCTTACGTCCGATAATACTTTGACATTGTTGCCAATTAACAAAATATCATCTACGTATAGTACAAGAAATACCACCACGCTTTCGTTACACTTCTTATATACACAAGACTCATCCGGACTTTGAATAAATCCATATGATGGATTACTTCATTAAACCAGATGTTCCAAGATCTTGAAGTTTGCTCACCATAAATGGACCGATTGAGCTTACACACTAGATGCTCTTTGCCTTTTCAATGAACCCTTCGGTTGCTTCATATGGATGTTTTCCTCAAGACTTCCATTAAGGAAAGTCTTGACATCCATTTGCCAAATCTCATAATCCATATGAGAATGGATAAGAGTATCCGGATAGACTTAAGCATGGCTACCTGGTGAAAAGGTTTCCTCATAATCGATTCCTCTTTCCGAGTGTACCCTTTCGCACAAGCCTAGCTTTGAAGGTTTCCATCTTCCCTCTTCCTCTTTTCCTTTTGTAGATCCACTTGCATCCAACGGCTTTTACACCATCGGTGGTTCTACAAGCTCCTGACCTTATTAGAGTACATAGACTCTATTTGAATTCATTGCCTTTTGCCAAGATGCATCTATATCTTGGAGTGCTTCATCATATGTCCGGGATCAGTTCATGTTTACCCGGATCAAGTCCAAGACTCTCCCAAAACATGAATCTCTCAGGTCCTTATAATCCTCCCACTACGACGAGGCATTGTTGTGTATCATGTGTAACACGTGTTGCAGCCTCTTGTGGTACTTCATCTTGTATTGTTGGTACTAAAGTAGACGTGTCCTCTTAGTTCTTCTAAAAAACTTTACTATCGGGCTTGTGATCCATTATATAGTCTTCTTCTAAAATCGGGCATTGGTGCTAACAATGACCTTCGGTCTTTAGGACTATAAAATAAACCACCTTCGCTCCTTTGGGATATCCTACAAACACGCGAACTTCTGACGGATTCTAACTTATCAAGATCTCGTTTCAGCACATGTGCTGGACTACCCCAAATCCGAATATGTCTTAGATTGGGTTTTCGCCCATTCCACAATTCTATGGGAGTAGAAGAAACTGATTTAGAAGGTACTAAGTTCAGAACATACACTGCTGTTTCCAGAGCATATCCCCAAAACGAATTTGGTAATTCTGAATAACTCATCATCGATCTAATCATCTCCATAAGAGTCCTATTCCTTCGTTCTGCTACACCATTCTGTTGGGGTGTTCCAGGTGCAGACAATTGGGATTGATTTCGAAACTCTCCTAAGAGGTATTCGCCACCACGATCAGATCGTAGTGTCTTGATACTTTTACCTAATCGTTTCTCCACATCAGCCTTGTATTCTTTGAACTTATCAAAGCACTCGGACTTGCGGTGCATTAGGTAAATATATCCGTATCTTGAATAATCATCTATAAAAGAGACAAAATATTCAAAACCACCTCTTGCCTGGACAGACATAGGACCACACAAATCAGAATGAACCAATTCCAATACTTCTTTGGCTCTATACCCCTTGGCCTTGAACGGCCTCTTGGTCATTTTACCTTCCAAGCAAGATTCACAAGTTGGAAAATTTTCCAACTCTACCGAACTCAAAAGTCAATCAGCTATAAGCCTCTGAATCCTACTTAAGTTAATATGACCAAGCCTTAGATGCTAAAGATATGCTTGGTTCATTTCCGAAGGTTCTTTTCTCTTATTAGAGTTAGAAGATGAGTTATAAATTTCCATGTTTTGCTTTGTGGAAGAAATTGGATTTAAAGTATACAAATTGCCAACCAATGCACTAGAACAGATAATCACTTTATTTCTTTTAATAACTACATCGTTACTGAAAGAAACTGAATATCCATCTAAAAACAGTTTAGAAACTGAAATTAAATTCTTTCTAAAACTGGATACATAAAGACAATTTCTTAAAACCAAATTTCTATTTCTACTAAAAGATAAATAGACATCTCCCACTGCAACAGCTGCCACCTTAGTAGCATTGCCCATGTAGACGGTAATCTCTCCTTCAGATAGTCGTCGGGTTTCCTGGAACCCCTGCAAGGAATTACAGACATGATCAGTGGCTCCCGTATCTACACACCAGGTGCTGGTAGATAACACCGCTAAACATGTTTCAACAACTAGAGCAAGAGATATACCTTTGTTTTGGTTCCTACGAGGACAGTCCGCCTTCCAATGTCCTGCCTGCTTGCAGATGAAGCACTTGCCCTTCGGCTTCTTCACTCCAGCTTTAAATCCCGTACTCTGAGATTTATTCACTTTCTTTGCTGAACCAGCTTGTTTCTTCTTCTTCTTTCCTCTCGGTTTAGAAGTAGAACCATTTTCAGCATAGTAAATTTGAGAATTATGACGAAATAATCCTTCTGCTCCTTGAAGTTCTGTCAGTAGTTCCGCTAATGAATAAGTCCTCTTATTCATATTATAGTTCAGACGGAACTGCTCAAAACTTCTAGGTAGCGTTTGGAGGATCATATCGATCTGGGTTTCCCCATCAATTTCTCCTCCAAGGATCTGTATCTCGTTCGGATAAGCCATCATCTTTAGGATATGATCCCTCACAGGAGTACCCTCTTGCATGGTGGCTGTCATTATCTTTCTCATGGCTTCTTGCCTAGAAGCCCTATCCTGATTACCAAAGAGTTCCTTGAGATTGTTCATAATATCATAAGCTGTTGGTAAATCTTGATGCTGATGTTGCAATACATTTGACATTGAAGCCAAAATGTAACACCGCGCCATCTCATCAGCTTTTACCCATTTCCTATGATATTCAATCTCCTCTTGAGTAGATTCACCAGTAAGTGCTTCAGGGCAAGCCTCAGTCAGTACAAATTTATAGTCTTCAGCAGTAAGAACAATGTCCAGGTTTCTTTTCCAATCTATGTAATTTGGTCCAGTAAGTCTATTCTGTTGAAGTATGATGGACAGTGGGTTGAAAGTCATCCTAAGAATCACAAATAACTTTTGGTCAGAACTCTAAATTTAGAATAATATTGATTCCTCAAACAATACTATTTTAAATTAACCAACACCTCAAAGCACCGTGAATTTTGTATGCCACGTTAGTGTGGACGTATACAAATTCAACATTTGTAAAAGGAGGGTTTTAACCCATTAATTTTATTATCTTGTCAACCTAACTTTTTGACAAATAAAATTAATAGTTGGTGTCTTTTGGTCACACAAATAATAGCAGTGACTCCGATGGGGAGGATACTATTAGATGTGTCTAAGTGTATACCATTACTTGACACTAAGTCCATTAATAAGATTATGCCCCTTCCGTTGGGGAAGATCACACGCTCTTAATTAACTTCCTATAGTCATCCAAAAATGGAAGTCTGTTCTAGTGATCCACAAACAAGCTCATCCGTTATGGAGGAAGACACTCAGAGCCAACGCGCAAGCTTGTTTGCATCACTTACAAACCAGTAATGGAGACCATGGGATTTATTTAAAATCCCTCTCCCACTTAGTTATTTATAAACGAGGAATTTTAACTATGCTAGCCTACTGGTCATGTATACTAACATGCACACACAGCACAATATAAAAGCAATAAATAGAAAATCTAATTTTCAACTATTATGACTTTTATCTATAGTTGTCCTCCGTGTGTTGTCATCCCAAGCTGCTGCCATATTTGGCCACCGCCACCGGGTCTAGCTGTCGCATTCATCTTGCTCCTAGTTCCGCTGCGCCTCTGGTCCTTAGAAGTTTCCACGCTTTGCAAGATTTGATCCGCGACATAAATAGAATTTTACATTTTTGATCCTATATTCCATAAAAGGAATGTACATGTATCTAGATCAAAAAATAAAATCCTAATAAAACTAAATACAGCTCCTGCTGTATTTTAATACAATCATGCACATGCATATAAATGCCCTTGACATGTCCAAGGGTCCAATCACACACATAATAACTAAAAGCCATAATAGTTGGATCCTGCATCCACAAAGTTAGCACATCCTACTATTAACCTGCCTAAATTATGTATGACATGTGCATAATTAAACTAATACCAAATACACAGAGGCAAAACCCTAGCTCTGATACCAATTATTGGTTGCTACTCGGAAAACCTAGAGGTTCCACTGTAAAAAAATTTTGTACAAAGGTCTGAACCTTTTCCTAGCTACCATGTGTTCTTTTAAATTAAATTTTGGATCGCCTGCGGAACTTAACACGTTTGATCCAAAACTTAATCTATTCGTTCTTTTAGGTTTTGACTTGGGTCTCCTGCGGAACTTAACACGTTCGATCCAAATCACCTTAAGTTATTAATTCCATTAAATATTAATTTCCATAATTGGTTCCCAGTACTGACGTGGCGAAGCACATGACCTTCTTGGATATAGGAGCAACCACCACCGACTAGACAAAACCTTTTATAGAAAGCTAATATTTAATTTCCTAAAATAACTTTAGGTTAACCGAAAAGAACAATCAAATCACAAGGAAAAATAAAACAAAAGAACACAACATCGAAAAACATATTCAAAATACTAGAATCGTAAGCCTCTTGTATTTGGTATTATTTCCATAAATAACTAGCATGATGCGGAAAAGGAAAAACTACTAGTTATACCTTCTAGAAAAACCTCTTGATCTTCTACCGTATTCCTCTTCTAACCTCGGACGTTGTGTGGGCAACGATCTTCCGAGATGAGAAACCACCAACCACCTTCTTCTCCTCCTAGCTAGGTTCGGCCACAAAAAAGCTTTACCAAGGATGAAGAACAAAACACCAACCAAGCTCCAAGTGACGCAAGCTTTCTCTCCTTCTTCTTCTTCTCCAAGTAGTATCCAGCCGCCGCAAGAGCTCCAAGGGGAGAGAGAGGTTCGGCCACCACAAGAGGAAGAGAGGGAGAGGATGATGATGATGGCTGGCCACACCAAGGAACAAAAGAGGGAGAGAAACAATAGAGGTTGTGTCTCATGAAGGCACCCCCACCCCTTCTTTTATATTCCTTGGCCTAGGCAAATTAGGAAATTTAATTACAATAAAATTTCCTTAATTTCCTTGACATGATTTAATTGAGAAAAATAAAATAAAATTTCCCAATTTAATCTATATTGGCCGGCCACATCAAGGGGAAACAATTTAGACAAGTTTTAATCAACAAATTAAAACTTCCTAATTTGTTTCCGGAAATTTTAAAAAATAAAATTTCTCTTCAAAAATCTCTTCATGGTTGATAAAAGGAAATTTCTATAATTTTAATTTTACAACATGTGAATAATTTTTAAAGAGAAAATAAAATATCTCACCAATCTACTAATAAGGAAAGAGATATCTTTCTTTAATCTTTTGTAGATCTTTTACAAGAGAGATATTTTAATTTTAATTCTCTTTAATAAATTATATCTTCCACATAATAAAAATTAAAATTAAAATCCTTTTATAATTTAATATGGCCGGCCCCTCTAGCTTGGGTTCAAGCTAGGGCCGGCCACCCCAACTTATGCTTAGGCCGGCCCTAGCTTGGTTCCCAAGCTAGCTTGGTTCCCAAGCTAGCTTGGCCGACCCCCTTTAGGTGGGTATAGAAGGTGGGTATAGGTGGGTATAGTACTCTATAAATAAGAGGCTACGATAGGGACCGAGAGAAGGAATTGGTTTTGGTCTCCCGATAAAATTAAGCATCCCGTGTTCGCCCCGAACACACAACTTAATTTTATCAATAATAATTCATTCCACTAGAGAACTATTATTGAACTACCGCACCAATCCCAAATTACATTTTTGGGCTCCTTCTTATTATGAGTGTGTTAGTCTCCCTTTGTTTAAGATATCAAATGTCCACTAATTAAGTGAGTTACTGACAACTCATTTAATTAATATCTTAGTCCAAGAGTAGTACCACTCAACTTTATCGTCATGTCGGACTAAGTCCACCTGTAGGGTTTAACATGACAATCCTTATGAGCTCCTCTTGAGGACATTATCAACCTAGTATCTCTAGGACACAGTTTCCTTCTATAATCAACAACACACACTATAAGTGATACCATTTCCCAATTTATCGGGCTTATTGATTCATCGAACTAAATCTCACCCATTGATAAATTAAAGAAATAAATATCAAATATATGTGCTTGTTATTATATTAGGATTAAGAGCACACACTTCCATAATAACAGAGGTCTTTGTTTCTTTATAAAGTCAGTATAAAAGAAACGACCTCAAATGATCCTACTCAATACACTCTGAGTGTACTAGTGTAATTATACAGTCAAGATAAACTGATACCTAATTACACTACGACCTTCTAATGGTTTGTTCCTTTCCATTTTGGTCGCGAGCTACTGTTTATAATTTATAAGGTACTGATAATATCATCTTCTGTATGTGGCACCACATACTATATTATCTACAATATAAATTAATTGAACAACTACAACTAAATGTAGACAATTTGACCAAATGTGATTCTTTATTCATAATGAATGTTTACAAAGGTTAGGCTTTCAGTATACACTCCAACAATTATAACATGCTTTTTGATTGTTCAGGATTAAGTCAAGATTTTTTGATCTTGTTGTAAATTTTTCTAGCATTTCTTTTAAATTGTTAATATCATTTTTTAATGATAAATTCTCCTCCTCAAGTGTTAGATCTTGAGTTGGATTTGAATTTTTGATTTGTTCCTTGAGGTTTTGATTTTCCTCAAGAAGTGATTTGTTTTCATTTTCTATTTTAATTAATTTACTATTTAAACAGGAAATAATTCTAAAATTTTTTTTGTTTAAATTAAAATATACCTCATTCGGGCCTTCGGAAACGAGTACGGACTCGTGGCTTGTTTCGAGTTCAGACCCGTCTTCATCTTCCGACTCGTCTTCTGTTTCAGCTTCGCGGGCCATCAGTGCAAGGTGGCTCTGATGTTTCTGCTCTTCTTCCTCAGATTCGTCCGAGGAGTCGTCCCACGTTGCTTCGAGGGCCTTCTTTTTGGTTGGCTTCGGTTTGTCGAACTTCAGTTTTGGGCATTCGTTCTTGTAGTGTCCCTTTTTATTGCAGCCGAAGCAAGTCACGTTCTTTTGTTCTGAGGGAGAACTGATCTTTTGAAGGTCCTTTTTGCTGAAGCTCCTTTTTCTCCTGGTGAACATTTTTCTTACCAAGTTCACCAGGTGTTCTTCGTCTTCGGAGTCTTAGTCGGAATCTTCTTCATATTCAGGCTTGTTCTTCTTTTCTTTGGAGGAACCTGCAAATAAACCTATACCCTTCTCGGCTCCCGCATTAGTTTGTTCATGTAATTCTAATTCACAGAAAAGCTCGTCTAATTTTAACTTAGAAAGATTTTTAGAAATTTTGTAGGCATCTATGATTGATGCCCACAAACTATTACGTGGAAAAGCATTTAATGCGTACCTTATTAAGTCTCTATTTTCCATCTGGTGGCCTATCGCATGAAGCCCGTTGAGGATGTCCTTGATCCTCGCGTGGAGCTGATTCGCCGTTTCACCTTCCTGCATTTTTATATTAAGAATTTTATTTAAAAGCAGGTCTCGTTTTGTTACCTTGGCGTCGCTCGTTCCCTCGTGCAGCTCGATCAATTTGTCCCACAGCTCTTTAGCGTTTTTGTGTGGACCGACTCTGTTCAGTTCTTCTCTTGTTAATCCGCACTGTAGAGTGCTGATTGCTTTATTTTCTGTTGACACATTTTTCTTCAAATCTGCTGTCCAGTCTTCAGGATCCAGTATATTCCCGGAGTTGTCCGCTGGAATTTTATAGGGTCTCGTAACGCTCATCCACTGGTCGAAGTCTGTTTTGAGGTAAACCTCCATGCGCTTCTTCCAGTACGGAAAATCGTCCCCGTTGAAGAGTGGAGGTCGTACTGTGCTGAATCCTTCTGTCTGAGACATTTTAGTCCTGCGCACAGAAGAAAGAAAAGAAAAAATCCCAAGACTTGGTCTTGGATTAGTAGTGCGGAAGAAGAAAAATAATAGAAGTATCTAAATTGGTGTTGCACCAATTTAGATTTAATTGCAACAAAAAAAATTCAAAGCAGGTAATAATACCAGTTTGAAATTAAACGTAAAACTGAAAACCGAAAAAAAATTAATTTTTCACCCCCTGTCTGATTGGTGGTTGCACCAAATCAGAGCGGTACTTGCTCTGATACCACTTGTTGGATCGTGAAACGTTGATAGAGGGGGGGTAAATATCGATTCGAAACAATCGCGTTAATAAGAGTTAAGCGCAGCGGAATAATAAAAAACTTAGGCAAACTGAACAAGGTGTTTTTTACTTCGTTCGGAGCCTGTGATGACTCCTACTCGAAGGCCCGTACTCCTTGAGTACTTTCGTTGGGCAATTCACTAGCAATTCGAAATACTATTACAAATTAAGGTACAGAAATGCTAATGGAAATAAATTGATACCGACAAGAAAATTAACCAAAGAAGAAGGAGCACTTTGTCGGGGCTTTGTTAGCGTCGCAGGAGCGTAGAGCAGCAGAGCAAGCAGTCGAAGAGTTCTCAGTTGTTTTTGAAGCTCCACCCCTGGGGCTTCTTTTATATGCTGCTCCGGGCGCCTGGATCCCTTCCGGGCACCCTGGTGCGACGTGGCAGGTCTAATCAGCGAACTCCACGTGGCGACGACTCGGCCTGAATAAAATTCACCTCCGGGCGCCCGGATCCCTTTCGGGCGCCCGGACCTCTGGGCGCCCGGATCCCTTCCGGGCGCCCGGACCTCCTATTTCCAGAAACTTCCTTTCCTGCAAAACAGAGTTAGTCCGAGGCAAATATATATTCTGCAAAACAGATTGTTAGTGTTAGAGTGTATACTAAAAGCCTAGCTTTTGGTATAAACATTTATCTAGAAATAAGAATCACATTGGTCAAATGACTACATTTATGATAAATGTAGTTGTTCAATTAATTTATATTGTAGATAACATGGTGTGTGGTGTCACACACAGAAGATCATGTTATCAGTACCTTATAAATTATAAACAGTAGCTCACGACCAAGATGGAAAGGAACAAACCATTGGAAGGTCGTAGTGTAATTAGGTATTAGTTTATCTTAACTATATAATTACACTAGTACACTTAAAGTGTATTGAGTAGGACCATTTGAGGTCATTTCTTTTATACTGACTTAATAAAGGAACAAATACCTCAGTTATTATGGAAGCGTGCGCTCTTAATCCTAATATAATAACAAGCACATATATGTGATATTTATTTCTTTAATTTATCAATGGGTGAGATTTAGTTCGATAAATCAATAAGCCCGATAAGTTGGGAAATGATATCACTTATAGTGTGTGTTGTTGATTATAGAAGGAAACTGTGTCCTAGTGATCTAGGTTGAGAATGTCCCCAAGAGGAGCTCATAAGGATTGTCATGTTAAACCCTGCAGGTGGACTTAGTCCGACATGACGATGAAGTTGAGTGGTACTACTCTTGGAGCTAGATATTAATTAAGCGAGTTGTCAGTAACTTACTTAATTAGTGGACATTTGTTATCTTAAACACAGGGAGACTAACACACTCATGATAAGAAGGAGCCCAAAATGTAATTTGGGATTGGTGCGGTAGTTCAATAATAGTTCTCTAGTGGAATGAATTATTATTGATAAAATTAAGTTGTGTGTTCGGGGCGAGCACGGGATGCTTAATTTTATCGGGAGACCAAAACCAATTCCTCCTCTCGGTCCCTATCGTAGCCTCTTAAATATAGAGTACTATACCCACCTATACCCACCTTCTTACCCATCCTATAGGGGCCGGCCAAGCTAGCTTGGAGACCAAGCTAGGGTCGGCCATGGGTATGTTCATGGGTGAATTCATGTGGCCGGCCCTATTAAATAAAAAGGAATTTTAAATTTTAAAATTTTTCTTATGTGGATAATATAATTTAAAAGAGAGTTTAAAATTTTAAATCCTTCCTTTTATAAGATTCTACAAAAGATTAAGAGAAGAGTTAAAATCTCTTTCCTTATTTGTAGATTAAAAGGTTGATTTTAATTTTGGTAAAAACTTTCCTTTTAATTATATTCATGATTTAAAAGAAAGTTTAAAAATTAAAAATTCTCTTTTATTAGTTTCTACAAAAGATTAAGAAAAGATTTAATATCTTTCCTTATTTGTAAATTGAAAGGAGATTTTAATTTTTAGAGATAACTTTACTTTTTGGAAATTATCCACATGTTTAAAAGAAAGATTTTAATTTATAAAATTTCTTTTTATTAACCAATCATGAAGGGATTAAAATTATTGGAGAAATTTTTATAAATTTCTAGAAACAAATTAGGAAGTTTTAATTTTTGTTTTAATTAAAACTCTCCTTGTTTTGGGGAGAAGAATGGCCGGCCATTATAATTTGAAAAGAGAAAAATATTTTAATTAAATAAATTTTCCTTTTCAATGGCAAAAGAATTAAGGAAGTTTTTATTAAATTTTCCTTATTTGCCAAGACCAAGGATTATAAAAGAGGGGGTAGAGGAGGCTTCAAGGTGAATGACTCTATTCTATTTTTCCTCTCTTTTCTCCTTGGGTGTTGCCGGCCCTTTCTTTCCTCTCCTCTCCTTTGTGTGGCCGAAACCTTCTCATGGTGGAGATAGCTTTGGTGGCCGGATCTAAGAAGGAGAAGAAGGAGAGAAAAGAAGCCTCTTTTCTAGCATCCCTTGGAGCATGGTGGTGGTGGCCGAACCTCTTCATCCTAGGAGAAGTTTTGATGGCCGAAACTTGTAAGGAAGAAGAAGGTGCTTGGTGGTTCTCATCTCGGAAGATCGTTGCCCACACAACGTCCGAGGTTAGAAGAGGAATACGGTAGAAGATCAAGAGGTCTTTCTAAAATGGTATAACTAGTAATTTTTCTTTCTGCATCATACTAGTTATTTTTGGAAATAATACTAAATACAAGAGGCATACGATTCTAGTGTTTCGAATTTGTTTTCGATATAGTGTTTCTTTGTTTTTTTCCTTGTGATTTGATTGTTCTTTTCGGTTGACCTAAAGTTATTTTAGGAAATTAAATATTAGCTTTCTATAAAAGGTTTTGTCTAGTCGGTGGTGGTTGCTCCCATATCCAAGAAGGCCGTGTGCCTCGCCACGTCAGTACTGGGAACCAATTATGGAAATTAATATTTAATGGAATTAATAACTTAAGGTGATTTGGGTCGAACATGTTAAGTTCCGCAGGAGACCCAAGTCAAAACCTAAAAGAACAAATAGATTAAGTTTTGGATCAAACGTGTTAAGTTCCGCAGGCGATCCAAAATTTAATTTAAAAGAACACATGGTAGCTAGGAAAAGGTTCAGACCTTTGTACAAAATTTTTGTACAGTGGAACCTCTAGGTTTTCCGAGTAGCAACCAACAGTTAGCACAACTAAAGGAATATGATTTAACAAGAAAAGAGTATGACTTAGATTCCGTCTTTCCGAGACCGGAATCTAGTCACGATCTCGACTTAGATATCCGAAATGGATCTAAGCCGGATCGACGCCTAGTATTCCCTTCCTGGGAACGCGTCCTCGCAGTCACTCCCCTCCAGTGACTTACCTCACTTACCTGCCAGACGTCCGGTCAGCCCGTCGACCCGTCTGGACTTCGTGACAGCTATCCGGTTAGCCCGTCGACCTAGATGGGCTTCGTGCCTAAGCGTCCGGTCAGCCCGTCGACCCGCTTGGACTTCGTGCCAGCTATCTGGTCAGCCCGTTGACCTAGCTGGGCTTCGTGCCAGACATCCGGTCAGCCCGTCGACTTGTCTGGACTTATCCTGCACACTCAATCAGAGTGTTAGATCAACAATAAACCTAACTTAACCTATTTGTCATTCATCAAAACCTGGGTTAAATCGATAGTGCTAACCGCACCAACAACAGTCTCCACAAAGCACATCACCGAGTATCTCCCAAGTAGATCACTATATATGGCCGGCCGGACGTAAGACAAGTGCTGGCCGGCCGGATGCCCGACAGGGAGTAAGGAGAAAAGGACAAAGGACATATTCTGACAGCGGGCATGCTTTATAATCCGGCCATACTCCAAATCTGACGACAAGGGGTTCCACTGTCCCATCAAAGACATGCTTGGACTGTAGCAGTATGGTGTCAGGTAAGCTTGCTGACAGGCCCTTACTGGGGTATGGGCTGAGGACACGTGTTTGCCTAGGTATGTGTGCCTGAGCTCCTCCCCATCTCTATATAAGGAGCTTTGCATTTCACCAGAGGTACGCATTCTACAATATTTAGAGCCACTTCTTTGTTGTCGAGCTTTGCCTGACTTGAGCGTCGGAGGATCGTCGCCGGGAACCCCTTCCCGGCCCGATTTATGTGCAGGTTCGCCGGAGCACCGTACGACTGGCTGGAGATCTACGTCAGCAGCTTGGAGAGCGCCACGTGCCCAGTGTTCATTGATTCAGTAATTCGGACAGGATCAATTTGGCGCCGTCTGTGGGAACGCTCCTGCATCCGATCGGAAGCAATGGACGAAGCTGGACGACAGCTCTCGGTGATGCTCTCCACAGAGGAGCTTGATGCTTTGATCGAGACAAGAGCCACCAAGCTTATGGAACAAAGACAAAAGTCACAAGCCGAGCGGGCGGAGCAGCAAGCGACATCAGCATCAGGCGGCCGAGCGGAAGCACCGCAAGCCACAGTTGCATTCCATTGGGCCCTATTCCGCACTCCTCCTGAAGCCGCAGCAACTAATCGGGATCAAGGATCTTCTTTGGATGAAATGCCAAGACGAGATAACAAAAAAGGGAAAGCCCCCCGAGCGGACGCCTCTCCCGAGCGGATCAATCGTCAATTTTCAGAGGCTATTCTACGAGACCCCCTGCCCATGCATTATGTGCCTCCAGCAATCGGTGAGTACAACGGAACCACCGATCCGGATGATCATTTGGGTAAGTTCTGTTAGAGTGTATACTAAAAGCCTAGCTTTTGGTATAAACATTTATCTAGAAATAAGAATCACATTGGTCAAATGTCTACATTTATGATAAATGTAGTTGTTCAATTAATTTATATTGTAGATAACATTGTGTGTGGTGTCACACACAGAAGATTATGTTATCGGTTTCCTTATAAATTATAAATAGTAGCTCACGACTAAGATGGAAAGGAACAAACCATTGGAAAGTCATAGTGTAATTAGGTATTAGTTTATCTTAACTATATAATTACACTAATACACTTAGAGTGTATTGAGTAGGACCATTTGAGGTCATTTCTTTTATACTGACTTTATAAAGAAACAAAGATCTCAGTTATTATGGAAGTGTGTGCTCTTAATCCTGATATAATAACAAGCATATATATTTGATATTTATTTCTTTAATTTATCAATGGGTGAGATTTAGTTCGATGAATCAATAAGCCCGATAAGTTGGGAAATGATATCACTTATAGTGTGTGTTGTTGATTATAAAAGGAAACTGTGTCCTAGAGATACTAGGTTGATAATGTCCTCAAGAGGAGCTCATAAGGATTGTCATGTTAAACCCTGCAGGTGGACTTAGTCCGACATGATAATAAGGTTGAGTGGTACTACTCTTGGACTAAGATATTAATTAAATGAGTTGTCAGTAACTCACTTAATTAGTGGACATTCGATATCTTAAACATAGGGAGACTAACACACTCATAATAAGAAGGAGCCCAAAATGTAATTTGGGATTGGTGCGGTAGTTCAATAATAGTTCTTTAGTGGAATGAATTATTATTGATGAAATTAAGTTGTGTGTTCGAAGCGAACACTTTATCGGGAGACCAAAACCAATTCCTCCTCTCGGTCCCTATCGTAGCCTCTTAATTATAGAGTACTATACCCACCTATACCCACCTTCTTACCCATCCTATAGGGGCCGGCCAAGCTAGCTTGGAGACCAAGCTAGGGCCGGCCATGGGTATGTTCATGGGTGAATTCATGTGGCCGGCCCTATTAAAATAAAAAGGAATTTTAAATTTAAAATTTTTCTTATGTGGATAATATAATTTAAAAGAGAGTTTAAAATTTTAAATCCTTCCTTTTATAAGATTCTACAAAAGATTAAGAGAAGAGTTAAAATCTCTTTCCTTATTTGTAGATTAAAAGGTTGATTTTAATTTTGGTAAAACTTTCCTTTTAATTATATTCATGATTTAAAGAAAGTTTAAAAATTAAAATTCTCTTTTATTAGTTTCTATAAAAGATTAAGAAAAGATTTAATATCTTTCCTTATTTGTAAATTGAAAGGAGATTTTAATTTTTAGAGATAACTTTACTTTTTGGAAATTATCCACATGTTTAAAAGAAAGATTTTAATTTATAAAATTTCTTTTTATTAACCAATCATGAAGGGATTAAAATTATTGGAGAAATTTTTATAAATTTCTAGAAAGAAATTAGGAAGTTTTAATTTTGTTTTAATTAAAACTCTCCTTGTTTTGGGGAGAAGAATGGCCGGCCATTATAATTTGAAAAGAGAAAAATATTTTAATTAAATAAATTTTCCTTTTCAATGGCAAAAGAATTAAGGAAGTTTTTATTAAATTTTCCTTATTTGCCAAGACCAAGGATTATAAAAGAGGGGTAGAGGAGGCTTCAAGGTGAATGACTCTATTCTATTTTTCTCTCTTTTTTCTCCTTGGGTGGCTGGCCCTTTCTTTCCTCTCCTCTCCTTTGTGTGGCCGAAACCTTCTCATGGTGGAGATAGCTTTGGTGGCCGGATCTAAGAAGGAGAAGAAGGAGAGAAAAGAAGCCTCTTTTCTAGCATCCCTTGGAGCATGGTGGTGGTGGCCGAACCTCTTCATCCTAGGAGAAGTTTTGATGGCCGAAACTTGTAAGGAAGAAGAAGGTGCTTGGTGGTTCTCATCTCGGAAGATCGTTGCCCACACAACGTCCGAGGTTAGAAGAGGAATACGGTAGAAGATCAAGAGGTCTTTCTAAAAGGTATAACTAGTAATTTTTCTTTCCGCATCATACTAGTTATTTTTGGAAATAATACTAAATACAAGAGGCATACGATTCTAGTGTTTCGAATTTGTTTTCGATATAGTGTTTCTTTGTTTTTTTCCTTGTGATTTGATTGTTCTTTTCGGTTGACCTAAAGTTATTTTAGGAAATTAAATATTAGCTTTCTATAAAAGGTTTTGTCTAGTCGGTGGTGGTTGCTCCCATATCCAAGAAGGCCATGTGCCTCGCCACGTCAGTACTGGGAACCAATTATGGAAATTAATATTTAATGGAATTAATAACTTAAGGTGATTTGGGTCGAACATGTTAAGTTCCGCAGGAGACCCAAGTCAAAACCTAAAAGAACAAATAGATTAAGTTTTGGATCAAACGTGTTAAGTTCCGCAGGCGATCCAAAATTTAATTTAAAAGAACACATGGTAGCTAGGAAAAGGTTCAGACCTTTGTACAAAATTTTTGTACAGTGGAACCTCTAGGTTTTCCGAGTAGCAACCAACAGTTAGCACAACTAAAGGAATATGATTTAACAAGAAAAGAGTATGACTTAGATTCCGTCTTTCCGAGACCGGAATCTAGTCACGATCTCGACTTAGATATCCGAAATGGATCTAAGCCGGATCGACGCCTAGTATTCCCTTCCTGGGAACGCGTCCTCGCAGTCACTCCCCTCCAGTGACTTACCTCACTTACCTGCCAGACGTCCGGTCAGCCCGTCGACCCGTCTGGACTTCGTGACAGCTATCCGGTTAGCCCGTCGACCTAGATGGGCTTCGTGCCTAAGCGTCCGGTCAGCCCGTCGACCCGCTTGGACTTCGTGCCAGCTATCTGGTCAGCCCGTTGACCTAGCTGGGCTTCGTGCCAGACATCCGGTCAGCCCGTCGACTTGTCTGGACTTATCCTGCACACTCAATCAGAGTGTTAGATCAACAATAAACCTAACTTAACCTATTTGTCATTCATCAAAACCTGGGTTAAATCGATAGTGCTAACCGCACCAACAACAGTCTCCACAAAGCACATCACCGAGTATCTCCCAAGTAGATCACTATATATGGCCGGCCGGACGTAAGGCAAGTGCTGGCCGGCCGAACGCCCGGCAGGGAGTAAGGAGAAAAGGACAAAGGACATATTCTGACAGCGGACATGCTTTATAATCCGGCCATACTCCAAATCTGACGACAAGGGGTTTCGCTGTCCCATCAAAGACATGCTTGGACTGTAGCAGTATGGTGTCAGGTAAGCTTGCTGACAGGCCCTTACTGGGTATGGGCTGAGGACACGTGTTTGCTTAGGTATGTGTGTCTGAGCTCCTCTCCAGCTCTATATAAGGAGCTTTGCATTTCACCAGAGGTACGCATTCTACAATATTTAGAGCCACTTCTTTGTTGTCGAGCTTTGCCTGACTTGAGCGTCGGAGGATCGTCGCCGGGAACCCCTTCCCGGCCCGATTTATGTGCAGGTTCGCCGGAGCACCGTACGACTGGCTGGAGATCTACGTCAGCAGCTTGGAGAGCGCCACGTGCCCAGTGTTCATTGATTCAGTAATTCGGACAGGATCAATTTGGCGCCGTCTGTGGGAACGCTCCTGCATCCGATCGGAAGCAATGGACGAAGCTGGACGACAGCTCTCGGTGATGCTCTCCACAGAGGAGCTTGATGCTTTGATCGAGACAAGAGCCACCAAGCTTATGGAACAAAGACAAAAGTCACAAGCCGAGCGGGCGGAGCAGCAAGCGACATCAGCATCAGGCGGCCGAGCGGAAGCACCGCAGGCCACAGTTGCATTCCATTGGGCCCTATTCCGCACTCCTCAAGCCGCAGCAACTAATCGGATCAAGGATCTTCTTTGGATGAAATGCCAAGACGAGATAACAAAAAAGGGAAAGCCCCCCGAGCGGACGCCTCTCCCGAGCGGATCAATCGTCAATTTTCAGAGGCTATTCTACGAGACCCCCTGCCCATGCATTATGTGCCTCCAGCAATCGGTGAGTACAACGGAACCACCGATCCGGATGATCATTTGGGTAAGTTCTGTTAGAGTGTATACTAAAAGCCTAGCTTTTGGTATAAACATTTATCTAGAAATAAGAATCACATTGGTCAAATGTCTACATTTATGATAAATGTAGTTGTTCAATTAATTTATATTGTAGATAACATTGTGTGTGGTGTCACACACAGAAGATTATGTTATCGGTTTCCTTATAAATTATAAATAGTAGCTCACGACTAAGATGGAAAGGAACAAACCATTGGAAAGTCGTAGTGTAATTAGGTATTAGTTTATCTTAACTATATAATTACACTAATACACTTAGAGTGTATTGAGTAGGACCATTTGAGGTCATTTCTTTTATACTGACTTTATAAAGAAACAAAGATCTCAGTTATTATGGAAGTGTGTGCTCTTAATCCTGATATAATAACAAGCATATATATTTGATATTTATTTCTTTAATTTATCAATGGGTGAGATTTAGTTCGATGAATCAATAAGCCCGATAAGTTGGGAAATGATATCACTTATAGTGTGTGTTGTTGATTATAAAAGGAAACTGTGTCCTAGAGATACTAGGTTGATAATGTCCTCAAGAGGAGCTCATAAGAATTGTCATGTTAAACCCTGCAGGTGGACTTAGTCCGACATGATAATAAGGTTGAGTGGTACTACTCTTGGACTAAGATATTAATTAAATGAGTTGTCAGTAACTCACTTAATTAGTGGACATTCGATATCTTAAACATAGGAGACTAACACACTCATAATAAGAAGGAGCCCAAAATGTAATTTGGGATTGGTGCGGTAGTTCAATAATAGTTCTTTAGTGGAATGAATTATTATTGATGAAATTAAGTTGTGTGTTCGGGGCGAACACGGGATGCTTAATTTCATCGGGAGACCAAAACCAATTCCTCCTCTCGGTCCCTATCGTAGCCTCTTAATTATAGAGTACTATACCCACCTATACCCACCTTCTTACCCATCCTATAGGGGCCGGCCAAGCTAGCTTGGAGACCAAGCTAGGGCCGGCCATGGGTATGTTCATGGGTGAATTCATGTGGCCGGCCCTATTAAAATAAAAAGGAATTTTAATTTTAAAATTTTTCTTATGTGGATAATATAATTTGAAAGAGAGTTTAAAATTTTAAATCCTTCCTTTTATAAGATTCTACAAAAGATTAAGAGAAGAGTTAAAATCTCTTTCCTTATTTGTAGATTAAAGGTTGATTTTAATTTTGGTAAAAACTTTCCTTTTAATTATATTCATGATTTAAAAGAAAGTTTAAAAATTAAAATTCTCTTTTATTAGTTTCTACAAAAGATTAAGAAAAGATTTAATATCTTTCCTTATTTGTAGATTGAAAGGAGATTTTAATTTTAGAGATAACTTTCCTTTTGGAAATTATCCACATGTTTAAAAGAAAGATTTTAATTTATAAAATTTCTTTTTATTAACCAATCATGAAGGATTAAAATTATTGGAGAAATTTTTATAAATTTCTAGAAACAAATTAGGAAGTTTTAATTTTGTTTTAATTAAAACTCTCCTTGTTTTGGGGAGAAGAGTGGTCGCCATTATAATTTGAAAAGAAAATTATTTTAATTAAATAAATTTTCCTTTTCAATGGCAAAAATTAAGGAAGTTTTATTAAAATTTCCTTATTTGCCAAGATCAAGGATTATAAAGAGAGGGTAGAGGAGGCTTCAAAGCTAACGACTCTATTCTATTTTCCTCTCTTTTCTCCTTGGGTGTGGACCCTTTCTTTCCTCTCCTCTCCTTTGTGTGGCGAAACCTTCTCATGGTGGAGATATCTTTGGTGGCGGATCTAAGAAGGAGAAAAGAAGCCTCTTTTCTAGCATCCCTTGGAGCATGGTGGTGGTGGCCGAACCTCTTTATCCTAGGAGAAGTTTTGATGGCCGAAACTTGTAAGGAAGAAGAAGGTGCTTGGTGGTTCTCATCTCGGAAGATCGTTGCCCACACAACGTCCGAGGTTAGAAGAGGAATACGGTAGAAGATCAAGAGGTCTTTCTAGAAGGTATAACTAGTAGTTTTTCCTTTTCCGCATCATACTAGTTATTTATGGAAATAATACCAAATACAAGAGGCTTACGATTCTAGTATTTCGAATATATTTTTCGATGTTGTGTTCTTTTGTTTTTTCTTTTCCTTGTGATTTGATTGTTCTTTTTGGTTAACCTAAAGTTATTTTAGGAAATTAAATATTATCTTTCCATAAAAGGTTTTGTCTAGTCGGTGGTGGTTGCTCCCATATCCAAGAAGGCCGTGTGCCTCGCCACGTCAGTACTGGGAACCAATTATGGAAATTAATATTTAATGGAATTAATAACTTAAGGTGATTTGGGTTGAACGTGTTAAGTTCCGCAGGAGACCCAAGTCAAAACCTAAAAGAACAAATAGATTAAGTTTTGGATCAAACGTGTAAAGTTCCGCAGGCGATCCAAAATTTAATTTAAAAGAACACATGGTAGCTAGGAAAAGGTTCAGATCTTTCTACAAAATTTTTGTACAGTGGAACCTCTAGGCTTTCCGAGTAGCAACCAACAATTGGTATCAGAGCTAGGGTTTAGCCTCTGTGTATTTGGTATTAGTTTAATTATGCACATGTCATACATAATTTAGGCAGGATAATAGTAGGATGTGCTAACTTTGTGGATGCAGGATCCAACTATTATGGCTTATAGTTTTATGTTTGTGATTGGACCCTTGGACATGTCAAGGGCATTTATATGTGTGTGCATGATTGTATTAAAATACAGCAGGAGCTGTATTTAGTTTTATTAGGATTTTATTTTTGATCTAGTTACATGTACATTCCTTTTATGGAATATAGGATCGATGGATGTAAATTTTATTTTATGTTCGATCTAATTTACATGTACATTCCTTCGAGGAATATAGGATCAAAATGTAAAATTCTATTTATGTCGCGGATCGAATCTTGCAAAGCGTGGAACCTTCTAAGGACCAGAGGCGCAGCGGAACTAGGAGCAAGATGGATGCGACAGCTAGACCCGGTGGCAGTGGCCAAATATGGCAGCAGCTTGGGATGACAACACACGGAGGACAACAAGAGATAAAAGCCATAATAGTTGAAAATTAGATTTTCTATTTATTGCTTTTATTTTGTGCTGTGTGTGCATGTTAGTTTACATATTTAGTAGGCTAGCATAGTTAAAATTCCTCATTTATAAATAACTAAGTGGGAGAGGGATTTTTAAGTAAATCCCATGGTCTCCATTACTGGTTTGTAAGTGATGCAAACAAGCTTGCGCGTTGGCTCTGAGTGCCTTCCTCCATAACTGATGAGCTTGTTTGTGGATCACTAGAACAGACTTCCATTTTTGGATGACTATAGGAAGTTAATTAAGAGCGTGTGATCTTCCCCAACGGAAGGGGCATAATCTTATTAATGGACTTAGTGTCAAGTAATGGTATACACTTAGACACATCTAATAGTATCCTCCCCATCGGAGTCACTGCTATTATTTGTGCGACCAAATGATACCAACTATTAATTTTATTTGTCAAAAAGTTAGGTTGACAAGATAATAAAATTAATGGGTTAAAACCCTCCTTTTACAAATGTTGAATTTGTATACGTCCACACTAACGTGGCATGCAAAATTCACGGTGTTTGAGGTGTTGGTGAATTTAAATAATATTGTTTGAGGAATCAATATTTTTTAAATTCAAAAGTTTTTGACCAAATATTTGATCAAAGACAGATCAACTATTAATTTTATTCGTCATAATAAAATTAATGGATAAAATCTCCTCTTTGATTTTGTATACGTCCACACTAACGTGGCATACAAAATTCATGGGGATTTTTTAAGGAGTTGATCTTGACCAAGTATTTTTGTGATTCTTAGGATTTAAATATTTGTCAATCCCCTAGTAGTCATACTATAGAAAAGGCTTAGTAGTCCCAATTGTAATGATTGGAAATATGACTTGGACATTAAGGTAGACTGTCTTCTTAGAACTAAGAACAACATAGGTGTAGGTAATTCATTAGTTGAAACATGTTTAGTGGTGTTATCTACCAGAACTTGGAGTGTAGATACAAGATGTCATTAGTCATGTCTGCAATTCATTGCAGGGTTCCAGGAAACCCGACAACTAAATAAAAGATAAATCACCGTCCACATGGGCACTACTGTAAAAGTGGTAGCTGTTGCAGTGGGAGATGTTTATCTTTTGATAAGAATAAAACATGGATTTTTGAGTAATTGTCTTTACGCACTAAGTTTAGAAAGAACTAGTTTTCAGTTTCTAAACTATTCAAAGAACTTGATATTCTGCCTCTTTAATAACAAAGTTGTTATTAAGAAAAAGAGGGAAGCTATCTGTTCTGGTACGTTGGTTGGCAATTTATAAATCCAATAACTCTCACGATGCAACAAATGGAAATTAGTAACACATCTTCTAACTTTAAGAGGAAGTAACCTTCGGAAATGAACCAATTATATCTTTGGCATCTAAAGCTAGGTTATATTAACTTGAGTAGGATTCATCGGTAGCTGATGAACTTTTGGGTTCATTAGTAGTGGAAATCTTTCCAACCTGCGAGTCTTACTTGGAAGGAAAAATAACCAAGAAGCTTTTAAGTCTAAGGGGTATGGAATCAAAGATATGTTGAAATTGGTTCATTCTGACTTGTGTGATCCTATGACTATCCAGACAAGAGGTAGTATTGAATATTTCGTCTATTTTATAGACAACTATTCAAGATACAAATAAATTTACTTAATGTACCACAAGACTAAGTACTTTGATTAGTTCAAAGAGTACTAGGCTGATGTGGAGAAACAAAAGTAAAAAGACACTATGGTGAGATCATAGTGGCAAGTACCTCTTGGGAGAATTTAGGAGTCACTTATCAGAAGTAGGGATTCAATCCCAACTAACTGCATCTGGTACACCCCAACAGAATGGTGTAGTAGAAAGAAGGTAAAGGACTCTTATGGAATAATTAGATAGATGATGAGTTATTCAGAGAATTACCAAGTTTGTTTTAAGGATAAAACTCTGAAAACGAAAGTGAACATAGTACATTCCAAGTTAGAACTCTCTACTCATATAGAATTGCTGAATAGGCGTAAGCCTATTTTGAAGCATATTCGGATTCGGGTAATCCAGCACATATGTTAAAGAGAGATAATGATAAGTTGGATAGGAGTTCACTTGTTTGTAAGTTATCCTAGATAAACAAAAGTAGGTTTATAGTCTTAAAAATCAGAAGGTCATTGTTAGCATCAATGACTGATTTTAAAAGGACTATATAATGAACCACGTGCTCATAAGTAAATTTGTTCTTAAGGAAATAATAAAAGACATGTCTAATCTAGTACCAACTATACAAGATGAGATACCACAAGAAAACTGCAACACGTATCACAAATGATACACAATTACAGAAAATGCCTTGTCGTAGTGGGAGGGTTGTTAAGCAACCTTAAAAGATTCATGTTTTGGGAGAGTTTTTGAACTCGATCCCTGAAGGACATGAACCTGATCTCCGGACATATGACGAAGCACTCCAAGATAAATATGCAACATCTTGGCAAAGAGTAATGAATAATAGAATTAGAATATATGTATTCTAATAAAATCTGGAAGCTTGTAGAACCACCAAGTGGTGTAAAAGCCTTTGGGTGTAAAAGGTCTATAATAGGAAAAGAGGGATAGACAAGGAGGTAGAAACCTTCAAAGCAAGGCTTGATGAAAAGGAAACTTTTTCATTGGTAGCCATGCTTAAGTCTATCCGATTCTTTTATCTATTTGGGATGTCAAGACAAGATTCCTTAATGGAAGTCTTGAAGAAAGCATCCATATAAAGCAACGGAAGGGTTCATTGCAAAGGGCTAAGAGCATCTTGTGTAAAGCTCAATCAGTCGACGGAGGCAAAGCTTCAAGGTCTTGGAACATCCGGTTTATCAAAGTAATTCAGACCTATGGATTTATTTAGTAACCGGATAAGTCTTGTGTATACAAAAGGTGTGATGGAAGCGTGGTGGTATTTCTTGTACTATACGTAGATAACATTTTTGGTAGTTGGAAACAATATCAAAATGTTGTCAGAAGTAAGGGTATGGTTGTCCAAACAATTCGATATGAAGGACTTGGGAGAATGTATATATTCTTGAGATCAAAGTAATAAGGGATCGCAAGGAAAGAATATTTTACTTATCCCAAGCTTCATACATCGGAAAAATCTTTGCTCGTTTTAAAGCATGCAAAACTCCAAGAAAGGTTTCTTACCTTTTCAGCATGGAGTAACTTTATCTAAAGATATGTCTCTGTAGACATCAAAGGAGATAAAGAAAATAAAGGTAGTTCTTTATGCTTCGGTTGTCGGAAGCCTAATGTATGCTATGCACGAGATCAGAAATCTGTTTTGCCAAGGGCATAGTTAGCAGATATCAAAGTAACCCAGGACAAGGACAGTGGACTGCAGTAAAGCATATATTGAAGTACCTTAGAGGCACTAGAGATTATATGCTAGCTTACAAGGCAGTTAATTTGGTCCTTGTGAGTTGCATGGATTTTGACTTCCAATCGGATAGGGACAATAATAAGTCAACCTCGGGGTTTTGTGTTTACTTTAGGAGGTAAAGTCATAACTATGGAAGAGTGATAAGCATAGGTATTTTTCTGGACTCCACCATAGAAGCTTAGTATATGGCAAGCCTCTGAGGTAGCCATAAAAGCTGAATGACTCAATAACCTCAAGATAGACTTAGATATGATTTCTGGTTTGTCCAAAGATTATTACAATTTATTGGAATAATGTTGGTGCAGTAGCAAACTCGAAGAAACCATAAGTCTATAAGGCAAGTAAACACAATAGAGCGCAAGTACCACCCAATATGAGAAATCGTATAAACGAGGAGAAGTTGTTGCCGCCTAGATTGCATCAGGTGATGACCTATAGATCCTTTCACTAAGGTCCTTAAGGCAAGAGCTTTTGATGGGCATGTTGAAGGGTTGGGAATCAGATGTATGGCAGCAGATATGACAGCTTAGTCTTTTAGTATAAGTGGGAGATTGTTAGAGTGTATACTAAAAGCCTAGCTTTTGGTATAAACATTTATCTAGAAATAAGAATCACATTGGTCAAATGTCTACATTTATGATAAATGTAGTTGTTCAATTAATTTATATTGTAGATAACATGGTGTGTGGTGTCACACACAGAAGATTATGTTATCGGTTTCCTTATAAATTATAAATAGTAGCTCACGACTAAGATGGAAAGGAACAAACCATTGGAAAGTCGTAGTGTAATTAGGTATTAGTTTATCTTAACTATATAATTACACTAATACACTTAGAGTGTATTGAGTAGGACCATTTGAGGTCATTTCTTTTATACTGACTTTATAAAGAAACAAAGATCTCGATTATTATGGAAGTGTGTGCTCTTAATCCTGATATAATAACAAGCATATATATTTGATATTTATTTCTTTAATTTATCAATGGGTGAGATTTAGTTCGATGAATCAATAAGCCCGATAAGTTGGGAAATTGTATCACTTATAGTGTGTGTTGTTGATTATAAAAGGAAACTGTGTCCTAGAGATACTAGGTTGATAATGTCCTCAAGAGGAGCTCATAAGGATTGTCATGTTAAACCCTGCAGGTGAACTTAGTCCGACATGATAATAAGGTTGAGTGGTACTACTCTTGGACTAAGATATTAATTAAATGAGTTGTCAGTAACTCACTTAATTAGTGGACATTCGATATCTTAAACACAGGGAGACTAACACACTCATAATAAGAAGGAGCCCAAAATGTAATTTGGAATTGGTGCGGTAGTTCAATAATAGTTCTTTAGTGGAATGAATTATTATTGATGAAATTAAGTTGTGTGTTCGGGGCGAACACGGGATGCTTAATTTCATCGGGAGACCAAAACCAATTCCTCCTCTCGGTCCCTATCGTAGCCTCTTAATTATAGAGTACTATACCCACCTATACCCACCTTCTTACCCATCCTATAGGGGCCGGCCAAGCTAGCTTGGAGACCAAGCTAGGGCCGGCCATGGGTATGTTCATGGGTGAATTCATGTGGCCGGCCCTATTAAAATAAAAAGGAATTTTAATTTTAAAATTTTTCTTATGTGGATAATATAATTTAAAAGAGTTTAAAAATTTAAATCTTTCCTTTTATAAAATTCTACAAAAGATTAAGAGAAGAGTTAAAATCTCTTTCCTTATTTGTAGATTAAAAGTTGATTTTAATTTTGGTAAAAACTTTCCTTTTAATTATATTCATGATTTAAAAGAAAGTTTAAAAATTAAAAATTCTCTTTTATTAGTTTCTACAAAAGATTAAGAAAAGATTTAATATCTTTCCTTATTTGTAGATTGAAAGGAGATTTTAATTTTTAGAGATAACTTTCCTTTTTGGAAATTATCCACATGTTTAAAAGAAAGATTTTAATTTATAAAATTTCTTTTTATTAACCAATCATGAAGGGATTAAAATTATTGGAGAAATTTTTATAAATTTCTAGAAACAAATTAGGAAGTTTTAATTTTTGTTTTAATTAAAACTCTCCTTGTTTTGGGGAGAAGAGTGGCCGGCCATTATAATTTGAAAAGAGAAAATTATTTTAATTAAATAAATTTTCCTTTTCAATGGCAAAAGAATTAAGGAAGTTTTTATTAAAATTTCCTTATTTGCCAAGATCAAGGATTATAAAAGAGAGGGTAGAGGAGGCTTCAAAGCTAACGACTCTATTCTATTTTTCCTCTCTTTTCTCCTTGGGTGTGGCCGACCCTTTCTTTCCTCTCCTCTCCTTTGTGTGGCCGAAACCTTCTCATGGTGGAGATATCTTTGGTGGCCGGATCTAAGAAGGAGAAAAAGGAGAGAAAAGAAGCCTCTTTTCTAGCATCCCTTGGAGCATGGTGGTGGTGGCCGAACCTCTTTATCCTAGGAGAAGTTTTGATGGCCGAAACTTGTAAGGAAGAAGAAGGTGCTTGGTGGTTCTCATCTCGGAAGATCGTTGCCCACACAACGTCCGAGGTTAGAAGAGGAATACGGTAGAAGATCAAGAGGTCTTTCTAGAAGGTATAACTAGTAGTTTTTCCTTTTCCGCATCATACTAGTTATTTATGGAAATAATACCAAATACAAGAGGCTTACGATTCTAGTATTTCAAATATGTTTTTCGATGTTGTGTTCTTTTGTTTTTTCTTTTCCTTGTGATTTGATTGTTCTTTTTGGTTAACCTAAAGTTATTTTAGGAAATTAAATATTATCTTTCCATAAAAGGTTTTGTCTAGTCGGTGGTGGTTGCTCCCATATCCAAGAAGGCCGTGTGCCTCGCCACGTCAGTACTGGGAACCAATTATGGAAATTAATATTTAATGGAATTAATAACTTAAGGTGATTTGGGTCGAACGTGTTAAGTTCCGCAGGAGACCCAAGTCAAAACCTAAAAGAACAAATAGATTAAGTTTTGGATCAAACGTGTAAAGTTCCGCAGGCGATCCAAAATTTAATTTAAAAGAACACATGGTAGCTAGGAAAAGGTTCAGATCTTTCTACAAAATTTTTGTACAGTGGAACCTCTAGGCTTTCCGAGTAGCAACCAACAAGTTCGACAACACGACCACTCTTCATCAGTACACAGATGGAGTGAAGTGTCGAGTTTTTCTTACCACCCTCTCGGGATCGGCCCAACGGTGGTTTTGGAGATTGCCGGACGGATCTATCTCAAGTTTCAAAGACTTCCGAACGGCCTTCCTCCACCACTTCGCAAGTAGTCGGCGCTATCAAAAAACCAGTGTTAGTCTGTTTGCCATCAAACAGGAAGCCCGCGAATCGCTCCGAGCCTACATCCAGCGGTTCAACAGAGTGGCCATGGATATTCCAATGGCCACCTCGGAGACCATGATGAATGCCTTCACACAAGGCCTCGTGGATGGGGATTTCTTCCGATCACTCATTCGGAAGCCGCCTCGAGACTACGACCACATGCACCGGGCCAACGAATACATCAACGTGGGGGAAGTCCAAGCGGCCCGAAAAAAAGAAACTCCAACCGAGCGGGCTCCTCCTGCCGAGCGCAAGCCACACGCTGCTCATCAGCCACCCAGAGGACCGAGGGCCGAAGCAATCCGCTCCCCCCATGCTAGGTCCCACGTGCAAGAGGTAGCTGTCGCGCGGCCCAAGCCAAAGAAGAAATGGACCCCAATGTTCTGCTCCTTCCATCGGACGGACACACATAACACCAGGGATTGCCGAAGTCTTCCTCTAATCGCCCACCCCGTTCCCAGTGGTGGCGGTCGTCGATCGCCATCAACCGACAGGCGACAGAGGCCTCGTGAAGCCGATCGGACGATAGCTGACAGGCGACAACAACAGACTCCCGAGCGGCATCGCTCTCCAAGGCGGGAGAATCTCCGGATGTCTAGGGAACGGCCCCGACCGTCCGCTCGGGAAGAAGAAAATAGAAGTAATACTTCCCGAGGCGAGATCAACATTATTGCTGGCGGGCCGACCGGAGGCGACTCTAACCGAACAAGGAAGGCGAGTGTCTGGCAGCTCCAGATCCATGCGGTCGGCTGTAGCCAGGAACGGGCAAGCGGACCTGAAATCAGTTTCGGGCCCAGGGACTTGGAAGGAGTTGAAGTCCCCCACGACGACGCTCTTCTCATCAAAGCGGTAATAGCCAATTACACAATACACCGCGTTTTTATTGACACAGGAAGCTCGGTCAACATCATGTTCAAAAAGGCCTTCGATCAACTACAAATTGACCGAGCCGAGCTGCTGCCCATGACAACCCCCCTTTACGGGTTTACGGGCAATGAAGTTCAGCCGGTCGGACAGATCCGGCTGGCCATATCGCTGGGAGAGGAGCCGCTCAGAAGGACGCGGACTGCAAACTTCGTCATAGTGGACTCTCCGTCGGCGTACAATGTCATATTGGGACGACCGGCTCTAAGTGAGTTCCGAGCGGCCGTCTCCACCTTCCACCAGAAAATCAAGTTCCCAGTAGAAGACAAGGTAGGAGAAGTACGAGGAGATCAACTAGCGGCTCGGAGATGCTACGTTGAGATGGTCCGAGCAGAATCCAATGCCGCTCGAAAAACGCCCCGGATCGAGGTGAACGCTATAACTGAAAAACCTCCCTCTTTGGTTTATGAAGAAAAAGAGGAAGTGCAGATTCACCCGACCCGATCGAAGGCCACAACGTTCATTGCGGCCGATCTGGAGGCCAACCAGAAAGAGGAAGTGATCAAATGCCTCTAGAGAAACCGTGATGTCTTCGTCTGGTCGACGCATGAGCTGCCCGAAATTTCACCGAGTATAGCGCAGCATGAGCTCCACGTCCGACCGGACGCTCGGCAGGTGAAGCAGAGAAAGAGGGACTTCAGCGCCGAACAGAATGCAATCATCCGGTCGGAGGTCGAGAAACTCTTGGAGGCCGGCCACATACGCGAGGTCCAGTTCCCTAGCTGGCTGGCGAACGTGGTACTAGTCTCCAAGCCAGACAATAAATGGAGAGTGTGCATCGATTTCCGGGACCTTAACAAGGCGTGCCCAAAAGATTTTTATCCTCTGCCCCGGATTGATCAGCTGGTGGATTCTACGGCCGGCTGCGAGTTGATATGCATGCTCGACGCATATTAAGGTTATCATCAAGTGCCGCTCGCCCGAGAAGACCAAGAAAAAGTCAGCTTCGTTACAGCCGACGACACCTATTGCTATAATGTGATGCCGTTCGGACTAAAGAACGCGGGAGCCACTTATCAGCGATTGATGAACAAAGTATTCAAAGAGCAGATCGGGCGAAATCTGGAAGTATACGTGGACGACATTCTCATCAAGTCCATCCGAGCGGCCGATCTCTTTGGAGACATGGAAGAGACTTTCAGAACGCTGAGGAGGTATGGAGTTAAGCTCAACTCCCAGAAATGTCTGTTCGGAGCCAAGGGCGGGCGTTTCTTGGGCTACATAGTGACCGAGCGGGGCATCGAAACAAATCCCATCAAAGTGAAAGCCTTACAAGATATGCCGCCTCCAAGAAATTTGAGGGAAGTGCAACGCTTGACCGGTCGGATAACTGCCCTGTCCAGATTCATCTCCAAGACTGCCGATCGGAGCCTGCCTTTTTTCAAAATCTTGCGCAAAGCCACCAAGTTTCACTGGGACGAAGAATGCGATCGGGCGTTCGAAGATCTGAAGACATATTTGAATTCTCTTCCGGTACTAGCCAAGCCAGCTGCGGGTGAGCCACTTTGTATCTACTTATCTTCAACCGAGCAAGCCGTCGGCTCGGCACTAGTAAGGGCGAGTGGAGAAGAGCCTGTATATTTTCTGAGCCATATTTTAAAAGATGCTGAATCTCGCTACACTGGGCTCGAGAAACTGGCTTTCGCTTTGGTCCTCGCCGCTCGGCGCCTCCGTCCCTATTTCTTGGCTCATACTATCATCGTCCGGACGAACAGCCCATTGGGAAGAGTGCTGTTGAATCCAGAAGCGTCCGGGCGGCTCATCAAATGGACAACGGAGTTGAGCGAATTTGATATTCAATACCAGCCCCGTTCGGCGATAAAGGCACAGTCCTTGGCAGATTTCGTCACCGAAGTACAAAGGCCAGAACCCGAAGCCATGTGGAAAATATTCGTGGACGGATCGTCCACTCGGCTCGGAAGCGGGATTGGCGTATTATTACTCCCTCCTCTAGAAGAAAAGATGCACTTGTCCGTCCGGCTGGATTATCGAGCTACAAATAACGAAGCGGAGTATGAGGCTCTTATAGCCGGCTTATAGGCTGCCCGGCATGTAGGGGCCAGACGGGTGACGCTACATTCAGACTCTCAATTGGCCGCTCAACAACTCTCAGGCTCTTTTGAAATCAACAACGCTCGGCTCAAGCTTTACGCTCAAGCCTTTGAGAAACTCAAGGCCGACTTCAGAGAGGTTATTATCCAGAAGATACCCCGAGCGGAGAACCAAGCGGCCGATGAGTTAGCCAAACTCGCAAGCTCAATAACGTCGGTCGCCATCCAACAGCCAGTTGAACAAGTATCTTTGGTGGCGCACGTCGACCGGATGGAGGGCCTCTCGTTCCCGAGCGACTGGCGGACACCCGTCATGGAGTTTCTCCGCTCGGGTGCTACACCATCCAATCGGGAAGCAGCCCAGCAATTAAGAAGGAGAGCCGGTCGGTTCACGCTTATTGGAGACCAGCTCTACAAGAAGGCCTTCTCCCGCCCACTGTTGAAATGCGTAAGCTCGGAAGACGCGACGTACATCCTCCAAGAAGTGCATCAAGGATCGTGCGGAGGGCATCCGGGCGGACGATCGCTGGCTAAGAAGATCCTGCTGGCCGGATACTTTTGGCCAACCCTGCAAGCAGACGCTGCTCGGACCGTGGCGACGTGCCTTTCTTGCCAGAAGTACCATAACTTCTCCCACCGACCGGCGGAGGAAATGAAGGCAGCTACCGTGTCATGCCCGTTCGACCAATGGGGAATGGATATCGTGGGTCCGTTTCCTATGGCGACCGGGCAGAGGAAATTTCTACTAGAGGCTGTCGATTATTTTTCCAAATGGGTGGAAGCCGAGCCACTGGCCAGGATCACCGAGCAGATGGTCAAGAAGTTTATTTGGCAACATATCATCTGCCGGTTCGGCATCCCCCGCAGACTCGTCTCCGACAATGGGCGGCAATTTGCGGGAAAGTTGCTCGAAGATTGGTGCAAAAGCTATGGCATCGAGCAACACTTCAAGTCCGTGGCGTATCCCCAAAGTAACGGTCAAGCCGAAGTAGCCAATCGGGAAATTCTTCGCATTTTGCGCGCTCAGCTCGACCATTTGGGAGGAAGCTGGGTGGATGAAGTGCCAGGCGTCCTATGGGCCATCCGAACGACCCCGAAGGAGGGCACGGGCATCACGTCGTTCCATCTGGTGTATGGCGGCGAAGCAGTTATTCCTATCGAAGTCGGCGTAGAGTCCGTCCGGATCCAGAGTTATGATGATGATAACGTCGAGCGGAGGAACATGGAGCTGGATCTGGTCGAAGAAGAGCGAGCTAAGGCGTCCGTCCGGCTGATGGCGTACCGGCAAAGAATGAAGCAGAATTACAACCGGCGCGTGATCCCTAGAGCATTCCAAGTTGGCGACCTTGTCTGGAAGAAAGTAAAGCTGGTCGGCGAGGTCGGAAAACTGGAAGCTCCCTGGGCAGGCCCCTTCAAAATTATCGAAAAGCTCCGCTCGGGCGCTTATTATTTGGAAGATGAAGACGGGCGGCAGCTGGATCGACTGTGGAGCGCGAATCATCTCCAGCCGTACCGAGCTGGGTAAGAGGTGCGCTGATGTAATTTTGCATACGTTTTGATCGCCTATGTACTTGTAATGTAGGCAGCAAAAATGATAAAAAGGATGACAAATAGCTTCGCCGAACGGCGGTGTTCAAATTAGCCTTAAAGGTCGTCGAGATCCGACGTTAAAAATCGAGAGACGAGCCGGCGTCTATAAACCCTTCGAGCGGAAGACCGTCGAGCTCTGACGTTAAAAATCGAGAGACGAGCCGGCGTCTATAAACCCTCCGAGCGGAAGACCGTCGAGCTCTAACGTTAAAAATCAAGAGACGAGCCGGCGTCTATAAACCCTTCGAGCGAAAGACCGTCGAGCTCCGACGTTAAAAATCGAGAGACGAGCCGGCGTCTATAAACCCTCCGAGCGGAAGACCGTCGAGCTCTGACGTTAAAAATCGAGAGACGAGCTGGCGTCTATAAACCCTCCGAGCGGAAGACCGTCGAGCTCCGATGTTAAAAATCGAGAGACAAGCCGGCGTCTATAAACCCTCCGAGCAGAAGAGGGCAATAAGGACGACAAGTGTCCAAGGAATTCTATTATCAAAGCGTCAATATCGTTCGACCGCTCCTGTATCCGATCCGCTCGGCTCTATACCCAAAGGTACTTCATTGGTATCTAGCCAACGATCTCTGCTAAGGGGAACGTTACATATTTAGCGAACGATCGACATCTAAGTGTGATAAAAGGCGGGCGGTCGGCACACAGATAAACTTCCATTAGAGATATCACATCAAAGAAACAGCAAGCAAAAGGAGATTACATTAAAGAAAATAAGGGCGAGCAGCCAAATTACAAAAAGGGGGTAGTTCATAGCCGAACGGTTAGATTACATTTAAGTTTCTACTCTAAATAATCATAAAGATCCTTGGGGATATTGTCAAGGAGTGCCACTTGATCTGCAGCCAGGATGGCGAAGGACTCGGGAAGTTGCCCCTTGGACTTCAAATATGCGGTGGTAGCGGTCATGGCGAGGTCAAAGGCAGTGTACATCCGCTCGCAAACCTTCTCTGAAAATTCGGGCGAGCGGATGTAATTCTGTCTCAGGGCGGTGACCCGGCTCGGCTCGACCTCTTGGTATTCTTTGAAGGCCAATTGAGACGCGTCGAGGGACTCCTGCAGAGTTTTCAGCTCGTCTATATGCTTCAGTGCGTCAGCCGAGCGGCCTGCTTTCTCGCCATCGAGCTGGTCCATCAACCCCTTTACTTTCTGCTCTAGGCCCCGAACCTCCACATTCTTTTTCTCCAGATCGGAGATGGCCGTGTTTTTGCGAGTAGTGGCCAGGGTTATTTTTGTGTCGAGCGATTTGACCTGTCGCTCGGACTCGGCCAAGGCGTGGGCCTGATCGGCCGACTTCTTCTGCTCGATCGCCAATAAATCTCGAGCTTTCTTCAGCTCCTTTTGTAGCTTGGCATACGAAGGGCCTTGAGAGCCGGACGGACCGCTAGCCGCCTTCAGTTGTCTTAATTCCTCGTCCACCATCGCCAGGCGGTTGGAGACAGCTATCTCCTCCACCCATCTCTGGCGAGAGAAAATTAGAAGTTGTTAGTGGCCGAGCGGAGATAATGCATACCAAACTTCGAAGAAAACGAACTTACCCCCGTGGCCTCCTGCATGTGGCTATTGGCCAAATTTCGGAGGGGGATCAGCGCGACGCGCGCCCGAGCGTCGGCCCACATCTCAGCTAGGGGCCCCTTCAAGGTGATGGTGTGCTCGGGCGCGGTTGGGCGGTCGGCCTCTGGCAGCAGCTCTTCAGTCGGGAGATGAAGAGTGACCCGTACAGTGCGGCCATGACCGGGGGTCGTCCGACCGGCGGTCGGAAGAGGATCAGAGACCGGCGCCGAAAACTGAGATCGGATAGTTGAACGTTGGACTGGTTAACGAGCGAGCGGAAGGGTGTTGACCGAAATAGCCTCAATAGGGGCTACCGGCTCGTCCCATTCAGAGGGCGTCCGGTCAGACGAAATAGCTTCGACCTCTGGAGCCTTGCCGCGAGCACGTGTAGTAGCTCGGGCGGACGGTTGAACGGCAGACGTAGCCGATCGGAGTGGAGTCTCCACTCGGCGCCTCTTCGAGCCGGGTTGTCCCTCTTCCCGAGCAGAACCTTCTTCTTGGACAGTTGGTCCTCCGCTGGGGGTGGCTCCGCTTACCACATTCTGCTGAGAGGCCTGAGCGGCCGACTCTTCATGAGTCCTGCTCTCCCCTTCATGCGAGCCGACCAGCTGGATGCCGAGCGCCTCCATCTCCTTTGCTGCCGCGGCTTCGAGCGCTGCCGCCTTTTTCTTCAAAATGTCGGCCATTACCGACTCCATGACGATGTTCGCTGCAAAGGAAAGAAGAGAAATCAGTTAGCAATCAAAGCATATGCCCAAGTAAAATTCTTATTGAAGCTGCTCGGAAGAGGAGTCCGTATGGGACTCAAGCCGAAGATATACATCACTCCTTCGTGCAGAAGCTTATTGATGTCAAGCCGCAGACCGGCTAGCATATTTGCAGCATGGAGGTAGTCCGGTCGGGTCTTGAACTTCTTTAGCTCAGGAGTGAGGGGTAGGTCGACCTGCCACTTGGTCCGAAAATTGGCCTGATCGGGCATACGAATATAGAAAAAATACTCCTTCCAATGTTTATTGGAAGAAGGCAGTTTATTAAAGAAGACTAAGCCGGGTCGAGCTTGGAACATGAAGGTGCCCGGCTCGGACTGCTTGGGGTAATAGAAATAATTAAAGACCTCCGATCGGAGGGGGATGTTGTGGATCTTGAACAAAACAACAACACCACAGTGAAGGCAAAAGGTGTTGGGTACTAGACTGCCGAGCGGAACACCAAAAAAGTTACAAACATCTACAATGAAGGGATGTACAGGGAAACGCAGACCGGCAGTAAACTGGTCGCGGAAGACACAGAAAGCTCCGTGCGGCGGCTTGTGTGGCCGAGCGGAGGGACCGGCTAACAGAAGTTCAAAATCACCGGGGATTTCAAAATTATTGGTCAGAATATCAAAGTCACGCCGATCGAATCGTGACTGCATGGTGGTGTACCAAGGGCCGAGGGATTGGTCTTCAGGATGAGAAGAACTAGCCATTATCTGAGCGGACGAAACCAAAAAAGATGAAGCAGAAGATAAAAGCAAAATGGCAACAGAATAGTGTCCCGAAGATGAAAACTTGGAAGGAAATGTAAAGAAAACACCGGAAGCAAAGAGGGAAAGAAAGAGAACCTTGCAACGAAGAGGAAGATTGAAGAAAAGAGCACCGGAGATTGCCGAAACCAGCAGAAGGAGATCGCCGGGGAACTGGAACGCGAGAAGTTGAAGGCACGCGAAAGCGGCGAAGAGAGAACGAAGCTTTTTATAGTGTGGAGCCCGAGCGGCCTCCACCGTTGGATCCAGGTCGCGAGAATCGGAGCACTCATCGCGCCGTTCATTTCGAACCGCCTCGATCCCATCTGGACACCATGCCGCCGCCATACGATGACGGCAGTATCGCCACATGGCATTCAACCACTGGAACGCATTTAATGCACGCGTGCTAGACCTTAATGATGAAGATTGGCGGAAAATTCGAAGAGATGCTGAGTAACGGTGGCGTTGACTGGCGTTTTGGCTACCCTTGGTTTCCGAGCGGATGGTTGTTGCAGCACGTCGTTCGGCTCAACTGACGGTCTAGTCAGTCGGACTAATCGCCTCCTTCGACTAGACTTGAAGAGGAGGCAAGTGATCCGGCGATAAGAAGAGGCCCCCCCCCCCCGCTAAGGGAAGTCAACGCCACGTGGAAGTCAAAGGGCCGAACGGTCGATCGGAGAAGAGGGGATCGGTCGGCCGACTAGAGAAGAGGAGACCGGTCGGCCGAGCGAGGTCCCAGCGGAGTCAAAGGCACCCGGCGGGGAGTTAGGGTTCCGACGCTCGTCGAACAGGATTGTAAGGCTGAGCGGATGGCACGCTCAGCCGAAGACATAAGGTAGCATACTGCTAACAGTCTCCACAAAGCACATCACCGAGTATCTCCCAAGTAGATAACTATATATGGCCGGCCGGACGTAAGGCAAGTGTCGGCCGGCCGGACGCCCGACAGGGAGTAAGGAGAAAAGGACAAAGGACATATTCTGACAGCGGGCATGCTTTATAATCCGTCCATACTCCAAATCTGACGACAAGGGGTTCCGCTGTCCCATCAAAGACATGCTTGAACTGTACCAGTATGGTGTCAGGTAAGCTTGCTGATAGGCCCTTACTGGGGTATGGGCTGAGGACACGTGTTTGCCTAGGTATGTGTGCCTGAGCTTCTCCCCAGCTCTATATAAGGAGCTTTGCATTTCACCAGAGGTACGCATTCTGCAATATTTGGAGCCACTTCTTTATTGTCGAGCTTTGCCTGACTTGAGCGTTGGAGGATCGTCGCCGGGAACCCCTTCCCGGCTCGATTTCTGTGCAGGTTCGCCGGAGCACCGTACGACTGGCCGGAGATCTACGTCAGCAGCTTGGAGAGCGCCACGTGCCTATCATTCGTTGATTCAGCGATTCGGACAGGATCACATACCCATGTGTCAATTTGATATCTCTATATCCATGACTTGTGAGATCCAAGTCATCAAGTTGACCTACATGCTAGTCTCATCACATTAACATTGTCCCTGAATGTTAATACTTGACTAGGAATGATTAAGAGTAGTGTTCTCTATATCATCTCATCGATTCAACCAATCGATTGATATAGATAAGAACCTTCTACTCAAGGACGCTATTATACTTAGTTATTTGACACCAATGCAAGAAAGTATAATAATCAAAACAAACGCCTTTATATACATAAGAATATAATACAATGAGTCCATACAACAATTATCATATGATTGGCTCTAGGGCTCTAACTAACATGTTCGTCCGATCCTTGTCTGTTATGCGCAAGGTTAAGAACTTCTGCACTCGGTTGGTTCTCTATGCTCGGTCAGTCATTCATGCCCGACCGAGCACTTGTATCCAATCGGTCTTTGCTTACCAAACTCATATGTCTAAGTGACCCTACCATGTCTCAGACCGCCTAAGATTAAACTTTTCTTACGTCGGGTTGATCCTTTATGTTGGACCGACCATTCATACCCGGTCGATCTTTTATATTTGGTCGGATCCTGCCTGCCGGTCTTATATGTTCTGCAGATCCACTGTACTCGGCCGGTCTATGGAGCTCTGCCGATCATGCCCCATCGGTCGAGGTTAATCGGTTTGGCATATATAAGCCTTCTCGCCCGGTCGACCCTCCCTCGGTTGGCCTTTGCCTGCCGAACTTATATGCTCGGTCGGTTTATTAAGTTCGACCGATCTCTATTTGCCATACATGTAGCGACCCCCTTATCGGGTCAGACCTTTTCTGGGCGGCTCCTCATCTTGCCCTTTTCAGTTTTCCTCGTCCTTGTTATCCCCTTTCCTTCTCCTACAAATGGTCCACTTATCATAACCCATATCACTAGCCTCCTCTTCAAGTTTAGTCGAAGGAGGTGTAGCCGACTGACTAGACCTAAGTCTATTTCTGACCTCTTTCTACCTTCGATGGCAACTCTGTGATAACTCTTACAATGATCTTGTGACATCTCTTACAGTGCTCCCGTGACTCCTTTTTACAGTGATCCCGTGACCTCTCCTACAGTGATCTCGTGAGCTCTCCTACAGCGATCTCGTGACTCCCTTTTTGGCATGTTAAATAGAGTTGTGCTATTGCTTCCTTCTACACCCATCTTCATTCCTCTTTGCTCCGTTTTACTCTATAGATTTGTCGAGACTCATGGCCTCAGATCTTTCCCTTTGGGATCAATTGTTGCAAGAGAAAGGGAAAACTTTGGCTGAGGCGATGTAGGCTCTAGATCGACATCGTTCCCTGCGTAGAGAACCGGAGTTGCTGTCGTCGGCAGCCCGGTCCCAAGCTTGATCCGAAACTTTTTTAAGGGACAAAGTTTATCGAGATCTAGAACACACGACTAAAGAGTTAAATGATTTGAAGGCTCGCCATGCTTCAGAGATAGCTGCGCTAACAAGGAAGGTCCATATAGACAATTTGCTAATATTACAACAATGACAAGAGTTAGATCGGCTGCAAGCTAAGGTGGATATTCTACAAGCCGAGTTGGATCAAATTAGGTCGGAGAGGACCCTTTAGTCACTTGTTTGTGAGGGGGAACCTCACAAACACCTGAAGACGGGGCCAACCTTTCCCTTCTTCCCAAGCTGCCATTCTACTTCCCGCTCCCATTTAGGTGCGGGAATACGATTTGATGTCTATAAATGACAGTGAAATTTCGTTGGACGCCATATCTCTCTATCCTTTCACAGTACCGGGCAAAATATTCCCTTCTCCTTACTTGATCAGGAATCGTTCAAATGAGTTTGATATACTTATGATGACCCAAGAACTATGTTTGTAAAATTACTGTTGATAATGTTAAGGTTTGATATTTGAGAAGGATGTGTAATGTAATGTGTTTGGTCACACACGAAATGAAAAAGCGGGCAATCCCTTGTATGTGATTAAATAACTCTTTGAGGCCCGTCCTGTTTACAAGATCGGGCGAACTTATGAATCGTTCAGATATCTGAATTCTTTTTAACATTATAATTTAATAATGATCCCCTCTATTTATTACACTTAGGAAACCAGACACTTTTTCAACATCTTTTTCTCACTAATTGGTCCTTCAACAGAAAAAGAACCTTAGTAGTGTGCGATATGGCGGGCTGATATGAGTATGATTTGCCTTGTTGTGTCTATTATAAATGCGTGCTTACCATTTCCTGACGCGCGTTTGATAATTTCTCTTTTCTGACGTAATAAGATGCACGCTTTTGTGAGGACGTCCTGTCGCATCTTTTCTTTGCGAGATCCACGGCTCTCCTCATGGGTGCTCTTTACATCCAACGGTGTTTCTTATTACTTGATATTTTTGAAGAACCCTAAACCCTTTACCTCTTCATCTTCTTCCTTACGCTCTTCGTCAAATTGTCTGGGTTTTTCGTATTCTCCACTGACCTCCTTTCCTTTCCTGTTTCTCCGTGTTGCTCCCTCTTCTTAAAACCTTAGTAAGTTGTTTTTTCTTGCATTCTTGCATTGTTTTATGACTGAAGTGTCCTTCTCGGCTTGGTATGTCTAAATTCGTTCTGTTTTTCGCAAATCTGATAGGTCCGCTCTTCATTCTTTATATGATATTCCGAAGACCTATCACATTACCATTCCTGATGCTAATGCTCTCCCTCACCTTCCCCCCAAGAATTATGTCACCTTTTTCAAATATCAACTAGTGGCGGGCTTGCATTTTCCTATTCCCCTTTTTTGGTAGAAATTAGCCAGTATTTTGACCTTCCCCTACAACAATTCGCCCCCAATACTTTTCACTATCTTTGTGGTTTGTACATGCTTTTCCATATTCACGACATTCCTCCAACTTTCCAAAATTTCTTCATGTTTTCATACCCAAAGAAATCAGATCTCAATGTCTTCCTATTTCAATCAAGACCTAAGATGACCTTTTTTGAGAAGATGCCCTCTTCCATTAAGGGATGAAAATCCTGTTTCTTTTTTGTGGAACTTCCAGAGCCTGCCCCTTGGTCTTCTTCCTGGAAATCTTCTCTACCCGCTCTTCCTAACATAAAAGAATTGCATAGACACCCTTCTTTTGTTACTTACTCCAAGAAGCTATCAGGTTTTCGTCTGTTCATTCATAAATGGATTCGCGATGATCTCCTCTATCTCTTCGGGTTAAGTCCTGTCAAGATAGAGCTTCATGGCTCCCTTGGTAAGTCTTTATTCACTTACCCCAACTCTTTTTTACTAGCTAAGATGTTTTTTGTTTTGTGTAGTGGACATTGTGTATGCAGCTGCGATCGATGATCAATTGTACCTATCAGAGGAATTAGTCGCCGCTAAGGAGCGAGAGCTTCTTGCTGCATTGGGTCAGTCCTCTTCGTCTGCAATCCCTATTGACATAGAGGGCGTTTCTGGCTCTCAAGATGTAGCTTTGGAAGGAGCTTCCGCCAATCTTCTTCCGTCGATGAGCCTATCTCTTTGTCAGCAATCCCTATTGCTGATCCTTGCTCCATCCCCGAAACAGAAATATGTTTCTCATTCTAGAGACCTTCCCCCTTCGGATGCTGCTCCTTCTTCTGCTGATCTTCCTCTCTCGACTCTTTATTCTTCCCTTGTTCCTTCTTTGTCTGCCACCCCAACAATTCCCAGTGGTAGCTCTTCACCTCCCTTTTTTATGAACATTCTTGAACAGATGACCTTACCCCTTCACAATGTGCCCTACGTTATCTACTGTCCCCCTTCACTTCAAACTTCTTTGTCTTCTACTTCTTCCATTACTGCTACCCAATCCATACTCTTGGGAGGGTCTTTCACCACAGCTAGGGAGGAGGTACACCGAGTATTCGAAGGCATTGACTACTCTGAAATGGTTGATAAATTCTCTCTGGAGGAGACGAAGGTACCTTTATTTTCCTCTACAATCCTATTCCATTACACGTCCACTTAATGCTCTTTATTTTACAGTGCTGGATATATAACATGAGTATAGCCCATTTGTTGCATACCCTAATCCAAGAGAATGAAGCTCTGAAGAAATAGGTTTCTGAGCTATCTCCTGATCAGGTGGACAAAAAACTAAAGGATTTGTCCACTCAATTGGAAAAAACTATCCAGTTGCTCAAGACGGAGACTGAGCAATCACAACAATATAAAGCTGACATAGAAAGTCTCCAGTCTCAACTACAATCAGCCAATGCTTGTGGTACTGAACTATCCTCCAAATTAGAAGAATAGACATATGAAGTTGATCAACTATCTTCCCAGTTGCAGTCACTAAAAGATACACATGCTACGGAATTAACCAATCAGTTATCTGCTTTGAACCTCAAAGAGACTGCTCTAAAGGCTGTACAGGAGGAACTAGCAAACTATAAGGCCAACGAAGACAACCGCTTCGAAGAGCGCAGAAAGGCCTACCTCAAATCCTCTGATTTCATTGTTCCGGTCTCCAACTTCTTCATAAATTCCATCAAGTTTGTGACAAAGGAAGGAATGGAGCAGCTAAAAGAATTGAAGTTATTGGTGGCAGATCCCCCCCAGCTTCCCCGACACGAGGAGGATAGTGAAAAATCGCCCTCCCAACTTCTTTCCACAACTATTGTAGTTATTGTTATGTTGTAGTCCTAATGTTTTACAGACTTTCTCTTGACTGATGAATTTTTGTTGATTGTTATTTTGAACTTGACAATGCTTAATTAATCATACTTTCTAAATGCCCTTTCATCTTCTTTATGTATAACTCTACGGGGATTGATTGAATGGTTGTGTTCTCATACATATGTAAATTAATATCCCGTTCAACTTATCCTGATAGCTTAGTCTCATCATGTATGACTATATAACTTAGCCTATATACACGTGTATGTGTTTTTCTCCTTTTTGGACATTTTGTGAGGAATAGGGTATATTCCGTGTATGCTCACCCAATCTCGAGTGATCTTATGCGTTTGTCCATATTTTTCCTCTTAAATATAGTTATTCTTTCTATACACGAAAGACAAGCGGGGTTGCCCGGGTCGGTCGTTTCTCGCCTGACGTATAATGGTAGGGCGAGCTTGTTAACTCGGACGACCTAGTCGAATGAGTTAGATGCCTACCTTTTCTTGGTGACTTAAGATGATCGGGTGAAAATATTCAACCGATCTACCCTTTATTTCATATATCCTATGACTCTAATCTCACCGAGATTTCAAAAGATTAATCATAACTTGCCTCGGGATCCCGTAACTTTTTCAGTTTGAACTTTGTACTTGGGGAATGTATTTATCACGGTTATCCAGGTAAGTATATCCTTTCTTGCATACCCAATATTCTACTTAGCCGCTTAATGGCTCGCTGTTAGTTTACCCTTTTCTCGCTCTAATGTTTATCCTTTTCGGTAATAGCGTCGAGGGTTTTAGAAGCAAACCAAAGGGGTTTATCCTGTCGTCTTCTTCCTTCGCTGCATTCATTCATTCTCTGTTCCATTAATGTTCTCCTTCCTCCCCTGATCCTTTGTTCACGATGACCTCTTCTTCTTCCCCCGCTGAGTGGTTCGTTAATTGCTCTTCTAGTGCCAGTGAGTCGGAAGTTTATGCAATGGATTTAAATTTTGGGTTCCCTTCCTATTTAGTCCTTCCTACTCCAGAGGACCGCCCTCATCTTCCTCCTCTAGGGAGTGTTGCTGTCTTTTGGGAACAAGCGATTTCTGGTTTTCGGCTTCCTCTCCATCCTTTCTTTATTGTTGTAAGTCAATATTTCAGTGTGCCCTTGAATCAGCTTATCCCTCGACCTTTTTCCATATTGTCTGACTTTATCACTGTTTCTCAGTTACTTGACTTTGCCCCGTCTCCTCGTTTGTTCCACCAATTTTTTGTTCTCCGTTAAGTAGAAGATAGCCTTTTTAAGTTTCAGAGTCGTTCCAAGGCTATCTTATTCAACAAAATCCTAGCAGAAGCAGAATGAAGACAAAAGTTCTTCTTTTTACGTCTACTTTCTCCTCCTCCATACCCTATCACTTGGCAATGAACTCTTTCCGTTCTTCCAAATCTCCAAGATGATACTGCCGACTTAACCTTTTATGCATCCATGTCAAAATTGAAAGGGGCTAAATTTTATTTGCCTACATTAATTGTTGAAAGCTTACTTTTTATCTTCGGGATAAGTCCTATAGACACAGAATTGGAGGCTCCTTTTGGTGAATTGCATACTCCTTGCTGTATTCATTTGCTACCCTTAACTTGTTTTCTCTAAAAACCTATGGTTTTTATCCTTTTCAATTGATGTCATTTTCCCAGCTCTGATGTACAAGAACACAGGGTTAACAAAACTAATTTTGGTTAGGCTAGGGGAAAAGTTATTAGGGAATCGTCATCTCAACTCGACCCCTTCGTCTCTCGGTTTGCTTCCCCCTCAAGATGCCCCTGTTGAGGAGCCTGAATCTTCCCAGGAGGAGAGTCCCTTCACTGCTCGGTGAGAGAGTACACTTGTTCCAAAGACTAGCTTGGCTCCGATCACTATTTATGAACTGGATCAAATTCCCATTGTTACTGATGAGATGTCTCATGAGAAGGGTAAGGAACCTATGCCTTATACTCGTATCCGTCCCAACATTGCTCTTAACATGATGCGACCAGGTTTATTGATTCCACCCATTCTTCCAGTTGTTCCTGCTTCTGGGGTAACTTCGGGCGTGTCGCTGTCTCCTTCGCCTTCTCAGACTTCTTCTCCTTCTTTTCCTGTAGTGAGAGCTAGAAGGACCCCTTGTAAAAGGTCCTCCAGTTCTATCTCTCAAGATGTGGCTATTAGTCCAACTGTTGATTCTGAGCCTTCTGTTTTACCTCCCACCATTCCTACTACTATACCAAGACCTCCTCTTTCTTCTAGCATTGGTCCCTCTTCCTCTCGTCCCAGTTTATCACTTTCTTCCTCCCCTCCGGGGTCTTTGCCTTCTCCTTCTATGGGGCCTTTAGCTTCGGCCCCTCCTCAAGTGCTTTTCAAGTTAGACCAAGGTCTTCCTTCTTTGTTGAGGAACAACTCTATTCCTTCTTCTATTGGCATCCTTCAGCTGAAGGACGCCATGGCTGACTCTTGGGTGCAATGCCAGAACTCTCTGAGAGGCAAAAATGTTTTTGATCAGGTTGATACTTACAATCGACAAGCCTTCGCTGTAAGTATTCCAGATATATTTTTATAGTTTATGTCCACTGATTCTAATTATATTATTATTGATCCTGTCTGGAAGCTGAGAAGACGAACCTGCCGGTGTGACGTGTCTGGAAGGTTGACCGCATCCCCATGACCCGGTTGATGATCTGTCCGCTGCGTTGACCAAGTCGTCTGAAGTCCTCCTCCGGTCAACTGTACCTGTATCCAGCGACCGAGTTCCCCCGGTCTCTGGTACCTCGGTGCTCGAGGCGAATCCCACAAATGTATGAGTATCCAGATAATAATAGAATAGTAATAAAATAAACAGATACCGAGTACGAGAACGTACCCTGGCCCAGGGGGGCGCCCTCGGATGGATGAGTGAGCTGGTCGTGGTGCTGATCGAGTCGTCGCGGTCGTGACAAGTAGATGGGTGTGAACCCGCTGAGAAGTCAAATCTAATGGTGGCAGCACGGAATCCGATGCAGCCTGGATCCGGAATACGGCATGTAGGCTGTGACACAACGGCTCGCAGGCCGATACGCGGCACGCAGGCCGGATAACACAGATAGCTCGTAATCATAAGAGAGATGCACAGAGTAAAACCCAACGACTCAATGGTCGGAACAACCTCGGCTCGATGGCCGAACCCGATCTCGGCGCGATGGCCGGAATAACCCAAATAGATCGAGCTGTGGCTATCTGGAAGGTGACGATATCCACTAAAGACGCGGTAGTAGATGCGAGAGGGGGAGGCTGCGGCTGTGGCCGCGGGAGAAGGTGGTCGCCGGAGGGTGGCGCCAGCTGGGAGCAGTGATGGCGGCTGCTGGAGATGTCGGCAGCGACATCTGTTGTCGCTGGAAGCCGTGACGACGGTATACGCCGGAAGTGGCGAAGCTAGATACCGAAGGCAGTGGTGTCGAACGCCGAAGACAGTGGCGACGGTGACAACTGCCGGGGGCGACAGCAGTGATGGGAAGCGTCGGCTGAAGATCTCTACAGGCGAGAGAAAACGAAAGCCGGCAACGCGAGGAGGAGGAGAAGAGGCTAGGCGATGGCGGCCGGCGATGGCCCCGACGAACAGTGCCCGATGGGGAGGAAGAAGACCTCCCTTCATCTCCGCTGGCGGCGGCCTCCTCAACCACGAGAAAAAACCCCCCTCCTGCTTGCCTTCATCACCAAGAAAAAGAACCTAAACGTCCAATTACCCAAAATGCCCTCCACTTTCCTCCTAATTTCTTCTCTGCCCCTTTCATATCCGGATCACAAGCCTCCCCTTCAAGTCTAGTCGAAGGAGACGTGAGTCCGACTGACTGGACAGTCTATCGCAAAGGATTGAACCACTTTCGATATCAGAGCCAAATCGCTGAACCAATAATATAATGTCGTTCGAGCGGTCACTATAATAGTGGTGTCGTAGGGGATGGTAACGCTATCGAGCAGACCAAGTCGGAAACTGGACCAATGCCAAGTGCGCAGCCGCGAAGATACCGACCGGACGATCGAAGCGCTGTCGATCGGATGGATAGATGCTAGACGAACGCTGTCGTGTGAGCGATCGAAATGACGCCGATCGGATGGATAGATGCTATACGGACGCTGTCGCGCGAGCGATCGAAATGACGCCGATCGGATGGATAGATGCCTGGCGGACGATGCCGCGTGTGCGATCGAAATGACGCCGATCGGATGGATAGATGCCTGGCGGACGATGCCGCGTGTGCGATCGAAATGACGCCGATCGGATGGATAGATGCTATACGGACGCTGTCGCGCGAGCGATCGATATGACGCTGATCGGATGGATAGATGCCGGGCGGACGATGCCGCGCGTGCGATCGAAATGACGTCGATCGGATGGATAGATGCCGGGCGGACGATGCCGCGCGTGCGATCGAAATGACGCCGATCGGATGGATAGGTGTCGGGCGGACGATGCCGCGCGTGCGATCGAAATGATGTCGATCGGTCGGATAAATGCCGAGCGGACGATACCGTGCGTGCGACCGGAATGATGTCGATCGGTCGGATAAATGCCGGGCGGACGATACCGCGTGTGCGACCGGAATGATGTCGACCGGAAGAATAGATACCTGGCCGCGACGATTGCTCGACCCCTAACGGGGGAGATAGATGATCATGCATCTGGTTTGTGACCAGTGAAGGTCGCTCAACCCCGAACGGGGGATATAGATATATGATGTGCTGGTCCGCTGAACTGGTCCGAAACCGGTGATGATCGCTTGAATATAATCCTCCCGGCCGATCGGCTCGGGGGTCTTCGCCATCGAGCCCCTGGCTCGTATATAATCCTCCCGGGTGCTCGGCTCGGGGGTCTTCGCCATCGAGCCCGTAGTAGCTACGGGCTCGTATATAATCCTCCCGGCTGCTCGGCTCGGGGGTCTTCCCCATCGAGCCCGTGGCTCGGATATAAACCTCCCGGCCGATCGGCTCGGGGGCCTTTGGCTTCGAGCCCGTGGCTCAGATATAAACCTCCCGGCTGATCGGCTCGGGGGCCTTCGGCTTCGAGCCTGTGGCTCGGATATAAACCTCCCGGCCGAACAGCTCGGGGGCCTTCGGCTTGTGGCTCGGATATAACCTACCCGGCCGAACGGCTCGGGCATTCGCTCCTAGGCAATAACCTCCCTCTATCATCCTGAACAGCGCAGGGTTTTGGTTTCCCATCCTGCCATAATAGTATGCAGCCCGGCCGAACGGCTCGGGGGCCTTCGGCTTCGAGCCTGTGGCTCGGATATAAACCTCCCGGCCGAACGGCTCGGGGGCCTTCGGCTTCGAGCCTGTGGCTCGGATATAAACCTCCCGGCCGAACGGCTCGGGGGCCTTCGGGTTCGAGTCTATGGCTCGGATATAAACCTCTTCGAGCCTGTGGCTCGGATATAAACCTCCGGCGATCGGCTCGGGGCCTTGCCGAGCACGTGGCTGGATATAAACCTCGGCGAGCGGCTCGGGGCCTTCTCGAGCGCTGGGCTCGGATATAATCCTCCCGGTCGAACGGCTCGGGGGTCTTCGCCATCGAGCCTGTGGCTCGGATATAAACCTCCCGGCCGAACGGCTCGGGGGCCTTCGTCTTCGAGCCTGTGGCTCGGATATAAACCTCCCGTCCGAACGGCTCGGGGGCCTTCAGTGATAACTCGACCCCGAACAGGGGAGAGAATATATGATATGCTGGTCCGTGCAGAGGTCTTCAACCCGGGAGGTTTATAGTCGCCGGCCCGACTGCGTCCTGACTCTTGGTCGGTCGCCCGGGAGGTTTATAGTCGCCGGCCCGACTGCGTCCCGACTCTTGGTCGGTCGCCCGGGAGGTTTATAGTCGCCGGTCCGACTCTCGATTTTTAACGACGGTGCTCGTCGGTCTCCAAGTGAGACTACACACCCGGCCGAACGGCTCGGGCCTTCGTCGTCGAGCGCTTGGCTCGGAAAACCATATACCCGGCCGACCGACTCGGGCCTTCACATCGAGCGCTTGGCTCGTATATAATCCTCCCCGAGGTAGTCTCGGCTAAAATGTACCTGGCCGAGCGGCTCAGGCCTTCGCTCCCTGAGGTAGAGTACTCAGCTATAATGTACCTGGCCGAGCGGCTCAGGCCTTCGCTCCCTGAGGTAGTACTCAGCTATAATGTACCTGGCCGAGCGGCTCAGGCCTTCGCTCCCTGAGGTAGTACTCAGCTATAATGTACCTGGCCGAGCGGCTCAGGCCTTCGCTCCCTGAGGAAGTACTCAGCTAAAATGTACCTGGCCGAGTGGCTCAGGCCTTCGCTCCCTGAGATAGTACTCAACTATAATGTACCTGGCCGAGCGGCTCAGGCCTTCGGGTTCGAGCCCCTGGCTCGGATATAAACCTCCCGGCCGAACGGCTCGGGGGCCTTCATTTTCGAGCCCCTGGCTCGGATATAAACTTCCCGGCCGATCGGCTCGGGGGCCTTCGCCGAGCCCAGCTTGATATAAACCTCCTACCGAGCGGCTCGGGGTTTGCCGAGCCGGTGGCTCGATAAACCTCCCGAAGCGGCTCGGGGCTCGCCTCTTGAGCCCATGGCTCGGATATAAACCTCGGCGAGCGGCCGGGGCCTTGCCGAGCCCCTGCTCGATATAAACCTCCCACCGTCGGTTCGGGGCCTTGGCTCGAAGAACTAGGTTATGAGGATAGCAGAACTCTCCGCGTCGTCCATCTTCACGTTCCGGATCGGGCGCTCCCACGACGACGCCAATTTGATCCGTCTGAAGCCGAGAAGACGATGCCGGTGTGACGTGTATGGAAGGTTGACCGCATCCCCATGACCCGTTGATGATCATCACGCTGACCAAGTCGTTCAAGTCCTCCTCGGTCAGTATGCAGATCCAATGACCGAGTTCCCCCGGTCTCTGGTACCTCGGTGCTCGAGGCGAATCCCACAAATGTATGAGTATCCAGATAATAATAGAATAGTAATAAAATAAACAGATACCGAGTACGAGAACGTACCCTGACCCAGGGGGGCGCCCTCGGATGGATGAGTGAGCTGGTCGTGGTGCTGATCAAGTCGTCGCGGTCGTGACAAGTAGATGGGTGTGAACCCGCTGAGAAGTCAAATCTAATGGTGGCGGCACGGAATCCGATGCAGCCTGGATCCGGAATGCGGCATGTAGGCTGTGACACAATGGCTCGCAGGCCGATACGCGGCACGCAGGCCGGATAACACAGATAGCTCGTAATCATAAGAGAGATGCACAGAGTAAAACCCAACGACTCAATGGTCGGAACAACCTCGGCTCGATGGCCGAACCCGATCTCGGCGCGATGGCCGGAATAACCCAAATAGTACTGAGCTGTGGCTATCTGGAAGGTGACGATATCCACTAAATACAGCGGTAGTAGACGCGGGAGGCCCCGGCAGCCGTCGGAGGAGACCTTGGCGCTCGCCGGGGGCGGCTACACCCGCTGGACGCGACGGCGGGAGGCGACGATAGCGGCGGGAGGCGCTGGAAGCCTCTGAAGGAAGCCTTGGCGTCTGCCTGAGGCGGCTTCGCCCGCTGGACTCGAAGTCGGCGACGCCTGCTAACTACAGTGTCCACCGGAAGTGGCTGTAGCGTGTGGAGATGGCGACAGGAGGTCCGCCGGCGGCGGAGACGACGTCACATGGGGGTTGTGCGTGAGATGGGAAGCAGCGGCCGAAGATCTCTACAGGCGAGAGAAAACGAAAGCCGGCAACGCGAGGAGGAGGAGAAGAGGCTAGGCGATGGCGGCCGGCGATGGCCCCGACGAACAGTGCCTGATGGGGAGGAAGAAGACCTCCCTTCATCTCCGCTAGCGGCGGCCTCCTCAACCACGAGAAAAAACCCCCCTCCTGCTTGCCTTCATCACCAAGAAAAAGAACCTAAACGTCCAATTACCCAAAATGCCCTCCACTTTCCTCCTAATTTCTTCTCTGCCCCTTTCATATCCGGATCAATTATATTCATCCAGTTTTTCGCCTCAAGTTTCTATATGGACAACTTGGCTGCTGGCCTAAAGAGGGAGAATAAAGAGTTGAAGAATCAATTAAGGGACCTAAAGGAAACCTCCTCTTCTCCGGGTAATGAGGTCATCCAACTCCAAGAGAAAGTAAGTTCTCAAGCCAATCTGATGCCCCTTTTGGAGAAGGATTTGCAGTAGCATCGCCAAATGTTAGGGGTTAAAGAAGAAGAGAAAAAGACTTTGGAGTTGCAAATACAGAGCCTATCCTCCTAGTTGAGTGTTGAAGTAGGCTAGAAAAATAAGGCTATTTCGGATGTTGTTCTCAGATCTTCTATCCTAGAACAATTTCAAACTTCCATCTCTAGATCTCCAGATTCAGCTCAAGTGTTGGCCTCTCAGAATTTTGAGCTATTACAGTTGCAAGAGAGATTGAAAGCTCAAGATTCAGAAATAGACTTCTTCACCAAGGAGTCAGAGCGTCTCAAAACTGAAAAGGCCAATTTCCAAGAGAAAGCGGAACGCCTTGAGTCAGAATTACAGACATATAAGGCGGGTGAAGAGGAAAGATGGGGAAACCATCGGTGAAAATACCTAATCTCACCTGAGTTCACGAATGAGTTCGTCAGTTACATTATGGGGACCTTAACTCATTCAGTTGATGGGATTCTGACACAATTACGAGAAGGAGGGTTCTTACCTCAAGAACCTCCTCCCCGATTCATACACTACCGGTGACTTAACAAGGAGCTACCCAAGGACCTTGTCAGCAATTTTAAGTAGAACTCTGGTGGACAAGTAAAACTATTTGTGTTGGATTCTTTTGAGACTATATTTGTGAAGCTTACCCACTGCTTCAAGTATACTTGTAGATGGATGAACATATGTTAATTAAAGCATGAAAAGAAAATTTTGTGAAGTAATTGGGTGCATGTAGTATGTTTCTGAATTATAAATGACTACTCAAGAGTTAAAACATACCAACTTGTCTTTGAAATTATTCTCATTTTACTCCATAACTTGGGGCTATTTTAATTGTAAATGTACTCTCGAGCGAATGTAAGAGAGTCATCACCTTGACATTTTTCAATCAGGAATATACTCCCGAATGAATTTGCATTAATATATGAAGGCCAGAAAGTTGATATATTTTGATCGAGCATATACTTCCAAGTGAATATAAGATAATACTTGAAATCCAGCGGATTAATAAATTCTGGTCAAGACTGTGCTCCCGAGCGAATTTGAAATCCAGCGGATTGATATATTCTGGTCGAAAATGTGCTCTTGAATTCCCGAAGATTGATATATTTCGGTCGAGAATGTACTTATGAGCAAATATTTCAGTCAGAAATGTTCGCCTGAGAGAATCGGAATTGATATATCTCGGTCAGGAATGGACTTCCGAGTAGGTATGAATTAATCTGAAAAGGTCGGGGTATCACTACATTTCAGTTAGGGATATCCTCTCAAGCGAGTTGACATTGATATGAGAAGGCAAGAATATTGTCACATTTAGGCCGAGCATATATTCCCGAATGAATATAGGATAATGCTTGAAATCTGGCAGATTGATATATTCTGGTTGAGACTGTGCTCTCGAGCGAATACGACATGATGTGAGGAGGCGCAAGTATTGATATATCTTGATCGGGCACGTACTCCTGAGCGAATTCGCATTGATGCAAGATGGACAGAGTATTGATATATCTCGGTCGAGCATGTAATCCCGAGTGAATTTGTATTGATGCAAGAAGGCCAGAGTATTGATATATCTCGGTCGAGCATTTAATCCCGAGCGAATTTACATTGATGTAAGATGGACAGAGTATTGATATATTTCGGTCGGGCATATAATCCCGAGTGAATTTGTATTGACGCAAGAAGGCCAGAGTATTGATATATCTCGGTCGGGCATGTAATCCCAAGCGAATTTGCATTGATGTAAGATGGACAGAGAATTGATATATCTCGGTCGGGCATGTAATCCCGAGCGAATTTGCATTGATGTAAGATGGACAGAGTATTGATATATCTCGGTCGGGCATGTAATCCCGAGCGAATTTGCATTGATGTAAGATTGACAGAGTATTGATATATCTCAGTCGGGCATGTAATCCCGAGCGAATTTGCATTGATGTAAGATGGACAGAGTATTGATATATCTCGGTCGGGCATGTAATCCCGAGCGAATTTGCATTGATGTAAGATGGACAGAGTATTGATATATCTCGGTCGGGCATGTAATCCCGAGCGAATTTGTATTGATGCAAGAAGGCTAGAGTATTGATATATCTCGGTCAGGCATGTAATCCGAGCCTGCGATAATGATATATTGAGGAAGATGAAATCTGATATATACCAGTTCTAGGCTTAGGGTTTCCGCCCATCCTCTAAGAAATGTAGCCGGATTTTCCTTAAAGCTTCCTGATTAATTGGGCTGAGCGGAGGAAGCCCGCTCGAACTTTGAGGGTTTAAAGTCTTCGGTTCCCCTTAAGGAAGCCAGATCAGTCACTCCCTAAGGTCCCCGATCGACTGTCGACGAGTGGAGGAAGCACGCTCGAATAACTTTGAGCGGAGGAGGCACGCTCGAATATCAATGGTTTAAAGTCTTCGGTTCCCCTCAAGGAAGCCAGACCGGTCACTCCTTAAGGTCCCCGATCGACTGTCGACGAGCGGAGGAAGCACGCTCGAATAACTTTGAGCGGAGGAGGCACACTAGAATATCAATGGTTTAAAGTCTCCGGTTCCCCTCAAGAAAGCTAGACCGATCATTCCTTAAGGTCCCCGATCGACGTCGGTGAGTGGAGGAAGCATTCTCGAATAACTTTGAGCGGAGGAGGCACACTCGAATATCAATGGTTTAAAGTCTCTGATTCCCCTCAAGGAAGCCAGACCGGTCACTCCTTAAGGTCCCTGATCGGCTATTGGCAAGCAGAGGGAGCATGATTGGATAGACTTGAGCGGAGGAAACACGCTCAAATAGCAATGAGCGGAGGAGGCACACTCAACTATTAAGAGTTTAAAGTTTCCGGTTCCCCTCAAGGAAGCCAAACCAATCACTCCTTAAGGTCCCCGATCGACTATTGCCGAGCGGAGGAAGCACACTCGAATAACCATGAGAGGAGGAAGCATGCTTGACTATCAAGGGGTTAAAGTCTCTGGTTCCCCTCAAGGAAGCTAGCCCGGTCATTTCTTAAGGTCCCCGATGGACTATTGCCGAGCGGAAGAAGCATGCTTAAATAACTTTGAGCAGAGGAGGCACGCTCGACTATCAATGGTTTAAAGTCTCCGGTTCCCTTTAAGGAAGCCAAACCAGTCATTCCTTAAGGTCCCTGATCGACCGTTGCCGAGCGGAGGAAGCACGCTTGAATAACTTTGAGCGAAGGAGGCATGCTCGACTATCAATGGTTTAAAGTCTCCGGTTCCCTTTAAGGAAGCTAGACCGGTCACTCCTTAAGGTCCTCAATCGACTGTTGTCGAGCGGAGGAAACACGCTCGAAAGAAGAATTGTTCGGTTCACATTATCAACGCAATGTATTGATTAAAGAGCATATGCCTGCTTCTTTTCATTATATCCAAAAATTAAATGGAATATATGGACAAATTACAGGCGTACTTGTTAGGCTATGTATGGTTGTAAGTGATTCACACTCCAGGGCCTCTCAAGATTTCTTTCTTCTGAGTCTTGGAGATAATAAGAGCCAGAAGCAAGTTTCTGTATAACTTTATATGGTCCTCCCCGTTGGGGCGCTAGTTTAGTAACATCTCCCACAGGTTTAACACGCTTCCATACTAAATCCCCTATTTGAAAGACTCGGGGGATACCTCTTTTGTTGTAGTTCTGTCTCATTCGCTGTCGATAAGATACAAGATGAGTTGTTGTCTTATCCCGAGCTTCTTCGATAAGATCAAGTTTCATAAGACGTCGACCATCATTATCTTCATCATAAAGCCGTCTCCGATCAGATTCTACCCCAACTTCAATGGGGACTACTGCTTCTCCCCCGTATACTAGTTGAAATGGAGTTATCCCTGTAGCTTCTCGAGGGGTGGTACGATAAGCCCATAGCACATTGGGTAACTCATCTATCAACTACCACCAACATGATCTAGTTTAGTCTTAAGTCCTCTGATGATTTCTCTATTGGCCACTTCTGCTTGCCCGTTACTCTGTGGATATGCTACAGAGGTGAATGCTTATGTAATGCCATATCCTACACACCATTCTCTGATGCTCTGTCTCTGGAATTGTCTCCCATTATCAGATATTAACTTATGGAGAATACTGAATCTGCAAATAATGTGTTGCCACAAGAATTTAATGACTGCATTCTCAGTAATTCTTGCTAACGGTTCAGCTTCCACCCATTTTGAGAAATATTCTACAGCTACCAATAGAAACCTTCTTTGAGCCATGGCAAGGAGGAATGAGCCTACTATATCCATACCTCATTGATCAAAAGGGCAAGAAACGATGGAAGCCTTAAACAACTGAGTGGGATGATGTGAGATATTTTGATGCTTTTGACAAGACATACATGTTCTTACGAGTTGAGTTGCATCTTCCTGTACAGTAGGCCAAAAATACCTGGCCAATAATATCTTATGTGTTAGAGTGTATACTAAAAGCCTAGCTTTTGGTATAAACATTTATCTAGAAATAAGAATCACATTGGTCAAATGTCTACATTTGTGATAGATGTAGTTGTTCAATTAATTTATATTGTAGATAACATGGTGTGTGGTGTCACACACAGAGGATCATGTTATCAGTACCTTATAAATTATAAACAGTAGCTCACGACCAAGATGGAAAGGAACAAACCATTTGAAGGTCGTAGTGTAATTAGGTATTAGTTTATCTTAACTATATAATTACACTAGTACACTTAGAGTGTATTGAGTAGGACCATTAGAGGTCGTTTCTTTTATACTGACTTTATAAAGAAACAAATACCTCAGTTATTATGGAAGTGTGTGCTCTTAATCCTAATATAATAACAAGCACATATATTTGATATTTATTTCTTTAATTTGTCAATGGGTGAGATTTAGTTCGATGAATCAATAAGCCCGATAAGTTGGGAAATGATATCACTTATAGTGTGTTGTTGATTATAGAAGGAAACTGTGTCCTAGAGATACTAGGTTGAGAATGTCCCCAAGAGGAGCTCAAAAGGATTGTCATGTTAAACCCTGCAGGTGGACTTAGTCCGACATGACGATGAAGTTGAGTGGTACTACTCTTGGAGCTAGATATTAATTAAGCGAGTTGTCAATAACTTACTTAATTAGTGGACATTTGTTATCTTAAACACAGGGAGACTAACACACTCATGATAAGAAGGAGCCCAAAATGTAATTTGGGATTGGTGCGGTAGTTCAATAATAGTTCTCTAGTGGAATGAATTATTATTGATAAAATTAAGTTGTGTGTTCGGGGCGAGCACGAGATGCTTAATTTTATCGGGAGACCAAAACCAATTCCTCCTCTCGGTCCCTATCGTAGCCTCTTAATTATAGAGTACTATATCCACCTATACCCACCTTCTTACCCATCTATAGGGGGGCCAAGCTAGCTTGGAGACCAAGCTAGGGCCGCCATGTTTTGGTTCATGGGTGAATTCTGGACGGCCCTAGCTTGAACTCAAGCTTAGGTGGTCGTCCTATTAAAATAAAAAGGAATTTTATTTTTAAAATTTTCTTATGTGGATAACATGATTTAAAGAGAGTTTAAAATTTAAATCTTTCCTTTTATAAGATTCTACAAAAGATTAAGAGAAGAGTTAAATCTCTTTCCTTATTTGTAGATTAAAAGGTTGATTTTAATTTTGGTAAAAACTTTCCTTTTAATCATGTTCATGATTTAAAAGAGAGTTTAAAAATTAAATATCTCTTTTATAAAGCTTCTACAAAGATTAAGAAAAAATTAGATATCTTTACTTATTTGTAGATTGGAAGAGATTTTAATTTTTAAAGATAACTTTCTTTTTAATCCACATGTTTAAAAGAAATATTTTAATTTATAAAATTTCCTTTTTATTGACCATCACGAAGGGAAAAATTTTTAGAGAAATTTTTTATAAAATTTCCGGAAACAAATTAGGAAAGTTTTAATTCTTGATTGAATTAAATTTCCTTTGCTTGGTTTAAAGTGGCCGGCCACATTGTTGATGAGGAAAAAAATTATTTTTAATTAAATAAATTTTCCTTATCAATGGAAAAAGAATTAAGGAAATTTTTATTTAAATTTCCTTATTTGCCAAGGCCAAGGATTATAAAAGAGAGGGTAGAGGTGCCTTCATGGAGAAGAACTCTATTATTTTTCCTCTCTTTTTCTTCCTTGGTGTGGCCGGCCATCCTCTCCTCTTTTCTTCTCTTTGATGGCGGAACCTCATCCTTCTTGTGGAGACTCATATGGTGGCCGGATCAAGTTTAGAGAAGAAGAAGAAGAAGGAGAGAAAGAAAGCTTTGTTTCTAGCATCCCTTGGAGCATGGTGGTGGTGGCCGAACCTCTTCATCCTAGAAGAAGTTTTGATGGCCGAAACTTGCAAGGAAGAAGAAGGTGCTTGGTGGTTCTCATCTCGGAAGATCGTTGCCCACACAACGTCCGAGGTTAGAAGAGGAATACGGTAGAAGATCAAGAGGTTTTTCTAAAAGGTATAACTAGTAATTTTTCTTTCCGCATCATACTAATTATTTTTGGAAATAATACTAAATACAAGAGGCATATGATTCTAGAGTTTCGAATTTGTTTTCGATATAGTATTCTTTTGTTTTTCTTTTCCTTGTGATTTGATTGTTCTTTTCGGTTAACCTAAAGTTATTTTAGGAAATTAAATATTAGCTTTCTATAAAAGGTTTTGTCTAGTCGGTGGTGGTTGCTCCCATATCCAAGAAGGCCATGTGCCTCACCACGTCAGTACTGGGAACCGATTATGGAAATTAATATTTAATGGAATTAATAACTTAAGGTTACTTGGGTCGAACGTGTTAAGTTCCGCAGGAGATCCAAGTCAAAACCTAAAAGAACAAATAGATTAAGTTTTGGATCAAACGTGTTAAGTTCCGCAGGCGATCCAAAATTTAATTTAAAAGAACACATGGTAGCTAGGAAAAGGTTCAGACCTTTATACAAAATTTTTGTACAGTGGAACCTCTAGGCTTTTCGAGTAGCAACCAACATTATGTGCTAAAGATCTTCCCCCAATATGACTACCACACGAACCTTAATGAACCTCCTATAAAATATATTGCATATCTTCTGGTCCAATGAATTTGAGTAAGGGATTAGAAAAAGCCCTTTTGTAAAGCTGATCCCCTATCAAAGTATATCGGGTGGCTTTCTTCTTAAAAACTCTAGCTTGCACTACATCTGCTGATAAGACACCCTATTGTAAAATTGATATGATTGGCGCTCTCCAATTGCCTTGTATTTCTATGTTAGCTTGTCTCTCAATACAAGACACCAATACTGTTTGTTCCACTGGTCAGTCTAGGTTCCAAGGTATTATTGCTAACGCAAGCTTTGCTAGTTCATCTGCCACTTGATTCTCTGATCGGGGAATCTTTTGTATATTTATCTCTTGGAATGTAGCTTTCAATTTATCAAAAGCTTCTGCATATAACTTGAGCTGACTACTACTAATCTCAAAGTTGTCCGATAATTGTTGCGTTGCCAGCTGAGAATCAGAATAAATCCATACCCGAGCAGCTCCCACATGCCGAGCTGCTTGTAAGCCAGCTATGAATGCTTCATATTCTGCTTCATTATTGGTGGCTCTGTAATATAGCCGAATAGAAAGTTGAACCAGATCCTCTCTTGGAGATATAAGAAGAATACCAATACCACTACCTTGTCTAGTAGAAGACCCATCTACATAAATTTTCCAAGTCCCTTCTTCTTCGGGACCTTGCACTTCTATTATAAAATCTGTCAGAGCTTGTACTTTAATTGCCGAACGAGGCTGATACTGTATGTCATATTCACTGAGCTTGGTCGTCCACTTGATCAATCGCCCGGATGCTTCTGGATTAAGGAGCACTCGGTCGAGAGTGCTATTAGTTAATACTATGATTGCGTGCGATAAGAAGTAAGGACGCAATCTTCTAGATGTCAAGACCAAGGCAAAAGTTAATTTCTCAAGTGTAGTATATCTACATTCGGCTCCTTTCAATAGATGACTTGAAAAATACACGGGTTGTTGTTCCTTACCCTCCTGTCTCACCAGTACTGAGCCTACAACATGCTCATTTGTTGAAAGATAAACCCATAAGGTTTCTCCTACTACAGGCTTAGCTAACACAGGTAGGGTTGACAAGTAATATTTTAATTCTCGAAATACGTTGTCACATTCTTCATCCCACTGGAATTTATTGGCATTCCAAAGTATCTTGAAGAAGTGAAAACTTCGGTCGGCTGATCGAGAGATGAAGCGGGATAACGCAGTGATTCGCCTGGTTAGTCTTTGAGCTTCTTTCATATTGCGTGGGGGCTCCGTATCCTGGATTGCTTGAACTTTGTTGGGATTTGCCTCTATCCCTCGCTCTGTCACCATATAGACCAGGAATTTACCACCTCTAGCCCCAAACAAGTACTTGCTAGGATTGAGCTTGAGTCTGTATTGTCTTAAGGTTCGGCAGGTTTCCTCTATATCTCTGCACAAATCAATAGCCTAAGGAGATTTAATCAAAATGTCATCTACATACACTTCCATATTTCTTCCTATCTGTTTCCGAAAGACTTTGTTCATGAGCCTCTGATAGGTTGCCCCTGCATTCTTTAGTCCGAAAGGCATAGCCTTGTAACAATAGGTACCTTCAGCTGTAATAAAACTAACCTTTTCCTGGTCGTCCTTAGCAAGAGGTACTTGATGATAGCCCTGGTAGGCATCCAACATACAAATGTACTCGCATCCGGCGGTAGAGTCCACCACTTGATTAATGCGCGATAGAGGATAGTAATCCTTTGGGCAAGCTTTGTTGAGGTCCCAAAAGTCAATACACACTCTCCACATATTCCCTGTTTTAGGTACCAGGACGACGTTGGCTAACCAACTAGGAAATTGTACCTCCCGAATATATCCCGCCTCCAGTAGTTTATCCACTTCTTCCTTGATGATTTGGTTCTGGTCAGCCCCAAAGTCTCTTTTCTTATGCTTGACAGACCTAGCATCAGGATAAACATGTAATGAATATTCCATTACTAGAGGAGAAATACCTGTGACCTCCTTGGGAGTCCATGCGAACACATCGCTATTCTGGCTCAACTCAGTCTTGAGCGGAAGGTCTAGGTTGGCCGCTACATAAGTTATAGCTTCTGGTCGCTCGGCCTGTATTTGCACCTCCTCCTTTTCTTCGTATATCAAATTGGGTGGTTTCTCCTGGATAGCATTAACTTCTATCCTCTGAGCTTTGCGAGCGACATTAACCTCTGTTCGAATGATTTCCACATAGCATTTTCGTGCGAGTAATTGATCTCCATGGACTTCTCCCATTTGGCCATCAACGGGGAACTTCACCTTTTGAAAGAAAGTAGAAACGACCGTCCGAAACTCGTTCAAGGCCGGCCGACCCAATATAACGTTATATGCAGAAGGTGCACCCACCACCATGAAATAAAATCTCCTGGTTCTCATTAGGGGCTCCTACCCTAGAGAGATGGCTAGTTTTATCTGACCGAGTGGTTGAACTTCATTGTTCGTGAAATCATAAAGAGGAGTTACCATGGGTTGGAGCTCGCTCGGATCTATCTACAACTGGTCAAAAGCTTTTTTGAAAATAATATTGACAGAGCTACCAGTATCAATAAAAGTACGGGAAATATTATAGTTAGCTATGACAACTTTTATTATCAAAGCGTCATCATGAGGTACTTCTACCCCCTCTAGATCTTTAGAGTCAAAACTGATCTCTGGCCCCGCTGCTTTTTCTGTGTTGCATCCAACTGCATGATCTGCAGTCGCCGAGCGTGTGCCTTTCTCGCCCGATTCGAATCGCCATCAGTAGGCCCACCCGTTATCATATTAATATTTCCTCGAGCGACATTCCTCCGATTTTCTTCCTGTCGAGCAATCGCTATCTCGGGCTGTGCTGGTTCGTGCGGCCAGGATGGCTCGCCCGGCAGTTGTAATGCCCCCTGTTGTGTCTTAGTCACCTGATATTCCCGCTTAGGTGGACTGTTCTACCTTTAGTAGGGTTGTCGGTTGGGAGATCGCCGGCGATAACGATTGTTATTTGTCCTCTGGTTCTTCAAGGCAAAGCAATCTTCAATGTAATGAGTACCCGACATATGATAGGTACACCATCTCCGGGGGACTTCTTGTGGCATCTCCACATACTGGACTACTTGGGGTCTTCGCTCAGGCTGACGGTGTGGAGGGGGAGCTCCGCGAGGCCCCTTTGGCAAATAAACAGGAGCTACAGCTCCCTCGTAGACTGTGATTGAGACAGGCACTACATTCTCCTTCTTGCGAGCTGCTTGGGCTTCTTCGACATTAATGAATTCAGTAGCCCGCTCAATCAATAAATCAAAATTGGTTGGGGATTATGCACTAAGTCCTTGAAAAAATCATTATCGTTGAGGCCTTAAGAGAAAGCACTTACCAAGATCTCTGTAGTAGCATTAGGAACATCAATAGCTATCTGATTAAATCTCTTAATGTTAGTTAGAGCCCTAGAGTCAATCATTTGATGATTGTATTATGGACTTATTGTATCATATTCTTATATAAATAAAGGCATTTGTTTTGGTTATTATACTTACTTGCATTGGTGCCAAATAAACTAAGTATAATAGCGTCCTTGAGTAGAGGGTTCTTACCTATATCAATCGGTTAGTTGAACCGATAGTGAGATGATATAGGGAACACTACTCTTAATCATTCATAGTCGAGTGTTAACATTCAGGGACAATGTTAATGCAATAAGACTAGCATGTAGGTCAACTCGATGACTTGATCTCACAAGTCATGGATATAGAGATATCAAGTTGACACATGGGTATACATTGGAGAATGTATACTAAATGACCTGCCATGAGAAAGTATCATGGATCGTTATATGAGTGTCATATACTTTCTCATGTGGCTATTAGTATGACTACTAGTCCTTAGACCTGAAGTTACCATGGTTCCCTACATAAGGAGTTATGTACTTTGATTTCGTCAAACGTCACCCGTAACTGGGTGGACTATAAAGGCGATTACTGTGTATGTAACGAATTATACAGAGGGATGTGAGTGATGTAGATGGGATCTATCCCTCCTATATGACGGGAGCGACATCGATATTCTTGATAGAGTGAGACCATGAAGTGCATGGCCATGCCCAAATGAGTCAATATGAGATATTGAGCTCATTTGATTTAGTGAGTTCACTTGGAGTTCAAGATTTAGATTGATTAGAGGATGCCACGGTCTATGCCTCACATTGATTAATCTAGATGTCTTGGATAGAAGGACACTTGTCATATATTGTGAGGAGTCACAATTAGTAGTCACAAGGTGATGTTGGATCTCAACATTCTTATAACTTGGGTAGTAATGATGTGTTGCTAGATACCGCTCATTACTTATACTTCTAAATAGGTTTAAGAGCATTGCCAACATTATAAGAACCTATAGGGTCACACACAAAGGGCAATTAGATGGAGATTAGGTTCATTTGATGAACCTAAAGGATTAGGTTCATGTGATGAACCATATTGGATTAAGAGTAATCCAAATTATGCTAATTGAGTTGGACTCAATTTGGTTCATGTGTTAAATGAGTCTAATTTAGACTTAGACTCATTGAATCAATTTAATTCAATGAATAGAGATTTATTAAATTAAAATTGACTTGAACCAATGGTTAGATTTGATCAACCATGGGAGAGAAGTGGTCAAGTTTGACTTGACTTGAGAGGAAGATAAAGAGTCAAGTTTGACTTGACAATTTGCCACCTCATTGGTGAGTTGGCAAGAAGTGGACCAATGATGATGCTCCACATCATCATGGTTACTTAAGTGAGATGCCACCTCATGGGAGTTACCAAGAGTTGTGACTCTTGGTATCCCATGGAGGTTACAACCTCCACTAAAGTGGCCGGCCACTTTGATTTCATGTGGTGAGTTTCATTTTTTTTGTGGTAACTCCCATCTTCTTCCTCTCTAGCTTTCTTCTTGCTCTCCCTCTCCTCCATTACTGATCTCTAAGGTTGCTAGCACATCCTTAGAGATTTTTCTCCATCTCTTGCTTGTGTGGATACACATAGAGAAGTGTCTACTTTGACACTTTCGAGATCCGGCGAACCGAGGACGAGCGGGATTGCGAAGGGCATCGTATCGAGGGTAACACTCTTATCTAGTGTAGATCTAGACTTTAGAAACTCATACTCTTATTTTGTTTTATTTTTCTTTCGCACGGATCCGGTGGCGGGGGGTTTCGAGGTTTCCGCGACGCGAAAAAACGGTTTTCGCGGCCCGAACACCCCAACAGTTATATCAGAGCCACGTGCGAAGACTTGTACGAGTTTAATTTGATTTTTATGAAAAATATAGCTTCTGTGATTTTCTGTAAATTTAAGTTTTTCTGGATTTTTATGAGTAATTTTCTCGTAGAAGCGAAGCACAAGTGTTTATACACTTGTAGGCTTCGACTACCGAGAAGATTTTTCCGAAACGGCAAGGTTTCGCCCCAAAACTTTTTGGGACAGCGGGCTAAGGCACTGTAGGATCACTTAGGGACACTCGCGATGGTTAGATCGCGGGTAGGGGCGCTGCCCCTGGCCCCGCAAGGGGATTCGTTCCGCGATTGCGCCCGAAAACCGCTAAACGGGACCGCCGTGAAATTTTACTCGTAAAAATTAGTATTAAAATTACAGAAAATTATGGAAATTACATAATTTAGAATTATGTATAATTTGTGATAGTCATGGCCCAAAAGACCCAATCTGATTGGATTTGTGTTGTAATTCATATTACGGCCTGCGCGCCGTCATTTGTGTTGTCGTGTTGTACATTTAATTCGCGACCTGCGCGTCGTGCCTTTCTCTATTTTGTATTCTTGTTGTAAATTAGTTTAGACTCGAATGTAACTCGAGTTTCGAAATTGTAATGTACAAAATTGGAGCGGTGGAAGGTCCACTCGAGACGGAATTACGAGGAGGGCGCGAGCAACACAAGGTGGTCAAAGGGAGAAGCTTGAGAAGCTGTTGACCTTAGGTTGACCATCCGATCTTCTCATTGACTTGAGAAGATCGTAGTAGGGTCATGACTAATCATAAATAGTATAATTAATTGCTTGTGTGTGTGTGTATTTGATGCATGCTAGTAAAGTAGTTAATTAGCGCCTTAACGATTCGATTCGATCAATCGCGTATATGATACATCTCGACGATTAGATTAGATCTAAGTCGCGCACATGATGCACCTCCTCTACGATTAGATTAGATCTGAATCGAGTATATGATACACATCGTCGATTAGATTAGATCTAAATCGCGTCAACTCTAAAATGCCTACCATGCCGTGATACCTATCACTACCTCGATCACATGTGTTGTTGAATCTGCCAAAGCAGAGCAACACATATTATCTTGGTAGGGTACGGAGGGACAATCTTGGTCCCGCCTATCAACGCATAGGTGAGTACAACTCAATTAGATTGAGTAACTAGTTAACTCAGTTGGATCGAGTAAAACTATAGACATATTTCCAACGGTTGGAATATAGGACATAATCACATTTATATTAATTCTTGGGCGTATTAGCCAAAGCTAACTCAAGTTTTAATATAACTACGGATAATGATCCTATAAACAAGAGTTGCATAGAGATGTAATTAGTAAATTGTTACCTACCGATCATACTAAGTCTTGGGCGATTTAGCCAAACCTAACTCAAGGGTTAGTATGATCATACTAAGTCTTGACATGTCTTTTTAGGGAAAGTTTTGAGAAGCGTACACGCCTCGAGAAATGTGCACGCGTGCTCCCGGTAGCCCTATAAAGAGCACCAAGCTTTAACAGAGGTATGCATAATTCTACTGTTGCCACACTATTACTTTGCTTCTCCGCTTCCTTACTTACACATCGCCGGAGAATGACTTGAGCGTCGGAGGGCCATCGTCGGGGAACCCCTCCCTTGCTTATCACTTACGCTGCTATGATTGTAGGATCCTCCAGCTCGGAGTCCACCAACGGTCAACAGAAGCGACACGTCTCCCAGCATCCATTGCCTTGACTCTCGGACAAGATCAAATTTGGCGCTGTATGTGGGAACGCACTTGCATCCGAGCCGAGAAGATGGAAGAAGATGGATGACTTCACACCGTGATGCTCACTCAAGAGGAGCTCGATACTCTCGTGCAAGCTCGAGCAGCCAAGATAGTCGAGCAGCAACAGCAGAAGGCGCTGGCTGATCGACTGGTACAACAGGCCACGTCAACGTCAGGAGGCCGAGCAGCGCAGGAAGATCGACCGGAACATCTCTCCATCTGGGGGCAAAATAGAGGGGCAACCGACACGCAGGGAGAAGGACCCTCGCGCCGATACCATTCCACCGGGCTCTGTTCCAGACGCCCTCAAAAATTGCATAGGTGAATCAAGAGGAGGGATCTTCTTCGAACGAAGCGCCCGTTCAAGATGCCCGGAAAGGCAAAGCGTCGTGAGACGACGCACCCCCCGAGCGGATCAATTTTCAGTTCTCCGAAGCAATATTACAGGGTCCGTTGCCGAGGCACTATGCTCTGTTGATGATCGGAGAGTACAACGGATCGACCGACCCGGATGATCATTTGGGTAAATTCGACAACGTAGCTACACTTCACCAATACACAGATGGGGTGAAGTGTTGGGTCTTCCCCACCACACTCTCCGGCTCGACGCAACGCTAGTTCAGAAGGTTATCAGACGGATCAATACAGAGCTTCAAGGATTTCCGAACGACCTTCCTACACCACTTCGCGAGCAGTACGCGCTACCAAAAAATGAGCGTCAGTTTATTTTCTTTAAAGCAAGGATCGAGAGAAGCTCTCCGGGCGTACATCCAGCGATTTAACTAGGTAGCTATGGATATCCCATCGGTCTCATCTGAGACCATGATGAACGCCTTCACCTAGGGGCTCGTCGAGGGAGACTTCTTCCGGTCGCTCATCAGAAAGCCGCCCCACGACTATGACCACATGCTCAAAAAAGCTAATGAGTATATAAATGTGGAGGAGGCCCAGGCGGCAAGAAGGAAGGAGGCACCAGCCGAACCCTCGGTGTCGATCGAATGGCGACCGCCGAGCGGCCACCAACCGCCGAAAGGGCCAAGAGCCGAAGGCCGACCTCACCAGGAAACAAGGGTGCATGCCGTGCAGCATGTGGCTTCCGACCGACCAAAGACATCAAAAGGCAAGGTATGAGCACCCATGTTTTGCTCCTTCCACCAGTCGGCTTCGTACAACACACGCGATTGTCACGGTCTGATGCCAATCACCAGGCCAGCCCCAAGGGCTATTGTCGCTGATCTCCCTCTCCCAACCGACGACATGAGCATCAATCTGTCGGACAGTGGGAGGATGTAAGAAGATCACCCGGTTAACGACACCATCATCAGCATAAAGAAAGTGTCGATCATCCCCTAGCCTCTCACGAGCAGAACAGGCCATCCGCTCGGGAGGAGGAAAACAGAAGCAATGCGCTCGGGGGGAAATAAACATCATCGCCGGTGAGCCGACCAGCGGTGACTCCAACCGAGCCAAGAAGTCATACGCTCGCCGACTGGAGATACATGCAGTAGGTTCTAACCGAGAAAAGGCGAGTGGACCTGAGATTAGCTTCGGACCCCGGGACCTCGAGGGAGTGGAAGTCCCTCACGATGACACCCTCATCATCCGAGTGGTAATCGCTAACTATACTATCCACCGAATTTTTGTTGACACAGGGAGCTTGGTAAACATTATCTTCAAGAAGGCTTTCGATCAGCTCCAGATCGACCGAGGCAAGCTACTGCCAATGACGACCCCACTATATGGGTTCACTGGCAACGAGGTGTAGCTGATCGGCCAAACTAAGTTGGTCATATCACTCAGAGAGGAGCCACTAAGGAGGACTAGGACCACAAACTTCATTGTGGTAGACACCCCCTCAGCTTACAACGTCATCTTGGGCCGACCTGCCCTCAATGAGTTCTGAGCGGTAGTTTCAACCTACTGTCAAAAGATCAAGTTCCCGGTAGACGATCGGGTTGGAGCAGTCAAAGGTGATCAGCTGACCGCTCGGTGATGCTATGTTGAGATAGTCAAGATCGAGGCTAGATCCGCTCGGAAGGCTCCCAGGCTAGAGGTAAGCTCCATCACTAAAAAACCGCCTACTCTAGTTTATGAGGAGAAAGAGGAAGTGCAAGTCCATCCCGATGGAGCGGAGGCAACAAGCTTCATAGCGTCTGATCTGGAGGCGGAGCTGATCATGTGTCTCCAGAAGAACCATGATGTATTCGCATGGTCGACGTACGAGCTTCCTGGGATCTCCCCGAGCATCGCGTAGCATGAGTTGCATGTCCGATCGAACGCTCGACTTGTAAAGCAGAAAAAGAGAGACTTCAGCGCCGAACAAAATCTGATCATCCGGACAGAGATAGAGAAGCTGATGGAGGTTGGCCACATACGGGAAGTTCAATTCCCGAGATGGCTCGTAAATGTCGTGTTGGTCTCGAAATCGGGCAACAAATGGAGAGTTTGCATCGACTTCCGGGACCTCAACAAGGCATGCCCGAAGGACTTCTAAACACTGCCTCAGATTGATCAGATGGTCGACTCCACTGCTGGGTGCTAGCTGATATGCATGCTGGACGCGTATCAAGGGTACCACCAAGTGCCGCTCGCCAGGGAAGATCACGAAAAGGTCAACTTCATTACGGCCGACGAAACGTATTGTTATAATGTCATGACGTTCGGACTAAAGAATGTCGGAGCCACCTACCAGAGGCTGATGAATAAAGTATTCCAACGGCATATCGGCAGCAATATGGAGGTATATGTTTACGACATATTAATTAAGTCCTTCCGAGCTGCTGACCTATGTGAAGATATCAAGGAGACCTGCCAGACACTCAGGACATACAGAATCAAACTGAATCCTAACAAGTGTCTGTTCGGCGCCAAGAGCGGGTGATTCCTAGGTTACATCGTCATCCAGTGGGCCATCGAGGCAAATCCTAGCAAAGTAAAAGCACTACAAGACATGCCACCGTCGAAAAATTTAAAGGAAGCCCAACGTCTCACCGGTTGGATAACAGCGTTGTCTCGGTTCATCTCCAAATCATCCGATCGGAGTTTACCATTCTTCAAGATATTGCGCTGAGCCACCAAGTTTTAATGGGACCAGGAGTATGTGACCGAGCGTTAGAAGAGCTTAAGGAATACCTTAACTCATTACCTGTACTAGCTAAGCCAATTGTCAGCGAACCACTCCGAATTTATCTGTCCTCGACCGAGCACACGGTCAGCTCAGCGCTGGTTAGGTAGAACGGCGAGGAGTAGTCAGTGTATTTCTTGAGTCATATATTGAAAGATGTCGAGTCTCGCTACACCGGTCTCGAGAAGTTGGCTATGCATTGGTACTGACCACTCGGAGGCTTCGCCCGTACTTTCTCACTCACTCCATCATTGTAATGACCAATAGCCCCTTGGGTAGAGTCCTCCTCAATCCAGAGGCGTCCAGTCAGCTTATCAAATGGATGACGGAGCTCAGCGAGTTCGACATCCAATATCAGCCTCGGACGACCATCAAAGCGCAATCCTTGGCGGATTTTGTTACTGAGATGCAAAATCCAGAGTCGGAAGCCATTTGGAGGATATATGTGGATGGATCATCCACTCGGCAGGGCAGTGGGGTCGACATATTGCTCATCTCGCCCCAAGGGGAGCGGATGCAGTTGTCCGTTCGGCTGGATTACAAAGCCACGAATAATGAAGCCGAGTATGAGGCGCTTATAGCCGGCTTGCAAGCCGCTCGACACGTTGGAGCCATTAAGGTCCCCATCCACTCAAACTCTCAATTGGTCACTTAGCAGTTGACCAGGACATTCGAGATAAGTAATGCGCGACTCAATCTCTACACCGAAACCTTCGAAAAATGAAAGGCCAACTTTTGGGAGGTTGTCATACATAAAATCCTCCAATTGGAGAACCAAGCTGCGGACGAGCTGGCCAAACTAGCCAGTTCGCTATCGTCGATCATCATACCACAGCCGATCGAGCAAGTATCTTTAGTGGCTCATGTCGATCGAATGGAGGGACTCTCCTTTCCAAGTGATTGGAGAATGACTCTAGTGGAATTTTTGCGGTCAGGAGCTACACCGTCCGATGAGGAGGAGGCTCGCATATTGAGGAGGAGAGTTGGTTGGTTCACCCTGATTGGGGATCAGCTCTACAAGAAGGCCTTCTCTAGGCCTCTGCTTAAGTGTGTCAGATCGGAGGATGTTGATTACATACTGCGGGAGGTACATCAAGGGTCCTGCGGAGGACATCCAGGTGGCCGCTCACTGGCAAGAAAGATTCTATTGGCTGGATATTTATGCCCGACCCTCCAAGAGGATGTCGCCCGGACGGTGGCCACCTGTCTGTCCTGCCAGAAGTATCATAGCCTCTCACACCGGTCGATCGAAGAAATGAAGGCGCCCATGATATCTTTCCCGTTCGACCAATGGGGCATGGACATTGTTGGGTCATTCCCCATGGCGATAGGGCAGCGCAAGTTCTTGCTCGTCGCAGTAGATTACTTCTCCAAATGGGTCGAAGCTGAGCTGCTGGCAAGAATATCTAAACAGATGGTCATGAAGTTCATCTGGCAGCATATCATTTGTCGGTTCGGCATCCCGCGTCAGCGTTTCTTAGATAACGGAAAGCAGTTTGCCAGTCAAGGACTCAAAGAATAGTGCGGAGGATATGTCATTCAGCAAGCCTTCACCTCAGTGGTCTACCCTCAGAGCAATGGGCAAGCAGAGGTCGCCAATCAGGAAATCCTCCGAGTCCTGCGCGCTCGGCTCGATCATATGGGATTCAGCTGGGTCGATGAGCTCCCCAGCGTGTTGTGGGCGCTCCGCATGACTCCTAAGGAAGGGACTGGGGCAACTTCTTTCCACCTGGTGTACGACAGTGAAGCAGTCATCCCTGTCGAAGTCGAAGTTGAGTCCGATTGGCTACAACACTACGATGAAGATAACATCGAGTGAAGGCTGCTGGAACTGGACTTAGTAGATGAATCGCGTGCTAAAGCAGCTGTTCTGCTAATGGCCTACCGCCAAAGGACGAAGCAGAACTACAATCGGAGGGTGATCTCGAGGTCGTTTCAGGTCGGTGATTTGGTATGGAAGAAAGTAAAGTTGATCGACGACGTCACCAAGTTAGAAGCCCCGTGGGTTGGACCCTTCAAGGTCGTAGAGAAGCTCCGTTCGGGCGCCTATTACTTGGAAGATGAGGATGGACGGCGACTGGAACGACCGTGGAGCGTGAACCATCTCCAGCCTTACCAAGCTGGGTGAGAGGTGTGCCAATGTGATAATCAATGTATCTTTATATCCATGTGCTCCTTGTATAGGGCAGAAATAAAGGATTCAAATTCTGAACTCTGGGTCGAACGGCGCAGCAAATCGTCGAGCGACGACGTTAAACCCTTGTCTCCATCGATGATCAAGCGACAACCTTAAACCCACGTCTTCGTCAAATCGTCGAGCGGCAACGTTAAACCCTTGTCTCCATCGACGGTCAAGTGGCGACCTTAAACCAACGTCTTCATCAAATCGTCGAGTGGCGACGTTAAACCCCTGTCTTTATCGACGGTCGAGCGGCGACCTTAAACCCACGTCTTCGTCAAATCGTCGAGTGTCGACGTTGAACCCCTGTCTCCATCGACAGTCGAGCGGTGACCTTAAACCCACGTCTTCATCAAATCGGCGAGCGACGACGTTAAACCCCTGTCTCCATCGACGGTCGAGCGGTGACCTTAAATCCACGTCTTCGTCAAATCATCGAGCGACGATGTTAAACCCCTGTCTCCATCGACGGTCGAGCGGCGACCTTAAACCCACATCTTCGTCAAATCGTCGAGTGGCGACGTTAAACCCCTGTCTCCATCGACGGTCGAGCGAAGACCTTAAACCCACATCTTCGTCAAATTGTCGAGTGATGGGGTTAAACCCCTGTCCCCATTGACGGTTGAGCAGCGACCTTAAACCCACGTCTTCGTCAAATCATCGAGTGGTGACGTTAAACCCCTGTCTCCACCAACGGTCGAGCGACAACCTTAAACCCAATTCTTTATCAAATCGTCGAGCGGCGACGTTAAACTCATGTCTCCATTGACAGTCGAGCGGCGACCTTAAACCCAAGTGCATAAATTGTAAAGATAGACGATGAATATAGCTGAATGGAAGGATCAGGGCCAGACATACAGACAAACGAGACATTTTAAAGAGAAAGCCAGCCGAGCGGGCAGATAATTCATTGATCAAGAGGAAGAACCGCCGATTGGCGGACATACAATGAGACTTCAAAAAACTTTTACAAGACAGACGCTCGACCTCACTCTATATAATCGAAAACATCATCAGGCATCGAGTCGTTTAATTTGCTGTGATTGATGATGTTGTTCATCGTCTCGGAGGGAAGGTGGTCGTCCGTCTTGAGCTGCTGAAGTGTCCCATCGATGGCCAGCTCGAAGACGCGGACGATCCGCTGAACAACCTTGTCGGTGAACTGGTCCGAGTGGAGGTAAGCTTACTTCAGCGCTTCGAGCCTAGCCGGCTCAGATTCCTGGTAGGTCACCAGAGCCGAGTAGGAGGCCTCCAGGGTGTCCTCGTCAACCTTGAGCTGCCCCTTCAGAGAGGCTTCTCCAGCCGTGTGGCAGTCCCGCTCAGTAATCGATAGTTCTCGGCTTCTTTGAGCTTCTGGGAAAGCTACCGAGCCTCCTAATTCTTTAGCTCCAGATCGGCGATGATTCGTTTCTTCCTTGTCGTGGCCAACTCGATTTTTTTATCATAAGTCTTCACCTGCGCCTCGAGCTGGCCCAGCCGGACTTCCTGATTGGCGGACTTCTTCTGCTCGGTCTCAAGGAGCTTCTGGGCCTTCTCCAGATCGGCCTGTAACTCGACGATCGATGCCCACTAGGAGGAAGAGGCGCCACCCGAGATCTTGAGTTTCTTCAGCTCGTCCTCCATAAAAGAGAGTCGCTGGCACATGGCCATGCTCTCCACCTAGTACTGCAGATAAACAGGTAAATGTTAATCGTCGATTGGAGGTAAATTATGAATTGTTGATGAAATACGTACCCCGATAGACATCTGCAGGTGGTTGTTTCCGAGCGCCCCTGGTGACATCGTCGTCGCTCGGACCCTCGCTTCCTCCCAAATACAGGAAAGTGACCTGTGGATCAGAATCTTGTGCTCGGGATTATTCGGAAGGGCGCACTGCTCAAGGTAATCCTCTGTTGGAAGGTTGAGGACCGCCGTCACGGATCGCCGACCGCTCGGGTCCGACGAGGAGGAGACCACCGGATCAAAAGGAGAGGCAGCAGATGCAGGATTGATCCTGGACCGCAATGGTCTCCATTGGATCGGCGGCAGAGATGCGACTGGTGGGGCAGCAAGGGTCTCTGGTGGCATCTCGGCCAGAGACGGGGTTCGGTCGGACGAAGTAACCTCCACCGTTGTAGGGAGGGTCATGGGAGAAGAGGTGCCGACCCTCTCGGCGACCCCCACTTCCGAGGTGGTAGAGCGGGGTGGATTATCCGTGCGGCGCCTCTTGCGCCTAGTAAGTGGCACTTCATCACCCGAAGACTCGGAGCCTCCGGTCCGAGTAGTGGGCTATGCTTCGGGGGTTCGGAGCGAGTCACTACCCTCCTCAATATCGGTCGTCTGGTCGGTGGTGCCTTCGCCCACGGCGGGCATCTCCCCAATAGGTGTGCCCTCGTGGGAGCCGACCAACGCTAAGCCGAGGCTCGCCAACTCCTTTGCAGCGACCGCCTTGACCTCGACATCCTTCAGCTTGCTATAGCCGGTCACCCGTGCTCACATCATGATTTGGGTTGCAAAAAGAAAAAATAAAATCAGTTAGACTCAAAGGAAAGAACCCAAGAAGTTTCTTACCTAAGCCGCGCGGGAGTCAGGCTCGGATTGGACTCAGACCGAAGATGTACATGACACCTTCCAGCAGTAGATTATGGATGTCAAATTTCTGGCCGGCCAACATGGTCACTGTGTGAAAATAGTCCAGCTGGCTCTTGTACTTCTTCAGATCGAGCTGAGGGGGCAAGCCGACCTACCAGCGCATTTAGTAGCAAAGCCGCTCGGGAAGACGTAAAGAGAAAAAAATACTCCTTCCAATGCTTGTTGGAAGTAGGCATCTTGTCAAAAGAGACCAGCCCGATCCGCGGCTGAAAGAGGAAAGTCCCCAGCTCAGACTGCTTCGGGTAGTAAAAGTAATGAAAGGCACGCGGGTTAGGGGAATGTCGTGCAGCCGAAACAAAATTACGACGCCGCACAACAAACGGAAAGAGTTTGGTACGAGTTGTGGAAGGGGGACACAAAAATAGTTATAGACTTCAATGATGAAGGGGTGGATCTGGAATTGGAGACCGCCCACAAATTGGTCTCGGAAAAGGCAGATAGTGTCGGTCGGCGGGTTCTTTAGCCGATCGGACGGGGAGGCTAAGATTATATCATGATCATAGGGGATATCAAAGACATTCCTAAGGTTCTCAGCATCACCCAAATCAAATCTAGTCTCCATGGTACTGTACCAGAGACCAGGAGCGTGGTCAGACTACCGAGAAGAGCTAGCCATTGTCGAAAAATAAGAAAACAAGATTTCGACAGAAATAGAGATGGACAGAAAGCACAACGAGCACGAAAAAGAGGTGAGGATCCAAAAGAACTGCAGAAAGATCGAAGAGAGCTTACAAAAAGAGCAGAAAAGGTCATCGTAGAAGAAGACTGAAGTCGCTAGAGCACTGATCGTACAGAAATCGCAAGACACGAGCAAAACGCAAAGGTAAAGGGGGAAGGGAGCTCTGCGAGGCTATAAGCCTTCGGCTCATCCAAGAAGAGCCGTCGGATCTCGGGCGTAAAACCCAAGACGCAGATCTAGCCGTCAAATTCAAATCGCCAAACATCGCGTCAAATCCTATCGCTTCGGGCGTGCGGCTACTGCGGCAGCGACGCGTGGCATTCCCTCATTGGCTCGCATTTAATGGGTGTGTGCTCGGCCTTAACGGGGGTGATCTACACGAATTTCGAAGAGATTCTGGTGACGTCAACATTGACCGCACACGTCCGAGGGCACTGAAGAAGTAAGCCCAAGTGTAAATATTTGGAGCACTGATCGGCTACGATGATCGTTCTCGGGGCCGACATACACTCTTTGACGAATCGATCGAAGTTCTACCAATATGATGGCTGATCGGCCAACCAATCTCTATGCTTCTTCTTGTCCAGTCAGTCGGACTTGCAGCCTCCTTCGACTAGACTTGAGGGGGAGGCATGTGATCCGGTAATAAGGGCCCACCCCTCAGAGGGCCGTCGCCATGGTGGAAGTCAAAGCCTAGGCGGTCAACACCCCTATATCGCTGGCCGGTTGGACAACCCATTTGCCTGAACTGGGGGAAGGATAACTAGGCTGATATCAACTCGATGTTACCACAGCTCGGTCGCATACCAAGCTTCCAACGCTCAGAAAACCATGTGCCAGCGAGGCACACGCCGAGCGACCAGCTCGCTTGGACTTAAGTCGAATCTCAGAACCGGCGAAACGGGAGCGCAACTGAGCAGTCACACTCAGATATATCTCGGCACAACAACAAAGCTTAGACAGTGGAATGTTGGCCGAGTGGCCACTCCACTCGACCCAAGGGCTCGACACCCGGACGGTCGAGGGCTGGCCGAGCGGTCATCCCGCTCTACCCACTAATAGACAAAAGGAAGATCAGCCGATATCCTTGTGGAAACTCGTGTCACTGACAGACGACATGGTTGGCGGCATGGCTGGGCAGAGGATCGTACGATGGAAGCTTCCACTATCAGGTCAGATATGCTCGGGTCATTGAGGTATGATGTCAGAGACGGTTTCCTGACATGTCTTTTCAGGGAAAGCTTTAAGAAGTGTGCACACTTCGAGAAGCGTGAACGCGCGTGCCCGATAATCCTATATAAGGAGCACCAAACTTCAACGGAGGTATGCATAATTTCTACTGTAACTACATTGTTACTCTGCTTCTCTGCTTCCTTACTTACACATCGTCGGAGACTGACTTGAGCGTCGGAGGGCCATCGCCGGGGAACTCCTCCCTGGCTCGGCACTGATGCTACTGTGATTGCAAGATCCTCTAGCTCGGAGTCCACCAACGGTCAACAAGAGCGACACGTGCCCCAACATCCATTGTCTTGATTCTCGGACAGGATCAAGTGTACTTGTGTGCCATTGCAGATGATAAAATTAGAGTAGAAGTTTTTCAAAGTAGAAGAATCTTCCAAAATAAACAAGCATTAAGTTTGTCTTTCCATTTACCTTTTATTTGGTATTGGAGTGAATAAGAGAATTGACAATTAGTTCCTCTTTTCTTCATTGTGTTAGTGTAATATGAGGCTAGTGCTAAAAACAAGATCATTCTTAAATGCTTTAAAAGAAAAGAATAAATGTATTGAACTCCAAATCGTGTTTCAAATATTGTCCTTAAGACTTTATTTAGTCTATCAATTGTGCAACACAAAGATTAAATATTTTATAGGATTAGTTGAATCTAATTGTCTAAACGTGCAACTGAGTAAGATAATTTAGAAAACAAATGAAATGAGAACAAAAATGCGTTTTATTTTCCATCTAACTTGGTCTCTTTATAGACAATCAAGCACATCATAATATTGAAATGTCCAAAAGTCTCAACTTTTTCTTAAAATCGTGACTTTTCCTTCAAATTTTTCATTTATTTAAAATATCCAATAATCCCTCACCATTTTTAATAATTAAAAAATACTTTATTCATGAATTACAAAATAGATAATTTATGCATCAATAATGATTTATTTCGATTGAACCACTATGTTAGTAATGATTTCTTATAAGTTTGTAAACTATTTTGGTAGCTAATTAAGCTTTGAACCAAAGGTTTTTATAACAAATCACATGAAGCATTCACATAGATTCACTTTTTTCCAATTGTTATATACAGCATACACTTTATGTAATGCTACAATCCTTTCATGTATGTGTCAAAGTTTAAGTCTAAAATTTTAATGGATAATTAAATCCTACATTTATATAAGCAAGTTCTCAAATGTCATTAGCATTTATGGTATTTTTTGAGACTTGTTAAGAATCATTAAGTTCATCCTCAATTTATTAGCGGGAATTTAAACACTTATCTTTAATATAGTGTTTCAACCTTTGTCCAATATACTTTTTGTTGGATCGAGTCGCACGTGAGAAGGGGAAAGGGGGGCAGGGGGGGTGAATCACGTGGTTTTCAAAAAGCGATCTTTTCAGTTTTCAAATCAAAGTATGAACACAACGGAGAATAATCGACAAAACCATATGAACACAAACGATTTACTTGGTTCGGAGCTTTCGGCGACTCCTACTTCAAGACCCAGGCCCCGCAGACTTATCAATGGGTAATCCACTAAAATACCTCTTCCGATACCTCCGGAAGAGGAAATCGAGTACAAGGGAAGTTAGAACAAGTCCAACACACTGTACTTGTTCTTTTGCAATAATGAAATACAAGAAAATAATTCTGTTACCAACACTTAGATGTAAGAGAGCTCTTGTGTCGGTCTACCGACCGCGATCAGAAATCCTCGGAGCAGTAGTCGGGCACAACAACTTCGTGACAGAGTCATAGCAGGAGCCCAGAGCTGCCGAAAAGTCGTTTGGATGCGTAGAATCTCGTATGAGTGTTGTCTTTGACGCTTTGGGCGAGCATCCTTAAAAGGAGCTTGGAAGGCGCCCTCCATAGCCACTGAAGGTGCCTCCAACCCGAGAAATCTAATCCCGAACAGCCCGACTTCTATCCACGATGAGGTCTGAATTATATCATGCGGAATGTGCCTTCCATGAACAGTGCGAAGGCTCCTTCCATAGCCATTAAAGGCACCTTCGGGTATTGTTCATCTGAAGGTTTTTTACTCCTTTTTCCATGCAAATTATGTTAGTCCAAAACTAAAACATCTAACCTATAAAACAAAGTTAGCACAGTGAAAAATAAGAATTAGTAATTAATTCCTGTCCTCCCAGGACCAGGAACTAGTCAAGGTCTCAGATTAGGGATCCAAAATGGACCTAACCTGGACCGATACCTATTGTCCCTCAACCGGGATGCGTGCTCATAAAGTCACTCTCCTCCAATGACTTGCCTTTACTTACCATCTTGCAGTTGGTTTAACTAGTCCTCTGACCCACCAAGTCTTCATACCAGTTGATCCTGTCCGAATGCTGAATCAACGGACGCTGGGCACGGGGCGCTCTTCGACTGCTGATGTGGATCTTCGACTGGTGGCACGAAGTTCCGGCGAACCTGCACAGAAGTCGGGCCGGGAAGGGGTTCCCAGTGGTGACCCTCCGACGCTCAAGTCAGGTAAGCAGGTGGTGGAAAAAGTAGCTCCAAAGGTCTTAAACGCGTACCTCCGGCGAAGTATGAGGCTCTTTATATAGAGCGGTGAAAGAGCTCCTGCACATCCACCGAGGCACCTACGTGTCTGCAGCCCATACCTCGGTATGTGTTTGTCAGAAAACTTACCTGACGTCATACTGCTACAGTCCAAGCACGTCTTCGATGGGACAATAGAACACCTAGCTGTCAGACTTAGAGTATGGCATAGCCATAGGACTTGACAGTTGTCAGAAGATGTCCTTGCCCTTCCCTACCCCACAGGCCGGTACGTCCGTCCGGACGGGGAGTGATGTCCGGACAACCCTCATTTTATGCGCCAGCCGGACGGAATTCCCCTCTCGCCGGCCTGCCGTATGCATCGATCTGCTGGGGATATTTTCGGTAGGGTACTATGCAGGGCCTGTTAGCAGTATGTCACCTTCTCTTAGGGCTTCCGCTCGGCTCCCTGCTACTGTCCCATTGAGCGTCGGAACTACGACTTCAGTGGGGCACCTTGTTGGTTGCTACTCGGAAAACTAGAGGTTCCACTGTATAAAAATTTTGTACAAAGGTCTGAACCTTTTCCTAGCTACCATGTGTTCTTTTAAATTAAATTTTGGATCGCATGCGGAACTTAACACGTTTGATCCAAAACTTAATCTATTTGTTCTTTTAGGTTTTGACTTGGGTCTCCTGCGGAACTTAACACGTTCGACCCAAATCACCTTAAGTTATTAATTCCATTAAATATTAATTTCCATAACCGGTTCCCAGTACTGACGTGGCGAGGCACATGGCCTTCTTGGATATGGGAGCAACCACCACCGACTAGACAAAACCTTTTATAGAAAGCTAATATTTAATTTCCTAAAATAACTTTAGGTTAACCGAAAAGAACAATCAAATCACAAGGAAAAGAAAAAATAAAAGAACACATCGAAAAACATATTCGAAATTCTAGAATCGTAAGCCTCTTGTATTTGGTATTATTTCCATAAATAACTAGTATGATGTGGAAAAGGAAAAACTACTAGTTATACCTTCTAGAAAGACCTCTTGATCTTCTATCGTATTCCTCTTCTAACCTCGGACGTTGTGTGGGCAACGATCTTCCGAGATGAGAAACCACCAACCACCTTCTTCTCCTCCTAGCTAGGTTCGGCCACAAAGAAAGAAGCTTCACCAAGGAAGAAAATCAAAACACTAACCAAGCTCCAAGAGATGCTCGCTTCCTCTCCTTCTTCTTCTTCTTCTCCAAGTAGTATCCGGCCACCACAAGAGCTCCAAGGATAAAGAGGGGTTCGGCGACCACAAGAGGAAGAGAGGGAAAGGATGGTCGGCCACACCAAGGAACAAAAGAGGGAGAGAAATAATAGAGGTTTTATCTCTTGAAGGCACCCTCACCCCTTCTTTTATATTCCTTGGCCTAGGCAAATTAGGAAATTTAATTACAATAAAATTTTCTCAATTTCCTTGACATGATTTAATTGAGAAAAATAAAATAAAATTTCCCCAATTAAAATCTTATAGCCGGCCACATTAATGAAATCAAATTGGACAAGTTTCAATCAACAATTAAAACTTCCTAATTTGTTTCCAGAAATTTTAAAAAATAAAATTTCTCTTCAAAATCTCTTCATGGTTGATAAAAAGGAAATTTCTATAATTTTAATTTTACAACATGTGAATAATTTTTAAAGAGAAAATAAAATATCTCACCAATCTACAAATAAGGAAAGAGATCTAATCTCTTTCTTTAATCTTTTGTAGATCTTTTACAAGAGAGATATTTTAATTTTAATTCTCTTTAATAAATTATATCTTCCACATAATAAAAATTAAAATTAAATTTCTTTTTTAATTTAATTTGGCCGGCCCCCACTAGCTTGGGTTCAAGCTAGGGCCGGCCACCCAATCTTATACCTAGGCCGACCCTAGCTTGGTTCCCAAGCTAGCTTGGTCGGCCCCCTATTGGTGGGTATAGAAGGTGGGTATAGGTGGGTATAGTACTCTATAAATAAGAGGCTACGATAGGGACCGAGAGGAGGAATTGGTTTTGGTCTCCCGATAAAATTAAGCATCCCGTGTTCGCCCTGAACACACAACTTAATTTTATCAATAATAATTCATTCCACTAGAGAACTATTATTGAACTACCGCACCAATCCCAAATTACATTTTTGGGCTCCTTCTTATTATAAGTCTCCCTGTGTTTAAGATATCGAATGCCCACTAATTAAGTGAGTTACTGACAACTCATTTAATTAATATCTTAGTCCAAGAGTAGTACCACTCAACCTTATCGTCATGTCGGACTAAGTCCACCTGCAGGGTTTAACATGACAATCCTTATGAGCTCCTCTTGAGGACATTATCAACCTAGTATCTCTAGGACACAGTTTCCTTCTATAATCAACAACACACACTATAAGTGATACCATTTCCCAACTTATCAGGCTTATTGATTCATCGAACTAAATCTCAACCATTGATAAATTAAAGAAATAAATATCAAATATATGTACTTGTTATTATATTAGGATTAAGAGTACACACTTCCATAATAACCGAGGTCTTTGTTTCTTTATAAAGTCAGTATAAAAGAAACGACCTCAAATGGTCCTACTCAATACACTCTAAGTGTACTAGTGTAATTATATAGTCAAGATAAACTAATTCCTAATTACACTACGACCTTCTAATGGTTTGTTCCTTTCCATTTTAGTCGTGAGCTACTGTTTATAATTTATAAGGTACTGATAACATTATCTTCTGCATGTGACACCACATGCTATGTTATCTACAATATAAATTAATTGAACAACTACAAACAAATGTAGATAAATTGACCAAATGTTATTCTTTATTTAACATAAATGTTTACAAAAGCTTAGGCTTTCAGTATACACTCCAACAATCTCCTACTCATACTAATGACTAAGCTGCCATATCTTCTACCATACATCTGATTCTCATTCCCTCCACATGCCGATCAAAAGCTTTACAAGGGCCTTAGTGAAAGGATCTGCACAGTTATCTCTGATGATGCAATCTTGATGATGACAACTTCTCCTCGCCTACGATATCTCGTATCGTGTGGTACTGCCTATATGTTTACTTGCTTTATGAGCTCGTGGTTCCTTTGAGTTTGCAATCTGGACCGCTATTATCACAATAAATTGTGATAATTTTGGGCAAACCAGAATCACATCTAAGTCCATTAGAAAGTTCCCGAGCCATACCGCTTCTTTCTCAGAGGTTGCTACATACTCAGCTTCCATGGTTGAGTCCGATACGCATTTGCTTAACACTCCTCCATGAAATGGCTCCACCTCCCAAAGTAAACACATAGCCCATGTAGACTTACTATTGTCCCTATCTGATTGGAAATCTCAATGTAACCCACAGGGAGCAAATCGTCTGCTTGGTAAATTAGCATATAATCTAGTCCTTCTCGTGTACTTTAATATATGCTTTACCGCAGTCCAATGTCCTTGTCCAGGTTACTCCGATATCTCACGACCATGCCCACAGAAAACAAATATCAGTCTCGATATAGCATTATATACATAAGGCTTCCTACAGCAAGCATAAGGAACCGCTTTCATGTCTTCTATCTCCTTTGATGTCTTCGAGACATCTCTTTAGATAGAGCTATTCCATGCCTAAAAGGTAAGAAACTTTTTGAACATACTAAAACGAGCAAGGATTGTATCTATATATGAAGCTTGGGACAGATATAACATTCTTTTCTCTTGCGATCCCTTATCACTTTGATCCCTAGAATGTGTGCACACTCTCCTAAATCCTTCATATCAAATTGTTTGGACAACCATAGCCTTACGCCGATAATACCTTCACATTGTTGCCAATTAACAAAATATCATCTACGATAGTACAAGAAATACCACCACGCTCATAATACTTCATGTATCACAAGACTCATCCTGACATCGAATAAATCCATACGATGGATTACTTCATTAAACCGGATGTTCCAAGACCTTGAAGCTTTGCTTCACCCATAAACGGACCGATTGAGCTTGCACACTAGATGCTCTTTGCCTTTTCAATGAACCCTTCCGGTTGCTTCATATGGATGTTCTCTTCAAGACTTCCATTAAGGAAAGTTGTCTTGACATCCATTTGCCAAATCTCATAATCCATATGAGCAAAAATGGATAAAAGTATCCGGATAGACTTAAGCATGGCTACTGGTGTTTTTCATAATCGATTCCCTCTTTCCGAGTGTACCCTTTCGCAAGCCTAGCTTTGAAGGTTTCTACCTTCCCGTCTATCCTCTTTTCCTTTTGTAGATCCACTTGCATCCAACGGCTTTACACCATCAGTGGTTCTACAAGCTCCCGACCTTATTAGAGTACATAAACTCTATTTCAGAATTCATTGCCTTTTGCCAAGATGTCGCATCTATATCTTGAGTGCTCTACTATGTTCGTGGATCAGTTCATGTTTACCCGGATCAAGTCCAAGACTCTCCCAAAACATGAATCTTCAGTCGCTTTACAACCCTCCCACTACAACGAGGCAGGCACTGTCTGTGGTTGTGTATCATGTGTGACACGTGTTGCGCCTCTTGTGGTACTTCATCTTGTACTTGTTGTACTCAAGTAGACGTGTCCTCTCTAAGTTCTTCTAAAACAACTTTACTTCGGGCTTGTGATCCATTATATAGTCTTCTTCTAAAAAGCATTGGTGCTAACAATGACCTTCCGGTCTTTAGGACTATAAATAAACCACCTTTCGCCTTTGGGATATCCTACAAACACGCCGAACTTCAGACGGATTCTAACTTATCAAGATTCGGTTTCAAAGACATGTGCTGGACTCCAAACCGAATATGTCTTAGACTGGTTTTCGCCATTCCACAATTCTATAGGAGTAGAAGAAACTGATTTAGAAGGTACTAAGTTCAAGTTCAGAACGTACACTGCTTTTCCAAAGCATATCCTCAAAACGAATTTAGTAATTCAATAACTCATCATCGATCTAACCATCTCCATAAGAGTCATGTTCCTTCGCTCGCTACACCATTCTCATGGGGTGTTCCAGTGTGCAACAATTGGGATTGTATCCGGCCTCCGATAAGTAATTCCTAAACTCCTAAGAGGTATTCGCCACCACGATCAGATCGTGAGTGTCTTGATACTTTACCTAGTCGCTTCTCCACATCGACCTTGTATTCTTTGAACTTATCAAAGCACTCGGACTTGCGGCGCATTAGGTAAATGTATCCGTATCTTGAATAATCGTCTATAAAAGAGACAAAATATTCAAAACCACCTCTTGCCTGGACAGACATAGGACCACACAAATCAGAATGAACCAATTCTAACACTTATTTGGCTCTATACCCCTTGGCCTTGAACGGTCTCTTGGTCATTTTACCTTCTAAGCAAGATTCACAAGTTGGAAAATTTTCCAACTCTAATGAACTCAAAAGTCCATCGGCTATAAGCCTCTGAATCCTACTTAAGTTAATATGACCAAGCCTTAGATGCTAAAGATATGCTTGGTTCATTTCCGAAGGTTCTTTTCTCTTATTAGAGTTAGAAGATGAGTTATAAATTTCCATGTTTTGCTTTGTGGAAGAATTTGGGTTTAAAGTATACAAATTGCCAACTAGTGCACCAGAACAGATAATCACTTTATTTCTTTTAATAACTACATCATATCTGAAAGAAACCGAATATCCATCTAAGAATAGTTTAGAAACCAAATTAAATTCTTTCTAAAACAGGTATATAAAGACAATTTCTTAAACCAAATTTCTATTTCTACTAAAAGATAAGTAGACGCCTCCCACCGCAATACCCACCACCTTAGTAGCATTGCCCATGTAGACGGTAATCTCCTTAGCTTAGTCGTCGGGTTTGGAACCCCTGCAGGAATTGCAGACATGATCAAGAGTCCGATTCACGCCGGTCTTTGTAGATAACACCGCTAAACATGTTTCAACAACTAGAGCATGAGATATACCTTTGTTGTTGATTCTACGAGGACAGTCCGCCTTCCAATGCCCTCGACCGCTTGCATGATGAAGTACTTGCCCTTCGACTTCTTCACTCCACTTTTAAACTCAGACTGAGATTTATTCACTTTTGCTAAGCCTTGTTTCTTCTTCTTCCTCTCGCTTAGAAGTAGAACCATTTTCAAGATAGTGAATTTGAGAATTGTGACGAAATAATCCTTCTGCTGAAGTTCCGTCAGTAGTTCCCCAATGAATAAATCCTCTTATTCATATTATAGTTCAAAGGAACTCAAAACTTCTAGGTAGAGTTTGGAGGATCATATCGATCCGGGTTTCCCATCAATTTCTCCTCCAAGGATCTCTATTCGGATAAGCCATCATCTTTAGGATATGATCCTTCATGGAGTACCCTCTTGCATGGTGGTCATTATCTTTCTCATGGCTTCTTGCCTAGAAGCCTATCCTGACCAAAGAGTTCCTTGAGATTGTTCATAATATCATAGGTCGTTGGTAAATCTTGATGTCGATGTTGCAATACATTTGACATTGAAGCCAAAATGTAACACCGCATCATCTCATCTGCTTACCCATTTCCTATGATATTCAATCTCCTCTTGGGTAGATTCACCAAGAGGTGCATCAGGGCACTGCTCAACCAGATAAATTTATAGCTTTCAGCAGAAGAACAATGTCTAGGTTTCTTTTCCAATCTATGTAATTAGGTCCAGTAAGTCTATTTTGTTGAAGTATGATGGACAGTGGGTTGAAAGTCATCCTAAGAATCACAAATAACTTTTGGTCAGAACTCTAAATTTAGAATAATATTGATTCCTCAAACAATACTATTTTAAATTAACCAACACCTCAAAGCACCGTGAATTTTGTATGCCACGTTAGTGTGGACGTATACAAATTCATCATTTGTAAAAGGAGGGTTTTAACCCATTAATTTTATTATCTTGTCAACCTAACTTTTTGACAAATAAAATTAATAGTTGGTATCATTTGGTCACATAAATAATAGCAGTGACTCCGATGGGGAGGATACTATTAGATGTGTCTAAGTGTGTACCATTACTTGACACTTAGTCCATTAATAAGATTATGCCCCTTCCGTTGGGGAAGATCACACGCTCTTAATTAACTTCCTATAGTCATCTAAAAATGGAAGTTTGTTCTAGTGATCCACAAATAAACTCATCCGTTATGGAGGAAGGTACTCAGAGCCAACGCGCAAGCTTGTTTGCATCACTTACAAACCAGTAATGGAGACCATGGGATTTACTTAAAAATCCCTCTCCCACTTAGTTATTTATAAATGAGGAATTTTAACTATGCTAGCCTACTAAACTTGTAAACTAACATGCACACACAGCACAATATAAAAGCAATAAATAGAAAATCTAATTTTCAACTATTATGACTTTTATCTCTAGTTGTCCTCCGTGTGTTGTCATCCCAAGCTGCTGCCATATTTGGCCACCGCCACCGGGTCTAGCTGTCCATCTTGCTCCTAGTTCCACTGCGCCTCTGGTCCTTAGAAGGTTCCACGCTTTGCAAGATTTGATCCATGACATAAATAGAATTTTACATTTTTGATCCTATATTCCATAAAAGGAATGTACATGTATCTAGATCAAAATAAAATCCTAATAAAACTAAATACAGTATTTTAATACAATCATGCACACACATATAAATGCCCTTGACATGTCTAAGGGTCCAATCACACACATAATAACTAAAAGCCATAATAGTTGGATCCTGCATCCAAAAAGTTAGCACATCCTACTATTAACCTGCCTAAATTATGTATGACATGTGCATAATTAAACTAATACTAAATACACAGAGGCAAAACCCTAGCTCTGATACCACTTTTTGGTTGCTACTCGGAAAACCTAGAGGTTCCACTGTACAAAAATTTTGTACAAAGGTCTGAACATTTTCCTAGCTACCATGTGTTCTTTTAAATTAAATTTTGGATCGCCTGCGGAACTTAACACGTTTGATCCAAAACATAATCTATTCGTTCTTTTAGGTTTTGACTTGGGTCTCCTGCGGAACTTAACACGTTCTACCCAAATCACCTTAAGTTATTAATTCCATTAAATATTAATTTCCATAACCGGTTCCCAGTACTGACGTGGCGAGGCACATGACCTTCTTGGATATGGGAGCAACCACCACCGACTAGACAAAACCTTTTATAGAAAGCTAATATTTAATTTCCTAAAATAACTTTAGGTTAACCGAAAAGAACAATCAAATCACAAGGAAAAGAAAAAACAAAAGAACACAACATCGAAAAACATATTCGAAATTCTAGAATCGTAAGCCTCTTGTATTTGGTATTATTTCCATAAATAACTAGTATGATGCGGAAAAGGAAAAACTACTAGTTATACCTTCTAGAAAGACCTCTTGATCTTCTATCGTATTCCTCTTCTAACCTCGGACGTTGTATGGGCAACGATCTTCCGAGATGAGAAACCACCAACCACCTTCTTCTCCTCCTAGCTAGGTTCGGCCACAAAGAAAGAAGCTTCACCAAGGAAGAAAATCAAAACACTAACCAAGCTCCAAGAGATGCTCGCTTCCTCTCCTTCTTCTTCTTCTTCTCCAAGTAGTATCCGGCCACCACAAGAGCTCCAAGGAAAAAGAGGGGTTCGGCCACCACAAGAGGAAGAGAGGGAAAGGATGGTCGGCCACACCAAGGAACAAAAGAGGGAGAGAAATAATGTTGGGTTCGTCGGGCCGCGAAAACCGCTTTTTCGCGTCGCGGAAACCCCGAGTCACCCGAAGCCATGGATCTCGTGCAAAGATTCGTAAACAAAACTTTTCGAAAAACCTTTTCTTGTACGAGTTTGTAAAAACTTTAGATCTACACTAAAGTTAAGATCATTACCCTTGATGCGCGCCCCACGCGAATCCCGCTCGTCCAAATGTTGCCGGATCTCAAGACCGTCAAGCGCACGGTCCTCTAGAAGTATCCACACGGACACACTAGATGGAGGTGACCAAAAACCAAGGTGTGCTAGCACCTATGTGGTTCGGCCAAGGAAGGAGGAGAGGGAGAGAGCAAGAAGAACTCTAGGAGGAAGAAGAAGGAATGAATGATAGATTCAATTTTCAAAAATGAAAATTGTTCTCCACATTCAAGTGGTCGGCCACCTTCTAGGAGGTGTAACCCCCACATTAATTCCAATTAATGTGGAGACTATTAAGAGTTGTAACCCCCATGAGGTGGCACTCTAGGATGATGTGGATCAATACTATTGGTCCACATCTTGCCACCTCACTAAATGACATGGCACCAAGTGTAACCTCCTCATTTAATGCGGGCCGGCCACATTAAATGCTATGGAGGCTTGTAACCTCCATGAGGTGGCACACATTGATGATGTGGAGCAATTCTATTGGTCCACATCTTGCCAACTCACTAGTGATGTGGCAAAAAGTCAAGTCAAACATGACTTTTTCTCTTCCTCTCAAATCAAGTCAAACTTGATCAAATCTCTCTCATGGTTGATCTAATCCAACCATATGATTCAAGCCAACTTAATATAATGAATCTAATTCATTAAATTAAGTTGATTTAATGAGTCATAATCTAAATTAGACTCATTGAATACATGAATCAACTTGAGTCTAACTCAATTAGCCCAATTTGGATTACTCTTAATCCAATATGATTCATCAAATGAATCTAATCCTCTTAGTTCATCATATGAACCAAATCTCCATCTAATTGTCTTTAGTGTGTGACCCTATAGGTTCTTGTAACGTTGGCAATGCCCTAAACCCATTTAGGAGCATAAGTAATGAGCGGTATCTAGCAACACATCATTACTACCCAAGTTACAAGAATGTCGAGATCCGACATCACCTTGTGACTACCAATTGTGACTCCTCACAAAATATGTGACATTGTCCTTCTATCCTAGACATCTAGATTGATCAATATGAGGCATAGACCGTGTCATCCTCTAATCAATCTAAATCTTGAACTCCAAGTAGACTCACTCGATCAAATGAGCTCAACATCTAATGTTGACTCATTTGGGCATGGCCATGCACTTCATGGTCTAACTCTATCAAGAATATTGATGTCGCTCCCGTCATATGGGAGGGATAGATCCCATCTACATCACTCACATCCCTCTGCATAATTTGTTACATACCCAGTAATCGCCTTTATAGTCCACCCTGTTACGGGTGACGTTTGACGAAACCAAAGTACATAACTCCTTATGTAGGGATCTATGGTGACTTCAGGTCTAAGGACTAATAGTCATACTAATAGCCACATGAGAAAGTATATGACACTCATATAACGATCCATGATACTTTCTCATGGCGGGTCATTCAGTATACATTCTCCAATGTATACCCATGTGTCAGCTTGATATCTCTATATCCATGACTTGTGAGATCAAGTCATCGAACTGACCTACATGCTAGTCTTATTGCATTAACATTGTCCCTGAATGTTAATACTCAACTAGGAATGATTTAGAGTAGTGTTCCCTATATCATCTCACTATCGATTCAACTAATCGATTGATATAGGTATGAACCTTCTACTCAAGGACGCTATTATACTTAGTCTATTTGGCACTAATACAAATAAGTATAATAACCAAACAAATGTCTTTATTAATATACAAGAATATGATATACATGAGTCCATACAATCATCAAATGATTGGCTCTAGGGCTCTAACTAACAAATAATAGAGGTTTTATCTCTTGAAGGCACCCTCACCCCTTCTTTTATATTCCTTGGCCTAGGCAAATTAGGAAATTTAATTACAATAAAATTTCCTCAATTTCCTTGACATGATTTAATTGAGAAAAATAAAATAAAATTTCCCCATTTAAAATCTTATGGCCGACCACATTAATGAAATCAAATTGGACAAGTTTCAATCAACAATTAAAACTTCCTAATTTGTTTCCGGAAATTTTAAAAAATAAAATTTCTCTTCAAAATCTCTTCATGGTTGATAAAAAGGAAATTTCTATAATTTTAATTTTACAACATGTGAATAATTTTTAAAGAAAAAATAAAATATCTCACCAATCTACAAATAAGGAAAGAGATCTAATCTCTTTCTTTAATCTTTTGTAGATCTTTTACAAGAGAGATATTTTAATTTTAATTCTCTTTAATAAATTATATCTTCCACATAATAAAAATTAAAATTAAATTTCTTTTTTAATTTAATTTGGCCGGCCCCCACTAGCTTGGGAACCAAGCTAGGGCCGGCCTAGGTATAAGATTGGGTGGCCGACCCTAGCTTGAACCCAAGCTAGCTTGGCCGGCCCCCTATTGGTGGGTATAGAAGGTGGGTATAGGTGGGTATAGTACTCTATAAATAAGAGGCTACGATAGGGACCGAGAGGAGGAATTGGTTTTGGTCTCCCGATAAAATTAAGCATCCCGTGTTCGCCCTGAACACACAACTTAATTTTATCAATAATAATTCATTCCACTAGAGAACTATTATTGAACTACCACACCAATCCCAAATTACATTTTTGGGCTCCTTCTTATTATAAGTCTCCCTGTGTTTAAGATATCGAATGCCCACTAATTAAGTGAGTTACTGACAACTCATTTAATTAATATCTTAGTCCAAGAGTAGTACCATTCAACCTTATCGTCATGTCGGACTAAGTCCACCTGCAGGGTTTAACATGACAATCCTTATGAGCTCCTCTTGAGGACATTGTCAACCTAGTATCTCTAGGACACAGTTTCCTTCTATAATCAACAACACACACTATAAGTGATACCATTTCCCAACTTATCAGGCTTATTGATTCATCGAACTAAATCTCACCCATTGATAAATTAAAGAAATAAATATCAAATATATGTGCTTGTTATTATATTAGGATTAAGAGTACACACTTCCATAATAACCGAGGTCTTTGTTTCTTTATAAAGTCAGTATAAAAGAAACGACCTCAAATGGTCCTACTCAATACACTCTAAGTGTACTAGTGTAATTATATAGTCAAGATAAACTAATTCCTAATTACACTACGACCTCACAATGGTTTGTTCCTTTCCATTTTGGTCGTGAGCTACTGTTTATAATTTATAAGGTACTGATAACATCATCTTCTATATGTGACACCACATACTATGTTATCTACAATATAAATTAATTGAACAACTATAAACAAATGAAGATAAATTGACCAAATGTGATTCTTTATTTAACATAAATATTTACAAAAGCTTAGGCTTTCAGTATACACTCCAACACACCTATTGCCTTGGCTATTCACCGGTCGGTCTGCAGGGGCCGGTCGGGAGGTTGGCCCCTCACTCTCCGGTCGGTCACTTGGCCTTTTGACTCCAGCGTGGCATTGACCCCTCAGAATGGGGGTCCCCTGTTCTAACCGCTGGATCACTGGCCTCCCCTTCAAGTCTAGTCGAAGGAGGCAAAGTCCGACTGACTGGACTGCCGATCTGCCTGAGTACCGACCGCCATATCAGTCCGCTCGGCCAGGCTTAGGAATGCTCCTCCGTTCGGCTGTATCTTGTCCGTGCCTTGTATTCTTTTGGAATCCATGCCCAATTCTCTCCCCTACTGCCCCTCACGTGTGCTGCATACGGTAAGGGGCGCTCATTAAATGCAACCAGTATCCTGCTGACACGTGGCGATCGTGCGTTTGTCAGCGTATGGCGGTGGCGTCACTTCCGATGGGACAACCGCCGTTTGAAATGGACAGCTGGATGATGGCCTCATTTTTTACGACCTGGATCGGACGGTGGAGGTTGCTCCCGGGCGACAATATAAAGCCCCCGACTCATTTTCCGCCGCACTGTTGCTTCATCCTCCTTCGTCTTCACGCTGCTCTTTCTGTTCCGGCGATCCTTATTCACCGCCTGTTTGGTGCACTCGCCATCTTCTTCCTTTCCTCGATCTTCCTTGTACCCGTAAGCCTTCCTTTCTAGCTACCCGCCTCCTGTGTTGCTTCCTTTTGCATTCTGTCAGCATTTTCTTTTAGTTTTTCTGTCGATTATCGTTTCTGTTTCGACCATGGCGAGTACCTCTACGCCTACCGTCGGCACTCCTGGTCTCTGGTACACGACTATGGAGAGTCGATTCGATGAAGAAGACGCACTGCGTCTCATTCGAACATACGAAATTCCAGCCGACCACGAAATAGTTGTAGCCACTCCTTCCGATCGGCCCAATGATCCGCCGCCCGGCACCATTTGCTTCTTCCGTGATCAATTTTTGGCCGGGCTGCGCTTTCCTCCCCATCCGTTCATTATCCAAATATGCAACCACTTTCGCATCCCGCTCGGCCAATTAGTCCCGAACTCGATTAGGTTGCTGAGCGGGGTAATAGTCCTTTTCAAGTTGAATGATATCCCCTTGGACCCCCAAATCTTTCACTATTTCTTCTACCCAAAACAATCCGAGTGGGGGACCTTCATATTTCAATCTAGGTCGGGTTTCGTCCTATTTACCAACATGCCAAGCTCCAATAAGCATTGGAAGGAGCATTTCTTTTTTATGCGTCTACCCGAGCAGCCGGCCTTCCGAACGAAGTGGCAGACGGCGGTGCCGACTCAGCCGTGACTCGGCAAATTCAAGAGCCATCCGGCGTATCTTCATGCGGCGAACCAGCTGGTCGACCAACGTTACGATATCGACAAGTTACTCCTTCCTGGAGTAATGTACATATTTGGCTTGTCTCCCATCCAAGCCGACCTGTCTTGTAGCATGAGTAAGCGATTCTTATCCCCCCTTTTTCTTTTGTGCTAACTGATTTGTTCTCTGTTTCTGCAGCTGAAGTTATGTGGCGTGCTAAGGCAACCGAAAAGCTCAAGTTGAAAGCCGCCAATATTGAGGTGGTAAAGGACAAAGAGGTTGTCGAACGGGGTTTGGTTCCGACCGGCTCTGCAACTGAAGGGAGCGAGGGAACTCAAGTTGCTCCCGAGGCGTCGGCTGCCCGTGCCTTCACTGACGAGGTCGCGATCAATATCACAACATCCGCCCAGGGCGAGGAGGAAGGCCGTTCGGCCGACGAGACACCTTTGGTGACTCGAAAGCGCCGTCGGCTAGAGCAAGCTGCTCCACAGCCTTCACAAAGGGAGCAGCTTTCCGAACGGAGCACTGATGCTCCTGCGATTTTTGAGGCGGTCTCCTCAGAGCATACTCCAACTCAACTTGACTTGCCGCCGACCATCGTTGAGGCTCAACCTTCCACCTCTCGAACTTTACGTCGCCTTAGGATACTGGGCGACCACCCGTGTCCGATTGGCGAGTCTTCTGGCCCGGCTGCTGCATCTCAAGATGATTCGAGCAGCCCGAGGGTGATTAAAACAGTACTAAGATTTCCATCGGAGGAATATCTACTGGCCGCCGATCGGCCATCAGCTCCCGAATAGCAGATCACCCTCACCGGTCCGCTCGCCAAAGTTTGGGAGGACGCGCGCGTACGCGTCGCGCTTATGTCCCCCAGTCAGCTAGGGGACAGTAACCTGCAGCAGGCGACCGGGGTATGCCTTTCTGCTTTACTGATATTTTTTGTTTTAGCTTTTAGCTTAACTACCTTCGTTCGCAGAGTTGGGTAGAGCAAATTACAGTCAGCAATCGACTGGCCGAGTTGGAGGAAGAAATGAAAAAACTCAAGCTTTCGGAGGCGAACCAAGGGCAATCAACGGCTGCTCTAGAGAAGACCAAAAAGCTCTTAGAAGCCGAACGGAAACGCGCTTCCGATCTGGCGGCCGAGGTTGCTCGGCTTGAAGCGGTGGTCAAAAAATGGGATAAAGAAATCCAGACGGCGACTACTCAGAAGCGCAAGGCCATCGACGACATGGACCGAATGAAGGTGGAGATCAGAGGGCTAGAGCAATGCATCAAGGATCTGGATGCCCTTCTGACCACCGAGAAGGAGGGCCGCTCAGCCGATCTGCTGAAATTTGATGAAGACTTAAAGGCTCTCCATGCTGCCAACGATGCTTCCCAGGCCGCGCTCAAAGAGTATCAGGAGGGGGAGTCGGCTCGCTCTGAGGAAGTGAGGAAGGCATTCGTCCGCTCGGATGCCTTTGGGGAGAAATTTACTGACAAGATCTCCCTCACCTTTGAAGAGGTGATCAAGGCGGCTGTGGATCACTTGAAGACCAAAGGCCACCTTCCCGCCGAGCTGACCATCCCCCCAGAGGATCTGGCTACTATGATGGGCGCTATCCCTGATGCCCTTTTTGATTTTGACGCGTGAGGAGTGTTTTTCATCAACTTTTTTGTACCCTTGCCGTTCGGCCAAACTTATTTTTTGCTGTAACTTTTTTGGTTTGCCCAATGCTCGGCATAAATAGATTATCTTTTCCGTTCCTTCAACTTTTGTTTTGGTAAGAAATTTTCCTCTCGTCATGTCTAAGTGTTCTTTAAAACTCCTCCGCTCGGCTTCATAATTTAACATGGACTCAAGCCGATTGTCTTCAAAAAGTCTTTCGCTACGCAACTGCGCAGCCGCTCGGTGCGCAAACATCGTTCGTTCATGTGCTCACATCTTTAATTCCTATTAACCATCTATTGCTTTGCACCTTACCTCATAGGGTTTTTCATATATTTTCGTTAAGCGAGCCGCTCGGCCGTATATTGGCCTTCAAGAACAGGCTCTGTCGTCGGTCGGTGATGTTTACAATTTACCGCCGACGCTTATAGACGCCGGCTCGTCTCGATTTTTAACGCCGGAGCTCGACGGCGCGGACGCTTATAGCCGGTCCCTCTCGATTTTTAACGCCGGAGCTCGACGGCCTTCCGACGGCTTATAGACGCCGGCTCGCCTCGATATTTAATGTCGGCTCGACGGATTCCGCCGGACGCTTATAGACACCGCCGTCTCGATTTTTAACGCCGAGCTCGGCGCCTTTGACGAGGTTAATCGCCCGGCTCGATATTTACTTCGAACTGAATGTTTCTGCTCGATGTTTAGCGATCGTTTATCGCTTAAGCCATTTCTCACGATCGAACAGACTATTGCTGCCTCGATTTGCTAATCGATTCCGCACGTCTTTCGACTGGCTGTCGATTAAGCTTGAAAATCTAGTTGTTTAACGTCGGATCGGAGGGCTTTCGCCGCACGATTTTAGGCATCGCTCTCGACTTTTTACTAACCGAGCTCACGCCTTCCACTCGTTATAGAAGCTTCTCTCGATATTTAACGTCGGAGCTCGACGGCCTTCCGCTTGGACGTTTATAGACGCCGGCTCGTCTTTCGATTTTTAACGTCGGAGCTCGACGGCCTTCCGCTTGGACGTTTATAGACGCCGGCTCGTCTCTCGATATTTAACGTCGGAGCTCGACGGCCTTTTTTGAGGCTAGCTTCAATACAGCCGCTCGGCAAACCCATTGGCCATCCTTTGAATTAATTTTGCTTCCTGCATTACAAGGGTACGGGCGACCAAAATATATGCAAAAATAAGTTACATTAGTGCACCTTTCACCCAGCCCGATAAGGCTGGAGATGATTCGCGCTCCACGGCCGGTCCAGTTGACGCCCGTCTTCATCCTCCAAATAATAAGCGCCTGAGCGGTGCTTTTCAATAACCTTGAAGGGGCCCGCCCACGGTGCCTCTAGCTTGCCAACGTCGCCGACCGACTTGACTTTCTTCCAGACAAGATCGCCGACCTGGAATGATCTGGGGATTACACGGCGGTTGTAGTTTTGCTTCATCCGCTGCCGGTACGCCATCAGCCGAATGGACGCCTTGGCTCTTTCTTCTTCGACCAAATCCAGCTCCATGTTCCTCCGCTCGGCGTGGTCCTCATCGTAATTTTGGATCCGAGCGGACTCGACGCCGACTTCAACAGGGATGACCGCTTCGCCGCCATACACCAAGTGGAAAGGCGTGACGCCCGTCCCTTCCTTTGGAGTCGTTCGGATGGCCCATAAGACGCCCGGCATTTCATCTACCCAACTTCCTCCCAAGTGATCGAGCCGAGCGCGCAGAATGCGAAGAATTTCCCGATTGGCTACCTCGGCTTGACTGTTACTTTGGGGATAGGCCACGGACGTGAAGTGTTGCTCGATGCCATAGCTTTGGCACCAATCTTCGAGCAACTTTCCTATGAATTGCCGCCCATTATCGGAGATAAGTCGACGGGGGATGCCGAACCGACAGATGATGTTCTGCCAAATAAATTTCTTGACCATCTGCTCGGTGATCTTGGCTAGCGGCTCGACCTCCACCCACTTGGAAAAATAATCAACCGCCACTAATAGAAATTTTCGCTGTCCGGTTGCCATAGGAAACGGACCCACAATATCCATTCCCCAATGGTCGAACGGGCAAGACACAGTGGCAGCCTTCATTTCCTCTGCCGGTCGGTGGTAGAAGTTATGGTACTTCTGGCAAGAAAGGCACGTCGACACGGTCCGAGCGGCGTCCGCTTGTAAAGTTGGCCAAAAGTATCCAGCTAGCAAGATCTTCTTAGCTAGTGATCGTCCGCCCGGATGCCCTCCGCACGATCCTTGATGTACTTCTTGGAGGATGTAAGCCGAGTCCTCTGAGCTCACGCATTTCAACAGCGGGCGTGAGAAAGCCTTTTTGTAAAGCTGATCTCCGATGAGTGTGAACCGACCGGCTCTCCTCCTTAGCAGCTGGGCTTCATTCTCATTGGATGGTGTGGCACCCGAGCGGAGGAACTCTATGATGGGTGTCCGCCAGTCGTTTGGAAACGTGAGACCTTCCACCCGGTCGACGTGCGCCACCAAGGATACTTGTTCAATTGGCTGCTAGATGTCGATCGGCGTTATTGAGCTCGCCAGTTTAGCTAATTCATCTGCCGCTTGATTCTCGACTCGGGGTATCTTTTGGATAATTACCTCACTGAAGTCGACCTTGAGTTTTTCGAAGGCCTCGACATAAAGTTTGAGCCGAGCGTTGTTAATTTCAAAAGTGCCAGAGAGCTGCTGCGCGGCCAACTGCGAATCCGAATGAAGTGTTACCCGACCGGCGCCAACATGCCGAGCTGCCTGCAAGCCGGCTATGAGGGCCTCATACTCTGCTTCATTGTTGGTAGCTTTATAATCCAGCCGGACGGATAAGTGCATCTTCTCTTTTTGGGGAGACAGCAATACTACACCAATACCACTCCCGAGCCGAGTGGATGATCCATCCACAAATGGTTTCTTCGGAGGCATTGGATCACCTCCTCTTTCTGATTGGCCTCCAGATCGGACGCGATGAAGGTCGTGGCCTCCGATCGGGTCGGGTGTATCTGCACTTTCTCTTTTTCTTCATAAATTAAAGAGGGAGGCTTTTCAGATATAGCATTCACATCGATCCGTGGTGATTTCCGAGCGGAACTTGATTCTGCTCGGACCATTTCAATGTAGCATCGCCGAGCTGCTAGTTGGTCTCCCCATACTTCACCCACTCTATCTTCCACGGGAAACTTGATCTTCTGATAGAAGGTGGAGACGGCCGCTCAGAACTCGCTGAGCGCCGGTCGTCCCAAAATGACGCTGTAGGACGAAGGGGAGTCGACCACCACGAAGTTTGCCGTCCTCGTCCTCCAGAGCGGCTCTTCTCCAAGCGAGATAGCCAGCCGGATCTGTCCGACCGGCAGAACTTCATTACCCGTAAACCCGTATAGGGGGGTTGTCATGGGTAGCAGCTCGGCTTGATCAATTTGTAGCTGATCAAACGTCTTCTTGAATATGATGTTGACTGAGCTTCCTGTGTCAACAAATACGCGGTGAATAGTGTAATCGGCTATTACCGCTTTGATGAGGAGAGCGTCGTTGTGGGGTACTTCAACTCCTTCCAAGTCCCCGGACCCGAAACTAATTTCGGGTCTGCTCGCCCGCTCTTGGCTGCTACCGACTGCATGGATTTGGAGCTGCCGGACGCTCACCTTTCTTGCTCGGTTGGAGTCTCCTCCGGTCGGCCCTCCAGCAATAATGTTGATCTCGCCTCGGGAAATATTACTTCTATTCTCTTCTTCCTGAGCGGACGGTCAGGACCGTTCTCTTGACGCTCGGCGATTCTCCTGCCTTGGAGAACGATGCCGATCGGGAGTTTGTTGCTGTCACCTATCAGCTCTCGTCCGATCGGCTTCATTAGTTCTCTGTCGCCTGTCGACTGAGGGAGACCGTCGGCCGCCATTCGAGGGCACGGGATGAGCCACGAAGGGAAGACTTCGACAATCCCTTGTGTTGTGCGTATCCGTCCGGTGGAAGGAGCAGAACATCGGGGTCCATTTCTTCTTTGGCTTGGGCCGGGCGGCCGCTACCTCTTGCACGTGGGACCTCACATGAGGGAAGCGGATTGCTTCGGCCCTCGGTCCTCTTGGCGGTTGATGAGCGGTGGGAGGCTTCCGCTCGGCAGGTGGAGCCCGATCAGTCGGAGCTTCCTTTCTTCGAGCCGCTTGGGCCTCCTCCACGTTGATGTACTCGTTGGCTCGGTGTAGCATATGGTCATAGTCTCGAGGCGGCTTCTGATGTGCGTAGATTATATACTCCTTTATGCATGTTTTTACGCACATTTACATACTTTGAGCATGCTTGATCTATGCATTTTTATACTCCCAGCTTTCCTTCTAGCATATTTACTCTTTTGGTTCGGAGATCTGCTTTTTGTGCATTTTCTGTACACAGGAGTCGATTTGGTGAAGAATCTACATCTTTGGGCATGCATTGGAGGAAACGAAGGGAGAAAGCACCGGGTCGTGTACCTCACACGGCCATGCACTGGGATGGAGCTCGGGCCGTGTGGAGTTTGGCACCAACAGAAGAGAAAGATGACATGGCCGTGTGGACCTCGCGCGGCCGTGTCAAGATTTGAAGCCAACCAGAGCAGAAGCCTTACATGGTCGTGTGGATCTACACGGCCGTGTGAGACTTCCAGAGACCAAGCAGGCTGTGGCCGTGTGCACCACACGGCCGTGTAGCATTTCCAGAGAGCAGAAGGGTTCTGGCCGTGTCACTGCAGTGTGGCAGAGAGGGATGGACATGGCCGTGTGAATCTCACACTGCCGTGTCATGATGTGGCGCCCGATTCCCTCCTCTATTTAAACCCTTCTTCATGAATTGAAAGAGGATCTCTCCCCCTTTGGGAGAAAGCAAGATTTGGTGGTTTCCTCCCATTCTTGGGAGGATTTCTGGGCAATTCTAAGGGAGATCTCGACGATTTCGACTCCGGAGCGTGGATTGGATCCGAAGACGAAGCTTCTTTGTAGATAAGTTTTCTCTTTCTCCCTTTTTCTTGGTTTCTTGGATTGGGGGATTCAAGGAATGCTTGTAATCTCTATTTCTTCGGGTTTTCTTCCTCGATTCATGGAGTAGATCTTGTATTCTAGGATTAAGGGAGTATTTGTATGATGGATTGATGTAATCTCTTATGGATTTGCCATTTTCTTGTTTCGATGACATTATCTTGCTTGTATCAATTAGATCTTGAATGATTGATGGTGGTTTGCGCTCAATTCTCATTCTTGATTGATTGTTTGGATTTCTTATGGACTTGGTAAGGATAAACTCTCACTCGATCATCCGAGGGATCCACGTGACAGGTGCAAGCCCGTGTAAGGACGTTTGAGAGATAATCTTGAAGAGGAAATAGGAATATTCAAGAGAGTAGGATGGATTCTATGATTAGCTTCTTGTGTCTTTATAGATTAATAAGTTGTGGGCCTCTATGTTGATATCCGAGGAAGGCATAGTAATAGGTGCGCTTCTGTGTAAGGACAACGTAGGTTCATGTCTAATTAATCCTATGTAGATACATTTCTCAGTCCTTAGCCGGTTGTCTATTGCAAGAGGGAACCGGCAACTTTCTACATGTTTGGCAATTGAGGAATAAGAATTGGTGAACCATTTACATTCAAGAAATCTTACAAAGAAACTGAAACTCCTAGAATCTCCCTTTATCATAACCCAAAACACTAAACTCTTGTTTGTTGATCTCTAATACTAGATTTGTTTACCTTTACTTTGCTTTTGAAACGATTGGATAGTTGTTTAGCTAATTCGCATTGAGACATTTCTAGTGCTTATTCCAGTCCCTGTGGATACGATAATCTTTTATATTACTTGCGACATTTCCGTACACTTGCGGATTGTAACAAGTTTTTGGCGCCGTTGCCGGGGACTGCGCTATAACATTAGGAATTATCAATTGAGTTAGACTAAACATAACTTTTCTTTCTTTCTTTACATTTTCATAGTTGTAACTTTAGAATTCTGTTTCTATAAGCTTTTCTTTTCTTGAATAACATTCTTGACAATTCTTTTTGTTGCAATTCTAATTATAATTCTAACTTTGCATTCTTGATTTCTAGCACTCTAATCTAACTTTTCTCTGTTTTCTCTTTTGATCTAGTTTCTTTCTTCTTTTCTTTTGTAAACATATCTTGCAATCTTTAGCATATGAATTATTCTAGACATTTTTCTTTTTCCTTTTATCTTTTCTTTCTTGTTTTCATTATGCACTTTCTTTCATGCAATTTAAATTCTGCATTTTCTTTCTTGTTTTTCATTATGCATTTTATTTCTTGTCTTTAATTCTGCATTTTTAGTTTTGATTGTACTTTTTTTAGATATCTAGAGCACTAACATGTCAAGCAGGGCTTCAAGAGAATTTTTCACACCCATGAGCGTAAGATCTTCCATTGATGAATATTATGGTTCAGAAGATGATCAATTTGAGTTTCTTTGTGGAGTGTGTGGTAGCACATCTCATCCAGCTGCTATTTGCCATTTTTTTCAAAAGACTGCTATAACTCCGGAACTTCAGTGTTTGGTTCAACCTCGATATCAAGATACATATGAGCAAGTTCCTGATACTTATGGCTATGACTGGGAAGATCATCAAATTCAGTACCTTCAACCCCAGCTAATTTCAGAGCAGAGTGAGTAGTCATTATTCCAGCAGCAGATCTCTGACCCTCCTCAACATTATAATCACTTTTGGATGAATCAACAAAATTTGGACTACAACTACATACAAAATGTTGAGTATACTTCCCAAGTAAATCAGGGTTTGTCAAAATTTCAGGATGGTTCTTCATTAGATGGACCACATCGTTCACAATTTGATGAGCCAATTGTTTGGGAGGACTCCCAAAACTCAAATACTCTTGCTCCCAATCAGATGAAGACCACAACACAAGATTCTGAAGAGCTAATGGTACAACGGGGAATCTTAGCTTTACGACTACTACTACAAAGTTCCAATAAAGTTGTTGATTCCTCTATTGATGATATTGATGTTAGTGGACTCTTCACTACTTATGATGATGATGTGGTGGATAAAAGTGTAGGGACATGTACTATGGAGGATATGTCCCAAGGATCACCTCCTTTGGTCACACAACCAATTGATACTATGGAATGTGTAAGAATAGAATTGGTTGATGATAATTGTGTAGGGACTTATGTAATGGAAGCAAAGCCCCAAGAATCACCACTTTTAGAGGCACCACCACTCGAACCAGAGCTAGAACCATTACAAAATTCTGAAGAGGTCACATCCACTTGTTTAGAACTTTCAGGTACTTCTCAGCACTACAAGGTTAGTATTCTTAGTAATCTTTTAGAAAATTTCATAGAGGTACCTATAATTGATTTTGTTGGATGTGATTCATTTCTTGATACATACTCAATTCATACTAATATGGTTCTAGTTCCTTCTTATATTACATTCTTGTGGGAGGTTTGTTTTTCTTTTGGGTGTGTAGGTTTTCAAGAGGCCAATAATTGGAAGCTCATACTGAACCGTCTTCGACCACCTGAAACAACTTTAAAGAAGACGAAGATGGAGAGGGCGATACATTACTTTTTAACTCCAATATTGAAAGCTCCCTCCATAATAAGAGTCCTTGGTAGGAGGGTTCTAAAATATCTTACCCCTCCAAGAGCAAGATTTAGATGAATCTAATGAGGTGGTCGAGCTAATGACCTTAAACAAGCGCTTCTTGGGAGGCAACCCAAGTTCATTTTCCTTATTTTCTTTTATGTCTTTAGTTCTCTCTTTATAATAAACATGTATCCTCTACTTAATTTTTCTTGTCTATCTTATTGTTGTAGAATTCAAAGTTGTGGAGGAATGTGGGTATTGGATGGAGGAGTATCTTTAAAAACATGAACGTCAACCATTTGGAGCTCATCACTTGGTAACTTCTTTTAAAATCTCCTCCACATTATTTTTAGTTTTCATTGGGACAATGAAAAATTTAAGTCTGGGGGGATGCATTAGATGCATTTGATTTGCTTTGTTTGTTTTTGTTTTTGCTTATGTCTTGCATTGTGTTTTGATTTTTTGTGGCATACATCTTGAGAACATCAAAACTTCACTTATATGCTTTCTTGGATTCAAGTGAAATGTTAGCACGATTATTGGCTTGATTCATGATGTTCGAATGATGCTAGTAGTAAACTTTGTGTAGTTCTTTTTTCTATCTTGGGAAGCATTAATAAGCTAAGAATCTTATGGTGATGAGTTTTAGTTTTGGTTCAACCTTAAGGATTTTATCTTCACTACACTTGTGCTTGATGCTTGAATAGTTGATGTCATTGAAATAGTCGTGATTCATCTTGTTTGCTTAGTACTTGGTTTCCATGGTGATTTCTCAACTTTCATTTTGGTTATTGGATGAGGCTCAAATCATTAAAGCTCATTTGGAAAAATCAAAATATCCCAACATGTGTGCTAAAAGTACATTTGTGAATAAGTTTTGCACAATGCAAACACTTATAAAAAAAAAAAAACACAATAAGGGATATAAAAAATAGTTGTCATGAGTGGAATCTAGCAAGTCACCCCTTTGAGACCGAGTTAGGTTACTGGGGAAATGACTGTTTAGCTTCTCTTGAGATTGAGCACACCTTTGAGACCTTGGGTTAGTTGAGAAATATGAACCAAGTGAATGGTAAGTAAGTGTCTATCACTGGTTACTTGTCTTTCACTGGAAACATTAGGAATTCAAATTTGATGACGACTTGACTAAGACATGGATTGAAACTTGAAGGGTGTTGAGTTACTTTTACACTGCACACAAGATTCTTATGCTTGAACCATACTTTACTTGTTTCCATGATCATGCCTGTTAATGAAACTTTTTGATAGAATTAGGAAAGTGCACTGGGTTTTATGAATGTGTTGTAGAACATATGAATTTAGATCGACATTTTGCTTGAGGACAAGCAAAGGTTTAAGTCTGGGGTGTGATGTGCGAGATTATATACTCCTTTATGCATGTTTTTACGACATTTACATACTTTGAGCATGCTTGATCTATGCATTTTATACTCCCAGCTTTCCTTCTAGCATATTTACTCTTTTGGTTCGGAGATCCGCTTTTTGCATTTTCCGTACACAGGAGTCGATTTGGTGAAGAATCTACATCTTTGGGCATGCATTGGAGGAAACGAAGGGAGAAAGCACCAGGACGTGTACCTCACACGGCCATGCCTGGGATGGAGCTCGGGCCGTGTGGAGTTTGGCACCAAGAAGAGGAAGATGACATGGCCGTGTGGACCTCACAGCAGTGTCAAGATTTGAAGCCAACCAGCCTTACATGGCCGTGTGGATCTACACGGCCGTGTGAGACTTCCAGAGACCAGGCTGTGGTCGTGTGCACCACACGTCCATGCAGAGAGCAGAAGGGTTCTGGCCGTGTGGAGTCACACGGCCGTGCAGGTTTGGCAGAGAGGGAACTGGACATGGCCGTGTGAATCTCACACGGCCGTGTCACGGGGCCGTGTGGCGCCCGATTCCCTCCTCTATTTAAACCCTTCTTCATGAATTGAAAGGGGATCTCTCCCCCTTTGGGAGAAAGCAAGATTTGGTGGTTTCCTCCCATTCTTGGGAGGATTTCTGGGCAATTCTAAGGGAGATCTCGACGATTTCGACTCCGGAGCGTGGATTGGATCCGAAGACGAAGCTTCTTTGTAGATAAGTTTTCTCTTTCTCCCTTTTCTTGGTTTCTTGGATTGGGGGATTCAAGGAATGCTTGTAATCTCTATTTCTTCGGGTTTTCTTCCTCGATTCATGGAGTAGATCTTGTATTCTAGGATTAAGGGAGTATTTGTATGATGGATTGATGTAATCTCTTATGGATTTGCCATTTTCTTGTTTCGATGACATTATCTTGCTTGTATCAATTAAATCTTGAATGATTGATGGTGGTTTGCGCTCAATTCTCATTCTTGATTGATTGTTTGGATTTCTTATGGACTTGGTAAGGATAAACTCTCACTCGATCATCCGAGGGATCCACGTGACAGGTGCAAGCCCGTGTAAGGACGTTTGAGAGATAATCTTGAAGAGGAAATAGGAATATTCAAGAGAGTAGGATGGATTCTATGATTAGCTTCTTGTGTCTTTATAGATTAATAAGTTGTGGGCCTCTATGTTGATATCCGAGGAAGGCATAGTAATAGGTGCGCTTCTGTGTAAGGACAACGTAGGTTCATGTCTAATTAATTCTATATAGATACATTTCTCAGTCCTTAGCCGGTTGTCTATTGCAAGAGGGAATCGGCAACTTTCTACATGTTTGGCAATTGAGGAATAAGAATTGGTGAACCATTTACATTCAAGAAATCTTACAAAGAAACTGAAACTCCTAGAATCTCCCTTTATCATAACCCAAAACACTAAACTCTTGTTTGTTGATCTCTAATACTAGATTTATTTACCTTTACTTTGCTTTTGAAACGATTGGATAGTTGTTTAGCTAATTCGCATTGAGACATTTCTAGTGCTTATTCCAGTCCCTGTGGATACGATAATCTTTTATATTACTTGCGACATTTCCGTACACTTGCGGATTGTAACAGCTTCCGAACGAGCGAGCGGAAGAAGTCTCCGTCCACGAGGCCTTGTGTAAATGCGTTCATCATTGTCTCTGAGGTGGCCGTTGGAATATCCATGGCTACCTGATTAAACCGCTGGATATAAGCTCTAAGCGGCTCTCTCGGCTCCTGTTTGATGGAAAACAGACTAACACTGGTTTTCTGATAGCGCCGACTGCTTGCGAAGTGGTGGAGGAAGGCCGTCCGGAAATCCTTGAAGCTTGTGATGGATCCGTCCGGCAGCCTTCGAAACCACCGTTGAGTCGATCCCGCGAGAGTGGTAAGAAAAACTCGGCATTTTACTCCATCTGTGTATTGATGGAGCGTAGCTGTGTTATCAAACTTACCCAGATGATCATCTGGGTCGGTTGTCCCATTATACTCGCTGATCGTCGGAGGCACGTAGTGCTTCGGCAGAGGATCTTGTAGAATAGCCTCTGGAAATTGGCGATTAATCCTCTCGAGCGATGCGTCCGCTCGGGGGGCTTTCCCTTTTCTGTCATCTCGTCTAGGCATTTCGTCCGAAGAAGATCCACGATCTCTATGAGCTGCTGCGGCTTCAGGGGTGCGGAATAGGGCTCGATGAAATGCAAGGTGGCGGTGCTTCCGCCGACCACTGACGTTGTTTGTTGCTCCGGCCGCTCGGCTGTGGCTTTCATTTTGCTCCACAAGCTTGGCGGCCCTTATCTCGATCAGGATGTCGAGTTCCTCCGTCGAAAGCGTCACCATGTGTCGTCCCACTCGTCCATTGTTTCCGGTCGGATGGAGCGTTCCCACGACGGCGCCAAATTGATCTCGTCCGGAATCAATGGCGCTCACCGGCTGCTGATGTGGATCTTCGACTGGTGACACGAAGTTCCTGCACAGAAGTCGGGCGGGAAGGGGTTCCCGGCGACCGCTCAAGTCAGGTAAGCAGGTGGTGGAAAAAGTAGCTCCAAAGGTCTTAAACGCGTACCTCCGGCGAAGTATGAGGCTCTTTATATAGAGTGGTGAAAGAGCTCCTGCACATCCACCGAGGCGCCTACGTGTCTGCAGCCCATACCTCGGTATGTGTTTGTCAGAAAACTTATCTGACGCCATACTGCTACAGTCCAAGCACGTTTTCGATGGGACAATAGAACACCTAGCTGTCAGACTTAGAGTATGGCCTAGCCATAGGACTTGACAGCTGTCAGAAGATGTCCTTGCCCTTCCCTACCCCATAGGCCGGTACGTCCGTCCGGACGGGGAGTGATGTCCGGATGGCCCTCATTTTATGCGCCAGCCAGACGGAATTCCCCTCTCGCCGGCCTGCCGTATGCATCGATCTGCTGGGGATATTTTCGGTAGGGTACTATGCAGGGCCTGTTAGCAGTATGTCACCTTCTCTTAGGGCTTCCGCTCGGCTCCCTGCTACTGTCCCATTGAGCGTCGGAACTACGACTTCAGTGGGGGCACCTATTGCCTTGGCTATTCACCGGTCGGTCTGCAGGGGCCGGTCGGGAGGTTGGCCCCTCCCTCTCTGGTCGGTCACTTGGCCTTTTGACTCCAGCGTGGCATTGACCCCTCAGAATGGGGGTCCCCTGTTCTAACCGTCGGATCACCAGTTATCCAGTCCACAAACCCAACTGGACTTCAGCCGGTTGTCTAGTCCCGCAGACCCAACCGGACTTCCTGCTAGATATCCGATTGGCCCATTGACCTATCTGGACTTCACACTAGCTATCCGATCCCTAGCTGGATTTCAGCCTAGTGTCCGGTCCATTGGACTTGCCAAGTCCTGCACACTTGGTAACGCAATTAGATCACAAACCACCTAACTTAACGCACTTGTCATTTATCAAAACCTAAGTTAGATTGTTAGTGCAAACTGCACCAACAATCTCTCCCTTTTTGATGCAATGACAACCTGAGTTATGTTAGGAAAAATATACAGCAAATACACACAAAATTATTCTAAGAGAAGCAACACAAAAAAAATGAGTTAGTTTTGTTTCTCTTTGTTTTTTGGAGTTAAGTTATTCTAATTTTCATTTATTTTCTAACTTAACCCCTAACCCCCCCCCCCCCCCTTTGACATTCATCAAAAATATTTAATAAGTAAAGTAATTAGTGAGAATAATAAAAATTTACAGCAAAAAAATTTTCAAGATTATTAGGGAAAGGAGTTAAAAGAGTTTTATAAACCTTTTTAAAAAAAAACTTCCATCAAAACACTTGTATTCTATATAAAAATATCAGAATTTTATGCAAGACATGTTTAGAATTTTTTATACTATGTTTTGAAAGATAACTTTTACAAAACTAACTGGAAAGTTTAAAGTTTAAATAGTTTTGAAGAAACTTTCAAGGTAATTTTCAAAAATAGCATAATAGTGGTTTTGAAAAGTACTTCTGTATTAAAAAATAATTTTGAAATGGGTTTTGAAGAATTTTTTAATAAGGAATTTCAAAGTATCTTAAACAAGAATTTGAAAATATTTTCATAATTCTTCAAGATATCTTAATATAAGTTGTATATTTCTCAACCTACTTGTAAAATGTAGTCAAAATCTTTTTCAAAAATCATTTTGGAAAAGTTTGAGTGTATTTTCAAAAATATTTTTCAAAGTATATTTAAAGTAGTTTTCAAAGACACTTTATATTTTAAAATTATTTTGAAAATTGGTTTTAAATATCCTCCTCCTGAATCTGATATTAAAAATAATCTAAACACCTAGAAAGTGTCCTTCCATGTCTAGCCAGTAGTTACTAACTAACTATCAGAAGATGACAATGTTCACTTGGTTAGTCAAGTTAAGTATCTGTGTCCAGTTAGTATTTAACTAAGATGCATTATTTAACTTGATCACTGTAATTTGATATTTCTCACTCAAACTTGTGTTGATGCACAAATATAAGCATCTTAAGTCCAAGCAAAGGGCCTACGCATCTTACGCTGTTCTAAGTTTTGAAATACACAATCAAGGGAGTCCGAGTGTGTTTGTGAGATGCTCAAGTCCTAAATCTATAGGAACATATTTTCTATGGATTTGATCTAGACTAAAGCTAAAATCAATTTTGAAAGTCTAAGGAAATGGGAATTTTAAGAAAATAAAAATAAAGATTTTTTATTTAGAATTTTTAAACTATTTTAAAAAAAGAAACAAAATAGCAGTCATATTCTATTAAACACATTCCTAGTTGTCGTCGTAAGTTGCTAAATTCACTTTCAAGGAGTGGCTTGGTAAAGATGTCAACTAAGTTGGATTTAGACTCAATATAATTGAGTTTAATATCTCCTTTATCAACATGATCCCTAATAAAGTGGTATTTTATTTCAATGTGTTTAGTTCTTGAATGATGCATTGGATTTTTTGTTAAGTTGATTGAATTAATATTATCAATTAACACTTTTGTGTGTTTAAAATTTAGATTGTAGTCTTTTAAGGTGTGCATCATTCATAATAGTTGTGCAACGCATTCTCCTATTGCAATATACTATGCCTCAGTAGTAGATAAAGCAACACAGTACTGCTTTCTACTAAATCAGCTGACAAGCGATTATCCAAGTAGTTAACAACCACCACTTATACTTTTCCGATCAAGTTTACAGCCAACATAATCGAAGTCAGAGTATCCTAAGAGTTCAAAATTTCCTACTCGAGGCTACCATATTCCTATGTTGGATGTACCTTTTAAGTATCGAAAAATTCTTTTAACACAAGCCAAGTGTGATTCCTTGGCACAAGTCTGGTACCTAGCACACATATAGACTGCAAATGAGATATCTGTTTAACTTACAGTTAGTTATAGTAGGCTTCCTATGACACTTCTATAATATTTGAGGTCTATAGATTTTCCACTTGTGTCACTATCTAGGGTTGTATTGGTAGTTGGAGTTTTAATATCTTTGAAGTTTTTCATTCCAAATTTCTTAAGTAATTCAAGTGTATACTTTTGTTGATAAACTTAGTTACCTTCATTTGTTTGATTGATTTGTAGACTTAGGAAGAATGTTAGTTGTCCTACTAGACTCATTTCAAACTCCTGTTCCATTAGTGTTATGAATTCTTGTAACAGTTTTGAGTTAGTTGATCCAAATATTATGTCATTCACATAGACTTGAGCTATAAATAGATCTTGATTAATTACTTTTACAAAAAGGGTTGGGTCAATTTGACCTTATTTGAAGCTTTTTGAGATTAACTATGTGGTCAGTCTTTCATACCAAGCTTTAGAGGCTTGCTTTAGGTCATACAAGGCTTTCTTTAATTTAAACACATGATTCGAGTATTCTAAGTCTTCAAACCCGGGGGGTTGACCTACATACACCTCTTTCTTGATTAGCCTATTTAGAAAGACTGACTTAACATCCATTTGATATAATTTAAATCCCTTATTGGCTGCATAATTCAGTAACATTCTAACTAATTCGAGTCTAGCAACTGGTGCATAGGTTTCATCGTAGTCAAGTCCCTCAATTTGGCTAAATTCTTTTGCTACTAATCTGGCCTTGTTTCTAACAACTTCCTCTTTTCATTTAGTTTGTTTCTAAAGACCCATTTGGTTTTGATTATCTTTTATTTTATGGTAATGGAACTAAATCTCATACTTTATTTCTTTCAAATTGGGCTAGTTCCTTTTGCATGGCTAAGATCCAATATGGATCACTTAATGATTCTTCTATTATTTTGGGTTCGATGTTAGAGATTAAAGCTATTTGACTTAAGTTTCTAAACGCTGATCTAGTTTAGACTCTTAGGTCTGAGTCACCAATTACTTGGTCAAGTGGATGATTTTGGTTAACCCTTCTGGTTCTAGTTTGTTGTTCTTGAGGTTGATGTTCTTCTTCGTCACTTGCTCCCCCTAGATTAGTGCTACCTCTAACAAACTAATTGGTTAATATAAGTTTGTGTAAGTACTCCAAGGTAGTTTTGATGTGATCAACCAAGTCAGGTTAGGTCCTGTTGGTATTTAACCCTTGTGTCTAAGTGTACAGGAACTTAGGAGTACATGAAGTCGAGCGAAAACCGTAGCTAGAGAGAAGGACGGCATGGGAGAGAGCCGACGGGCTAGGTGCGTCCAAGGCACGAGGTGTTGCGGAAGAGTACACGGGTGGACGAGAAGGAGGCGCGCAACATTTTAGAAGGACGAGAAGTCGAAGTGGAAAGATTGCTCGAAGGCCGAAAGTTGGGTTCGGGTGAGCCCTATTCAGGATGGCTGAGATTACCCAAGCAAAAGGAGCCGGAGCAGAAGACCCGAACCCAAGCGAGCGGAGCTGAAGCAAAAACCCGGACCAAAACCGAGGGACGAGAAGCCAGAACGGAAGATTGCTCAAAGGTCGGAAGTTAGGTTCAAGTGAGCCCTATTCCGGATGGCAGAGATCACTCAAGCAAAAGGAACCGGAGTGGAAGACCCAGACCCAAGTGAGCGGAGCCGGAGCAAGAACCCAGACCGAACAGTTAACATAAAGTTAACTTAGGTCCGGGCATCTGGACATAAATTTTATCCGGATCGCGATTGACACGATCTGTTGTGATGGGGATAAAGTTTTATCCCTCAAGAGGCGCATGGAACCCTTCCAGGTGCCCTAACCAGAGCTTTAAATATAGCCCTGATCCCAATGGTTTAGAACAACACTTGTGATTGATTCCTCTTTAGTTTTATTATGTAATTGAGTGCTTTAATTGTTGTGAAGAGGCTTCTCCGCCTGAAGGAGAGTTTAGTGAGCTTTCAACTTTCTTGGATTAACAACCTCCCCGGTTGTAACTAAGTAAAGTCTTTCGTGCCTCTTCTTTTTCAGTCTCGTATTTATTTTATGCAAGTGTTAGTTTAATATAAAGCCACCGAAGTTCGAAAAAGGTTCGTGTTATTTTTCCAAGGCTATTCATCCCCCTCCAGCTGGCCGTCAAGGGTCCTACAATTGGTATCAGAGTGGGTTCACTTTAGGAGGACTAATCGCCGAACGAAGCACACGAGATGGCCAGACCGAGCATCTACCCGCCAACGTTTGAGGGGGAGTTCTTGATCCTGTCCGAAAGTTGAATCAACAGACGTTGGGCACGTGGTGCTCTCCGAGTCGCTGACGTGGATCTCCGACCGGTCGTAAAGTCCTCTGGGGAACCTGCAAGGAAGTCGGGCCGGAAAAGGGTTCCCGGCGACGACCCTCCGACGCTCAAGTCAAGCAAAGCTCAACAAGAAAGTGGCTCCAAGAATCGTAGAATGTGTACCTCCAGCGAAGAATGAGAGCCTTTATATAGGGCTGTGGAGAAGCGGGTGCACACATACCGAGGTGTACACGTGTCCTCATCCCATACCCCAGTAAAGGTCTGTCAGTGAGCTTACCTGACCCCATACTGCTACAGTCCAAGCACGTCTTCGATGGGACAGCGGAACCCCTTGTCATAAGGTTTGGAGTACGGCCTAGTCCTAGAGCATGACAGCTATCAGAAGATGTTCCTTGTCCTTCTCTCCCTACTCCATGCCGGGGCGTCCGGCCGGCCGGCACTCACATCACGTCCGGCCCTCCATATGCACTAGTATGCTTGGGAGATCCTCGATAATGTGCTATGTGGGGACTGTTCGCAGTATGCTACCTTATGTCTTCGACCGAGCGTGCCATCCGCTCGGCCCTATGATCCTGTTCAGCGAGCGTCGGAACCCCGACTCCAGCCGGGGCACCTTTTGCAATCATTTAGACACCGGTGGGCCGTCCGGGCGGTCGACCCACCCTTATCCGGTCGGCCATCTAGCCCTTTGACTTCCACGTGGCGTTGACTCCCCAGAACGGGAGTCCCCTGTTCTTACCACTGGATCACTTGCCTCCCCTTCAAGTCTAGTCGAAGGAGGCGATTGGTCCGACTGACTGGACTGCGAATATACCCGAGCGGTGCCTTCGTACCATTATCCTCCGCTCGGCCGATCGCAGGGATGTCCTTGTAGTCATCAGCAACATTCCTTGAATCTCCTCGTAATCTGTGTCAATCTTCGATATTAAGGCTGAGCATGCGCTCATTAAATGCTTCGAATGGCTGAATGCCACGTGGCGCACTGTCGTCATCGTACGGAGGCGGCGGCGTGGTGCTTTGATGGGATCGAAGTGGTTCGAAATGAACGGCGTGATGCGCGCTTTGATTCCCGTGACCTGGATCCAACGGTGGAGGCCGCCCGGCCTCCACCCTATAAAATCTTCGTTTTCTCCTCCGTTGCCTCACTCCTTCTTTCACGTGCCCCCGGTTATTCTTCGCGTTCTAGAGCTCCGGCGATCGTGTTCTCCTACTTCCGTCGATCCCCGGTGTTCTTCCCTCGATCCTCCTTTTTCCCGTAAGATTCTCCTCTTTTCTTTCTCGTTTCCGGTGCTTTCTTTGCATTTCTTTCCCCAGTTTTTGCTTCCAGGGTACTCTTTTTACTTGCTGCCGTCTTTCTTCTACCTTTTTGCCTTTTTGATTTCTCCCGCTCGGATCATGGCTAGTTCTTCTCATCCTGAAGACCAGTCCCTGGGCCTATGGTACACTACCATGCAGTCCCGATTCGACCAGCGTGACTTTGATGTTCTAACAGACAATTTTGAAATCCCCAATGATTTTGAACTTCTTTTGGCCGGTCCCTCCGCTCGGCCACATAGGCCGCCGCGCGGAGCTTTCTGTGTCTTCCGCAACCAGTTTACTGCTGGTCTATGTTTCCCAGTACATCCTTTCATTATAGATGTTTGTAACTTTTTCGGTGTTCCGCTCGGCAGTCTAGTACCCAACACCTTTCGCCTTCTCTGTGGGCTTGTTGTTTTGTTCAAAATCCACAACATCCCCCTCCGACCGGACATCTTTTTTTATTTCTATTACCCCAAGCAGTCCGAGCCGGGCACCTTCATGTTCCTAGCTCGGCCCGGCCTAGTTTTCTTTAACAAGCTGCCTTCTTCCAATAAACATTGGAAGGAGTATTTTTTCTATATTCGTATGCCCGATTAGGCCAACTTCCGGACCGAGTGGCAGGTCGACCTACCCCCCACTCCTAAGCTGAAGAAATTCAAGACCCGACCGGACTACCTCCATGCTGCAAACATGCTAGCCGGTCTACGGCTCGACATCAATAAGCTTCTTCACGAAGGAGTGATGTACATCTTCGGTCTGAGTCCCATACGGACTCCTCTTCCGACCGGCTTCGGTAAGAATTTTACTTGGGCGTTTGCTTTGATTGCTAACTGATTTTTCTCCTTTCCTTTGCAGCGGACATCGTCATGGAGTCGGTAATGGCCGGCATTCTGAAGAGAAAGGCGGCGGCGCTCGAAGCCGCGGCAGCAAAGGAGATGGAGGCGCTCGGCATCCAGCCGGTCGGCTCGCACGAAGAAGAGAGCGGGACACATGCCGGGGAGTCGGCCGCTCAGGCTTCTCTCCCAGAGCCAGCGGCTGGGGCAACCCTCAGCCAAGAGCCCTCCGCTCGGGGTGACGGCTCAGCTCCAGAAGAAGAGCAGCCTCACCCGAAAAAGCGCCGAGTGGAGACTCCCGTCCGCTCAGCCACGTCTGCTGTTCAACCCTCCGCCCGAGCCACTGCAAGTGCTCGCGGAAAGGCTCCGGAGATCGAAGCCATTTCGTCCGATCGGACTCCTTCGAAATGGGACGAGCCGGAGGCCCCTATTGAAGTCGTTCCAGTCAACACCCTTCCGCCCTCTCAACCAGTCAGGCGTTCAACCATCCACTCTCAGTTTTCGGCACCGACCTCTGATCCTCTTCTAGATGCCGGTCGGACGACCCCAGGTCATGGCCGCACAATACGAGTCACTCTTCATCTTCCAACTGAAGAACTGCTGCCAGAGGCCGACCAACCGACAGCGCCCGAGCATACCATCACTTTGAAGGGGCCACTAGCTGAGATGTGGGCCGACGCTCGGGCACGCGTCGCGCTCATCCCCCTCCGAAATTTGGCCAATAGCCATATGCAGCAAGCCACGGGGGTAAGTTTATTTTCTCCAAGTTTTGTATGCATTCCTTCCGATCGGCCAATAACAGCTTCTTATTTCTTTTGTCAGAGATGGGTGGAGGAGATTGCTGTCTCCAACTGCCTGGCCTTGGTAGATAAAGAACTAAGGCAACTGAAGGCGGTCGTCGGTCCGTCCGGCTCTAAAGGCCCCTCCTATTCTGAGCTGCAAAAGGAGCTGAAGAAAGCTCAAGATTTGTTGGCGGCCGAGCAGAAAAAGACGGTCGATCAAGCCCACACCTTAGCCGAGTCCGAGCGACAAGTCAAGTCGCTCGACACAAAAATAACCTTGGCCACCACTCGAAAAAACACGGCCATTTCCGACTTGGAGAAGAAGAACGTGGAGGCTCGGGGCATGGAGCTGAAGATAAAGGAGCTGATGGAGCAGCTTGATATAGAGAAGGCGGGCCGCTCGGCCGACGCGGATAAGCTTCAAAATCTGAAGGATTCCCTTACTGCCTCCCAGGCAGCCCTCAAAGAATATCAAGAGGCCGAGCCGAGTCGGGTCGCTGCCCTAAGACAGAGCTACATCCGCTCGCCTGAATTCTCGGAGAAAATTTGCGAGCGGATGTACACAGCCTTCGACTTGGCTATGACTGCCACCACCACATATCTGAAGTCTAAGGGTCTTCTTCCGAAGTCCACTACTATTCCGGCCGGCGATCAAGTGGCGCTCCTAGACAACATTCCCAAAGACCTTTATGATTACATTGAGTAGACGTCTTTATATGTAGTTAGGCCGCTAGGCCAAAAAATGATCTTTTTTTGTACTTAGGCCGCTCGGCCTAAAGTTTTAATTTTAATGCAATATTTTCCTTTCGCGTTCTTTGTCCTTTTGCTAGTTAATGTGTATTGTCCGCTCGCCTATTATCACATCTCTGGTATTCGAAAGGGACTTTTACGAAGTATTTGGCGTTTCCCTTCCGCTCGGCTAAATATGTAATATTTCGAATACGTAACATTCCGCTTTAATAGCAGAGATCGCTTGTTAGACACCGATGAAGTACCTTTGGGTACTGGGCCGAGCGGAACGTAGAGACAATCAAACGATATTGACGGCGAGTTTCTTGGACAATTACATCCTTTTTATTGGCCTCTTCCGCTCGGATGATTTATAGACGCCGGCTTGTCTCTCGATATTTAACGTCGGAAATCGACGGTCTTCCGCTCGGATGATTTATAGACGCCGGCTCGTCTCTCGATATTTAACGTCGGAGCTCGACGGTCTTCCGCTCGGTTGATTTATAGACGCCGGCTCGTCTCTCGATATTTAACGTCGGAGCTCGACGGTCTTCCGCTCGGATGATTTATAGACGTCGGCTCGTCTCTCGATATTTAACGTCGGAGCTCGACGGTCTTCCGCTCGGATGATTTATAGACGCCGGCTCGTCTCTCGATATTTAACGTCGGAGCTCGACGGTCTTCCGCTCGGATGATTTATAGACGCCGGCTCGTCTCTCGATATTTAACGTCGGAGCTCGACGATCTTCCGCTCGGATGATTTATAGACGTCGGCTCTCTCTCGATATTTAACGTCGGAACTCGACGGTCTTCCGCTTGGATGATTTATAGACGTCGGCTCGTCTCTCGATATTTAACGTCGGAGCTCGACAGCCTTTAAGGCTAACTTGACACAGCCGTTCGGCGAAGCTATTTGCCATCCTTCAATTATTTTGGCTTCCTGCATTACAGGTACATGGGCAACCGAAATGTATACGAAATTACATCAGCGCACCTCTTACCCAGCTCGGTACGGCTGAAGATGGTTCGCGCTCCACGGCCGATCCAACTGCCGCCCGTCTTCGTCTTCCAAATAATAAGCGCCCGAGCGGAGCTTTTCGATGATTTTGAAGGGGCCCGCCCAGGGAGCTTCTAGCTTGCCGACGTCGCCGACCGGCTTCACTTTCTTCCAGACAAGGTCGCCGACCTGGAATGATCTGGGGATGACGCGTCGGTTGTAATTTTGCTTCATCCGTTGCCGATACGCCATCAGCCGAACGGATGCCTTGGCTTGCTCCTCATCAACCAAATCTAGCTCCATGTTCCTCCGCTCGGCGTTACCATCATCATAATTCTGGATCCGGGCAGACTCGACGCCGACTTCAACAGGAATCACCTCTTCGCCGCTGTACACCAGATGGAAAGGCGTGACGCCTGTTCCTTCCTTTGGGGTCGTTCGGATGGCCCACAAGACACCTGGCACCTCATCCACCCAACTTCCACCCAGATGGTCGAGCCGAGCGCGCAAAATGCGAAGAATTTCCCGATTGGCTACTTCGGCTTGACCATTGCTTTGGGGGTATGCCACGGACGTGAAATGTTGCTCAATGCCATAGCTCTTGCACCAATCTTCGAGCAACTTTCCTGTGAATTGCCGCCCGTTGTCAGAAACAAGTCGACGGGCGATGCCGAACCAGCAGATGATATGTTGCGAGATAAATTTCTTGACCATCTGCTTGGTGATCTTAGCTAGCGGCTCGGCCTCCACCCACTTGGAAAAATAATCATCCGCCACCAACAAAAATTTCCGCTGTCCGGTCGCCATAGGAAACGGACCCACAATATCCATTCCCCATTGATCGAACGGACAAGACGCGGTAGCTGCCTTCATTTCTTCCGCCGGTCGGTGAGAGAAATTATGATACCTTTGACAAGAAAGGCACGTCGCGACGATCCGAGCGGCGTCTGCTTGTAAAGTTGGCCAGAAGTATCCGGCCAGCAGGATTTTTTTAGCCAGCGATCGTCCGCCCGGATGCCCTCCGCAGGATCCTTGATGCACTTCTTGGAGGATGTACACCGCCTCTTCCGAGCTCACGCATTTCAACAGTGGGCGAGAGAAAGCCTTCTTGTATAGTTGGTCTCCAATGAGCGTGAACCGACCGGCTCTCCTCCTTAGTAGCTGGGTTTCATCCCGATCGGACGGTGTAGCTCCCGAGCGGAGGAACTCCATGATGGGTGTCCGCCAGTCGATCGGAAACGAGAGGCCCTCCATCCGGTCGACGTGAGCCACCAGCGAAACTTGTTCAATTGTCTGCTGGATGGCGACCGGCGTTATTGAGCTTGCGAGTTTGGCTAACTCATCGACCGCTTAGTTCTCCGCTCGGGGTATCTTCTGGATAATAACCTCTCTGAAGTCGGCCTTGAGTTTCTCGAAGGCTTGAGCGTAAATCTTGAGTCGAGCGTTGTTGATTTCAAAGGAGCCTGAGAGTTGTTGAGCGGCCAATTGGGAGTCTGAATGTAGCGTCACCCGTCCGGCCCCTACATGTCGGGAGGCCTGTAAGCCGGCTATAAGGGCTTCATACTCTGCTTCATTATTCGTAGCTCTATAATCAAGCCGAACGGATAGATGCATCTTTTCTTCTTGGGGAGAAAGCAACAATACACCAATACCGCTCCCGAGCCGAGTGGTCGATCCGTCCACAAATATCTTCCACATGGCTTCAGGTTCTGGCCTTTGTACTTCGGTGACAAAATCCGCCAAGGACTGCGCCTTTATCACCGACCGGGGCTGGTATTGGATGTCGAATTCGCTCAACTCCGTCGTCCATTTAATGAGCCGTCCGGACGCTTCGGGATTTAGCAGCACTCTTCCCAATGGGCTATTCGTCCGGACGATGATAGTATGAGCCAAGAAATAAGGACGGAGGCGCCGAGCGGCGAGGACCAAAGCGAAAGCTAGTTTCTCGAGCCCAGTGTAGCGAGATTTAGCATCTTTTAAAATATGGCTCAGAAAATATACAGGCTCTTCTCCGCTCGCCCTTACTAGTGCCGAGCCGACGGCTTGCTCGGTTGAAGATAAGTAGATACAAAATGGCTCACCCATAGTTGGCTTGGCTAGTACCGGAAGAGAATTCAAATATATCTTCAGATCTTCGAAAGCCCGATCACATTCTTCGTCCCAGTGAAACTTGGTGGCTTTGCACAAGATTTTGAAAAAAGGTAGGCTCCGATCGGCAGTCTTGGAGATAAATCTGGACAGAGCAGTTATCCGACCGGTCAAGCGCTACACTTCCCTCAGATTTCTTGGAGGCGGCATATCTTGTAAGGCTTTCACTTTGCTAGGATTTGCTTCGATGCCCCGCTCGGTCACTATGTAACCCAAGAAACGCCCTCCTTTTGCTCCGAACAGGCACTTCTGTGGGTTTAACTTAACGCCATATTTCTGCAGCGTTCGAAAAGTCTCCTCCATATCTTTAAAGAGATCGGCCGCTCGGACGGACTTGATGAGAATGTCGTCCACGTATACTTCCAGATTTCGCCTGATCTGCTCCTTGAACACTTTATTCATCAGATGTTGATATGTGGCTCCCGCGTTCTTCAATCCGAACGGCATCACATTATAACAATAGGTGCCGTCGGCTGTAACGAAGCTGACTTTTTCTTGATCTTCACGGGCGAGCGGCACTTGATGATAGCCTTGGTAAGCGTCGAGCATACATATCAGCTCGCAGCCAGCTGTGGAGTCCACCAGTTGATCGATCCGAGGCAGAGGATAAAAGTCTTTCGGGCAAGCTTTGTTGAGATCCCGAAAATCTATGCACACTCTCCACTTGTTGCCCGGCTTGGAGACTAATACTACGTTTGCCAGCCAGCTCAGGAACTGAACCTCGCGTATATGGCCGGCCTCCAGGAGTTTCTCCACCTCCGCTCGGATTATGACATTCTGTTCGGCGCTGAAATCCCTCTTTCTCTGCTTCACTGGCCGAGCGTCCGGTCGGACATGGAGCTCATGCTGCGCTATACTTGGTGAAATTCTGGGCAACTCATGCGTCGACCAGACGAAGACATCATGGTTCTTCTGGAGGCATTGGATCACCTCCTCCTTCTGGCTCGCCTCCAGATCGGACGCGATGAACGTCGTGGCCTCCAATCGGGTTGGGTGAATTTGCACTTCCTCTTTTTCTTCATAAATCAAAGAGGGTGGCTTTTCAGTGATAGCGTTCACTTCGATCCGGGGTGTCTTCCGAACGGCATTAGCTTCTGCTCGGACCATCTCGACGTAGCATCGCTGAGCTGCTAATTGATCCCCTCGTACTTCTCCCACTTTATCCTCGACGGGGAACTTGATCTTCTGGTGGAAAGTGGAAACGGCCGCTCGGAATTCACTGAGAGCCGGTCGCCCCAGTATGACGTTTGTGTCCTTCTGAGCGGCTCCTCTCCCAGCGATATGGCCAGCCGAATCTGCCCGACCGGCTGAACTTCATTGCCCGTAAACCCATAAAGGGGGGTTGCCATGGGCAGCAACTCGGCTCGATCAATTTACAGTTGATCGAATGCCTTTTTGAATATGATATTGACCGAGCTTCCTGTGTCAATAAAAATGCGGTGAATAGTATAATTGGCTATTACCGCTTTAATGAGAAGGGTGTCGTCGTGGGGAACTTCAACCCCTTCCAAGTCCCTGGTCCCGAAACTAATTTCGGGTCCGCTCGCCCGTTCCTGGCTGCAGCCGGCCGCATGGATCTAGAGCTGACGGACGCTCACCTTCCTTGCTCGATTGGAATCTCCTCCGGTCGGACCACCAACTATGATGTTGATCTCGCCTCAGGAAGTATTACTTCTATTTTCTTCTTCCCGAGCGGACGGTCGGGGCCGTTCTCTAGACATCCGGAGATTCTCCCGCCTCGGAGAGCGATGCCGCTCGGGCGTCTGTTGTTGTCGCCTGTCAGCTATCGTCCGATCGGCTTCACGAGGCCTCTGTCGCTTGTCGGCTGATGGCGACCGACGACCGCCGCCTCTGGGAACGGGGTGGGCGATTAGAGGAAGACTACGGCAATCCCTGGTGTTATGTGTGTCCGTCCGGTGGAAGGAGCAGAACATTGGGGTCCATCTCTTCTTTGGCTTGGGCCGCGCGGTAGCTACCTCTTGCACGTGGGACCTAGCATGGGGGGAGCAGATTGCTTCGGCCCTTGGTCCTCTGGGTGGCTGATGAGCAGCGTGCGACTTCCGTTCGGAAGGAGGAGCCCGCTCGGCTGGATTTTCTTTTTTCCGGGCCACTTGGGCTTCCTCCACGTTGATGTATTCATTGGCCCGGTGTAGCATGTGGTCGTAGTCTCGGGGCGGCTTCCGAATGAGTGATCGGAAGAAATCCCCATCCACGAGGCCTTGTGTGAAGGCATTCATCATGGTCTCCGAAGTGACCGTTGGAATGTCTATGGCTACTCTGTTGAACCGCTGGATGTAGGCTCGGAGCGATTCGCGGGCTTCCTGTTTGATGGCAAACAAACTAACACTGGTTTTTTGATAGCGCCGACTGCTTGCAAAGTGGTGGAGGAAGGCCGTACGGAAGTCTTTGAAGCTTGTGATAGATCCATCCGGCAACCTCCGAAACCACCGTTGAGCCGATCCAGAGAGGGTGGTGAGGAAAACTCGACACTTCACCCCATCTGTGTATTGATGCAGGGTTGCAGTATTATCAAATTTACCCAAATGATCATCCGGGTCGGTGGTTCCATTGTATTCGCCGATCGTCGGAGGCACATAGTGTTAGAGTGTATACTAAAAGCCTAGCTTTTGGTATAAACATTTATCTAGAAATAAGAATCACATTGGTCAAATGTCTACATTTATGATAAATGTAGTTGTTCAATTAATTTATATTGTAGATAACATGGTGTGTGGTGTCACACACAGAGGATCATGTTATCAGTATCTTATAAATTATAAACAGTAGCTCACGACCATAATGGAAAGGAACAAACCATTGGAAGGTCATAGTGTAATTAGGTATCAGTTTATCTTGACTGTATAATTACACTAGTACACTCAGAGTGTATTGAGTAGGACCATTTGAGGTCGTTTCTTTTATACTGACTTTATAAAGAAACAAAGACCTCGGTTATTATGGAAGTGTGTGCTCTTAATCCTAATATAATAACAAGCACATATATTTGATATTTATTTCTTTAATTTATCAATGGGTGAGATTTAGTTCGATAAATCAATAAGCCCGATAAGTTGGGAAATGGTATCACTTATAGTGTGTGTTGTTGATTATAAAAGGAAACTGTGTCCTAGAGATACTAGGTTGATAATGTTCTCAAGAGGAGCTCATAAGGATTGTCATGTAAAACCCTGCAGGTGGACTTAGTCCGACATGATAATAAGGTTGAGTGGTACTACTCTTGGACTAAGATATTAATTAAATGAGTTGTCAGTAACTCACTTAATTAGTGGACATTCGATATCTTAAACACAGGGAGACTAACACACTCATAATAAGAAGGAGCCCAAAAATGTAATTTGGGATTGGTGCGGTAGTTCAATAATAGTTCTCTAGTGGAATGAATTATTATTGATAAAATTAAGTTGTGTGTTCGGGGTGAACACGGGATGCTTAATTTTATCGAGAGACCAAAACCAATTCCTCCTCTCGGTCCCTATCGTAGCCTCTTATTTATAGAGTACTATACCCATCTATACCCGCCTTCATACCCATGAGAAAGGGGTCGGCCAAGCTAGCTTGTGGTTCAAGCTAGGGCCGGCCAAGCCTTGGTTCATGGGTGGCCGGCCCCCATTAAATTAAAAAGAATTTTAATTTTAATTTTTATTATGTGGAAGATATAATTTATTACAGAGAATTAAAATTAAAATATCTCTCTTTAAAAAGATCTACAAAAAGATTAAAAGAAAGAGATTAGATCTCTTTCCTTATTTGTAGATTGGAAAGATATTTTATTTTTTCTCTCTGAAAAATTATTCACATGTTGAAAATTAAAATTATAGAAATTTCTTTTTATCAACCATGAAGGGATTTTAAAAGGAAATTTTATTTTAAAATTTCCAAAGACAAAAAAGGAAGTTTTAATTGTTGATTAAAATTATCCTATTTGCTCTACATGAGGTGGCCGGCCACATACAATTAATTAGGAAAATTTATTTAATTTTTTCTTAATTAATTGTTGTCAAGGAAAGTTAAGGAAATTTTATTATAAATAAATTTCCTTATTTGCCAAAGCCAAGGAATATAAAAGAAGGGGTAGGGGTGCCTTCATGAAAAACAACCTCTATTATTTTTCTCCCTCTTTTCCTTGGTGTGGTGGCCGGCCCTTCTCTTTCTCTCTTCTCCTCTTGTTGGCCGAAACCTATCTTCTTGGTGGAGCTTTTGTTTGTGGCCGGATCAAGGAAGGAGAAGAAGGAGAGAAAGCAAGTCTCATCTCTAGCATCCCTTGGAGCATTGGTAGTGGCTGAAATTATTCATCCTTGGTGTGGCCGGCCATCATCTCCTTCTCTTCCTCTTGTGGTGGCCGAACTTATCTCTTGCTTGGAGTTCTTGTGGTGGCGGATACTACTTGGAGAAGAAGAAGAAGAAGGAGAGAAAGCTTGTATCCCTTGGAGCTTGGTTGGTGTTTTGTTCTTCGTCCTTGGTGAAGCTTCTTTGTGTTGGCCGAACCTAGCTAGGAGAAGAAGAAGGTGCTTGGTGGTTTCTCATCTCGGAAGATCGTTGCCCACACAACGTCCGAGGTTAGAAGAGGAATACGATAGAAGATCAAGAGGTTTTTCTACAAGGTATAACTAGTAATTTTTCTTTCCACATCATACTAGTTATTTATGGAAATAATACCAAATACAAGAGGCTTACGATTCTAGAATTTCGAATATATTTTTCGATGTTGTGTTCTTTTGTTTTTTTCTTTTCCTTGTGATTTGATTGTTCTTTTCGGTTAACCTAAAGTTATTTTAGGAAATTAAATATTAGCTTTCTATAAAAGGTTTTGTCTAGTCGGCGGTGGTTGCTCCCATATCCAAGAAGGTCGTGTGCCTCGCCACGTCAGTACTGGGAACCAATTATGGAAATTAATATTTAATGGAATTAATAACTTAAGGTGATTTGGGTCGAACGTGTTAAGTTCCGCAGGAGATCCAAGTCAAAACCTAAAAGAACAAATAGATTAAGTTTTGGATCAAACGTGTTAAGTTCCGTAGGCGATCCAAAGTTTAATTTAAAAGAACACATGGTAGCTAGGAAAAGGTTCAGACCTTTGTACAAAATTTTTGTACAGTAGAACCTCTAGGTTTTCCGAGTAGCAACCAACAATTGGTATCAGAGCTAGGGTTTTGCCTTTGTGTATTTGGTATTAGTTTAATTATGCACATGTCATACATAATTTAGGCTGGATAATAGTAGGATGTGCTAACTTTATGGATGCAGGATCCAACTATTATGGCTTTTAGTTATTATGTGTGTGATTGGACCCTTGGACATGTCAAGGGCATTTATATGTGTGTGCATGATTATATTATAAAATACAGCAGGAGCTGTATTTAGTTTTATTAGGATTTATTTTTGATCTAGATACATGTACATTCCTTTTATGGAATATAGGATCAGAAATGTAAAATTCTATTTATGTCGCGGATCGAATCTTGCAAAGCGTGGAACCTTCTAAGGACCAGAGGCGCAGCGGAACTAGGAGCAAGATGGATGCGACAGCTAGTCCTAGTGGCGGTGGCCAAATATGGCAGCAGCTTGGGATGACAACACATGGAGGACAACTAGAGATAAAAGCCATAATAGTTGAAAATTAGATTTTCTATTTATTGCTTTTATATTGTGCTGTGTGTGCATGTTGGTTTACATATTTAGTAGACTAGGATAGTTAAAATTCCTCATTTATAAATAACTAAGTGGGAGAGAGATTTTTAAGTAAATCCCATGGTCTCCATTACTGGTTTGTAAGTGATGCAAACAAGCTTGCGCGTTGGCTCTGAGTGCCTTCCTCCATAACGGATGAGCTTGTTTGTGGATCACTAGAACAGACTTCCATTTTTGGATGACTATAGGAAGTTAATTAAGAGCGTGTAATCTTCCCCAACGGAAGGGGCATAATCTTATTAATGGACTTAGTGTCAAGTAATGGTATACACTTAGACACATTTAATAGTATCCTCCCCAACGGAGTCACTACTATCACTTGTGTGACCAAAGGGAAACCAACTATTGATTTTCATAAAACTAGATTGGCAATATAATAAAATTAATAAACCCCTCTTACAAATGTTTGAATTTGTATACGTCCACACTAACGTGGCATACAAGATTCATGGTGTTTGAGGTAATTTTATTTGTCAAAAGGTTATATTGACAAGATAGTCAATGGGTAAAACCCTCCTCTTACAAATGATGAATTTGTATACGTCCACACTAACGTGGCATGCAAAATTCACTGTGTTTGAGGTGTTGGTGAATTTAAATAATATTGTTTGAGGAATCAATGTTATTTTAAATTCAAAGAGTTTTGACCAAATATTTGATCAAAGACAGATCAATTATTAATTTTATTCGTAAAGTTGACGAGATAATAAAATTAATGAATAAAATCTCCTCTTCGATTTTGTATACGCAAAATTTATGGAGATTTTAAGGAGTTGATCTTGACCAAATATTTTTGTGATTCTTAGGATGTTTGTCAATCCCTAGTAGTCATACTATAGAAAAAGACTTAGTAGTCCCAATTGTAATGATTGGAAATAGGACTTGGACATTAAGGTAGACTGTCTTCTTAGAACTAAGAACAATTTAGGTGTATTTAATTCATTAGTTGAAACATGTCTAGTGGTGTTATCTACCAGAACCTGGAGTGTAGATACAAGATGCCATTAATCATGTCTGCAATTCATTGCAGGGTTCCAGGAAACCCGACAACTAAATGAAAGGTAAATCACCATCCACATGGGCACTACTGTAAAAATGGTAGCTATTGCAGTGGGAGATGTTTATCCTTTGTAAGAATAAAATATGGATTTTAAGTAATTGTCTTTACGTACCAAGTTTAGAAAGAACCTGATTTCAGTTTCTAAACTATTATAGATATTGTGTCTATTTTGATAACAAAGTTGTTATCAAGAAAAATAGGGAAGTTATCTATTCTGGTATGATGGTTGACAATTTATAATCCAATAACTCCCACGATGCAACAAATGGAAATTAGTAACACATCTTCTAATTTTAAGAGAAAGCAACCTTCGGAAATAAACCAATTATATCTTTGGCATCTAAAAGCTAGGTTATACTTGAGTAGGATTCATTGGTAGCTAATGAACTTTTGGGTTCATTGGTAGTGGAAATATTTCCAACCTGCGAGTCTTACTTGGAAGGAAAATAACCAAGAAGCTTTTAAGTCCAAGGGGTATGGAGTCAAAGATATGTTGAAATCGGTTCATTCTGATTTGTGTGATCCTATGACTATCCAGACAAGAGGTAGTATTGAATATTTTGTCTATTTTATAGACAACTATTCAAGATACAAATAAATTTACTTAATGTACCGCAAGACTAAGTACTTTGAGTAGTTCAAAGAGTACAAGGTTGATGCGGAGAAATGTTAAAGTAAAAAGTCACTATGGAAGATCGTAGTGGCAAGTACCTCTTGAGAGATTTTAGGAGTCACTTATCAGCAGTTGGATTTCAATCCCAACTAACTGCATCTGGTACACCCCAACAGAATGATGTAGTAAAAAGAAGGTAAAGGACTTTTATGGAATAATTAGATAGATGATGAGTTATTCAGAAAATTACCAAATTTGTTTTAAGGATAAAACTCTGAAAACGAAAGTGAACATAGTACCTTCCAAGTTAGAACTCTCTACTCATATAGAATTGCTGAATAGGCGTAAGCCTATTTTAAAGCATATTCAGATTCGGGTAATCCAGCACATATGTTAAAGAGAGATAATAATAAGTTGGATAGGAGTTCACTTGTTTGTAAGTTATCCTAGATAAAAATCAGAAGGTCATTGTTAGCATCAATGACTGATTTTAAAAGGACTATATAATGAACCACGTTCTCATAAGTAAATTTGTTCTTAAGGAAATAATAAAAGACATGTCTAATCTAGTACCAACTGTACAAGATGAGATACCACAAGAAAACAGCAACACGTATCACAAATGATACACAATTGCATAAAATGCCTTGTCGTAGTGGGAGGGTTGTTAAGCAACCTTAAAAGATTCATGTTTTCGGAGAGTTTTTGAACTCGATCCCTGAAGGACATGAACCTGATCTCCGAACATATGACGAAGCACTCCAAGATAAATATGCAGCATCTTGGCAAAGAGTAATGAATAATAGAATTAGAATATATGTATTCTAATAAAATCTGGAAGCTTGTAGAACCACCAAGTGGTGTAAAAGCCTTTGGGTGTAAAAGGTCTATAATAGGAAAAAAGAGGGATAGACAGGGAGGTAGAAACCTTCAAAGCAAGGCTTGATGAAAAAGGAAATTTTTTTCACTGGTAGCCATGCTTAAGTCTATCCGGATTCTTTTATCTATTTGGCAAGTGGATGTCAAGACAGCATTCCTTAATGGAAGTCTTGAAGAAAACATCCATATAAAGCAACCAGAAGGGTTCATTGCAAAGGGCTAAGAGCATCTTGTGTAAAGCTCAATCAGTCTATGGACTGAGGCAAAGCTTCAAGGTCTTGGAACATCCGGTTTATCAAAGTAATTCAGACCTATGGATTTATTTAGTAACCGGGTAAGTCTTGTGTATACAAAAGGTGTGATGGAAGCGTGGTGGTATTTCTTGTACTATACGTAGATAACATTTTTGGTAGTTGGAAACAATATCAAAATGTTGTCAGAAGTAAGGGTATGGTTGTCCAAACAATTCGATATAAAGGACTTGGGAGAATGAATATATTCTTGAGATCAAAGTAATAAGGGATCGTAAGAAAAGAATATTTTACTTATCCCAAGCTTCATACATCGGAAAAATCCTTGCTCGTTTTAAAGCATGCAAAACTCCAAGAAAGGTTTCTTACCTTTTCAGGATGGAGTAAATTTATCTAAAGATATGTCTCTGTAGACATCAAAGGAGATAAAGGAAATAAAGACAGTTCTTTATGCTTCGGCTGTCGGAAGCCTAATAAATGCTATGCACGAGATAAGAAATCTGTTTTGCCAAGGGCATAGTTGGCAGATATCAAAATAACTCTGGACAAGGACAGTGGACTGCAGTAAAGCATATATTGAAATACCTTAGAGGCACTAAAGATTATATGCTAGCTTACAAGGCAGTTAATTTGGTCCTTGTGGGTTGCATGGATTTTGACTTCCAATCGGATAGGGACAATAATAAGTCAACCTCGGGGTTTTGTGTTTACTTTAGGAGGTAAAGTCATAACTATGGAAGAGTGATAAGCATAGGTGTTTTTCTGGACTCCACCATAGAAGCTTAGTATATGGCAAGCCTCTGAGGTAGCTATAAAAGCTGAATGACTCAATAATCTCAAGATAGACTTAGATATGATTTCTGGTTTGTCCAAAGATTATTACAATTTATTGTAATAATATTGGTGCAGTAGCAAACTCGAAGAAACCATAAGTCTATAAAGGCAAGTAAACACAATAGAGCGCAAATACCACCCAATACGAGAAATCATATAAACGAGGAGAAGTTGTTGCTGCCTAGATTGCATGAGGTGATGACCTATAGATCCTTCCACCGAGGTCCTTAAGGCAAGAGCTTTTGATGGACATGTTGAAGGGTTAGGAATCAGATGTATGGCAGCAGATATAGCAGCTTAGTCTTTTAGTATAAGTGGGAGATTGTTAGAGTGTATACAAAAAGCCTAGCTTTTGGTATAAACATTTATCTAGAAATAAGAATCACATTGGTCAAATGTCTACATTTATGATAAATGTAGTTGTTCAATTAATTTATATTGTAGATAACATGGTGTGTGGTGTCACACACAGAGGATCATGTTATCAGTATCTTATAAATTATAAACAGTAGCTCACGACCATAATGGAAAGGAACAAACCATTGGAAGGTCGTAGTGTAATTAGGTATCAGTTTATCTTGACTGTATAATTACACTAGTACACTCAGAGTGTATTGAGTAGGACCATTTGAGGTCGTTTCTTTTATACTGACTTTATAAAGAAACAAAGACCTCGGTTATTATGGAAGTGTGTGCTCTTAATCCTAATATAATAACAAGCACATATATTTGATATTTATTTCTTTAATTTATCAATGGGTGAGATTTAGTTCGATAAATCAATAAGCCCGATAAGTTGGGAAATGGTATCACTTATAGTGTGTGTTGTTGATTATAAAAGGAAACTGTGTCCTAGAGATACTAGGTTGATAATGTTCTCAAGAGGAGCTCATAAGGATTGTCATGTTAAATCCTGCAGGTGGACTTAGTCCGACATGATAATAAGGTTGAGTGGTACTACTCTTGGACTAAGATATTAATTAAATGAGTTGTCAGTAACTCACTTAATTAGTGGACATTCGATATCTTAAACACAGGGAGACTAACACACTCATAATAAGAAGGAGCCCAAAAATGTAATTTGGGATTGGTGCGGTAGTTCAATAATAGTTCTCTAGTGGAATGAATTATTATTGATAAAATTAAGTTGTGTGTTCGGGGCGAACACGGGATGCTTAATTTTATCGGGAGACCAAAACCAATTCCTCCTCTCGGTCCCTATCATAGCCTCTTATTTATAGAGTACTATACCCACCTATACCCGCCTTCATACCCATGAGAAAGGGGTCGGCCAAGCTAGCTTGTGGTTCAAGCTAGGGTCGGCCAAGCCTTGGTTCATGGGTGGCCGGCCCTAGCTTGAACCCAAGCTTAGGTGGCCGGCCCCCATTAAATTAAAAAGAATTTTAATTTTAATTTTTATTATGTGGAAGATATAATTTATTACAGAGAATTAAAATTAAAATATCTCTCTTTAAAAGATCTACAAATGAGTAAAAGAAAGAGATTAAATCTCTTTCCTTATTTGTAGATTGGAAAGATATTTTATTTTTTCTCTGAAAATTATTCACATGTTGAAAATTAAAATTATAGAAATTTCTTTTTATCAACCATGAAGGGATTTTAAAAGGAAATTTTATTTTTTAAAATTTCCAAAGACAAAAAAGGAAGTTTTAATTGTTGATTAAAATTATCCTATTTGCTCTACATGAGGTGGCCAACCACATACAATTAATTAGGAAAATTTATTTAATTTTTTCTTAATTAATTATTGTCAAGGAAAGTTAAGGAAATTTTATTATAAATAAATTTCCTTATTTGCCAAAGCCAAGGAATATAAAAGAAGGGGTAGGGGTGCCTTCATGAAAAACAACCTCTATTATTTTTCTCCCTCTTTTCCTTGGTGTGGTGGCCGGCCCTTCCCTTTCTCTCTTCTCCTCTTGTTGGCCGAAACCTATCTTCTTGGTGGAGCTTTTGTTTGTGGCCGGATCAAGGAAGGAGAAGAAGGAGATAAAGCAAGTCTCATCTCTAGCATCCCTTGGAGCATTGGTGGTGGCCGAAATTATTCATCCTTGAAGAAAATTATTGTGGCCGGCCATCCTCTTCCTTTCTTCCTCTTTTGTGGTGGCCGAAACTTATCTCTTGCTTGGAGTTCTTGTGGTGGCCGGATACTACTTAGAGAAGAAGAAGAAGAAGGAGAGAAAGCTTGTATCCCTTGGAGCTTGGTTGGTGTTTTGTTCTTCGTCCTTGGTGAAGCTTCTTTGTGTTGGCCGAACCTAGCTAGGAGAAGAAGAAGGTGCTTGGTGGTTTCTCATCTCGGAAGATCGTTGCCCACACAACGTCCGAGGTTAGAAGAGGAATACGATAGAAGATCAAGAGGTTTTTCTATAAGGTATAACTAGTAATTTTTCTTTCCGCATCATACTAGTTATTTATGGAAATAATACCAAATACAAGAGGCTTACGATTCTAGAATTTCGAATATATTTTTTGATGTTGTGTTCTTTTATTTTTTTTCTTTTCCTTGTGATTTGATTGTTCTTTTCGGTTAACCTAAAGTTATTTTAGGAAATTAAATATTAGCTTTCTATAAAAGGTTTTGTCTAGTCGGTGGTGGTTGCTCCCATATCCAAGAAGGTCGTGTGCCTCGCCACGTCAGTACTGGGAACCAATTATGAAAATTAATATTTAATGGAATTAATAACTTAAGGTGATTTGGGTCGAACGTGTTAAGTTCCGCAGGAGATCCAAGTCAAAACCTAAAAAAACAAATAGATTAAGTTTTGGATCAAACGTGTTAAGTTCCGTAGGCGATCCAAAGTTTAATTTAAAAGAACACATGGTAGCTAGGAAAAGGTTCAGACCTTTGTACAAAATTTTTGTACAGTGGAACCTCTAGGTTTTCCGAGTAGCAACCAACACATAGTGCTTGGGCAGAGGGTCTCGTAGAATAGCCTCTGAAAATTGGCGGTTGATCCGCTCGGGCAAAGCGTCCGCTCGGGGGGCTTTCCCTTTTCTGCTATCTTTTCTTGGCATTTCATCCGAAGATGATCCTCGATCTCGATTAGTTGCTGCGGCTTCAGGAGTGCGGAATAGGGCTCGATGGAATGCAACGGTGGCCTGAGGTGCTTCCGCTCGGCCGCCTGATGCTGATGTTGCTTGCTGCTCTGCCCGCTCAGCTTGTGACTTTTGTTTTTGTTCCACAAGCTTAGCGGCCCTCGACTCGATTAGAGCGTCGAGTTCCTCCGTGGAAAGCGTCACCGTGTGCTGTCGTCCAGCTTCGTCCATTGCTTCCGATCGGATGCAGGAGCGTTCCCACAGACGGCGCCAAATTGATCCTATCCGAAAGCTGAATCAACGGACGCTGGGCACGTGGCGCTCTCCGAGTCGCTGACGTGGATCTCCGACCGGTCGTAGGGTCCTCCGGCGAACCTGCAAGGAAGTCGGGCCGGAAAGGGGTTCCCAGCGACGACCCTCCGACGCTCAAGTCAGGCAAAGCTCAACAAGAAAGTGGTTCCAAGAATCGTAGAATGCGTACCTCCGGCGAAGAATGAGAGCCTTTATATAGGGTTGTGGAGAAGCGGGTGCACACATACCGAGGTGTACACGTGTCCTCAGCCCATACCCCAGTAAAGGCCTGTCAGTGAGCTTACCTGACCCCATACTGCTACAGTCCAAGCACGTCTTCGATGGGACAGCGGAACCCCTTGTCATAAGGTTTGGACTACGGCCTAGTCCTAGAGCATGACAGTTGTCAGAAGATGTTCCTTGTCCTTCTCTCCCTACTCCATGCCGGGGCGTCCGGTCGGCCGGCACTCACCTCCCGTCCGGCCGACCAACACTCACATCACGTCCGACCCTCCATATGCACTAGTATGCTTGGGAGATCCTCGATAATGTGCTATGTGGGGACTGTTCACAGTATGCTACCTTATGTTTTCGACCGAGCGTGTCATCTGCTCGGCCCTATGATCCTGTTCAACGAGCATCGGAACCCCAACTCCAGCCGGGGCACCTTTTGCAATCATTTTGACACCGGTGGGCCGTCCGGGCGGTTGACCCACCCTTATCCGGTCGGCCACCTAGCCCTTTGACTTCCACGTGGCGTTGACTCCCCAGAACGGGAGTCCCCTGTTCTTACCGCCGGATCAGTTCTCATTCTGGAAATGAAAAATGGAGGTATTTTTTCGAACTGATTTTGATATAATGCTTTCTATGAAATTTGATTTTGATGTCCCCAAAAGAAAAGATGGAAAAGAACTCGAGGAACATCTTTGAATTCAAACGCAACGCGACAAATTCATAGAAAATGGTAAGGCCAAGCTCCACTTACTGAGTGTTCTTCCTGCTCAAGAACTCAACAAAATCAGCAACTACAATGCACAAAAGAACTTTGGGAAAAGTTCTTGGAGCTCTACGAAAAAACAAAAGAAGTAGAATCCAACTCCTCGATGGACACCAAGTTATCGACGAAAGAATCCGATATCGAGGAATCTACCGGAACAACACTCATAGCTGAATATCTACCAGAAGATAACGAAAGTACATCGGAAATGAGCATCGATAAAGGGGGAGACACTACAGAAGAAAGCAAGAATGAAGGGGGAGCGTCTACTGACGAATATATAGTAAGTTAGGTAAGTAAACTTTCTCCAGAGAAATTATTTTAAATTATGCAAATGCTAAATAAATCACTATATAAAAAGAGAACAAAGTATGTAAAATCAAAGAAAGAATATGCATGCTTAAAAGAAGAATTTCATAAATTAATAGATGAAAATATAAAATTAAAAGATAAAATAGAAATGTTAGAAAATGAAAACTCACATTCAAATTTTTCGCATGCTCAAGAAAGAAATTATAAATATCATCGAAGGTTTAACTGGTATTTTAAGGGAAAAATTAGGAAAATATCGCAGAAATGCATTCCTATTAAATTTTTTATTAATACTATAGGAAAGAACCTATTTTGGGTTCTAAAATCATATTTAGATTGATTTCTTTTAACTTAGGGCTTTCAGAGAGAAAATTAAATATTTAATTTCTTTAAAAGACTTTGTCTAGAAAGTAGTTGTTGTTCCAATAACCAAGAAGATCTAGTGTCTCGTCATAGCTTGGAAGCCAATTATTGAAATAAATATTTAATTGACTTACTGTGAAACACTTAACTAATACTTTAAATTATTTTTCAAAATTTCTGTTAGAAAAATTCTGATCATTAAAATTTATTTAAATAAAAATCATATTTGTTAGAGTCATTTTAGCAAATTTATTTTTCTGTGAAATTTTATCTAAACATTTTTTTGAAATTTTTTCCGTTAGAAAATTTTATATGAATTAGTTATCAAAGTGCAATTTTTTAAAAAAATTTTACTTCAACTTTTTGTGAAATTTTTTTTTACCTGTTTAACTCCTGTTAAATTTACTAACAATTAAAGGAGTTTTTTTTTATTTTTGTTTATAAAACCATAGTTTTTGAAGATTAACCTTTCATATTTTTTTGTTTTTCCTTGGACTTTAAATTTAAATCTTCCAAAGTCATTTTAAAAGTACCCTATTTAATGTGATCAAGGGGGAGAAAGAAAGATTAAATCTAGGGGGAGGGAGGGGGGGGTAATTTAATTTTTTTACACATTATTGAGTTACAAATTTCTTACCTTGTTATTATATCTTTATGTTTGTTTACCCTAACTTAACTTGAGTTGCTCACATCTAAAAGGAGAAGATTGTAAGTACCCTAAGGTAATTTTGATGTGATCAATCAAGTCAAGTTATGTCCTATTGATATTTAACCCCTGTGTCTAAGTGTACAGGAACTTAGAAGCACAGGAAGTCAAGCGAAAGACGCAGCTAGCGAGAAGGATAGCATGGGAGAGAGCGGACGGGCTCGGTACTTCCGAGGGATGAGGTGCTATGGAAGAGTACACGAGCGGATGAAAAGGAGACGTGCGGCGTTTCTGAAAGACGAGAAGTCGGAGCGAAAGATTGCTCAAAAGCCAGAAGTTGAGTTCGGGTGAGCCTTATTCCGGATGGCCAAGATCACCCAAACGAAAGGAGACAGAGTGGAAGACCTGGACCCAAGCGTGTGGAGCTAGAGTAAGAACTCGAACTAAAATCGAGGGACGAGAAGCAGGAGTAGAAGATTGCTCGAAGGTCATAAGTTGGGTTCGGGTGAGCCCTATTCTGGATGGCCAAGATCACCCAAGTGAAAGGAGCTGGAGTGGAAGACCCAGACCCAAGCGAGCGGATCCGGAGAAAGAACCCAGACCAAATAGTTAACATAAAGTCAACTTAGGTCCAGGCACCGGACCATGAATTTTATCTGGATCGCAATTAACGTGATCTGTTGCGAATGGGATATTATCTTCTAGAGGCACATGAAACCCTTCCAGGCGCCCCAACCAGGGCTATAAATACAACCCTAGTCCCAATGGTTCAAAACAACACTTGTTATTGATTCCTCTTTAGTTTTGTTCTGTAATCGAGTGCTTTAATTGCTGTAAAGAGGCTTCTCCTCCTGAAAGAGAGTTTAGTGAGCTTTCAACTTTCTTGGATTAACAACCTCCCCGGTGGTAACCAAGTAAACTCTTTCATGCCTCTTCTTTTTCATTCTCATATTTATTTTATGCAAGTATTAGTTTAATATAAAGCCACTATAGTTTGAGGAATGTTCGTGTTATTTTTACAGGGTTATTCGCCCCCCTCTAGCTGGCTGCCAAGGGTCATACAGTTTATTCTAGGTTCAGATTAGATTCTTCAAATTTTACATTTGTGGTCTCTTCGATTCTTAGTGTATTCTTGTTATATACTCTGTACCCTCTACTGTTTAATGAGTAACTCACAAAAAATCTATTTTCTACTTTTGAGGTAAATTTTCCTAGGTGTTTTCTTGTATTTAATATATAAATTGGTCATCTGAATACTTTAAAATATTTAATATTAGGTTGTTTATTATAATAAAATTAAAATAAGGTTTATTATAAGTGATCCGGTGGTCAAGGCAGAGGACCCCATTGTAAGAGGTCAGCGCCACGTGGAGATTAAAGGGCCGGGGGGTCCACCGGAGGAGGATGAGCCGACCGGACTCGGAAGAAAAGGATAGACCGATCGGCTAACCAAGGAGCATCCAACAGTAAAAGGTGCCCTGACAGGGGTCGGGGTTCCGACGCTCAGTTGAAACAATGTCTAAGGCACTCGCCCGGAAGTCTCCCCAGCATATCAATGCAGGCGACAGGCGAGACGTGAGGGGCGTGCCGCCCGGACGGCGCAGGGGACGTCCCGGCTGGCGGTGGGTAAAGGGGGACAGGAACATCTTCTGACAGCCGTCAAGTCCTATGGCTAGGCCATACTCCAAGTCTGACAACGAGGTGTTCTGTTGTCCCATCGAAGACGTGATTGGACTGTAGCAGTATGGCGTCAGGTAAGCTTTCTGACACACACTTACCGAAGTATGGGCTTCGGACATGTATGTGCCTCGGTGGACGCACAGGATCTCTTTCACCGCTCTATATAAATAGCCTCATACTTCGCCGGAGGTACGCGTTTAAGACCTTTGAAGCTACTTTTTCCACCACTTGCTTACCTGACTTGAGCGTCAGAGGGTTGGTGCCGGGAACCCCTTCCCGGCCCGACTTCTGTGCAGGTTCGCCGGAGCTTCGTGTCACTAGTCGAAGATCCACGGCAGTAGTCGAAGAGCGCCTCGTGTCCAGCGTCCGTTGATTCAGCATTCGGACAGGATCAAATTGGCGCCGTCTGTGGGAACGCTCCTGCATCCGATCGGAAGCAATGGACGAGGCTGGACGACCGCACACGGTGATGCTCTCCAAGAAGGAGCCCGACGCTCTAATCAAGGCAAGAGCAGCTAAGCTCGTGGAGCAACAGAGAGAGAATGTGCAAGCCGAGCGGCTGAGCAACAAGCGACAACAGCATCAGGGGGCCGAGCAGAAGCACCGACTGCCACAATCCCATTTCCCTCAAAAGCAGATACTTCATCTCCCGAATTCAACTTATAGCAAGCCCCTCCTTCTGGAACCTCAAGAGCGGGAGTTTGATGTCAGGCGATGGATCGACCACATAGGAGGAAGCTGGGTGGACGAGCTGCCGATCGGATAAAGATGGATTGGGACTTGGATCAACCATGAAGCGCAAATTATCTCCAGCCTTTCCGAGGCAGGGTGAAAGGTGCGCCAATGTAATGTATGTTGTGTATTTTCCGTTTGGCTGTATATTCGAAATGCAGGAAGCAAAATGTTAAAAAACGCAATTGACATTATCGGCCAAGCGGCCTATCTCCATAATATATAGTATCCGAGCCAAGCGCTCGACGACGAAGGCCCCGAGCCGTTCGGCCGGAGGTATAGTATCCGAGCCAAGTGCTCGACGACGAAGAAGACCCCGAGTCCTTCGGCCGGGAGTACGTTATCCGAGTTGGGTGGAAGGTGCGCTAAATGTAAATTTATATACATTTCGGTCGCATATGTCCTTGTAATGCAGGAAGCAAAATTATAAAGATGGCAGATATCGTCGTCGACCGGCTGTGTTAAAAGTAGCCTTAAAAGGCCGTCGAGCTCCGACGTTAAATATCGAGAGACGAGCCAGCGTCTATAAACGTCCGAGCGGAAGACCGTCGAGCTCCGACGTTAAATATCGAGAGACGAGCCGACATCTATAAACGTCCGAGCGGAAGACCGTCGAGCTCCGACGTTAAATATCGAGAGACGAGCCGGCGTCTATAAACGTCCGAGCGGAAGACCGTCGAGCTCCGACGTTAAATATCGAGAGACGAGCCGGCGTCTATAAATCATCCGAGCGAAAGACCGTCGAGCTCCGACGTTAAATATCGAGACGAGCCGACGAACTCTCCGGCGGAAGACCGCCGAGCTCCGGCGTTAAAATCGAGAGACGAGCTCTATAAATCATCCGAGCGGAAGACCGCCGAGCTCCGGCGTTAAAAATCGAGACGGCGTCTATAAACTCTGACGGAAGACCGTCGAGCTCCGACGTTAAATATCGAGAGACGCGCCTATAAACGCCCGGCGGAAGACCGTCGAGCTCCGACGTTAAAAATCGAGACTAGCGGCGTCTATAAACGTCCGGCGGAAGGCCGCCGAGCTCGGCGTTAAATATCGAGACGAGCCGGCGTCTATAAACGTTCGAGCGGAAGACCGTCGAGCTCCGACGTTAAAAATCGAGAGACGAGCCGGCGTCTATAAACGTCCGAGCGGAAGACCGTCGAGCTCCGACATTAAAAATCGAGAGACGAGCCGGCGTCTATAAACGTCCAAGCGGAAGGCCGTCGAGCTCCGACGTTAAAAATCGAGAGACGAGCCGGCGTCTATAAACGTCCGAGCGGAAGGCCGTCGAGCTCTGACGTTAAATATCGAGAGACGAGCTGACGTCTATAAACGTCCGAGCGAAAGACCGTCGAGCTCCGACGTTAAAAATCGAGAGACGAGCCGGCGTCTATAAACGTCCGAGCGGAAGGCCGTCGAGCTCCGACGTTAAATATCGAGAGACGAGCCGGCGTCTATAAACGTCCAAGCGGAAGACTATCGAGCTCCGACGTTAAAAATCGAGAGACGAGCCGGCGTCTATAAACGTCCGAGCGGAAGGCCGTCGAGCTCCGACGTTAAATATCGAGAGACGAGCCAGCGTCAATAAACGTCCGAGCGGCTCGCATTGCAAAAATCTAGCGAAGACCCCTTTGAGGTAAGGCGCAAAGCAAAAGATGGTTAATTAGAATTAAAAATGTGAGCACGTGAACGGGTGACGTTTGCGAGCCGAGCGGCTGCCCAATTGCATGGCGAAAGATGTTATTGAAGGCAAGCGGCTTGAGTCCACGTTAGAGCGTGAAGCCAAGCGAAAGAGTTTTAAAGAACACTTAATGTGACGAAAGAAAAATTTCTTGCCAAAACAAAAGTTGAAGGAACGGAAAAGATAATCTATTTATGCCGAGCACTCGGCAAACCAAAAAAGTTACAGCAAAAAAGAGGTTTGGTCGAACGGCAGGGGAACAAAAAAGTTGATGAAAAACACTCCTCACGCGTCAAAGTCAAAAAGTGCATCAGGAATGGCGCCCATCACGGTAGCCAGATCCTCTGGGGGGATGGTCAGCTCGGCGGGAAGGTGGCCCTTGGTCTTCAAGTGATCCACAGCCGCCTTGATCGCCTCTTCAAAGGTGAGGGAGATCTTGTCAGTAAATTTCTCCCCAAAGGCATTCGATCGGACGAATGCCTTCCTCATTTCCTCAGAGCGAGCCGACTCCCCCTCCTGATACTCTTTGAGCGCGGCCTGGGAGGCATCGTTGGCAGCATGGAGAGCCTTTAAATCCCCTTCAAATTTGAGTAGATCGGCCGAGCAGCCCTCCTTCTCTGTGGCCAGAAGGGCATCCAGATCCTTGATGCGTTGCTCTAGCCCTCTGATCTCCACCTTCATTCGGTCCATGTCATCGATGGCCTGGCGCTTCCAAGTGGTTGCCGTCTTGATCTCCTTCTCTCGTTGTTTGACCACCGCTTCAAGCCGAGCGATCTCGCTCGCCAGATCGGAAGCTCGTTTCCGTTCGGCTTCCAGTAATCTTTTGGCCTTCTCCAGAGCGGTCGTCGGTTGTCGGGTGTCCCCTGCGGCTTTAAGTTTTTTCAATTCATCCTCCAGCTCGGCCAACCGATTACTAATGGCAATCTGCTCCACCCAGTTCTGCGAGCAAGAGTGAACAGGTTAAAAACTAAATCCAAATACACGAACAAAGAAAAAGAGCATACCCCGGTGGCCTGTTGAAGGTTGTTGTCGCCGAGCTGCCCAGGAGTCATCGCGGTTATACGGCGCCGAGCATCCTCCCAAGCTTTTGCAAGAGGGCCCGTCAAGGTGATCTGCTGCTCGGGGACCAATGGCCGATCAACAGCAGCCATGTATTCCTCCGAGGGGAGGCGCAGGACGGTTTTAATTAAATTCGGGTCGCTCGGCTCGCTCTGAGAAGCTTCGGCCTTACCGGATGGCCCACCGGTGGACGAGGAGGGAAGCTCGCCCAAACGCCTAATACGGCGCAGAGTTCTTGAAGGGCTGGACGGCGGCACCTCATAGCTTGCCCTAGGAGAGTCATGTGGGGTCGGGGTACTCTATAGAGAAATGGTCCCCGATAACATCGGAGCATCCGCGCCCCGCTCGGGCTGTGGCTCATCAAAGGCAGTTGATGCAGATGTCGGCTCTGGTCGTCTGCGCTTCCGAGTGAGCAGGGGAACATCATCGTCCGAACGGCCCTCCACCTCGGCTTGGGTAGAAGGTTCTGTGCCACCCACTGCCTCGTCGTGAGAGGTAGTAGCTGCTAAGGCTTCAGGGGCATCCTGAGTCCCCTCACCTACTTCGCCGGTCGGATCAGCTGGATCAAGGCCCCGCTCGGCGACCTCCTTGTTCTTCACCGCCTCAATCTGAGCGGCCTTCAACTTGAGCTTCTCGGTCGCCTTAGCACGCCACATAACTTCATCTACAGAAATAAAGATTAAATCAATTAGAACAAAAGAAAAGGGAGGGATGAGAATCGCTTACTCATGCTGCAGGGCAGATCGGCTGGGGTAGAAGACAGGCCGAATACATACATTACTCCCGGAAGGAGCAGCTTGTCAATGTGATAGCGCTGACCCACCAACTGCTCGGCCGCATGAAGGTATGCCGCATCGCCTCTAAATTTGCCGAGCTCTGGTTGCGCAGGCATCGCCGTCTGCCACTTGGTACGGAAAGTTGGCGGCTCGGGAAAACGCACATAGAAAAAGTGCTCCTTCCAATGTTTGTTGGAGCTCGGCATATTATCAAAAAGGACGAAACCTATCCTAGACTGGAAAATAAAGGTACCCCACTCGGCTTGCTTGGGATAAAAAAAGTAGTGAAAAATCTTAGGGTCGAGGGGGATGTTGTTCAGTTTAAAAAGGACTATCACTCCGCTCAACAGCCTAATGGAGTTAGGGACTACCTGGCCGAGCGGAATGCGAAAATAATTGCAGACTTGTAAGAAGAACTTGTGGGGTGGAAAACGCAGCCCGGCCAAAAATTGGTCTCGGAAGAAAAGAACGGTGTCGGGCGGCGGTTCATGTGGTCGGTCGGTGGTGTCAGCTACTATGATGTGGTGGTCGGTCGGCAGATCATAGGTTCGAGTGAGGCGCAAGGCGTCCTCCTCGTCGAACCGACTTTCCATGGTCGAATACCAAAGACCAGGAGCACCGCCGGTCGGCTGTGAGGTACTGATCATGGTATAAGGCCAGGGATGGACGTTTGATGGAAGGAAGGAGAAATAAAACCAGGAAAGAGTGCGGGATGATAAAAGAAATAGCTAATAGAGAGAAGAAAGGAGAGGTAGCAAGGAAAAGGAAGCCTTACGGGCAAGGGAGATGATCGGAAGAAGCTGTAGGGTCGCCGGAGAGCCGGAACGCAAGGTTGCCGGAGAAGAAAGGAGCAGCGAGACATCGGGAGGAGATGAGGCCGAAATGCGGCGGAAAGCGGAAGTCGGAGCTTTATAAGGGCGGTCGCTATCAATTTCAGCCGTCTGATCCAGGTCGTCGATAACGAGGTCATCATCCAGCCGTTCATTTCAAACGGCGGTTGTCCCATCGGAAGTGACGCCACTGCCATACCCTGACAAAAGAAAGGCAGCCACGTGTCAGCAAGTTACGGGTTAACGCACGTGGTTGACAGACACCTCGACATAATTTCCAAGACACGGGCAAGATATCGCCGAATGGCCGAGCAACCCTTAGCCTGTCCGAGCGGACTAAGGTATCGGTCGCCACTCGATCAGATCGGCAGTCCAGTCAGTCGAACTTCGCCTCCTTCGACTAGACTTGAGGGGAAGGCAAGTGATCCGGTGGTCAAGGTAGAGGACCCCATTGCAAGAGGTCAGCGCCACGTGGAGATTAAAGGGCCGGGGGGGTCCACCGGAGGAGGATGAGCCGACCGGACTCGGAAGAAAAGGATAGACCGATCGGCTAACCAAGGAGAATCCAACAGTAAAAGGTGCCCTGACAGGGGTCGGGGTTCCGACGCTCAGTTGAAACAATGTCTAAGGCACTCGCCCGGAAGTCTCCCCAGCATATCAATGCAGGCGACAGGCGAGACGTGAGGGGCGTGCCGCCCGGACGGCGCAGGGGATGAGGGCCGTCTGGACGACGGTCTCCGTCCAGCCGGTCGGACGTACGTCCCGGCTGGCGGTGGGTAAAGGGGGACAGGAACATCTTCTGACAGCCGTCAAGTCCTATGGCTAGGCCATACTCCAAGTCTGACAACGAGGTGTTCTGTTGTCCCATCGAAGACGTGATGGACTGTAGCAGTATGGCGTCAGGTAAGCTTTCTAACACACACTTACCGAAGTATGGGCTTCGGACATGTATGTGCCTCGGTGGACGCACAGGATCTCTTTCACCGCTCTATATAAAGAGCCTTATACTTCGCCGGAGGTACGCGTTTAAGACCTTTGAAGCTACTTTTTCCACCACTTGCTTACCTGACTTGAGCGTCGGAGGGTCGCCGCCGGGAACCCCTTCCCGGCCCGACTTCTGTGCAGGTTCGCCGGAGCTTCATGTCACCAGTCGAAGATCCACGGCAGCAGTCGAAGAGCGCCCCGTGCCCAGCGTCCGTTGATTCAGCATTCGGACAGGATCAATAAGTTTTATTTATTGTGGTTCTATTTTATACATAGCAGGTTGTGCTAACAGCTTCTGCCCAAAAATATTTTGGAAGTTTATACTTATTTAACATTATCCTAGATGTAGGATTGTTGCGCGAGGAGGAGGAGGAGGGTTTAGGGGGGGGGGGGGGGGGTTGAATAGCGCTCGTTTTAAAACTAAACTCTGAGATAGGCAGCGGATAAAGACACAACAAAACAATTGCAAACACAAATAGCTACTTGGTTCGGAGCCTGTGGTGACTCCTACTCCAAGGTCTGCGTGTGAGAGTGTTTTCGATGGGCAATCACTAATCAATCGAAAGAAGTACAGGTACAATGATTGATTACAAGTAATTATAAGACTTAAAGAATACCAATGATTCGGAAATAAAGATCTTCAGCACGGTGGTTGTCAGGACAGCTTTTGAGCGTCGAGGAAGTGTTTTCATAACAGCGTGAAGAAGGGAAAGTTGCTTGGAATGTTATTGTTGTGCATCTAGTCGAGACATCCTTATATAGCTTGTTGAAGGTGCCTTCAACCTCCATGGAAGGCACCTTCTGCAGTGATACTTATGCCTTCCGCATCGGAGTCGATAGCTTCCGCGGCCTGCGCTATTTATCCATCTGAAGGCGCCTTCAAGCTCCATGGAAGGCACCTTCCATCCATCATCCAAGGCGCCTTCATGCCTTGCTATGTGGAGCCTTCACCTAAAGCACTCGAGGCACCTCCAATAGCTCCGGAGGCGCCTCAGACACTGTTCATCCAAGCCTTTTAAGCCTTTTTCGCTCCTTGCAAGATACGTTAGTCTAAAATACCAAACATACCTTGTAAAATAGAGTTAGCATAATAAAATATGAAATAGTAAATTATTTTAACAGTTTCCAAACTGTCCGTTCTGACTTTGAGTTTCTCTGAAACTCTAAGTCGAATCAACGTTTACTGTTCCCTCGTCGGAGAACGCATCCTCACCTACTCCTCTCAGGAGAGTTTACTTTTTCCCAGACCGGTCCTCCAGATTTACTAGACTTTTGCTCAACGTCCGAGTCTTCAGGACTTTTCCGCTGGATGTCCAATCCCCGACCCGTCCAATCTTCCACCTGGTTCACGACTACCAGGATTTTCACCTAGAGTGCTTGACTCCAGGGTTTCGCCCAAAGTGTTCGATCCGCCAAGACTTTTCACCTAGGATTACCACCCCCTAGGGTTTTCACCTACATAACCATAGTTAGGACTTTTGCCTAAGAACACTTAGGACTTTCCTGCAAGTTCATTTAAACTTGTTAGATAACAAGTAATCTTAACTTTGAACCCTTTGCCATTATTAAAACATAGGTTTGATTGTTTGATGCTTCATACACCAAAAATCTCCCCTTTTTGATTATGGCAACATAATTTAAAGTTAAGTAAAACATATAGCAATAAGTGTAAGAGAAAATGTAATAATTAAGACATGCAGAATATAGAACAAGTTAAGAACAATTAATTTGATTTTAATTTGATTTGTTAACTCCCCTTAAGTTTCTTCTTAATTTGCTCTTAGCTCCCCCTTAATTTTTTTTTCTTACTTTAGCTTCTCTCCCCCTTTGATATATATCAAAAATATTTTCAAGAGAGTTGAAAATACTTTTAAACAGACTAAGGTTTTGAAGGTTTGAAAAAATAATGAGTTTTGAAGAATAAAACACTTAGTCTATATGAGTTTGGAAGAAAACACTTAGTATATATTAAGCTTTATAACACTTAACTTAAAAAAGATTTTGAGTACTTAGCTTTAAAAAATTGAGAATCTTAGTTTAAACTTTTCAAAGAAAAGAAAAACAATTTTTAGATTTAAAACACTATAACTTTTCAAAAAGGAGTTTAACTTTTAAAAAAACTTTATCTTTTTTTAAAAAATGTTAAACTTTGAAAAATAACTTTTAACTTTTGAAAGAACAGAGTTTAATTTTGAAAATTAAAAAAAAACTTTAACTTTTCAAAAAAAAAGATTTGTACTTTAAAAATAACTTTAATTTTGAAAAATCATTTTAAATTTTCACTCCCCCATATTAATGTCAAAAAAATATTTTAATGTCCTAGAGTCCAAGCATGAGTATTTAAAGAAAAACAACTTCATCATTTATAATTATACACTCAGAGTTGGAAAAAGTAACTAAATAACCAAAGTCACATAGTTGACTTATACTAAGTAAGTTAAAGTTGAATTTATCAACTAATAGTGCTTTTCGAATAATAAAATTGGAATTCAGTTCGATATTACCTGTTCCGATTACCTTAAGTTTTCTATCATTGTCGAACGCAACTGACCCTAAGTTCTTGAGTTCAGCTTAGTGAACTTCAATCTGTCTCCAGTCATATGTCTGGAGCATCCACTATCCAACATCCATTGGTCCAAATCATTATGTTCCTACACATAAAGTATTTGATTTGGATCTAATTTAATGAATTAAAAGATAGTTTGATCGAGTTCAATCCCTTAATTTTTCATCTCACCCAATCTAGATTGTAAAATATGTTATACCTACGGGTGATTATGAGATGGTTTATTTTAAGTTGATTTGATTTGATTTGAATTTAAGTTTAATTTTAAATTGAGTTTAATTAAGTTTAAGTTTAGGTAAGTTTAATTTAGTTTAAGTTAAGGTAAGTTTAATTTAGTAAGAGTTTTATAATTTAATTAAATTTAAGTAAGTTTAATTTAGTAAGAGTTTTAATTTAATTAAATTTAATTTAGTTTAAGTTTAGGTAAGTTTAATTTAGTAAAAGTTTTATAATTTAATTAAATTTAAGTTAATGTTTAATTGATTGAGTTAGAGTTTATTGGACTAATTTAAACTTAAATCCATCTCACCCTTCTTTTATATTATCAATCAGGGAACCTTATCTGTTTTGTGAGATAGTTAACTTTTTATCTTCAATTTAGATTATCATCTAAGGGTTGACTTACATTTGAGTTAGGCTTAGGTTTAACAGTTAGTTAATTGAATATTTATTTCAATAATTAGCTTTCAGGTCGTGGCGAGGTACTAGGCCTTCTTGGGTTTGGAATCATCCACCACTTTCTAGACAAATCCGTTTAAAGAAATTAAATATTTAATTTCCTTTTTAAAAATCCTAGGTCTAACTAGTCAAATGTGAATCAAGCCTAGGTCCTTATTTATCCTAGTCTAAGCATGTATTTTGAAAGCAGTAAAGCAAGCATCAAACAAATCTATCTAACGGCAAAAATGGTCTTTCTATTGGCTCCCCCTGGATCATAGCCTCGATAAGGTCTATCAAGGTAATGGATTTGATCCTTAGGGATCCAATATTGACCAAGTCCAAGTTGATTAATCAAGTTCGACTTGGGGACCCATGCTTAGACTGTTCTTCTATTGATACAATTAACAAGAGATAAGTACGATTTAAATTTATGTTTAGCCTTGTATCCGAGTCTAGATCGATTGTATACGACTCTTTGTTTCCCAAGAATCGGATCAAGATTCTTGGAACCCAAGGTAAATCGTTCCAATGTGTTGGATCGAGACGCGCTAGAGGGGGGGTGAATAGCGCTCGTGGCTATTTCGTTCGATTCGTAAAACTATCGGAGTAAAATACGCAGCGGAAATGTAAATAAACACAAACACAGAGACACAGTCGTTTACTTCGTTCGGAGCCTAGATCGACTCCTACTCGAAGGACCGCGATCCTTGATCGCTTTCCGTGGGCAACAACTAAAATATCGTGAATAAGTACAAGGAAATTAGTACAACTGGAATTGAAATAATACCGAAGCTTGTAAGTTGTTACCTTTCACTGCTGCTCGAAGACCCCTTATAAAGGGCATCCAAGGCGCCTTGAGAGCCTCCGAAGGCGCCTCCATAGTTCCGAGTCCACCGTGCAGATGAGCGCTGACCATTCTGCACTTATCACCTTGAAGGCGCCTTAAACCTTACCCAAGGCGCCTTCTAAGGCGCCTTCTGCCTTCTTCAAGGCGCCTCCAAGCTCCATGGAGGCGCCTCGGACATTGTTCATCCGAGGCTTTAGGTTGCTCCTTTGCACCTGCAAGATACGTTAGTCCCAAACACTATCCTGCAGCACAAAGTTAGCACAATAAACATGATAAATAAAGTATAGACAGTCTCCGGACTGTCCGAGTCTGATTTCGGATTTCCATCCGGAAACCCTAGGTCGACCCGACGCCTACTGTTCCCTCTACGGGGAACGCGTCCTCACCTACTCCACTCAGGAGATTTACCTGTTGCCAGTCGATCCTCCAGATCGACTGGACTTTTGCTCAGCACTCGATGCTTCCAGACTTTCTACTGGACATCCGCTTCCCGGTTAGTCCAGTCTTTCACCTGGTTCGCGACACCAGGACTTTCCACCTAGGGTTACCACCCCCTAGGACTTTTGCCTGAAGCCATCGACCTACCAAGACTTTCCGCATAGGGTTACCACCCCCTATGACCTAGGGTTACCGCCCCCTAGGGTTTTCCCTTTGCCTAACCGCAGCTAGGACTTTCCTGAAATCCTCAAGTAGACTTGTTAGACTACAAAACATCTTAACTTTGAATTCTTTGTCGTTATCAAAACACGAGTTCGATCGTCGGATGCTTCCCACACCAACAATCTCCCCCTTTTTGATTATGGCAACTCAAATTCAAAGTTAAGTAAACAAACGAATAGATAGACATTTTTAACACAGGCAAATCTGCTAAGTATAGATGAACAAGGTAACTAAAGCAAATTTGCCCTATATGCTCCCCCTTAACTTTGGCTCCCCCTTATTTTTTAACTTGAATTTTATGTTTACATTTTTGCTACTCTCCCCCTTTGCCATAACTCAAAAAATGGGCAATAATAGGTGTTTTAATGAGTTGTACATGATTTTATTAAGGTTAGCAATGTTCAACAGAGTTTGAAAGTTAAGGTCAATTGGAATAATAGTTTTAAGGTTTTAGAACAAGATTATTCATTTAAGTTCAGTTGGTCCTTAAGTCCAAGAACAAGTCATGTTGATATATTAGGTATCAGATCCATAAAGAACAAAACATTCTTAACTAAAAAAAATTGAGTATCCTTTACCAACTGTCTAACTTTTAGCTACAAGTTGATTGTCTATAGGACAATAGCTTTCACTAGGTTAATCAAGTTAAGTTATTTTGGTCCAGATAGACTTGACTAGAGCTGGAGAACTTAACTTGATTAATGTTTATTGCATATTTAACGCCCAAACTCATATTGATGCACAGATATAAGTATTCTTGAGTCCAGGCTATACCCTATGCATCTCACACCGTTCTATATTTTTCAAACACAATCAAGGTAAACCTAGGTGTTTGTGAGATGCTCTGGCTTAATTCTAGGGGAACATGATATCTAGGGGGAAAGCTTAGGCTAATTCCAAAATTTTGAACAATCTAACAAAAAGTGGGGTTTTGAAAACTGTTTTTCCTAGAATTTGAAAAACAATAATAGAAATAATGGTAAGATATCTACTCTACCCAACACATTCCTATTTGCCTTCTAAGTCCACTGAACTCGAGTTCAGGTAAGGGTTTTGTAAAGATGTCAGCTAGGTTTGATTTGGACTCAACATGGTTGAGTGCAATTTCACCTTTAGCTACATGATCCCTTACAAAGTGGTGTTTTACCTCTATATGTTTGGTCCTAGAATGGTGAATAGGATTTTTGGTCAGATTAATCGAGCTGATATTATCAATAAAGATTTTAGTGTTTTTATAGTCTAGTTGATAGTCTTTTAGTGTATGCATCATCCATAACAATTGAGATGCACATTCTCCTAAAGCTATGTATTCAGCTTCTGTAGTGGATAAAGCAACACAATGTTGCTTTCTGCTTGACCAACTTACTAGACACTGACCTAGAATTTGGCAACTACCACTTGTACTTTTTCTATCTAACTTGCACCCAGCATAGTCTGAATCAGAATATCCATAAAGGTCAAAGGTGCAAGTTCTTGGATACCAAAGTCCTACATTTAGAGTTCCTTTAATATACCTAAGTATTCTTTTAACATATGTTAGATGTGACTCTTTTGCACATGATTGGTATCTTGCACACATACCTACTGCAAACAGTATGTCAGGTCGACTTGCAGTTAGATAAAGTAAACTACCGATGGCACTTCTATAGTATTTTGGGTCTACAGGTTTTCCTTCAGGGTCAGAGTCAATGTTTATGTTGGTTGCCATTGGAGTATTTATAATTTTTGAATTTTCCATGTTGAATTTTTTGATTAACTCCTTTGCATATTTAGTTTGATAAATGTAGATTCCATCTTTGGTTTGTTTTATTTGTAAGCCTAAGAAAAAGTTGAGTTCTCCGACCATGCTCATTTCAAATTCACTTTCCATTAATTTAACAAATTCTTTCAAAAATTTTGAATTAGTTGAACCAAAGATTATGTTGTCAACATAGATTTGGGCGATAAAGATATCTTTTTCTATAGTTTTTACGAACAAGGTCGGATCGATTTGTCCTTGGTTAAAGTCTTTGGAAATTAAGTAATTAGATAATCTTTCATACCATGCTCTTGGGGCTTGTTTTAGTCCATATAATGCCTTTTTTAATTTAAATACATGGTTAGGATAGTCTATGTCTTCAAACCCTGGAGGTTGGCTTACGTAGACCTCTTCCTTGATAAAACCATTTAAGAAGGCTGACTTGACGTCCATTTGATATAATTTGAACCCTTATTTGCTGCATAGGCTAATAGCATCCTAATGGACTCGAGTCTAGCTACCGGAGCATAGGTTTCATCATAGTCTAAGCCTTCGACTTGACTAAATCCTTTGGCTACCAGCCTAGCTTTGTTTCTTATTATTTCACCATGATCATCCAACTTGTTCCTAAAAACCCATTTGGTGTCTATTATTGATTTATCTATGGGTTTAGGTACAAGGTCCCAGACTTGGTTTCTCTCAAATTTGTGCTAATTCTTCTTGCATTGCAATGGTCCAGTCTGGGTCAGGAAGGGCTTCATCTATAGTTTTAGGTTCAATTTTGGAAATGAGGGCAATCTGACTAAGGTTTCTATGGGATGATCTAGTTCTGACTCCTAGGTTTGGGTCACCCAGAATTTGGTCAGGTGGGTGAGAAGTACTTACTCTAGTTGGTCTTGGTTATGGTTCAGGTACTGGTTCTTCTACCTCATTAAGATTAGGTTGGATTTCGTCATCTTCTATAGCTCTTGGATTAATGTCAACATTGTCAATTATATTAGGTAAATTGTTTTCTTCATCAAATATTACATTAGTTGTTTCTTCAACTTTCAAGGTGTGTTCATTGTAAACTCTAAAGGCTCTACTGGTTGAGGAGTATCCTAAAAATATTCCTTGGTTAGACTTGGGTGTAAATTTTCCTAAGTAATCTTTAGTATTTAAAATGTGAACTTTACAACCAAATACTTTTAAATAGTTTAGGTTGGGAATTTTATGATAGTAGAGTTCATACGGTGTTTTATTGTGAGATTTGTTTATTAAAATTCTGTTTTGAATATAATTTGCCGTATTTATTGCTTCAGCCCAAAATTGATGACTTAACTTATATTCGTTTAACATTGTCCTAGCGGCTTCTTGTAGTGTTCTATTTTTACGTTCTACTAGTCCATTTTGTTGGGGTGTTCTAGGACATGAAAATTCATGTTGGTATCCATTTATTTTATAAAATTGCGTGAACCTATGATTTTCAAATTCTCCCCCGTGATCACTCCTTATTCTTTTAATTTTAGTATCTTTTTCATTTTCAATTAATTTGCAAAAGTTACTAAATATTTCATATGTTTCATCTTTTGTTTTTAGGAATTTTACCCATGTGTACCTAGAGTAGTCATCAATTATTACTAAGCAATATTGATTCTTGTTTAGTGATTTGGCTCCATGTGAGTCAAATAGGTCAATGTGAAGGAGCTCGAGTATGGTGTTGGTTCTTTCTAGATTGGTTGATTTGTGGGTTGACTTGGTTTGTTTTCCTTTTTGACATGCATCACATATTGAGTTTTCAATGAACTTTAATTTGGGCAAACCTCTGACTAGACCATTGTGACTCATTTTTGAAATGAGTCTAGTGTGAGTGTGACCTAGCCTTCTGTGCCACAGTTGGGTTTCCTCTTGTTGTGTCAAGAAACACTTTATTGAGGACATTGATAAGTCAATCGTGTAGATGTTATTCTTCCTAAGTCCCTTAAGTCTAATTTCAGGGTTTTCTATGTTTTTAACTAAACATCCAGATCTGTCAAAATTGACTAGATATCCACTGTCACATAATTGACTTATACTTAGTAAATTAAAGTTAAAATTTTCAACCAATAAGACATTTCGAATAATGAAATCGGAACTAAGTTCAATATTACCTTTTCCGATTACTTTAAGTTTACCGTCGTTGCCGAATGCAACCGATCCTAACTTTTTGTACTTCAGTTTAGTAAACTTCAACTTATCTCCAGTCATATGTCTAGAGCATCCGCTATCCAACATCCATTGATCTAAAGCGGAGTCTGGCCCTTCGGAAACGGATGCGGATCCATGGCTTTGCTCAGAGTCGGCTTCTGACTCGCTCTCGGATTCGATGATCTGGTCCCGGGCCATCAATGCGAGTAAACTCGTTTGGTCGAGTTCGTCGTCTTCGTCCTCCGAAGAAGATTCGTCCCAGGTTGCCTTTAGGACTTTCTTTCTTCTTTGCTTCTTGGCTTCCTTTTGGTTGGGGCAGTTTGCCTTGATATGGCCCTTCTGGTTGCACCCGAAACATGTGACTTCGAATTTTACCTTTGATTGGGCCTCCTTAGATTGAACTGCCTTCTTCAGATCTTTCTTGTTGAAGCCCTTCTTCTTCTTGTAGAGTTTCTTTACAAGATTCACAAACTCGCTGGCCAGTTCATCTTCTGAATCTTCTGAATTGGGTTCGTCTTCTGATTCTGATTCAACTTTTCGCCTTCCTCTTGATTCCCGTGTTCGACTCGTTCCTGCAATCAAAGCAATACCTTTCTCGGATGGCTGTGCATTAGTTTGTTCATGGAGTTCAAATTCACTAAATAACTCGTCTAATTTTAAGGACGACAAATCCTTAGAGACTTTGTAGGCATCCACCATTGATGCCCACAATGTACTCCTAGGAAATGAGTTAAGGGCATACCTTATTATATCTCTGTTTTCTACTTTCTGCCCGATTCCATGAAGGGAATTCAAGATATCTTGAATTCGAGCGTGTAAAGAACTTGCCGTCTCGCCTTCCTGCATTTTCAAATTATATAGTTTATTAAGTAACAAATCACGCTTACTTACCTTAGTTTCAGAGGTTCCTTCGTGAAGTTCGATCAATTTCTCCCATAGTTCCTTTGCGGAGGAGAATGGACCGACTCTGTTGAGCTCTTCTTTGGTAAGACCGCATTGGATGGTGCAGGTGGCTTTGGCATCGGCTTCCACCTTTTTGATAAATGTTGGCTCCCAGTTTTCACAGGATGTAGGCTTACCGTCGGTACCAGTTGGTAGTTCCAGTCCTGTTTTGACGATCATCCAGGTGTCGAACTGGATCTTCAGATATATCTCCATTCGCCCCTTCCAATATCCGAAGTCCTCTCCGGAAAATAGTGGGGGATGAACGGTGCTATATCCTTCTTGTTGGGCCATTTAGATCTACGAAAACAGAAACAACAAGATCTATTCTAAGACTAAGTCTTGGATTAGTAGTGCGGGAAGAAGGGAAAAAAAATAACAGGCTCAAGTGGTATTGTCCAACTTTGAGCAGAAAATCGATTCGTGAAAAGAAATTAGAATATAGCTATGAGGCTAAATTCTAATCGACTCCGAACAAAACCACGAAAAAAAATTGTCTCGAATAGTGGTTGCACTGATTCAAGACGACCCCGCTCTGATACCAATTGTTGGATCGAGACGCGCTAGAGGGGGGGTGAATAGCACTCGTGGCTATTTCGTTTGATTCGTAAAACTATCGGAGTAAAATACGCAGCGGAAATGTAAATAAACACAAACACAGAGACACAATCGTTTACTTCGTTCGGAGCCTAGATCGACTCCTACTCGAAGGCCCGCGATCCTTGATCGCTTTCCGTGGGCAACAACTAAAATATCGTGAATAATGTTAGAGTGTATACTAAAAGCCTAGCTTTTGGTATAAATATTTATCTAGAAATAAGAATCACATTGGTCAAATGTCTACATTTGTGATAAATGTAGTTGTTCAATTAATTTATATTGTAGATAACATGGTGTGTGGTGTCACACACAGAGGATCATGTTATCAGTACCTTATAAATTATAAACAGTAGCTCACGACCAAAATGGAAAGGAACAAACCATTAGAAGGTCATAGTGTAATTAGGTATCAGTTTATCATGACTGTATAATTACACTAGTACACTTAGAGTGTATTGAGTAGGACCATTTGAGGTCGTTTCTTTTATACTGATTTTATAAAGAAACAAAGACCTCGGTTATTATGGAAGTGTGTGCTCTTAATCCTGATATAATAACAAGCACATATATTTGATATTTATTTCTTTAATTTATCAATGGGTGAGATTTAGTTCGATGAATCAATAAGCCCGATAAGTTGGGAAATTGTATCACTTATAGTGTGTGTTGTTGATTATAGAAGGAAACTGTGTCCTAGAGATACTAGGTTGAGAATGTCCCCAAGAGGAGCTCATAAGGATTGTCATGTTAAACCCTGCAGGTGGACTTAGTCCGACATGACGATGAAGTTGAGTGGTACTACTCTTGGAACTAGATATTAATTAAGTGAGTTGTCAGTAACTTACTTAATTAGTGGACATTTGTTATCTTAAACACAGGGAGACTAACACACTCATAATAAGAAGGAGCCCAAAAATGTAATTTGGGATTGGTGCGGTAGTTCAATAATAATTCTCTAGTGGAATGAATTATTATTGATAAAATTAAGTTGTGTGTTCGGGGCGAACACGGGATGCTTAATTTTATCGGGAGACCAAAATCAATTCCTCCTCTCGGTCCCTATCGTAGCCTCTTGTATATAGAGATTTATACCCACCACATACCCACCTTCTTACCCAACCAATAGGGGCCGGCCAAGCTAAGCTTGAAGCTCAAGCTTAGGGCCGGCCAAGCCTAAAGGTTGGCCTTAAGGTGGCCGGCCAATAGCTTGGAGCCCAAGCTTAGGTGGCCGGCCACATCATATTAAAAAGGATTTTTTTTTTATTAAAATTATTTCTTATGTGGATATCATAGTTTTAAAAGAGAGTTTAAAAATTAAATCTTTCCTTTTAAAAGCTTTCTACAAAAGATTAAGAAAAGATTTGAAATCTTTCCTTATTTGTAGATTGAAAGGAGATTTTATTTTTAAGAAAAACTTTCCTTTTTAACCATGATAATAATTTAAAAGAGAAGTTTAAAAATTAAATATTCTCTTTTATTAGTTTCTACAAAAGATTAAGAAAAGATTTGATATCTTTCCTTATTTGTAGATTGAAAAGAGATTTTAATTTTTAGAGATAACTTTCCTTTTGGAAATTATCCACATGTTTAAAAGAAGAATTTTAATTTATAAAATTTCCTTTTTATTAACCACCATGAAGGGAAAATTATTGGAGAAATTTTTTATAAATTTCTGGAGACAAACTAGGAAGTTTTAATTAATTAAAACTATCCTTGTTTATAGCTTGATGGTGGCCGGCCATGTAAATTGAGAATAGGAAAATTGTTTTTAATTAAATAAATTTTTCTTTTTCATGGCAAAAGAATTAAGGAAGTTTTTAATTAAATTTCCTTATTTGCCAAGACCAAGGATTATAAAAGAGGGGGTAGAGGTGCATTCATGGGTGAACAACCTCTATTATTTTCTCTCCCTCTTTTGTTCCTTGGTGTGGCCGGCCATCCTCTCCCTCTCTTCCTCTTGTGGTGGCCGAACCTCTCTCCCTTCCTTGGAGCTCTTGTGGTGGCCGGATACTACTTGGAGAAGAAGAAGAAGAAGGAGAGAAAGTTAGCATCTCTTGGAGCTTGGTTAGTATTTTGGTTTTTCTCCTTGGTGAAGCTTTTCCTTTGTGGCCGAACCTTGCTTGGAGGAGAAGAAGGTGCTTGGTGGTTCTCATCTCGGAAGATCGTTGCCCACACAACGTCCGAGGTTAGAAGAGGAATACGGTAGAAGATCAAGAGGTCTTTTAGAAGGTATAACTAGTAATTTTTCCTTTCCGCATCATGCTAGTTATTTATGGAAATAATACCAAATACAAGAGGCTTACGATTCTAGAATTTCGAATATGTTTTTCGATGTTGTGTTCTTTTGTTTTTTTTTTCCTTGTGATTTGATTGTTCTTTTCGGTTAACCTAAAGTTATTTTAGGAAATTAAATATTACCTTTCTATAAAAGGTTTTGTCTAGTCGGTGGTGGTTGCTCCCATATCCAAGAAGGTCATGTGCCTCGCCAAGTCAGTACTGGGAACCAATTATGGAAATTAATATTTAATGGAATTAATAACTTAAGGTGATTTGGGTCGAACGTGTTAAGTTCCGCAGGAGACCCAAGTCAAAACCTAAAAGAACGAATAGATTAAGTTTTGGATCAAACGTGTTAAGTTCCGTAGGCGATCCAAAATTTAATTTAAAAGAACACATGGTAGCTAGGAAAAGGTTCAGACCTTTGTACAAAATTTTTGTACAGTGGAACCTCTAGGTTTTCCGAGTAGCAACCAACAAATAAGTACAAGGAAATTAGTACAACTGGAATTGAAATAATACCGACAACAAAATAATAACTGAAGCTTCGGGTCGTCGGTGACTGCAACAGCACTTCAGAGTCGTTTCTTGAGCAGCACACAGCAGAAGGAAAGCTTGTAAGTTGTTACCTTTCACTGCTGCTCGAAGACCCCTTATAAAGGGCATCCAAGGCGCCTTGAGAGCCTCCGAAGGCGCCTCCATAGTTCCGAGTCCACCGTGCAGATGAGCGCTGACCATTCTGCACTTATCACCTTGAAGGCGCCTTCATACGCCTTCAAGGCGCTTCGTAGCCAGCTCAGCTTGTGCACCCGAGGCGCCTCCAAGCTCCATGGAGGCTCCTCGGACACTGTTCATCCGAGGCTTTAGGTTGCTCCTTTGCACCTGCAAGATACGTTAGTCCCAAACACTATCCTGCAGCACAAAGTTAGCACAATAAACATGATAAATAAAGTATAGGACTGTCCGAGTCTGACTTCGGATTTCCATCCGGAAACCCTAGGTCGACCCGACGCCTACTGTTCCCTCTACGGGGAACGCGTCCTCACCTACTCCACTCAGGAGATTTACCTGTTGCCCGTCGATCCTCCAGATCGACTAGACTTTTGCTCAGCACTCGATGCTTCCGGACTTTCTGCTGGACATCCGCTTCCCGGCTAGTCCAGTCTTTCACCTGGTTCGCGACACCAGGACTTTCCACCTAGGGTTACCACCCCCTAGGACTTTTGCCTGAAGCCATCGACCTGCCAAGACTTTCCGTATAGGGTTACCACCCCCTATGACCTAGGGTTACCGCCCCCTAGGGTTTTCCCTTTGCCTAACCGCAGCTAGGACTTTCCTGAAATCCTCAAGTAGACTTGTTAGACTATAAAACATCTTAACTTTGAATTCTTTGCCGTTATCAAAACACGAGTTCGATCGTCGGATGCTTCCCGCACCAACACAACGTATCCTTTAGTTCCTTGACTTCAGGCTGGAATTTTCTTCCTCAAGCTCTTGGACATGAGTTGAAGTTCCAGTCTGAACTAATTTTGTCAAGGAGCTTGGGATGGTCACTTCCTTGTGGGCTTTGACCTCCTCTTGGAGTGACTTAATTCGGAGGTTAGACTTGGCTAATTTTCTTGACAAGTAAGAAATCAAATTGTGTGATCTAATTAAAGAAATACTTACATTGGGTTGGGAACCTTCTGAACTGGATACGGATCTGTGGCTTCGCTCGGACTTAGCTTCCAATTTTGTCTCAGACTCGGATTCGATGAATTGCTCTCAAGCCGTAAGTACGAGGAAACTTTTTTGTTCGAGATTTTCATCAAAGTCTTCCGATGATGATTCATCCAATGTTGCTTGTAGCGCCTTCTTTCTTCGTTGCTTCTTCACTTCCTTCTGATTTGGATAATTTGCCTTGATGTGTCCCTTTTTGTTGCAGCCATAGCAGGTGAATTCAACCTTTGTTTTAGAGCTTGGGCTCGGTTACAAGTTTAAGGTACAAGAACTTTTTTTAAAAAATACCGACAATAGTAAAGAAATAAAGGCAGTACGTTGTCGGAGTCGCTTGCGACGTCGCAGGAGTACAGCACAGCAGAGCATGCTTTGGAAGGCTTTGTTGTTCGTTGTTCTTTGCTCCAGGGTGCATCCTCCTTATATAGGAGGCTCCGGGCGCCTGGAGTGTGACGTTAGGGAAACTTTGTCTATGCATGTCTAGGAAGATATGGCTTCAAGTTGGTGCATTTGGCTCAGTGGAACTAACCGAAGCTACCATTTACGGATCCTAACTAGTTAGACCAAGGTTTTGTATTAAATTCAGTGGACAGGACTATTTGAAAAACCTCGAAAGCATGGTTACTCTAATGATGTCCAAGTGACTCACCATAATGCAGAAGTTTATCCAAAGAATGTCTATTTGTTGAGCCCAAAGCTAAACCTGAATGTAACACAAAGTAAAATCAAACCCTAAAATTGAACATAATTCTGTTGGAACCCCAAGGTTGTTTTGGTGTGATCAACAAGTTAAGTTAGGTCCTGCGTTGTTTCTAACCTGATGTCTAAGTGTGCAGGAGCTTAGGAGCACAGGTACTCGAGCGGAAGACGCAGCTAGCGAGAAGGACGGCACGCGGTGCGTCCGACGGACGAGGTGCTGCGGAAGAGTACACCGGCGGACGAGAAGGAAGTGTGAGCGGTGGTTCCGAGGTACGAAACCGGCGGAAGATTGCTCGGGGAGCAAGAGACGCAGCTAGCGCGAAGGTCGGCACGGGGTACGACCGAGGGACGAAGTCTGCGGATGAGTACGCTGGTGGACGAGAAGGGACACGCGGCAATTCCGAGGGACGAGAAGCCGGAGGGAAGCACACTCGAGAAGACCAGAAGATGGGTTCGGGTGAGCCCTATTCCGGATGTCAGAGATCACCCAAGCAAGCGGAGCCGGAGCAGAAAGACCCGGACCAGAGGCGAGCTGAACCGGAGAAGAGAGCACGGACCAAAAGTCAACTGGGTTGACTTTTGGCTCCGGGGTGCCCGGAACTGTCCGAGGCGCCCGGAGCTGTCCGGGGCGCCCGGAACCCTTCCGGGCGCCCGGAAGTGACTTTTTCCCAGGATCGAGCTTTGACTCGATCCAACCATTGGGGGATAAATTTTATCCCCCCCAGGGCGCCCGGAACCCTTCCAGGCGCCCCGACCAAGGCTATAAATATAGCCTTGGTCCAGAAGCTTTTGTATAATCACGATCATTCTATTTCCAAACACTTGTATACTTTAGTTGTTAAGCTTCTGTTTTCTGTGCATAAACGCTGTAAGAGGCTTCTCCGCCTAAAGGAGTTTTTGAGCTTAATCTTCCTTGGATTAACAACCACATCGGTTGTAACCAAGTAAACATCTGGTGCCTCATCTTTTCTTTTATGCTTTTATTTATCTGCTTAATTCATTTTACAAGTGTTAGCTTAATCGTTCGAGGAAGGATTGTATGTTTTTAATTAACAGGTTATTTACCAACCCCTCTAGCCGGCCCAACGGTCCTACAAGTGGTATCAGAGCCGAGGCGCTTCAGGAGGACTAACCGCCATCTGAAGCAACAATGGTCGGAGCTAGCGACTACCCACCAGCATTCGAGGGGGAGCTTTCTTCATGGAAGCAACAAATGAAGGTATTCCTTAACTCTGATATTGGTATTTCTCTAATAATGAAAACAGGTTATGAAGCACCGAAAGATACGAATGGAGAAGAACTCGATCTACACCTCTGGAACAAGAAGCAATGCGATGAGTTTGTGGCAAACGGGCGAGCTGAATTCCATCTTCTAACCGTAATACGAAAAGAAGATCTCGACAGAGTCGGAGAGTACAAAAATGCAAAAGAACTTTGGGAAAAGTTCTTGAAGATCTACGAAGAACCAGCCAATGTCAAGGATGAATCCAACACCGATTCAACGCCAGAACAGTCCGAGAATGAGGAAACTGTCGAGATAGTCGATCTCCATCCCGAGGACACAGAAAGCTCATCCCATGTGAGCATCAATGAAGGGGGAGAGATATTGGAAGAAAGCAAGTCAACAGGGGGAGAATCAACGGTCGACGAGGTAAGTAAGGTATGGTCTCTACCTTCTGAACAACCGGTTAATTCAATAGAAAATTTGCCTGAAGATTTTTGCGATTTAAAAATTGAATTACCGGAAAAGTTTTTTGAATTAGAAAATCAATTGTCAAATTTGTCTTGCAAATTAAAAATATTATCAAAAGAAATTTACAAATTTAAAAATATTTTGACAAAAGAATTATGCAAATTAGAAGAATTTTTCGAATTACAAATTTCTCTCTCGAAAGAATTTTGCGATTTAGAAATTGAGTCACCGAAAAGGTGTTTCGGATTAAGAAATCTGTTAATAGATTCCTGTAAATTAGAATTTTTGTTGTTAACAAATTCTTGCAAATTACAAAATATTCTTTCGAACGAATTTTGCACATTGCCGAAAGAATTTTTTATATTGTCGAAAAATTTTATCAAGTTAGAATCTATGCTATTTGAATTTTTTGTGAAGTTGCAATTCAAAAAATAATAGAAATTAACATAATACAAATTATTGCATGTTTAATATCTGTGGCTTTAAATTTGAATAAGTGTAATTTGAGAAGTTATGAAAAATTGAAATGGAAATTTAAAACTTGTTGATATAAGTATCAGTATAAAATAAATAAATAAATGCATAGAAATTTTTTTTTATGCTATCAATTTTCTTAAATTTTCTTGCATAAATTTTTGGGCTTAGAAAGATTTATTTTTGGTGAAAACTTAGAAAATTTTTTCAAAAGTCATTCTTTGACATAGAAATTTTTTTTTTTTAACTTGGAAATATTTTTCCTCCGAAAAACATTGAAATAGATTTCTATAATTTTTCTAAGTGTCAAACCCTTAAATTGTTTTTCTTGAAACCTCATTTTTATTGTGATCAAAGGGGGAGAAGGGAAAGTATAAGTCTAGGGGGAGGTAGAAAATTAAAAATTAAAATTTAAAATTTTTGAAATTCAATTTTTTCTATCATGTTGCATGTTATTGCAATAAATTGTTTTAATTTCATATCTATTTTTGACCCTAGCTTAACTTGGGTTGATCACACCAAAAAGGGGGAGATTGTTGGAACCCCAAGGTTGTTTTGGTGTGATCAACAAGTTAAGTTAGGTCCTGCGTTGTTTCTAACCTGATGTCTAAGTGTGCAGGAGCTTAGGAGCACAGGTACTCGAGCGGAAGACGCAGCTAGCGAGAAGGACGGCACGCGGTGCGTCCGAGGGACGAGGTGCTGCGGAAGAGTACACCGGCGGACGAGAAGGAAGTGTGCGCGGTGGTTTCGAGGTACGAAAACTGGAGCGAAGGTCGGCACGGGGTACGACCGAGGGACGAAGTCTACGGATGAGTACGCTGGTGGACGAGAAGGGACACGCGGCAATTCCGAGGGACGAGAAGCCGGAGGGAAGCACACTCGAGAAGACCGGAAGATGGGTTCGGGTGAGCCCTATTCCGGATGTCAGAGATCACCCAAGCAAGCGGAGCCGGAGTAGAAAGACCCGGACCAGAGGCGAGCTGAACCGGAGAAGAGAGCACGGACCAAAAGTCAACTGGGTTGACTTTTGGCTCCGAGGCGTCCGGAGCTGTCCGGGGCGCCCGGAGCTGTCCGGGGCGCCCGGTGTAACGACCACCCTTCTTACTACTACTACTACTCTCTAAGAGTGACCGTTACTTATCTACTAACTCTACTTAACCGGTTTATTAAAAATCTCTAGGAAAACCCTACCGAAAAATTTCGGCAGAGTCTCCCCTGTACCGGTGACTATTTTCCATAATACAAGCATAATATACTCAGCCACAGGCGGCTGGAAATATATTTCAATCAACCACGCAGTTTAATAAGAAATGAAAACTAACCACAACCACGCAGTTTAATATTTTAAATCATGCAGATAATGAAAAACCGAAAACATAACTTCTTACTACATAATTTTCTTATCAACTTAATAAGAAATTAAACTAAACAAATTCTTAAACTAAATGAGTTCTTTAGCTAAGTCCCAAGGACCTCCATAGTCCACACATCACACACTCCTCTTGCATCTCCTTGTCGCCTTCCTTCACTGTATCTTTTCTTTCCCTTTATCTGCAGTAGGAGGAAAAGCAGTCTATAAGCATAAAGCTTAGTGAGCGCTATCTACTCACAAAAACTCGATATGCATGTAAATAAATAAAAACATGTTAAAACTAAATGCTAACATATAAAACTACTCATGCTCATATATAGCAAAGGAATCATGCTAACTGAAATACTAAACATGTATAGCTAATCATGCTCATAAGAATGAAACTATAAAAGAAGCATACTAAACATGTAAAACCACTAAACATGTAAAACTACTAAACATGTAAAGCTACTAAACATGTAAAGCTAAACATGCTCATAAGAATAAAACTATAACAGCATGCTGAAAGCAAATAAAACTAAACATGCTGAATAATCTAATAGCAAGAAACAAATAAAACTACTACTGAATGCTTCAAACAACAAGAAACTAAACTTTCTAATTCTAAACATATTTGAAGCTTGTTTCATTATTTCAAAACTTATACTTTAATACTTCAAAATAATAATAAACTTCTTTTGGGCCCAGCATTGTACCAACTTTTTGCGCGCATCCTTAATAAGAATCGAGGTAGCTAATCCCGAAACTACTAAGGAACTTCTAGGCCTTGTGCCTAGGGGCATCTTGGAGCCCATCCCTTGGACCTTGTGTCCGGTACATGCCCTTTAAAAGTAAAATACTTTCTTTTTTTAACTATAACTTCTTTATACTTGCCCTTACTTGGCATTTAAGCAAACACCTTGTGTGCGCTTTTGATATTCCACTTCTGGAATTAAGATCAAATTAAAGCCTTGGTCTTTCTTCGCTTATAACTTCTCATATTAGTCCAATAGCAAAGGACTAAAAATAGGAATCAATACTGCTCATGTTAAACTGATAGCAAAGGAAATTGTACGTCTAATAGCAATAGAAAAGAAGTCTGCTCATGCTTACAAATAGCTAAGGAAAAGCTAGAAAAAGAAAACTGCACTTCTATTAGCAATGTAAAAGAAATCTGCTCATTCTAATTAATTCCAACAAAGTGGAACATAAGGAAAGGATGATTTCTGCTACAATCAAAAGTTACCACATGATATACTAAAGCATATGTTGTTCATGTCCAGTTAATGGCATACAAACCTATTCTACAAAGCTAACATAGAATGATATACTTAAACACATGCTATTCTCAAATCTCCAATTATCTCAATGTTGTACTGTTTACAAAACTAAACCCCTAATCAACTTCAATAGCTACTAGAGAAACTGAAAGTGAGGTAGATGATTTTATCAATACCAACATTCTAATTGGTACAAAGAAAGATAGATAAAAACAACAAACCATTTACCCCCACCAGTAAAAAGAACAGCATTCTTTAAGCTAGCATTCAACGGAACCTACAGATTTCACCATTTAACTTCTAGAATTCAAAATTATCTACAAGCAAACTCTAAGGTTTCATGCAAGGCTTCGGAACAAGGAATGAACTTCGGTGTTATCCCAATGCTGTATACCATGATCCGGAAGCAAAGAACATAAATTAAACCTCCTACTTTATAGAATTAGATCCCCACTGCAAGGTCAAAGTTTTCCAAAACCTAACAATTCCCCTTTTATTTCCCTAATGAAACTCACGGCATTTGTACCCTTTTGAACCTCACGGCAGAACTTCAAAAACAAAACAAGAGAAAAACTCTAAATCAATGCCACAAGGAGGATTGTTCATGCTCGGCAAGGAAATGAAGAAGGCAAAATCACAGAACTACTCCTACTGCAGGTGAGAAGCAACTCACCGAGCGTTCTTGGACTTACAACCGACGGAGACGACCTCTAGGCTTCGGATATATGGTTGTTTCGGCGAGCCCTTGACACCCGTGTGCTCTCCTCGACAAGGTGACCACCACCGTGTGAAGATCTCACGAAGAAGGTGCTCGGCCGGCCGTCGAAATCGATGCCCTAGGCTCGGCATTGTTTCCGCCCGAGCACAAGAACGTCGTCGCGTGTGAAGGATCGGGAATTATGAGAGGAAATTTTAGGTTTTCGAAATAAGATTTAAATCTTATACTTTAGGTTATTTTCGTTTCTAACTTTACCTTATATACTTGTCACTGCATATCTGATCAGCAAAGATCGCTGGCGCAGTTGGTCCGTTGAGTTTTGCTCGAAGCCACAGGTCTGGGCTTCGATTCTCAGTCGCACCCCTTTTATTTTCAATTTATTTTACTGTTCCTAACTACTAGTTAAATATATATCGCTCCATATATGATTAACAAAAACCGTGTAGCTCAACTGGTTGGGTCGGTTGTGCTTAGGTCCATCCGACCCAAGGTCGTGGGTTCGAATCTCACCTTCAACTCACAACCGGCCGGTTGTGACGTTTTTTTTTTAAAACTTCTTTCTTTTTGTAACCTTACTAAACGACCTCCAAAAATTACGTAAAAATACTCTAAAAATTTCTAAAAATCTCTAGAATATTTTAAAAGTATTTCCAAATATTTTTATGGACTTTTAGAACTTGAAATAGGGAAAATTGGGTCGTTACACTCGGAACCCTTCCGGGCGCCCGGAAGTGACTTTTTCCCAGGATCGAGCTCTGACTCGATCCAACCGTTGGGGGATAAATTTTATCCCCTCCAGGGCACCCGGAACCCTTCCAGGCGCCCCGACCGAGGCTATAAATATAGCCTTGGTCCAGAAGCTTTTGTATAATCACGATCATTCTATTTCCAAACACTTGTATACTTTAGTTGTTAAGCTTCTGTTTTCTGTGCCTAAACGGTGTAAGAGGCTTCTCCGCCTGAAGGAGTTTTTGAGCTTAATCTTCCTTGGATTAACAACCACATCGGTTGTAACCAAGTAAACATCTGGTGCCTCGTCTTTTCTTTTATGCTTTTATTTATCTGCTTAATTCATTTTACAAGTGTTAGCTTAATCGTTTGAGGAAGGATTGTATGTTTTTAATTAACAGGTTATTTACCAACCCCTCTAGCCGGCCCAACGGTCCTACAAATTCATCTCACAAAATTATATGATTCCCTAATTAAACATTTAGATCGGGTGAAATGACTAATGACTTAAATTAAAATTAAAATTAAATTAAAATTAAAATTAAAATTAAATCAAGTTAAATTAAAATTATATTAAATAAAATTAAATTAAATTAAGTTAATTCAAATTAAATTAAATTATATTATCAAAAATCTTTTTAACTTAAAATTTATTTTAAAAATTCTTTTTAACTTCAAAAACAATCTTAAAAATTATTTTAAAAAATTATTTTAAAAATTTATCACAAAAAATTATCAAAAAAAATTTTTTAAAAAAATTATTTCAAAAAATTATCATAAAAATTATTTTAAAAATTATTTCAAAAACTATTTTAAAAATTATTTCAAAAACTATCTTAAAAATTCTTTTTAAAATTATCTTAAAAACATTAAAAAATTATTTGAAAAACACTTTTAAAAATTAATTTAAATTTAAAAAATAAACCGTAAAAAAATTATTTTAAAATTTTTCCAAAAATTATTTAAAAAACTATAAAAATTTATTTTAAAAATTATTTTTAAAAACTTTAAAAATTTATTTTAAAAATTATTTTTAAAACTTTAAAAAATTATTTTAAAAATTATATAAAAATACTTTTAAAATCCATTTAAAAATTCTTTTTAAAATTATTTAAAATATTTTAAAAATTCATATAAAAATATTTTAAAAATCCTTTAAAAAATATTTAAAATATTTTGAAAATCCTTTTAAAAATTATTTTAAAAATTATAAAAAATTATTTTAAAAATTCTTTTAAGAAATATTTTTAACATCCTTTCAAATATCCTTTTAAAATTATTTTAAAAATCATTTTATAAATTATTTTAAAATATTTTAAAATTTCTTTTAGAAATTATTTTAAAAAGTATTTAAAAATATTCTAAAATTTGTTTTAAAAATTATTTAAAATTCTTTAAACATTGTTTTAAAAATTATTTTAAAAATCTTTTTAAAAATTATTTAAAAATATTTTTAAAATCCTTTTAAAAATTATTTAAAAATATTTTATAATCGTTTTTAAAAAATATTTTAAAATATTTTTAAAAAATACTTTTAAAAATTAGTTAAAAATTATTATTAAAATCCTTTTAAAAATTATTCAAAAATATTTTAAAAATACTTTTAAAAATATTTTTAAAAATTCTTTTAAAACTTATTTTGATATATTTTAAAAATATTTTTTAAAACCTTTTAAAAATTATTTTATAAATTATTTAAAAATATTTTAAAAATTATTTTAAAATATTTTTAAAATCCTTTTAAAAATTATTTAAAAATATTTCTAAAATCCTGTTAAAAGTTTTTTAAAAAATTTTAAAAATTCTTTTAAAATTTACTTAAAATGTTTTTAAAATTATTTAAATGTCATTTTAAATCCTTTTAAAAAAATTATTTTAAATTTATTTTAAATAATTATTTTACAAAAAATATTTTAACTTAAAAAGCATTTCAAGTAAATTTAAAGTTAAACTAAATCTAAATCCTGATGAAATTATTAACATTTGATTAACTTAAAATAAAACCTAAAACTTAAATTAACTTTAAAATGAAACTTAAAACTTAAATTAACTTTAAAAAAATTTAAAACTTAAATTTGAATTTAAAATTAAAGCTTAATTTACAACTTAAAATTGAACTTGAACTTAAGCTTGAAATTTAAAACTCCATTTAAAATTAAACTAGATTAAACTAATTTAAAACTTAAATATTAACAAGTAATTAAAATTTGATTAAATAATTAATAAGTAAATATTTAAAGTAAAAATTTTAAATATTAACTGTACTCTAATGTACTTAATTAACCTTATATTAAAAAGCTAATTATAACTTAATTTAACTCAATCTTAATTTCAACATTAATCAAAATTTTAATTTTACTCTAATTAAATCATAATTTATCATAATTAAATATTGACTCAAATTAAACCTTAACATTAATTAACTTTGTTTAATAATTCTAATGAATTAATATTAATTCTAAACTTAGCTAATCCCAATTCAATGTAACTTAAGTAAAAAAAATTGTAACTAATATTTTCAATCAATTAATATAAAATAAATTAATACTAAATAAGTCAAGTAAAATAAAAGTTAATCAATAAACCATTGAAAAAGATTAACTATTATTGAATTAGTAACAAATTACTTACTTAGAATAATTAATTAAAAATTAATATTAATTCTAAACTTAGCTAATCCCAATTCAACGTAACTTAAGTAAAAAAAATTGTAACTAATATTTTTAATCAATTAATATAAAATAAATTAATACTAAATAAGTCAAGTAAAATAAAAGTTAATCAATAAACTATTGAAAAAGATTAACTATTATTGAGTTAGTAACAAATTACTTACTTAGAATAATTAATTATTGATTAATTTCAATAATCTTATTTTAATCAAACAATTATATCGAGTATATAGAAATACTTATGTAAAAAAATATACTTTATAAACATAAGTGTTACTAACCCTAAATCCCCTAAATACTTAGGTAGAAAAATGTGTTAAGGTCTTGAACGTTAATATACCCAAACCTTAGTGTTAACTTAAGGGGAGAGATAAATTAAGGGAGAGTAATAAATTAAGGGAATATTAAATTCAGGGATAGAATCAAATTTACTTAAAATATTATTTCCTTAAGCTTATTTAAAAATTTCATAGATTTTTTTAAAAAAATAATCTTTCTAAAATCCTACCTAACTTTTTTAAAAACATAAATATATATATATATATATATATATATATATACTTTGGGGAGAATTAACTGCTTTCATACTTATTTTGAAATTAGTTTTTGAAAAATATTTCCTTAAAAATATTTTAAAAACTAAGTTTTTTATAAAATAGATTTTACTTAGTTTTGAAAATTGGATTCTACAAACTTAGCTTTGAAAAATAGATTTTACTTAGTTTTGAAAATTAGATTTAAAAATTGGATTCTACAAACTTAAATTTGAAAAAATAGATTTTACTTAGTTTTGAAAATTGGATTTGAAAATTAGATTTTACAAACTTAATTTTGAAAATTAATTTTATCCACTCAGTTAAAATTTGCATTTTTGAAAACTTAGATTTATTAATCTCACTTTTGTAAAGATGGTATATTTGAAAATTATGTTTAAAAGGTGTTTTAAATTTGCAAAACTTATATTGAAAATTAGGTTAATTTTGCAAAAGTTTATCCTTGAAAATTACTCTAAATGTGACAAAGTTATCTTTCTAAGTTAATGATTTCTTAAACTTAGCTATTTTTTGAAAAAGTTAAAATTTAAAGTAAAATATTCTATATTTTCTATTTTAGACTCCCCTAAGTCAATCTGACTGTAATTCTTTGATAAATTTCTTTTACTTCCCAAAATCACTTATTTTTTTCTGCGTTACTTTTTGATGAATGTCAAAGGGGGGGTTAGGTGGTTTAAGTTAGTTAAAACAAAACAACGAAATATCAAATAGAAAACAACTAACTAAAAAAAACTTGTTTTAACTTGCATAATTTTCACTAACTTAACCCAGGTTGTCATTGCATCAAAAAGGGCGAGATTGTTGGTGTGATTTGCACTAATGGTCTAACTCAAATTTTGATGAATGAAAAAGTAGGTTAAGTTAGTTTCATATTAATCTAAACACTCTGATGAAGTGTGCAGGAGAAGTCCAGTTAGGTCAACGAGTCTACCTAATATAGCTGGCAAGAAGCCCAGACTGATCGATGAGCTAACCGGATGTCTGGCATGAAATTCAGACGGGTCGAAGGGCTGACCTGACGTCTGACACAAAGTCCAACTAGGTCGATGGGCTGACCTGATAGTTGGCATGAAGTCCAGACGAGTCGAAGGGCTGACCGGATGTCTGGCACGAAGTCCAAACAGGTCGAAGGGGTGACCGGGCGTCTGGCAGGTAAGTTAAGGTAAGTCACTAGAGGGGAGTGACTGTGAGGACGCGTTCCTAGGAAGGGAACATTAGGCGTCGATCCAACTTATATCCATTTCGGAAATCTAAGTTGAGATAGTGACTAGATTCCAGTCTCGAGGAGACAGAATCTAATTACTATTTTATTACTCTTATAACTTAACTGTGCTAACACTTTGTTTTGCAAGGTAATTTTGCATTTTGCCTTGGACTAATGTTTTTGCAGGTTGCTGAAAAAATAAAGGTTCGGGCGCCCGGAGGTCCGGGCGCCCGGAGGTCCGGGCGCCCGGGATGCAAGTTTTATCCCCAACGCGCTTCGTCGCGTGGAGCACTCTGGTTTGACAGGCTACGTCACACTCCAGGCGCCCGGAAGGGATCCAGGCGCTCGGAGACTCCTATATATAGAGGATACACCCTGGAGCAAAGAACAACGAACAGCAAAGCCTTCCAAAGCTTGCTCTGTTGTGATGTACTCCTGCGACGTCGCGAAGCGACTCCGATAATGTGTTGCCTTTATTTCTTTACTATTGTCGATATTTTTTTAAAAAAGTTCTTGTACCTTAAACTTGTAATCAAATTTTTGAACTGCTAGTGGATTCCCCAACGAAAGCACTCGACAAGTGCGGGCCTTGGAGTAGGAGTCGACCAAGGCTCCGAATCAAGTAAAAAATTACTTGTGTTAGCGCTATGTTTTTTTTTCTTTCTGCTGTGCACTCGATTTTCAACGAATTTCTAAATCGATATTCACCCCCTCCTCTATCGACTTTCACGATCCAACATGGTGTTGGCCTCGGCCTTCTTTATTATACTTGCATTCCAGTTCTCGCATGATACTGGTTTTCCCGTGTCGTCAAGTGGGAGTGAGATGCCAGTTTTGATGATTATCCACATCTCGAATTGGGTTTGGAGGTAGGACTCCATTCGTCCCTTCCAGTAGCTGAAGTCTTCGTCGGTGAAGAGCGGCGGGCGGGTTGTGCTATAGACTTCTTGATGAGCCATTTAAGAGAAAACCTCGTACACACAAAAAAACAACAAAGATTCCAAGATTGGGTCTTGGATTTAATAGTGCGGGAGTAAGAGAATATAATAAGAACTCGAGTGGTGATTGCACCGACTTCGAGAGATGGGAAAAAACTCGATTGATAAAATAAATCAGAAGGCGGCAATTTTACTGATCCCGATTGACTCCGCAAAATTTAAAATTACCATGAAAAAATTGTTTGAATGGTGGTTTCACCAATTTGAAACAACCCCGCTCTGATACCAATTGTAAGATTGAAATTGCTAGAGAGTGGGGCCGGGGGGGTGAATAGCACTCATGACTTTCACATCGTTTTAAAACAATCCATCGGAGTAAATGTTACGCAGTTACGCATCGGAATAAAAGAAACAACACATGAGCACATCAAGGAATTACTTGGTTCGGAGCTTATGGCGACTCCTACTCCAAGGCCCACACTCATTGAGTGTTTCACTATCAATCCGGAAATATTACAAAAGGAGTATTACAATTTAAATATAATAAATAAAAGTATACCAACAACTCAAGAATGGAGAAAGTCGAGCTTGTGGTTGTCGGAGTAGCATTATGGCTTTGCCGGATTGTTTTGTTAGTAGTGCGCAGTTGAAGAATCATTGAAAACTGTTGTATTGAAGCATCTGGTCGAGACAGGCTTATATAGCCTGTTGAGGGCACCTCCAATAGCATGGAGAGCACCTCCAACCCCGCCAAATCCGCAGCGTCAATAAGCCCCGCGTAGCCCCCTGCTTATCCGCCTGAGGGCGCCTCCAAGCTCCATGGAGGGCGCCCTCTGCCCAATGTCCAGGGTACCTCCAAGCTCCATGGAGGGCACCCTCTACCCTGTTGTGCGGAGGTCTTCGATTAGTGCACTCGAGGCACCTCCAAGCTCCATGAAGGGTGCCTCGGATACTGTTCATCCGAGGCTTTACATCTTTTTCACTCCCTGCAAGATGTGTTAGTCCAAAATATAAAACATATCCTGCAAAATAGAGTTAAGCACAATGAAATAAGATTAAGATAAATATTTGACAGTCATCGGACTGCCCGCTTCTGACTTCTAATTTCACCTCCGGAAACCCTAGGTTGAACCGAAGTCTACTGTTCCCTCACCGGGGAACGCGTCCTCACCTATTGCACTCAGGAGAGTTTACCTATTTGCCAGATTGGTCCTCCAAACCGACTAGACTTTCTACCTAGGGTTACCACCCCCCTAGGACCTAAGGTTACCACCCCTTAGGGTTTCCCATCACCTAAGGTTACCACCCGCTAGGACCTAAGGTTACCGCCCCTTAGCGTTTTCCACCACCTAGGGTTACCACCCCCTAGGACCTAAGGTTACCTTCCCTTAGGATTTTCCACCACCTAGAGTTACCTCCCCTTAGGACCTAGGGTTACCACCCGCTAGGATTTTCCACCTATCTAATCGCAGCTAGGACTTTTCTTCACCTAGGGTTACCACCCTCTAGGGTTTTCCACCTGCCTAGAATCCACTAGGACTTTTGCCTAAGACAACTTAGGACTTTCATGCGAGCTCAATCAAACTTGTTATATCATAAGCCAACTTAACTTTTGACCCTTTGACATAAGCAAAACTCAGGTTTGATTGTCTGGTGCTCCTTGCACCAACAATGAGTTAGATGAAATTTTTAGGGTTGGGTTTAACTTTGTGTTAGATTCAAGTTTAGCTTTGGTTTCAGCAAATAAGCATTCTTCGGATAAACTTCTGGGCTATGGTGAGTCACCTGGACATCATTAGAGTAACCATACCTTCGAGATTTTCTAAATAATCCTATCCATTGAACTTAATACAAAACTTTGGTCTAACTAGCTAGGATTCATAAGAGGTAGCTTCAGTTAGTTCCACCAAGCCAAATGCACCAGGTCGAAGTCATATCTTCCTAGATATGCATAGATAGAGTTTCTCTAACTTACTACCATCCAAAACTTCACTAGTACCGTTGGTCATGTTAAACTGTTGTCCCTTTTTAAACTAGTCTTAATTACCCAACTGGATAAACTATTTATTTTTTTGGAAGCACCAACTAATTTGGAGTCTCCCCTTGAATTATTGATCCCTTTGGTTTAAGTTTTGGGTTTATGTCAATTACTCTTATAATTATAGTGGACTTGATGATATTTTAAGTTATTTGATTTAAATTTATTTTTTCAATTTGGGTTTGAACTATTCGACTTTATTTTACCTTTTAAACTTAAGTTTGATTTATTTGATTTTATTTTGGAATTTAACTTTGAAGGTTTATTTTGGTTTGATTTTGAATTTATAATTTTAGTTGGATTATTTGGTGTTAGATAGTGGATTTCATTTTTAGGTACATAAAATTGATTGAGTCCTACTTGAGTGGTTAGACATGCTTTCGGAACCCAAGCTTTACTTGATCCTTATTTTGATTTATTAGTAATATAAAGGTTTTGTTAGTTGAGATGGATTTGTATCCGAGACCGGACTTGTTATACACAGCTCTTTGTGATCTAAGTATCATGTCAAGGTACTTGGATCTAGTTATAAATTTTTCTAGTAGGTTTTTTAGTTCAAGTATTTCACCTTTAAATCTGGAATTATCCTCAATTTTTACAACTTGAGTCGGGGTTTCAGGTTGAATTGGCTTAACTATTGAGTTTGAGTTCAATTGATCATTAAGTAGCAGATTAGTTTGTTTATTTTATTTTCAGACCAAGTTAATTTTTTATGTAAGCATGTAATAATTTTAAAGAATTTTTTGCTTAAAGTAAATTGTACCTCGTCGAAACCTTCAGAAATGAGTGTGAACTCGTGGCTCGATTCGGGTTCGAACCCATCTTCCGATTCGCTTTCTGATTCAGGTCTGTATGCTATCAGTACGAGGTAGTTGGTGTGCTTTGGTTCTTCACCGTCCAATTCATTGCACGTTACTTTAAGGGCCTTCTTTTTCTTCAGATTTGGGCAGTTGTTCTTGTAGTGTCCCTTTTTGTTGCATCTGAAACATGTGATATTCGTCTTGTTGTTGCTGTAGTTTGAGGTTGAGTTGATCTTCTGCATGTCACTTTTTGTGAAATTCTTCTTTCTCCTAGTGAACATTTTTCTTACCAAGTTCATCAAGTATTCTTTATCATTTGAGTCTTGGTCAGACTCAACTTCAGGTTTTGGTTTGGTTCTGGTCTTTTCTTTTGATGTTCCTACAATAAAAGCAACACCTTTCTCAGATTTAGCGTTAGTCTGTTCGTGTAGCTCTAATTCACAAAAAAGTTCATCTAACTTTAACTTGAACAAATTTCGCGAAATCTTATAGGCATCCACGATGGATGCCCGCAGTGCATTCCGAGGAAATGCGTTTAGAGCATACTTTATAAGATCCTGGTTCTCCATTTGGTGGTCTATTGTGTGAAGTCTGTTGAGGATATATTTTATCCTCACGTGCAGCTAACTAGCAGTCTCACCTTCCTGCATTTTTATATTAAATAATTTAATTATTTAAGTATAGATTTCTTTTCATTACCTTTGCATCGTTGGTTCCCTTGTATAGTTCTTTGAGTTTGTCCCATAGCTTTTTGGCATTTTCGTGTGGCCCGACGTGGTTCAGCTCCTCCTTTGTTAACCCGCATTGGATTGTGTTAAGGGCCTTGAAATCAATCTGGGCCTTCTTCTTCATTTTCAGATTCTATTTTTCCGAGTCCATTGGAATTCTAGCATTGTCAATTGGCGTCTTGTACCATTTAGTGATGTTGAACCATTAGTCGAAGTCAATTTTCAGGTATACCTTCATCCGCTTCTTCCAGTATAGGAAATCGCCCCTGTTGAAGAGTGGGGGATGAACAGTGTCGTACCCTTTATTTTGGGTCATTTAGAACTGTAGATAGAATACTGAAGAATGGTACCAAGACTTGGTCTTGGATTAGCAGAGTTTGAGAAGAAGAATAAAATTTCGAGGAACTCGAGTGGTGTTGTACCAACTTTGAGTTAAAAACTGAATGAGAAATCATTATTTGAAAGGGTAAGTTCTATCAATTCAAATTCAAATTGAATACGAAAAACTAAAATTCAGGAAAAAAAATCTCCCTGGCTTGATTGGTGGTTGCACCAATTCAGAGCAAAACCTGTCCTGATACCACTTGTTGGATCGGGTCGCACGTGGGGAGGGGGGTGAATCATGTGATTTTCAAAAATTGATCTTCTTTAGAGTCTTTTGATGACTTAGCCGACATTATTTTTTGAGCCTCCCTTCTTCTTTGCTTTTTGTTTATACATTTTGGCTTGTAGTGCTCCTTCTAGTTATACCCGTAGCAAATCACTTCTAATTTGGGTTTCATGGTTTGATTCAAACCTGGTTGCTTGCTCTTGGATTGGATTATCTTTTTCTTCTTAAGCATTTTCCCAACTAGGTTGACTAGTTCAGCGACGATCTCGTCTTCATTTTCAAAATATGATTCATCTTCGGATTCAGGTTCAGGTTGGTACTTGGCTTCAGCTTCTTGTTTGTGAGTTTTCCTGTAAATAACGTGATACCTTTCTTGGTCAAAGTAGGATTAGATTGTTCATAAAGTTTAAAATCAGAAAACAATTCATCTAATCTAATTAAAGAAAGATCCTTATAAGCATCTACCATGGATGCCCATAAAGTGTTCCTCAGAAAAGCATTTAAGGCATATCTAATAATGTCGTGATTTTCCACTTTCTGACCAATCGCGTGGAGACCGTTGAGCAAATTTTAGATCTGAGTGTGTGATTGATTCACCATCCTACATTTTAATATTATATAACTTATTTAAAATAAGGTCGCATTTACTTACCTTTTCATCGAAGGTGCCTTCGTGTTGTTCAATCAGCTTCTCCCATAGGTCCTTTGTACTTGAGAATGGATCGACTTGGTTTAGCTCTTTTTTGGTCAGTCCATATTGCAAGGTTTGGGTTGTCTTTACATTGGCCTCGGTCTTCTTATGAGTTGGTGCCTCCCATTTGTCGTAGGCGATGGGTACTCCGTCTTCGGTGGGAAGTGTGAATCTGATTTGAATAATGATCCACATCTCCACCTAGTCTTCAGGTGGCACTCCATCCAGCCTTTCCAATAGTCGAAGTCCTCATCAGAGAAAAGAGGTAGGCGAGCAGTGTTAGCTGTAGCCTTCTTGATGGGTGATTTCGAATAAACCTCGTAAAAGAAAAAACAAAAAGTAAAATGTACCAAGACTCAGTCTTAGATTAGTATACAGGAGAAAAGAAATATACTAAAATATTGTTCGAGTGGTGTTGCACCAACTTTGAGAAATTTAAAAAAAATATATGATAAATTTACCAGAAATGGTTATTATTCCAATTCTGACTTATGATGAAAATTTGAAAATGTAAAATCGAAAAAAGGGTGTAAGAATATTTTTTAAGCTTAAACGAAATATATTTTTTGCTAAAAAAAGGGGAAAAAACAACGACATGCTCTTATAATGGTTGCACCAATTCAGACACCCCGCCCCCGGCCCCCCGTGGGCACTTTGATACCAATTATCGGATCAAAAGTGCTAGAAAGGGGAGGAAATAACGCTCGTGACTTTTTCACATTTTCGTAAAACCGTCGGAGTAAACACAACGGAATAAAGATAATAGCAAAAGAAATTAAATGCTAACACTTTTCTTTTGCTTTGTTCGAAGCTTGTGACGACTCCTACTCCAAGGCCCGCGATCAACGATCGCTTTCGTTGAGTAATCCACTAATAGTTTGAATAAGATTACAAGATTTAAATACAAGAACTACAAAGTAAATTTACCGACAACAAGAGAATCAGCAGAACTTGATCATAGGTTGTCAGAGCAGCGTTTGAGCATCGCCAAGAGCTTTTTAGAGCACCGCGTAAGAACCAAAGTCATAGAAGAAGTTGTCTCTTAGGTGTTGGTCAAACCCTTCTTTTATAGCCCTGTCCAGGCGCATGGATTGTGTCGACGTGGCTACACGTCGGCGAAAGCTTATCTCTAAAAATTTATACAACTCTGAGCATCTAGACTCGTCCGAGTGCCTGGATTGTGCATAGGCTAGCCAATCTGCAAGCGTCACCTCAACGCCTACTAGTCACCCGCTCAATTCCTTCCCGAGTTCTTGGACCCAGTCCGTGTCCGGGCGCCTGGACCACCTTTTTCCAGCCAGCTTCCAGCTTCATTATTCTGCATCACAGAGTTAGAAAAAAATAGGCATAATATGGATATAAAATATTTGACAGTCTCCAGACTGTTCGGTTCTGATTTTCAAATTTCTACGAAACCCTAGGTTGGCCCAACGTTTAATGTTCGCTCAACGGGAAACATGTCCTCCCCTATTACTTTCAGGAGAGTTTACCTGATGCCAAATCGGTCCTCCAGACCATTTGGACTTGCTTGGCATCCGAGATTTCAGGACTTTTCGCTAGGCATTCTATTCCCAACCCGTCCAGTCTTCCGCCTAGTGTCCGCGACCTCCAAGACTTTCACCTAGTGTCCTCGACTCTAGAATTTTTACTCAACGTCCTTGACCGACCAAGACTTCGTCCAGTCCCACAGGCCAGGACTTCATTACCTAGTCGCAACTAAGACTTTCCACCTGTCTAGTGTCCACTAGAACTTCTTTATCTAGTCTCAACTAGGGCTTTCACCTTGCCTAAGATCACTTAGGACTTTCATGCACACTTAGTCAGACTTGTTAGAAAAATAATAAATCTTAACTTTAAACTTTTTACCATTATTAAACTTAGGTTCGATCATCTGATACTTCCTGCACCAACAGTTGCCGCCATCAAACCTGACAAGCTTAACTATACTAAATGTTAGGTCTTTCATAAAACTAACCATTTTGAGTGGTAGCATGAAGCCTTAAAATTGTTAGTGTAATACGAGGCTAGTGTGCTATAAATCATGATCAATCTTGAATGCTTTAAAAGGAAAGAAAGAATGTATTGAATTTCAAATTGTGTTTCAAACCTTGTCCTTAAGGCTTTATTTGATCTATAAATTATGTAACAAAGACCAAATATCCTATAATATTAAATAAAACTAATTGCCTAAACTGTACACTAAGATAATTCAAAAAAATAAAGGAAAATAAGAATGTGTATTGTATTTTCCATCTAACTTAGTCTCGTTATAGACAATCAAGCACATCATGATATTGAAATAATCAAAAGTCACGACTTTTCCTTCAAATCGTGAATTTTCCTTCCTATCTTTTCATTTATTTAAAATATCCAACACATTGTTCAACTCTATTTTCCTATATAAGCAGCTGTATATAATATTTGTTATCCAAACCTTTGTAGCTGCATTACTCGGATGACAGTAGTTCATAGTGAGTAAAACTGGAGAATCATGAGTCACTTTCTATGCCCAGTGAAAGGAGCCAAATAGTCTTTGATTAGTAAATTCCATACATGTTTAGTGCATCAACTATTTCAATTTAGCTAGTGGCACACAATTTAGCTGCAAGCAAACTGCGTTTTCACTAGAACAAGACAGTATCATAATTGCTTCCTGGAAGCTACTAAACTTCGTATCTTATACTCCTATAAGGGGTCAACTTAGGCTCCTCTCGATTGGAGCTTGGACTTCCTGATGTATCGGACAAGCTACTATTCTCACTACTCCGTCGGTTGCTTGATAATAGCTTCCCGAGCATCTTCTTTGGCATCACTATGCCTTTCACCTTACTGTTGCTGCTCTTGGCACAAATGTTTGTGTTTTTGTTGTCACTACCGCTGCTCCAATCATGTTCGTTGACCTTCCCCCCAACATGGAGCTTTATGGCTTTTGGGTCATCATCAACTAGGCCATCAGCACATTCGTCCTCGGTGTTGGTTGTGATGACTGACCTTGAGCTACCATACGATGCGCCGCTTTCAGCTTGGGTAGAGGTAGCAGCCAACGCTCTCATCTGCTGAAAGTACAAGACCTGCACAACCATTCGCAATGGTAGTCGTTCATTCTGTACAGAATGTGCGCATGCATCCGCTGAAAGCTTCTTACAGTCTATCAATGCACATAGCCTTTTCTTCTCATTCTTGCTAAGGGCTGGATGTTCCTATTTATGACATTAAGAATATCAATGCAATGAGGAACTTTTATAGAATCAAAGCATTCTTATAATTTGTTCAAGAGAGAGACCTTTTATATTATCTTCATAGAGTTATGTTAAGTTACCTTGAGGAAAGTATCAATGGCAAGATAAAGCTCATCATGAGTGGGTCTTGAATCACTTGGTACTATTTCAACAAGATCAATAAACTTGGAAAGTGGTAGGTTATGATCTTTCACAACCTCAGCAAGATATCCATCAACTAGCTTAGCTACGGTGACCTTTGCACTGGCTGGGGTCAAAGCTGGTCTACTTAACTCATGAATCTTTCTGCTTGTTGCTGCTGGACTGGGTTGGGCGGCACAGTTTTCCTGCATCATGAATTCTTCCACTATATTGAGAACCATGTCGATGTCATACATGGTATCCTCGCCTGAGGTAGAAGGAATCAGTAAATCAGGCACCGTGGCATCTTCTAATTGTCTTCCTATCCGCTTCACAAGTTCGTTCATGCTAGTTTCGCTACAATCTAGTAATCTACCAGCTCTCAGTAACTTAAGTAGAAAACTGCAGGAGACACAGCCCTTATTTGAGGGCAATAATGAAATGATTGTCTCCAGCAATGATCTGTTCTTTGCTGCATCACCTCCATTTCCATTATTTGCAAATCCTTTGCCCAAACTTGAGAGCTTTCTGTATGTATATGATTTCAATGCTTCTCCAATCAATTCAGCATCAACTTTTGCCTTAGTTTTAATGGTCAATATAACTTTTTTAAAGAAGTCAATCTGAAGCTCGCACAAGTCTTCAACCCACCAGTCATTGGGCACTGAATATTCTTTTCTAACTCCATTCAAATGAGGATCGTGACCATTTTCAAATGGAAGCTTTCGCCTATTGTACGTATATGACCATTCTACTTCTGAAGGATCAATTGAGGCCTTGGATGCTATAGAGTCTATGCAATCGCTAATCAATTGCAAGTCCTCTAACCAAGGCAGAAGAAATCTTGTAGTCTGAAGAACTATGATGGAGTCTTTCCAGCCACGTAAAATGCTTGTTCTTAGGAACACACCGATCTTATAAATAAGGTTCCCTTTCTCAACTGTCTCATTCATTTCTAAGTACTCAGCAGCACAAAGTGCAACAGCTACATTGTGGGCATTGAGTGTCACAGTAATACCATAGCAAAACTTCGCACAGATTTCAAATGCTGCAGCACCTCCAGGGATATCGGAAATGGAAACCTCATCACTTTTTTCACCATGTGCGGACGCGATCAGTTTCTGCATAAGTTGGCTCTTGGACAACAGGGGAAACTAACGCAAAGACAAGGAATTAGATAAGCAGAATAGTACAGAAGAGTGGCTCAGGAGGAATATACCAAGTTCTATCGTACACCAATTCTTATCCCTATCATCAAACTGAAATCACAGTTTTCCATATTTGTATACGATCTTTGTTTATCATATAAGCATACACAATCATCTACATTATCCTAAGTTACCCATATGTTTGCAACAATCATAAAATTGCTCTGAATTATAATGTAACCTATGTTAAATTTAATGTTCTCAGCTTCCATCGCCTAAAACCTTGTTTATGCCTTATTCAAACTTCTCAGATTCAATGCTCAAAGCTAGAAGGAATGAAGCATAAGAAAGATTAACCCATACAACTTACCTTGTGTAAATGAAATTTGATATTTCCAACATGAATAATAATGTCAGCTGGTAAGTCAGTTGCCACTGACCTGCAAAGAGGGGTAGACCATCTTAATATAGGAACAGAATGACATAAGGTGATTAAGAAAACTCATAAGAAAATTTTCAAATAGGAGGAAAAAAAAGCTAAATAATAGATTGAACTAACTATTGTGACTTAGATAATGACCGAGTTGCAACAAAAACATACTACTCCATTCACCCAGTGGTTCGCTTGTTCCATGAAACATCTTGCAGATACTAGATGCAACTCAAAGACACTTTTAATAATGATTTTATAACAAACAGCTTTGATTTTGAAGTAACATGGGAGACATCAACATGGCTACTTTTCGCATAGCTCTATCATACAGTTCATTCACAAGCAACTCCATTAGATCTCCAAACAATCATGGATGGCCAAATAAATAAAACACAAGCATCATGTAGTAAAGTAGCAAGTCACCTGACATCCTTTCCTTCACTCTGGAAAAAATCAGGTTTGGATCCAAGCTTCATAAACTTCATTGTGGAACCAAAAAGATTGCACCTTCAATTTTTAGTTTCACAACGACCGTGGAATCTTTTTCTGGAGCAACTTGGTGAAGCGGAGACAGAACCCCACTCTCAAAACTAGTTTACAGTTAAAGGAACAGGGTAACACCCTCAAGCACAGATCTGAACCCAAATTCCTCAAGTCACCTGAAACAGCAAAAATATCATCATTTATGTTAGGAGAATGGAACCACAGACAGTGAGCATCTCTGAATGCTTTTTAATGCCATGGAGGAGTTAAAGGATGCAATGGCAATTGCTGAGGTAAATGAATCTCGTCAAGTTAGAAAAGAGACCTCACATGAAAATCACATGGAGCAGTCGCATGAAAGCCAAGGCTGCATGTGACTGTGTATACGCTTGAAGTTTTAAAAGTTGAACTCGGTATTGACGGCTCAAAAAGAAAAAAAAAAAATGGAGTTGCAAGAGCCATGGAGAAGTACAGATCACAAACGTTGAAAGAACAAGACTATAATGGAAGGAGGAAAGAAAAGGAGAAAAATAAAAGTTTGTTGAGGAACACTGAAGAAAGATGAAAATAGTGAAACACACGAAAAAGGGAGCATAAACGGGGGGAAACATAACCTGCATTGACAAGAATGGCAAACGTTGCTGGGAAGTAAACAACAACTCGCCTCAGAGCACAAGAAAACAGAGCCGACCAGATCAAGCAAAGTGAAGGCTAAAGCCCAAGAGCAAGAGAAGCAACAGCAGCTAGACCATCACAGGTATAGAAAGAAGAAAAAAAGGTGATGGGAAAGAGTAACCCACCTTGACGAAACTTGGCTTGGACCCTTTTCCAGGTGTCTTCAAACTCGAAGCCCCAAGCAGCTGGAAGCCCACAATATGCCCCCTTCCATGCCCACACCCCTGCACTCTTGTCAGGCTCTCTCGCTCAACCCACGCACCCACCAACCCTACACCACCAGCTTCATGCAGAGTACTCGGAAACAAGGAAAAGCAGGTAGCTTTCAACTCGGATGGAACTGGACAAACCAAAGATGAAGAGCTCTGAATCCCTATTGCCCTTTCAGCTGCTCTATCATTAGAATAGACAATCGATATGATCACAAACACTGCTTCTGCTTCTCTTTTCCCTTTCTCTGCTTTTTATTGCAATTTAATGGCATCTTTTAGATCTTCACCTTCTCTCTCCTCTTCATGACACTGCTTTGCCGTTTCTGCCCTTTGGCTGCTGAATATTCTCCGATAACCGATGCAATCCTTGCTTTGCTACAATTAAATTTGGTTAATCTCACAAAACATCTAGTATTTAGTTTATAGATTCTCCAACGTCTCTTTGACTGATTTATCAAAAAGTTCCTGAATTTTATATATGTTCAAATATATTATTCTTGCATGTTTTTTTCCTTGGATGCTCCTGTTCTGTTCTTGTGATGATGATGGAGCATCCCAAGTTAGGTGGCTTTCTTTCTCGTGAGGAAAAAAAATGATGGCAGCATGTGGCCCATTGCATTTGAGGAATCGATTCGGTAGAACCAGTCAACGGAGAAGTAGATTGCTTATTAGTACTTTCAGATGCACTGCATCAGAGAAGCGAAGAAAGCTGTAATTTGATCACAATACAAGAGCAATACATCATCATGCCTACCCTCCACTCCATTGGGCCTGCTCTCATCGTACTTTAAGAAACTTTATCAAGAACCTGAGACGATTTACGTATTTTGAAAAAATTGAATATAAAGTTCGTTTTGTGGGCCTAATTAGAGATAGCAGGTCCTTGTGAGCTTGTGAACTGGTGATGCGTGAAGGTTGGACAAGAATATTTTTCCCCTCTGGAAGTAAAAGCCAACTCAGTGCGATTCCCTTGCTTTGTTGACAAACATTTTTTCATCTAGGCTGGATACTAGAGAATTCATCTAGTTGACAAAATTGTCGTAAAGAATATAGGGAATCTTGAAGTGCCTGTTCTAAGGTCCTTGTTGCCAAACTTTGAAAGAGTATCCTGCTGTTGTGCTTAGACTAGAACACGAAAGAGTACATTACATTTAAGTCTTTATTTACTTTCTGCCTTTATAATACTGCCTTAAATCTAGTGATTTCCTCTTGTTAAACGTCAAGCTTGGCTTAATCACTTCTCTTTGAGTATTATATTTTTCTTTCTTTTTCGTCTGTCCGTTACAGGGCACAAGATTTGGTGCTTTGAGTGTGGTTGGGCCAATCCACAACTGCTGGCTTGAGGATTGTGTGGTGTCAGGGCCAAAAAAGCAACAAAGTGAAGGTTTAAATGCTTTGATGTTCACAAACTTAGATGCTTGTAGAGAATTCCAATTATTATTATTATTATTATTATTATTATTATTATTATTATTAAAAAAGTGTGCGTGCAGGTATCAGAATTCGGAACAGTGTAAGGTCCTTGGCCAAGACCAGGAACATGATTGCTAGTTATTTATCGCAACAGAATATTTATCTAAATGGTTAAATATTTATCCATGGCTTAGATCAGTTTGGAGAAAAAAACAAAGATAGTGAATTGAGGAGCTTACTTGAGGGAATATTGGACAGAAGCTCCAACAAGAACAAGGCAGAAAGTTTAGCAGTGCCAGAGGGAGTGAATGCCGCAACATCAACATAACTTCGCTGTCAATGGAGGTTCTATGAACCAAGACAAAGTGAAGCAGAGTCGAGGTTGCCTTCGGCGAGATGACTGTCAGTAAAAAAAAAAAATCTATTAATTTATCATATTCAACCACTAATCTAAAATATTTAATCTGAAGTTGTCAGCTGGAACAAAAACAAACGCCGAGATTTATAGTTCGTCAGTACGTTTCCACAATTTCAAGACGGCAACTGATACTTGAAAAGAGAGCACTTCATTTTTGAGCAATAAGTTTGTGAAATCCTAGACCACCAACACGAAAGGCACCACGCCTGTTGATGGCCTGCCAAGTATTTTAAGCACCAAGCTAATTGAATGCTAAACCAATGCAGAACAGCAGAAGACCAATACACTGAATGAAATGGTGATGCTAGAGAGCAATGTGCTGAAGACTTCAAGTTCTAGGCGTCATGTTCGCTTGCAAGTGCTATCCTGTGGCTTGTGGCTAGTCCTTTTACTTCTTGTTGTAACATGATGGAAGGTCTAGGGAAGGTCAATCCATGCGACCTTGTTTTCGCATGTACAATAATTCTTATATTTCAAACTCTTTTAATTCATGGATAGACCTTGGCCTCGTCCAAAATATACAAGTCCAAAATCTAAATCCATGCTATGCCAGATTTAGGCTCTTCGAGGGGTTAAAATAAATTGAACTTGATTAGCCAAGAAAAAACTCCATTGGATGCAAAGCAGCAATGGCATAATAAGAGTCAGGGTCTGGATGAGATGCAAACATCACCAATAATTCCCACAAGAACACTGACCATCCTTGAAATGATGAAACCGCTTACCATCTCTGACAACAATCTCTCTACCAACTGCGATTGACATGAACATGATTGCAGAATGGCAATCTCCACAGATTCTTAGATTCTTAAGAACTCTTACTGGAGCTTCAGTTGGTAACTTTAGAAGGCCATATGCAACGGCCAATTTCTCACTATGGGTAGACAAGACATACTCTTTTTGCTCAGTCTCAACGTCATGCAACACAAACTTGGTATCTGGCACGTAACCCAGTTTTCGCATCTTGACACTTAGAATCTCAAGGAACTTGTAAACATGTTGTCCATCAGGATGTGTTGTATCATTCACAAGGAACACATGAACCTTATTGGCAACTTCAATCCAGCTGCATCCAGGTTCCTTTTTTACTCCTCTATCCTTCATCAGTTTTCTTACTTTAGCCACTTCGGCCCACTGGCCGACAGCTGCGTAGATATGAGACAAGAGGACATATGTCCCATCCTGTTGCGGAATCACCTTCAAAAGCTGCTCTGCAGCATGTATCCCAAGAGACATATCACCATGAATACGGCACCCAGAGAGAACAGCCTCCCAAATAGCTGGACCAGGTGCCGAAGGCATTGTTTGGATGGCATTCCAAGCTTCAGAAATTCGACCAGCTCGACCAAGCAAATCGATCAATCTGGCATAATGATCTTCCCCTGGGCTAATACCATATTGGCGTTCCATGGATTCAAAATATCGGAATCCTTCCTCGACTAAACCTGAATGGCTGCAGGCTGACAGGACTGTGAGAAAAGATATCCGGTCTGGCATCATGCCATCGTCAATCATCCGGTCAAAGAGATCAATTGCTTCTCTTCCATACCCATGTTGACCAAGAGCTGCTATCATTGCATTCCAAGACACAAAATCAACATTCGGCATCAAAAGAAATGCTAGATGTGCTGCCTCCATCGAACCACATTTTGCATACATTGTCAACAATGCATTTCCTGCTGAGTTGCCCGACTCGTAGCCATATTGGATCAGCTGAGCATGGAGCTGCCTTCCATGCTCAAGTGCCCCTAAATTGCCACAAGCAGCAATAGCTCCTGCAAAAGTATAGTCGCACGGTTTGACACACTTGTCCATCATATGACTGAAAAGTTTTAAACATTCCTCTGCAAGACCATTATGCAAGTAGCCCGAGATCATGACCATCCACGTCAATTGATTCTTCTGTGGCATTTCCTTGAACATATAAACCGCATCACGAACGCACCCATTGTTCAGATACCCTGACAACATGGCATTCCAGGAAACAATGTCCTTTTTCCGAATGTCATTGAAGATCCTTTTTGCGACATTGACTTTTCCATCTTTTGAATAGAGAGTGACTAACATATTCTCAACAGGCAATGCAGATTCTGGATCAAAATCTGGCCCTGAACGGATGATGTGGGCATGAACAGCCTTGCCGTGCCCGAAGAGGCCTGCATTTGTACAAGCACTGAGGACGCTAGTGTAAGAAAATTCATCCATAGGGATGCCTATCAAGTGCATGTTCCTAAACATCTCAAGGGCTTCAGCAAAAAGCCCGTGATGGACATACCCTGAAATCATCGCATTCCATACCACATCAAATCTTTGCTCCATTGCATCAAAGACCCGACGAGCCTCCATGATGTCACCTCTCCTAACATAGCCAACCACCATCGAGGTCCATGACAGCTCATCCCTGCCAAGCATTAGATCGAACACTTTCCGAGCGTACGCTGCAGCCTCCGCAGCCTCGCACTTGGTATACAGCGCGATGAGAGCGTTCGATACGGAGATTGCTATTCCAGTTCCTGACTTCTCCACGGCGCAATGGATCTGTCGGCACTGTGTGAGCTCAAGAGGAAGTACAGCCGCTGCAGCACTGAGAACGCTCGTGAATGTATAGCTGTCGCAGGGGACGCCATCGGTCATCATACGACGGTAGACAGAAATAGCCGCGTGGCCGTCGGAGGCGCGAGAGTATCCGGTGATCATCGCGTTATAGAAGACAGTGTCGCGAGAGGCCAACGGTGTGCTCTCGAAAATCTGGCGGGCGGCGTCGTGGCTTCCATCGGCCGAGTAGGCGGTGATGAGGGAGGTGGCGGCGATAGAATCGCTTCTTCGGGAGGAGGTGGCGTCGAAGAGGCGGCGGGCGGAGGGAAGGTCGCCGAACTTGGAGTAGAGGTCGATGAGGCGGTTGAGGATGTGCGCTCGGGGTCTAAATCCAGAGGCGAGGAAGTGAGCGTGCACGGCGCGGAGGCGACGGAGCAGAGTAGCCCGTCCGGAAGCGGCAGCCAGGCGTTCGAGGAGGGTGGCGTAGCGGTGGGCGACGCTGGGGAGATCGAGGGACGGAGAGGAGACATGTTCTCTCATCCACTCGCGTCGGCGAGGCGACCCTTCGTCGGGATTCCTCCCAAGGCTTTAAATTTAAACGGTAGGAATTAAAACGATCCCACTAGATCGGACGGATAAAAAGAACCCTCCGTAAAAAGTCTTTTGCAGAAAACTACACAAAATTTGAATAATTTAAAAAGAATATAAATATCTATGCCTGTCTGATAATTTACAACAGGAGGAGACCGAACGCTAATCTCTATCTTCGAACTGTATGAAACACCGTATGTATGATTGTGCTTTCCTCTAAGGTCTTGTTTATTCCTCTTGTACATTAACTGACCCTGCCAATATACCACGGAGTCGTTTTACTTGGTCGTATTCTCAATCCCCTGATCATCTTCACATAGAGTAGGCTGAAGCATGCATACAAGTGAGACCATCTCTGATCAGTTATATGACGATGAACTATCGTTATCCGAGTTGGCATCTCGTCGCCATTCAGACCTTTGAAAGACCGGATGAGAAGAACTGCCAGATATTAGGAAGGAGCTGGCAGATCCCATCACTGTCCTCTCGTGCAAATTGCCCACTTCCTTGCAGACGTTATCTAGGACCGATAGGAAGTCTCTCACCACCATGAAGATTCTAAGAGGGTGGGCTTCCTCCTTTGCAGCATCGCCGTGAAAGTACTCCGTAGTCTCCTTTACCGAGTTCATCACCGTCTTCTCCTTGACTTTAACACGATCGATCTCCTTTTCAGCCTCTACAAGAAATATCTTCATCATCTCAAAAAACTTCATCCCTTGTGTGCATGACTTCTCTAGCTGTATGACCGACTTTATCTTCTCAAGGCCAGCTTCTAGCTTTAAGACATATCCACTCAGCACATCCGAGTCCATTCCAGCTGCCCGTCTGACATTTCCAAGCTCTTTGCTTAGCCCAGCTACAACTTTTAAGCCTTGTTTCCTGAATTGTTCTTCTCCTAGGTTGTTAGATTGATTTTCTGTTGTTGGCTCAGTGCCTGATCCTTCAGACCGGATGATTTCTTGAACGACAAAGTGGAGAAGTGTGGTTTTCCCATCTGTCCCTTTCACATCTGCTAGTTTGAGAAGTGTGTCAAGCTTGAATGCTTTAGCTTCACCACGGTTGGTTCCCACATTCATCCTGTTCCCAGTCCTAAGAACAGCTTCTAGGAGCTTAAGAAACTGTCTGCTGCTTCTTAGATCTTCGCATGCTGCCTGTAAAATGTTCAAGGATTTACAAGAGAAGAGATAATTAATGCTGTAAAAATATTGACATTCGGTGTTTATTGATTTGTGTTTGACAGTCTTTAGAACATCTCAACAAGATTATTTTATGGGTGACTGACTCACAGTTATTCATAACTAAACAGAAATACTGAAAAATGAAACTAAGAAAGAAGTGAAGTGATGTAATGCTGCACTCTGATATGATAACCATCCAAATTCCAATTTAGTAAGTTAAGCCTAATTATTTGTAAAATGAGAAATAAGTGATGACGTTAGAAAAAATATAAGAATTTGCAGGTTGTAAAAAAAAATTACATGAGTTTTTCCATGAACAACTTTATTGTTCACTAAAGCAAGAATATTAGCAAAAGAAATCCAACAATATCTTGGCTTTTAGTTGCAAAAATGGTGAAGCATGATTGCAATAATTACCTCCAAAGTTTGAAAAGATTTCAATAGAAATTTGACTTCTGTATCAAAATTGGCTCTATATAGCATCGCATCAACTCTTTTGAAGGCAAATGGGACATCCAAGACTGCTTTAAGAAAGCGCTCAGCTAAACCTAACTTTTGTAGGTCACCTGGGTAGTCTCGTAGTTTCAGTTCTTCCTCCTTTGTGGGAGCCATTTTGACCAAAGTTTCCAAAAGCTCAGTTCCCAAACATCCAGCATTACCTGTTGCAGAAAATGTTATTGTTTAATAAAGTTCAAGTTGGAAACTATATAAAACTTACATCACAATAGTTATAATCATCAGATAATCCTACTAGATTAAACAGGTCAATCTGCATCAATCCTGAGGCATAAGGGTTGATGCTTTGAACAAACATAATTGATTATGGCATCTAATGACTAGTGTAACCATCAAAGATAGCTTTTGCAACACCAAAACAACTAAACAAACAGGGCGGCAGTTGATGAACATATTTTTGTTTCTTGTTTTCTTATTATCCTTTTGAACTGTGATACTTGGGGTATGTTTATTTACAGAGAAATGGGAGGAGAGAAACTAGGAATTACAGAAAATATAGTCATTTTTAAGTATCTTCTCTCCAAGTTAATTGACACCATGATAGTTTTGAGCCTGTTCTACTATACAATATGCTTCTCTTGAAGCTCTCGCATAGGCTATGAAGGAAACTATCTTCATTTTGGAAATGGATGCTAACAGTCATCTTCCGATGCATCATTCTGAATCAAGTATACCTTTCAAGACGTATAATGTACGAGAGAGTGATCAGGAATTACTTATTGGCAAAGAAACTTGGTTGGTGACATTTCAGCTAAGGGGCCCAAGATTATCAAGTCAAACTTGTCCCTTTGGATTACCAATGGTCATATATCTTCTGAAATTCTTTATGTTTGTGCAACTGACCTAAGGCAGAGCCTTGTTACTCACTTTGTTTAGTCTCTTTGATTTTTCTAATATAAAGTGTTATGCTTGTTATTGGTAGAGAAAAGAATATAGTTTGCTTTGGTTGGGACACAAAAGAAAATTGTTTGAAGATGCACAGTAATTAATTTATTTTGCTTTGATAGTATTAGATATTCAAGATAAAACTAGTTTCGATTAAACTAATTGGGTATGCTTGTCTTTTTCGTTTCTCTTTAAGTTAACTACCAATACTCAAGTCAAATCACAAATTAAATGTTTAGGCAAAGCCAAAAACATGTGTTTATTTTCCACCAGTTTTAACAGTAAGCAAGTTGTAACCTTCAGACTCTATATGGTCTTTTCCAAGAGGACATACAGAGACAAAAACTTAGATAGACAGCCTAATTCAAATACGAGTTGGTGCCTTGGTGGATATTTTTTGTTGAAGATAGGATGCTCCACGTCCATTAGTAGTGGGGTGGTCCATTATATAAACTAGTCTTTTTCCTAATAGCGCTAGTTTTAACAATCTTCAAATAAATCCTATTTTAGCCAATCAGCAACCTTTTAGAGTCACTGATGGTAGAAGCACAAGAGGATGATAAACATTGACAGGAGTATATGTATGCAGAAAAATCTTATTCTTGTTGGCATTGTGATGAATTCACCAATGCCCCTTGTAAAACATCTAAAAAAAAGTGAATTTATATGGCAAGACCCCTTGTAACCTTTTCCTCTTAGGTATCTCTATCCATTTTCTTCTCTAGACTAGTATATCTTTGCCACTCTTTGTATTTTCTCATGCAACCTTTTACCTTTTAGTATTTCTATCCATTTTAGAACAGAAACCAACAAAATCACATTTAACTCGGCAGATGCTTGTAATTGTAAAATAAACACAGACAATAATTGAGACCAAAGACAACTAATAAAGATTGGAAAAAGACATCTTAGCTTTTTATCTCCTGAAAAGTTAGATGGCAGATACAGTTTTATATACACAGAAGAAGCCCCAAATTGTTTTTCAATTACACAAAGGCTCATAGAATCCAATTAAATAATTATCGGGTCATTTTAATATGAGAGTTACTACCCAACTACCTTGAAACTAAGAATGTTCAATCATTAAGAGGAGTCAACAAAAGAAAATTCAAAATTAATTCCAATTTGACTTTGAGTATGATGCAAGCTATATCAACATATTTTATGAGAAGCAGCAAATTAGCTCAAGCAAACTGATGCAAGGAAATAATCTGCTTACCATCTAAAAGTGCTTCGCAGATCTCTTCTCTTGTTACATTCAATGCCCTCAGGAGGATTGCAATATTCTGTGATTTCTTTGGATCCAACACTCTGTTTTCATGCTTGAAGGAGAGCGCATCCTGTCTTCTTCTCGAATCATTATGAGAAATAGAACTTGTGGAATTGTTGATGAAAAGAGTTTCCATTGCATCCTCATTCAATCTGCCAAAATGAACAAAGTAATATAATTATCACCATTGATGGCTTTTGAAACTTTGTAAGACTGCATCTTTGATCAAATCTTACTGAAATGAGCTCGATTTCAACTGGTCCCAAACCATTGCTCGATCGGAACTTGCTTTAACTTTGTCCCAGTGAAGGGGCTTTAATCTAGGCTTCGTATCACCATCCAAACGTTCTCCCACCTCGTCATTCTGATGCGAAGAACTGGCAGCGACTCGATTACCAAGCTTCGTAGGAAGGAGCGGTATGTTAATACGTGTAGCTTCGGGGGGAAGGGGATGCAGTAGCCGACGCCTCGAGAATGGTGCAATAGGAGCTTTGATTGATTCATCGTTTTTGGTAAACGCGTCAGAAATGGATGAAGGCAGCGGCGGGGCCGGGGGCGGAGGCTGCGGCGGGGCCGGGGGTGGAGGCTGCGGCGGGGCCGGGGGCGGGGGTGGAGGCGGTGGATTCCTGGTGGCATTGTACAATCGTGGAGGTGGTCGAGGAGGTGGCGGCGGTGGCGGAGGCGGTGCTGGAGGTTGCCGATTCAATGGCAGGATCATCTGTTTCACTTCGGAATTAGGGTAATTGGTGAATTGCATTCGAGGGGATGATCGCCGTGAGCGAGGGGCAGCCTCCGCCACCGAGCTCATCAAGAATTCCTTACCTCCGCTACTCATACTAGGGAGGCTACGCCGCGATACTGGACTGCTTGGTGTCTCGCTAATGGCGGATGCCAATGACTTCTGCGGAGTATAGAAAGTATCCTCGTCCGAGGATGCGGTCGGAGCACGCCCCAAACTTTTCCTCGAAGCAATCGCGCTCAACGGCGGTAGCGGCTGGAGCTCGGGGCTCGGGGGATGCATCTCCACAACCGGCTCCACCCCCAGCGGCGATCCAATAAGTTCCTGGCTTCCCCCGCAACTTGAGGCCCCCGTCGACGCCGTGTCCGCGGCGCCGAGGTAGAGAAAATCCGGCGCCGGCACAGCAGCAGAGGCTGCGCGGCTTTCCATCCGGCCACTGCTATCACAACGGCCCATGAGCTTCCCGGAATCGGACGGCCTCTCCGCCCTTCGCCGTCGGTATAAGTACAGCCCCGTCAAGAGAATGACTACGAGGACCGCTATGGAGACGGGGACAGCGACGGCGACGACCGTCTCGGACGCAGAAGAGGAAGTCGAAGAGGCTGAGGCGGCGGCAGAGGCGTGGGCCTGACCCGTGGTCGCAGGCGGGGAAAGGACGCCCGGGACAGAGGGATTAGAGCCTTCCGGCGCCGGATCCGAAAACTCCTGAAGGGGCGGCGGAGGGGTCCACTGAATTGGGTACAGCGGCTGATGGAGGACCCTCCGGCTGCCTCCGCCTTCGCCTTCTCCTCCGACGGTCAGACAGAGGAGGGACAGCGGCAGCAGAAGCCACATCATAGCGTTACGGTTGCTTAACTAACGCCGTTTCGTTCATCGAGCGTGAGAAAACAGTCGAAGCTTCGACAAGGAAGACAAGAGAAAGACGCGAGATCGAGTCGGTGTGTATTCGTGTGTTTATTCTACCCTTCGACTCCGTCGAACAAGGTGGGTGAATGACGTCAGCACGGCCGCCATTTATCCGTCGGCTTGTGAAACCGATTCCGCCCTCGTCCCATCTCCCGTCTCGCACCGAGACACGTGGGCTAATACATCCCCCGTGCCCGAAGCACCAGCATCCACTGCAGCAAACCATTGACGGAACAGCAAAGTAAAAAATAACGACGGCCCCACCGCCGAAGCCCCTGTCAGGTTTCATTCCACATCACACGTCAAGCATCTGCTTTCCCTGTGTCACGTGCCCCGCGGCTTAAAGCGGAGCCAGACACCTCCTTTCCGGCTGGCCGTCGGTCTCCGAATCGTACGGCCACGATGAGCTAAAAATAAGTTGGAGGAAATAAAATATTGCTCGATGTTGTACGTTCGTCGACGGGGTGTGTAACTCTGGAAGCGTGGCATCGTCATGCGAAAGCGACGGGAATTGGAAGGCATCAGCGAAAGGTGTCGGTGGGCGTTGGCGTTGGCGTTGGCGTTGGCGTTGGCGTCTTCCCTGTTTTTTCTCCAAAGCATCAGAACAACGCGAAAGCTAGCGAACCGCGTGATCCCCGCCACACCACAAATCCCTCCTCGCAGTGTGGGCGAGTGTGGACGCCCGTTTTGTCTTTTTAGAAATCAGGCTGCTTCTGTTCTGGCGGAGAAAATTTCGCCTTAGTCATTCAAAATTATTAGAAAAAAAATACATTTGACCTCCGCTGCTTGCAAATATCATTCCCGTTTAGTCCCGAGCGACGTTGCAGCTGCATCAACACTAGTAATTTACAAAGTACTAATCAACGCGTTTTATGTTAAGACTTGAGCCACAAATAATTTTCCTTGTTTAAGTTAATAGCTAAATAAATATTTAGAGAAATGACGTAGACAATCGAGAAATACGTTCATTAATCAGCATATTGTCATTCCCTACATTCCACCGTCACAATAAAAGTCAGAAATCATTTGATAAAAAATATTAAATAACAAACTTTACGGATGGAATTATGCAAAAACAAATGACTCCATAAATAATTTTTCTTTAAACACAGGCGATTATATAAAAAAAGGCCGTATCTTCCTAGTCAGTACAAGAAAAAGAGATATTTCATTAAGTATAAGAGCATTCACATTATTTACCTTAAATTCAATTTTTATCTTAAATTTTATATTTTATATTAAAAAAATATCTACATCAAATACTCTACTCATTCCCTAAATATACATTTTATAAATAATAATTTTTTAAATTTAAAAAATAAATTACATTCCCTAAATATTAAAATATTATTTCTCTTTCCTCCTAATAATAAAAATTTTCTCTCTACTTCTTCTAATAATAAAAAATTTCTCTCTCCTCTATTTCTTTCCCATCTAATAATAAAAAAATATCCTCTATTTCTTTCCCATCTAATAATAAAAAAATAAATATATAATAAATTATAAAGAAATTGATGTATCATGTAATGAAAAATAAATATCTAAATTTAATAAAATAAATAAAAAATAAATATCTAAATTTAATAAAATAATTTTTTTTTACTATATTGATGTGTGGATGGTCTAACAATCCTAGGAACAAGTCACACAGATTGCCCGAGATTCTACTGGTTCGTTGCATGTGTTATCTGCATTCATTTACTATACAGATATAAAGTTATATTAATTGATGTCCCACGTTTTATTTTAGAGACATCCAATAAAAGACGAGACATGCGAAACATCAAGATAAACAAGTGAAAAGGAATATGAAAATAATACTAGCCATTCAAGATACTTGGGATAGATATATTTTTTAAAAAAAACAAGCTTACAACAAAAACGCCTAAATCAGGTCCCGAAGAACATTAGTATACCAACAAAAGCCTTCGCAATAATCAAAGATCTCAAGAGTGGTCCTACCAACTGCCTCCCTTAACGAGAAGCTTGTGCAACTTGTGCAGGTTCCACGATGTTCTTTGCCAACAAGTAAGTCCGCGTATTGAGATTCTTCATGGATTCTATTATCTGTTCATGCCTGGAAAGATAATAAGCATGAAGATGTAAAGTTGAAAGAACGTAAGAAAAACTATAAAAAAAAAAAAAAAAAAAGATTATTAACCATCAAAAAATTACACCATACTAAATATCATCGACAGAAAAACTATCAAGTATGAGACCAGCAGAAATGAGTAAGAAGCAGTACCACTTAGCAGCAGATAAATGCTTAATCTCAATGTCGAAATCTAGAAATAGCTATGGACAACTAGAATCGTTCATGCATCATAGTGTATACTTACACATTTTGATGAACAACAGGCATGGTGACAGTCCCCAAAGCAGCATCTATTTTGGCTTCAAGCTTCGAGTTGCGAATGAGATTTGTTATCCAAGCCAGAGATTCATCATAGGTCATGTTCAAGTTCAACTTTTCAGCAAGCACACTGTTTAGCAGTTGTCAAAACAATTCACTTTAATAAAAATTGTCATTTAAGGTGAAAAACATCCGAGAAGACAAAACAAAATATTTAAAAATAAAATGAAAACTTTTATATATAAAAGCCCAGCAACAGTTTGATCTTGAAGTTAACTTTTTATCAAAACTAGACATCTTAACGTCATATTTGACAGCCAACATAATGAATTTAACACTATTAGCAGAAAAATAGAATTTCACACCAGTTTCTAAAAGGGACATAGAAAAGGTCATTTGCTACTGATACACATGTTGCAAGATCTAGGGATGCATAGGGCCTACCTGATATCAATGCATCGATGGATGCGGCAGTAAGTCTCAAAAATAAAGAGCCTGGTATTTTCCAGGAATTCATCCCTCAATGGAACAGTAGCGAAGTTGGAATCTCCGACCCGTTTGCCAAGGAAGGGATCATTCAAAATCACCTAGGTAACAGAAGAACAAAAAAATTCTCATTTCAAATGACAGCATGAAAATATACAAGTAGTCAAGTAGAGCAAGTAAATGTTTCAGGAAATAACATCAAAGAAAAAGAGAAGTCTCATATTTCTCTGATGTAAAAAAACCTAAAATAGAAAGAATTTTTTAGAATGTTTCATTAGCTTTTAAATAATGCATGTCAATGAATGTCATAATGGTATAATGAATTTACATGTCGAAGCAATAAAATTTGGTTGTTGCTTGATTCTTATCAGTTATCACTTCAAACAAGTGAGCGATCACCTTAAAACAATTTAGAGGGAACATGAAGGCTTTATATATATATACTAAAGCAGATCTTCATACAAAACAGGTCTCTTCCCACCAATACAACCATCTTATTTTTTTTTTTTTTTTTTTTTTTTTTTTTTTTTTTACAACCATCTTAGTTGCAAACTACTTTATACGGGAACGACGGAGCAAATTTCTAAAGGTTATAACTTTTGATTTGGATATCAGAGACGCTCTTTTTTTTTAATCAAAGATTTTTCAGAGATCTAGATTTGTTACCGGGTGAAATCTATAACTGGCAAACTTTCGGATAAAAAAACATTGTTTAGAGTTTTTTCGGAGGCTCCGAACATCCTTTTTACTATTTTTAGCAATTTTTTATGTTTAGGTATTCAAGGGTATATTTGGCTTGTGCAAGTTAAGGTCTTGGGATGCATAATGAAAAAGTCGTTGGACAAACATACAAAATTATACAAAATATAGGGATATTAAACTAATGAATCATAACAAGAAACTTTGGAGAAAGTAATAGAAAAAATATTAAAGGAGACCACAGTGACTGAAAATCAATTTAGATTCATGCCTAGAAGGTCGACAATAGAAGCTACACATCTTCTTAGATAATTAATTGAAAAATATCGGGAGTAAAAACAAGACCTACATATGGTATTCATTGACTTAGAAAAAACATATGATAGAAACTCAAGAGAAATTATACGAAAAATTCTAAAAAAGAGAGGTGTTAGCGTAACATATATATTAAACTAATTAAGGATATGTATGAGAATATAACGACCAAAGTAAAGACTTTAAGTGAAGTAACTGAAGCATTTCAAATAAAGATAGAGTTATATCACGAATTAGCTCTAAGTCCCTATCTTTTTACACTAATTATGGACGAACTCACTGCACATATTCAAGATACCAAAACCGTAATACATGTTTGCAGATGATATTGTTTTAATAAATGAAGCACGGAAAAGAGTAAATGTCAAACTAGAATCTTGACGAAAAATACTAGAAGGGAAAGGATTTAGACTTAATAGAATAAAGACAGAATATATAGAATTTAAATTTAGCAATATTAGACGTAATGAACCAATTGTTAAGATAGAAAATGATGAGTTGCTCGAAACCAAGAGGTTTAATATTTAAGATCATTTTTGCAAAACGATGGAGGGATTGAGAGAGATGTCTTATATACAATGAATACAAGCATGATAGTTAAAATGGAGAAGAGCATCAGGTATTTTATATGACCATAAAGTACCTCTAAAACTTAAAGGAAAGTTCTACAAAACCACAATTAGATTTGCTATGTTATATGGAGTTGAATGTTGGGCTATGACTCGAGCACATGAGCAGAGGACGCGAGTTGCAGAGATGACGATGTTAAAGTGAATGTGTGGACATAGGAGAATGGAAAGAAAAAGAAATGAGAGCATTAGAGAGAAAATCGGAGTTACATTTATTAAGGGAAAACTCCGAGAGACATGTTTAAGATGGTACGAGCATGTATTAGACAACCAATAAATACTCCAGTTAGGTGATGTGAAACTATGACAAATATACATATCAAACGAGGAAGAAGAAGGTCAAAAAAGACATGATTAACAACAATAAAACAAGATAAAATTTATTTAAATATAGATGATGATATAATTGGAGATAGAGCTCAATAGCGTAAAAGAATCCATATACTCAACCTCACCTAGTGGGATAAGGCTTGATTGTTGTATATTTAGTTGTTTTGAGACAGTTTTGATAAATATTATTTCTAGCCGCCATCTCCATAGGAACATCGAGTTTTTTCTATTTCCTAGTATTTCTCTTAAAATAAAAAGGTTGTAGAAGATTGTTTCCGATATTCATGAGTAAATCAATGGATTCAATAGCCTGCGTTGCGTCAATTAGTATCTTGCAACTCAACGCATCTACCAACCGATTAGCAACCCCTGCTTTATGTCTAACCACATAGATGAACTGCTCCAAATAAACAACCCACCTTGCATGTCGGGGTGGTCACACTTGATTCTGTTAGTGAAGGTGTCTCAATTAATCATGATCCTAACTTTTATGTGATACAAGATGTACAAGTTGGGAAGTGTTTAAGGGTAATTAATTATGCATTACAGAGAGAGTAGTCTCCGCTTGTAGCTAATCAAGGATTTGCAGGGTGAGGGGCATGTTGGTAGAGACCGAATGTTACAGTTGGTTCATACTTCCTACTTTTGGCCTCCACTACGACGAGAAGTCGAAGTATATGCAACGGTGCAAAATTTGTCAAGTCTCTAAGGGGACGTCCATGAATGCAGGACCGTACATGCCTTTGTCAGCTCCTTCTCGACTTTGGATTGATATCAGCATGTATTTTGTGCTGGGTTTGTAACGTACCAGCGAGGTAGTGATTCCATCTTTGTTGTCATTAAAAGATTCTCTAAAATGATTCACTTTATTCCTTGCAAGAAGACTACTAATGCAAGAAGACTACTAATGTTGTTATTGTGGCACAACTGTTCTTTCGAGATGTCTACCGTCTTCATGGCCTTCCGACGTCCATTGTTTCAGATCGAGACACTCGTTTCCTTAGTCATTTTTAACACAGCTCGTGGAGAATGGCTAATACACAATTAAATGTTAGTAGTGCTTATTATCCTCAAACAGATGGTCAGAAGGAGATTGTGAATCGGTCGCTTGACAATTTATTGCGTTGCTTAGTGGGAGACTGCGTTGCTTAGTGGGAGACCATGTGACGAGCCCGAATCAAAAGTTGTGTCAGGCAAAATTTGCTCACGACCATGCAATGGATCGCAGCACTAGTTTCAGCCCATTCCAAGTGGTTTGCTTGATTCAGCCTCGAGGTCCATTGGATTTGTTATCAATGCCAAGCAAGGCGACAGTCACAGTAAAGTTGTGGATTTTGTGGAAGATTTCTTCTAGAATTCATGCGTGAATGAACAAATTCATTAACCTGTGCTGCATCACAACTTAACTTGGAGATAGTAATTTGCAAGAGGGAAAAACGAAGGATAAAAGAATTAAATTTCCTTACATATAGTTCCGCTAAGGTTTTACTTTGATAAAATTGAAAGGGAAGAAGCAATATACCTTTCCCTTTCACTCTAGTTCAACCCAATTCCGGAAGAAATGGAATAAAGAATTCGGATATAATTAAACTATTTACTCCACTCTTCTTTTCAAGAGAAAAAAAAATTGTCAAACTCACTGATTGTATATATTTACTTTCCTCCTATTTCCCTCCAAGTCAACCATACATAAGTCTACGTTAGAAAATGTCTTCTCAAAGTGGTTTAAGCCACCAGACATTTTAAGCAAATTCAGTCTTCATCATGTGCTCAAAGCATATCATACCAATGCATAATCTTATAACTATTTTTTCAATGCAAGTGAAGATGATCATTTTTAAAGTATTTCCAAAGCAATTTCTTAATATTACAATACTGAAACAAGATTAAGATAAATATTCCAATAAGAATTACTAAGGCCAAATAAATTGTATTACTTGATGGAACTTACTTGCTCACACTCCTTAAGTTTCTTCTGAGCTTCATCAAAGTCATAATTAACATATAAAGATTCTAAAAGTTCTGTTATGGGATCCTTGTAACAGTGCTGCTCTTGTTGGATAACTTTGACCAACTCTTTCAGCATATTTCTCCTTCTTTTGTTGACGATGACAGCGGTAGCAAGATATCGGAGAAGGTGATGTGCATTTGTTTGAATAGCATTCAAGTACCTAACAAGATGGGAAAAAAAACGATATGTAGCTCAAAAATAAAGATTGTTCATCTCATATTATAGCAAGTTCATGCTTTTAACTACATGTTACAATTCTTCATTCTAAAATTGAGCAATTCAGTAAGTTCTCTCTTTTGTCAATGAAGGTGTGCTATTGTTTGCCAAATCCCTTGTAGAAACGTGTCAACCAAAAAGGAGTTTTTATCTATTTACTGTTTTCAATTACAAAACCTATCATAAGAATAAGCTTTCAATTCCATGTTCTCTAACTCTTGAAATGTTTCTTTTCTGGTCTTTGTAGCACATTGAAATGCTGTTTCGGATACATGAATATGATATAGTTTCAAGCCGCCTATGTAGCACTTATACAGATTTTTTCAGAAATCTCACAAAGGAAAAAAAATAGATTATATGAAAGGAAACTGTGGAGAGATATCCAAAGTATACATATCTTAGTCAAATCGACCAAGCATTTCAATGGCAACTTTTGGGGGGTCAGTCGTAAAAATTCTATCACTTCACAAAGTTCTATGAAAGAATATATGCCTAGTAATACTCCAATCGTGTAAATCATTTTTATTACATGAGATAACATTTCCTTTTGTCTATCTCTATTCTTTGCACCATCTACTCTAATAAACTCCCATAAATATAGAATCAATTTGTTGCCCTTGAACATATCCTTATCATCTTAAAAAAATAGACTCTGGTGCAGCTAATTAGAACAATAGTTAAGCGAGCCAATACTGAGTTACAGTTGCAGGCATCTCGCTAACTAAGCCCATAGTCATCAAATAGGTTTTCTATTATCATCCAGTTGTTTCTAAGCATGATCTACACTGGTTCTAAGTTTCCTTTTGTTTCTTTGATGAGCATTTATGAAACCAGGTAAATACAAGCAATCAGAAAATTAACTAGTGGTACAAACAAGGCAGAAGTGAAAATACAAGAACAAAACCAGTGAGTAAAAAGAAGGTTCATTTTGAAATTCAAATGATAAATAAAGAGTAATATAGTACAACCAACACAAGTGAGTAACAAGATTGATAAACTAGTGGGGCAATGGTAAAGGGTATATAGAAGTGCATATCATTGTCCACGAGAAAAATTGTTCTGTGATAGGGAAAAAAACTTCTAAATAACAAGTCATTAAAATGACTAACAAACTATCAATAAAAAAATGAATAAGATGAATTAATGCTAATTACACAAATTATAGATAGAAAATATTGGAGAAAAGAAAGTTTAGCAGGACAAAAGGAACACCTGTCCTGGAAGAATAAATCAATGATACTATTTCTTCCATTTTCATGGTTAAAGAAGATGAAAAGGCTCCAGTGCATCAGCCAGATTCTGTTCTGCAACTGATTTAAAGGAGAAGAAAAACTCTGCACGGTATGCAAACAAAACAGAAAGGATTAAAGTGAGCAAGATAACACTTCTGAGACCAAACTCTATGGATTAAATAACAAATAGTACCTTTGAATCAATTATCTCTTTGAGACGATTGAGCTCCTCGAGAGCAACATCCCAATTTTGCATTAAAATTTCGGCAGCAAGTTTTCCCCACAACGCACTCAAACTTCTCTCACTATTAGTGCACAGGGCACGATATTGGTACAAATAATCCGCAGCGCCAGAATAGTTACCACATTCAAATTGGAACTTTGCATACTGATAAAGAGCCTCAATCTGATCAGCGCCAATCTATTCAATGGGCAACGCGAAAAAAGTCATCAACAACTGCTCATAAAATAACTCTTTTTGCCGCTCATTGCCTAAAACTTTACAAATTACAGCAGTAGCCTATATACAAACTTTATCAACAGCAAGTAGTTTAGATGAAGACCGTCCCTCTTTGCATAAATGAATTTGAAATATCAAACCTGAAAGCGGTCGTGAAGCATTTGGATATTATACTGTCTGTCGGGCCTCAATTCTTGAACCAAGTTAGCATCTTGAAGAAAGGATATGAGTGGCGCTGCGGATTCTTCAAGGGATTTCAACCTAGAGACGACCTCCACCCTCCTATCCACCATGGCTGCAAAACCCGCAAATTCCACACCACATTAACTAAAAAATAAAAAAGAGAATAAACATACGGAAGCAAAGAGGACCTTGGGGAACGTCTTCTGTATGGTAAAGGGCCTTATGGATGTCCATGGCGTAGTCGACCATGTTGGTGTGGGAGAGAAGCTGGATCTTGGCCTTGAGAATCTCATCGTTCGGGTACAGCTCCCGCTCCTGCAAAAACTCGAGGAGCGGGAAGACAAGGTGACGATCGAGTTGAGGTGCGATACGAGAAGTTAGATCGTGATTTGCCATGCCCTAGCTTGTTTCTGCAGATCGGAGATATGGGAGACGCCGACAGAGATATGGGAGCCCGCCGATAGGAGATATGAAGCTTGTCAGGGATATAGGTTAGGGTTTGCGGGGCCGATGAAAGGCAAATTATATTATTTCAGTTTTTATAAAAAAAAAAAAAGTATTATACTTTTTAATTCAACTAATCAACTCGCTAAATAATTTTTCATTTCTCATCAAAATAAATCTAAAAGTATAAATATTTTATCACCCAATACTGAAATAAATCAAGTATATGATAGTTGAGGTTCTGGATGATTTTTTTTCTGTTTCACTAAAAAACAATTCAAAAGAAATTAAGAGTATGCAAAAAATGATTTTTAAAATTTGTAAAAAAACAGTTCATCGTAGAAGCAGTCTGTGTAGCAACTAAAAAAATGAGATTTTTATAATTTACAAAACATATTATTCTAAAATATGAAAATGTAAAAGAAATACATGTTTTAAATCGATATAAAAATTACAAAAAAAAAAACATTTTTTATAAAAAACATTTTTCTTATGATTATGCGTGTTAATTGAGCAATGACATATTTACATTTATGAAGATATTTTAAATTTAGTTAAAAGGAAGCAAAAAAATATATAAAATAAATTATAAAAATCAGTATAATTCGTGGAGAAGTCACACTGACTTCTTCAGAAAGACAGAATAAAAATTACTTAAAAATTAAAAAAATAATAAGAACGAACGAATATGTTTAAAAAATAGATTTTTTTTTTTTAAATACGGGAACCCACTCTTCTCGATTTCAAGATGACATTTGATTTAGAGATTTAGGAGTGAAGGTAGAGGTGCAAAAATAAATTAAATCTGACGATTTAATTTGAGTCGATCTGAAAAAAATTAGTTTTGGATTGGGTATTTTCTGGTTCGGATCGGGTTCGGGTTGGAGGGTTAGAGAGTTAAAAATTTTTGGTTTGGGTCGGGTCGGGTTGACCCGAGTTGACTTAAATATAGGATTTTGTAAGTTTTTTCCGGTTAAATCAAATTTTATTTTAAAATTTTAGATATTTTTATGTATATTAATATCATATTTGTATGATAATGATGGAGTATTGAGATAAAAGTAAAGAATTATAGGGAAAATAGTCCAAAAAAAATCGTTTTGAATCGGATTTTTTAGTTATATGGGTCGGGTTCGGGTTGATCGGGTTCGGGTTCGGGTTTAGGTGTTTTGGGTTGAACTCGAGTTCGGGTCGGGTTCAGGTTGGGTTAAAAAAAAAAACTCAACCCGACCCACCTGAATTGACACCCTTAAATGAGGGAATGGATTCATTCCTAAATTTTATGTTTGGTTGATGGAAATGGAATCAAGATTTTGGAATGAAATAAAAAAACTTGGGTATGGATGAAACCCACACCCTCGAGTTTTGATGGAATGGGAATAAAAATTAAGTTTTGGACGAAAATACCCTTAGTATATTTGTTCAATTTTTCTTTCATTTCACTATCTCTCCTTGTTCTCTCTCATCATACTTTCTCTCTCCTCATTCTATCATCACATTTCCTCTCTTAACATATTTTCTATCTCCTCATTTTCTCTCATCACACATTCTCTATTATTTTCTCTTTGTATTTGATCCTGTCCAAACGCTGAATCAACGGACGCTGGGCACGTGGCGCTCTCCCAACTGCTGACGTGGATCTACAACCGATCGTACGGACCTCCGGCGAACCTGCAAAGAAGTCGGGTCGGGAAGGGGTTTCCGGCGACGACCCTCCGACGCTCAAGTCAGGCAAGTGGACAACAAAGAAGTGGCTCTCAATATTCGAGAATGCGTACCTCCGGCCAAGTGTGAGGCTCCTTATATAGAGCTGTGAAGGGGCTCACGCACACATACCGAGGCGAATACGTGTCCTCAGCCCATACCTCAGTATGGACTTGTCAGAAAAGCTTACCTGACACCATACTGCTACAGTCTGAGCACATCTCTGATGGGACAGCGGAACCCTCTGTCATAAGATCTTGCGTATGGCTTGGTCGTTGAGCATAACCGCTGTCAGAAGATGTTCCCTTGTCCTTTTGTCTCTTCTTACCCCATGCCGAGCGTCCGGCCTGTCGGCAGTTCCCTCGCATCCGGCCGGTCGTATGTGCTGGTCCGCTCGGGAGATTCCTGGTCGGGTGCTCTGCTGACTGTTCACAGTATTGCTGTTTTCTGCCTCGGCCGAGCGGGCTACCCGATCGGCCCGGCGACCCTGTTCCCCATGAGCGTTGGAAACCTGACTCTCTTTCGGGTTATTTTTGATTCCGCTGGGACCCCATTCGGTCGACCGGTCTCCCCTTCTCCGGTTGGCCGTTTAACCCTTTGACTTCCACATGGCGTTGACTTCCCTCAGAGGGGGGTCCCTGTTCTTACCGTCGGATCACTTGCCTCCCCTTCAAGTCTAGTCGAAGGAGGCGATTAGTCCGACTGACTGAACGATTGTTTCGCCGAGCGGCTCATCCAAGAAACCATCCTCCGCTCGATCGATGTGGTGCTAACTACGGCCTCAGTCAACGCCACCATCCCTCGGATCTCCTCGGAATTCGCGTCAATCTCCGTCATTAAGGCCAAGCACGCGATCTATGCCTCGATAAGGCGCTTATTAAATGCTCTCCCGTGGTGGAATGCCACGCGGCATTGCTGCCGTCATCGTACGATGGCGGAGTCGCAGGCAACGAGACCGAGGCGATTTGAAATGGACGGCCCGATGCGTGCTTCGGTTCTCGCGACCTGAATCCGACGGTGGAGGCCGCTCGGGCTCAACCCTATAAAGCCTTCGCTTTCTCCGCCTTCACCGCATTTCTGCTCTCGCGTGCCCAGAAGCTTCGACGTTTCAGTGCTCCGGCGACTTCGATTCTCCCTTTCCGGTGCTCCCGCGTTCTTCGTCGATCCTCCTTCTTCTCTGTAAGGTTTTCCTTCTTTCTCTCTTTGTTTCTTGTGTTTTCTCTGCATTTCTTTCCCGAGTTTCGATCCTCGGGGCATCGTTTCGTTTGCTGTCTTCTTTCTCCTATCCTCTACCTTTCTTCGCCTTTTTTGATTTCGTCCGCTCGGAAAATGGCTAGCTCTTCCCAGCCATAAGACTAAGCCCTCGCCCCATGGTATACCACCATGGAGTTGCGCTTCGATCGGCGCGACGCCAACATTCTGATAAATAGTTTTGACATCCCTTCTGACCTCAAAATTATCTTACCCACTCCCTCCGCTCGGCCACACAAACCGCCGGCATTCCCATTCATCCCTTCATCGTTGAAGTCTGTAATTTTTTCGGCATTCCGCTCGGCAACTTCTGCGATCCATCCTTCCGAGCGGGTCACCGCCGCTTCTCGAGGCAAAGCACCAGAGGTGGAGGCGATTTCGTCCGATCGGACGCCCTCCCAACTAGACGCGTCTGCGGACCCCATTGAGGTCGTTCCGATCAGCGCCCTTCCACCTGCTCCCCGCAAAGTTCATCGTTCAGCGATTTTATCCCAATTTTCTGCGCCGGCCTCCGATCCTTCCCCGGCGTCTGCCCAGACGACTCCCGGTCAGCGCCGCACCATCCGGGTATCGGCCGACAACGCCCGAGCACCTGATCACCATGAAAGGGCCTTTAGCTGAAATGTGGGCCGACGCTCGGGCACACGTTGCAATGATTCCTCTCAGCAACTTGGCCAATGGCCACATGCAGCAGGCCACTGGGGAAAGTGCGTTTTCTTCCCAAGTTTTTTATGCATTCTTTCCGATCGGCTACTAACAACTTTGCTCGTGGCAGAGGTGGGTGGAGGAGATTGCCGTTTGCAATCGTCTGGCGATGGTGGACGCAGAATTAAAAGGATTAAATAGTGCGGGCGGCGCCCCCTCTCAGGGTCCAACATATGCTGAGCTGTAGAAAGAGCTCAAGAAGACCCAAGACTTGTTGGCGGCCGAGTAGAAGAAGACGGCCGATCAGGCCCACACTTTGGCCGAGCTCGAGCGGCAAGTCAAGACGCTCGACCAAAAAATAAGCCTAGCCACCACTCGGAAAAACACGGCTATCTCCGATCTGGAGAAAAAAAATGTCGAGGCTCGGGGTTTGGAGCAGAAGGTTAAGGAATTGACGGAGCAACTGGCCAACGAGAAGATTGCCCGATTGGATGAGGTGGCGAAGCTCGAGACCGCTTTACAAGAACATTGGGCGGCCGCTGAAGCTTCCTGGGCGGCTCTCAAAGAATACCAAGAGGCCGAGCCAAGTCGGGTCGCCGCCCTGAGACAGAATTACATCCGCTCGGCCGAATTTTCGGAGAAAGTTTGCGAGCGGGTGTACATGGCCTTTGATCTGGCCATGAACGCCACGACAGAATATTTGAAGTCCAAAGGGCAACTTCCCGATTCCGCCGTCATCCCCGCTCAGGACCAGGCAACGCTCCTCAACAACATCCCGAAGGATCTATACGAGTATTTAGAATAGAAAGTATATGTGTAATTCGGCAGCTCGGCCAAAGACTATCTTTTTTTTGTAATTTGCCCGCTCGACCTTAGTTTCTTTAATATGATATCCTTTTGCTTGCTTTGTCCTTTTGCTAGTCAATATGTGTGTTGTCTGCTCGCCTCTTATCACACCTCTCTTATTTTCGAAAAGGATTTTTACAAAGTATTTTGCGTAACTTTTCCGCTCGGCTGAATATGTTCTGCTTCGACAGAAGAGGTTGTTTGTTGGATGTTGATAAAGTGCCTTTGGGTACTGGGCCGAGCGGAACTTATAGGTGGTCGAACGGTATTGACGGCGAGTACCTTTGGGTACTTGCTCACAAGTCCTCTTTATTGCCTTCGTCCGGCCGGAGGGTTTATAGTCGCCGGCTCGACTCTCGATTTTTAACGTCGGAGCTCGACGGTCTTCCGCTCGGAGGGTTTATAGTCACCGGCTCGACTCTCGATATTTAACGTCGGAGCTCGAAGGTCTTCCGCTCGGAGGGTTTATAGCCGCCGGCTCAACTCTCGATTTTTAACGTCGGAGCTCGACGGTCTTCCGCTCGGAGGGTTTATAGTCGCCGGCTCGACTCTCGATTTTTAACGTCGGAACTCGACGACCTTCCGCTCGGAGGGTTTATAGTCGCCGGCTCGACTCTCGATATTTAACGTCGGAGCTCGACGGTCTTCCGCTCGGAGGGTTTATAATCGCCGGCTCAACTCTCGACTTTTAATGTCGGAGCTCGACGGTCTTCCGCTCGGAGGGTTTATAGTCGCCGGCTCGACTCTCGATTTTTAACGTCGGAGCTCGACGGTCTTCCGCTCGAAGGGTTTATAGTCGCCGGCTCGACTCTCGATTTTTAACGTCGGAGCTCGACGGTCTTCCGCTCGGAGGGTTTATAGTCGCCGGCTCAACTCTCGATTTTTAACGTCGGAGCTCGACGGTCTTCCGCTCGGAGGGTTTATAGTCGCCGGCTCGACTCTCGATATTTAACGTCGGAGCTCGACGGTCTTCCGCTCGGAGGGTTTATAGTCGCCGGCTCGACTCTCGATATTTAACGTCGGAGCTCGACGGTCTTCCGCTCGGAGGGTTTATAGTCGCCGGCTCGACTCTCGATTTTTAACGTCGGAGCTCGACGGTCTTCCGCTTGGAGGGTTTATAGTCGCCGGCTCGACTCTCGATATTTAACGTCGGAGCTCGACGGTCTTCCGCTCGGAGGGTTTATAGTCGCCGGCTCGACTCTCGATTTTTAACGTCAAAGCTCGACGGTCTTCCGCTCGGAGGGTTTATAGTCGCCGGCTCGACTCTCGATATTTAACGTCGGAGCTCGACGGTCTTCCGCTCGGAGGGTTTATAGTCGCCGGCTCGACTCTCGATATTTAACGTCGGAGCTCGACGGTCTTCCGCTCGGAGGGTTTATAGTCGCCGGCTCGACTCTCGATATTTAATGTCGGAGCTCGACGGTCTTCCGCTCGGAGGGTTTATAGTCGCCGGCTCGACTCTCGATATTTAACGTCGGAGTTCGACGATATTTCGCTCCGAGGGTTTATAGTCGCCGGCTTGACTCTCGATATTTAACGTTGGAACTCGACGGTCTTCCGCTCGGAGGGTTTATAGTCGCCGGCTCGACTCTCGATTTTTAACGTCGGAGCTCGACGGTCTTTCGCTCGGAGGGTTTATAGTCGCCGGCTCGACTCTAGATTTTTAACGTCGGAGCTCGACGGTCTTCCGCTCGGAGGGTTTATAGTCGCCGGCTCGACTCTCGATATTTAACGTCGGAGTTCGACGGTCTTCCGCTCGAAGGGTTTATAGTCGCCGGCTCGACTCTCGATATTTAACGTCGGAGCTCGACGATCTTCCGCTCGGTGGGTTTATAGTCGACGGCTCGACTCTCGTTATTTAACGTCGGAGCTCGAAGGTCTTCCGCTCGGTGGGTTTATAGTCGCCGGCTCGACTCTCGATTTTTAACGTTGGAGCTCGACGGTCTTCCGCTCGGAGGGTTTATAGTCGTCGGCTCGACTCTCAATTTTTAACATCGGAGCTCGACGGTCTTCCGCTCGGAAGGTTTATAGTCGCCGGCTCGACTCTCGATATTTAACGTCGGAGTTCCGCGATATTCCGCTCTGAGGGTTTATAGTCGCCGGCTTGACTCTCGATATTTAACGTTGCAGCTCGACGGTCTTCCGCTCGGAGGGTTTATAGTCGCCGGCTCAACTCTCGATTCTTAACGTCGGAGCTCGACGGTCTTTCGCTCGGAGGGTTTATAGTCGCCGGCTCGACTCTCGATTTTTAACGTCGGAGCTCGACGGTCTTCCGCTCGGAGGGTTTATAGTCGCCGGCTCGACTCTCGATATTTAACGTCGGAGTTTGACGGTCTTCCGCTCGAAGGGTTTATAGTCGCCGGCTCGACTCTCGATATTTAACGTCGGAGCTCGACGATCTTCCGCTCGGTGGGTTTATAGTCGACGGCTCGACTCTCGATTTTTAACGTCGGAGCTCGACGGTCTTCCGCTCGGAGGGTTTATAGTCGCCGGCTCGACTCTCGATTTTTAACGTCGGAGCTCGACGGTCTTCCGCTCGGAGGGTTTATAGTCACCGGCTCGACTCTCGATATTTAACGTCGGAGCTCGACGGTCTTCCGCTCGGAGGGTTTATAGTCGCCGGCTCGACTCTCGATATTTAACGTCGGAGTTCGACGGCCTTCCGCTCGGAGGGTTTATAGTCGCCGGTTCGACTCTCGATATTTAACGTCGGAGGTCGACTGTCTTCCGCTCGGAGGGTTTATAGTCGCCGGCTCGACTCTCGATTTTTAACGTCAAAGCTCGACGGTTTTCCGCTCGGAGGGTTTATAGTCGCCGGCTCGATTCTCGATTTTTAACGTCGGAGCTCGACGGTCTTCCGCTCGGAGGGTTTATAGTCGCCGGCTCGACTCTCGATTTTTAACGCCGGAGCTCGGCGGTCTTCCGCTTGGAGGGTTTATAGTCGTCGGCTCGACTCTCGATATTTAATATCGGAGCTCGACGGTCTTCCGCTCGGAGGGTTTATAGTCGCCGGCTTGACTCTCGATTTTTAACGTCGGAGCTCGACGGTCTTCCGCTCGGAGGGTTTATAGTCGCCGGCTCGACTTTCGATTTTTAACGTCGGAGCTCGACGGTCTTCCGCTCGGAGGGTTTATAGTCGCCGGCTCGACTCTCGATATTTAACGTCGGAACTCGACGGTCTTCCGCTCGGAGGGTTTATAGTCGCCGGCTCAACTCTCGATATTTAACGTCGGAGCTCGACGGTCTTCCGCTCGGAGGGTTTATAGTCGCCGTCTCGACTCTCGATATTTAACGTCGGAGCTCGACGGCCTTTAAGGCTAATTTTAACACTACCGTTCGGCGAAGCTATTTGCCATCTTTTATCATTTTGCTTCTTGCATTACAAGGACATAGGCGACCAAAACATATTTAAAATTACATCAGGGCACCTCTCACCCAGCTCGGTACGGTTGGAGATGATTCGCGCTCCATGGTCGATCTAGCCGCCGTCCGTCTTCATCCTCCAAATAATTAGCACCCGAGCGGAGCTTTTCGATGACTTTGAAGGGGTCCGCCCAAGGAGCCTCCAGTTTGCCGACGTCGTCGACCGACTTTACTTTCTTCCAGACAAGGTCGCCAACTTGGAATGCTCTAAGGATCACGCGCCGGTTGTAGTTCTGCTTCATTATTTGCCGGTACGCCATCAGCCGGACGGGCGCCTTGGCTCGCTCCTCATCGACCAAATCCAGTTCCATGTTCCTCCGCTCGGCGTTATCATCATCATAATTCTAGATCCGGACCGACTCGACGCCGACTTCAACCGGGATCACCGCTTCGCCACCATACACCAAATGGAATGACGTGACGCCCGTTCCTTCCTTTGGGGTCGTGCGGATAGCCCATAAGACGCCCGGCAGCTCGTCCACCCAGCTTCCTCCTATATGGTTATGGCGAGCTCGCAGAATTCTAAGGATTTTTCTGTTGGTTACTTCCGCTTGGCCGTTGCTTTGGGGGTACGCCACGGAAGAAAAGTGTTGTTCAATGCCATAACTTTTGCACCAATCTTCTAGCAGCTTCCCGGCGAACTGTCGTCCATTATCAGATAGGAGGCGGCGAGGGATACGGAACTGACAGATTATATGCTGCCAGATAAACTTCTTGACCATCTGCTCGGTGATCTTGGCTAGCGGCTCAGCCTCCACCCATTTGGAAAAATAGTCGATCGCCACTAGTAGAAACTTCCGCTGACCGGTCGCCATAGGAAACAGACCCACAATATCCATTCCTCACTGGTCAAACGGACAAGATACGGTAGCTGCTTTCATTTCCTCCGCCTGTCGGTGGGAGAAGTTGTGATACTTCTGGCAGGAAAGGCACGTCGCGACGGTCCGAGCGGCGTCTGCTTGCAGGGTTGGCCAGAAGTATCCGACCAGCAGGATCTTCTTAGCCAGCGATCGTCCGCCTGGATGCCCTCCCCATGATCCTTGATGCACTTCTTGGAGGATATATGCCGCGTCTTCCGAGCTCACGCATTTCAAAAGCGGGCGGGAGAAAGCCTTCTTGTAGAGTTGGTCTCCAATGAGTGTGAACCGACCGACTCTCCTTCTTAATGGTTGGGCAGCCTCCCGATCGGATAGTGTCGCACCCAAGCGCAGAAACTCTATGATGGATGTCCTCCAATCGCTCGGAAACGCGAGGCCTTCCATCCGGTCGACGTGCGCCACCAAAGATACTTGTTCAATTGGCTGCTGGATAATGACCGGTGATATTGAATTTGCAAGCTTGGCTAACTCATCTGCTGCCTGATTTTCCGCTCGAGGTATCTTCGGGATAATGACTTCTCTGAAGTTGTAGCTTTTCGAAGGCTTCAGCGTAGAGTTTGAGCCGAGCGTTGTTAATCTCAAAAGTGCCAGAGAGCTGCTGAGCGGCCAGCTGAGAATCTGAATGGAGCGTCACCCGACCGGCCCCAACATGCCGGGCGGCCTGTAAGCCGGCTATAAGGGGCTCATACTCTGCCTCATTATTTGTGGCTCTGTAATTCAGCCGGACGGATAAATGCATTCGTTCTTCTTGTGGAGAGAGTAATAACACGCCAATTCCGCTCCCGAGCCGAGTGGATGATCCATCCACAAATATTTTTCACATAGCTTCGGGCTCTGGCTTTTGCACTTCTGTGACAAAATCTGCCAAGGACTGCGCCTTTATCGCCGAACGGGGTTGATACTGAATGTTGAATTCGCTCAACTCCGTGGTCCATTTGATGAGTCGTCCGGACGCTTCTGGGTTCAACAGCACTCTTCCCAAAGGGCTATTTGTCCGGACGATGATAGTATGTGCCAAGAAATAGAGGCGAAGTCTCCGCGCGGCGAGGACCAAAGCAAAAGCCAGCTTCTCGAGCCCAGTGTAGCGAGATTCAACGTCTTTTAAAATATGGCTTAAGAAATACACAGGTTATTCTCCGCTCGCCCTCACTAATGCCGAGCCTACTGCTTGCTCAGTTGAAGATAAGTAAATATAGAGTGGCTCACCCACAACTGGCTTGGCTAGCACAGGCAGAGAGTTCAAGTACGTCTTCAGCTATTCGAACGTCCGATCGCATTCTTCATCCCAATGGAACTTGGTAGCCTTGCGCAAGATTTTGAAAAACGGGAGACTCCGATCGGCAGTCTTCGAGATGAATCTGGACAATGCTGTTATCCGATCGGTCAAGCGCTGTACTTCCCTCAGATTTCTTGGGGGCGGCATATCTTGTAATGCCTTCACCTTGCTGGGATTTGCCTCGATACCCCGCTCGGTCACTATATAGCCCAAGAAATGCCCGCCTTTTGCTCCGAACAGACACTTCTGAGGGTTCAGCTTAACTCCATACTACCTCAGGGTTCGGAAAGTCTCCTCCATGTCTTTCAAGAGATCGGCCGCTCGGACGGACTTGATGAGAATATCATCCACGTACACTTCCAAATTTCGTCTGATCTGCTCCTTGAACACTTTGTTCATCAAGCGCTGGTAGGTTGCCCCCGCGTTCTTCAGTCCGAATGGCATCACATTGTAGCAGTATGTGCCGCCGGCTGTAACGAAGCTAACCTTCTCTCGATCTTCTCGGGCGAGCGACACTTGATGGTAGCCCTGATAAGCATCGAGCATGCATATCAACTCGCAGCCGGCTGTGGAGTCCACCAGTTGATCGATCCGGGGCAGAGAATAAAAATCCTTCGGGCACGCTTTGTTGAGATCCCGGAAATCGATGCACACTCTCCACTTGTTGCCCGGCTTGGAGACTAGTACCACGTTCGCCAGCCAGCTCGGGAACTGGACCTCGCGTATGTGGCCGGCCTCCAGGAGCCTCTCGACCTCCGCTCAGATGATGGTATTTTGTTCGGCGCTGAAGTCCCTCTTCCTTTTCTTCACCGGAGGAGCGTCCGGTCGGACTTGGAGCTCGTGCTGCGCTATACTCGGTGAAATTCCGAGCAGCTCATGCGTCGACCAAACGAAGACATCACAATTTCTCTGGAGGCATTTGATCACTTCCTCTTTCTGGCTTGCCTTCAGATTGGCCGCAATGAATGTGGTGGCCTCCGATCGGGTCGGGTGAATTTGCACTTCCTCTTTTTCTTCATAAACCAAAGTGAGTGGTTTTTCGGTTATAGCGTTCACCTCGATCCGTGGCGTCTTCCGAGCGGAATTTAATTCAGCTCGGATCATCTCGACGTAGCATCGCCGAGCCGCCAGTTGGTCTCCTCGCACTTCTCCCACTTTATCTTCCACTGGGAACTTGATTTTCTGGTGGAAAGTGGAGACGACCGCTCGGAACTCGCTGAGCGCCGATCTCCCCAAGATAACATTGTATGCTGAGGGAGAGTCGACCACGACGAAGTTTGCAGTCCGCGTCCTTCTGAGCGGCTCCTCTCCCAGCAAAATAGCCAGCTGGATCTGTCCGACCGGCAGAACTTCATTGCCCGTAAACCCGTAGAGGGGGGTTGTCATGGGCAGCAGCTCGACTCGATCAATTTGCAGTTGGTCGAAGGCCTTTTTGAATATAATATTGACCGAGCTTCCTGTATCAATGAAAACACGGTGAATAGTGTAGTTAGCTATTACCGCTTTGATGAGGAGAGCGTCGTCATGCGGCACTTCGACTCCCTCCAAGTCCTTGGGCCCGAAACTGATTTCGGGCCCGCTCGCCCGTTCTTAGCTGCAGCCGACCGCATGGATCTAAAGCTGTCTGACGCTCGCCTTCCTTGCTCTGTTGGAGTCGCCTCCGGTCGGCCCGCCAGCTATAATGTTGATTTCGCCTTGGGAAGTGTTGCTTCTATTTTCTTCTTCCCGAGCGGACGTCCTAGGCTGCTCCCTAGACCTCCGGGGGTTGTCCTCACGCCTCGGAGTATGATGCCGCTCGGGAGTCTGTCTATGTCGCTTGTTGGATATCATCCGATCGGCTTCACGAGGGTGCTGTCGCCTGTCGGACGATGGCGATCGACGGTGGCCACCCCGGGGCACGGGGTGGGCGATCAGGGGAAGGCTCCGACAATCTCTTGTATTATGCGTGTCTGTCCGGTGAAATAAGCAAAACATGGGGTACATACCTTCTTTTTAGGTTTGGGCCGCTCGGCAGATACTTCTTGAATGGCGTGGGATCTTGCATGTTGCTGGGGGCGAGCCAGGTGATCGTCCGGGTCGGTGGTTCCATTGTATTCACCTATCGCCGGGGGCACATAGTGCTTTGGCAGAGGGTCCCGCAAGATGGCCTCCGAAAACTTCCAGTTGATCCGCTCAGGGGAGGCGTCCGCTGGGGGGGCCTTGCCTTTTCTATTGTCTTGTATTGACACTTCATCTGATGAAGATCCTCGATCACGATTGACTGTTGCGGCTTCAGGAGGCGTGCGGAATAGGGCCCGATGAAATGGAATCGTGGCATGTGGTGCTTCCGCTCGGCCCCCGACCCTGATGCTGATGTCGCTTGCTGCACAATCCGCTCGGCTTGCGACTTCTGTCTTTGTTCCACAAGCTTAGCTGCTCTTGTCTCGATCAAAGCGTCGAGCTCCTCTGTGGAGAGCATCACCGAGTGCGATCGTCCAGCTTCGTCCATTGCTTCCGATCGGATGCAGAAGCGTTCCCATAGACGGTGCCAAATTGATCCTGTCCGAACGCTGAATCAACGGACGCTGGGCACGTGGCGCTCTCCCAACTGCTGACGTGGATCTACAACCGGTCGTACAGACCTCCGACGAACCTGCAAAGAAGTCGGGCCGGGAAGGGGTTTCCGGCGACGACCCTCCGACGCTCAAGTCAGGCAAGTGTACAACAAAGAAGTGGCTCTCAATATTCGAGAATGCGTACCTCCGGCCAAGTGTGAGGCTCCTTATATAGAGCTGTGAAGGGGCTCACGCACACATACCGAGGCGAATACGTGTCCTCAGCCCATACCTCAATATGAGTTTGTCAGAAAAGCTTACCTGACACCATACTGCTACAGTCCGAGCACATCTCTGATGGGACAGCGGAACCCTCTGTCATAAGATCTTGCGTATGGCCTGGTCGTTGAACATAACCGCTGTCAGAAGATGTTCCCTTGTCCTTTTGTCTCTTCATACCCCACGCCGAGCGTCCGACCGGTCGACAGTGTTGGTTGCTACTCGGAAAACCTTGAGGTTCCACTGTACAAAAATTTTGTACAAAGGTCTGAACCTTTTCCTAGCTACCATGTGTTCTTTTAAATTAAATTTTGGATCGCCTACGGAACTTAACACGTTTGATCCAAAACTTAATCTATTTGTTCTTTTAGGTTTTGACTTGGGTCTCCTGCGGAACTTAACACGTTCGACCCAAATCACCTTAAGTTATTAATTCCATTAAATATTAATTTCCATAACCGGTTCCCAGTACTGACGTGGCGAGGCACATGACCTTCTTGGATATGGGAGCAACCACCACCGACTAGACAAAACCTTTTATAGAAAGCTAATATTTAATTTCCTAAAATAACTTTAGGTTAACCGAAAAGAACAATCAAATCACAAGGAAAAGAAAAAACAAAAGAACACAATATCGAAAAACATATTCGAAATTCTAGAATTGTAAGCCTCTTGTATTTGGTATTATTTCCATAAATAACTAGTATGATGCAGAAAGAAAAATTACTAGTTATACCTTGTAGAAAAACCTCTTGATCTTCTACCGTATTCCTCTTCTAACCTCGGACGTTGTGTGGGCAACGATCTTCCGAGATGAGAAACCACCAACCACCTTCTTCTCCTCCTAGCTAGGTTCGGCCACAAATAGCTTAACCAAGGATGAAGAACAAAACACCAACCAAGCTCCAAGAGATGCTAGCTTTCTCTCCTTCTTCTTCTTCTTCTTCTCCAAGTAGTATCCGGCCGCCACAAGAGCTCCAGGCCTTTGAGAGATTCGGCCACCACAAAGAGGGAGAGAAGAAGAGGATGGCCGGCCACTCCAAGGAATAAAAGAGGGAGAGAATTAATAGATGTTGTATCTCATGAAGGCACCCTCACCCCTTCTTTTATATTCCTTGGCCTAGGCAAATTAGGAAATTTAATTACAATAAAATTTCCTTAATTCCCTTGACATGATTTAATTGAGAAAAATATAATAAAATTTCCCCAATTAATCTCTAATGGCCGGCCACATCAAAAGAGGTAAATTAGACAAGTTTTAATCAACAATTAAAACTTCCTAATTTGTTTCCGAAAATTTTAAAAATTAAAATTTCTCTTTAAAAATTTCTTCATGGTTGATAAAAGGAAATTTCTATAATTTTAATTTTACAACATGTGAATAATTTTTAAAGAGAAAATAAAATATCTCACCAATCTACAAATAAGGAAAGAGATCTAATCTCTTTCTTTAATCTTTTGTAGATTGATAACCATGATTTTACTGCATTATTTTGATTCATTTATGTATGGTTTTGATGTTGGTTTCATAGTTTAAATCATTGTTACATTACATTTTTGTGCATTGCATAGATTTTGGACTTAATTGTAAATTATATTATTTTTGGTGTTATTTGATGCTAATATTTGATTCTTATTTTGTAGGCATCAAAGGATCTTAGATTTGGATATATTTGGACCGAAATTGGGCTCGAATCGGAGTTCAAATAAGAAGATCAAGCTTTGGAGCATTATGGGTCGTTCATCAAGAATAGGACAGATCTGGACCATCCGTTGAAGATCTGGCCGATCCAACCTAATGGGGAGCAGATCTAAGCCATTGATGAAGATCCAGAAGTTTTGATCCAGATCTGAGTTCATCTAGCCATTGATCCATCCGGATTAATCTGGGCCGTTCATTGAAGATCGGCAGATCTGTGCCATCCAGTGATGATCTGATCGATCCGACCTAAGGGAGGGTAGATCCAGACTCTAGATTAAGATCAGTACCTTCGGATCAGATTTTGGGCAAACTTTCACCGTTGATTTAGCTCCGAATTAATCATAGCCGTCCGTTCAGATCCAGATCTGATTTAAATCTGAGAAGCTACAGTGTTCTTCTTCGTCGATTCCTCCGCACTGTGCTTCACGTCCAGCGGCGAGCTTCTTCCAGGATTCCGACCCCATCTTCTTCCAGATTTACTCTTCGGTGAGTCTTGTTGGCGTTGGAGCTCCCATCTGTTGGCTTCCAAGTTCTGATCCTCTGCACGCGCCGGCGATTTCCTCTCCGGAGCTTAGATTTGTTCGGATATTCTCTGTTTCAGCCATCAGCGGAGGTGTTTCTCTGTTGATAGTGGCTCGCTCTCAATCTGAGAGTATCGATCCAGAGAATCCAGATTCCAGATCTACAGAATTTCAAGCTTGGCAGTGTTAATCTTCCAGCTTTTCCGGGAAGGATTTCTTTGGTGCTGGATAAGATTGTACCGAGTTAGTGGTTGAGAGCTCCTTCTTCATTCAGGTTCCTTGTGTGACGGCAGGGAGAGATTCATTAGAATAGTAGTTTGGATTGAAGATGGCTTAGATTTTAGTTTTGCAATTTAATTTTATGTATCTTTGTTTTCTTTTGAATTATTCATTATCTTGCTCAGATCTGAGGATCTGATAGTTTAGATGCAATTTACTTTTTACTATGAATTTCCTATTTCGTTTCTACAAGTTCATGCTTAGTTTTAATGCTTGAATTTAGTAATTCTTTGTCTTTCAAATGAATACTTTGTGCCGAGATTGAATTGAATTGTTGAATGTTTAACTTGATGTTTCTGGATGTGTATCTCTATTTAACGATGCTGAATGAAGTAGAGAATTGTAGTCTTGATGTTGAGCTTGATTGTTGTGTGGAATGTGATTATGAATTGTGATCCGGCAGTAAGAATGGGGAACCCACTTCCTGAAGGGTCTCAGCTTGAGAACCGATGAAGGGTTGACTAAGCGGTTAATGGCCGAGCCGATCATCCGGGTATGTCCGAGCGGAGTTAGATAACCCATCTAGGGGTTTGGGTTTTCGACGCCAAGGCAGGAGGATCGAAGGGCCGACCGGGAGCCCGAACGGCAGGGGCCAAAGAGCCGAGCGGGCAACCCGCCCGGACAAAATAAGGGCGAGGGGAGAAAAAGGTGGCCGAGCGGCCTATGCGCTCGGCTCGGGATATGGAATATCGGCAGAAGCATGTCTGATGATTAGGCCGTACATAAGATCGCATGATGGAGGATCTTGCCGTCACATCATGGAAAGGTTGATACAGTAGCAGTATGGCCTCATGGACGCCTTTTCTGACGGGTCCATATCTGGGCATGGCCCTTCTGACAGACCCATGCCTGGGCATGGTCAAATGCAGGTGGCTGCTTTGATTGGCGCGCCTGCTTCTTCGAGGTCTATATAAGGCCTCCATTTCTTCACCGGAGGTATGCACGTCTTCATCTTGAGGCTACCTTCTTGTCCTTCCTCGCCGACTTGAGCGTCGGGCCGTCGCCGGGACACCCCTCCGGCTCGGTTTTGTTGCAGGTTCGCCGAGTACTCGAGGATCCAGCAGAGAGCGCGTCTTCTCAGCTTTTCGACAGGATCAAATTGGCGCCGTCGTGGAGCTCCGTCGGGAGATCCGAGAGGACGAGGACGGGCGGAGGCTAGAGCGGAGGAACTCGTACACCGGTCGAGATAAGAGCCGCCAAACTCATGGAGCAAAAACAAAAAGCATCCGCCGAGCGGGCGGAGCAGCAAGCAACATCTGCGTCTCATGGCCGAGCGGAAGCACCTCCAACCAACGTCGCATTTCATCGGGCCTTGTTTCGCACCCCTGAAGCCATACCAGCCCGAAGAGATAGAGGATCTTCCTCAGATGAAATGCCAAGGCGGGATGATAGGAAGGGAAAAGCTCCCCGAGCGGACTCCTCCCCGAGCGGATCAATCGCCAATTTTCGGAGGTTATCCCACGAGACCCTCCGCCTACACTACGTGCCTCCGACGATCGGCGAATACAATGGAACAACGGACCCGGATGATCATCCGGTAAGTTCGATAACATAGCCACGCTCCATCAATACACGATGGAGTAAAGTGTAGAGTTTTCCTTACCACCCTCTCGGGATCGGCTCAACGGTGGTTTCGGAGGTTGCAGGACGGATCCATCACGAGCTTCAAGGAATTCCGAACGGCCTTCCTCCACCACTTCGCCAGCAGTCGGCGTTACCAGAAGACAAGTGTCAGCTTGTTTGCCATCAAGCAAGAGCCGAGAGAATCGCTTCGAGCTTACATTCAGCGGTTCAACCAAGTGGCGATGGATATCCCAACGGCCACATCGGAGACAATGATGAATGCCTTCACGCAAGGCCTTGTGGATGGGGACTTCTTCCGATCGCTCATCCGAAAGCCGCCCCGAGATTATGATCACATGCTGCATCGGGCCAACGAATACATAAATGTGGAAGAAGCGCAAGCCGCTCGGAAAAAGGAAGCTCCAGCCGAGCGGGCACCTATTCATGCCGAGCGGAAACAGCAAGCCGCTCAGCAGCCGCCTAGAGGACCGAGGGCCGAAGCAATCCGATCCCCACACGCCAGATCTCACGTACAAGAGGTGGCTGCCACTCGGCCCAAGCCAAAGAAGAGGTGGACCCCTATGTTCTGCTCCTACCACCAGACGGATACGCATAACACGAGGGATTGCCGAAGCCTTCCCTTTGTGTCCAATCCTGTTCCCAGGAAAGCCGAGCGACGGTCTCCTCCCACCGACAGGAGACTTAGGACTCATGAAGCTGACCGAACCCGCACCGAGAGGCGACATCAGCAGACACCCGATCGGCACCGATCCCCGAGGCAGGAGAATCGCCGGGCGTCCAGAGAACGGTCACGACCGTCCGCTCGGGAGGAGGAAAATAGGAGCAATACTTCCCGGGGCGAGATCAACGTTATTGCTGGCGGGCCGACCGGAGGAGACTCCAATCGAGCCAGAAAGGCGGGCGTCCGGCAACTTCAGATCCACGCGGTCGGTTGCAGCCAGGAGCGGGCGAGTGGACCGGAAATCACTTTCGGACCCGAGGACTTAGAAGGAGTAGAAGTGCCCCACGACGACGCGCTGCTCATTAAAGCGGTAATAGCAAATTACACCATTCACCGCGTATTTGTTGACACAGGAAGTTCGGTCAACATCATATTCAAGAAGGCGTTCGATCGATAAATTGATCGAGCCGAGTCTGCCCATGACAACCCCGCTCACGGGTTTACTTGCAACGGTTCGGACAAATCCTGGCCACCTCACTGGGAGAAGAGCCGCTGAGGAGAACTGCATAACTTCGTGGTGGTCGACTCTCCTCATCCTACAACGTCATTTTGGGACGACCGCCGCTCGGAGAATTTCGAGCGGTTGTCTCAACCTTCCATCAAGATAAAGTTCCCGTGGAGGACAAAGTAGGAGAAGTGCGGGGAGATCAGCTCGGCGGTGCTATATAGAGATGATCCGAGCGGAGGCTTGTCCGCTCGGAAGGCTCCCGAATTGAGGTACATGCCATAACCGAGAAACCTCCGCTTTAATTTATGATGAAAAGGAGGAAGTCCAGATCCATCCGACCCGATCGGAGGCCACGACTTTATCGCCTCGATCCGGCGGAAGAACAGAAGGAGAAGCCGATCCAATGCCTCCAACGAAATCATGATGTCTTCGTCTGGTCGACACATGAGTTACCCGGGATTTCACCGAGCCTAGCCAATGAAGCAGAGAAAAAGGGACTTCAGCGCCGAGCAGAATGCCATCATCCGGACGGAAGTAGAAAAACTTCAAGGCCGGCCACATACGCGAGGTGCAGTTCCCGAGTGGCTGGCCAACGTAGTCTTGGTCTCCAAGCCGGGCGGCAAGTGGAGGGTCTGCATCGACTTTCGAGATTTAAACAAGGCATGCCCCAAGGATTTTTATCCTGCCGGATAGATCGGTTGGTGGACTCCACAGCCGGTTGCGAACTAATTTGCATGCTTGATGCTTACCAAGGATATCATCAAGTACCGCTCGCCCGGGAAGACCAAGAAAAGTAAGCTTCATAACGGCACATATTGTTACAATGTGATGCCGTTCGGATTGAAGAATGCAGCCACCTATCAACGCTTGATGAACAAGGTTTTCAAGGAGCGGATCGGGCAAATGGAAGTTTATGTTGGACGACATTCTTATCAAATCCGTCCGAGCGGCCGATCTTTTCAAGGATACGGAAGAAACCTTCCGAACACTGCAAATATGGAGTCAAGCTAAATCCACGAAGTGCCTGTAAAGGAGGGCGTTTCTTGGGGTACATAGTGACCGAGCGGGGAATAGAAGCAAATCCCAGCAAGGTGAAAGCACTGCAAGACATGCCGTCCCCTAGAAATACTAGAGAAGTGCAGAGGTTGACCGGTCGGATAACTGCTTTATCCAGATTCATCTCCAGAACCGCCGACCGGAGCCTTCCATTCTTCAAGGTTCTGCGCAAGGCTGCTAAGTTCCAGTGGGATGAAGAATGTGACCGAGCATTTGAAGAGTTGAAGATATATCTTAATTCTCTGCCAGTGTTAGCCAAGCCGATCGGGGGTGAGTCACTTTATATGTATCTGTCGTCAACTGAGCATGCTGTGGGCTCAGCACTTGTGAGGGCGAACGGCGAAGAGCAGCCGGTGTATTTTCTAAGTCATATTTTAAAAGACGCTGAATCTCGTTACACCGGGCTCGAGAAGTTGACTTTCGCTTTGGTTCTTGCCGCTCGGCGCCTGCGACCGTATTTCTTGGCTCATACCATTATTGTCCGGACGAACAGTCCACTTGGAAGAGTGCTGTTGAATCCGGAAGCGTCTGGACGGCTTATCAAGTGGACGACCGAATTGAGTGAATTTGACATCCAATATCAGCCCCGCTCGGCGATTAAAGCCCATCCTTGGCTGATTTTGTGACCGAAGTGCAAAGGCCAGAGCCTGAAGCTATGTGGAGAATATATGTGGATGGATCCTCCACTCGGCTTGGAAGTGGGATCGGAATATTACTACTCTCACCTCAGGAAGAAAAGATGCACCTATCCGTCCGGCTAGATTACAAAGCTACTAACAACGAAGCAGAGTATGAGGCCCTCATAGCCGGATTGCAGGCAGCACGGCATGTGGGAGCAACTGGGTGACACTCTATTCCGATTCACAGCTCGGAACTTTCCAAGCACCTTTGAAATCAAGCGTGTTCGGCTCAAACTCTGCCGAGGCCTTTGAAAACTCAAAGCTACTTTCCAAGAGGTGCTTATTCAGAGAACGGAGAACCAGGCAGCCGATGAGTTAGCCAAGCTAGCGAGCTCAACAACGCCGGTCGCCGTTCAGCAACCAATTGAAAAAACACTACTGGTGGCGCATGTCGATCGGATGCAAGGCCTCACATTTCCAAGTGACTGGAGGACACCCATTATAGAATTCCTCCGTTCGGGCACCACACCATCCGATGAATATGCAGCCCGGCTCCTCAGAAGAAGAGCCGGTCGGTTCACGCTCATCGGAGATCAGCTTTACAATCTCTCGCCCTTTGCTGAAATGTGTAAGCTCGGAGGACTCAGCTTACATCCTCCAGGAAGTACATCAAGGATCATGCGGGGTCATCCGGGCGGACGCTCATTGGCCAAGAAGATCCCCGGATACTTTGGCCAACTTTACAAACAGATGCCGCTCAGACAGTATCTACATGCCTTTCATGCCGAAGTATCACAACTTCTCCCACCGACCGGCAGAGGAGATGAAGGCATCAACCATCTCATGTCCGTTCGATCAATGGGGAATGGATATTGTGGGTCCATTTCCGATGGCGACCGGGCGAGGAAATTTTTACTAGTGGCGGTAGATTATTTCTCCAAGTGGGTGGAGGCCGAGCCGCTGGCAAAGATCACCGAACGGATGGTTAAAAATTCATTTGGCAACACATCATTTGTCGGTTCGGCATCCTCGCCGACTAGTGTCCGACAACAGGCGGTTCACAGGGAAGATGTTAGAGGATTGGTGCAAAAGCTACGACATTGAGCAACATTTCACGTCCGTAGCCTATCCTCGAGCAACGGTCAGTGAAGTCGCCAACCGGGAGATTCTTCGCGCGCTCGGCTCGACCATTTGGGAGGGAGTTGGCCGGATGAAGTGCCGAGCGTCTTGTGGGCTATCCGACGACGCCAAAAGAAGGGACGGGAGTCACCGTTCCATTTGGTATATGGCGGTGAGGCTATCAAGTCGGCGTTGAGTCAGCCAGGATCCAGAGCTATGATGATGACAACACCGAACGAAGAAACATGGAGCTGGACTTGGTAGAAGAGGAAAGGGCAAAGACGTCCGTTCGGCTGGCAGTGGATGAAGCAAAACTACAATCGCGTAATTCCCGGATCGTTCCAAGTCGGCGATCTTGTCTGGAAGAAAGTCCCGGTCGGCGACGTCGGCAAGCTTGAAGCGCCATGGGCGGGCCCTTTCAAAATCATCGAAAGCTCCGCCGAGCGCTATTATCCGGAGGATGAGGACGGCAGCTAGATAGGCCGTGGAGCGAACCACCTCCAGCCTTACCGGGCGGGGTGAAAGGTGTATCACTGTAAATCACCCTGTGTATTTCATTTTTCGACTAAATACTTGAAATGCAGAGATGAAAAGTCAAAGGAGCGAATATAAGGCATTATCATCGTAGCGCGAAGGCCCCCGAGCCGATCGGCCGGGAGGTTTATATGGTTAAGACTTGTAAGCAAATAACCCGTGCCGTTCGGCCGGAAGTAAATTGGTCTAGCCAAGCGCTCGAGGAACGAAGGCCCCGCGCCGTTCGGCCGGAGGTAAATGGGTCGAGCCAAGCGCTCGAGGATCGAAGGCCCCGTACCATTCGGACGGAGGTATATTATCCGAGCCAAAATACTCGACGAAGTAGATCCTGAGCCGTTCGGCCAGGAGGGCATTATCCAAGCTGGGTGAAAGGCAAAGAGCTACGCCGAACGGAAGTGTCAAAATTAGCCTTAACGGCCGTCTAGCCCAGACGTTAAACCGTAGAGCCGCGCCGACCGGCTATAAATATCCGCGCCGACGAGCTCCGTCGTTAAAGATCAAGAGACGAGCCGGCGTCTATAAACCCTCCGAGCGGAAGACCGACGAGCACCGTCGTTAAAGATCGAGAGCCGCCCCGACCGGCTATAAATATCCGCGCCGACGAGCACCGTCGTTAAAGATCGAGAGCCGCGCCGACCGACTATAAATATCCGCGCCGACGAGCACCGTCGTTAAAGATCGAGAGCCGCGCCGACCGGCTATAAATATCCGCGCCGACGAACTCCGTCGTTAAAGATCAAGAGACGAGCCGGCGTCTATAAACCCTCCGAGCGGAAGACCGACGAGCACCGTCGTTAAAGATCGAGAGCCGCGCGGCTATAAATATCCGCGCCGACGAGCACCGTCGTTAAAGATCGAGAGCCGCGCCGACCGGCTATAAATATCCGCGCCGACGAGCACCGTCGTTAAAGATCGAGAGCCGCGCCGACCGGCTATAAATATCCGCGCCGACGAGCTCCGTCGTTAAAGATCAAGAGACGAGCCGGCGTCTATAAACCCTCCGAGCGGAAGACCGACGAGCACCGTCGTTAAAGATCGAGAGACGAGCCGGCGTCTATAAATATCCGAGCGACGAGCCGACCAGCAAGATCGAGAGCCGCCGACCGGCTATAAATATCCGCGCCGACGAGCTCCGTCGTTAAAGATCAAGAGACGAGGCGTCTATAAACCCTCCGGCGGAAGACCGACGAGCCGTCGTTAAAGATCGAGAGCTGCGCCGACCTATAAATATCACGCCGACGAGCACCGTCGTTAAAGATCGAGAGCCGCCGACCGGCTATAAATATCCGCCGACGAGCTCCGTCGTTAAAGATCAAGAGACGAGCGGCGTCTATAAACCCTCCGGCGGAAGACCGACGAGCACCGTCGTTAAAGATCGAGAGCCGCCGACCGGCTATAAATATCCGCGCCGACGAGCTCCGTCGTTAAAGATCAAGAGACGAGCCGGCGTCTATAAACCCTCCGAGCGGAAGACCGACGAGCACCGTCGTTAAAGATCGAGAGACGAGCCGGCGTCTATAAACCCTCCGAGCGGAAGACCGACGAGCACCGTCGTTAAAGATCGAGAGCCGCGCCGACCGGCTATAAATATCCGCGCCGACGAGCACCGTCGTTAAAAATCGAGAGCCGCGCCGATCGGCTATAAACATCCCGAGCGGAATAACGAATGCCAGAGTAAGAAATCGTGGAAACTACAAATATTAAAACGTTCAGGCCCGATTGGGAGTTAGTCCTTCGATACTCGACGTTTGTGGACTTCACAAAGGCAGGATACATGCAAAGAGAGTAGGCCACCTCGCTCGGGCTCTATGCAATATGCCAAGCCGATCGGACGCGTGAAGGAGAACTCTTACGAGCAGGACTGACTCTAAGTATCAACGATAAGTAAACCAAAGAACATCAGGGACGATTAGTAGGAAAACAAGCAAAGGAACAGTTTCATTAGAAGAATTATGCCGAACGGCAGGTACAAAAATTTTACATCCGCCGAGCGGATGAAATACAGAAGGTACTTGAAATAACCCGCCTCACTCAGGGTCTTCAAAGTTGAAGAAGGCGTCCGGAATATCATCAATCATGGCCGCCAGGTCGGAGGCGGGAATATGCATTCCCTCGGGAAGGTGGCCCCCTTTCTTCAAGTATGTCATCGTGACTTTGACCGCTTCGGCGAAGGTGGAAGAGACGTTGCCACCGAATTTTACGCCGAACCTCTCCGAGTGGAGGTATTCTTGGCGCGCTGCAGCTAGGCGACTCGGCTCTCCCTCTTTATATTTTCTGAGGGCCGCTCGGGAAGCGGTTAAGGTGTCTTGTACAGCCTTCAAGTCCACCTCGGCCTTTGTGCGCTCTGCCGAACGGATCTCCCGCTCGGCATTCAGCTCGGCCTCTAGTTTCTTAGATTGCTGATCTAGGGCCCGGACTTCGACTTTCATTTTATCCAGATCAGCAATCGCTCGCCTCTTCCGGCCACTGGCGCGCTTCACGTCCCCGTCCCGTTTCTTCACCAAGTCTTCGAGTCGGGCCACCTCCGCAGCCAGATCGGCATCCCGCTCGGCCGACGGACCCCCCGACAATTGAAGTTTTTCCAGGAGACCCTCCAGCTCGGCTAGCCGACGGCTAGTGGCGATTTGCTCAGCCCAGCGCTGTAAAGGAAATAACGAAATCAGGAATCAAATAGTGGCATGGAACAGGAAGAAAAATGAATACCTGAGTGGCCTGTTGCATGTTGTTGTCGCCGAGCTGCTTGGGCGTCATGAGGGCCGCTTGAATCTGCGCGTCCTCAAAAAGCTTGGCAAGCGGACCCGTCAAGGTTATTTCGTGAACGGGACTTGAGGGCCGATCGGCGGACAGTAAATATTCCTCCGATGGGAATCGGAGGGTGGTCTTGATGGTTGGGTGGCCGGTCGGCGCTTCTTCAGTTGCAGTCGCCTGGCCAGAGGACTCCCCTATGGTGGAAGTTTCGCCCAACCGATGTAAGCGGCGAAGAGTCCGGGGAGGAGAATCGTTGGGCTGCGCAGTGGGCGATGTCACAGGAGTCCCGATCTGCGGCGGCGTGCGATCGGGCGAAGTTACGCCGATCGGCGCCTGCGGTTCCCCCTCTTGGGGTGGCGGGGGACCGGAGTCTCTTCGACGTTTTCGCCGAAGTTCTAGCGGTGGATCCCCGGCCGGGGGGATTCCCAGCTCGGCGGGAGCCGAGGAAACGAGATCCGCCTCAACCTCCGTTGAAGCGGATGGGGCAGCTTCTGTTTCAAGGGCGGACTGCGCCCCCCTTTCTCCTGCATCTGCCGGTCGGCTGGGGATGAGGCCCCGCTCGGCGAGCTCTCTTTTCGTAGCCGCTTCGATTTCCACGGATTTCAACTTCAGGTGGACGGTAGCCTTTGATCGCCACATGACTTCAGCTGCAATAAACGAAATTAAAATCAATTAGACAAAAAAGACTAAGAGAGTAAAGAATCCTTACTCATGCGGAAGGGGAGATTTGCCCGAACGGGAGACAATCCGAAAATATATAACACCCCCTTGAGCAGCAACTGGTCGATCTTGTATCGCTGACCGGACAACCAGTTGCTTCTGAACTTGCCGAGCTCCGACTGAGTCGGCACAATGGTCTGCCATTTGGTTCGAAATGCCGGCCGCTCGGGAAGTCGGATGTAGAAGAAAAATTCCTTCCAGTGCTTGTTGGAGGTCGGCATATTATCAAAAAATTTAAAGCCTATTCTACTCTGGAAAATGAAAGTGCCCAACTCGGATTGTTTGGGGTAGAAGAAGAAGTGGAATATTTTGGGGTCAAGTGGGATACTATGCAGCTTAAAGAGGACAACCACCCCGCTCAGCAACCTAAAGGAGTTCGGCACAAGCTGGCCGAGCGGGATGCGGAAATAATTACAAACCTCCAAAATGAATGGATGGGTAGGAAATCTAAGGCCGCCCTGGAATTGGTCTAGAAAAAAGCAAATGGTGCCGATCGGCGGGTTATGGGGCCGATCGGACGGGCTGGCTATAATTATTTCGTGGTCATCAGGGATCCCATACGTCCGAACGAGGCGCCGGGCACCCTCCTCATCAAACCGACTCTCCATGGTCATATACCAGGGACCGTGAACGTGAGTGACGGGTTCAGAGGAACTTGCCATCTCGGAGAGACAAGAGAATAGCAAGAAATCAAAGGTAGGGAAACGAAAGGGGCGAAATGAGCAGAGAAGACCTAGTAAGTGAAGGAAGAAGACTCACTGGGAAGGAAACGGGTGAAAAGAATCACCGATGAGGTGATCGCCGCCTAAAAACAGACGCTAGATCGCCGGAGGCCGCAGCAACAGAACGAAGCAGAAGGCAACGCGCAAGCAAGCATGCGGCGAAGGGAGGAGAAGAAGATTTTATACTGCCGAGGCTGGTCGGCCTCCGCCGTCAGATGCAGGTCACGAAAGGCGAGGCCAACATCCGCCCGTCCATTTCAAAGCAATCGCGTCCCATCGTACTAAGCATCGCCGCCACGTGGGAAGAGCCACGTGGCGCCTTGCCACTAGGCGCAATTAATGCGCGTCATACCGCGCGTGTTGCGACTTAATGGGAACGATTTGCACAATTTTCGAGAAGATTTAGACAAGCAAGCATCCACATTGACCGACGAGGCATTCAAAATGAAGAGCCGAGCGGCTGAATCCGCCATAAGGGCCGAACGGCTCAAAGAATATTATAGGCGACGGTAAGGCGATGACCGCCCGCTCGGACACATATAGTCCAGTCAGTCGGACTCACGGCCTCCTTCGACTAGACTTGAAGGGAAGGCAAGTGATCCGGCAGTAAGAATGGGGAACCCACTTCCTGAAGGGTCTCAGCTTGAGAACCGATGAAGGGCTGACTAAGCGGTTAATGGCCGAGCCGATCATCCGGGTATGTCCGAGCGGAGTTAGATAACCCATCTAGGGGTTTGGGTTTTCGACGCCAAGGCAGGAGGATCGAAGGGCCGACCGGGAGCCCGAACGGCAGGGGCCAAAGAGCCGAACGGGCAACCCGCCCGGACAAAATAAGGGCGAGGGGAGAAAAAGGTGGCCGAGCGGCCTATGCGCTCGGCTTGGGATATGGAATATCGGCAGAAGCATGTCTGATGATTAGGCCGTACATAAGATCGCACGATGGAGGATCTTGCCGTCACATCATGAAAAGGTTGATACAGTAGCAGTATGGCCTCATGGACGCCTTTTCTGACGGGTCCATATCTGGGCATGGCCCTTCTGACAGACCCATGCCTGGGCATGGTCAAATGCAGGTGGCTGCTTTGATTGGCGCGCCCAGGCTTCTTCGAGGGGTCTATATAAGGCCTCCATTTCTTCACCGGAGGTATGCACGTCTTCATCTTGAGGCTACCTTCTTGTCCTTCCTCGCCTGACTTGAGCGTCGGAGGACCGTCGCCGGGACACCCCTCCCGGCTCGGTTTTGTTGCAGGTTCGCCGGAGTACTCGAGGATCCAGCAGAGAGCGCCACGTGCCCAGCGTCCGCTGACTCTTGGTTCGGACAGGATCAAATTGGATGTTATCTCAGTTTCTATAATTCTGTTTGAGCTTTGTATTTAGTTATTTCTGTGATTGTGAGTTAAGAATGAAGAAATTGATTCATTTGATTGGATGATACCAAGGAATCCGAATTTAATTGTTTTTAATTTAATGAGATGAATTTTAATCAGATTTAGATGAGAGTGAATCTTCTTAGATCTTGATTTTGATTTTGTTGTCTAATTTTGGCAGAAGATGTATTCAAATTGAAATTAGATTATGATTGGAACCGAATCTAGAATTCACGCACATACACTAGTTACCCTTGGAAAAATACGACTTGGGACTCCTTACTACACGTGTTTCATTTAGTTTATGTGAGTTCCAATCTTTATCAATTTGGTGAGCCTTGTGACATGCAAAAAAGGCTAACATCAAATTTTGGCGCCGTTGCCGGGGAACATAACTAGCAATGTGTGTTTATTTTAGATTGATCATTGTGTGATTTAAATTGGTTAGCATTTTTTTTTATTGATATGATTGCTATTTCTCTTTTGTATTTTCATGTTGGGTTGTTCTTGAATTATTAATTGCTTTTACTGTTCATGTTTTCATTAGATTGAAACTTTATGCTCTTGGATCTTCTAACATTTATTTCTAGTGTTGTAGTGAAGAACAGGAGATTTCTTTAGCATGGATCCATACTTTCATAATTTTGGAGGTGGAATGGAGAGTAATCAGTATTTTCAGCCTGAGTATCAATATTACCCAACAATGGATCAACAAAATAGGTATGATTTATTTTCAAATGGTTTTAATGCTAATTGGGTGGATAATTCATGTTTCAGGTATGAAAGTGCACAAGGACAATTTATTGAGCCATATCCAGCTTTCCAGAGTTCATATGGGTTCCAAGAAGTTTCAACAAATTTTATACCAAATTCTTTTCAACAAAACAATCATCAGATGGATGAGTCAACATGGAAACTCAAGGAGATTATGCAACAAATGAGAGAGCATCAAGAGCAACAATTTTCAAGGATTCAGAACATACAATTACAGATAGACCAAATTGCATCAACCATCAATCAGCTGCAAGCACAAAACTCCAGTGGAGAGATGGAAAGTAGCGATTCTGTCAGGCCTGACCCTACTCCCATTACTTCACATGATTTTTCTAGTAATTTTTGTGATGATTATGTAATTATGCAGATTTCTGATCCTAATGATTTTGTTGTTGAAGATGTTGTTAGTGATTCAGGTTCTGAACATGTTTTTGAAGATGACTTAAGTGTAGGGGAATGCTTACTGGAAGTATTACCTCAAGAATCACCAAGAATTGAAGATGTAAGTGTAGGGGCTTGTGCTATGGAGCCAAGCACCCAAGAATCACTACATGAGGATGAACATTCACAAGAAAAAGAGCTTGAGCCATATATTGATGAGAAAGAGGTAACAATCACCACTCCAGGTACCTATCAACTTGACAAGGTGAGTCTTTCTTGTGATTTTACAGAAAATTCAATAGAGGTACCATTTGTTGATTTTATTAGTTGTGATTCATTTCTTGACATATTTCCTATCCACACTAATATTCTCCTATCTTTTTACCCCACATGCGTGTGGGAGGGGTTTCTTTTTATTGATGTTGTAGGAGAATACAAGCTTCCGGAGTGGATGCTTGAACTGAATCGCCTCCGTCCTCCAGAAAAAGCTTTGAAAGGAAAAATGAAGAATAAAAAGAAATTGATTGCAACTAAAAGTACTCCATTCCCGGTGTGGATTTTGTTACTAAATCTTCTTCGACCGCCAGAATTAAAGGGGAGTTGGTTCTAATTTTGCTTTATCTTGCATTTTAATTCATGCTTTGTTAATAAACTCTTTTAAACGTTTCTTTAGTTTCATACTTTGCATTTGCACTTTGTTTTTACATTTTGCATTTTATTTTGCATTTTACTTTCATACATTGCATTTAGTTTGGTATACATAGCATGTCATTTGAATAAAATTCTCGATGAATTTTTCTAGTGATACTTTTAAGATGGTAAAAGTCTCTTAAATTTGATCATCAAGTTTGGGTCATGTGACATGATTGAATGCTTTTCTTACATAATATCGGTTAATATGGTGGAGGATTCTATTTTGATCAATTGAGCTTGATTGCATAAAAAAATACCTAGAGAGGTCCACTTTAAGCCTATACGTTATTTTATTTTTGTGTGGCATGCGCTTGCAATAATTGAACTCTAGAACTTGCTTAGCTTCTTTCAAAGTCACAATATCATAAGTATGCATGGAAATTGAGGATTTTGTCAATTTCGTTCCCCATACTTTCCAATTCCTTTCCTCATAATTTTCTTGAAATATTCTCATCTAGCATTCTAAATCTTAATTCTCTTTGCTTGTCATATTTCTTTTATTTCATTGAGAGTTTGGATGAATTGCTTGATGAGTAAGGATGTCCAAGATTTTAAGTGTGGGGGAGATGTTTAGAGCTTTTGAATGCTTGGATTCATTTGTTAATGGACGGGATTCAAATTCAAACCAAAGATGAAGTTTTAGGAAGATGAAATGGAGTTAAATTCTTAAGGTTTTTCAAGTTGGGATGCTACTGTGCTAGAAAAGAAAATGCTGAAAATATTGTCAAGAATGAAGTGCTCTAAAGATTGTATGCTAAATGATTCCATTTCTTGAGTTTTATCATGTTAAGAGCAAGTTACAATGGCTTTGAATTTTGAGACTTGGTACTATGTTGATACATTCCAAACTCTAGGAGAAATATGAAGGAAGAAGATGATGAATCTGATTTCTGAATTTGAAGTTGCTGGAAAAATTCTGATAATATCAAGATGCTGAAATTCTGGACTGTCAATACACTTTCTAATTGAAGTCATTTGCTGAGACAAGATGGGAATTTGATACAAGTTCATACAAGTAGTACTTCTGATTTTGCTGCACACTGTCACTGTCCAAATTCAGCCATGCTTTGCTTCTGAAAATTCAAAACTTCAGTCCTGCAGATCAGGAAACTTAGAGTTTAATCCCCCACACTTTGTAGTGGTTTAATGCATCAAGCTTTGCTGGAATTGTTTTCTGGAGTTCTGATTTGTAGTATAATTAATTGAATCCCTGTTGAACCGTGCTAGTTTCAGATTACCAGAATTCGAATTGTTGAAATAGAAACATAATGTTAAAGCTGTAGAATGCTAAAATGGAAATCTGGAAAGAGATGAGATTTCAAATGCAGAAAGGAGTGAGCATTGTGAACAGGTGATAACTGAAGAACACCACAGAACAGAAAAAAAAAAAAAAAAAAAAAAAACAGAATCTGCAACTGAAAAGAAAAAAAAATAGTGGCACAAGGAATATGTATCAAGATTAAATAGAGCTATTGGTTTTGGTTATTTCCTTGTTGATTGCTGTGTTTCAAGCAGCTCTGAAGTGGAAATTAAGTTGCATTTGCTATGAAAGTTAGAATTTGACTCCTAAAAAGTCTCATTGCCAGATTTAGATGCGCAGAAATCAGCTTTACAAAAGTTTCAGAAATAGCCAAGATGAAGATTATATTGCTGCATTCTCTCCATCACCTACTATTCTTCAACATACAACCCTTGTAACTGCAGTGTTTAATTGGCATCAATCTGAAGAATTTCAATTGCAAAGAGTCTAAGTGAAACTTTTTGTTTTCTTAATGTCAAGTGGTACTCCTTCCTTGACAAATTCAGAGACCTACAGATTCAACAGTGATACACATGCTGACAACTAAATGAATTAATCAGTTCAACTTCAGTGCAAGGATTACTTGGACTTCGAATTCTGATCTGCAAAATTTTTCTGCGCTGCTAGTGATTAGAGGTTGATGTAAGCAGAATTTTAAAGCTAAATTTTGAACTCTGGAAATGCATAGTTGTTAAACAATTCAGGAAGGGTTTCATTTTTAATGTTTAAGCTGTTATGACAATATGCGTACCAATATTCTGCATTGATACATGATCTGGATAGTAATGGAATTGCTCAGGAATTGAAGCTGATTTCTGAATACAATGCTTAAATTGGAGAATAGTTGGTGGCTACAACCATACAGAGATGGGCAAAGCTGCAGAAATTGAAGATAGCAGGATGACAGTGCAGAAGTTCCAGCAAGCCAAGTCTTCAGCAGCAACAGATTTCATTTCTTAAACTCTATTTCAGAAACAACTAGTTGCTGGAATTTTGGTTTAAAATTCAGAGACTGCTGAAAACTGAAGAAGTTGCTGCATTCAACAAGTTACATTCAAAATCATGCACTTGGAATACAAGTAGAAGTTGTAACTTGTTGTGTCTACTTCGGAGATGAGTTACAATATTCTAGAGTTACAACATGAAACACATTCTACTGGAATCATATTTCTGAGGCTGATGTAGATGATCAATGAAGTTAAGGTTCAATGAGTGTACGTGTTGGATAATAGAATTTTAAGATGCTGGAATTTTTTTTGTAGCTATAATTCGGGTACATCAGAATGCTCAAAACTGAACATTCCTGCTGTACAGGAATGGAAAGCTAATGAATTGAATTAAATTTGAAACAACACTCAATGCTACATGCCTCATCTTATTGTTGTAACTTGAATTTCATGGAAAATTTAAGATAAGCTGCAGAGACTCAAATTTTCTAGAAATTGCAAATCTGAATTGTGTTCTGAATTTATCATGCAATTTTGAATTCTATGATCAAGCTGTGTTAATGTTTATAAATTTCGTTTCAGTTGTTAACATATGTGCAATGGATGTGACTTTCAAGAGGATGAGGAAATTAATGGCAACATTATTGCATATACCTTTAATAGATTCAGAATCTGAACTTTGAAGTGTTCTTTTATATGGAAAAGTTGGAAACTCTATATTCTGGAATTGGGAGTTCTGTTAAGAATTGTTCCGTGTTCTTGTTGTACTGTTGCTGAAGAAGAGTATCAGATATTTTAATGTTAGTTTTATTCTAAACTGAAATGGCAAGAAATGCAGAATTTATATCGGATTGGCAGAAAGTTGCTGATTAGAGTTCTTGATTGTTGGAAGTGAAATTACTGAGTTGATGTTGCTATTTTGATTGAACTTTACAGATTTTGTAAAACACTGGAATTCAATGCTATTGTCAGAGGTTGGAATTCATTGCTGTAATCAGTGGAGTTTTTACTATTCTGATGGAATTTGTGTTATGCTGTTCATCTTGGTCAGTTTATTTAATTCTAAATGCTGATTATGATCAGTAGTGATTAGAAGAAACAGAGATGTGGTAATGCTGAGCTCTGGTTTCAGTAGGTATGCAACTGAGATGGATTTAATTCTGGAGAACATCTACTCATTTTCTGAAATGCTGAATTTGTGTCCTGTTAAGCTGAATTCTCTATGATACCAGCTGCATCTACCTGAATTTACAGTTTATGAAACCTTATCCAGAGAATTCAAATACTTAATTCCTTCATATATGTTCCTGGACCTCGAAGCTGATTTTGAAATGGAAGAAAAAAAAAATCTGTGAGTGAAAGATATCTAAGTGACACCTAAATCCTCTTTAAGTTTTCCTGAAACAACCACCATTGGAAGCTGCAGAAACGGGAAAAAAATTATAGCAAGTGTGTGCCAAGTTCTTCTTGTGATTATTTATTTGAAATTGGCAATTCAGAAGTTTGTTCATTGCTGGAATTCTGGAGCTAGAACAACAAAACAGAAAATTTGCAGAATGAAAGACAGAAATAAAAGATGTGGCTGCTTGGATACTGAAATGGATCTGTTGAAGAGACACTTGAAAATGAAATTCTATATGGTGCAAAATCCACAATTTAGCTCTGAATATCAGCAGATAGAAATCATTCAATTGCATTTGAAATCTTGAGAAGAAAGCTATTGCAAGACAGAATTTAATCCTTGATTTTGGACCTTGTTGTGCTGTGATGGAATTCTGTAATACTCTTTGAATCTGATTGTTTTGTGACAGAATTGATATCTGTTGATGCTGAATTGATATCTGTTGACAGTAGGGTATTAAAGAACAAAAGCAAACAGAATTCAGCATTGAAGTTGCAGCAATGAGGAAATATCCAGAAGGAAGGAAGAAAAGGAAAGCAGTGGCTAGAAGAGTTTCAAGTAAGTGGAAAATTTGTTGTTTCTATTGTCCGAGACGGACATCACTTTAAGTGTGGGGGGGGGGGACTCTTCTTGGCAAGTTGAGGTGAGATTTATTTAGCTTCTTAATGATGAAATTGAAGTGGAAAAATGGTGAAAAACAGAAACAAATTGTTGGCAAATCAAGAGTATCAAGTGTGAAGGAAGAGTATCAAAATTTTTGGTTTGCTATTTAATTGAAGGAAAGGTTAGCTTGCTATGTTGAATTGTTAAAAACAAATGGTATTCATCTCTTTTTACATCAAAAGGGTCAACTCATCAAGTAAATTCCTTCAATACTCTCATCTTCTCAATTTTCTTCATTGAATACTTTTCTTTTGCTACTTCATCTACTTTCATTGTTCTTTTTGCTTCCATTTCAATTCTTGTTGATTAATCCTTTTGATTCATGTATGCTATGTTTATAGTGGTGGAGAATTAGAAAATAAGCAAGCTTATGGTAGTGAAATGTTGTGAGTGACATTGAGTGAGCTCCACATATATGCAATTTTGAGTGTGAGAGCTAGAATAGGTAAATCCATTGTGAGATTGCAACTTGCTTAATTTTTCAATTGGATTGAAATTACCATGCCTACTGATTATTGTTTGGATTGTATTCATGATTGTTTGTGATCTTTAGATGGTCTTAGTTAAATTCTTTTTACTATCTTCTAGGTATTGCTAGGGAATTTTTGTGGAGATGATTTTTAGTTTTCTTTACTTTCACGGGACGTTCAAGACTAAGTGTGGGGGATTTGATAACCATGATTTTACTGCATTATTTTGATTCATTTATGCATGGTTTTGATGTTGGTTTCATAGTTTAAATCATTGTTACATTACATTTTTGTGCATTGCATAGATTTTGGACTTAATTGCAAATTATATTATTTTTGGTGTTATTTGATGCTAATATTTGATTCTTATTTTGTAGGCATCAAAGGATCTTAGATTTGGATATATTTGGACCGAAATTGGGCTCGAATCGGAGTTCAAACAAGAAGATCAAGCTTTGGAGCATTATGGGCCGTTCATCAAGAATAGGACAGATCTGGACCATCCGTTGAAGATCTGGCCGATCCAACCTAATGGGGAGCAGATCTAAGCCATTGATGAAGATCCAGAAGTTTTGATCCAGATCTGAGTTCATCCAGCCATTGATCCATCCGGATTAATCTGGGCCGTTCATTGAAGATCGGCAGATCTGTGCCATCCAGTGATGATCTGATCGATCCGACCTAAGGGAGGGTAGATCCAGACTCTAGATTAAGATCAGTACCTTCGGATCGGATTTTGGGCAAACTTTCACCGTTGATTTAGCTCCGAATTAATCATAGCCGTCCGTTCAGATCCAGATCTGATTTAAATCTGAGAAGCTACAGTGTTCTTCTTCGTCGATTCCTCCGCACTGTGCTTCACGTCCAGCGGCGAGCTTCTTCCAGGATTCCGACCCCATCTTCTTCCAGATTTACTCTTCGGTGAGTCTTGTTGGCGTTGGAGCTCCCATCTGTTGGCTTCCAAGTTCTGATCCTCTGCACGCGCCGGCGATTTCCTCTCCGGAGCTTAGATTTGTTCGGATATTCTCTGTTTCAGCCGTCAGCGGAGGTGTTTCTCTGTTGATAGTGGTTCGCTCTCAATCTGAGAGTATCGATCCAGAGAATCCAGATTCCAGATCTGCAGAATTTCAAGCTTGGCAGTGTTAATCTTTTCCAGCTTTTCCGGGAAGGATTTCTTTGGTGCTGGATAAGATTGTACCGAGTTAGTGGTTGAGAGCTCCTTCTTCATTCAGGTTCCTTGTGTGACGGCAGGGAGAGATTCATTAGAAGAGTAGTTTGGATTGAAGATGGCTTAGATTTTAGTTTTGCAATTTAATTTTATGCATCTTTGTTTTCTTTTGAATTATTCATTATCTTGCTCCGATCTGAGGATCTGATAGTTTAGATGCAATTTACTTTTTACTATGAATTTCCTATTTCGTTTCTACAAGTTCATGCTTAGTTTTAATGCTTGAATTTAGTAATTCTTTGTCTTTCAAATGAATACTTTGTGCCGAGATTGAATTGAATTGTTGAATGTTTAACTTGATGTTTCTGGATGTGTATCTCTATTTAACGATGCTGAATGAAGTAGAGAATTGTAGTCTTGATGTTGAGCTTGATTGTTGTGTGGAATGTGATTATGAATTGGATGTTATCTCAGTTTCTATAATTCTGTTTGAGTTTTGTATTTAGTTATTTCTGTGATTGTGAGTTAAGAATAAAGAAATTGATTCATTTGATTGGATGATACCAAGGAATCCGAATTTAATTGTTTTTAATTTAATGAGATGAATTTTAATCAGATTTAGATGAGAGTGAATCTTCTTAGATCTTGATTTTGATTGTTGTTGTCTAATTTTGGCAGAAGATGTATTCAAATTGAAATTAGATTATGATTGGAACTGAATCTAGAATTCACGCACATACACTAGTTACCCTTGGAAAAATACGACTTGGGACTCCTTACTACACGTGTTTCATTTAGTTTATGTGAGTTCCAATCTTTATCAATTTGGTGAGCCTTGTGACATGCAAAAAAGGCTAACATCATAGATCTTTTACAAGAGAGATATTTTAATTTTAATTCTCTTTAATAAATTATTTCTTTCACATAATAAAAATCAAAATTAAAATTCCTTTTTAATTTAATTTGGCCGGCCCCCACTAGCTTGGGTTCAAGCTAGGGCCGGCCACCCCAATTTATACCTAGGCCGACCCTAGCTTGGTTCCCAAGCTAGCTTGGTCGGCCCCCTTATTGGTGGGTATAGAAGGTGGATATAGGTGGGTATAGTACTCTATAAATAAGAGGCTACGAGAGGGACCGAGAGGAGGAATTGGTTTTGGTCTCCCGATAAAATTAAGCATCCCGTGTTCGCCCCGAACACACAACTTAATTTTATCAATAATAATTTATTCCACTAGAGAACTATTATTGAACTACCGCACCAATCCCAAATTATATTTTTGGGCTCCTTCTTATTATGAGTGTGTTAGTCTCCCTGTGTTTAAGATATCGAATGTCCACTAATTAAGTGAGTTACTGACAACTCATTTAATTAATATCTAAGTCCAAGAGTAGTACCACTCAACCTTATTGTCATGTCGGACTAGGTCCACCTGCAGGGTTTAACATGACAATCCTTATGAGCTCCTCTTGAGGACATTATCAACCTAGTATCTCTAGGACACAGTTTCCTTCTATAATCAACAACACACACTATAAGTGATACCATTTCCCAACTTATCGGGCTTATTGATTCATCGAACTAAATCTCACCCATTGATAAATTAAAGAAATAAATATCAAATATATGTGCTTGTTATTATATTAGGATTAAGAGCACACACTTCCATAATAACCGAGGTCTTTGTTCCTTTATAAAGTCAGTATAAAAGAAACGACCTCAAATGGTCCTACTCAATACACTCTGAGTGTACTAGTGTAATTATATAGTCAAGATAAACTAATACCTAATTACACTACGACCTTCTAATGGTTTGTTCCTTTCTATTTTGGTCGTGAGCTACTGTTTATAATTTATAAAGTACTGATAACATCATCTTCTGCATGTGACGCCACATACTATGTTATCTACAATATAAATTAAATGAACAACTACAAACAAATGTAGACAATTTGACCAAATGTGATTCTTTATACATAATGAATGTTTACAAAGCTTAGGCTTTCAGTATACACTCCAACAGACAGTTCCCTCGCGTCCGGGCGGTCGTATGTGCTGGTCCGCTCGGGAGATTCCCGGTCGGGTGTTCTGTCTCGGCCGAGCGGGCTACCCGATCGGCCCGGCGACCCTGTTTCCCATGAGCGTTGGAGACCTGACTCCCCTTCGGGTAGTTTTTGATTTCGCTGGGACCCCATTCGGCCGACCGGTCTCCCCTTCTCCGGTTGGCCGTTTAACCCTTTGACTTCCACGTGGCGTTGACTTCCCTCAGAGGAGGGTCCCTGTTCTTACCACTGGATCAGTATTCTCTCTCATCACACTTTTTCTCTCTTATTATTTTCTCTCTTTCATTCGCTCCTAATTTTTTCATCATGCTTTCTCTCTCATCATATTTTTTCTCTCCTCAATTTCCCTTACCATATTCTCTCTCCATATTTTATCCTATCATAATTTCTCTCTCTTCATTCTCTTTCATCACAATCTCTCTCTTCATTCTCTCTCATCACACATTCTCTATCATTTTCTCTCTGTATTCTCTCTTATCACACACTCTCTCTCATTATTCTTTCTCTCTTCATTCTCTCCTCATTTTTTCAGTATACTTTCTCTCTCATCATACTTTCTCTCTCCTCAATCTCTCTTATCATACTCTCTCTCTATATTTTCTCTCATCGCATTTCCTCTCTCTTCATTATCTTTCATCACATTCTCTCTCCTCATTTTCTCTCATCGCACTTTCCCTCTCTTCATTTTTTCTCATCACACTTTCTCTCTCATCATACTTTCTCTCCTCAATTTCTCATTTTTTGTCATCACACTTTCTCTTTCTTCATTTTTTCTCATCACTCTTTCTCTCTCATCATACTTTTTTTCTTCTCAATCTCTCCTATCATGCTCTCTCTCCTCATTTTCTCTCATCACACTTTCCCTCTCTTCATTTTTTCCCATCACACTTTTTCTCATTACACTTTCTCTCTCATCATATGTTTATATGACATTCAACTTTCTCTTCTATCTAATTTTTTTTCTTATTTTTCTCTAAGGGTAAAAAAGGAAATTTAGGTTCATTCCGATTGAAAATATTCAACTAACCAAATATTATTTTTAAAAATGATACCCAAGCTCATACACATTTCTATTTCACAATACTATGATATTCATTCACATTTCGATTCCTAGGAGAAAATCAAACATCACCTAAGTCTTTTTGAATAAATAATTATAATTGAAGTTTGGAGTCAATTGAGGAATATATCTATTTTGTTTAGTAAATGATAATTAGCATAAATTGTAGATGTTGTAAAATAAATTGTTTGAACCATCTTAAAAATTTAAAGTCCATATAAATTGACAGCAAAATTTACTATCTTATAAATTTAAAATCAAATTTTTAAATAGTTATTAGTAATCTAATTGGCAGTAAACAGTGTATAAATCAAATAGGAAATTCTATTAATAAATTAATAGGTAAATTGATTCTTTGTTGTGTCAATATGGATTATCTATATCTAATTTGCGGGGATAAGGATACGATGGAGCACAATATGAGAGAAGAATTCAATTACTTAAATAGCTTAATTATAATGGAGAACAAATCTATTTATTATGTTCATTGTTTTACACATCAACTATAACTCACGCTTGTAGTCGTTGCTAAAAATCACATGAGGATTTCTACTTTTTTTTTTATATGATTGTACAATTGAACAATATTATTAAAGCGTTATGCAAGTGAAGAGACATACGTTGTAAAAAGCAATTTAAAAAAGTTATTAAAGGAATTGGCAATGGTGATATCTTCACTAGACGAGGTATGAATCAAGAGAAAACATTAAAAAGAGCTAGGAGCACACGTTATGGTTCATCTTAATACATTATTAAGCTTGATATGCTTGTATCCTTCGATTATTGATGTCCTTTTATTTGTCGAAGGGGAGGGAAAAGATTACAAACAAAGGGCTCAAACAAATAATATGTTGAAATTGATTAAAAAATATGAATTTATATTTCAGACACACTTAATGAAAAATATCTTGAGAGTCATGAATGATTTGTCACAAGCTTTGTAAAAAAAAGATCAAGACATCGTAAATGGTATGATGCTTGTAAGATCAAGCAAACATCAACTGCAAACCATGAGATATGATGGTTGGGATTTGTTACCGAATGAAGTTTCTTTATTTTGTGTTAAATATGAGATAATCACCCCTCACATGAAAGACTTGTTTGTCTTTAATAGAAGATCACGACGAAATATTCAAGAAAGGACAAATCTTCACTATTAACACGTTGAAATATTTTATAAAGTAATAAATTTACAACTTCAAGAGTTGAATAGTCGCTTTAACGAGGTGAATACAGAGTTGTTATTATATATGGCTTGCCTTGATCTATCAAATTCATTCTCTGCTTATGATGAAAATTATTTCATTTTGCTCAGTTTTATCCATCCAATTTTTCCTCGATGGAGTTAATGCATCTTGAGCATCAACTTGATAAATTTATTTTTAATATGCGGAGTAACAATTGTTGGGGTTCAATCAAAGTCCCATATTGGAAAGATTTGATAAAATCATATGGTTAACAAGATGTATGATATCTCCATTGGCATGAGACCTTTTGAGGAGAGTCCAAGAGCAAAGTCATGAGGGTCTAGGCCCAAAGTGGACAATATCATGTCATGTGAATATATGTGGATATCCTTTTGCACAACAAATGGTATTAGAGCCATGGTCCAGACCCGATACAATGTGTGGTGGTCTTGAACGAAGTCGAGGGTGTGCCCGGAGTAGGTCAGGGCGATCGGATGCTTGCAAGGAGACCTGAAGTAAGTCAGGGTGACTGAATGATCGCGGGGAGACTCGAAATAGGTCAGAGTGACCGAATGTTCACGGGGAACCCGAAGTAGGTTAAGGTGACCAGATGCTTGCGGGGAGGGCTGGAGCAGGTCAGAGTGATCGGATGCTTGCAGGGAGGGCCGAAGCAGGTCTGGGTAACCGGATGCTCCCGAATAGGCTCGAAATAGGTAAAGATTGACTAGATCCAGCCTCTTACAGGGGGACTCCGGCTAAAAACTAGTCAGGGTGATCGGATACTCGCGGGGAGGCGCAGAGCAGATCAGGGTGACCAGATGCTCACAGGGAGGCCCGGACTATGAGAGTAATTGCGGTCCTTCGTTTGAGGGGAGGATTGTTGGGGTTCAATCAAAGTAGGATATCTCCATTGGCATGAGGCATTTTGGGGAGAGCCCAAGAGCAAAACCATGAGGGTCTATGTCCAAAGTGGATAATATCATGTCATTGTGGAGATATCTGGACATCTTTTGGGCACAACAATAATCAAGTCTCTAAGGTTGTGGGGATTAGCCAGCTTGCTAAAACGATGATTCAATTAAAAAAACATTGGTTGTATCATTTGATATATTTACTTTTGAAATTAGCATTGCTTAGCATTGCTATTACCTGTTACAATTGCAACTGTAGAGAGAGTGTTTTCAACAATGAAAATAATCAAAATCTTATTTTGTAATCGGTTGGGAGATAATATGACTTTTATTAATATATGACTTTTATTATATATTTTGTGTTGTATACTGGCTACACCACTGTCTTAAAGACAAGTATCCTAGTATATGGTCAATCGTCTAAAGAATCGATCGGACCTAGAGGAGTTAGTTTCATATTACTTCTAAAACATATCTCTAACACCATCCAGTACATAACTGAGCATCTTAAGGAAGAATGGATTACAGTCAACCGATTTAAAAATCTGGTCAGGATACACTCAGCAGACAACATGGTCAAAAAATCACAACAATCTGTCAGAATAATAACCATTTGTTAGATAATATTCCTCTATTATAATGTGAGCATTTACTAGAATCTTCTTCAAGGTGATTACACTTCTCATCAACCAACAACTTATAACTGCATATTCCTTCATTAGCTTCATTAATGGCGTAAGTTACAAAAGATAAAAAAGGTACACATATGGATAATGGAAGATTCCTCGGACAGTTATTGTACATTGCCCACGCTGTATGTCTTCTTTTACTCGACAACCTCTGACATTCTCTGTCATCTCATGATTGTGAAAGTTGTGAGAGGTGGTATATAAAAGGGGGGCATCTCCATTGACTAGGTACGCACACGCACGTCTTACGACAGTCTTATGCGCACATATCCTACTATTCATCTCTCCATTTGTCTGCTCGAACATCGTACTGACTTGAGTGTTGGAGGGTCTTCGCTAAGGATCCCTTTCTTGATTTTTGGACATTGACGTTCTGTCTTGGGCGTGCATAGAAGAGAAAGATCCTTGGAGTTCTCTTCCTATTCCAGTTCATCATCTTTCTCTCATTTGAAAAGTCTTCTGTCAGTCAATCACATCGTCACCTGTCGAGCATGTTATCTCTCTAATTTTTAGATAGGATCAAATATTAAGAACATTATAGCTTCACATTATTATAACATTACTATAGTGTTGATATTGTAGCATTTTATTATGAATGTCATTGCTTGAGAGGAGACATTTTGATTTCCAGAATACTATAACAGAGTTGGCACCGTATCATCATTGTAGCATAGATAAATATTATTTCCATGATGAGAATTATTGCTAAGGAAATAAATATAATTTTCCGTAACATTGTAGCAATGCTGGACTAGAGTACTACTGTAGCAAACTATAGCATATGGAAATGTATTGCTCGGGATATAAATATGATTTCCAAAATATTTGATATGTAGTATTTACTATAGCATAATGTATCAAATATATTATTGTACAGCAAAGAATGTAATTGCTCAGGAGATTATCCATATTTCTCGGTGGAATTTTGTTATATTACTCGGTAGAATTTAATCATATTGCTCGATAGGTCTCAGTTATATTGCCTAGTAGAATTGTCTAAGGATGAAAATAATTCTGAGCTAAAGCTCAAGAAAAAATAATCTCATTACTAATGATAAATCTGGTTACTACTAAGAAAAGATAATCTCATTACTAATGATAAATTTGATTACTATCATATGCCCCAAAAGTTAACAATATTTAACTCAGGATAAATCTGATTACTATCCATTAGCATATAAATTCAAATCTGGTCTACAGCTTGGTGGAAGCATTGAGTTTTATTATTTTAAAAGTAATAAATTTATAAAAGGCATACTAATTTGTAAATCTATACTTCTATTATTGCAGATAAAAAAATAACTTAACATAATAGTACAATAATTAAATAAAAAAATAAAATAAATAAAAGCCCTGAAACCATTAAGTTGTTTTTAATGAGTCGAATAACAAAGTAAAAAACAAATTATATTTATTTAAAATTATCTAATTATTAATTTTTATAATTTATTACAATTTTAGAAAATAATTCATTTAATTTTTAAATTTTAGAAATAATTAGAAAGTTTTAAAAAAGATTATTCAATTTTTGTTTTAAAAAAATTCTATCAAAAAATTTTATAGACAAATTGAAACTTTCTCAGATAATAATTCTCTATTTAACTGGTTAGGTTTGCATCGGCTGTCTCAAAATCGGCTCGTGATTGGCGTCTCGTAATAATTCTCCGCTCAAAGCGACGCCAGCTTTATCTCCCTAGTGCTTTCGTTTATTGCCGTTCTGCGTTCTGACGAGGCGTGCGGCCATTCCTTCCTTTCCCCACTTCCGAAAAGGAGAGACTGATGGGCGTCCTGCTGGCCACGGTAGAATGCCTCAGCACCGTCTGGGCGTTGCATGAGAGGAGATTGTCGACGGTCTTCGATGCCGCCGCCGCCTCCGTGCGTTGCGCCGTCCTCTCCATCGTCTCCTGCCTCGGGATCTGAAAGCAACTGTTCTCATGATCCATGGAGTTCGATATAGTGATCAGCGACGACCCATCAAAGGTCATGGAAGACGTGTAACATCCTTTACATTGCAATATAGTTGTCATTACGATATTTCTAGTTAAATTCAAAGAGATTGTTTGCCAAGAGAATCTAAGTTTATCAGTAGTGACATTCATTCCCTGGATCAAAAGAAACCAGGTTAAACACCAAGAGAACATGATTGTTTGCCAAGATGTAAGAGGCATACCCAAAAATTAGTCAGGACATTCTTTCCTTGTACATCCTCTGCACGAAGTCGAATCTTACTGTAAGTCTGGTCCTCATCATTCTGAAGGTCCACTAAAGAACCCTCAAACACTCTGTGGTTGAGGCCCTCAGAGACAATCTGAAAACAAGAATAAAGAATATATTACGATGAGCAACAAGGTAGCTGGGTAAAAACAAATCTCAGTTGCACATGCATCTAAAAGACAACTATAAAAGCATCAACAAGGAGGTTTGATACGATCATCAAACTACATTGAAATAAATAAAAGAAATTGATAGGAGTATGGATAACAAATCAATTCAATTGCTAAATGGCAGGACTAACTAGTTTGTAGCCCTAAAATTTTGCACTATTAGAGTAAAAAGCTCAGAGTGCTAATCAGAAGGAACTTGGCTAGTCCATAAACAGCTTAGTTATACACAGTCACAAGGATTAGTAACTAATTTTATCCATGGAAAAAGCAACTGGCAGTAGCAGCATTGTCGATATCCAACCTCAACAATACAAACTAATTAGAGATATGAGATTCAAGATTCAGCCGATGGCAACAAGATGCATTCTGTTTTAGCCAGAACAAGGGTCGCTATATTTTTATTTGTGTTACCCATTTGTACATGACTCCTAGAACGAAAATTCACATACAAAAACTAAACTTTACACAAGATGCATGTATAACAACCATGGATGTTAGGGAAAAAAAGTGTAAAACCAGAGAGCGGTCGAAATTCCAGTAGTGATAATTCTCGAAGAACCAAGTCAAGCTGTCGTGTAACTGGATAAATACAACTAACCATTTAGAATATAGACATTTTGATTTTAATACAGACTATATAGACACTCTAGTAAAACAATTAACAGAACTAACCTATGTGAAATGAGAAATTGAAAAAATAAAGATTAAAATATGCCATGTGAATCAAGAAACAAAATAACCATGAAGTAACTAAAATTTAACCGTGGGGTACATAGAACTGCATCTGCATCAGAATGGTCAAACCTTACTTAGATCCCTAAGAAGCCTGTATTTAGGAATGTAGAAAGGGTGCTCTATGGCAGCAATTCACCCTTTCACTATCACTAGAACAAAATAGGGGCATGATTATCTTCTCCATACTGCGTAATGGGGATCATGGAAGATGAGCCGGACAATCAAGCATGGGTTAGAATAGGGCACAAAAGCCTTTTGTTATCCTCATCCTGCACGGCAAGTAATTCTAATGTTGAAGGGATTAACATCAGGGTGACTATCTGCTTGGGCAAAAGACAATGTTCCAAAGATATAGTATCCATCCCACTCTGAACAGACCCACAGATTTGGATTATTTTGATTTTAGATTGCAAAAGCAAATTTGTAAAATTACAATTACTAACTGCTTTGATGGTGGCTTAAAAACTGATAACTGGCATTATCTAAATTTTGCTTGACCTGAAAAACTTGGGTTGGGTCTAACTCTCTAGAGAAAATTTTTCTCAATGCAGCACTGCCACTTCAGCAACAACACGCAATGACGCTAATAAAGATAAACCTAAGTGAAAACTGAAGTAAGCTAATATCAGGTCACGGAATTGAAAAAATATCCAACAAGAAGATTGCATAGCATTCTTTCATGGTAACAGACCTTGGTTCCTGCGTCCTCGATACAAGTGTTTTCCCAACGTTCCTGACGCTGAATACTGAAGGCGCTTTGATATCATACCAGCCCTTCTTAGCGAAAGGATCTACCCTGAAACAATCAATCGACCATGTTATCCATATCAAACAAAAAACGGAATTAACAGGAATTGCATCCGACCTAGACCAAAATAAATAAATAAAAAAGAACGAGAGAAATGAAGTTAAAATTACGTTTCTTCTTCCCTCCTTTTGCCCTTTTGAGATCCTCTTGTTCTTACTGAAAGAAAAATGTCCGAAAAAGTGTCAAAGCTAAGAAATCGAAGGAAAAAACAAGGTACAACATGTGAAAAGAAAAAGCAAGGAATCCTACCCGACAGCCATTCCTGCAGCTTTGGTGCTACCGTGGTTTTGCTCTGGTTTCTGCGAGGTTGCTACCTTAAAAATATAGAAACTTAATAATATGATATGTAAAACGGGTCGTGAATCAGATGGGTCGAACACCAGAGTAAATCCATTCGATCCATTAGGAGGCATCTGTGGAAACCCATTAAGGCACGCCCACCATGTAAAAAAGGTGCGGCTCTCTAACTGTGTTTTTGTGGGTAATGCTGCCGCGAATGAAATTACTCGTCGTTACTTTATAACAAAAAGTGATAATTCTCCTCGAGCTAGCCCTTTCAAGATTATCTTTTGCGATTTAGAAAGAAAGTAAGTCATGTAAAATTTTGCATATCTTGAAAATCGATCTTATGATCTTACATATCATATCAATATACATTGATATTAACGTTTATAAAAAAATTTAGTACGATATTAACATATATTAAAAATTTTAGTACGATATTATATTATATTAAACTGTTCAATATAAGGTTTATCAAAAATTTTAGTACGATATTATATTATATTAAACTGTTCAATATGAGATTTAATATTTCGATATAATATATATCGTACTAATACCAATATTTTAATCTAAACTATATAAAATTTATATCATATCAAAAATCCAGTATAATAAAACTTTAGCATACCAAATTTTAATATAGTATCGGTCAATATTTTCATATTGAAACGTACGATATACAATATCATATAAAAAATTCAGTATGTCATACCGTGTACCACCCCTAGCAATAATTTAAGTTCTTTGTTAAATGGTTAAATTTGGCGTTCTTAGTTTAATGGTAAGTAAAGTAATTTTAGGAGACTTCCATTAAGTTTACTGTTCAAATTCATAAACTAACACTTTCAATAGAAACATAACCTTGTCTAAGCCCACTCTAAATGGGGTATAATATAACATCTAATAACATCTTACGATCAAAATAAAAACACATTGTAGGTCCTTATTTATGGTTTGGTCCATATGATGCAAATTATTTTTTCAACATTTTTGAGATCAAACTTACCGAGAGATTGATTTTTCAACGGTTCCTTCGCATTTTATTAGCAATAACCTCGGTCTATGTATTGAAATGCATTTTCCTGCCCACATTTTTCTTTGGTTGCTTCTGGTTGTATTAAGATTTATCTCCTACAGAGTGAGCCACACTAGGCAGATTAACACCATTATCCAAGGAGACAGAAAGTTTCTCTGCTTACTGTTGAACTAGAAGTTTCAGTCACTCTGATTGCGTTACTAGGAATTGCCATATCGTAAAAAAAAATAAATCAAGGAATATAACAGACATTATGGTAACAAAGTCTCAATCGAACTATTTTTGGGTGAATCTTTGATGAAAACTTGAAGAGATATTTACAAAAGGATTACACAAAGAAGTAAACCTTAAAATACATACACAATAGGATTATATGTTTAGTCAAAAAAAAACCCATATTACCTCTCCAATATCACCAGTTATCCGCAGAATTGATGTTCAAAAAGCGGATCTTCTAGGCCAAATCTTAAAAAAAAAAACATATCCTGCATATCTGGTTGGCATTCTCAAAAGTTACTCAGGAAGATTACGCTGCCCTCTACATGTACCCGCCAGCACAATAACAGTTTGATGAGGTTGCATTACAATCTTCAAATATACCAAAGACAAGTGCACAACAATATGCGAAGTGTATCTTTGATGTCTAAGACCTCTTGTAACTTGTTTCAATCTCACAATTTCCACAGGTGTTCTATATCAGACATTCTTATGAGTATTAGTTAGCCATTGGCAGAGTCATTAGAATTTGATTAGAATTTTAATTCATCAGGACTCTAACTTCACCGCATACACACAGCAACAAAAAAAGGAAACACAAAAAAAGAGAAAAGCTGAGTTCTATAGAACGTTAGACATTAAATACATAGACAGACAAAACAATAACTATAATAACAAAAGGAAAAAAAAACTGAGCTCAATCGAATTATAGATATTAGAGCATTCCTATTGCTGACTATCTAAATTCATACCCTTTAATACTGTGTCTATGCCAATGTTGTTGTTTAAGAAAGTAAAAGTACCAGTTAACTTACTATATAATCCTTTTCTTTCATTATGCTCAGCAGTCAGCACAGGCATTGTTGCTAAATCAGCAGCTGTGTGTAACTTAAAACATTAACATGGCACAATATGGAGAGTCACAGGACTGTAAATATTTAGCTTACGGTATAGTTTGTATAACAAGTAACTCAGAAATGGATTATAAACTTGAATGGTTGGAGAAATATTCTACAGTATCAAGTAGAGACCCACTTAAAGCAATATGCTTCAAGTCAACAACATAATTATTTCGAAAAAATCCAAACCCAAAAGTTCCATCATCATATTCCCATACTCTACCTTCTACATTTTTAGAATCACCCGTAGAAGCTGATGAGCTTGGAATTGACAAGTCATAAGAAGAGCTAATGCAAAGAATCCGTAAGACAGCTGCACTCACTACGTTTCTCGGGTTTGAAGCCACGAGATGTATGTGTTCACGATTTCCATACAGATCTTGTTCCTCCTTAGAAAATGGTGACTCGAGAAATGTAGTGTTTGAAGTCCAGAAGACAGGAGAATAACCAGAGAATTGTTCCCCTTCGCTCACTCTCCGACATGTGATACCACCAATGTCATCATAGGAGACAAGGTAGAACTCAAGTAGCATGTCCTCAGAGATCCCCTGCTGGAGGAAATTTTGTTTAGGAAAGCTTACACTGATCACAATAAAAGCAAGCAGCTATTTTATTTTGAAGTATCACTTCAAAGAAAAGAAATCTAATACCACAGAAGATGTAAACTCTTCGAAATATAAATGTCATTTCTTCTCTTTGCTAGCACCAGAGTTGTTGCCTAGTGCATTTGTCTTGTGGAAGTAAGCGACTAAATTGGATTTGGGCATATAGCAACGCAGCCAAAAAAATCTAAAAGACTTAAATATCACATCACTGCTGGTCAGATAACATCACAAAATTTTCTACGTCGAGATTGTAATTCCAAGCAAAGGTATTCACTAAAAGTATGATTCCAACATTATTTGCATAATTTTTTGTTGCAACAAGCTACGCATGATAAGCTCCAATCTCGAATAAAAATGAAAACTTTCACAAAGAGAGAAGGAACAAGAAGGAAACACCTTCCACAAGCCCTGCAAAGGTCGGTCTGGAGTGGGATAGTAGTTATTGATCTTCACGAAATGCTCCGGCTCCAAATAATGCTGCCTCCCAAAGCGCCCCCTTTCCTTCTTCCTCTGCCTTCTCATTGCCCTATCACCACTAGGACTCGTCCGATTAGCGAAGTGCTTATAGATCTCTGACATCAACCTGTCCGGAGGCGATGTCGCTTCGATCTCCTCCAGAAACCCAGTCGAATCTTCTGTCCTACCATCAGCGCAGCAGTGACCGTCTTCCACAACGAAATGGCTGCAACCCATGAAGTTAATGCTCACGGGAACCAAGTCGCGATCGGAGAAGCCCGAGGGTGAGACCGAGGAATCCGGAACCGTGCCCAACAGATCCGCGGACGAATCTGAGCAACCGCCCGGGTGGAGCAAACTGATCGCTTCGCCGCACCGGGAAAGACCCAACCAGAGGAAGGGCACCTTGAGAACGCCATATCCTTCGCCGCAGGCATCAGGCGCGGGGAAGATCCGCGATCCAGCAATGTAGGACGGACCCCATTCGAAGAAGACGAGGTGCGGTCCGCCACGGCCAATCCTGCGCCAGAAACCAATAAGGCTCTCCCATCGATCCAGCTCTTTGTAGAGACGGGAGAAGGAGGCGGCGGGCGAGGAGGACCAGGAGCGGAGGCTGGTGCATGAGCCCCAGCGGCGCTCGCACATGGCGAGCCAGAGGGCGCTGTCGGGGTCGGAGACGCCGCAGAGGGCGGCGAAGCGGCGGGAGGTGCAGGCGAAGGCGGAGACCTCGGAGGGGGAGAGGAACGAGAGGATGTTGATCTGGACATCTTCCGGGAAGTCGGAGAAGGACATCTCCGAATCCGGAGGCGATGAAGCCATGATCTTGGGCGAGTCGGGATTAGGGTTACGGATTGGAAGGCGAAGGAAGCTGTGGATTTGGGGAAGAAAAGCGCAAGAACTTTAACTGATTCGGGAGACCGATATAAACGGCAAGCTTTGATTGTTAAATGGGACAGAGCTCCCTGTCAGTCTGCAGCTATCGATCGTCCGATGGGTTCGCACGCACTTGCTCGGGTTTGACTCTTAAGATAGCAATCGTGGGGGCGAAGTTTACTAAGAACTTGCACGGCAAACAACTTAAAAAGAGTGTTTCTTCAAACATATCGTCGCAAATAGGATTTATAAATCGGGAGCGGATCCTCTGGTCCCAACAAAATATATTCAGGGATGAACCATTTGATTAGATTATAGTTGTGATCCAGTAGTAATGGATAGTGATTCTTTTTTAGGTTCAGTGTCCTTCTTATAGTTTGGATGTAAACGGATGACTGGAAGTCGTCACAGTGGACAAATGGCAGGTAGCCTTGCGCCGAGCGGGGAGATGGTGAATCCAAAGAGTGATTGCAATCAATTACGATTAGATTACGGCCAAGATATGATAGTAATAGCAAGTGGTTCATCCCTTAGTCCACTTTTTTATAAGTGTCCAAATCTCCTGGGCTAAAAAAAATGGAACAGAGGATGAACCGCTTACAATTACGATTGTGGTCGTGATCGGCCATAATTAGTTGTGATCCATTCCTGAGTTCACTATCTCCTTATGTTATAGTTTGGATCATGGTAAGTGGCCGAAGGTCATCCAGAGACTCCCCCCCCGGCTTGACGCCAGACTGCCTAACCACTTGCTCATTGGCGACGACATCTAGCCATCCGACCTGACCTAAATTATAACATGGAAACGGTAAATCTAAGGAGGAATTACAACTAATTACGACTAAATCGGGACCATGATTCGACTGTAAATATAAAGGATCCGTTCTCTGATCTATCCTTCCAAGAGGTATGCACGGGGTGTTTAGAGAATTTAACATCTCTGAAAGTTAAAAAAAAAATCTATTTTGTAAAAATTATTTTTTAATCTAATTATTTAATTAATTTTAGAGATGATTAGAGACAGATGCAGCGGGGGACGGCATCGGCGCTCACCTCCCCTCCCCCCAACCGACTGTGGAACTCCTAGTATTATCAATTATGGGATTCCACCGGTAGAGGTAAGGGTTATCGTTCCTTATTTTACGTAAAAATTAATCTCGCTCAGTTCAAATCACGATCGTCCTTCTATATTTGAATTTCTGGATCCGCCACCGGAGACGATAGGCAATGTGTTCTGTTATGAGGTCATCTCCATGCTAAGGCCTCGTGTTTGGCTCATATGCATGCGTTACTAAACTAGGTGTTTATTATGGCCAGCTTTGCAAATCTAGAGCTAACTTAATTCACTAAAATCCTAGAATATCTTCTCAACTACAAACACTAAGCCATCACAGTAGGTTTACATACTGGACACTACTGTTCGCAAATCTTTACAATCTGCAAATTTTAATCGTCAAGTTTATTAACAGTTTGTTTCTATGTAGTTAATGTGCGTTGTTTAAATCAATCTACTCAAAAGAAGCATGCGGTTGGAGTTAAATAACCGATCAAAGCATCACTACAGTTAGATTACTTCATTTTTTCCTTGACTTCCTTCCCAGCCTAAAAACTTTTGGTTCAATAACTATCCAAGTAGTGTTCTCTTAATTGAAATTGGATCCTAACATCTGAGGCTCAGCAGGACGGTAAAAAGGGTTTGTTGACGAAAAGAAGATAACAGCCGATCCGTAGAGGGCCTAGATAAAAAAAAAACATTAAGACCTTAATTTTTTTAGAATATTGTTTTAAAAAATAGATTTTTATATAAATATTGTTAAAGATATTTAATTGTATTAATATTTTTTTTTAAAACAGTTGTATGAATGATAAAAATACGGCAAACATACTGCAGAAATCAAATTAGTGCCCAGAGCTGAATAATAGGTTTAAAATTGAACCGACTCAATCTATTTAATTAAAATCGAATAAATCATTTTTTTTCAAACTAATTCAACAACCGAATTTTTCAATAAAAGTTGAACAAACATAATCGAGAAAATAAAGATTAATTTAATTTTCAATTAAAATAATCAAATTTTTAATAATTATATATTTTATCTTTATATTTGGTTAATTTTAATATTTGATTTATTGGATTTATTCAAATTAGAAGTTTTAAAATCCAATCGAATTAATTAAAATAATTAATACTTTTAAAAAGTAAAATTAAGTTTCTAAAATAATCAACTTATTCGGTAGTTGTCATTTTGCTGATGGCTAGATTGAAATCCGTCCCACCTTATGTCCTTACGTCATAATCCATAACGGACTGAATTCTGTTGCTGATACTCCAAGAGGAGTCAGTTGTCCATATGGCAACAATTACAATTTCATTCATTAGGATCATCGACTCCTCGCCGTCCTTCTCAGAATAAAACTGTTATAAGTGGGGTTGCAACTCATACTTAATGTTAACTAGCCCACGTTACCCAACAATTTGATAGAAAAATTATATTGAAGCAAAGTAGTTAATCTATTCTTCATATATTATGTTGTTGCATTCTGGAAAAGAATAAAGATTACTGAAATATTCTTGTTGAATATTAGTCTTCTACTTTTATTTTATATATAGTGGCCGAGAGCACTTACTTTATATATATATATATATATATATATATATATATATATATATTTTGAGATAATTGAAATATCATAGGTTTTAGATAGCTGTGTTTGTCTTTTCTTCAAATAACTACATGTCTATTTTATAGGGTTAAATATTCGATTAACTGAGTCAAATCAAATTAAATTAATTAAAATAAAATATCAAAATTTTCAATAATAATAATATCATGAAAGACTTACCGATTAATTAAGAATTTATATGTTAATTCATTTACTAAGAAATTTACTAATTAGGTTTTTTAATTTTGATTAATTCAATTTAATCAGATTTTAAAATCAAAATCAAATCCGGAGGAAGCTGTCACGGAAGAGTCTTGACTACATCGTTCGTGCAAGATGCAACTATGCACTCCAATATGAAAAGGCTAGCCAATGCCAATTTGGAAGTGACGGTCAGTTTGCTTATAGTACCATTCAAATACGTTCCACCTTACGTCATCATTTATACTGAATCGAATGATGTTGGTGGTATGATTACGAGAGAAGCTGTCAATATAATATGGAACAAAATAATTTTGTTCCAAGTGAATAATAATGTTATAAGTGGAAATACCAGAGTATTATGGTTTTTTTTTTCATATATACATTTTCAAGTTAGTCTGTGTTACTATATTTAAGATTAAACAATCAGTTTAAAATTTAATTTACTGAAATTTAATTGAAACTAAGCAAATTAAAATTTTTCTAAACTAACTTAACTTTTAGCATAAATCCGAACAAATCAAACTATAAAATATCAGTCATTTTAATTTCAACATAATAAAATCAACTTTTCAATAATTGTACAATTTTATCCGATTTTAATTTTTTATCCGGTTAACTCAATATTAGAGAAGGAGAGACCCATTGCTCTAGAAATATTAGAGTTAACCATTTCAGATATTATAAATTTTTAAAATTATAAGGAAACCAAATATACTCTCTATTATTATTTTTTGCTTTGACGATTCGTTGATTTTAAAAAAATATCTTTTATTCCATCATGTTTTTTTATTTTTTTTCTCATACCTATTATTGTTATGAGAGGTCAATCTCACGTTGGGCCTGATATAAGGAGATATCAAGCATAATTTGAGTCTAATATCATCTAATAGAAAACAAAAAGAGAACAAGAAATATCTAGTTTTTTCAAAACCTCTAGTTCAACACTAAAGAAGTTAAAAATAACAATGTAGAACATATTTAAACTACTTGCAATTTTAAAAATTTATAGTACCTGAAATAATTACAATATGAGGTCTCTAGGTCAAGTAGTGGATTTCCACTAAAATCCACTAATCGATCTAGAGACCTCAGATTGTAACCATTTCAAATTCTATGAATTTTTAAAATGATAAGGAGTCCAAATATATTCTCCATTATTATTTTTGACTTTCTAGGATGCTCTAGAGGTTTTGAAAAAAAAATCTTTTTCTCATATATGTTATGAGAGGCTCAACAAAAAAAGAAAAAAGAAAAAATAAAAAAATAAAAAAAGAGAGTGATTTAGTTTTGTTTCAAATTTTCTGATCCACCACTAAGAAAGTCAAAAATAATAATAGAGAGTATATTTGGATCGAAACACACTGATCGACCGAGAGACATTAGATTCAACTATTTCAAATCATGTGATTTTTTATAATTATAAGAAGTCTAAATATGTTCTCCATTACTATTTTTTACTTTCTTAGGAGTGGTCCGTTTTGAAAAATATAATTTTTTCTTCGTTTTAAATTTTTTTCCTCATACCTGATATGAGGAGATATCAAGCTCAACAGAAAAAAAATATTTTTTTTTCAAAATCTCTAATTTACCCTTAGACTACTTGTAATTTTAGAAATCCATATGACTTAAAATGATTGTAATATGAGGTCTGTCGATCAGTAGATTTTGATTGAAATCTACTGATCGATTTAGAGACCTTAGATCACAATCATTTCAGGTCCTTTAAATTTCTAAAATTATAAGGAGTTCAAATATACTCTCTATTGTTATTTTTAACTTTTCTAGTGGTGATCTAGATTTTGAAAAAATTTAATTTGAATCAAATTTGTTAGGTGAGAGAAAAGAGATTTGATTAATTTTCCACGAGTAGAAAGTGCGGGAGAGAGATAGGTAGCATGAAAATATAATTGCCAGAAGGAGTAAAATATAAAAATTAGATATATTAGTACACCATTTTATAATTATGTGATATACCTTTTTATCAATTTAGAAAGTTAGATGCTCCGTTGAAGAAATTACAAAAAAATATAAAAAATTATTATTTTTTAATACATAATTTGTAAAATGTTACTAACAATATAGCTTAGATAATGTCTCATAATCAATACAGCTTTAACCGTTTTTTAAATTAAAATAAACAAAACCTTATTTAGTTCAATAATATCTTAAAAAATATTAAATAATTTTAACATTATATAAATTTTAATTAATAACTTTATATCTTAAAACAATTTTAAAAACTAAATTTTATATAAAAGTTTATTTTATAAATTTATATATTTTTTAAAATAAATATTTTAATCAATTTTTACCCAGAGCCTCGATAATGATTGAGACGGGGTCAATTTAAAAGAGTGTTTGTTACAACATACTATAGCAAATAGCATTTATAAGCCTATGGAAAAACTTTGGCCATTCCAAAAGAAAATGCATGGGCTGTTGTTTAGAAAATTTAACATCTCCAAAAGTTTTCAAAAAATAAAATTATTTGTTAAAACTGTATTGTTAATGGTAAAGATGGTTATGTTCCAACATGATTAGATAACATAATTCAATTTCAAACAATATATTGAAACAATCATGACTCGCCACAGTATGTTTACAATCTACAAATTTAAATTGTTAAGGTTATTAACAGTTGCTTTCTAAGTAGTTAATGTACATTGCTTCAATCAATCTGCTCGAAAGAAGCATGCGGTTGGAGTTAAATAACGGATCAAAGCATCACTACAGTTAAATTGCAGTACTTTTATCTTTGGAGCCTGAAAACGTTTGATTCAATAACTATCCAAGTACGTATTCTCTTAAAACAACTGGAATATAAAAATATATGAAATGCGATGAGAAGAAGAAAACCAATTGAAATTGGGTTCTAACATCCGAGGTTTACAGTTACCAAAATGATTCAATTAGAAGGTAGCAAAGGGTTTGTTGAAGAAAAGAAGATAACAGGACTAGACTTGCGAGTTCCAAATTCAAATTCCCAAATCAAAAGCAAGCATCCAGGAGGCAGCAGCAACAAAGAGCGGCCAAACTGCGACAATCACACAACCGATAGAAAAAAGTGATTAGAAATGTGTTAGTTTAATAGAAGTAGTTCTTCACTAAAATACCTTCGAAGCTACAGCCAAATTCGAAGATTGAATACCAGTTCTATTGAAAAATCAAACGGAGGAGTAATATTTCTATAGACAAATTTAATGAAACGTGCGACGAAAACCGAACGCTATTCATGGAATACAGAGACAGCACCGACACGCCACCACAACCGCACCAACCTGGTTCACCATAGCGCGGATTCCCCAACGCAGCCACTACCTCCACCGTGAGACCGAGTGGATCTGATCAAGATCGCAGCGGCCGGCGGATAGGCGGATCTGGTGTCCGTGGGAAGATCGCACAAAGATAAACCTCGACCGATCCTTAACGGATATGCTCAAGGAGAACAAACGGAATCTGAAATGCAAAGATTAAGGTCGAGATCGTTACCATCCCTCCACGAAGGAAGGGCCGCTGCTCTGTTGCTGGGGCGGAGGGTATCCTTGCGGCGGGTACCCCTGCTGCGGGTAGCCGGGAGGTGGGTATCCCTGCGGCGGGTAACCCGGCGGCGGGTAGGCGTCCTTAGGGTATCCTTCCGGAGGATAGCCTAATCATCCACAATCGACGACGAGAAGAAATTAACCGCAACCTTCAGACAACTGGTTCGGAAACCCGATTGAGAGATCTATAGATGAATAGAGACGGAAATGTACCTTGCGGAGGGGGGACGCCGGCAGGGGGCTGCTGGTGGTTGTAGTAGCTCATATCGTTGAACCTTTGATCTGCGGCGGCGGGAGGGAGAGATGGTGGAACAGTCGAGAAGACGACGTCTGGAGAGGGTTAAAGAGGGGAAGTAGAGGTGGGGAAACGGAACGTCCTACCTTTGCCACGCGCGATTAGGTGACAAATGGCCGTGAAGGCACATGATTCAGTGTGGGATCCTTAGGGCATTTCGATGGTTAAATTTTATAAAAACTGTTTTTATGAGTTTAATATATTTCATCATGTCACATCAATATTCTAAAAACCTATTAAAATAATTTTAATAATTAAAATTTTAAATAAATTTTAAATGATCTAATTAATAACATATAACTACATGATTACATACATATTATATCAATTTCAAAAAAAATAAATTTACTACTGTTTTTAAAATACAAAACTCAAACCTTTCATCCACAATAGTTAAAATTTTGTGTTCAATTTTTTTATTTTTCAAACCTCTTTAAAAATTTTACATTGGAGATGCCCCTAAGAAGGGGGATTTGAAATTGTGGAGTGTGGGTGGGTCGTGGTGGTCTTAATGGGTTGAGACCATTTTTCAAGGATTTTTAAATTTAAAAATTATTTTTATCATTGACGCCCTATTTCTTTAAAAAATTAATAATTAAAAATATGTTTGATTCTATTTTATATTTAAAAATAGGTTTATTTTCGATATTATTTGACTTATAACTATAATTGCTACAATATAAATATATAAATATAAAGTAAGATTAATTTAATTTAATAATAATAAAAATATTATATTAAAATATTTTTTCAGTATGCTTACTTAGTGATATTTTTCCCCTAAATAATCGTGTCAATATAGATGGAGATAATTTTATATTCTAAATCGAAAAACATGGGCATATATATTTGCGTATTTATGTTCGTATTGATGTTGATTATGGTATAATTAAATCACATCATCTTGTAAAGTTTTTTGTACTATAAGTCTGGAAGGAACTATGTCAAGAAGCGTAGTTACTTCGATACTCAAGAATTTAAGTATTTAAAAAAGAGAGGGAGCGTGCGTAAAGGAATTAGGATTTGATGTGTTATATATCTACATATCTTTTCTCACGAGGATTGACTATCTTTTATAGAATCATTACTATCCACCATATTATTCTCATGTCATTCATTTCTTGTAATCATTATCACATTTTATGAGATAAATGATGATTATTATACATTTGTTTAGAAGTGAATAGTTGTGTTTTTTCAACTTTCTCATGATAATGTCTACGTTGTCCACGTTTTAATAGTTCATCGTTTTAATTCATTATAGTTAAAGCTATTTCTATTTAGCCAAGGGTGCTTGGAATTTGAGTCAGACATCGAAAGTCGGATTGGAACATGAGTTAGGCATCTGTACCCAAGTCGAGAGTCGGGAATCCTTGGAACCAGCATACAATTGCTTTGACTTTTGATTGTCACATTGGCAAAACTATTAGGCTGTGTTTAGTTAAGCATAATGTAATCTAACTTGTAATGTAATCTAATTTGTAATGTAATCTTGATTACATTATTATGTCTGGTAATGTAATGTATGTAATTTTTTATTACAAGGATGATTGATCCTGTCCGAACGTTGAGTCGATGGACGCTGGGCACGTGGCGCTCTCCGAACTGGTGACGTGGAGCTCTGACCGGCCGTATGAATCTCCGGCGAACCTGCAAAGAAGTCGGGCCGGGAAGGGGTTTCCGACGATGACCCTCCGACGCTCAAGTCAGGCAAGAGGAAAACTATGAAGTGGCTCCCAAGACCAGAAAAATCGCGTGATTGTGCCCCTCCGGCGAAGTCTGAGGGCTTTTATATAGAGCTGTGGGGAGGCTTATGCACACTTACCGAGGCATACACATGTCCTGTACCATGCCCTAGTATGGGCTTACCAGAGGAGCATGCCTGACTCCATACTGCTACAGTCCGAGCACATCTTTGATGGGACAGCAAAACCTTCCGTCATAGGATTCTGCGTATGGCTTGGTCGTCGAACATGTCTGTTGTCAGAAGATGTTCCCCAATGTCTCTTTGTCCTTGTCTCTTCTTTCCTCGAGCCGACCGTCCATCCGCTCAGCCGGCAGTGGTCCGACCGGACGTAGGTATCGATCCAACCGGGAAGATTTCACTCCATCGCGTGCTCGGCTGAGACTGTTCCTTCACAGTCTTGATGCTTTACGCCTCGGCGGAGTGGACTGCCTGCTCGGCCCGGCGACCCTGTTCACCATGAGCGTCGAAAACCCGACTCCCCGTCGGGTTGTCTTTGATTCCACTCGGACACGTTCGGCCGGTCGACCAACCCCCTCTCTGAGCGGCCGAACCTTGTGCTGACCCTTTTGACTTCTGACCTCCACGTGTCATTAGCTCGCCACAAAGGGGGTCCCCCGCCCTTACTGCTGGATCAATGATTATATTATTTTGTTTGAAATTTAATATTTTTTATAAGGATTTAAATCGTATTATTATAAAATATCACAAATATCCTGCGACCTTTGCCGGAGGCGATAGCCGATGGCAGCAACCGCCACACCTCTGCCGGAGCTGGAGGTGGCGACTGATGGCAGTGACAGATGGTGCCCGGAGGTGGCGACAATGATGTTAATGACCGGCGGTAGCAGGTGGCGACCGAGGCCGGCGGCGGCTAACGGTACCCAAAGGCGGCGACCGACAGCGACACCCCATGGCCAGCGACGGAAACGACGTCGATGACCGATTGACGCCAAAAATATAGTAGGGGTGATACGGTGCATGTTCGTGGGGGTCTGTAAGATGATATGGTTAGGAGTCAAGACCTTAGGATGGGCAGAAGTCAAGCCACCATGGCCGGTCAAAAGTCAGGCTTACATGGAGGTCAGAAGTCAAGCTTGCGTGGAGGTCAGAAGTCAAGCTTGCGTGGATGTCAAAAGTCAAGCTTACGTGGAGGTCAGAAGTCCAGCCTCCGTGGCTGGTCAGAAGTCAAGCTTGCAGGGCTAGGGGCCAAGTCTCAGCTGATAGGGCGGTCCAAGGATGGGAGTATAAGTCGAACAAGGGCTAGCCTGGATAGCGGTCAAGGACAGGGCCCACAGGCCAGGTATAGTTAAGGACAACCCACAAGCCAAGGTAAAGGAAAGAAGGCTCTGGGCGTAGAATAAACAGACCGGGCGTACAGGTCGGGACGTACAAGCCATGGATAACAGTAAACAAGTTTGGACATAGACCTAGCATGCAGGTCGGGATGTACAGGCCATGGATAACAGTAAATAGAAGCAGGTCGGGAAATAGACCTAGCGTACAGGTCGGGACGTGCAAACCATGGATAACAGTATGCAGGTCAGGAAGCAGACCGGTCGGGCAGGTCAGAACGTGCAAGTCATGGATTACAGTAGACAAATGTAGGTCAGGAAGCCGACCGGTTGGGCAGGTCGGAACGTGCAAGCCATGGATTACAGTAGACAAATGCAGGTTAGGAAATAGACCGGTCAGGCAAGTCGGAACGTGCAAGCCATGGATTACAGTAGACAAATGCAGATTGGTAAATAGACCGGTCGGGCAGGTCGGAACGTACAAGCCATGGATAGTAGTGGATATATCGAAGCAGGTCAGGATACAGACCCAGCGTTTAGGCACTACAGGACAAACAAGTCAAGGAATCGTAACCGCTTATCAGAGAATGTCAGAGAACAATCAATGTGTCAAGGAATATGCTAACAGTTGGGGCTCGCTACGCATTCGATTTTGCCACCAGCCTATTAGGAAGAGCCACGTGTCAATCACCGCTAGACAAAGCCTGACAGGCGACATTTCCTGACACTCGCCAGATCTCAGAGACATCCGTTGCAGTATAAAAGGGGATGCTTTGTCCCTTGTGCAGGTACGCTCACTTGTCATTTCTCACCAGTCTTACTTTTCGTCCTTTCTCTGTGTTTTCTGGGGAAAAAGTACCTGACTTGAGCGTCGGAGGGCCTGACCCGGGGACTTTTTCCCTGGTTTCTGGTCTCTAACGGCTCGTGGGCTCGTCTGAGTGTGCGCAGAGCAGCAACGTCATCTTCCTTCGTCAGCCACCCGTGTGAACCTTTCCAGGAGGGTACCAGATAGATCTAACGCTTTGGCGACCTTCCATCAACTTCCAGTCCATCGAGGCCCGTCTCCATCCGACTCAACTTCTGGACGGGATCAAGGGGTATATTTGGTATTTAAAATTTAGTTAAACAATAATCTCATAATGTAATTAGATTATATGATGTTGATCTTTTAATACAGATTACAAAACTTTCTTAACTTTTGTAATCCATATTATATTATAATTACAATTTTAAAACGGTATCAAATAAAATAATCAATATTATAATAAAATTTTGATTATATTACAATGACATATCACCTTCTATCAAATGTAGTCTTAACCTTCTTAGCTACGTGACGTTCGCTGATTACCCTGTATCACGAACTATTAGCATAGAAGATATTTCTTGTTATTTATATTTTTTTTCCTACCCAAATTGTCCGATCTTGTTCCAAATCTGATGACTACATCGATGTTCTTCATATGATATACAATCCAAATATTTTAAAGTAAACCATGATTAAGTAAAAAAATATACAACGAAATTAAAAACCTGGCACCATAGTCCATATATATATATATATATCAAAACACTGTGCATATTCGTATATGCTCATACATGATACACGTGAAACCAAATTACTGCAAACCACAGCGACTTAATTAAGCCAAACTTGGCCCCATATTATATCTACTAGATTAATTAAAGTTTCGCTATCTCATAAATGGTTTGCAAGGTTGGCCTCCATTGACCCTGCTTTGCGCTCCCCGTGCAATGGAATATTCCTAGTCTCTGCATTCCCTCCTCTTCTAATTCTGCTTCCTGATCATAACACAATTACTTATCATAATTAACTCATTTCTTATTAGTTATAATAAGACGCAAAATTAATTAATCATACGTTAAGTAAACTAAGAGCAAAACAGTCGCTTAGTTTATGTGCCCTTTAATTTTCTGTTCGTTCGGCCGTCATAAAATAGTTTTAGACGATGACGTGCGGAAAAGGAGAGGGGGAGAGCATGGGTCGACCGGACGCGGAATTCCCGGTTAGGAATTCCACAGTTGCACGAAACGACAAAGAAAATGCCTAAATTACCCTCGCATATATTGAGAATATCACAACTCACCGGAGACGACGAGGCAGCTGAAGCATTGGCTTCGCCGTCGCACGATTTCTTGATGATCTCCTTCTTCTTGGACAGCAGCTTACTGAGCCGTACTCGCCTCTTCGTCCCGAACTCGCGCAGCACATCTGTAATTAGCACGGTTGACGAACGTTGACCGATGTTCGTCGTCGTCGTCGTTAAATTGTATTAATTTGCAATTTCAACTTTCAATAAGTCAGCTGAGCATATATGAACATGATCAGATGTACCTTCGAAGCTGACGAGGCGGTAGAAATGGCCGAGCTGAAGAGGCTCGTCCGGGCCGAGCAGCTTGAGGTACCGGACCACCTTCTCCCCTCGGTCATCAGCTGTTGCGGAGGCGGAGGAGGAGGAGGAGCGCCGCTGTGAGATGAGGGTGATGATGACGGCGACGTAGTGGCCGGGGTTCGCGGCCATGACGTGGCTGGCGGAGAGCGGGCAGTTGGCTTTCTCCGTCCTCCCGTCCGGGTGCTGGATCATGACGGCGACCACGTCAGTCGTCTGGCAATTGCCCATGGCCAAATAGATCAGTTTTCAGTCGTCCGTAGACTATACGAATATTAACGGATATAAGAATAGGCGAGAATATATATATATATATATATATATATCGGAGAGAATTAAGAAGAAAGGGCGTGTTCTGTGGGATGGAGGGAGCGTGAGGTCGAGGAAGCCTCGACTTAAAGTGGTCAAACGGGAGGTCCGAACGCACAAACAGACGTCGAAAACCCGCGAGTGATTTAATTGACGCGTGGGCTTGCGAACGGACCTGCATGGGGCTTCCAACCGTAACAGCGCAGATGTATCGGGGAGAAAAATTTCTTTCACTGATTTACTTTTCTTCGTATAATTTAGAAATTTAGAGATGGACTCTGAAGAGCATGTAATCATTAGTATCATGCGGATGGCGGATTTGTTCAGCTGGTCTGGTCGTTGTCGACTGAGGTAAGCAAATATTGGCAAAAACCGAGATCTCAGGCCAAGAAACCGTGTTGGTCTGCCTACCATTGAACAAGCCATACCTTCCTCCGAACTAATTAACCAAACCAGCAAATCAATTCTTGGCATATACTTAACGAAATTAAGCAGGAAATCGTCCGGATTTGTAACTCAATTATATAATACCGGCCATGTGAAAAATATTTTAAAGAATAGGAAATTGTGGAATTTGTGAAAACTTGGAGGAGCTTGTGTCGGATTGCAGATTGAGTTAGTTACGTTTTTAGGCTGTAATTACAATGTGGTTTCTCGCCAACCTTCTTAACTTTAGTGAAGTCAATTGTTTAGCCAAACTGATGTATAACAGATTCCTTACGTTTCATTTTTATCAATTGTCCCTGTTGATGACTTATAAGCCGTGGCCTTTTTTGGCTGGCTGGCTGGATCCTAATTGTCGACAAGTATAGTTTTGTGTAGCTATGTTGATGCACTAAATAATTAAAGTGACTAGTTAATTATTTGTGATTAGGGTGATCAAAATTCAGTTAATTTAGATTAATCAATGGAATCGATTGAATTTAAAATTTGATTATTTCAAAATTTTATTTTAAAAATAAGGTTAGGGAGCCTTGGAGATGTTCATAGTTAGGCCGGCGATGTAAAACATCTCAGGTGGCCTGCTTGATGTCCTGTGATCATATATTACACTCTTTCTGTCTGGAAGACAAGTTATCATTCCTTAATTCCATAAGTTTAGGGTTTAAGATTTAAGGTTTAAGGTTTAGTTATCATTCCTTAATCCATAAGTTTAGTTTAGATATCTTATTCGTTTCCATTATTCTTTTATTCTTTAAAATTGATAATGTATATTGATAATATCCGGAATCTGAGTCAGATAAAGGTCGGATGAACTGTTGCAAGCGTTGACGGAGGGGCGACTGAGACGCCTTTCTCGTAGGTGCTTCCGAAAATGGACTCCCAGGTGGTGCTGATGGACGACAATGATTGAGTCGGCTGTACCTGAGTTCTGCACACACTCAGACAAGCACACGAACGTTAGAGGCCAGAAATCAAGGAAAAAGTCCCCGGAGTACTGGAGTAGGTCCTCCGACGTTCAAGTCAGGTACTTTTTCCCCAGAATAACAATGTACGAAGGAGAAAGAAAGTAGAAGACAAGTGCGAATGTGCGAGAGAGTGTACCTGCGTAAGGAAAAGAATCTCACAGTGTGTACCTTCCGGAGCATAACTAATGTTAGAGAATATAATGTCGGGTGTTAGGACTTGTCGGGTGATGGAGGACACGTGACATCCTCCTCCTATAGATTGAAGGAAGGTTCCATTCGCAGGTGGCTGCAGACCGTTGGAATATTCCCTGACATACAACAGTTATTATCTGACAGGCGACTATGATACCCTGACCTTGTTGTCATGTAGCGCCTTCTATCACGATCGGGTATGAATAGGGCAGCTCAAGATGACCAGTCGGGTATAATGCCTGGCCTAAACCTTGAGGGACCGGGAGTCGTGGAGAGATCGCCCAAGAGCTAATCACGAGTTTAGCTTACTAAGAGCACTAGGCTTAAGTACAATTACTAAGCCGTGGAAGCCCAACCTGTCAAATTCAGGTCAGGTATTCATCCCGATTGTCTACCCAGGTGTCTCAAGTCTGAAGTTCCGGTCTGTGAGTACCTGATCGGGAATCAGGTTGCTGACGCCATCACCCGGTCTTACTTCCTCTTTCCATACCTGTTGACTGTCCTGTCACCTTAACTTCTGACTGTCACATCCTTTTGACTTTTAATTGCCCAACTTTATCAGATCCCACCGTTATACACCGTATCATATATCTAAGCCTTACTAATTTTAGGAATGACCGATTTAACTTCATAAAAAATTTTCATTAGTTCGGGGTAAATCGAAAAAGCATATGTGGAGACTTAAACAACCAACATTCTTAGACTCACTATCTATGGAAAAGAAAATCCCCCATAATACACTGCAACTGAGTTTAACTTGAACTCTATATGTCTGATCTATCATTGGAAGGCCTAACCACAATACTTCTCCCCAGAGTTTCATTAGGAGTAAGTAAAAATTTAATTAAACTGAACAAACTAAACGAATTTTAAAATTCAGTTCGGTTTATTTAAAGATTTAATTTTTTTCTAAAAAATTAATTAATTTGGTTCAGTTTCCGTTTTAAAAATTTTTTATTCAGTTAAACTGAATAGATCGAATTAAACGTTTTTTTTTACTAAATTGAATTTTTAACATTTTTTTATATCGAAATTGAATTTTATTTAAAACAATTTATTTTTTTATAAAAAATTGATTAATTTGATTTTTATCGATTAATTGATATTTTATAGGTTTAATTAATTATTTTTTTAAATTTGATCCGTTTAATTTATTAAAAAAAATTAATTCAATTAGGCTAGATGATTTTAATTGAATAACTAGATAATTTTAACTAAATACTCATCTAGGCTTCATTGCTCTTATTAAATATAGGAGTGTAACATCACATTACAACCTTTTAATTTTATATACAATCGATTTATTATTATTATTATTATTATTATTATTTTTAATAATCATCTCGAATGTAATGTCAGATAAAATCATTAGTAAACTAATTATTTTATTGATAAGTTTTTTTAATGAATAGCGGATCTGAAAATATTATTTACCAAGATTGATGTCCTTCCCTAATTTATTCAGTGATGAAAAATTTCGGTACAATAGAATTAATCATCCTGATTTAATATATTAATTATCCTGATTTAATATCATCGGGAGTGAACTAATGTTTAATTCAAAAGATTTACTTGTTTATAAATTTCTTAACACAAAATTAATTTTATCCCTCCAGTAATTTTTTTAAGTCTATAATAAATTACGAATATAATGTTTTCTATTTATGTTGGTTAATTCAATAAAAAAAAATCAAAACTAATATTGCATTAGCATTTTTATCATTTCTTTTTTTGAAAGTTTTTATTTAAGATATGAAGCTCATTAAAAATTAAAAATCGATTAAAAATATTTTTTGTTGAAAGTTAGAGTTTAAATCTAATTAATATTAGTTTTGTGTAGCTTGCACCAAATAATTAAAGTGACTAGTTAATTATTTGTGATTAGGGTGATCAAAAGTTTAGTTAATTTAAATTAATCAATGGAATTGATTGAATTTAAAAAATTGATTATTGCAAAATTTTATTTTAAAAATTGGGTTAGGGAGTCTGATGTTCAATAGATAGGCCGGGGAGGTATAGTGCTTGAAGAGAATCCTTGTTCAATAGGCTAGCATATGTGTCATTTACAAAAATGATTTTGAAACATCTCATGTGCCTGCTTGATGTCATGTGATCATAAATTACATTATCTGTCTAGAAGACAAGTTATCACTTCTTAATTTAATAAATTTAGTTGAGATATCTTATTCATTTTCATTGCTCTTATTTTTTGAATAAATTGATGACTTATATCTAAGTCTTATTAATCTTATGAATAACTGATTCAACTCCATAAAATTTTTTTATTAGTTCAGAGTAATTAAAAAAACACATATGAATACTTAAACCATCAATATTCTTATATTTGTTATTTATTGAGAAGAAAATTATTTATAATATCTTGTAGCTAAGTCTAACTTGAACTGTATATATCTGATTTGTCATTGAAAAGACATAATCATAATACTTCTCCTTGGAGATTCATTAAGGGTAAGTAAAAATTTAATTAAATCGAGAATTTTAATTCGGTACATATGAATACTTAAACCATCAATATTCTTATATTTGTTATTTATTGAGAAGAAAATCCCTTAAAATATCTTGTAGCTAAGTCTAACTTGGACTTTATTTATCTGATTTGTCATTGAAAGGCCTAATCATATTACTTTTCCTAGGAGATTCATTAGGGGTAAGTAAAAATCTAATTAAATCAAACATACTGACTGAATTTTAAAATTGAGTTTGATTTATTTAAAAATATGATTTTATCCTAAAAAATCAGTTAATTGGATTCGATTTCAGTTTTAAATTTTTTTATTTAGTGAAATCTAATAGACCGAATTAACCGATTTTTTTAACTAAGTTTAATTTTTAACATTATTTTTTATGATTGAAATTGAATTTTATTTAAAACAATTGTTTTTTTAAATAGTTAATTTGATTTTTAACCAATTAATTGCTATTATATAGATCCATTTTTTTAAAAAATTTGATCGGTTTAATTTATTCGGAAAAAACCAATTTGATTAGGCTAGATGATTTTAACTGAATACTCATCTAGGCTTCATTGCTCTTATTAAATGTGTGAGTGACAACTAGACATCTTATTAGAACCCTGTAATTTTGTTTACATTATTTATTATTTATTATTATTATTAATCATATTAAACTTAATGCCGGCTAAAATCATTAGTCAACTAATTATTTTATTAATTTTTTTTTTAACGAGGAGCGGATCTGAAAATATTATCTATCAAAAAATATGGAATCTCACACGTATAGTCAGAATGCTAACCTCGGATAATGACATCTCGATGATTGAACCCTGGAACTCTCGATCATAAAATCATGCATCCCAGCTGTGCTACGTCCTGAGGACTAAAAATATTGTCTATCAAGATTGATCTATATGTGTACTTCTCCAATTTATTTTAATAGTGGATGAAAAATTTTCTTACGATCAAATAATCATCCCATATTTAATATTACCGAGTTAATTATTAGTAAATTAATGCGTAATTCAAAGGATTTACTTGTTTATAAATTTGAGAACACAAAATTAATTTTATTCCTCTATTAATTTTTTAAGTATGTAATAAATTACAAATACAATGTTTTCTATTTATGTTGATTACTTCGATAAAAGAAAATCAAAACTAATATTGCATTAACATTTTTATCATTTATTTTTTTGAAAGTTTTTATTTAAGATATGAAGATCATTAAAAATTAGAAATCGAGTAAAAATATTTTTAGTTGAAAGTTGAGAGTTTAAATCTAATTAATATTGTTTTAAAAAATAGTTTAATTATATCATGTCCTTGGTTTAATTAATTTCAAGCCATTATACTATATTATATAAGGCAAAAAGTAAAAAAGTGTAGAAAGTAATGTGAAAGAAACGTAATCGTCTTTATTGATGAATAAAAGAAAAATTTAAGAAATAAAGAGTACAAAGTCTTATATAATGAATTATCAAAAAAACTTAAACGTTAAATTAAAAAGGTAAAAGACTAAATTACTCTCAAGGTTATAAATAAATAATTCTAATTATATAATCTAATATCCCCTCAAACTCATGATGCTACAGCCAGAAGCATTGAGAATTTGTCAGATAAAAATTAGAAGCGTGAAGTGGAATGAGCCTTGGTAAATATATCAGCTATCTGCAGTGAGGAAAGAACAAAAGGCAATGCGATAGTGCCAATCTAAAGATGATGATGAGTGAAATGACAATCTATCTCAATATGCTTCGTTCTCTCATGAAAAACTGTATTGTGCGTAATTTGAATGATACTCTGATTATCACAATAAAGAGCAATAGGTTTCTGAAGAAAAATTCTCATATCTGCAAGCAACCAATGTAGCTAAATAATCTCATAAGTAGTGGTAGCTATGACACAATACTCAGCTTATGTGGAGGATCTCGAAATAACTTCTTGCTTCTTACTTTTCCAAGAGATAAGGGAATCTCCAAGAAAAATACAGAAACTAGTGGTCGACTTACGATTCGTAAGATCACCCGCTCAATCAGCATTAGAGTATGCACAGAGCTCTAATGAGGAAATAGAAGGGAATAAGAGACTCTAAAACTGAGTTTCCCGAAGTTACCGAAGAATGCGAAGAACAACAACCAATTGAACTGTGGTGGGTGCAGTGACAAACTGACTAACCACATGTACAACATACGCAAATATCAGGACGAGTCACAGTGAGATAAGCAAAGCTTCCCACAACTATACAGTATAGGTTAGGATCTGGCAAAGGAAAACTATCTGATCGAGAGTACCTAGCATTAGTCTCAAGGAGAGTATCAACTATCTTGTTGTCAATGAGATGTGCATGCTCAAATAGATCATCTATGTACTTTGACTGAGACAAGAGATAACCTTTAGGTGAAGAAGTGATCTTAATCCCTAGAAAATAGCACAATAAATCCAAGTCATTCATAACGAAACAACAAGCTAATTCAAACTTCAAAGACTCAATTCCATCAAAATCATCACCAGTAATTATCATATCATCCACATATAAAGATAAAAATATACGACATGCATATGTGAACTTGATAAATAAAGCTGAATCATGATTACTGGGATGAAAACCAAGCGAGGTAACTATCGTGGATAACTTGGCAAACCAAGCACGTGGTGCTTGTTTGAGTCCATAGAGAGCTTTGCGAAGCCTGCAAACTTCACCAGATCGGTGAGCAACTCCAGGAGGAGGCACCATATACACTTATTCTTGAAGATCACCATTCAAGAAAACATTTTTGACATCCATATGAGATATCTTCCATTGACAAACAGAGGCAACAACAATTAACATATGAACTGTGGTCATTTTAGCAACAAGGGCAAAAGTTTCCTCATAATTCATGTCATACTCCTGAGAGTAACCTTTAGCAACAAGACGAGCTTTGTACCGTTCGATAGAACCATCAAATTTAGTTTTGATCTTACCCAACGAGAACCAATGACAAGTTTCCCTGGTGGTAGAGGTATCAAATTCCAAGTATGAGTATGATGCATAGCAGTTAATTCCTCATCCATAGCAATCTGCCAAAGAGGATTACCAACAACTTCTCTATAGGATAAAAACTCAGAAAGATGATGAATAGAGACAACAAAAGAGATAAAGGAAGTAGAATAACAAGAATAAGCAAAATTAGGTAGTTTAGTAGACTTACGAGGATGTGTAGACCGACGAATAGGATTTTCCACAATCTCTAGAGGTGAAGGAACAGTCGTAGGAGGGGGAGGTGGAGGTGGAGGTGGAGGAGAGAGAATATCAGATTCAGTGAAGCCATCATGTGGAAGGGTAGTCGTGGGGGAGGCTTCGTCGGTGTCGGTACTGAAGGGATTAATGCGAATAAGATCTGCATGAGTCATGTTATGTGATAGAAGAGGTATGGAGAAGAAAAGAATATGCTCAAGAAACACAATATGATGAGAGACATATAATTTTTTACTAACTGTATCAAAACAACGATATACTTTTTGACTAACGTCATAACCAAGGAAGACATACAAAACAAACTTGGAGGACAACTTATCACGCTCAACATGTGGTCAGAGAACAAAACAGGTACAACCAAAAACATGTAAAGAGGAATAATCAGGAGTATGACCATATAGTTTTTGAAAAGGAGACAAACCTGAATTGTGAGAAGTTGGAATCCTATTAATTACATGAGTAGCAGTAAGAACTGCTTCTCCCCAAAAAATACTAGGAACATCTGCAGATAATAAGAATGAACAGACTGTCTCAACAAGATATCTATGTTTTCTCTCTGCAATCCCATTCTGATCAGGTGTTTCTCGACACAAGGTTTGATGTATAGTACCTTCTGATGTAAATAAAATGATAAGAATTATATTAAAAAGCACTTGATAACCGCTGAATGATGAGTTTTGACAAGAGTTTTAAAGTTATTGACAATGGTAAGATAATCAGATCTATATTTCATAAGATAAACCCAAATATAGTGAGTGCAATCATCAATAAAAGAAACACAATATTTTGATCCATCTTTTGTAGTAACAGGAGAAGATCCCCATACATCAGAATGAACAAGATCAAAAGGATTAGAAGAAAAACATAGACTTTTATTAAAATGTAATGTAGAAAAATTTGTCATTTTACAACCACTACAATATGAAATATTGACTTTTTAAAGTTCTTAATACTCTAGACAAAGCTAAAAATTATAAATGAGAGACTGAAACATGACCTAGACGAGTATGCCACAAGTAAAAATCAGATGAAGAACGACTCAATCGGAAAGATGGCAAATCGACATTAGAAGTTGCAACATATGGTACTTGAAGCTTATCCAAGACATACAGTCCCCCTTGCCTACGGCCTATCCCAATCACTTTCTGAGATCGCGGGTCCTGCACATAACAATTGGAGGAAGAAAAAGATATTAAATATCCAGACTTAGACAATTGACTAACAGAAACAAGATTAAGTATAAGACTAGGAATATAATAGACATCAAGAAGAGACAAGCAAGTTGTAACAACAGAACCAATACCTAATAATGATATTGGAGTATCGTCAGCCGTCATAACTGATAAAAATGAATTAGAAGATAAGGAGATAAAAGATGATAAGTTAGGTGACATATGATGAGAGACTCTAGAATCTAAGATACATAACGAGGAAAATATAGCTGAAGTACCGGAGGATGACAAACCTATATGAGAAAAAGCAGACATGGCAGAGGGTTGTGAAGCAAGGAATTATTGAAACTACTAAAGCATATAAGAATCTAAAGAGGGGGAAACCACTGCATTACTAGACTGAGATAGTCCATTTGGTGACTGATCCTGTCCAGAATCTGAGTTAGACGGACCGCCAGGCGAGGTGGATGGAATGTTGACCGAATCGTGACGTCCCGGAGGGGGGGGGTGTGCTGAGATGGCTTCTGTGTTGACCAAGTCTTCAAAAGTCTCTGATCAACGCTACCTGCAGCCAGCGACCTGGTTGATCCGGCCCCCGGTACCCCTATACTCGAGGCAGATCCAACGAATATATGAGTACAAGACTAAGCCATAAAATAATGAAATATGCATAGAATATGAACGGAGAACGTACCCTGGCCCAGGGGGCGCCCTCGGATGGGACGCGACTCGAGTTGTCACGACCTGGAAGAGTAGATGACTCTGATCAGGCTAGATCTGACGACACGGAGCCGGAAGACGAGCTGGAGGTCGGGAGATAATAGTGGCACGCAGGTCGGGCACTAATATCGACACGCAGACCGAGCACTAATATTGGCACTCAGGTTGGAACACAATATCGACAGGCAGACCGAGAGGTACTAACGGCACGCAGGCTAGAAGGTACTAGCAACACACATGCCAGAAGGTACTAGCGGCACGCAGGCCGGGACACAAAATCAGCACACAAATCGGGAAACGAGATCGGCACGTAGGCTGGGAAACGAGATCGGCACGCAGGCCGAGATATGACATACAAACTAGAATCTAACACACAGGTCAGAAGACGCAGAGACTGCAACATAGCCACGGCTCGAAGGCCGGAACACAATCATACAGATCAGATACCAAATCAGTGTAGGAAATGTATGACGACACGGATCGAAGGCCGTCTACGATGATGGGGGGCGGCTGCGGCTGCGGCTCGGAGGTCGTTTGAGGCGATCGAAATTGGCTGTGGTTCAGGGCAGATGTTGCATGAGCACGGTCAGCCGACGATCTCAAAGTGACAATAAGATGGGCGACGACCCTGGAGGGCAGTATCGGATGGTGGTGAATAGTGAATAGCGGAGAGAAAGACGTCGATAGGAGAGCAGGACGCTAGTAAGGGGGGAGAGGGAGGCGAAGCTGGAATGCCGGCGGCCACTGGACGCGGCTGTGAACGCCGACAGCTAATCCAATGGCTGGGCGGCGAAGGAGAAAAAGGTGCGGCGTTGAGCTATAGCGCTGATGGCGGCTAGGACAATTAGAGTTCCTGGACGGTCGGCGGAACGATGACGAGGGCAGTGGATGGTCGGCGCGCCGGCGAACTCAGGAAGAGGCTGCTGCAAGTAACGCTGAAGGCCTACCAGGGCGGCAGCAGTGCTCTCCGACTACGTTGGCCCGTGGGTTTGCCGACCAGGAGGCACCGGACGGAAAGGTGGCATGAAGAGGGCGGTGCTGGGTACCTCCGGTGGCGGCGTCGTGAGTGAGGAGAAGCAGAAGAGCAGCAGCGTAGAATCTCCCGCAGCAGCAGCCTAGCCCCCTCATGGTGGCACCTGATACGCAAGAAAAGGGCCGACATGCAAGGGAGCAGTGGTGGCCGGAGACATCTCCCAGCGAGCAGAGAGGGAGAGAGGGGCCACTGGCGTCAGGAGATGAAGAAGTCGTCGTCGTTCGATGGCAACCGGAAAATCTAGAAGGAGGAGGAGGAAGTGACATTGCTGAGAGGGAAAGGAGGTGAACAGGAGGGAGGAAAGAGAGCTCCTCTTCCCTGGCGGCGGAACCAACCCAACACGAAGCCTCTCTTTGCACAGTGCTTTCTTCCCCTAATAAATCCCTAAATAGCGCGATGACAAAATTGCCTCTCCTCCCCCTCATAATTTCCTTTCCTGCCATTACGTCATCTCCGTATCACAAGCCTCCCCCTCAAGTCTAGTCGAAGGAGGCGCAAGTCCGACTGACTAGACCAAGCCCTACACAGAATCGCTACCGAACGCGGAATCAAATCACTGAGCTCTTCTTGTTACGTTGAATGAGCAGTTGAGGCAATGTCGAGCAAGTGACTCAAATAAAATTGAGCGAGCGACGAGAAATTACGACCGGGCAGGTCTAGCAAGTGACTTGAATAAAATCGAGCGAGCGACGAGAAATTGCGACCGGGCAGATAAAGAGAGTGATAGACGAGCCATGTCGTGAGCGCGGCAGAAAAAATACCGACTACGCGATGATAAATTACGACCGGGCAATAGAGAGATGGATCTACGAGCAAAGCCATGAGCGCGACTGGGAAAGTATCGACCGAGCGATAGTAAACCGTGACCGGGCAATAGAGAGACTGATCGACGAGCGAAGTCGTAAGCGCGACCGAGCGAGTGTCGACTGAGTGACGATAAATCGCAACCGGGAAAATATAGAGAATGATGGGCGCGCCAAGGCGTGAGCGCGACCAAGAAAACCCTTAAGCGATAGGCCGATCAGCATAAAGCGAGTCGCCGAGTGGTACCAGCGAGTGATCGAGCAAACGAACAAGCAACAACGATGAGCGAAACGTGAATGGCGAGGATCGGGCAACAGCGATGAGCGAAACATGAATGGCGAGGATCGGGCAACAGCGATGAGCGAAATGCGGATAATAAGTGCTGAGCATAGCGGTGAATATGATGAGTGCCGAGCAGAGCAACGAGCGGGGCAAGTAGGATGAGTGCCGGGCAGAACGACAAGTGAGCGGTGAGTATGATGAATGTCGGGCAGAGCGGCAAGTGAGCGGTGAGTGCCGACCGAGCAACAGCGGTGAGCGAAACGCAAATGCTGAGTTCCGAGCATAGCGACGAGTGAAGCGATGAATGCCGACCGAGCGACAGCGGTGAGCGAAAACGCGAATGCTGAGTGCCAGGCAGAGCAGCGAGTGAAGCGATGAATGCCGACCGAGCGACAACGGTGAGCAAAATGCGAATGCTGAGTGCCAGGCTGAGTGGCGAGTGAAGCGATGAATGTCGACCGAGCGAAGCGACAACGGTGAGCGAAACGCGAATGTTGAGTGCCGGGCATAGCGGCGAGTGAAGCGATGAATGCCGACCAAGCGACAGGGGTGAGCGAAACGTGAATGCTGAGTGTCGGGCCTAGCGGCGAGTGAAGCGAATATGATGGGTGTCGAGCAGAGCGGCGAGTAAAGCAAATATGATGGGTGTCGGGCAGAGCGGCGAGTAAAGCGAATATGATGGGTGCCGGGCAGATCGACGAACGGAGTGGTGAGCGCCGACCGAGAAGTCGTTGGGCATGAGAGCATGGTCAGTTATAACTCGCACTGAGGCGAGAGTCTGAGACAACCGATCGGGAAGGTCGTTGGGTGCGAGAGCATGCTCACTTATAACTCACACTGAGGCGAGAGTCTGGGACAACCGACCGGGAAGGTCGTTGGGCGTGAGAGCTTTGCTCACTTATAACTCGCACTGAGGCGAGAGTCTGGGACAACTGACCGGGAAGGTTGTTGGGCGTGAGAGCCATGCTCACTTATAACTCGCACTGGGACGAGAGTCTGGTTTAGCCGACCGGGAAGGTCGTTGGGCGTGAAAGCCTTGCTCACTTATAACTCGCATTGGGGCGAGAGTCTGGATGCGTGAGAGAAGAGCTTACTTATAACTCGCACTGAGGCCAGAGTCTGGGACAGCCGACCAGGAAGGTCGTTGGACGTGAGAGCCTTGCTCACTTATAACTCGCACTGGGGTGAGAGTTTGGAACAACCGACCGGGAAGGTCGTTAGGCGTGAGAGTCATGCTCACTTATAACTCGCACTGGGGCGAGAGTTTGAGACCCGACCTGGAAGGTCGTTGGGCGTGAGAGTCATGCTCACTTATAACTCGCACTGGGGCGAGAGTCTGGAGACGTGAGAGCAGAGCTCACTTATAACTCGCACTGAGGCGAGAGTCTGGGACATCCGACCGGGAATGTCGTTGAGGGGTTGAGCGTGAGAGCAGTGCTCACTTATAACTCGCACTGGGGCGAGAGTCTGGGACAACCGAACTGGAAGGTCGTTGGGCATGAGAGTCATGCTCACTTATAACTCGCACTGAGACGAGAGTCTGGAATCCCGACCGGGAGGTGATCTGGAGGCCTGATCAGTACTTGATCTGGAGACCTGGCCAAGAATTGATCTGAAGGTCTGACCAGGACCTGATCTGGAGACCTGACCGGGAAACATTCTGAATGTATGACAAAGAAGCAATCTGGAGGCCTGACCCGGAATTGATCTGGAGATCCGACCAGGACTTGATCTGGAGACCTGATCGGGAAACAATCTTAAGGCCTGACAAAAAAGCAATCTGAAGGCTTGACCCGGAATTGATCTGGAGATCTGACCAGGACTCGATCTGGAGACTTGATCGGGAAACAATCTTAAGGCTTGGCAAAAGAGCAATCTGGAAGTCTGACCAGGTATTGAGCTAGAGGTCTGACCAGAAATAATCTAAAGGCCTGACAAGGAAGCAATTTGAAGGCCTGACCCGGAATTGATCTGGAGGCCCGATCGAGAATTGGTCTGAAAGCCCGATCGGGAATTGGTTTGGAAGACCGATCGGGAATTGGTCTGAAAGACTGACCAGGAATTTGTCTGGAAGACCGATCGGGAATTGGTCTGATCGCCCGACCGAGAATTGGTCTGGAAGACCGACCGGGAATTGGTTTGAAAGACCGACCAAGAATTGGTCTGGAAGACCGACCGGGAATTGGTCTAATCGCCCGACCGAGAATTGGTCTGGAGGCCCGACCGAGAGATCGTTAGCGATACTCCGATCCGAGACCAGTGGTGATACTCTGGTCCGAGACCAGTGGTGATATCTCGACCCCGAACGGGGGAGGATAAGTCTTGAAGCCCCTAGAAGCGAAACCTGTAGCAACATGAGGGAATAAAGCCTTTGTCATACCTGATCGCGGAGTGGTGTCAGCCGACTGAGGATCTATCTTGGTCCCTCAACTCTCGAATACCCGTGGAGCGAGGGGGGAGGATAAAAAGCGTGAAGCCGATATAATGGAGCAAAGTCCATAACCATAGAAGGAAGCAGAGCACTGTGGATGCAGGTAGCAGCACCTGTAGATGTAAGAGACTGCAAAACAGGTGAAGGATGCAGAGCATATAATAATAATAGAGTGAAGCGCCTATAGTAGTAAGAGGATGCAGAGCCTCCTGGCGAAGGGTGCAGAGCCTGTAGCAATAACAGGATGCAGAGTCTCATGGTAAAGGGTGCAGAGTCTGTAGCAGTAAGAGGATGCAGAGCCTCATGGCGTAGAGTGCAGAGCCTATAGTGTAGAGCCGGTAGTAGTAAGAGGATGCAGAGCCTTATAGCGAAGGGTGCAGAGCCTATAATACACCTGATCGGGGAGTTGAGCCCCTGGTCCCTGATTAGAGAGTAAGGCCCCTAGCCTGTAATCAAAGAGCGAGACCCTTAGATCCTGATCGGGAAGTTGTACTGCGAGTCAATGATCGGGGAGCTATGTCCCTAGTGCATGAGCGGGGAGCTGTGTCCCAAGTGTATGAGTGGGGAGCTGTGTCCCAAGTGTATGTGCGGGGAGCTGGGCCCCTAGTGTCCGATCAAACATCGAAGGCTTTAATCTTTGACCAAGGAACTAGGATTTTACTCTCTTATCAGAGAGCTATATCAGTTCCTATAATCGTAAAAAGAGAGCAAAGCTTGTAGCGTACTGATCGGGATGCCATGCCAACCGGCTTAGAGTTTGTCTCGGTCCCTTAACTCCCGAATACTCGTGGAGTCAGGGAAAAAATATAACGGAAAAACTAACCTGTCAGCCAGCTGAAACTCTACTCGATCCCTCGACTCCCGAATACCAATGGAGTGAGGATAGAATATAATATATGCGTCGAGATCCTCCGGAATTGTGATAATAGCAGAGAACCTCCCGACGTCGTCCATCTTCACGTTCCAGGACAGGTGAAGGATGTTCCCACAGACGGCGCCAAATTGATCTTGTCCGGAATCTGAGTCAGACGGACCGCCGGGCGAGGTGGATGGAATGTTGACCGAATCGTGACGTCCTAGAGGGGAGGGTGCTGAGATAGCTTCTGTGTTGATCAAGTCTTCAAAAGTCTCTGGTCAACGCTACTTGCAGCCAGCGACCGGGTTGACCCGGGCCCCAGTACCCCGATGCTCGAGGCAGATCCAACGAATATATGAGTACAAGACTAAACCATAAAATAATGAAATATGCATAGAATATGAACAGAGAACGTACCCTGACCCAGGGGGCGCCCTCGGATGGGATGCGGCTCGAGTTGTCGCGACCCGGAAGAGTAGATGACTCTGATCAGGCTGGATTTGACGACGCGGAGCCGGAAGACGAGCTGGAGGTCGGGAGATAATAGTGGCACGCAGGCCGGGCACTAATATCGACACGCAGACCGGACACTAATATCGACACTCAAGCCGGAACATGATATCGACATGCAGACCGAGAGATACTAACGGCACGCAGGCCAGAAGGTACTAGCGGTACGCAGGCCAGAAGGTACTAGCGGCACACAGGCCGGGACTCAAAATTAGCACACAACCCGAGAAACGAGATTGGTACGTAGGCCGGGAAACGAGATCGGCACGCAGGCCGGGATATGATATACAAACTAGAATCTAACACACAGGTCAGAAGACGCAGAGACTGCAACATAGCCATGGCTCGAAGGCCGGAACACAACCATACAGATCAGATACCAAATCAGCGTAGGAAATGTATGACGGCTCGGATCGGAGGTCATCTACGATGATGGGGGGCGGCTGCGGCTCGGAGGTCGTCTGAGGCGATGGAAACCGACTGTGGTTCAGGGCAGATGTTGCATGAGTGTGGTCAGCTGACGATCTCAAAGCGATAATAAGATGGGCGATGACCCCGGAGGGTAGTATCGTATTGCGGTGAACAGTGAACAACGGAGAGAAAGACGTCGGTAGGGGAGCAGGACTCTAGTAAGGGGGGAGAGGGAGGCGAAGTTGGAATGCCGGCAGCCACTGGACGCGGCTGTGAACGCCGACAGCTAATCCAGTGGCTGGGCGGCGAAGGAGAAAAAGGCGCGGCGCTGAGCTATAGCGCTGATGACGGCTAGGACAATTAGAGTTCTTGGATGGTCGGCGGAACGATGACGAGGGCAGTGGACGGTCGGCATGCCAGCGAACTCAGGAAGAGGCTGCTGCAAGTAACGCTGAAGGCCTACCAGGGCGGCAGCAGTGCTCTCCGACTACGTTGGCCCATGGGTTTGCCGGCCAGGAGGCACCGGACAGAAAGGCGGCATGAAGAGGGCGGTGTTGGGTACCTCCAGTGGCGGCGTCGTGAGTGAGGAGAAGAAGCAGAAGAGTGACAGCGTAGAATCTCCCGCAGCAGCAGCCTAGCCCCCTCATGGCGGCACCCGATACGCAAGAAAAGAGTCGGCACGCAAGGGAGCAGTGGTGGCCGGAGACATCTCCCAATGAGCAGAGAGGGAGAGAGGGGCCACCGACGTCAGGAGATGAAGAAGTCGTCGTCGTTCGATGGCAACCGAAAAATCCAGAAGGAGGAGGAGGAAGTGACGTTTAGGGATGGCAATGGGGCGGGGCGGGGGCGGGTTTGCCATTCCCATCCCCGCCCCGTTCTTATTTTTTCGGGTTCGGGGAATCCCCGAACCCGAACCCACGGGTTCGGGGATTCCCCATCCCCGCCCCATGTCATTAGTCGAAACTTGTGTGTTAGAGGTCCAAAGTAATTTTGTCCTAGTTAACAATATATACTCCATCTGATCTTCACTGTGGCCTCCTTCAAGAGGGATATTGTATAACTATAGTTCTTTTTCATGAACACACAAGTTTGAAGAAAGTATGTTGACAAGAATTGACAAAATTACATCATTGTATCTCCCATCATCACAAGTATTCGGGGCGGGTTCGGGGATGGGGATAGTATTCCCATACCCGCCCCAAACCCGCCCCATCCCCGAAAAATCGGGGATCCCCATCCCCATTTCGGGTTTTCCCCGCGGGGCCCCAAACCCGTGGGGAAAATTGCCATCCCTAGTGACGTTGCTGAGAGGGAAAGGAGGTGAACAGGAGGGAGGAAAGAGAGCTCATCTTCCCTGGCGGTGGAACCAGCCCAACACGAAGCCCTTCTTTGCACAATGCTTTCTTCCCCTAATAAATCCCTAAATAGTGCGATGACAAAATTGCCCCTCCTCCCCCTCATAATTTCCTTTCCTGCCATTAAGCCATCTCCGGATCAAGTCTTGTTTAGTCGATGGAAGCATTCTGATGTATAAATGGTAGTTGTTGAGGTCATTGCTGCTGATATTGTTGTGGTGGTGGTTATTTTTGCTGCTGCGGTAGTTTACCTTTGTTCAACAATAATAGACATTGAGACTTCCAATGTCCTTTTTCTTTGCAATAAGCACACTCATCACTAGAAACCTTTGAAGTCGACCTATTTTGATTATGCGGCATAGCTTGTTGTGGTGCTGCAAAAACAGATGGCGTAGATGGTGCAACAGTCCTCTTATCAACCTGAGACTTAAGACGAATCTCCTCAGCTAGCAATTCATGTACTATTGAATCAACGGAAGGGAGATGACTACGATGCAAATTTGTTCCACGTAATCCTTCAAAGTCATTATGAAGAGTCATCATGAAGACCAGGCGTTGCTCTTCTCTACGAGTGACATAAGCTAGGAATGCTCCCAATTCTGAGGATTCTGTGAGTGCTAACTAGTCCCATTGTTCCGACATAGAAGAATAAAAATCTTGGATCCCTATATCTTGTTGCTGAAGTGCACGTATCTGCTTCTAATTGATATTTTTTGACAAAGTTAGAATGCGCGTATAATCTTGCCAGATGATCCCAAACCTCTTTGACCGTCTCGTACTCGGCCAACTGAGCGCCAATGGAGTGTGAAACATAATTATTGATCCATGTAATAATATTCATAGTATCGGTCTCCCAAACATCTAACGACTTGTATAATCATCGACGTTAATGTCTATAGGTTGAATTTGCACACCTGAAATATATTCCCACATAAGATTTCCTCGCAAAAATTTTTTCATAACATATCCCCAATACGAATAATTTTTTCCATCCAATCAGACAATGATCCATTAAAGCGAATCTTCTGTGCAGCCACTCATGATAATAGAACAAATTGTGTTCACGAATAACCGAATACCAAAGCAAACTAAGTATTGCAAAAATAAAAGAAACTCAATCAAAATTGTACTTACGCTAAACCCTAAATTAAAAAAGTAAAAAACTAAATTACCCTAAGAGTATAATCAAATAATTATAATTATATAATCTAACAAAAAGGTGCTAATACATTTACGTAATAGTCAAATGAACATTAAAAAAAATCACCCCAAAATATTATTTCAAAATTAATTATTTTATTTTAATCCAAATTATTGTAAATAAAATATTATTACATTAATATATTATTTATTAACTTTAGTTAAAATTGATTAAATTTCATCTAACATTATTTTAAATTGGTCGAATTCATTTTAAAAAATTATAACAACTATTAAGGGTAATTTTGCATGCAGTCCCTATTGACAAACAAATCTTTGCATGCAGTCCCCACCCATTAAAATCTTTGTTTTTACTCCCCAGTTATGCATCTTTACCAAATTGCCCATGATATTTTTAGGTACAAAAAGTCTAAAAATCAGTATAAATCCTCTTAAATTGAGTATATTAACTTAGAATCTAGTATATTTTCTATCAAATTGAGTACGATTCTAAACCCTAAACCCTAAACCCTAAACCCTAAACTCTAAACCAAACCAAACCAAACCACCGCTCCTCTCTCTCCAGGCGATTCCTGGGCGATTCCTGGGCGATAAGGCTCCTCGGCCGAGCGGCAATGGCTGCCGGCGCTTCCAAAGCGCCGGCGCCGGCCCTCCTGCCGCCTGTGCGCGCCTCCGGTCCTTCCTCGGGGGTCCTCCACCAAAGCCCGCTGTTCCACAGTGGTGCATCGGGCGGGGAGGCGATGGCTCAAGGTGGCGACGTCCCAGCGGTGGCGGCGGTGCAAGGCGGTGGTGGCGAGGCAGCGGCAGCGCAAGGTGTTGGCGGGGAAGACGACGGAAGGGTGGTGGTGCTTGGAGTGGGTGGGGGAGAAGGTCGGGCGGCGGCGGCGCATTGCTATCGTGGCGGGGGTGGTTCTCCGGTCGTGACGCAGGTGAATACGGGCGTCACCCTTCCTGCTGGCGCAACCGAGACGAAGGAAGAGATCATGCAGGCGTCGGAGGCGATCATGGCGTTGGTTCAGCTATTGTTGGCGGTTTGCGGCGGCTGTGGAGACACGAAGAACTCGGGGATGACGGAGGCGACGGGGGAGACACCCTCGACGCTGCAGCAGGCAGGTATTCTCCCGGCGCTGTCGGGGAGAGGAGATCGGACGTGCTGCATGGATGATATGCAGGGCAGGGCCGCCGGCACAGCAGGGCACCAGCCCTGCAACCCTAACCCTAACCCTAACCCTAATATGGGGGTGCCGGAGGAAACAAGGATGCAGCAGGAGGCGGCAATTGGGGCGGCGATCCCGTTGACGCGCACGTCCTTGGAGATGCAGCAAAGGTTGCTGCCTGCTATGTCGCCGGCGCCATCGACGGGGCTAGCAGCGGCGATCGCAGAGGCTTTGGCGGTGGTGCTGCGGACGAGGGATGCCTCTCTGGCGCCAGCCGGGGAAGTAGGCGGGGACCCAACATCGAAGATAGGCCATGCAATGGCGGGAGAGGGTGGTGCGCCGGCGGCCTGTGGAGTCGGGGCGGTTTGCGGCGGCTGTGGAGACAAGACCTCGGGGACGATGGGGGCGGCAGCTTCGACGCCGGCGACTGGGGCGGCAATCCCGATTACGCGCACAACCTTGGAGACGCAGAAGAGGGTGCTGTCGGCCCTGCCGCTGGCGCCATCACCGGAGCTAGCAACGGCGATCGCGGAGGCTTTGGCGGCGGTGATGCGGACGAGGGACGCCTCCTTGGCGACGGCCTGGGCAGCTGGCGTGGACCCAACGTCGACGATAGGCCATGCAGTGGCCGGAGAGGGTGCGCCGGCGGCCGGTGGAGTCGGGGCGGGCTGCAGGCTCTCGGATCCAGTGTCGGCGTTTCCTTCTTCGCCGGGGAGACGGTACGTGGAGGCTCTAGCTCCAAGGTCGCCAAGGGCGGCCAAGAAGAGTTTTGAGGAGGTGGGAGCCAACTTCAAGGAGATTTCGATGTGTAACAACGTGCCAGGGGTTTTCTACAACGACGAGGAGGTAAAAGCTTTGTCTGATACATATAAGTTTTCCCTGATAGGCAAGTTCTCTGGCAGGAGACCTCCCCCTCAGATTGTGTACCAAGGTTTCAAGGGGCTAGGATTATCAAGCCCCTACAACATTCGGTTTCTACGTGCTGGGCATATCTTTTTGCACCTTACTTCAAATGAGGACATGGCCAGGATATGGACTAGGGGAGTCTGGCGCATTGGTGGATCAATACTCAGAATCTTCAAGTGGACACCGCACTTTTCCTATGAGGCTGAGTCATCCTTGGTCCCAGTTTGGGTACAGTTTCCTGATCTTCCAGTTCATATGTTCAATAAAAATTGTGTGTTTTCGATGGCTCGGATTGTAGGGTGCCCTATCAAGATAGATGAAGCCACAGCAGATGGCTCTAGACTCTTTATGGCCAAAGCATGTGTGGAGATTGACCTCTTGAAGCCCAGGGTGGAGCAGTTCTTGATCGGAATTGGAGATGAGCACAGGCTGCAGAGAGTTGTGTATGAGAGGACACCAGAGTACTGCCAGTATTGTAGGCACCTTGGACATGCAGAGGCGGATTGCTATGTGGCAGGGAACAAGCCACGGCCTGAGTGGCACAGAGACAGAGTGGATCCGATTCCCCCGGGCGCAGACCTGAGAAAGAGACTTAATCAGAGGGAGCGAGACAGGAAAGGTAAGGCAGTGGTGGTGGAGGACTCAGAGGCACAGGATTTTCAGAGGGTTGGTGGCAGGAGGACTGGACAGACATGGGCCCGTAAGCAGCTACATTTCAGGATGGGCCAGGAAGCTGCACAGGAGTTACATACTCAGGTGAATTCCTTTGAGGTGCTGAAGGATACAGGAGAGGAGGAGGAGGCAGGGGATGACGTGATGGAGGTGACTGGTGGCAGGGAGGCGCTGGGAGACACTCCACATTTGGGAACAGAGACAGATGATGGTGTGGGAGAAGAAGTGGACAGGGTGGCTGAGACACAGCTGGTGGAGGAGGAAGATAGGATGCCAGGGCGGATGGAACAGCACCAGACATTAAGGCAGACACCTCAGGGTTTGGGTCAGCAGGACAGTGTCTCCGTGGAGGGAGGAGAGCAACAGGGGGGGGATCAGACACCCCAGAGTTTCGGCCAGGGGGAGCAGGCTTCTCAGACAGTACAGAGGCCAGGCACAGGGGCACAGCAGAAGAACACAGATGGAGCACAGGGACAGGGGGGAGCCTCCAGGGAGTTGCAGGATGCCAGTTTGATCAGTGGCGAGGAGCCCAGGGTACTGGAGTCATCGGGTGAGCTGCCAGAGGATGATTGTCTAGATAGATATTCCAGCTCCTCAGCAGATCAGGGAGTCTCAGACGATTTGGGTCAGCAGGAGCAGGCTAGGCTCACACAGGCTATCCCAGAGGGCACAGAGGATCCAGACTTTCAGAAGACCTTTGAGGAGTATGAGGAGACAGATACGTTTTCTTCATTATGTGGGGGACACAGCCTAGCATCCGTGGTTAGTCCACCCAGAGGAAGGAAAGCAGGGGTGCCCAAGGGATTCAAGGCGCAGAGGCCGAAGGTGGGATTGGAGCCACGAGTGACTAGGAGCCAGACTTCAAAGCAGTCTCGCACCCCCTTCCATTAGTCATGTCTGGCATCATATGGAACGTGAGGGGGTCTGGGAATTTGGCGACGCAGAGGAGGGCTTTGTTTCTGAGACGACATCATCATCTGAGTTTCTTAGCAGTGTTGGAGCCTATGGTTGATTTGGACTGCAGGTATATGGCTCGGCGCATGGGCTTTGAGGAGGTGGTCTCTAATAAATCAGGGAAGGTTTGGTTTTTCTGGGATTCTACTATTGCTTGTAAAGTTTTGTTTGATCATGACCAGTTTCTACACTTGGAGCTTTCTTCGCAGCTGTTCCCTTCTTCTATGATTGTGACAGTGGTCTATGCCAAGTGTACGATGTTAGAGAGGAGCTTATTATGGGAGAGCTTGGTGGAGCTGAGGCCAGAGGGCGACAGATTGTGGCTAGTGGGAGGAGACTTCAATGTCATATCTAGCATGGAGGAGCACTCAGCAGGAGTTCTAGCTAGGCCAGGGGCCATGGAGGATTTCAATAATTTTATCATGCTTGCTTGACTGGTGGATGCAGGTTTTGTTAGGGGCAGGTACACATGGACGAACAACAGGGTGTGGAAGAGGTTGGATAGGGTTCTCTTGTCCCCCTCCTGGGGCAGTCTGGACTTCACAGTCAGACTGGAGCATTTGAGCAGGGCAGCTTCAGATCACTGTCCCCTACTTGTGGAGTTCCCAGGCTTCCAGAAGCCGAGGGCCTCCTTTAGATTTCAGAGGATGTGGGTGCGGCACAGGGATTTTATGCAGACGGTGAGGCTGAATTGGTGTTTACCTAGTGTGGCACAGGGACTGCAGAGGCTACAGATGAAGCTGAGGAGGCTGAAGGAGCATCTGAAGTGGTGGAACATGGAGGTGTTTGGTAACATACATGACAGGGTTTTGCAGGCTGAGGAGAGTATGGCTGCAGCTGAGCATGCATATGACAGGGACCCCACAGCGCAGAGCAGGACTCACAGGTCAGAGTGTCAGGCTCACCTATTCAGAGTGCTGGACATGGAGGAGGACTTTTGGAAGCAGAGAGCTGCTATCAGGTGGATGGGAGAGGGGGAGAGGAATACTAAGTTCTTTCACTCCACAGTGCAGAAGAAGAGGGCAGTTAGCAGAATTTTCAGAATTTGGGAGGAGGGGCAGTGCCTGGACCAGCCTGAGAGGATCAGAGAGTCAGGAGTCAGATACTTTCAGGAGCTGCTGACAGGGGAGACAGTGGATAGCACGGCTGTGGACACTGATTTGATACCTACTTTGGTCAGTACAGAGGATAATTTGATGCTTGCGGCCCTGCCATCAGCTGAGGAGGTGAAGCAGGTGGTCTGGAGCATGTGTCAGGACAGTGCAGCGGGTCCAGATGGGTTTTCAGTGGCCTTCTATAGAGCTTGCTGGGAGATTGTGGGGGAGGATGTCCTTCAGGCTGTACTGGATTTCTTTCGAGGGGCAGAGCTTCCACGGGGCATGGCGTCTACGACTATAGTGTTGATTCCCAAGGTGGACAGTGCGCAGAGGTGGCGGGATTTCAGACCCATTAGCTTGTGTAATGTGTCCTATAAGATCATCTCTAAGCTGATGGCTTCAGTGTTAGGGAAGGTTATCTCCCCAGCTCAGAGTGGCTTTGTTCCAGGGAGACTGATTTCAGACAATATCTTGATGGCCCAGGAGCTAGATCACAAGCTCAACTACCACATCAGAGGAGGGAACCTTATACTGAAGCTGGACATGGCCAAGGGGTATGACAGAGTGCAGTGGGGCGTCCTTTTCAGAGTCATGGCAGCATTTGGGTTCTCAGAGGCAGTGATTGCATTCATCAGGAGGTGTGTGACTTCTTCTTGGTTTTCGGTCCTGGTGAACGGACAGCTGTCAGGCTTCTTTAGATCACAGCGTGGCTTGAGGCAGGGTGACCCCATCTCCCCTTTCCTCTTTATTTTGGCGGCGGAGCTCCTCTCCAGAGGGATAGAGGCCTTATTTGCAGCGTACCCAGGGATGGCTTATGCGACAGGATGTGATATGAGGGTGTCTCACCTGGCCTATGCGGATGATGTGGTCATTTTCCTGAATGGGTCTCTGGACTGTGTGAGGAGGGGGAAGGAATTCTTGGACAGGTACGAGGCCCAGTCAGGACAGGCGATCAATGCAGAGAAGAGCTCCTTCTTCCCTTCGAGATGTATATCAGATAGGAGGAGGCAGCAGATAGCAGCGGTTACAGGCTTTGGTTTGGGGGAGAGGCCTATGCTTTACTTAGGGGTTCCAATCATCTCAGGGAACAAGAGGACAGTCCACTTTGCGCCATTGCTGGCGAAGATTCAGAGGAAGTTTCAGGGTTGGAACCTCTCACGCCTTTCACATGGGGGTCGCCTGATGCTGATCTAGAGTGTGCTGAGTTCTCTGCCTGTCTACCTCCTCCAGGTGATCCAGCCTCCTTTGGAGGTCCTGAGGAAGCTGGAGGGGGTGGTTGCATCTTTTTTCTGGAGCTCAGTGGGGCATGATAGGAAGGTGCATTGGGTAGCCTGGAGGGACATCTGCAGGCCGAAGCAGGAGGGAGGGCTGGGGATCAGACGGCTGTCAGAGGTGGGGGCGGCCTTATCCATGAAGTTGTGGTTCAGATTCAGAGAGCAGTGCACACAGTGGGCCAGATTCTTGAGGAGATCTTATTGTGGGACGGTGGACCCAGGTGTGGTGACTCTGAGGAGCAATGCTTCCCCCAGTTGGCGCAGGATGATTCAGACCAGAGCTGTGGCAGAGAGACAGATTGGGTGGATTATTGGGCAGGGTCACCTCAGCTTTTGGCATGACAGGTGGATGGAGAGGGGACCGTTGTCGGAGTGGTGTACAGTGCAGGGGCCTCCAGATGTCAGAGTGGACCGGTTTTTAGCAGATGGCAGCTGGAGTCAGGAGATACTTCAGAGGGTGCTGCCCTCATCAGTGGCGGAGGAGGTGACAGAGGTTCAGCTGAGGCCCGAGGAGGAGGATGTTATGCTGTGGCGACCCACCAGAGATGGGAGATTTACTACGAGGTCTGCTTGGGAGGCCTACAGGACTGCGCACCAGAGGGAGGATGTAGCGATAGTGACCTGGAGCAGACTCCTCCTCCCCACCATTTCCGTGTTCATTTGGAGGTTCTTTCGGAGACGACTGCCAGTGGACGTGATTTTACAGCAGCGTGGTGTATGCTTAGCGTCCAGATGCCAGTGCTGTGAGGCAGTGGAGTCATGGGAGCACCTGTTCTATGGGAGCCCGGTGGCAGGAGAGGTCTGGGGGTACTTTGGACATCTATTTGGGGTTGGCAGCTGGAGGGTGATGGAGAGATGGAGGGTAGGCACAGCTTGGAGCAGCACTGGTTCGGTGAGGGAGATCACCCCCATTTTGATTTGTTGGTTCCTGTGGACGGCCAGGAACGACTCCAAGCACAGGGGGCTGAGGCCAGAGGGACAGAAGATTATCAGGCAGATCACACAGTACTTGAGGGTCGGGATGGCATCTGGTATCATCAAGCCCAGGCACTGGAGGGGAGCTATCTCGGCAGCCCAGGCTATGGGGATTCAGGTGAGGATACGAACATTGCACACGGTCTCAGCAGTACACTGGAGGAGGCCTGATGATGGATGGTTCAAGCTCAACACAGATGGTTGTTCTAGAGGGAATCCAAGTGAGTCTTCTTACGGTGCTATTGTTCGAGATCAGAGTGGACAGGTGGTGGTGGCCAGGCAGGGAGTCCTTGGAGAGGGCTCCAATATCAGAGCGGAGCTTATGGCGATCCTGAGAGGCTTGGAGTTGTGTGTGGATAGGCAGCTCTCCCATATTTGGCTGGAGTCTGATTCCCTGGTGGCACTGCATATCATCAGGTCTTCTGGTATTTCCTGGGAGTTTCAGGAGGAGATCTTACGGATCAGAAGGCTTGTACGACAGCATGGGGTTAGATGTACACACATATATAGAGAGGGGAACGCGGCTGCAGACTTCCTCGCCAACCAGGCATATCAGGTGGAGGGGGAGAGGGTGATGGAGGGGCAGGAGATTGTTGGTTTGCTACTTGGTATTTGCAGGATGGACAGATTGGGCTTGCCGTATATCAGGAGCTCTTGCAAGCCAGGATAGCACACTTGATGGAGGGTGAATAGCTCCACCTTAGAGCTATCTAGCCCGCAGCAAACGGCTGCGGTAAAGGCATCCTAAATCCGTTGATAGCTGTGGCTTTGCTAAAAAGCCAAATAGGGTGACTAGATCCACCTATGGTCTAGCTAGCCCGTAGCAAACGGCTGCGGTAAAGGCGTGCCAAATCCGTTGAGGGCTGTGGCTTTGCCAAAAAGCCAAAGAGGGTGAGTAGGGCCACCATGAACCTACCTAGTCCGTAGCAAACGGCTGCGGTAAGGACACATTAAATCCGTTGATAGCTGTGGCTTTGCTAAAAAGCCAAATAGGGTGACTAGATCCACCTATGGTCTAGCTAGCCCGTAGCAAACGGCTGCGGTAAAGGCGTGCCAAATCCGTTGAGGGCTGTGGCTTTGCCAAAAAGCCAAAGAGGGTGAGTAGGGCCACCATTAACCTACCTAGTCCGTAGCAAACGGCTGCGGTAAGGACACACTAAATCCGTTGATAGCTGTGGCTTTGCTAAAAAGCCAAATAGGGTGACTAGATCCACCTATGGTCTAGCTAGCCCGTAGCAAACGGCTGCGGTAAAGGCGTGTCAAATCCGTTGAGGGCTGTGGCTTTGCCTAAAAGCCAAAGAGGGTGAGTAGGCCCACCATTGGCCTGCCTAGTCCGTAGTGAACGGCTGCGGTAAGGACACACTAAATCCGTTGAGGGCTGGTCACTTGCCAAAAGTGAACATCGGGTGTGTTGGAGGTCTGTCTGGGAGCGGAGCAGGAAAGGACTTCGGTCTTACCTCACTGATGTCTTTGATAGCGGGGCAGGAAAGGACATCGGTTTTACCTCACTGATGTCTTTGATGGCGATTCATGGAGCTTGGGCTGGACTTTCTGGGGTGCTGCTCTAGGACTACGTTGGCACTATTATCATGGAGCGCAGAGGACAGCTATGGTGGGCGGCAGATGAGAGACAACGGTTGTTTGTACCTATGTGGATCTGTAGGAGCTTGGAGGTCATTGGATATCACATGTAAAGCTTTACTTTATCTTTTATGTGTTGCAAAATCACATGTACTCTCTTGCAAGAGAGAAACCCCTTGTTCCCCTAGGCTAGCAGGTCAGGTTTGGCCCCCCTGATAGTCTGGGCTTTTCCTTGGTGGAATAAAGGTCTCTTTTTATCAAAAAAAAAAAAAAAAAAACTCTAAACCCTAAACCCTAAACCCTAACCCTAAACCCTAAATCCTAAACCCTAAACCCTAACCCTAAACCCTAAACCCTAACCCTAAACCCTAAACCCTAAAAAATAAGAGGAACAATTTTGATAGAAAATATACTCGATTTTTAATATAAAGTACTGACTTTAAGAAGAATTATACTCATTTTTGGACTTTTTGTACTCAATTTTGAAATTTTTGTACTAAAAAATCTGAGGGGCAATTTAGGTATCAATATTTGCATGAGGGAGTTGAAACAAGTAATACTTTGCATGCAGGGAGTGGAAACAAAGTTTTTTGGACATGGGGATTGCATGCAAAGTTAATATTTTGATTGGGGATTTTTCTCTAATTTACCGAACTATTAATAGTTGTTACAGTACTAAAATAATATTTTATTAGCTGGTACTAGTTGTACTAGTTACAATTAAGATCCTTCTTTTTCTTTATTTAAGTAAGATATTTTTTTTTGTCTGTGGAAGTTCTTGCTGCTTCGTTTCTAAAATAGTTTTTACATTGTTTTCTTTTCACTTTCTTATTTTTTTCTTATTTCTCAATTTTATGATAAGGTATTCGTATTTGTACGAATAGAAATATTTTGACATATTTATTAGGGGTAATTAATAATCTTTTCGATATAAAACATATGGTGACACGACCATTTAACGATTTTTACAAAAGAGATGTTTATTTGATGATTTATTAAAGGGTGTTTGGTTAAATGATGGGAGTGACTATGAGTATGAGTTTAATAATAGGGTGAAATGAGAATAGGAATGAAAATGAAACTTATCAAGTTATATGAGTTTGGTTGATTCTGATAAATCTAGTAATCATTTTCAAAATATCATTCCCAAATTCACAATACAAACATTATCTTTTATTATCATTTCATTCTCTCATTCTTCGAACTCATCAACTAAACACCCCCTAAATATGAAATGCCTTTTTAATTTTTATCCCACTGTGTTTTAGATGTGTATTAGTCTATTAGATGACAACCAATATATTTTAAGGAAACATTGCCGATTGCAGATCCGATTGGATCACAACTGATTATCGTAATTAGGTCCGCACTCATCCCTCTTATCAAAGAGTCTACCACTCTCTAATTCATCAATTCGATCCGCTTCATTACTTCTCGGACATCCAACACTTGAGCTTTACAACTTCTGTAACTTCATGAGCTTTATAGCTTCACTAAATCATTCTGTCCATTGATATTTATATGAATATTTATTTTAACAGTTTTCAGAATCCATTTATAATGGATATAAAATATCTTTTTGAATGTCTGATTAAAAAATTATTGTATTAAAAAAAAAATTTATATATCTATATCTTATTGTGGACTGATTATAGTGGATCAACGGGAATAAATCATATTAACTTTTACTCCCATAATCGAGCTCCAATTGTGATATTTCGCTAGTCTTTTATTTCCTTCATTCCGGTAAGAAATTTCTATTAGATTCTAAATGCAAAATTAAATAAAAATTATGAAATTTATTTTTTAAAATAATATAGATAGATAGATGTACATAAGGGTGTCAATTCAGATGAGTTGAATCGAGTTGGATTAGGTTGAGTTTTTTTTTTAACTCAATCCGAACTTGATCCGAACCCGAGTTCAACCCAAAACACTTAAACCCGAACCCAACCAACCCGATCAACCTGAACCCAATTCAGATAATCCGAAAATCTGATTCAAAACGATTTTTTGACCTATTTTTCCTATAATTCTTCACTTTTATCTTAATATTTTATTATTATCATACAAACATGATACTAATATACATAAAAACATCTTAATTTTCAAAATAAAATTCAATTTAACCCCAAAAGCCCCACTAAACCTTATATTTAAGTCAACCCGGGTCAATCCGAATCCGATCCGACTCAACCCGAAAATTTTTAACTCTCCAACCCTCCAATCCGAACCTGACCCGAATCCGAAAATACTTAATCCGAATCTGATTTTTTTAGAATCGATTCAGATTGAATCGTAGGATTAGATTCATTTTTGATATCCCTAAATGTACAAAATTATTCAGGTAGTACTTTTTCTATTTTTATTTCCATTTATAAATAGCTATTCCTCTTTTTATTTTTTTGGCTTAACAATTTATTTAGAATACTTTAAATGCTAATTAACAAATTTTGATAGAGTATAGTAGTCATTTATAATAAATAGACTACATCACGAAACGACGTCCCTAAACCGTTGTCTTATTTTCAATTTTATTAATAAGAATAAATTAATGTGAATGGACATTTCTAAATAACAAAGAAATTTCACATCGTCCATTTTTTTTTTAAAATTTTGAGATTTAATTTGATCATCCATAAACATTTCTTCTATATTCTCCGCGTGATATAATAAAAATAAGTATGATAAATTAATTTTTCTATACAATAAAATTTCTATTCATCAAAGAAAAAAAACAAAAGTTTTTAATCGATCAAGATAAATTGAACAAAACTACACGGCACGCGACCTATAGAAAATCAATTACACGATCGAATTGAATTAATTTTAAAAATTACAGTTTTATTTATTTATTTATTTTAAATATTAATTATTTCAATTTAAATATTCTATTTATATATTTAAAATTTAAAAATTTGGTATATTGATTTAAATATGTTTTATTAATTAATTAAAAATATTTAAAAATTTATTTTTTATTAGATTGATAAAGTTTTTATTAAAAAAATTTATTATTTTAATTTAAAAAATAAATTCATTTGATTTATAATATTGTATTTGTTTCGATTTTAATGATAAAATTAAATAATCCAGTTAATTAAAAAAATTCTGAAGTCGGAACTGGTTGCATTGAGGAGGCAGCATTCCTATGTGCTGACCTGTAGTGCTTGGGTGCCGCAAACCCTAGCGCCGGCTTGAGGAGGCGCGTCATCACTCCGTCGTTTTCACCTTCACCGGTGAGCAAGTATTCGAATTCCCCTTCGCGCTCGTCGTTGCCTTCCATGAATCGCCTGGTACGTCAGCTGTCCCCATCCCTACCGTTCGTACGGTCGCCGCCGGGTCCGCAGGCGTCGGCTGGAACGTTCCTCTTCCAGACGGGCGGCGGCCTCTGTGGGTGGTTTGGCGCACGGGGTATCCGGGTACAGGTGCGGAATGGAAACCTGGATCAGGCGCTGGCGATCATGGAGCGGAAGATGCGGGAGAGTGGGATGGAGCGTCTCATCAAGCGCCAGGTCGGTCATCACCTCAAGAACTCTGAGAAACGCGTCCTCGCCCGGAAGAACCTCGAGCTACGTATCCGCTCCCAGGATCTCGGCCGCAAGCTCCGCACTATTCTCATTAAAAAGATTAGGTACGCTCCTTTACTCTCTTCATCTGCTAGCGTTTGTTTTTTTCCCCTCTTTTCCTCCTCCATTCAAAAGTTATAGCTGGAAGTTGAAAAAAAAAATCAATCGGTGCGATGTGCAGTTTGTTCTTGCATATATTATAAGTACATTATTGATTTGGTCTACGAAGGAATATTTTAGAGCCTAATTTTAAAATTTTCTTCTTAATAATACCTGAACTCAAAAGCCTCAACACTCTTTACTTATATCTAAGCAAACCCAGATTTTTGGTGTTCTTGTGTCAGACCTGATTCTATTTTGTTTACGAGTTGAGTGTCCGTGATGGTGTTCTTGTTTCTGTTCATGGAGTATCAGTTGTCGATGATGAATTTTGGAAAGATTTGTTTTAGTTAATTACTTAAATCAGTCACTGTATTATCGATATTAGAGGGATATATACTATGCTGTATGCTGAACAATTGATAGTCAAGTCTCATTTTAACCATAAAAGGTCGACAGTTAAGATCCGAGGTATCGCTTATCTGTTATGACACAAGATCTGCTAGTGTCAATTTGTGGATATACAAGAAATACTACAATACCTTGTTTCAGTTTCTACTTCTTAAAGCACACAGGATGTTTGATAGGATGTCTCCTGAGTTTATATCTTTGCCAGGGTTATCCACACAATCTAAGCTAATTTTAGTTGTTTTGCACATATATTGGTGGGCTTGACTGCCTAATTTATTACTGATATGATATACGTAGCAACATGAATTTATACTGTTGCCTATTTGGCAATGTCACATAATATAATAAGATTGTTATCATGCTCCTTTTCTTATTCAAGTTGTTATACCTCTGTAACTTTAACATTTCGGTGCTAATATCAATTTCATTTCATTTGGAATAAGTTTTGAAATATATGCATAGGGCCATGTCTACTATGCCAGACCTTAGGTTTTCTTACATTGGCTGGCATATCCAGTATTGGTACTTTACCACAATGCATACCTTTTTGTTTCAGATTATTAGATATTAATGCAGAAGGGATTTAGTTTATCCATTCTACGATGTTTCTTTACTAACAATGTATCTTGGGTAAAGAAGTTGCAAAAAAGCATCTTAGGATAAGTTTACAATCTTTATATAATAATCGTACAATTGTCGTTGATCTCACAATAGTTAGTGCTATGTCTTGGGACACGTAGATTAAACTGAAAGTGTGTGAGCTAAACAGGACAGACTTACAATTGGAAATTTATGTTTAAATCATTTAATTGCCTTGATTACATATTCTTGATGATCGTGATGTTGGGTCAACCAAATATTGACTAGAAATTTACCCAACATGAGCTAAACAACATGTTTGTTCAATGCTGCACATCTGAATCTATTTACTTTGATTATTGCCACATGCTCAATTTTTGTCCCGTTTTATATTTTCATCGTTTTTTTTTGGATTCTCACACTTATGCATATCATGTAGAAACATAGTTCCCTTTGGCATGAAGCTCTCTCATAGCTATTGTACCAATCATTATCATGTATAATACTTTAGCTAAGAACCAAGTTTGTATTGATTGATAAATTCTTTCATGCAAAGAATATTTCATGCTTGACCCTGACAATTGACATGGCAATAAAGATCCTTTATTTTGACTGTATTTTGGCACATGAGATCACATAATACTGCATTAAATATCTAAAAGTGCTAAACTAGTATATTTTTTAAGTTTTGAAGCATTGTCAGCTATAGGATATCGGATTTGTCTCAAGTGCCAACTATTGGTATCGTATCTTATGTTTTGAAGTTATTATCAGATACACACAAACATAAACATATATGTGCGCTCGTGCACATACATGGTTATTGATAGATTGGGCTTCTAAATGTGTTTTATAGTATGAACTCGTCATCTACTACTACATCCGTTTTAGATGTCCTTATGCTGTGAACTTGGTCACAACCATAGGTGCATTGTACTTGCTTGCTCAACTCCCATATCTCATTTTGATGCTGTTATATCATTGTCTCATCTGCTCCTCAGGTAGTATCAATGGGGATTCCTTTAAGCTTTCCCGTGACTGAAATATTTTATATTCTTATAGTTTTGATTTTGGTGCTATGAAGAGGTGATATGTAATAATATTCTGGGGAAAGAATATTGTTGTTCTGTTTCTTAATGTTATCGGATGACTTGCAAATTGTGTCACGTCTAATTACTATTGCCTGCAGTTTGACGTTGTTATGAAAGATTTTGGGGGTGCTTGGTTGGATGGTATGGGAGTGGGGAATGCGAATGGAATGGAAAATTAGTGCTTGGTTTGGAAAATTATTGGTGGATCCTACGGATTCAATCCCCCAAACATGGTATGGACCATTACTCAGCAAAATGGGGGGAATGAAAACTCCTCCATTCTCATTCCCCGCTTCTATCATTCCCATTCCCTTCTGGACCCAGCACCCCTTAGAGTTTTTGCTAGCATCCATTATTTAGTTATATACAACACGAGGCCCTTAAGGTTAAAAATTTCTATGTAATAATTTTATTTATTTATTTATTTTTGCAGAGGTCATTGAGGATGACAACTGTGGTAGGGGCGACAAAATCCCACATGGGGAAAACCAAGTATGTGACTCTCTTGCCTCTCATTTGTCATTTCCTTCTGGCATAGACGCCCCTAGAGCTTGTACTTCTTAGTAATGTCTGAATGTTTTTTTTGGGAAATTTCAAACATGTTACTTTAGCTTTTCCTATAGATACTAGACATTTAATTATGAATTGTGGCTTTAACTGGACGGAATATATTGTGTAATAATTGTCAACATATGGATCAGTAGGCTTGGCTGAGATGTTTGCCACGCCTTCAGTTATGGAATTGCATTGCAAGTGGTAGACTGGAAGAGCATGCTTTAGTTTATGTTTGTGCATCGTTATCTGCCTACTCAATTACTGTTTATTTCCATTTGCATCAGCTTCATTGTCACCAGTCCCTTACCTCTCACCCAAGATCATTTTTCTTGTGATGATTATTGAATTGATGCCTATTTTTTTTTTCATTTTTAATAACAATCAGCAATTCTAGGTCACGGCTCCAGTGTTTATTTCTCAGTGAAGGATAAATGGTATACGTCGGAAAACCTCAAACACATTTAGTTGGCAACTAATCAGAAACCCTGATGTTACAGCCCATATACTCCAAACAAAAGGGTCACTACACCAATAAACTTATACAAACGGTTGACAATTAAGGATCCCTGAGTCCTACTCAAGGGCACGCTTATTTCTCACCACCATAAACTTTACACGAAATAAGGAGAAATCCAATAGTTACTTTTTTGTCCCATACTGTTGGTTATTATTTTCGTGCTTGTTCTCCGACCTCTGCAATGCTCTCCAGAGCTGGCTTCCACTGCCCCCGGCGTGTGGCACCACCACTCGGCGTGTTGCAGCAAAACTTCATGCCTTGAGCCACTTCCTCCAGTTGCTTGTCCACTTCTGCCTCCGCTTCATGCTCTTCCCGTTTCTGGGGATGCATTTGCCAAATTCAAGTGATTAGCAAAGATCGTTTAAGAACGCCACACATTTATTGATTTTGGGACTCGATAACCACGCACCGCAGGGACAGTGACAGTTTCTGAGTCCGCCATTTCTCCGTGTCTGTCGTCGCCTTTCACGGTACTGGAGCTGGCTTTCTCTTCCTGTTTGTCGAGCAGCCGGCTGAGCCTGACGTGTCTCTTCGATGCGAACTCCCTCAACACCTCTGTCCCCCAAATTAGTTAGCTAGAAAGCAATATTGTTCGGGATGGACAGCGGAATGCATTACAGACCTTCGAAGCTGACAAGGCGGTAGACGTGGCCGACGACGAGGGTTTCGTCAGGGCGGAGCAGCTTAAGGTACTCCACTGGCTTCCCTCGGTGATGGTGGGATGCGGGAGAAGAAGGGCGGGGGGTGTAGGTGAGGATGGAAGCGACGTAGTGGCCGGGGTTGTCCGCCATGACTCGGGTGGCGGGGAGAGACCAGTAGGCCTTCTCTAGTCTGCCGTCGCGGTGTTGGATCACCACTGCGGCCGTATCTGCCGCCTGGCAATTCCCCATGTGGCGAGGAAAGATGGACAAATAGAATTATGTCTCTTGCGAATCTACCGCAATTAACGTGTGCAAGGACGAGGGAGGAGGATGAATTTGCTCGGGTGGGTTGCTTCACAGTGTGCAAATTACAATTTACAAGAAGCCGCATGAACACTTGATTCGGTTGCAACTTAAAGCACTTTGCAGCCTTGCTGGCTTGCAATTGGATCAAGCCCTGGAGCAGAACACAGATGACTGATGTAGCGGGAATCTACGGTTAAGAATAATACTGAACTGTCGATCAACATCAAAACGGATCGTGACGTAAAGAGAATCAGACTTGGTCTAAAAGAGACTCAGGGCTAGTCCAACTTGCTCGAGTAGCAAGGAGTTGAGTTCACCCAGGGACAACTCGGCATCAGACGCAAACCTCGTCTACGACTCAGCCAAGACATCCAGCTCCCTCATATCCTGACATCATATCTCGGTCTCAGATCTAAGGATCATGCCTCGGCCTTAGATCTAAGATCCCAACATTATGTTTCCGTCCTAGATTTCGACATCCTATCTCGATCTCAGATTTTGACATCATGTCTTGGCCTCATATCTTGACATCGTTCAGGTCTAAGCCTCAATCTTAGATCCAACATCATGTCTCAGCCTCATATTCCGACATCACCCGGTTCTCAACCTTAGATACTGATATCATGTCTTGACCTCAAACCTTGGCATCATGTCTCGACCTCAGATCTTGGCATCATGTCTCGATCCTGACATCACTCGATTCTCTACCTCAAATCTTGACATAATGTCTTGTCATAATGTCTCGGTCTCAGATCCCGATATCATCCGGGTCTCAGCCTCAATCTTAGATTTTGGCATCATATCTTGGCCTCAAATCTTGACATCCTGTCTTAGTCTCAGATCTCGATATCATGTCTCGGGCTTAGATCTCGACATCGTCTCGATCTCAAATCCTTATATCACGCCTCGACCTGAAATCTCATTATCATGTCTCAATCTCATATATTGATATCATGTCTCATATCCCAACATGTCATGTCTCATATCCTAACATGTCATGTCTCAGCCTCAGTCGTCAACTTCAACTATCTTCAATGACACTCTACATTGATTGACGGTCAGCTATCAGTTAATCCCCTTCATATAACTTGGAGATGGACTGTGAGGGGTACCTGGGGTAGAACTATCAATTTGGGTTGGGTCCGTCGGGTTGGCCCACCCTGCCATACAATTTAAGTGGGTTGAGTCAAAATTTTATCAATCCAAACCTGCCACAGGCCGACCCACCGCGGGCCGACCCGCCTCGGCCCGCGACCCGTGCGGGTCGAACCGCGACCCCGTGCGGGTCGGCCCGCGACCCCGTGCGGGTCGGCCCGCGACCCCGTGCGGGTCGGCCCGCGACCCCGTGCGGGTCGGCCCGTTACCCCGTGCGGGTCGGCTCGCGACCCCGTGCGGGTCGGCCCACGACCCGTGCGGATCGGCCCGCGACGGACTTGGGTTGACCCGCTGGTTGAGAAACATATGTAAGCTAAGTTTTATACCAATTTATTATCTTTCTTTGTTATAATTTCAAAATAAAAATAGTACTTTTCATCCCACATAAGTACATATTTGTGTCCATTTTTATTTAAAATACATGTTTATGGATATATTTGATTGATTAAATATTTTCGAAGTAAAATGTTGAAGATATGAAATATTTTTTTATTTTTTTTTAAAAAATAATGGGCTCCCGGGTTGGCCCGCCAAACCCGCAACCCGCCAAGTTGACAGGTCGGCCTGTCCTGCCCGGTCAAATGGTTGGCCCGCCACGGGCCAACCCGCCTCACTACGCGTTAGCCCGTCTGACAGCTCTAACCTGGGGTAACATAATCATCTTTTGCTAAAATGATACTCCACATTAATGCCATTTCCTTCTTCATCCTAGATCACTAGATCAAATCCACACTAACTCCTCATTAATGAGACCGATTTTTCTAGAGGCTATAGACAACGACAATGAATATTTTAAAACATGTGACACAAGATGAATTGCGAGATGGTTAATGGGTTGTCAGATTTGGTCTTCTAGATGTTCTCCTTCAAAATGTGACGCTTAACAGATTGAGAGACAACTAATTGGATCTATTCCCTTATCGACGTTGACGTGGAGATACTCTTTTGATGATTATATAAACTACAGAGAAGGTAAATACAAAAAGCTTCTAGGATATGAACTCTCTATAACTCCACTAGATCCTCTTCTTCTCTATTTCTTCTTCCAATATATTACCCAAAATGAATCCTGACTTGAGCATCAAAGTTGCAAGGTCGGAATCTCTCTAGTGCTTATCTAATCTCCTTTTAGAGTATCTTTTAGGATCCTTTATCTTCTCTTATGGAGAAAATACACTTTGACTTGTGGATTGATAAGTAATTAACCGGAACAATGACTAAACATACTCAGGAAATCCTATCTATGTAGATCATTCTAAGAGCATCCACAATCCACTTCCATTATAGCACCCATTATCTCATTAAAAAGTACGGAGTTTACTGTCATATACTCATTATAACAACATATCTCTTTTATTCACATTCTTATTAACATTAATACTCATTATTTATTGATTTCACAGTCCATTCAATTATCTTAAAATTATATCATATTAAATAAATATATTTTAAAATATTAAAATTATTATTATTATTATTTTTAATAATAATCTTACTATTTAAAAAATAGTTTTACTATTTTTAAAAATGATATTAATATTTTTAAATATATTTATTAAATAAAATAGATATTTGTGAGAAATACCATAATAGAAGAAGTATACCCCAAAAATTAGATTTTTATCCTTAAATAATAATAATAATAATATTAAAAAATACACTCATATTTTATTATTTACCTATTTTATTCAATTTTTAATTTTAAAATTATATTTTTTTTTGAATAATTAAAATAAAAAAAAATACACTCACATGCTCTGGCCTATCCCACGCCATTTTGAACGTGTTCAAGATCTTTAACGCATTTTACACCTCTTCTCTTGAACACGGTTTACCTGGGCTACAACCCGGAGGTTGACGGCGTCTAATCTTAAATTTACAGTAAAAAATAAATTAAAAAATATAAGAGAAAGAGGAATTAATCGGGGCGATGGCGACAAAGTCAGCGATCATTGCTCACAACTTGGAACTAGCCCGGATAGATCACCCGGCTCTGCCATTGTATACACCATCTCCATATTAGCTCCAAATTTATTGATTAATTCCTGATTTTAACAGACAGTGAGTTGTGGGTTAGGGGACTTTTCCTATTATTCCCGCGATTAGTTTAATTTGATGCCACTGTAGCCATTAGACATGCAGCATTAATTAAAATTTACAAACTGATCAAGTTATACAGAAAATGTTAAAAGTCACTAACAATAATGCAAGCCAGACGCAGACGGAATTAGTTGACAAAGAGCCAAATTGACAATTATATATATATATTCCATCCGTTTCACCAAACGATACTTTTCATTTTCTTAATGTTTTCTGTTGCAATTTCAATTTCCTTTCCTAGTCATGCACTCTTTATTTCTCCTCAGTTTTTTGGAGGAATTGAACAAGACAAGTTTCCTTTCTTTTCCAACGTGACATTTTCTGATGCAATAACGAGGTTTTGCGAGTGTTCTTCCTCTTGACGTTTTTTCATCTGAAGTCAGATAGACTCAGCATCTCGTAAGAGCTCTGAATTATTAAAAATAAAAAATAAAACTAATTTTAATACTCAAAGCTAGAAAATTATAACAGTTCCTGTCCGAAAATTGAGTCGATGGACGTTGGAGATGTAACGCTCTCGTTGACTGGTCGAAGACTCTACAAGTGTAAATCTCCCACCGACGTGGACCTGCAAGCACAACGCTGAGCAAGGGAGGGGTTTCCTGACGATAGCCCTTTGACACTCAAGTAAGATCTCAGGCGGAAAGAAGTAGAAAAAGAAGAAATGAGACACACATACATCCACTCGACCGGATACTCGCGGCGTTGACCATTGACTTTCCACGTGTCATCACCCCTACTTATTACCGGATCACATGTCTTCCCTTCAAGTCTAGTCGAAGGAGGTCAGAGGTCCGACTGACTGGACGAAATTAGTCTAGTGCTCCGTCGATCGTTCGGTCGTGCTGCTGCAGAGGGTCTGACCGGCCTCACTTCGCCATTCGGCGATACGTGTGCCGATAATTATGCAAAATTCACCATTCCGGGTCCCGGTCCGCGGGCGGTCAAAGCTGACGTCATCCGGATTTTCTCGGAATTCGTACAAATCACCGTCATTAAGCCGAGCACACGACCATGCCCAGTAATGGAGCTCATTAAATGTGCCCTTGTATGTGAATGTCACGTGGTGCCGCCGTCGTCACCACGTGATTGATGCGTCAGAGATGATGTGACGTGTGGCGGTTCAAATTCGACGATTGGATGCGTGCGTCGATTTTCGTAACCTAGATTGGACAACTCCGCTCGGCCGGACTTGATCTTTATAAGGCCGCTTCGCCGACTTCTGTTTCATCGTTGCTGTTTTCGTGTTCGTGTGCTCCGGCGACTGTCCGCGTTCATTGCTCTGGTGCTCTCCGACTTTCTACTCTAGCGCTCCCCTTTTCTGTAAGCTCCCACTTCTGTTCCTTCGATTTCCTTTCTCGCCCTTTAGCGCTTTCAGGCGTTCCGCCATTTTGCCCGGTGAACCTTCTGTCGATCATGCTTTTTGGTTTTCCGACAATTCCTTTCGCTAGTCCTTCCGTTTCTTTGTTTTCCGATCATGGCTAGTTTCATCTAGCCAGTCGACCCCGCCCCTAGTCTCTGGTATACCACCATGGAGACCAGGTTTGATGCGGGCGACGCAGCGCACCTTATCAACGCCTTTGACATTCCGTCCGACCACGAGATTATCCTGGCCGGACCGTCCAACCAGCCATACAACCTGCCGACCGACACCATATGTTTTTTCCGAGACCAGTTCGTGACCGGTCTCCGATTTCCTATCCATCCATTCATAACTGAAGTTTGTAATTATTTTCAAATCACGCTCGCCCAGCTCGTCCCCAATTCCTTTCGCCTGCTGTGCGGCGTGGTGGTGTTGTTCCGAGTGCACAACATCCCACTGGCCCCTCAGGTCTTCCACTACTTCTACTACGCGAAATAGTTCGAGCTAGGCACCTATCTGTTCCAATCCCATATTGGTCTGGTCTTCTTCGACAAGATGCCCTCCTCCAACAAACACTGGAAGGAGTACTTTTTCTATTTGAGACTTCCTGAGCGACCCCACTTCCGAACTCAATGGCAGACCACCCTACCACCCCAGCCCGAGCTGAAAAGATATAAGACTCAACCGGATTACCTTCATGCTGCCAATATGTTGGTCGGGTTGAAGTTCAACATCCACAAGTTGTTGCCAAAGGGCGTGATGTACATGTTTGGGCTGAGTCCGAACCGAGTGAAGCTCTCGAACAGCATAGGTATGAGATTTCTTAACCTTCTTCCTTTCGGTCTAACTGATTATGTTCTTCTTTTGCAGTCGATATCATGATGCGTGCCCGGGCGGCTGGTATAATGAAGGCTAAGCATGCCGAGATCGAAGCAGCTGCTGCCAAGGAGATGGAGCGGCTCGGATTGACCCGGGTCGGCTCGCACGAAGGCACGACTGGGGAAAATACAACTGCGGACGACGGGACCACCGAACGGACACCCAGCATGGGAGGGGTAACCGACCCAGGAGCGGTCCAAGAGGCGCCACCCGTTATCCCTGCTGAGGGTTCGGGGTCCTCGGGCGACGACGTACCGCTCTCCCGTAAGAGGCGCCGAATGGAGGCACCTTCCTGATCCGCCACTTCAGTCGTCCAAGCCTCTGCGGGGGGAGGTGTCCCGTCCTTAGCTCCCGCCATAGTGGAGGCTACTTCCTCCAATCGGACTCCGTCCGTCGCTGAGCTATAGGAGCCACTCCCCGTTCAGCCAATCACCTCCCTTCCTCTGACTAGGCGGAAGATAACCCGATCAGCCATTCTTCCAGTCCGTCCTGCTCAAGCCTCCGACCCGTCTGCTTCCGCTCAATCGACGTCGGGTGGGAAACGATCCATCACTGCTACCCTTCGCCTGCCTACTCAGGATCTTCTTACGCCAGGCGACCAACCCAGCTCTCCTCAGCATTAAGTCTACATCCAGGGTCGGCTAGCCTGCATCTGGGAGGAGGCGAGGGCGCGAACGACCATGAAACCTCCGGGCGCACTGGCTGACAGCCATCTAGAGATGTCCACTGGGGTTAGTATTTGCAAATATTAGTTCATAAGTTACCTCTGCTTGGCACTAATCTTTGCTTGCAGTTCTGGGTGGAGAATATCACCATGTGCCAGCGGCTGACCCAAGTGGAAGATGAGATGAAGAGGCTCAAAATTTCTGGAGAAGCCTCCTCCTCCCAAAGACCGTTGGTCGCTCGTCTGAAGGTCGAGTTGGAGAGGGCTCAACAACTCCTTGCGACGGAGCAGCAAAAATCGGCCGAGCAGTCCAGTAGCCTGGGCCAGATCGAGGCACATCTGAAGACTTATAACCGGAAGCTCGATCTGGCTTCCACAAGGAAACTACGGGTCATCGCCGATCTGGAGGAAAAAAACAAGGAGGCCCGATAGCTGGCCGAGGATCTGAAGAAGGTGGAGGACTTCCTGGTGTTAGGATGTATACTAAAAGTCTAGCTTTTGGTATAAACATTTATCTAGAAATAAGAATCACATTGGTCAAATGTCTACATTTATGATAAATGTAGTTGTTCAATTAATTTATATTGTAGATAACATGGTGTGTGGTGTCACACACAGAGGATCATATTATCAGTACCTTATAAATTATAAACAGTAGCTCACGACCAAGATGGAAAGGAACAAACCATTAGAAGGTCGTAGTGTAATTAGGTATTAGTTTATCTTAACTATACAATTACACTAGTACACTTAGAGTGTATTGAGTAGGACCATTGGAGGTCGTTTCTTTTTATATTGACTTTATAAAGGAACAAAGACCTCAGTTATTATGGAAGTGTGTGCTCTTAATCCTAATATAATAACAAGCACATATATTTGATATTTATTTCTTTAATTTATCAATGGGTGAGATTTAGTTCGATAAATCAATAAGCCCGGTAAGTTGGGAAATGATATCACTTATAGTGTGTGTTGTTGATTATAGAAGGAAACTGTGTCCTAATAATCTAGGTTGAGAATGTCCCCAAGAGGAGCTCATAAGGATTGTCATGTTAAACCCTGCAGGTGGACTTAGTCCGACATGACGATGAAGTTGAGTGGTACTACTCTTGGAGCTAGATATTAATTAAATGAGTTGTCAGTAACTTACTTAATTAGTGGACATTTGTTATCTTAAATACAGGGAGACTAACACACTCATAATAAGAAGGAGCCCAAAATGTAATTTGGGATTGATGCGATAGTTCAATAATAGTTCTTTAGTGGAATGAATTATTATTGATGAAATTAAGTTGTGTGTTCGGGGCGAACACGGGATGCTTAATTTCATCGGAAGACCAAAACCAATTCCTCCTCTCGGTGCCTATCGTAGCCTCTTGTATATAGAGATTTATACCCACCGCATACCCACCTTCTTACCTATCTAATGGGGCTAGCCAAGCTAGCTTGGAATCCAAGCTAGGGCCGGCCAAGACCAAGTGGATGAGCCAAGTTGGTGGTCGTCCAAAGCTTGGGTCCCAAGCTTAGGTGGCCGGCCACTAGAGTATTAAAAGGATTTTTATTAAAATTATTTCTTATGTGGATATCAAGGTTTTTAAAAGAGAGTTTAAAAATTAAAAATTTCCTTTTATAGCTTTCTACAAAAGATTAAGAGAAGAGATTAATCTCTTTCCTTATTTGTAGATTAAAAGAATAGTTTTAATTTTTGGTAAAAACTTTCCTTCTTTGTAAATCATCTACATGTTTAAAAGAGAGTTTAAAATTTGAAATATTTCCTTATTTGTTAATTAAAAGGTGGATTTTAAATTTTAAGAAAACTTTCCTTTTTAACCATGTTCATGGTTTAAAAGAGAGTTTAAAAATTAAATATTCTCTTTTATAAGTTTGTACAAAAGATTAAGAAAAGATTTGATATCTTTCCTTATTTGTAGATTAAAAGAGATTTTAATTTTTAGAGATAACTTTCTTTTAATCCACATGTTTAAAAGAAAGATTTTAATTTATTAAATTTTCTTTTTATAAACCAATCATGAAGGGATAAAAATTATTAGAGAAATTTTATTTTAAAATTTTCGAAAACAAATTAGGAAGGTTTTAATTCTTGATTGAATTAAATTTTCTTTGCTTAGTTTATTGTGGCCGACCATGTTGATTAATAAAAGAGAAATTGATTTTATATCAATTAAATTTATTTTTCATGGCAAAAGAATTAAGGAAGTTTTTATTAAAATTTCTTTATTTGCCAAGATCAAGGATTATAAAAGAGGGGGTAGAGGTACCTTGATGACAAGAACTCTATTCTATTTTTCTCCCTCTTTTTCTTCCTTGGTGTGGCCGGCCATCCTCTCCTCCTCTCTTCTCTTTGATGGCCGAACCTCATCCTTCTTGTGGAGATGCATATGGTGGCCGGATCAAGTTTAGAGAAGAAGAAGAAGGAGGAGAGAAAGAAAGCTTTGTTTCTAGCATCCCTTGGAGCATGGTGGTGGTGGCCAAACCTCTTCATCCTAGGAGAAGTTTTGATGGCCGAAACTTGCAAGGAAGAAGAAGGTGCTTGGTGGTTCTCATCTCGGAAGGTCGTTGCCCACACAACGTCCGAGGTTAGAAGAGGAATACTGTAGAAGATAAAGAGGTCTTTCTAAAAGGTATAACTAGTATTTTTCCTTTCCGCATCATACTAGTTATTTTTGGAAATAATACCAAATACAAGAGGCATGCGATTCTAGTATTTCGAATTTATTTTCGATGTTGTGTTCTTTTGTTTTTCTTTTTCCTTGTGATTTGATTGTTCTTTTCGGTTGACCTAAAGTTATTTAAGGAAATTAAATATTAGCTTTCCTTAAAATACTTTGTCTAGTCGGTGGTGGTTGCTCCCATATCCAAGAAGGTCATGTGCCTCGCCATGTCAGTACTGGAAGCTAATTTTAGAAATTAATATTTAATAGAATTAATAACCTAGGTGATTTGGATCGAAAGTGTTAAGTTCCGCAGGAGATCCAAGTCTAAACCTAAAAGAACAAATAGATTAAATTTCGGATCAAATGTGTTAAGTTTCGCAGGCGATCCAAGTTTAATTTAAAAGAATACATGGTAGCTAGGAAAAGGTTCAGACCTTTGTACAAAATTTTTGTACAGTGGAATCATTAGGTTTTCCGAGTAGCAACCAACACCTGGTGGTCCAGCGGGAGAGTCGCTTAGCCAAGGAGGCGGAGCTGCAGGGCCAGGTGAAGCGCCTTGAAGAGGAGCTAGCGGCCTCCCGTTTGGCTCTGACTACTTATCAAGAGGCCGAGCCAGGTCGTTTTGCAGCCCTGAAGCAATAGTACCTCCGTTCGGACCAATTCTTGGAGAAGGCGACCGATCGGATCGTCCGCTCTTTTGAACTGGCGATTGATGCAACTCTCGGACAACTGAAGGCGAACGACCATGTCTCCGAGGCCTTATCTGATAAAGACATGAGTCGTGTCCGGCTCCTTGAATCTATTCCCGACGAGGCTTTTGAATACATTGAGTGAGCGAGGGGTCAGTTAGAAAACATTTTTGTAAGGTTTTGATTGTACTCCTGCCGTTCGACAGTGACCTATTATCAATGATCCTTTTGCGTTTTTTCTTCATATTGTTTACTATGTCATATGTTCGTTAGGCCATCTGTTTGCTAAGTGTTTGGCCGTATAGTTCCGATCGACTATGGCGCCCGTCCTATGGTTATTGAAATATTCGCTAGGATCATACCTCAGGGGTTTATAGTCACCGCTCGACTCTAGGTTTTAACGTCTCCGCTAGACGATTTTCCAAGGCGGACGTTTAAGGTTGGCGTTCTATCGTCGCTTGAGTCATGGGTTTAACATTGCCGCTCGACGGTCTTCCGGGAGGATATTTATAATCGTCGTTCGACTCTTGGGTTTAACGTCGCCGCTCGACGGTCTTTAAGGCGAGGTTTTTATAGTCGCCGCTCCGACTCTAGGGTTTAACGTCGTCGCTCGACGGTCTTCAAAGCGGGATTTTTATAGTCGTCGCTTTGACTCTGGGGTTTAACGTCGCCGCTCGACGGTCTTCAAAGCGGGGTTTTTATAGTCGCCGCTCCGACTCTGGGGTTTAACATCGCCGCTCGACGGTATTCAAAGCCGAGTTTTTATAGTCGGCGCTCCGATTCTGGAGTTTAACATCGCCGCTCGACGGTCTTCAAAGTGGGATTTTTATAGTCATCGTTCCGACTCTAGGGTTTAACGCCGCCGCTCGACAGTATTCAAAGCGAGGTTTTTATAGTTGCCGCTCCGACTCTGGGGTTTAACGTCGCCGCTCGATGGTCTTCAAAACGAGATTTTTATAGTCGCTGCTCCGACTCTGGGGTTTAACGTTGTCGGTTGACAGTCTTTAAAGTGAGGTTTTATAGTCACCGCTTCGACTCTAGAGTTTAACGTCGCCGCTCGACGGTCTGCAAAGCGGGATTTTTATTGTCACCGCTCCGACTCTGCAGTTTAACGTTGCCGCTCGACGATCTTCAAAACGGACTGGTCACTCGATGATAACTTTGTAAACCCTTGCTTTATATTTTAATTCTGCAGTCGAAGGACGCAGAAAAAATGAAGATTACATGACATTAGTTATATCAACGTACCTTTCACCCAGCTCGGTATGACTGGAGGTGGTTTGCACACCATGGACGCTCTAGCCTCCGCCTGTCCTCGTCCTCTAGGTAATAAGCACCTGACCAGAGCTTTTCCACTACCTTGAAGGGTTCGACTCAAGGAGCCTCCAACTTGGTGACATCGCCGACTGGCTTCACCTTCTTCTAGACGAAGTCACCGACCTGGAAAGATCTAGGAATTACCCGCCTGTTGTAGTTCTGGCGCATCCTTTGTCGACAGGCCGCCAGCCGGACGACTGCTTTGGCGCGCGCCTCGTCTACCATAGGGGTGAGCAAAAATTCGGTAAAATCGAATTAACCGAACCGAACTGATCGAATTTAGGAATTCAGTTCGGTTAATTCGATTTTCAGTTTTGTTTTTTAAATTCGGTTCGGTTTTCGGTGAATTCGGTTCGTTTTCGGTTTTAAGTTTTGTAATTCGGTTAAACCGAATAAACCGATTAAACCGAACAAAAATATTTATTAATTTATTTTTATTTAAAAATATAATAAATAAAATAAAATCTCTTCTTTTTTTAATTGAAATCAAATAAAGTTTTAAAATTCGGTTAATTCGGTCAAAAACTGAATTAACCGATCTTTTATCGGTTCGGTCGGTTCGATATTTGTAGAGAATTCGGTCGGTTCGGTTGGTTGAAAAAAAATCGGTTTAGTCGGTTTTCGGTTTATTCGGTTCGGTCGATTTGGTTTTGACCGAATGCTCAACCCTAGTCTACCAAGTCCAGCTCCAAGAGTCTCCGCTCGGCGTAGTCCTTGCTATACTGCTACACCCGATCGGATTCAACTCCGACTTCAACAGGGACGACTACTTCGCCTCCATAAACCAAGTGGAACGGGGTCACTTTCGTCCCCTCCTTTTGAGTCGTGTAGATTGCCCATAGCACGCCAGACAGCTCGTCTGCCCAACTGCCTCCGACGTGATCGAGCCGAACTCGAAGAATTCGTAGAATCTCTCGATTAGCGACTTCGGCTTGTCCGTTACTTTGGGGATATGCTACGGAGGTGAAGGCCTGTCGAATCCCACACCCCTCGCACCATTCTTTTAGATGCTGTCCAGCGAATTGTCTTCCGTTGTCAGAGACGAACTGACACGGGATTCCAAACCGACATATGATGTATTGCCAGATGAATTTCTTAAATATCTGCTCGGTTATTCTTGCTAGCGGCTCAGCCTCGACCCATTTGGAAAAGTAGTCTACGGCGACGAGCAAGAACTTTCATTGACCGGTCGCCATGGATAAGGGTCCCACTATATTCATGCCCCACTGGTCGAACGGGCAGGATACTACGACCGCTCTCATCTCCTCCGCGGGTCGGTGCGAGAGGATGTGGTACTTCTGGCAGGACAACCAGGAGGATACTATCCGAGCGGCATCTGCTTAGAGGGTCGGCCAAAAATATTCGGCCAGCAGTATCTTTCTGGGCAATGACCGACCGCCCGGGTGTCCTCCGCAAGTTCCTTGATGCAATTCATGTAGAATGTAGTCGATATCCTTTGACCCAATGCATTTGAGCAGGGGTCGAGAGAAAGCTTTCTTGTATAGTTGATCCTCGATTAGTGTGAATCTTCCTGCCCTTCTTCTTAACAGGTGGGCTTCCTTCCGATCGGACGACGTAATTCCCGATTGCAGGAACTCTATCAGCGTTGTCCTCCAATCATTTGGGAAGGTGAACCCTTCTATTCGATCGATGTGTGCCACCAGAGATACCCCGCCCGATCGGCTGCGATATAACAATCGACGATATGGAGCTGGCTAGCTTAGCCAGCTCATCTGCCACTTGGTTTCCCGTTCGGGGTATCTTCTGAATAACCACCTCCCGGAAGTCGGCCTTTAGCTTTTCAAAGACCTCAGCATAGAGCTTGAGTCGAGTGTTGCTTATCTCGAATGTCCCGGTGAGTTGCTGAGCGGCTAACTAGGAATCCGAGTGAATCAAGACCTTGATCGCTCTGACATGCCGAGCGACCTGTAGGCCTGCTATGAGTGCCTCGTATTCGGCCTCGTTGTTAGTTGCCCGATATTCTAACCGAACGGACAAGTGCATCCGTTCCTCCTGGAGGGAGATTAGTAATACACCGAATCCACTTCCTTACCGAGTAGACGATCCGTCCACATATACCCTTCAAGTGGCTTCTGGCTCGAGATTCTGTACTTCATTGACAAAGTCCGCCAAGGATTGCGTCTTGATGGCTGTTCAGGGCTGATACTGCATGTCAAATTCGCTAAGCTCTGTCGTCCACTTGATCAGCCATCCAGACGCCTCTGGATTGAGGAGGACTCTACCCAGAGGGATGTTGGTCATCACTATGATTATATGCGCGAGAAAGTATGGGCGAAGCCTCCGAGCGACGAGCACCAAAGCAAAGATAAACTTCTCGAGACCAGTGTAGCGGAATTCAACATATTTTAAAATGTGGCTCAGGAAATACATTGGTTGTTCCTCGCCATTCGACCGCACCAACACAGAGCCGACAGCGTGCTCGGTTGAGGACAAGTAAATGCGAAGCGGCTCACTGGCAGTTGGCTTAACTAATACATGCAACGAATTCAGATATGTTTTTAGCTCTTCAAACGCCCGGTCGCATTCTTCGTTCCATTGGAACTTCGTAGCTCGGTGTAGTATCTTGAAGAAAGGGAGGCTCCGGTCGGCAGACTTGGAGATGAGTCGAGAAAAGGCAGTTATCCGACCGGTGAGGTTCTGAGTTTCCTTCAAATTCCTTGGCGGCGACATATCTTACAGCGCCCTCACCTTACTAGAGTTCGCCTCGATGCCCCACTCGGTGATGATATGGCCGAGGAATTTTCCACCCTTTGCGCCGAACAGACATTTGCTCGGGTTCAGCTTAATTCCATATGCGCGGAGCGTCTGGCAGGTTTCCTCTATTTCTGCACAGAGGTCGGCAGCTCGGAGGGACTTGATGAGTATATTATCGACATATACCTCTATGTTTCGTCCGATCTGCTGCCAGAACACCTTATTCATGAGTCTTTGGTAGGTAGCTCCAACATTCTTTAGTCCGAACGACATCACGTTGTAGCAGTAGGTGCCGCCCACCGTGATGAAGCTCACCTTCTCTTGATCCTCACGGGCAAGCAGCACTTGATGATACCCCTGATACGCGTCCAGCATGCATATCAGCTCCCACCCAACTGTGGAGTCCACCAT